>NC_136922.1:69513445-71913445 GCF_949752795.1 Hyperoodon ampullatus
CCCCATTTTTTATCTGGTATGATAAGGGGAGCAAATCCTAATTCATGCTGAAATAGCAGTGTATGTAAATGAACATGCACACTATATTTTTTCTTGAAAAGAAAAATTGTGCTTTATGAGGAGTGTTTGGCATCAAGATTTCAAAGAATTAGTTCGAGAGAAACCCAAGTTTTATTCAGCAGAAAATTTTGCTCTCGGTTGAGGTTCATTTTGTGTTTTTCCTTATTGAAAGCATTGCAGAAAACCAATGAAACTGCAAAGTAATCTTAAACCTTAACAATATCAAAACCATACCCCGTACCTGAATGTCCTCCTTTATCCTTCTCAACAAGAAGTAGTTAAGCTGCACTTTGCTGAATTTGAAGTCATCACATGACAGTTTAATCAACTCTTCCCTTTCCTTTGCCAGGAAGCCATCTGGCAGTGTGTCTTTTTCATTGAAAATGTGTCCCTGATCCAATTTTCATTTGTTACTCTGTCGAGGAAGCATTCATTCCAATGGGGGACCAAATTTGAGCACTGTTCTTTTCTGCCAGCTCTAAAGATGAATTTTCATTTTATTTACAATGAGTAAATTTCCTTAAGCTTATGGAATGATTGGCAATTCTTTTTTGCTTCTTTTCTATGTTCTGCTGATGTTGCTTTCTTGGGCCTTTTGTTTTGTCATGAACATTCAAAGGCAAGCTTTTTAGTTCTAATATACTGGCATCCCTTTCATTGTGGTATGTCAACAAGTCAGTTAAGTAGACTCACCTTCACAGACATAATTCATCCATAAAGAAATGACTACACTGAAAATAAATGTGTACCTCAGGGAGAGCTGGGGGAAGATGGCGGAAGAGTAAGATGCGGAGATCACCTTCCTCCCCACAGATACACCAGAAATTCATCTACACGTGGAACAACTCCTACAGAACACCGACTGAATTCTGGCAGAAGACCTCAGACCTCCCAAAAGGCAAGAAACTCCCCATGTACCTGGGTAGGGCAAAAGAAAAAAGAATAAACAGAGACAAAAGAATAGGGACGGGACCTGCACCAGTGGGAGGGAGCCGTGAAGGAGGAAAAGTTTCCACACACTAGGAAGCCCCTTCGTGGGCAGAGACTGCGGGTGGCAGAGGGGGAAGCTTTGGAGCCGCGTAGGAGAGCACAGCAACAGGGGTGCGGAGGGCAAGGCGGAGAGATTCCTGCACAGAGGATCGGTGCCGATCGGCACTCACCAGCCCGAGAGGCTGGTGTGCTTGGCCAGCGGGGCGGACGGGGCAGGGAGCTGAGGCTTGGGCTTGGTCGGAGCGCAGGGAGAGGACTGGGGTTGGTGGCGTGAACAGAGCCTGAAGGGGTTAGTGCACCAAGGCTAGCCGGGAGGGAGTCTGGGAAAAAGTCTGGACCTGCCGAAGAGGCAAGAGACTTTTTCTTCCCTCTTTGTTTCTTAGTGCACGACGAGAGGGGATTAAGAGCGCTGCTTAAAGGAGCTCCAGAGACGGGCGCAAGCCATGGCTAAAAGTGCGGACCCCAGAGACGGGCGTGGGACGCTGGGGTTGCTGATGCTGCCGCCAAGAGGCCTGTGTGCGAGCACAGGTCACTGTCCACGCCCCCTTTCCGGGGAGCCTGTGCAGCCCGCCACTGCCGGGGTCCGGGGATCCAGGGACAGCTTCCCTGGGAGAGCGCATGGCACGCCTCGAGCTGGTGCAACATCACGCCAGCTTCTGCCGCCGCAGGCTCACCTTGCACTCCGTGCCCCTCCCTCTCCCTGGCCCGAGTGAGGCAGAGTCCCCAAAGCAGCTGCTCCTTTCGACCCCTCCTGTCTGAGCAAAGAACAGACACCCTCCAGCAACCTACACGCAGAGGCGGGGCCAAATCCAAATCTGAGACCCGGAGGCTGTGAGAACAAAGAAGAGAAAGGGAAATCTCTCCCAGCAGTGTCAGAAGCATCGGATTAAAGCTCCACAGTCAACTTGATGTACCCTGCAGCTGTGGAATACATGAATAGACAACGAATCATCCCAAATTGAGGAGGTGGACTTTGAGAACAAGATTTATGATTTTTTCCCCTTTTCCTCTTTTTACAACGAATTATCCCAAATTGAGGAGGTGGACTTTGAGAGAAAGATTTACGACTTTTTCCCCTTTTTCTCTTTTTGTGAATGTGTATGTGTATGCTTCTGTGTGAGATTTTGTCTGTATAGCTTTGCTTCCACCATTTGTTCCAGGGTTCTATCTGTCCGTTTTTTTGTTTGTTTTTCAATTGTTTTTAATAATTATTTTTTTATTTTAATAACGTTATTATATTTTATCATACTTTATTCTATTTTACTGTATCTTCTCTCTTTCTCTTTTGCATACCTTCCCTACTTCCTCCCTCCCTCTCTCCTTTCTTTCTTTCCTTCTTTCTTTCTTTCTTCCTTTCTTTCTACTTCTACTAATTCTTTCTTTCTACTTTTTCTCCCTTTTATTCTGAGCCGGGAGGATGAAAGGCTCTTGGTGCTGCAGCCAGGAGTCAGTGCTGTGCCTCTGAGGTGGGAGAGCCAACTTCAGGACACTGGTCCACAAGAGACCTCCCAGCTCCACGTAAAATCAAACGGCGAAAATCTCCCAGAGATCTCCATCTCAACACCAGTACCCAGCTTCACTCAACGACCAGCAAGCTACAGTGCTGGACACCCTATGCCAAGCAACTAGCAAGACAGGAACACAACCCCACCCATTAGCACAGAGGCTGCCTAAAATCATAATAAGGCCACAGACACCCCAAAACACACCACCAGACGTGGACCTGCCCACCAGAAAGACAAGATCCAGCCTCATCCACCAGAACACAGGCACCAGTCCCCTCAAACAGGAAGCCTACACAACCCACTGAAACAACATTAGCCACTGGGGACAGACACCAAAAACAACAGGAACTACGAACCTGCAGCCTGCAAAAAGGAGACCCCAAACACAGTAAGATAAGCAAAATGAGAAGACAGAAAAACACACAGCAGGAGAAGGAGCAAGATAAAAACCCACCAGACCTAACAAATGAAGAGGAAATAGGCAGTCTAACTGAAAAAGAATTCAGAATAATGATAGTAAAGATGATCCAAAATCTTGGAAATAGACAAAATGCAAGAAACAGTTAACAAGGACCTAGAAGAACTAAAGATGAATCAAGCATCAATTAAAAACACAATAAATGAAATGAAAAATACTCTAGATGGGATCAATAGCCGAATAACTGAGGCAGAAGATCGGAAAAGTGATGTGGAAGATAAAATAGTGGAAATAAATGCTGCAGAGCAGAATAAAGAAAAAAGAATGAAAAGAACTGAGGACAGTTTCAGAGACCTCTGGAACAACATTAAACACACCAACATTTGAATTATAGGGGTTCCAGAAGAAGAGAAAAAGGGACTGAGAAAATATTTGAAGAGATTATAGTTGAAAACTTCCCTAATATGGGAAAGGAAATAGTTAATCAAGTCCAGGAGGCACAGAGAGTCCCATACAGAATAAATCCAAGGAGAAATACGCCAAGACACATATTAATCAAACTGTCAAAAATTAAACACAAAACATATTAAAAGCAGCAAGGCAAAAACAACAAATAACACACAAGGGAATCCCCATCAGGATAACAGCTGATCTCTCAGCAGAAACTCTACAAGCCAGAAGGGAGTGGCAGGACATATTTAAAGTGATGAAGGAGAAAAACCTGCAACCAAGATTACTC
This sequence comes from Hyperoodon ampullatus, assembly GCF_949752795.1. Taxonomy (NCBI): domain Eukaryota; kingdom Metazoa; phylum Chordata; class Mammalia; order Artiodactyla; family Ziphiidae; genus Hyperoodon; species Hyperoodon ampullatus. The sequence continues at coordinate 69,517,158 of NC_136922.1, forward strand.
TACCCAGCAAGGATCTCATTCAGATTTGATGGAGAAATGAAAACGTTTACAGACAAGCAAAAGCTAAGAGAACTCAGCACCACCAAACCAGCTTTACAACAAATGCTAAAGGAACTTCTCTAGGCAAAAAACACAACAGAAGGAAAAGACCTACAATAACGAACCCAAAACAATTAAGAAAATGGGAATAGGAACATACATATCGATAATTACCTTAAATGTAAATGGACTAAATGCTCCCACCAAAAGACAGATTGGCTGAACGGATACAAAAACAAGACCCATATATATGCTGTCTACAAGAGACCCACTTCAGACCTAGAGACACATACAGACTGAAAGTAAGGGGATGGAAAAAGATACTCCATGCAAATGGAAATCAAAAGAAAGCTGGAGTAGCTATTCTCATATCAGAGAAAATAGACTTTAAAATAAAGACTATTAGAAGAGACAAAGAAGGACACTACATAACGATAAAGGGATCGATCCAAGAAGAAGATATAACAATTGTAAATATTTATGCACCCAACATAGGAGCACCTCAATACATAAGGCAAATACTAACAGCCATAAAAGGGGAAATCGACAGTAACACACATAGTAGGGGACTTCAACACCCCACTTTCATCAACGGACAGATCTTCCAAAATGAAAATAAATAAGGAAACACAAGCTTTAAATGATACATTAAACAAGATGGACTTAGTTGATATTTATAGGACAGTCCATCCAAAAACAACAGAATACACATTTTTCTCAAGTGCTCATAGAACATTCTCCAGGATAGATCATATCTTGGGTCACAAATCAAGCCTTAGTAAATTTAAGAAAACTGAAATTGTATCAAGTATCTTTTATGACCACAATGCTATGAGACTAGATATCAATTATGGGAAAAGATCTGTAAAAAATACAAACACATGGAGGCTAAACAATACACTACTTAATAACAATGTGATTGCTGAAGAAATCAAAGAGGAAATTTAAAAATACCTAGAAACAAATGACAATGGAGACACGACGACCCAAAACCTATGGGATGCAGCAAAAGCAGTTCTAAGGGGGAAGTTAACAGCAATACAATCCCACCTTAAGAAACAGGAAAACATCTCGAGTAAACAACCTGACCCTGCACCTAAAGCAATTAGAGAAAGAAGAACAAAAAACCCCCAAAGTTAGCAGAAGGAAAGAAATCATAAAGATCAGATCAGAAATAAATGAAAAAGAAATGAAGGAAACGATAGCAAAGATCAATAAAACTAAAAGCTGGTTCTTTGAAAAGATAAACAAAACTGATAAACCATTAGCCAGACTCATCAAGAAAAAAAGGGAGAAGACTCAATAGAATTAGAAATGAAAAAGAAGTAACAAGTGACACTGCAGAAATACAAAAGATCATGAGAGATTACTAAAAGCAACTTTATGCCAATAAAATGGACAAACTGGAAGAAATGGACAAATTCTTAGAAATGCATAACCTGCCAAGACTGAATCGGGAAGAAATAGAAAATATGAATAGACCAATCACAAGCACTGAAATTGAAACTGTGATTAAAAATCTCCCAACAAACAAAAGCCCAGGACCAGATGGCTTCACAGGCGAATTCTATCAAACATTTAGAGAAGAGCTAACACCTATCCTTCTCAAACTCTTCCAAAATACAGCAGAGGGAGGAACACTCCCAAACTCATTCTACGAGGCCACCATCACCTTGATACCAAAACCAGACAAGGATGTCACAAAGAAAGAAAACTACAGGCCAATATCACTGATGAACATAGATGCAAAAATCCTCAACAAAATACTAGCAAACAGAATCCAACAGCACATTAAAAGGATCATACACCATGATCAAGTGGGGTTTATTCCAGGAATGCAAGGATTCTTTAATATACACAAATCAATCAACGTGATACACCATATTAAGAAATTGAAGGAGAAAAACCATATGATCATCTCAATAGATGCAGAGAAAGCTTTCGACAAAATTCAACACCCATTTATGATAAAAACCCTGCAGAAAGTAGGCATAGAGGGAACTTTCCTCAACATAATAAAGGCCATATATGACAAACCCACAGCCAACATTGTCCTCAATGGTGAAAAACTGAAACCATTTCCACTAAGATCAGGAACAAGACAAGGCTGCCCACTCTCACCACTCTTATTCAACCTAGTTTTGGAAGTTTTAGCCACAGCAATCAGAGAAGAAAAGGAAATAAAAGGAATCCAAATCGGAAAAGAAGAAGTAAAGCTGTCACTGTTTGCAGATGACATGATACTATACATTGAGAATCCTAAAGATGCTACCAGAAATCTACTAGAGCTAATCAATGAATTTGGTAAAGTAGCAGGATACAAAATTAATGCACAGAAATCTCTGGCATTCCTGTACACTAATGATGAACAATCTGAAAGTGAAATCAAGAAAACACTCCCATTTACCACTGCAACAAAAAGAATAAGATATCTAGGAATAAACCTACCTAAGGAGACAAAAGACCTGTATGCAGAAAACTATAAGATGCTGATGAAAGAAATTAAAGATGATACAGATAGATGGAGAGATATACCATGTTCCTGGATTGGAAGAATCAATATTGAGAAAATTACTCTACTACCCAAAGCAATCTACAGATTCAATGCAATCCCTATCAAACTACCACTGGCATTTTTCACAGAGCTAGAACAAAAAATTTCAAAATTTGTGTGGAAAAGCAGAAGACCCCGAATAGCCAAAGCAATCCTGAGAATGAAAAACGGAGCTGGAGGAATCAGGCTCCCTGACTTCAGAGTATACTACAAAGCTACAGTAATCAAGACAGTATGGTACTGGCACAAAAACAGAAAGATAGATCAATGGAACAGGATAGAAAGCCCAGAGATAAACCCACACACATATGGTCACCTTATCTTTGATAAAGGAGGCAGGAATGTACAGTGGAGAAAGCACAGCCTGTTCAATAAGTGGTGCTGGGAAAACTGGACAGGGACATGTAAAAGTTTGAGATTAGATCACTCCTTAACACCATACACAAAAATAAGCTCAAAATGGATTAAAGACCTAAATGTAAGGCCAGAAACTTTCAAACTCTTAGAGGAAATCATAGGCAGCACACACTATGACATAAATCACAGCAAGATCCTTTCTGACCTACCTCCTAGAGAAATGGAAATAAAAACAAAAATAAACAAATGGGACCTAATGAAACTTCAAAGCTTTTGCATAGCAAAGGAAACCATAAACAAGACCAAAAGACAACCCTCAGAATGGGAGAAAATATTTTCAAATGAAGCAAGTGATAAGGATTAATCTCCAAAATTTATAAGCAGCTCATGCAGCTCAATAACAAAAAAACAAACAACCCAATCCAAAAATGGGTAGAAGACCTAAATAGACATTTCTCCAAAGAAGATATACAGATTGCCAACAAACACATGAAAGGATGCTCAACATCTTTAATCATTAGAGAAATGCAAATCAAAACTACAATGAGATATCATCTCACACCAGTCAGAATGGCCATCATCAAAAAATCTAGAAACAATAAATGCTGCAGAGGTTGTGGTGAAAAGGGAACACTCTTGCACTGCTGGTGGGAATGTGAATTGGTACAGCCACTATGGGGAACAGTATGGAGGTTCCTTAAAAAACTACAAATAGAACTACCATATGACCCAGCAATCCCACTACTAGGCATATACCCTGAGAAAACCATAATTCAAAAAGAGACATGTACCAAAATGTTCATTGCAGCTCTATTTACAATAGCCCGGAGATGGAAACAACCTAAGTGTCCATCATCGGATGAATGGATAAAGAAGATGTGGCACATATATACAATGGAATATTACTCAGTGGTAAAAAGAAACGAAACTGAGCTATTTGTAATGAGGTGGATAGACCTAGACTCTGTCATACAGAGTGAAGTAAGTCAGAAACAGAAAGACAAATACCATATGCCAACACATATATATGGAATTTAAGAAAAAAAACTGTCATGAAGAACCTAGGGGTAAAACAGGAATAAAGACACAGACCTACTTGAGAATGGACTTGAGGATATGGGGAGGGGGAAGGGTAAGCTGTGACAAAGCGAGAGAGAGGCATGGACATATATACACTACCAAACGTAAGGTAGACAGAGAGTGGGAAGCAGCAGCATAGCACAGGGAGATCACCTCGGTGCTTTGTGACTGCCTGGAGGGGTGGGATAGGGAGGGTGGGAGGGAGGGAGACACAAGAGGGAAGGGATATGGGAACAGATGTATATGTATAACTGATTTACTTTGTTATAAAGCAGAAACTAATAAAAAACAAAGAAACAAAAAAATGTGTACCTCAGCATATACTTTCAAGAGGAGAATCAAGTTCTTTGGAAATATTTATAAATATTTATTATGTATTTTTAAAAAATACATAATACATTTTTTGAAATGTCTTTCCCTCTTTCCTTGTCCCCCTGCCCCAGCTTCATTGGTGTATAATTTACAATAAAAGTATATACATTTATGATGTACAACATGATGTTTTGACATATGTATACATTGTGAAATGATTACAACAATCAAGCTAATTAACACATTGGTCACCTCATGGTTACCATTTTGTGTGTGTGTGGGAAGAACACTTAAGATTTACTTTCTTTGAAAATTAAAGTATACAATACAGTATTATTAAGTATTGTTGCCATGCTGTACATTAGACCTCCAGAACTTACTCATTCACTGTAATTGAAACTCTGTATCCTGCGGTTAACATCTTCTCATACCCCCACCCTTCAGCTGCTGTCAACTACTAATTCTATGCTCTTCTTTTATCAGTTCAGTGTTTTCAGATTACACATGTAATGAGATTATGTAGTACTTGTGTTTCTGTGGCTGCCTCATTTCACTCACCAAAATATTCTCCAAGTTCATTCACGTTGTTGCAAAAGGCAATTTTTTTTCTTTTTAAAGGCTGAATAATGTCCATTTTATACATATATATGTGTGTGTGTGTGTGTGGAATATTTTATATATATACACACAAATAAAGTATTCAGATATATATATATGAATAAATTAAAAATGTGAGGTTATATGTATATATGTGTTCTATATACACATAACCTCACAATTTTAAAATCTGTTCATCTGTTTTAGACACTTAGGTTGTTTTCATATCTTGGCTTTTTTGAACAATGCTGCAGTGAACATGGGAGTTCATGCATCTCTGAGATCCTTATTTCATTTCCTTTGTATATATACCCAGTACCCGTGGGGTATATGAGATCATATGCCTTCTGTCAATCCCACAAAGCCAGTTTGACTGCTGAGAGCCTCCCATTTATTTTTCTTGGACACCGCCATGAAGTGTTTAAGGGTATGTGCCTTCCCCCAATCCAGCAGAGTGAACTAGCTATCTGTATGTGCTCATGCATGATTCTATAGAGGTTGTAGGTACCTTCTGCTGGGGTACTGGCTACCAGGGGAGGGGTCCTTGGAGTACTGGGGGCACATGTGGCCTAGTTGAGGGGGGGTGGTCTGCAGGTGATGGGTCCTAAGAGATTAATAGGAAGGCCTCTTAGTGGAGTCCACAAGGCATTTGGTAGAAACCAAGGCCCTTTGTTGAGTTCTGCACCCCAGCTGCTGTGAACTCCCAACCCTTTTCCTGCTCCCAGCTACTCCTGAACTATTCAGCCATGCTGATCTCAGTGTTCTGGGTGGGGCAAGAAAGAAGTGGGCCTCTAGGGCAGTGTTCTGCATAGCTGGGGGAGCTAGTGCTCACTACCCTCACTTTTCCCTGTGGGAGAAATCTCTCTTGAGGAGAGATTTGTTGGAGTCTCTCTTCACACTGAGCTGTGCCACCCTATAGAGGAGGAGTAATGTGGGTAAAGTGAAATTGTTCTTTTTACCTTATTAAATGCAACTATTATCAGATTTTTTTGCTCCAACAGAGTGCTATGGCCTCTCTACCAGAGTCCCTGGTTCTCAAAATGGTACTCTCATCCATGGGCGGTTGTCAAAATCAATGTTTCTGTGGGGCACGAGCCCTGAAAATACTTATCCCACCATCTTGCTGATGTCACTCTCCTAATTTCTTTCCTTCTTTCCATCATGCTGTCCAAAAATATAATCAGACTAAAGTTGATTCCTTTCTTCAAAACAAACTGAGCATCTTTCATGAGTATCTTTGTTAGAACAGGAAATTTTTATGGTATTTGGAGGTAGGTGATATAAAATAAGGTGAATGAATTCAACAAAATATATAAAATATGACTTTGTTTAACTGTAAGAAGATAGACAACCAGCGAAATGGGCCAGAGACATTATGACAAAGTATGAAGCAAGAAAGCAAGATATTTAGACTATTGTTTTAAAAGTCTGTAGCGCGCTACATGAAAAAGGTAACACTTAGCAAGTGCAAATTAGCTTGCCAGAAAAGTTCTTTCTTCCAGTAACTGACAAACTCCTTGTTTTTCACAGGCAAGGCCCTCCTCTGCTGAGAAGTCTTTGTTGACCCCTTTGTTCAACCCCTGTGTGTCTCTATTGTAATAACATTTACCACATGTCCTTGCTAATATATGTTTAACTTCTTGTGTCCTATTAAGATATGAACTCCTATAAAGTCTGTTCCTATCTTTTTGTGCCAATGCCTAGCATTTTGTGCTCAGTCCAAATTAGCAATGAGTGAATGACAAGGTGTATAAGTTAGTAAAATACAGCTCTCTCAGAAACCTCCAAAGAACTAAAAACTCTATAATCATTTACAGGGGGAGGAGGAAAAAATACATGTATCTAAAATCTCAGAAAATATACTCATATGAACAGCTCGCGGGATCTGTGTTTGTTAGTAGTAAATAAGCAGAGTGTCATAAATTCAAGCCATCAGTTGCCTAAAGAAAAATGTGAAGGAATTTGAGAAATGGCAATCTACATTTGGCTTACTAGAGAGGATGAAAATTCAGTAAATAAGATGAACCAAACAATAAAATCTGGAATTAAAAATGTTTTCAGCAGTTTTTATGGAATCAAAGATGCCAGTTAGGCCGACAGAATACCACAAAGGAGGATGAGGGAACAAACCAACCATTGAAACTAAAGCAAATATAAAGTTCCATATATAGAACATTAAACTAAACCTTCAGAAGAAATCACAGCTAAGTCATTTCAAACCCAGAAAAAAGTAATATTCATTGACACTAATAGGTAAAAACAAAAACAAAACAAAAACAACAACAAACACAAAACCATTATGGGTTTCTGGAGAAAAGACGTAACTGTTATATGTGAAAAATTGTGTAAGAATTATAGTTGACTTAAAGCTAAGACCAGCAGTTTAATTTAGAGGGGGAAAGCCTCAGCTAGTTCTAAAGTAATGTATTTGGTTTTAGCAGTCTCATTTTTTAAAAAAAGGAGTATATACAGAAGAAGATCTAGGCTGGTAGTAGGAGGTATAGAAATTTTGTCATAAGAATAGAAAAGTTCATTTTATTATAACATTTAAGTATTTAAAAATTAAACCCACCTATTAACAGAAAGCAGTATTATAAGAGGAAGTTGTCTTCCCATCATCTGAAAAAAACTTAGCAGAGAAAGAAAAACTATCTTTATGATGCTATGGAAGAAATTTCTGCATTAGTGACCTATTCAATTGGTGACCCCTAATAGTCTCTGCCACCCCTAAGATATCATTTTGGGTAGCAAATATTAATGGATCTTTGCAAAATAATTGATTGCTACTGAATATAAAAGAATTAACAACCTTTCTCCTAGACACCCACATTAAAAACTTGACAGCCTTCATATTGCAATAAACCAGGCTCTTTCTTAATATTATTAGTTTCTTCATTTTTAAAATGCCATTTTCTTTCCATCCACAATTCGTACTGTTTTAGTAAAAGTTTTCTTTCCCTCCTGAGGATTCTCTTGCCTCCAGGGTGTCTGTTCTCCACACTACTCAACAATCATTTTTGTACATAATATGAAACAGAAATGAGCTCATGTCTCTCATCTACTTGAAAAATATTCAAGGAAAGGATGAGTTTTGTTTAGTTTTGCTTTTGTGTGAAGATGATTATATAGCCCCAGCACCCAGACATAACTAAATGTTATTTTGTCACAGCCACCTTGTTTCTCGTAAGTTCCTTGAAGGAGATGTATCCAAGAGCAAAAATAGCAAATGTCAAAAAGGTACTGCTTTAGAGCTGGGCTTCTGCCTGAGACCCTAGTATTGGGAGTCCCTAAATCCAAACTTGTGGTTTGCCCAGAATGTCTTTAACATTGCCCTCAGTTTGACTAAATTTTAGGGGTATTTTTTACCCCTGACTATAGGCCCCTGACCTTCCTTTCCTTAGAGCATTTACTTTAGAAAACTTCTAATTGCAAATTTTTTTCTGCTCCTTTGAAATGAATATAAAAGTCTCTTTCCAGTTTTAAGACTCAGAAATTCCAGGGACTGTCTTTTTTAAGGACCTGGAAGCCCTCTCATGGAAAGGTAAGTATCAAGGAAATTAGTGCCCCTCTCTCCGAGTCTCTGTGGAATGGGGGTTGCTTAACTTCAGTGGGCCACTGATCAAAGTTGGAAAAGTACCTACTGCCATAAAGATAAGAGAGAGTTTACTTTTTCTTTGGGTAAGCCCAATTAGCAAACACAGAAGGCCTAAGACCCCAGATCTTAAAGACTCTACGGCCATTTTTTTTTTTTTTTTTTGGCGATACGCGGGCCTCTCACTGTTGTGGCCTCTCCCGTTGCAGAGCACAGGCTCCGGACGTGCAGGCTCAGTGGCCATGGCTCACGGGCCCAGCCGCTCCGCGGCATGTGGGATCTTCCCAGACTGGGGCACGAACCCGTGTCCCCTGCATCGGCAGGCGGACCCTCAACCACTGCGCCACCAGGGAAGCCCAGCCATTTTTTTAAAGTGGAGTTGAGGTCTCTCTCCCTTGTTGCAACAGTCCTGAATAAAATCTTCCTTGCCTGTTTAACTTTGGTGGGTTTTTTTGTTTATTTGTCTTATTGTTTTACTTCTATAGGCATTTTCCAATGGAGGGGTGAAAGCTCTTTCTCCTCTAACATGGAATTCAAAATTCTTTTTTTTTTTTTAAGGCGAACACTTTTATATTATTTTCTGGTTGCTGCACGTGGGCTTTCTCTAGTTGTGGTGAGCAGGGGCTACTCTTCATTGCAGTGTGCAGGCTTCTCATTGCAGTGCCTTCTCTTGTTGTGGAGCACAGGCTCTAGGCATGCAGGCTTCAGTAGTTGTGGCACACAGGCTCAGTAGTTGTGGCTCATGGGCTGCAGAGTGCAGGCTCAGTAGTTGTGGAGCACAGGCTTAGTTGCTCTGAGGCATGTGGGATCTTCCCAGACCTAATAAGCTTGAACCCATGTCCCCTGCATTGACAGGCAGATTCTTAACCACTGCATCACCAGGGGAGTCCCAAAATTCTTATCAGCTATCTGTTGAGCTTTAACCATGAGCAAGTTCAGTGAATGATGAGAGAGAGGATGAATAAGGTGACCTATCTCATTATTAGCTAGCTTGTTCTGAATCATTTTTCTACGGTAATAAGAAATACAAGAGTATCAGAGGCAACATGGTAGCTGGGCTGGACTGGGTAAGGTATAGGTGAGTCAGAGCCACATCAAGTGTCTACCAAAATGCACACCAATAAATGGAGCTTAATCAGTGTCCTAGAGTGGGGCCCCATCTGATTATTATTACTTCTTGTCATTTAAAGCAGAAACCAAGGCAGGAGAGGTGGTTTGAGAGAAAGAAAGACAGGTGCATTCAAAAGTTACCATTTGACTGTACAGAAAAGTCCAGCCTCAGACTGTCAGCTAACTTAAAGAGTTTCATTTTCAAATAGTGCTGTGATGGGCTATTGTTTGGCAGGTATTTACTCAAATCTCTTTCATTCTTGAGGTCTGTATGAATTCACTGCTGCATGAGCTTAACCACGCAATTTGCTCTGGTCAATGGTATATGACAGATTTGAAGCCAACAAAGGTTTTTAATGTGACTGCATAGGTTGGCTTGTTCAGCTAGTGTCATTCCCCATGAAAAGAATATGCCCCAAGTGACCACTAGTAAAAGAATAATGGGAGAAATATGAAACAGATTTCATTCCAATCCACAGTTTGGAGACAGGCCCAGATGCTCCAAAGCCTGAAGCAGTGCCACTAAACCAATCCAAGGCTAGATGCAAGAAATAGTTTCTTATTTGTTAAGCCATAGAGATTCTGAATTATTTCTTATATAGTGAACACTAATACATGTGCTAATATACTGCATTATAATTATTATATCTGTCTCTCTCCTGAACTACACCACAGAAATTAGAGGGCAAAGACTTTTTCTTATTCATTTTTATAGCTAAGAACTCAATACACTGTAGATGTTTTTACTGTGAGTCTAGTACACAAGTTTGACTGAAGTAGCCACTCTGGTGATGCTACTCAAGTTATTCCTATTCAGTGCCTAATTTATTTTTTTTTTGAAAACTTATGGTAGATGTTATTTTTTTTTTTTTTTTTTTTTTTTTTTTGTGGTACGCGGGCCTCTCACTGTTGTGGCCTCTCCCGTTGCGGAGCACAGGCTCCGGATGCACAGGCTCAGCAGCCATGGCTCACGGGCCCAGCCGCTCCGCGGTATATGGGATCCTCCCAGACCGGGGCACGAACCCGTATCCCCTGCATCGGCAGGCGGACTCTCAACCACTGCGCCACCAGGGAGGCCCGGTAGATGTTATTTTTTTGCATCTACCTCAAATATTTTTGGAAGTAAATAGAATATAAATTTAAAATTCTAAATATCTGAATAATTTCAAACTCTTTGGAATTACGTGAATATTTTAGCTATAAACACTTGCTGCTATTGAAATCTATGACATGCAATGAAAAATATATCATGTGGTTTTACCTTTGTTAATTATCTATTCATCCAGCCATCCAGCAATGTAACATCTTTTCACTTTCTACCTTTGTGACACCATTAAAATAAATAGAACTTGGAATATGTTGTGAATGATGACAAGGGAAAACAAGAGCCTAAGGACAGAGTGGATATAAACATTAAAAACCTAAATGAATGTCTGTATAGATCATTATTACGACTTCTCTTTGACACTCAATCATAAAACCAACATATTTGGCATCACCGAACACTGATAAAATTATACTTTATTGCCAAACATTTATTGGGAAATATTAGCTAGGTGAAATCTAAACTACCAGATACCTTCCAAGTTTTGTCAAATATTAAAAAAGACGATTTCTAGCATGCAGAAAGCCCTAATTAAGTATTTAGCAGCCTTTATGTCTGATCTTTTCATCAGTTATCAATCTATCATTTGAAATTTTGTCCAGCTCTGGTTTGTTCCTCACAAGGATATGAAGTGAGGATGCCAGTGCTCATTAAAGCACAACATATTGGGTTTCCCTGGTGGCGCAGTGGTTGAGAGTCCGCCTGCCGATGCAGGGGACACGGGTTCGTGCCCTGGTCCGGGAAGATCCCACATGCCACGGAGCGGCTGGGCCCGTGAGCCATGGCCGCTGAGCCTGCGCGTCCGGAGCCTGTGCTCCGCAACGGGAGAGGCCACAATGGTGAGAGGCCCGTACAGCAAAAAAAAAAAAGCACAACATATTTAGGAAGCTGTTGTAGAAGTCTAAGTGAGAGAAAACGAGTGCTAGAAATTAAATAGTAGCTGTGGAATCTGAAATGAAAGAGTAGATATAATTCACATTAATTCTTGCAGGCTTGCATGTGACTGAATGTGCTAAGGTAAGGGAAAAAATATATATATATATAAACCTGAAACTTTAATCCTGGGTGATAGAAAGATTTTTATGTCATTATCAGAAAGTGGGCAGTCAGAAAGAGGATCTAATTTGAGAAGAAAAATGATATTTTCATATATATAGGTCAATGATGCAATGTACTTTTCATTATTCTTTTTTAAAAATTATTTCTCTAGATGGGACTACTCAGTTTAATTAGAGCCACTATTTTCTATTAAGTTGACACATGTATAGAGATGTTACGGCATGTATTAGAGTCTAACTAATTTCTTCCTTTCACCAAAACTCCCAGTTTGGAATATAGACGTTCATAATAATAAGGAGGATGAAGAAGAAAAGAAGGCGGAGGAGCGGTGGAGGGGAAGGCGGAAGAAGAGAAAGAATTCTCCTATGTTGGTTGTCTATTCTCCAAGCATCACTTTACACACATTATTAATATTATTACAACTTAAAAATTATCACATTTCTGTGTGTACTCATTAATTCTTCTACATTTTATAAATGCATATACTGAGGTCAAAAGATGTTAATGACTAACCTTTGCTATAACAAAAATGGAAAGTATTTGCTCTGAGGCTTGAACTCCCCATTGCCTCACATGTGACTCTCTCTTCCTTGTTTGAAATCAGTCATAAGTGTAACAAAGGAAAGTTTTCTAATTCTTTCTGGCCAGAGACATAACTTAATGCCTATCTATTTCCCAAGCAATTGTTTATGTATATAAATTCAGTTATTTGTCATAAGAATGGGAACACCTTAAGGAAAATATTAATCTTTTCAATGGAATTTTAGCCCAAATTAATTTGATTTCAAATCATTACTCATAGATTGTATCATACCACATATTTTAACCCATGAGTTATAAAATGATCTCACATCAAGCAATCATTTCTGCATTCAGAAATCTTTAGGCAAAAGTGTAATATAGGAAAAAAATGGAGAGACAAATGCCTACCACAAATTGCTCTCTCATACTAATTCCTGATATCCACTTGTACATATTTTCTTTAGCTCTCAGATATAAAAGACATTGTGAATTCTGTGACTTAAGGAAGTTCTAGAAACTGCTAGCATTTGAAAAAAGTCTGAAATCTTTCCCAGCCTGCCTCAGTTAGGGGTTTATCAAAAATATATGTGTTTCCTTCTTCTACACTGTGAATCTAACACATTTTTCTCTTCCCCTGGTTTGTGTTCTACCTACTCACTACCTTTTCCAGAATCACTGCTTTAAGGGCATGGATGGCTAAGATGGAGAAGTAGAAAGACCCTGAGCTCACCTCCTCCCACGGCACACCAAAATTACAACTATTTACAGAGCAACTATTGATGAGAATGACCTGAAGACTAGCAGAAAAGATCTTCTACAACTAAAGATAAAAAGAAGGAACCTCACTGGGGACAGAGATGAGGTATAGTCAAAACACATACTCCTGGGTGAGAGACCCACACATGGGAGGATAATTACAACCGCAGAGGTTCTCTCCAAAGAACGAGGGGTTCAACCTCACATCAGGCTCCCCAGCCCAGGAGTTCTGCACCAAGAAGACAAGCCCCCAGAATATTTGGCTTTGAAGGTTGACAGGGCTTACTTTTGAGAGAACCAGAGGGCTGTGGGAAAGAAAGACTCCACTCTGAAAGTGTGTGCAAAAAATCTCACACCGAGACCCAGGGCAGAAGCATTAATTTGAAAGAAGCTTGGCTCAGACTTATTTTATCTCGCAGAGCCTTTCAGAGAGGCATGAGACAATTAAGACTCAACCTGGGGACACAGATGGTGGCATAGCTATTTGGGGAGCTCACTACACCATAAGGACACTGGTGCTGGCAAAGGGACATTTTGGAATCCCCCATCTAGCTTATTAGTGCTGGGAAACAGCCCTGCCCACCAGCCTGTCTGCACCAGTCCTAGGATGCCCCAGGCCAAACAGCAAGCTGCATGAGAATACAGCCCTATCCACCAGCAAGCCAGCTGCCATAGGAACCCGAGCCCTCAGCTGCCCAGGAATCAGCCCTGCCTATCAACGGGCCAGCAACAGGCTGAGGACCCAGCCTAACCCACCAGTGGGTGGGCACCAGCCCCAGGACCACTGTAGCTCCACAACCAGTTGTGTCAAGACCTGGCCCAGGGATTTCCCTGGCGGTCCAGTGGCTAAGACTCTGCGCTTCCAATGCAGGGGGCGCGGGTTTGATTCCTGGTTGAGGAACTAACATCCCACATGTCGCGTGGTGCTGCTCTCCCCACAGAAACAAACAAACAAACAAACAAACAAATAAATAAGATAAAATGATGTCTTAAAAAAAAAAAGAAGACCCAGTCTAACCAGCAAGCAGGAACCACCCTGGGACAGCTTGGGTTCCTCAGCCAGCTGCCCTGGGATCTGGCCTCACCCACCAGTGGGCTGTCAACCGTTCCAGGACATCCTGGGCCCTGCAGCCAACCATGTCAGTCAGGAACTGGCCCTGTCCACCATCAGGCTGACACTAACTCCATGACCCCCAATCTTGCAACCAGTCACCCCAGGACCAAACTCCTCCCAACAGTGGGCCAACACTACCCCTGGGAACTCCCAGAGCTCTATAGTCAGCCATGCAAGGACTCAGCCCTGCCCACCAGTGGCTGGCAGCCTCCACACGAGGTAGGTCCTGGTAACCAACCAGACTGGAGTCCAGTCATGCCTACCGGAGTGTCCTCAGTAGCAAGCCACCTGCAAGAGGACCTACGCAGCCCACATAGAGGGCACTCCTAGGGCATAAGTGAACCTACACTTATATGGGCAATGAATCTACCACAAAAGAGGCAAGAATATACAATGTGGGAGAGATAGCCTCTTCAGTGAATGGTGTTGGGAAAATTGGACAGCTACATGCAAAAGAATCAAACTGGACTACTTTCTCACACCATATAAAAACAAACTCAAAATGGATTGAAGACATAAAATGTAAGAGTTGAAACTATAAAACTTCTGGAAGCAAACATGGACCGTATACACTTTGGTATCAGTCTTAGAACTTTTTTTTTGAATATGTATTCTCAGGCACGGAAACAAAAGCAAAAATAAACAAATGGGACTACGTCAAATTAAAAAGCTTCTGCACAGCAAAGGAAACTCTCAACAAAATCAAAAAGGCTGCCTATTGGGCTTCCCTGGTGGTGCAGTGGTTGAGAGTCCGCCTGCCGATGCAGGGGACACGGGTTCGTGCCCTGGTCTGGGAAGATCCCACATGCCGCGGAGCGGCTAGGCCCGTGAGCCATGGCCGCTGAGCCTGCGCTTCTGGAGCCTGTGCTCCGCAACGGGAGAGGCCACAACAGTGAGAGGCCCGCGTACTGAAAAAAAAAAAAAAGGCTGCCTATTGAATGAGAGAAGATACTTGCAAATGATATATCTGGTAAGGGGTTAATATCCATAGTATACAAAGAACTCGTACAACTCAACATAAAAAAAAACAATCAACCTGATTAAAAAATAGACATTTTTCCAAAAAGACATACAGATGGCACATGATGTTAGGCTCAGAACCACTAATCAGGGAAATGCAAATCAAAACCACAATGACATATCACCTCACACTTGTCAGATGGCTATTATCAAAAAGACAACAAATAAGTTTTGGTGAGGATGTGAAGAAAAGAGAATCTTTGTGCACTATTGGTGAGAATGTGAATTTGTGCATCCACTATGGAAAACAGCATGGAGATTCTTCAAAAACTTAAAAATAGAGCTACCGTATGTTCCAACAATTCCACTCCTGGGTATTTATCTAAAGAAAACTAAAACACTAATTAGAATAGATACCCGTATGTTCATTGCAGCATTATATACAATAGCCAAGATGTGGAAGCAACTTAAGTGTCCATCAACAGACAAATGGATAAAGAAGATTTTATATATATGTATATATATACATACATATATGGCCTATTACTTACATAATAAACTATTACTCAGCCATTAAAAAGAATGACGCCTTGCCATTTGTGACAATATAGATGGACCTAGAGAGTATAATGCTAAGTGAAATAAGTCAGAGAAAGACAAATACTGTATGATTTTACTTATGTGTAGAATATGAAAAAAAAGAAAAAAGAAAAAGAACAAACATAACAAAACAGAAACAGACTTCAGAGATACAGAGAACAAACAAATCGTTGCCAGAGGGGAGGAGGTCGGAGGAGAGAACTAAGTGAGGGAGATTAAGGGGTGCAAACTTTAAGTTACAAAATAAATGAGTCACAGGTATGAAATATACAGTGTGGGGAATATAGTCAATAATTATGAATATCTTTATATGGTGACAGTGGTACTAATCTTAACATGGTGATCATTCTGAAATGTAGAGAAATATTGAATCACTATGTTGTATACCAGGAACTAACACAGTATTGTTGGTCAATTACATTTCAAAAACAAACAAACCCATAGAAAAAGAGATCAGATTTATGTTTAACAGAGGCAGAGGCCTGGGAGGAGAAGGGGGAGGAAGATGACCAAAAGGTACAAACATCCAGTTATATGATAAATAAGTACCAGGATGTGATGTACCACATGATTAATATAATGAACACTGCTGTATGTTATGTATGCAAGTTGTGAAGAGAGTAAAGCCTAAGGGTTCTCATCACAAGGAAGAACATTTTTTTTCTATTTCTTTACCTTTATTTGAAATGGTGGATGTTCACTAAACTTACTGTGGTCATCATTTCATGATGTATGTAAGGTAAATCATTATGCTGTACACCTTAAACTCATATAGTGCTGTATGTCAGTAAAACAGGAAGGGGAGAAAAAAGCAAACAAAAACAAAACAAACAAAAAGCATCATTGCTTTAATTAGTCATAAATACTGATAGGATTATGTCAATGCCACAAGCATAGGCATTAAGAACTTCTGATAACTGTGTAACCCCATTTACAAATGAGATTAAGTAATGCACCCGATGTTACACAATTAAAACTGACAGATAGGAAAGACCTCATTCTGAATAATCTAACCCCTAAACGAATATGATTGCTACTACATTGATGATACTTATGCCCAGGAGAATAGTAGACATAGTGATCAATCTGTTAGAGAGTGATCAAAATTCCATCTATTTCTTCCCTCTTTCTTCTTCAGTGGCTGGGCAGAGAGAGAATTTTCTTTGTATTGTATAGCTAGCTATTGGGATTCCAAAGAGGTTGATGGGATGCAAGAACTTTTGATGTCAATGAATCTTAAAAATTGTGTATTCCTCTCCCTCCCATAATACTTAGGTCCTTATAAGTAAAAGCAGAAACCTGTAGGTACAGGTATACGCAAATATAGCAAATGATTCCACATGGCACAGTGGTAGAAATGTACTAATTTTCAGATAGATGTGGTAATCTGAGAAGGATAAGAAGCGTTTCCTCAAGATGTGTTTTAGTCAGTGGAGCTATATTTTAAATTCAAGTTGTAGGTACAAGAGATAATAGAGCAGAACAAACCACTTGCTGGGTGATTAGGCAAACAGGCCTGATATTACTCACTAGATTTAATGATTTAATTTAATGTGTTAATCAGAAAGGGAATGGTAATTTGAATCTTTAAAAAACTTTGTAGGGCCTCCCTGGTGGCGCAGTGGTTGAGAGTCCGCCTGCCGATGCAGGGGATACGGGTTCGTGCCCCGGTCTGGGAGGATCCCATATGCCGCGGAGCGGCTGGGCCCGTGAGCCATGGCTGCTGAGCCTGCGCGTCCGGAGCCTGTGCTCCGCAACGGGAGAGGCCACAACAGTGAGAGGCCCGCATACCACAAAAAAAAAAAAAAAAAAAAAAAAAAAAAAAAAACTTTGTAGTGGCAAACTCTAGTGGTAATATCCACAAGAGGAGGCTTTAATTGATGTAGTTCTCAACTGCCAGTCCCCTAAGCCAGAAGAATCCTCCTTGGAAAATGGACATATCAGACTGTCATAGACCAAAGACTTTAACGGTTGCTTCTTCCAGCTCTCTTTATTGTAATTCAAGGACCACTCATCAGCCTTCAGTTTATGATTTGGTTTCCTGTATACATCTATCTACAGGGAAAGAATGCAAGATTATGTGACGAAACGTGTCATTTAAAATGAGTACATCAGCGTTCTGGTGTTTACAAGTAATCCCATTAATCAAGATAATTGGTCTCTGAGAGATGATGCACTCAGTGTCTCGAGACATTTAGATTGAAGAGTCTTCAAAGGTGACCATTAGATCCTGTAACACAAGAAATTCACTAATGTAATAAAGGGTCTCTTTGAGGTTTCTGGGGAGTCAATCTGTAGACCTCACTCCCTGGAGTGTGCAGTGACTGAGAGAAAAATAATTATATATGTTTCCACCTTCCATGTTTATTCATTTAACAAATATTTGTGTGCCTATTATGTGCCAAATATATAATTTTGCTATATATTTGAATTTGCTCAGAAGCTTTATAATCTGGCCATGTTTTTCCTGCTTTCATTATTTCATAGCATGTGATGCAGCAATCGTTTTTATCTGACTCAGTGAAGTTGTCTATACATCAGGGTAGTTTCCTGCATAAGACCTAAAACTTTCTTGCATTTGCTAATGTTAACATTAGTGTGCTTTAATTTTCTGAAAACTGTACATTTACATTTGTAGTTGAACCTGCTCCTCAACATGTTTTTTTTACTGCCCTGCTTGTGATCTGTAGTGCTATAATTTGTACTGCATTATGAAATAGCATTCATTAAAATATTTTATTTTATGTGGAACAATGGGAATATTAAAAATGGTTGATCTTCATAGAGTTGAAAACTCAAAATTATAATAATAAAATAAAAATAATACCACATAATTTTACATTATGATGATAATTATATTATCCCTTAATATACCACTTGGTCTTTTGCTTAGAAGTAAACAACATGGTTAGATATGGAAGGGATGAATCTGACTAAATGATACCTACCACACAGGCTTCTAGTCATTTGACACACTTTATTATTTCTGAAATAAGTATTACAGTCTTATGGTATGAGATTTAATAGTAAAGTAGTTCTTTACACTCAACATTCTTCAAAAATCACTACACAACTGGTGTTTAAATATAATACAATTTGGGGCTTCCCTGGTGGTGGCGCAGTTGTTGGGAATCTGCCTGCTAATGCAGAGGACACGGGTTCGAGCCCTGGTCTGGGAGGATCCCACATGCCGTGGAGCAACTAGGCCCGTGAACCACAACTACTGAGCCTGCGTGCCTGGAGCCTGTGCTCCGCAACAAGAGAGGCCGCGATAGTGAGAGGCCCACGCACCGCGATGAAGAGTGGCCCCCGCTTGCCACAACTAGAGAAAGCCCTCGCACAGAGATGAAGACCCAACGCAGCCAAAAATACATAAATAAAATAAAAAGATAGTAGTTGCACTCATACCTGTACTTAAAAAAAATATATATATATATATATATAATAGAATTAAAGTTGTATACCAGAGAGTGAATGAGCTCAGATATGAGCTCTTTCTTAATAGTAAACAGCTGTGTGATAAGAAGTACTTCAATTGAAACTAAGTTAAACATTAAACATGTAATAACCTCTGTTTTGGATTTCTCAATGATATTAATTCTGTGAAGATATTCTTTCTTGTTTTCTATAGAATACTTCTAAAGAGAGATTTTTCAAAATCAAGAAATGTATTAACCCTTAATCATGGATGGATTTGTAAAAGAAGCACTTGTGAGCACTAAAAAACTATTGTCTCTAATAGCCCGGGGTCCAAATATTTATTATTTAGGTAACAATCCACCTAAACAGTAAAAAAAATTAAGCCTAATTTTCATTCCTTAATCTTACATATTCTAATAATCATTTAATCTTCATTTTTTAACCTCCATGTGTAGGAATAAGATCCCTGATATCCTTGACCCAAATAAAATATATGCGGTTTTCTATGACAGCACTCATTTTTATTTTTATAATCCATTAATTTAATATAATTATATTGTACTGAGCTTAGGACTTAGCTAATTCATCATCAAAGCAATTAGTTCATTACTCACATAAATTGTTATGTGCCTATGGAGAGTAACCTCTGCACTGGCATGATGGCGACTCAAACATCCACCTGCCTTGTCACCCAGTCTCTGTGCCTTGTTCCCCTGATAGGCAGCTTAGAAGAGCAGATAGAAGTTCTGGCTCTGGAGCTCAGAACACCTAGGTTTGAGACCTTGTGCCATATACTCACTGATTTTTCTGATATCGGCAAGTTATTTGTCCTCTTCACCTCAGTTTTCTTCTGTGTTAAATGGAGACAATGATAGTACAACTCACATGATAGCTATGAGGATTTAATAAGAAACCTGGGCAATATATTTAGGACAGTGCATTAGCACACATTCGGTTTCTTAATAAATGTCAATTATTATTACCTGTTTGCAGTTATCTTCTAAAAGATTTGGGTGTTCAATAGACTAAACAAAATGTATAAAAGCAACAAACTGGGATGAAAAATGGAATATAGAAAGTAAGAAAATTCCTTCCATAAGACATCTGTGAGAAAAACTAATTATCATAGTAGGGCAATTAATTTGACTTTGTTTCTTGATTACTAAACAATGTTCTGATAAAAAAATTATGAATAAATGGTAGTTAGAGATTTTAGTCTAGAATAGCCTTTATGTAAAGTATATTCTCAAATTTCATTGGGTTAATAATCTGTAATCTGAGCTAACTGCTAAAATATAATCACATTGCAGTACAGGTACTACAGACAGCAAACTAGTTCATGAATCCTTCAGGTGTGTCCTCAGTATGATATTTTGCGGTCCATGTTTCTACTAGCAGTTGAAAGTCAATTTTGCTAAACAATTTATATGTACTACAATTGGATTTGCTATGAAAATAGCAATAGCAGTTACATTTTGTATTCTAGAAAAAAAATACATCATTAATTGTTTTTTCACTTTTTTACTGAGTGGAATCATTTTCAGTGATGATAGCTTTGGGAGCAATAGATCTGCTATTTATCACTCACAATCTGGTATTGCATTCAACACCTCCTAACTCCCCATTAATTTTATATCAAATTTACATTTTAACTGTTTGCAAAGTGCATTTATTTTCTAATATTTATTACTTAAGAAATTTTGGCACTTTTTAAAACCACCATTTACTCAGCACAATAAGTTGCCATTTCTTAATTGATGGGGAATCACATTTACATATACCTAATTCCATTTGATTTTTCTCTCTAAACTTCGTGCTCATTTTCAATAGGTTGGGCAAGTGTTTTGGAATGGGTCCCCCTCCTCATGGAACTTTTACCTCACTTTTTAGCCTAAAGTTCTTTCAGTTGTGTTTTTCTGCTTAGTTGAGTCTGTTTAAAACAACTGATTCATTTTTATGAAATCATATCAGTTTTAAATTAATTTTTATCTGAACTTTCTTTATATTTTATTTATTTATTGTATCCAAACATATTGAATATCTATGGATCTGGTTCAAAAATCTACAAAATCCATTCAACCTCATATGAATGAGTAGGACATTAAGTGAAAATTATTTTATAACAGATATTGCACTTTATCTTGTAATTTTCTTTTTTTAATTTGGGGATTACCTTAGTGGTTTAAAATGTAAGATCTTTCTAGGATCTCTTTCCAAATTTAAAGTCCTTTGTATGGTTTGTAATACTCTGCATAACTTTACCCTCACACCATTCTCACCCATTTTCTTCCTCTTTCTCTTTTTTTCTGTATGCTTCAATTACAATGACCTTTCTACCCCTCAGACATGCTTTTCCTCACAAGGCCTCTGCTGTTTTCTTTTCTGCAAATCTTCCCAAATAGTAGCCTGACTTTCTCCAACACATCTTCTAGATCTCTGCTCAGACACCTGCTTCTCAGAGAGGCGTTACTTGACCACCCTGTTAACATTTCACTCCTTTTTATTCTCCTTTCCCTTGCATTATTTTTCTTTATAGCACTTATCATTACTTGAAATTTCACTATCTATTTATTTGCTTGTATGTTTATTATGTCTTGTGTCCAGTGGAATATAAGTACCTCGTGGTGTGAACATTATCTATTTTGTACTCCAGTGTATCTCTAGGATCTAGAAGAGTGCCTGGTGGACACCAGACACATGTTATTAAATTTAAAAGTGAATTAATTCCTTCATATACTTTCATTTGTCTTCTCAGATGAAGGAAAAAAGTCAGCATAGTTTAAATCAAGTAGATCTATGTGATACATTTTCCAACTTACTTAAAATATTGATTTTTAATAAATTAGTACCTCTTTGCAAAAATTCTTATTATAACCTAGTGCATTTAATATCAATAATGCTGTTATTCAAACGTGGAAGAAGTTACTATCATACTTTTATTATTATTGAAGTATACATGTGAAAGGAAACAAAACAACTTCATAGTTTTAGGAAAGGTTAAGACACTCTCAGATTTCAGAAGACTGCTCCTAAATGTTTCTACCTGTTTTCATTATGTGCATAAAATAAATATATATAGGTCCTTTTCACTATAAATTAGTTTATCCTCAAATTCAATCACATATCAACTTTTTATCCCCCAAAGTCATGTTTATTTAAATTCTTATCCTTTGACTATATTTTTCCTTTCTTTACAAGATTATGTTTTACTCTTAGAGCCAATTTCTAAATAGTTGCAAATATTACACAAATTCTATTTAAATTCCCCATGCTACTGTAAGATTAAGCAGTGCCTGTTTTGACCACATGTCTGTGTCTGAATATATATGACATAAAAGTTAATAAAAAGCTGATGAGTAATTTTTTAGAACCTAAACTATATTTAATAGGATGGATGCCTGTAAACCTACCCATGAATCCAGCATAATCTTAATATTGGCAAAAGTGAAAAGCAAAGTTATGATTTTATGCTAATATTATGTATTTGATGGCTGCTCAAGGAAATAACTACTGTAAGATTAACCTGAAGAGAGCAGGAGCCAGTACCTTTCAATGAATCATTCTGAACACAAACATCCTTCCTTTTTTATTGGTAGAGAAAATAGCAGAATCCTTCCAAATTGTGGAAAGCAATTTTTTTCTTTCAAAGTTTTATCTGAAACAAAATAATGAGTGGTAGCATAGAAAAGTGGGAATTTGCCTCTTTTAGACAATTTTTAATTTATTTTTTATAACATACAGTATAAATATAAATTGTTTATAGTGGGCAACAATCTAGATCACTTAATTTAATATGTAATCTTTTCTCAAATTAAAGGTATCAGAACTCATATTTTAGTCTTGGCATATCTTTATACTGTAAAGTAGAAAATGGCACATGTTAATTATTTTTATGCATCCAATGATTTAAGCTCTTTCTGGGAGAGAGAGGGAACAGGACAAAAATTTTAATTGAAAGAGTAATTCCTAAATAGTCTTACTGACAAAGAAAAAATACCATAATGTCTAGAAATGGCCCATAGAATATATGAAAAAAGTGTTATACATTCCTGTTGGGTATTGTTTAATTGAACATTGGACAGTAACCAAAGGTTCCAACACTGGCACTTTTATGTTGTATGATATCAGACACTGAGATTAAGAGCTGTGAGATTTAACTTCATGATTTTTACTCAAAAATCTTTGGAGTATCCGTTAGCTTTAGTCTTCTAAAAAAAAGACTGAATAGAGAGTAAATTTGTAATTTAGGCCATATACTGTCATTTCAGGTACTTTTCCACATTCTTTGGTCTTTCTCCCCTTCATCGTAGATTGTCAGAGTTAGATCAGAACTCCCTCAAAGCTCTGGTCCCTACTCGAGAACTAATAGAGTGATGTTTGTTTAGAGGCTGACAGCCATGGATTATCTAATCAGATACATTTTAAAATACTTTGTTAGATAAGCTAGTGCTTTAACACAGGGATCCTTTAACTGTATCATTGGAGTTATGGTAAGTCACACCACAGAGTACACAGTTGTGGACAGATGGTTAACATCAACTTCCATATGTATTCTTTTCTAAAACTGCTCTACCTAAGGAACACCTATGCTGGAGAGGTCTTGACCATTCCCTTTTCCTACCTTCTCTTTCATAATCTCTTTTCTCTCATCTCACCAAAAAAAGGCATATTCTTATCTGTCTTTAAAATTACTGTGATGCATTTCCCAGAGTTTTATAAAATTCCATAGTGCACAACAGAAAGATAACTTGAAATACATATGTCGGCTGAGCCTTTTTTAAATAAGATAACAAAAAGCCAGGTTACAGTTTTATGTCTTTTTTTAATCTTACTACACATTTCCTAAAGGCACTATTCTACTTCATGGAGCACATAAAAATTTAGAAGTTGTATGACAGATGGTGGCAAATTCGGAGATACATAAAATACAGATTTTTTTTTTTTTTCGGTATGTGGGCCTCTCCAGTTGCGGAGCACAGGCTCCGGACACGCAGGCTCAACGGCCATGGCTCACGGGGTCAGCCGCTCCGCGGCATGTGGGATCTTCCTGGACCGGGGCACGAACCCGTGTCCCCTGCAACAGCAGGCGGACTCTCAACCACTGTGCCACCAGGGAAGCCCAAAATATAGGTCTTTTAGTTTGATCAGTTCATGAGTATTTCCTATCATAGCCAGTTAGTCATTTTTATACACTATTCCAGCAAAAAGAACATCAAATCTAGTCATTATTTGCTTTCAAAGACCTCCTAAGAATATGATTGGTAAGGGGATTTACAAAACTTTGGATATTTTATCTTTAAACATGAGGATGCTGTGACGACTAGGCTCTAAAGTAGCTTTATTGAGATAGTTACGTTTTAAATTATAGTTTGGGAAATGTTTGGCGGCAAAAACATTGAATTCAGATTAACATGAGTTTTGGGTATTTCCTTAAAACAGTAAATATGATTAAATATAGGACTTTAAACTTGCATCTTTATAATGTGCATTTAGAAATGAGATGGTAGCAAAGTGAATGCTATTAACATTTGCTTTGATTGAAAAAGGCAGTAAAATTATTTTCTGACTGGGAGTATAATTTGACTGATTCTTTTGAGAAGGAAATCTGGCCTTTCCCATTATGTAATGGCAGGCATTTTTTTCACTTTTGCAGCAAAATCTGCAGTCCATTCACTTCCTTTACAAGGTAGGTAGGGGTGGTTGGGTCTTGGGAATGAGAAAAGCAGGTAACCCAGTCTGTTTTCTTTGTTAATAACAGACCTTGTGGCATACAAATTAAACATGTGTTATTAGCAGGAGAACTCTAAACTATGGAATTTTAGCAGAATATTCCTTGCTGTCTCGGATTGCTTATGATAAACCAGCAATCCGTGGATTTATGGGGCAGAGGTTCTCTGGAAAAATGTCATATTAACTATATGTACTATCCGAGTGTAAAATGGAAATGTTGCATGAACCCAATGGTTATTTGTATGTAAACAGAGTGACTATAAACCCTCCTTATAAACTTTATACATTAATCTGTTCCAGAAAGTGTCAGATCCAGATGGAGTCTCGGGAGCTACTCCAGGGGTTCAGGGTATCTCCCCTGCTTTGTGTATGGGAAATATTCTTGAAATTATTAGGAAAACTTGATACTAGGTAAGACCTGTGATTCAGGTAAATTTGATTTGACAATCCAGTTCTTTGGATTATCTCAGTTGGTTTCCAATTCCTTGTTTAACAATATGGAGAAAAGAGCTAATCAAATTATCAGCTGATTGATCATTAAACATAATTTTTTCATGAAGATGCAACCCAGAAATTGTTCAGAATAACTGAGTGACAGTGTTATAAGAACACAGCTACTTTCAACTGCTTGAGCTGTGCTCCTCAGCACTTACATGTGCTCAAAAAAAAACAGTACATCAACTTTAGACATGGAAATGTAACAGACCATAAGATCCCATCCTTATGCCTAAAGAGACGTTAAAAATACAAAAGAAAACTGGAACACATTCCAATAGGCAGTTATTGACTTTGTTTGTTTATCTTTGGAAAGAATGCAGATTACTCCTATTGAAGTCCAGCCTTCAATCCTCAAAAGACTTTGAAATCAGCTCCTATAAAATCCAGGTGTAAACCTCTCCTGGAAATTGTGTAACTTTCCCTGGTACAAAATAGACTTTCACTCAAACATGCAAGTAATTTTCTTACCAAATATTTACTTACTAACTTTTAAAAGTAATAAATCCATTTTCTAAATTCTAGGAAATTAAAAAATATATATACAATAACCCAAAACCACCTCTTATCTTATTTATATTAACCAAATATAAACATTGCTAGCATTCAGATGTTATTTTTAAAAATTCCTTTTGTTGTTATTGTGCATAGAATATTAGTGAATTTCCTTTTTAAAATTTGGAATCATAGGCTTTATTTAGGTTTTTCACTTAAACTTAAAACATTAACATTTTCATGTGTTACTAAATATACTTTGAATGCATGACTTTAATGGCTGAATAATATGCTATCAAAAAATAAACCAGGGCTTCCCTGGTGGCGCAGTGGTTGAGAGTCCGCCTGCCGATGCAGGGGACACGGGTTCGTGCCCTGGTCCGGGAAGATCCCACATGCCGCGGAGCGGCTAGGCCCGTGAGCCATGGCAGCTGAGCCTGCGCGTCCGGAGCCTGTGCTCCGCAACGGGAGAGGCCACAACAGTGAGAGGCCCGCATATCGCAAAAAAAAAAAAAAAAAAAAAAAAAAACAAGAAACAAAAATGTATTTCAGTATTCTGTGACTAATAATGTTACCTCAATCATCTTTTTATAGAAATTGTTGCCTACATTTATTTATTTGAAATAGTGTCCCTAGGTCAGGAAGTTTATATAGATTACTAGGCTGACAGGGAGCAAAAATGCCTGTCTCTCCGCATTCTCCACATCATTTAGTATGACGTTTTCAACTTTGATAGGTGAGAAATTTTAATTTGCCTTTCTTTGATTATGTAGAGGTTGAATGGTTTTTAATTTTTTTTTGGCATATGAAACTTTTTCTTCCATGAATTGCTGAGCAACCTAATCTTGATAATTAAATGTGCTGTTCATTTTATTCATTCTTCATATCCCCAATAATAAAAAATATAGCTATCTCTTTACGACCATCTTAATGAACAGGATTTAAGGTCAATCATTTCAGAACAGGCACAGACAGACAACATGCTCTCTATAAATGATCTTGTTTCAAGGATACTTCATTTTCCATTACGTAGGAGAGGACTAGTAAATAGTTCCTACTTGGGTACATGGAGATTTAAGGGTCCAGTGCAGCAGACACAAATTTTCATTTGTCCTGAAAAATAATGTATGGCTCTCTCACACAACTCTGCCAAATGCTTTTCATGTATCTCTAACTGTTCTATTTCAAAAAAGTATAACAAACCATTTATATACAACCAGCAGGAAATATGTTTTTTATCTCAAAACAGTGGAAAAATAAAAAATAATAGCTTATCATTTTCCTAAGTGCAAAGGACCATACTGGTACTGGAAATGAATCACGGAAATCTCATGAATTACATATGAAAAATTTCAAACTGCGTTTGGAGTGGAAGCCAAAAATCTCCACACCTAAGAGCTGCTGATGTGGTATTACTTGTTGTTAGATTATTTTTAGTTCTGCTAGCTGAGACCAAGCATTTCCATATTATTTGCATTTGCATCCCCTTTTTTTATAATAATTAACAATTCTGTTTCACAGTCAGCAGTACAACCAAGTTACTAACATCAACATTAATTTCCAACAAATTTTAGGCTACTATTCAGAGTGAAACATTACTGTAAACTACACTTAGCAAAAGGAATCTTTTAAAAGTCATTTTAGCAAAATTTTAACTACAAATATTTGATGTTCTATATTTGTAATTTGACTGAAGTGTCATCAGCTGGACATTTATATAAGTTTATTAAAGTAATACAGAAACTCTTTTGTAGATATATTAAGTTTTGTTTATCTGATAAAGAGTAACTGAATTTTAAACCAATATTTCTGGGCAAGAAGATGAAATAATAGCAGAGAAAAGCTTTTTGGTATTGAGATTTTTCTAAGCCATCCTGGTAAACAAAGATGGTAGGCACAGTTAAATCATTTTTAGGAAGCTCTTTACACTAAGCTAATTTAAAAGAAAGCATCCTTAGGGAATAAGATAAGCCTACACCTGATAAGAGCTGAGCCTGAATACCTCAAAAGTAAAAATAAGTGACTAGAAAAAAGTGATTGCAAATATCTATGAAAGAAAAATCTGAAGAGTTTTGACAACTATAAACTCACTTCTACAAACGTACATACATATTTTCAGGTAAGTTCTCAAGTGTGAGACTATTTCTGACTCTGTGGGCCCAACAACAGAATCAACTCATACTCTGCTGGTGAATACATTCAATTGACCCAGTCACCTGATTTCATGAGGACAGTAATGTGTGAATGGAGTAACTGGGGGCTCTAGCTTTCTTGACTGTGCCGGCTGGTTAATAAACTTCAGTATGTAATTGTTTCATTTCACATGTATGTGTGCCATGGGTCTGTATATTACTTATAAAATTAGATCATTTGTAGGACTGTTAAGCTTTGTGGGGATGCAAAAAGTTCAACATGGAAATTAAAACAGTTGGAGGAAACATAACTACATACAAAGACGTTATTTCCGTCTATTCCAGTTGTTCTCAAACAGGGTAATTTTGCCCCCCAAGGGACACTTGGTGATGTCTGGACACCGTTTTGGTTTTCATAACTGAGGGAGTGCTACATGCATCTAGTGGGTAGAGATCAAGGATGCTGCTAAACATAGTACAAGGCACAGAACATCTTCCAGAGCTAGTGGAAAAGTACTGGAAGGCACTGGGGAGAGGAGGCAGGTTGATCAACGGGATTTGGGATGTGTACAGCAAGCGCATTGAGTTATTCCTGAGTTTGCAGATGTATTAACTGTGATTAGGTCAGCTATGTCAGCTAATCAGTATTCATGGAAGTTAGGCTCCTACCCTTCCACAGAGACTAGGAAATGGGGTGTTCTGTCAATGTTTACATTTCAAAGAGAAGGTTCTCAGTTTCCTGAAAAAGACATTTCTTGGGTTGTAACACTTGCAGAAAGCTGGGAGAACATTGACAGATATTTCAAAAGGGCAGAGAAAGAATTCACAATTGCAAGTTTTCCAGTGTAAATCCTTTAAGAGAAGATGGATTAGGGGCCTAGAATCAGGAGGAAACCTCGCTAAGGTTTAGTCACATTGAGGGGAACATTAAGACCATCTTAGTCACTTGTTATCAAGTTTGTTCACTATTACTTTATAAAAGTTACCTATTTCTTCCAATTATGTGATGACCTCCATAAAGAGTTTTTCTTTCTTTTTAATTTAAGCAGAGAATTGGTTGTATTTTGTGCTCAGTACGTAGAGTGCAGCACACAGAGATGAAATAAATCCTTTTAAAGTAAAGTAATTTGATTGAAATAGGTAGAACTTTTCAGCTCAAATATTTAACTATAATAAAACCTGAGTTTTTTATTCAAGTGTAACTGACTATAAACTATTTAGCAGGAAAGAACTAGATACATGTTACACTATATAAGTTAACAATCATAAATATAACCACTTGTTTATAATCTAGTTTATGGATGTAAATATAAGCTTTAGAATCAAACACATATGGGGTTGAGTCTCAGATTAATCACTGAACTCTGAGCTGAACTGAACACTGAACTCTAATCATTGAACTCTGAGCTTCAGTTTATTAACTGCAAAATGGGTTTAATAAAGCTACCTCATAGATTACTTTAAAGATGAAGTGAAATTATATGTGCTCTTCTTACTCTATTTACACCTTCTCCTTTGGTGGTCTGATCTACTCTCTTGGTGTCAAATACCATTTAAATAATGATGAACTTTAAATGTGTAATCCAGAAGAGTATTCTGAGCTTGGGATCCACATATCAATTTTCTTTTGATTCCTCATTTAGCTTTCTCATAAAACCTCACACTAACATAACCAAAACATGAAGCAGCACCATCATCTACACAGCTACTCAAGACATAATCATGGAAGGTTGTCTTTTCTCTTTCTTTCCCATGGGGAACTGTATCTAATCCATTCAAATATTTTCCATTTTATCTCCTAGCCATTTCTCAAGTCTATTCACTTCCCTCTACTTCAACTGTTATCTCCTACTCCATGCTATCATTCATTCTGCTCTTAATAATGAAAATGTCTTCATGTGTTTCTTGCTTCATTCTGGCCTTTCTATAATCTAGCTTCCACCAGATCTTTCAAAAGCATGATTCTGAAATATTTGGATACCTGCTAATTCCCAGAGTCTGGAATACAGTAAGCCCTCAAAAGTTAGTAGGCAATATTGCTATGACTGCTATTATTATTCCTACAGACAAAGAACTGTGGGTCTCTGATATAAATTTCCAAATCCCCATACCCTAGGATTAGTGAAGGGGCAGAAATGTCTTTCCTCTAATTTGTTCTGCAATTCTCATTCAGCTTTCTCTAAATTCTACTGATATCTTTCTGTGTATTCCACTCTGTTCCTCTGTCCTTACTAATTTGTGCTTATGTTGCCCTTCTGTATCAAGGCCCATATTAATTTGGCTAGTTTTGCAGGTTAGTTCTGGGTTGACAATGTTGCAAGCAGCCTGAGGTCATAACCTTTGGCTCCATCACCTACTATAGTGTGATACATAATAAGTTATTTAACTTCCCCATGATTCAGAAATCCCATCTTTACAATGGGTATAATAATATGAATTGTACGGAACTCACAGGGTAGATATGAAGATTAGAATTAGAATGTAAAATATTTATAACAGTTTTTGGTCACTGTCAGCACTTAGACATATTAGCATTAATAATATGTGTTATATTACAAAGAAAAATGTCATTATAGATTGTTAAGAGAAGACAAAGTATCTCATCTCAATTTTAAATTCTAGGTATTTTTTTTTAATTTCTGGAATTTCTTTTAAAGTTACTGACCTCAGCAGATCAAGACCCTTTGTGCCCTTTCCAGGCAAAGTAAGTGGTTGCTTCAGGGTTCCCAGAGTATTTTTAGTTGGATTATTGGCCCTCTTTCAGTTTTTCTTTGGCTTAAAAGCATTTGTGAGGTTAAAGGGACAATTTCACAAGGGTAGCATGGCCAAGATATCTGGCAGTAAGGTAACTGGTATGTTCAAATTGGAATCATCAAACTATGGTCCTACTGGAATCATTTCCTAAGCAAAGAAATTTAACCAGGGCAGCTGAATTAGAAAAATACTTGCTCTCAATTGATATACCTATAGAGTAATTTGCTAAATATGCTGGACTATATAAACACTTTTTTGAACAGATATCATGCTTTAAAGTTATTTTATATTTTCAGTAGTTTGTAAAACCATGCTAGGCATGCAGGAGATAATAAATACTTAATTGATGATTGATTATTACTCAGGGATTTGGAGTAATTAAAGCAGATCCTTGGGACTTCCCTGGTGGCACAGTGGTTAAGAATCTGCCTGCCAATGCAGGGGACATGGGTTCGATCCCTGGTCCAGGAAGATCCCACATGCCGTGGAGCAACTAAACCCGTGCGCCACAACTACTGAGCCTGCGCTCTAGAGCCCACGAGCCACAACTACGGAGCCCGTGTGCCACAACTGCTGAAGCCTGCGTGCCTAGAGCCTGTGCTCCGCAAGAAGAGAAGCCACTGCAATAAGAAGCCCGCGCACTGCAACGAAGAGTAGTCCCCACTCGCCGCAACTAGAGAAAGCCTGGGCACAGCAACGAAGACCCAATGCAGCCAGCAGTCAATCAATCAATCCATCAATAAAAGTAATTTAAAAATACAAATGCTACCAAAGCATGAAGAGATAATTTTTTAAAAAAAGTAGATCCTTATGTACTTGTGAATAACCTAACTTGCTTGTTATATATTCAAGTCAGAAGCTTTTGGATAGAACCTTTCTCTTTATCCATCATACCCCCAGTTATTGTCAAGTACAAACTCTATTCTAGCACATATTATTCTGTCTTGCCATGATTTGTTTACATGTCTTATCTTTCCTCAGTCTTCCAAGGAACTCAAATATTTGTTGAATTAATGAACCAATTAATGTAGTTTTGTTTGTGTGTGTCTGTGTGTGTGTGAATTCTCAGGCAGAATCAGTGAGTGCAGAGGTAAATAAATATATTTCCTTGAAGACTTTCTGGATAATGGAAACTTTACTCCCCCCAAAAGAGGGCAAGAGTATCATAAATTAATACTGGGCTGTTAAGCCTAAAATCCTAATGGCCTGATATGTTTGTTTTGTTTATAACAATATGTCAACACTTTGAGAGGAGGTATGTTCCTAGAAGCAGCAACTCAGTCTTCTTATGGTACAAATGAATCTAATGAAACCAAGGTGGATAAAATTCTCTTAAATATAATTTTTATGAATGCCACGAATCCATGCTTTGGATATTACTTCAGAGTTGCAAAACCTAAAGTGTCAATTATTAATAACTGAGTGAAGGGGAGCGCCAGAGGAGAAAGCCATGAACCCAGGAAAAAGGTTGTTCTTTACTGTGTGAAAGTTCATGGTGCTAGGAAAGTAGACACAAGAAAGTATGGGAGAGGTTTTGGCTCAGTGACCCAATACTTATAAATTCCCTAATCATTCTCCCAGTAGTTCAGCTTTTTCCAATGTAGTCCAGAGAGAGGAACTGTTTGAAGCTAAATTGAATTGTGTATGCAAATTCCAGCATACCCTATAGGGAAAAACACAGATATTGACAGCAAGAAGAGAGAACATGCTTGGCATTGGGCATGTGGAGAAATAATTTAAGAGACTGAGGTTTGAAGAGATGGTGAAATATATCCAAGGTTATATAGATTCATATTAATTCAAATTACATCTTCTGAATACCTATTATGAGACAGATATTGTGGTAAAGACTCTAATATGCAGTTTCTCATTTCCATATCAATTTAACTCCAAGAGGACAATCGTAAGTGTTAGATTTGGGCAAAAACATAACACCATATCAAGACTGCTCTTTCATATCTTCAGTTAGTTCTAGAAAAACTATTTTACATGAACAATACTTTTAGGATAAAGAGAGTCTAATTCTATTGTCCAGACAGCACTGAGGCAATTCTCTTTGTCAACTCTACTTGAGTGAGAGGTAACATACTATTTAAAACCAGAGCTATTCCAGAGAAGAACAGAGAGGGATATTGGTAAAAACAAGTAGTAGTTAGTCTTTTGGTTCTATTCCTTAATGTGCATTTGTGAAACTGTTATCCTTGGACTGTTGCATAAAGTGAATAAATTTTAAGATCCTTCAAATCTAACAGCATGACAACTGACAGAACACTACTATGTCTCAATTCAAAATCAAACCAATAATAGACATATTTCTAGAAGGGGAAACCATAAGTATCACAAAACTCTGCATCTCCTTGTCAACAGCAGATTGGACCAGATGGGCTGGGGTGAACCTAGCAGATAGTTTACAAGAGAGATGAATGACCAATGTATAAACTCTAAACAGAGGCACAATAGTTTAATGCTGTTCCCAGTAATTATAGTAGTCCATGTGCGAAGGAAAAAGAAAACAGACGAGCAAAGAGAATGGCATACATATGAAAAGAAAATCAGAAATTAGAGTGGTTATATAGCTCTTTGGTCAGTCCAGAATTGCTGTCCTTCAATTCCAATTCATTTAAAGCCTAAACATACTTTCTCCCCTTGGGTTCCATGAGATTCTCTTTATGTTTGAAAACACACACCGTCCTACCTCTTATTGAGTGGAACTTTTGTTTTCTTCAACCTCAAAAGATCCTAGCTACAACAAGCTCATTCATTAAAAAATCTCTCAATCTCATATTGATATACTGACATACCAAATTATCAACTGTCAACATTATGAAGCTTCAGTAACAATTGGAAAATTTTTACTCTCTTCGTTTTTATGTCTGAAAATAGGTATCTGGGTCCAATTGGACTTATCTATGTAGTTCTTTGGTAAAAAGTCTTTTGTTAGTAAACTTCTGAGTTTTTGATTGCTAAATCTTTGTTATAAGGCAAACCTTGTTTAATCTTCAACAGATCTACATTGTTTTTTATTTTGACCTTAGGGATGTATTATTTGTTTTATATTTTTTCTGAACTTCAAGTTAAGAAGGCTGGTTCAGTTTTGTACCATCATAATCAGTGTAGTTCACCTAGAATATGTGACTGTTTTGAGGACACTTTGCTCAATTTAGATACTCAAGCTCTCTACTAATTTTCCTAAGAAATTTTCATTGAATATTTGAAATATCAGAAACCATATATATGGATTTATTTCTCCCAACCTCTGAATAGGTTTGTTCCTCTTGACAGCTTATTCTCATGCCAAGTATGTTGTTTTCATCTTTTGAATCTGAGGCTCATATAACTTTGGACAACCTGTGAAGTATTTAGCATATCTGAACTAATGTTTACATTGTCTTGCACAAGCCACTTAACTCTTCTGCTAAGTTGACGTTGAGTTATATCTTTATGTATTTTAGAAAGTTTCTCTTGATATTTTAGATATTACCAGTACATACTCACTGGTGAAGGAAGTTTTCTGAGCCATTAAAATGTCAGTGAAAGAGGATGTCAAAATTGGATTTTCAACTTAGGCACCAAGAAGCAACAATTGCCACAGAAGGTGGCAGGTCAATATTACAAAGAAAATGAAAAAAGATTCGGAGCCAAGATTCTCAGGAACCCCTCAAGCAAGAGCATAAAAAATGTATCAGGTTTAGAGAGGCAACAGATTTTTTAAGAGGTTTTTTGTGTGTGTGACTGTTATTTTTTTTCTGTGTGTGTAAAAGTGCTATTGTCATGCTTTGAATGAAGATAGAAATATTGATTAATATCTTACACTAAATGCTTCTAATTGTTAAATTGAGACTATGTTTTATAACTTGAGATAAATCTAGAACCGTCTGTCACACTAGATTCAGCACACATTTTCATCTAGTGGGAGAAAAAACAAGCTTCCTCACTGAATAAAATTAAAAAATAAAATTGTGTTTTATTTACATCCACAGGCTGTACATTTCAACATACTGGCTACAACAATTTTTATTTAGCCAAAATATGCTGCTGGAGAGTTATCTCTTTTTTGTTTCATACATCAGGTGGTCAGGAGAGGTCATTAAAAGTAAAACAAAACAAATTTTAAAAAGACTGTAGTGTTAGGATGATGACTCTTCCTGGAAACCAGAATTTATCAGAATATTTTATTTTGCGATTTATAGAACTGGTGAGAGGTATTCCTTAAATATCAATAATTTTTTGAAGTGACTTGCTCTTTTATAAGCCCAAGGTAGTTGGATAAAGCAGGGTATTTTAATGTAATATATTGGACCCCTGAACCAAAGCAATACTATCATTCAGACAGAAGTGATAAGAAATGAATTCAGGTTGGGGTTGAGATTTTGGAAACAGAAAACAAATAAGAGGAAAGCAATATTTTAAATTTTAGTTCCATTAATAACTAAAGGTAAGATGTTTGTGTTAATCCTGACAAGAGTAGGGCTTCCCTGGTGGCGCAGTGGTTGAGAGTCCGCCTGCCGATGCAGGGGACACGGGTTCGTGCCCCCGTCTGAGAAGATCCCACATCCCGCAGAGCAGCTGGGCCCGTGAGCCATGGCCGCTGAGCCTGCGCATCCGGAGCCTGTGCTCCGCAACGGAGAGGCCACAACAGTGAGAGGCCCGCGTACCGCAAAGAAAAAAAAAAAAAAAAAAAATCCTGACAAGAGTAGAATCTTTGAAAATGGCAGTTGGCTGCAGTGAAGGGAAACAAAACCTTACTGGAGAGTTGAATAAGAATTAGTTGGCTAGAATTTTTTTTAAAGCTTAATAAATGGAGAAGAGTAGCCTTTTTATATGCTCCAAGGAGAGCCAAAGGGGGAAACCTAACTATATTTCTATGGAGAAGAGAAGAAAATGAAAACTAGCACAACTCATATTTCTAATACACGATTGAAAGAGAATGAGAAAGGACAGGGAATAAAAGCGAGCACTGAGAGGTTATGAAGAGAAGCCAGTGCAGGTAGGTGAGGTAGTCTTTATCTTTAAGCCTAGTTAGTCAACAGAATAAGAGACAGAAGGAGAGAGAAGCTGCCACCACTAGAAAAGACTGTCCTAGTGCTAAGAGACAATTATGGTGACACAGTTTCATTTCACTGAATATGTTACTCACTCAAAAAGCCATTTTAACAACCCATAGTTGATTTTATATGGGTTGGAATTGATATAACCGAACTGATGGAAGAAATAGACAACAATAAAAATAGTGTCCATTTATCAAGTTTGCCATCATTAAAACATCCCCATGCAGCTTAATACCATTGACAACAGAGATCTGAGAAGCTGTAGTTAATTAGAGAACCACCTTAGTAATAAAATGTGAGCTATTGACATCTGCATACCATTATGTTTGAGAAACAGCCACATAAATTCAGGACAATTAATATTTTATATTTAACTTTTGGGTTTCATAGCCTTACTATATGGTACTGGATTCATAGAGTCTCCCTGCTTCTTCTCCTTTTTTTTTTTTCTGTCTATGACTACTTTTCAATCATTTCACTTCAAGTCAATAGGTTCATCAAAGTGTGGGAGGAAGATGACAGAGGCTATAAAACCTGAACCAGTTAGTATCTGCAATTGCTAGTAGTACTGTCAAGAGCTTATAAAGAGGGAAAGATGGAAAATATTATCTAAAATTACATTAGGGTATTATTGTGGCTTAAAATTACCCATGCAATTTTTGTCTCTCATTATCACATGTAATTGAGAAGTAGCTGTTCATGACAAGGCAATAATAAGCAAAAATTCTTGTCCTTAACAAACAATAGAAGCTGTTAGCTTTTTAAGTATTAACTTAAGTATTAGCTAATACTCTACCAGTTTTAATTAGTGGAATTATTCCCTTTCTACTACATTAGTGCTTACTGAAATGTAAAGAAACCCAACTATTTCTGAAAAGCAGGACAGAACTTATTCCATTTCATTCATAGGCATATGTTCTTTTCGAATGTTACGCAATTGAATTTGTAAAATTGTTTTCAATTAATCTGCAATTGTAAAATTAATACATTTTATTATATTTTGTTATTAAAAATTTCTAAAAAACACAGTCTTACAATCTGAAAATACATTTCCCTTTACAATACCACCTTCTTTAATCTTGCTTCCTAGAGATAACCAGTCACCATTAACAATTTAGTTTGTAACTTGCCAGAATATTTTCCATGAACATGTAGACATACAATTATGCTACCTATACATAACCTGCTTATTGAGGAGTCACAATTCATTCAATAATCAACATAATGCCTTTTAGTTTTATGGCTTCTATCTTCAGAAACAGTAAGTTTAATTCTTTTCTCTCAACTATCTCTTCCCTTAAATTTCCTACTTTTGTTTATTAAAATTGAACTCAGTATTCAGTACATTTTAAGATTCTAATATCTTATGTAATTCTATTCCCTCTAGCATTTCTCACTTGTATTTCCTTTTCTTTTCTTTTCTTTTCTGGGGAAGGGAGTCACAGGACTCAAAATAAGAAAGCGGAAGAGACAGTGGTCTGCTCTTTCACTCTCTGGCTGCAGCCCTCTGGGTTTGGACCCTCTGGGCGTGGGAAAGGGAAGAGCAAAAGTGGAGACCAGTGTTTTTCTTATGAATGTGGACTCACCTCTAGTGGTAGGGGAAGTCTCCAGGCTCATGTTGATTTGTTCAGTTTCTATCAGGTTCTCTCCACTGCTGGTGGCCTCCACTGGTGTGTGATTTCTGAGTTCACAATGTGTATGATTTCTTGAGGTAGATTAAATCAATAGCTTCTCTCCCAGTCATACAGAAACACCTGAGGGAGAACAACCCATCTCCCTTTTTGGCCCTGATCAGCACCCTAGTCTCTGTACAGGGCATGACTTCCCTGGGCACCAACAGCTCTTACCTCTACGCTGGGCTCTATACTCCTTTATGAGACCCTTTTTATTCTCCAAGAATTGCAGAGATTGGCATGGGTGTCTGCTGCCCTCATCTCAGGCATACTATACCAAAGATCTTTTCCAGCCTATTGCTGGCTACTCTCAAAAGCCTCTACCTTCAGGAACCTCACACAAGATATTGTCTTCAGCCTCAGAATTCATACTTTCTTCCAAACTCCAGAAACACAGGCCCAGTTTTTGCAGAAACTTTGTCACCACATTTCAGTGTTTCGGTTGCAGTAGAGAAGCCTGAGTTTCAGTGGGAAAGAAGATGCTCATCTCCTTCTAGAAAACCACTCTCAGTATCTACCAGACAGTTTCTTAGAGCTACCCATTCATTTGGTTTTGAGTGAAGTGGGACTCAAACCCCCTCCCCTGCTGAGAGGGAAGGAAGTTACCTCTCACCCCTAACACTTATCATCACTAACACTACCTTTCCCATAATGCCCTGGTTCCTCCTGCTCTCTTCTTCCCAGTCCTCTCCTGGGAAGGGTGCAGGAGAAGATTTTTGAGTGGAGATGCATTTTCAGAGTTTGTTTTTTTCTCTTTCCTCTTAGTAAGCGCAAGAAAGTATCTGACCCTAGCCATCATTTGGGGGCCAATAGGAAATGACCCACTCAGTACAATGTCGCACAGATGTAAACACATTCACAAACATGCATACAAAGTGCAAAAGCATATTACTATACTATCCACCTTGTTATGCAAATTGATATTGTTTAACATTTTATCAATATTTCCCTCCCTGTAAATATAGTGCCACCACTTTCTATTAGTAGAGTGAAACTGCTGTCTTCAATGGCTATATTTTTTATTTTGAGCTTTCTGATTAGCTAACATTTATTATGGCATACATAGCATTTTACTTACATCTATGCAAATGCATTTTTTTATTTTTCAAAAGAAATTCTTTTAAGCTTTAAAATATTTTTTAAAATTATTAAAGTTAGAATACCTTTGATTATATGCAGTAATTCGAAAAAAATAGCATCAATATTGAATTAAACCACATGAATTGGCTTTTTTTACATTTTTTAATTCTTCTTTATAATTCTTAAAATTTTATTTATTCTTTTTTTTGCAAAATCAATGTACATTTTGTTTTAATTTTATTCCAATGTTTTTGTATGCTGTTTTTTTAAATGAGATTATTTTCAGTGTAATAATATTGTAAGTATGTAAGGAAGCTATTTCTGTGGAGCTGAAAAAATAAAAGTGCTCATGAATGAAACTCTGAAATAGTCTTTTTCAGAGTTTGAATAGTTTGAATTTGATAATTCAAATTATCAAACTATTATCAAACTATTATTTCAGAGTTTGAATAATAGTTTGAATTTGATAGCTTTAAATTTTTCTTTCAGTTGTACTAGGTAACTTATGTTTTCTATTTTTAACTCTTTTGACCTTTTTTTTTCTCATGGAAACATTATGTTCTGATTTTTTTTCTTGTTTTGTTTTAGAATTGCACACAGTATTTTCTGATAATATCTATTCTACCTTCAAATTATATGTACTCATGTTATCTCCTTTTTCTTTGACTTTTGAATATTATTTGACAATTTCATTATTTTACAAAGACTTGGCCCTTGGAGTGACTTATTCATTTTATTGTTTTACTGCTTTTACAACTCATGATTTTCAATGTTTAATGTGATTGCTCATCTTCATTTGTTTCCCAAAAGCTTTGTTTCAGAGTTTCTGATTTTCAGCTTACTGAATTTCTCTAAGGTCACTCATGTAACCATCTACTGTAAATGCTTAATAGACACTATAAAAAAGCTTTATCTTTTCATTGGAAGGTGAAAATTTGGACACATAATTACCATATAATCGTTAATAATTACTTAATTCAGCTATCTCATTTACTTTTCTACTTAATAGTTAAATACTGAGAAAGCTATGTTAAAATTGTTAATCTTTCCTAAGAGTTCAATGATTCATTTATACATGTTAATGACATACAACTATGGCTTATTATAAATTGTTTCTCAAATAATAAAAACTTCATTTAGTAGAGTTACTTCAGAGTCTACCTAGATTCATGTATATATTTCTTAATTTACTTGTTTATTTATTTTTGGGTGTGTTGGGTCTTCGTTGCTGTGCACAGACTTTCTCTAGTTGCGGCGAGCGGTGGCTACTCTTGTTGTGGTGAGCAGGCTTCTCATTGTGGTGGCTTCTCTTGTTGCGGAGCACGGATTCTAGGCACGTGGGCTTCAGTAGTTGTGGCACACGGGCTTAGTTGCTCCACGGCATGCAGGATCTTCCCGGACTAGGGATCGAACCTGTGTGCCCTGCATTGGCAGGTGGATTCTTAACCACTGCACCACCAGGGAAGTCCGTAGATTCATATTTATATTTTGCTTTCTGTTTTCTTTAAAGGCCTGTAGCTGGTGTATATTTTACCCTGTATTTACCTAATTATTTGAGTTTTTGTGGAAGCAGTGTTTGTCTAAACTTTGGTGTTGTTTTTCTATTTTAATGATGGATTTATACTTTAAATTTATTGCCATGACTCATTTTAATTATTGGTTTATTTTCTACTCATTAGATTGCCAGTTTCTTGAGGCCTGGAATTATGTAGTTTGTCTATACATCCCCAAAGACTAGTATAA
This sequence comes from Hyperoodon ampullatus, assembly GCF_949752795.1. NCBI lineage: Eukaryota > Metazoa > Chordata > Mammalia > Artiodactyla > Ziphiidae > Hyperoodon > Hyperoodon ampullatus. Next base: position 69,557,485 of record NC_136922.1, read on the forward strand.
ATTCTTGTTCGTAGACCATACTAAAAAAATAATTCTTGGATGAACAAATGAATCTCCTCTATCCCTTCATTTTTCATTCATCAACTTATACTACGATCCCAGATCAAGTGTCAAAATATTCCATTTTAGTCCTTAAAACTCCAAATTTCGCAGTTTTTATAGCAATTAGCTTATAAAATAAATAAATAAGAAATTAAACACAGTTCTAGTAGTGTAAAAATGGTTAAATTGGTAATGCCAAACTCCTCAGTGTTTTATAAACTAATGCAGGAGCTTATTTTACTTTTAGAAGTGTAATCTTTAGGTTTTTCTAAAATCATTGGCCAAATCACTAGAAGCAATCTTTATTTGGAATAAATAATAGGACTAGTTACTATTTATTCCGAAAATAATCTCACTGAGCTGTTGTGAAGAATTTTGAGGAGGCAAATCCCTTTTGGGGTTAAATTACAAAACATAATAAATTCTGTTGGAAATCGATACTCTGGAAGTTCTGGCACATACGTTATAGATGACTTATTTTGACATTCATTTAAAATTTAATCCTTAGATTAAAATTATTTTCACAATTAATTATAAGGTTACATACAGAATTATTCTGAATCACGTATATTAAAATTTACTTTTCTAAGCATCTTGGATGTAATAAAAATGTACTTATTTAAGTTGCTTGATTAAAAGAGCAGTAGGAGTTAAAGAAATATGAACTGTAGGATATTTTTCAATCAATGCAATGACTGGAAATAGACCAACATATTGCCTTGAAGACAATCAGATCTCAGTGTGCTTTATTATTTTGCATAAATTACTTATGCATTGAAATCTAAAGCTTTTAATATGTAAAATTAGAATATATACATTATATGTTTCAAGTAGTTTTGAAGTAAGAATGAAATTGTGAATTTAAACAAAATTAAAATTGTGCCTGAATTTAGTAAATATTGTGACCAGGATTAGAGTCCAGATCAGTCACCAAATCCTCAAGAAGGAAGGGGAAGAAATCATGAGTATTCTCACTCACACAGACCTCACATATTCTCAGTGAACTGGCAAAAAGAATTCATGGAGAAACAGTGGTCCCCACCAGCAGGTCTTCAGCATCCTCATGACTCTGATCTCTGATTTTTAGGGCTAATTCTTCCCTTTACTTTCCAGACTTAACCATGATTTAAAATGTCTCCCTCCTTTTCCCCACTAGTTTAGAGAAAGCAGGGTGATTTTATGAAAAATCATCAAAAAGACTTTACTGAAGAAATAAAACAAAGAAAATAGAGCTAACAAAAAGATTATGAAATAAAACATAAATCTACAATGCTTTCTGATGATAAATGGGTTAATGTTATTCACAGACCTGAGTTTCATGCATTCTCCTTATACAATTCCATGGTTTTTGCCACGAAAATTTTCTTTTCATATGTGTAAATAATTATTCCTATTCATCTCATTTTTTCCCCTACATATTCTCCTGGAGTGGACCAATATATAAGTTTATTAGACAGCTGACTATTTTCAAGATGTCATGGACAATAGGATATTCCTTAACTCACGTTCAGAGGCTTTAACTACCTTAGAAATCTACAACAGAACTTTTTACAAATTACTGTGTAAACTAATGCATAAAATGCATAAATGTATTAGTGATTATGTGCAAAACTACTACTAGTGAATCATGTTTATCTAGAATAGACAATGTTTTATACTCTAAATGTGCAAGTTTACTACTATATTATCTTGCTCTTTCTACTGATTACAATTTGTATCATTTCCAAATCTGTATCAAAGTCTGAAAATATTTTATACCTGATCCTTAATAAAAGATAATTCATGATTTACATCAAGAATGTTATAATGTAACAACACATCCTCTTCCACCAACTAATTTCAAGAAAATAATGGAAACATAATTACTCTGTTACAATTTAATGAGTATATGAGAAGTGTCCCAATAATAAAAATGAAAAATATTTTTATATGCCACCCCAGGTAAAATTTCTTCTCAGGAAAAAAATGGTAATTTCAAAACAGAGCTAGAGATATAAAATTAATAATTCCAATAAATATAGTGAAGATAATGAATCAGAAGTAATAAACATATTTTCCTAGACATAGACAACAGATAATTAGTAGAATAAATATCACATAATTTATTGTGCATTATAATGTGGGAGAACTTTAAAAATATCTTTAAATGAAATGATGGTAGTAATTTGAAGGAGGTAAAGGCATTTTATTATGAAAGCAAAATATTTCCTTTATCATATTTGCATGAAATTTAAATATTCTGGAAACGTTATCAAATTAATATGCAGTTACTTCAAAAATGTTCCACACCTGAGGACTTACAGAGTTACAAACTATGCTTTATCATCATCATCTCTGTTCTTCATTTAAACCTCTTTTAAGAACTAAAACTAGGGCTTCCCTGGTGGCGCAGTGGTTGAGAGTCTGCCTGCAGATACAGGGAACACGGATTCGTGCCCTGGTCCGGGAAGATCCCACATGCCGCGGAGCAACTAGGCCCGTGAGCCATGGTCGCTGAGCCTGAGCGTCCGGAGCCTGTGCTCCGCAACGGGAGAGGCCACAACAGTTAGAGGCCCGGGTACCGCAAAAAAAAAGTAAAACAAAAAACTAAAACTGTTTCCCTTTGACTATTTATACAAAACTTTTCTCTCCTAAACTCCTCTGCAACGTAGTATATTAGAAATGGATAACAGCCCAAAAGACCCTTCTCCTAGTACTCTATTTATTTTAGCTCCATTGACTCAGCCCCCACCATTTTTCCTTAGAATAAGAATATAAAATGTTTATATTGAAACTATTTTATTTTTCACCTGTAAAGTGTGAGACCAAGTAGATCTTGCAGCTTGTGTTGTAATTAGTATATGAAAGTAATACAACACAGCAGGATGTTTGTTGTTATCATGCTAAAACTACTCCCATGGGGTATTTGAGCAGAAGGCACAGCTGTTACAGGGAAGAAAATACAAAAAAAAAAAAAAAAAAAAAACGTTTTATGTAAATCTTTATTTGGGAGGAAGATGAATGGCGTTCCTCCCATTATTGAAGAAAGGTTACTTCAAATACGGATGGATAAGCAACCTCAGTTCAAAAACAGGTTACTAAGAAACTTTCATTTATTAACTCGGAAAGTAGTATCAAAAATGAATCAAATGTAAAATGTATTAAAATAGCAAAAAGATATTTTAAGTTTGACAATAATATGAATTTATATTTGATATTGTATTAATTTTTGACATCCTTTTTACAATATTAATGACATTAATTAACTCTAAGTGGAAAATACTTATGTAAATCTAATAAATTATATACCCTTCTAAAAATAATTGACCATGATTTAATGAATTTATTTATCCTTATTATTTGAAAACACCAACACTATCTACAGTAAACACCACACAATCAACACTTCCTTTTTAAAAAAATTTGCTCCTTTTATTCAAATATTATTTAAAGCTTATAAGAGCAAAAGAAAACAAATGATTAAGTTTTATACTCTTCCTAAATTCAGGATGCTGGTAAAAATAGAATATTTTATCTTTAACACTTTGCTAAAATTGTTTCAGAAATGTGGTAAAATGGATGCTTGTTCTCCTCCTGTCAGATCCCTCATGTCAGATACTGTGCCCTGATTTGATCTGCTCTCTTGTTATTACATGTAAACGCATGTTAGGTGTTAGCCACATCCAACATTTTGATCTTTTATCAATAAATATTTATGGATAATATCTAATTTTATTTTGTTGTTGTTGTAGTACCTGTACCTAATGATTTGTGCACTAAGCAAATTATTAGTAATAATACCCTGAATGTTGTTTGATTCTTAAAAAAAATAATAGGAACTTGAAAGATTGTGATGCTTGTACGATATAAAATTAAATATACATATAATAAACCACTCTACATTTGGCATTATACACACACACAGAGACATACACATATATTTTTAAATCAATTTTGTTCACACAGCTTTAGGTTTACCACTTCTAATAGAGCATGAAGTTTGATTGTATTCTTGATCCATTCAGTCTTTGAATTTTAATAGGGAAATTTAATCCACTTTTTGTTGTTGTCATAAGTGTTACTTTCGTTGTCTATGATCTACTTTAAGTTTTCTATTTTTACTCTTTTCATGAACATGAACTACGTTTTATAGACTTTTTTTTTTTTTTGCGGTACGCAGGCCTCTCACTGTTGTGGCCTCTCCCGTTGTGGAGCACAGGCTCTGGACACGCAGGCTCAGTGGCCATGGCTCACGCGCCCAGCCGCTCCTCGGCATGTGGGATCTTCCTGGACCGGGGTACAAACCCGTGTTCCCTGCATCGGCAGGTGGACTCTCAACCACTGCGCCACCAAGGAAGCCCTGTTTTTTTTTTTAATATAGATACACACGTATGATTGAAGTGATGGTCTAAATGTCCCTCTCATTTACAACTTGTTAATAACCTGCTGAGTAGCAGCCTTGGGCAATCTTTAGATTTTACTAAATCAGTCATTAAGAGAGGAAACTGTGTATGACCAGCAGGAAGTAAATTGCCCTTAGTTAAAATGAAAATGTGTTAACTTCATTTGACTAATAAAATTACTTTTGGCACTAAGCCACAAAATAGGAGACAGCTAAAATTCCTACTGGGAACTTGAAATTTTAAAAAATGGTATTATGTACTTTGATGCTTCTGAATTTGAGACATCTTAATTGTGTCCAAATAATTATATTTCAAAGGGCTAGAAAGTCCTTTATAAATATTTTGCAAATAATAAATAATTTTGAAAAGCATAGGAGCTGTAGCAAAACAGTATATAACATTTTGAACTCCTTTTGTTTAGTAAATTTTAAGAAATGAAGGCATATTTTATTGAGGAAAATATGTCTCAGTTTATTGGCATCTCTTCTTAACGTACAATATTGACAAAAAAATCCTGTGTTTTCAAAGCACACATTACTGTTATATGCACTATAAATTGATGCAAAGTGTTACTATTCTTGAGTATTTCTGCTTGTCTCTCAGCCTTTAAGCCTTATGTTTTCCCCATTTGAAAGGTATGTTGCTTCCTCTCATTTTTGTTTTCTTTATGGGGTAGCCTAGCTCTAGTGCCATCTCTTCTAGGAATAACACCCCCCCTTTTTTTTTCTCCATCTGAATAAATACTCCGTCCTTTGCACCTGGATCCCTTAGTCTCCCCTTCCACTATATAAAGTATCATAATCAACCAATTATTGATTTATCTATGTATGTTTCTATAGCACTAGATTGTAAAGTTCTTTAAGGACAGGGACAGGCTTTATCTATCTGTGTGTCTATAAGACAGCAAAAACAAAAAGCCTATGAGCAGGATATATAGTGATAGTTCATTCATGAATGAAATCGTAATTAAGTTTTATAGTATAATGTAGTGAATTTGAAGTTAAAAGTAGCTTCAGTTTTGCCCTATTATAAACTTTTGAACAAATTACTTGGTAGATAATGCTGAGGCTATGATATTTCCAGTCATATTTAGAGGATTTTTGAATTAATATTTGAAAAATATCTTTAAAGAAGCTATACATTAAGGAAATATATGAAATTATTATATTATGGTTCTCTTATCTGAAGCAGCTATTATGATGGCAAAAATATATCAGGTCTGTTTATTTAATGTGTTGTTTACTTAGGAGTGGAGGAGTTTCCTTAAAACATCACTTAGAAAAAGAGTTGGCACAATCTTTGCTGTCAAATGTTTTACTTATTCAAGTTACTTTAGACAGGTTGATAAGAGATCTATGATCTTGAGAATGCTATTGTAGCAGCACTTCTTTTCATTCCAACTCAGATGACATTTACTGAAGCATGAGTCTGAGTCATTTAATAACTAGGCTTACTTGGCTTAACTTTAGTTGCTCTTAAGCAAAGGGATTGTATTTTCAGAATAGACAGTCATTGAAGGGTTGGGTATACACAATGCTCAATACATAGTAAGGACTGAGAAAAGGTTATACAATGATCCTTTGGATAGGAATGAATTGGGAAAGGTATAATCACTGTATCATAGTAGTACAACATTTAGAGATCCAATGAAGAATTTGAGAAATCAATTCCTCTCATGCCCCAAGAAATCAGACAAAAGCAAGTGGTAGTGGTAATGGGTGAACTTGGTAGACTTTGCACGTAGTCTAGTGTGTTCTGAGGTGAAATAGTTCAGTGTTTTTATGGCTATAATCATGTCTATTTCTCATTGAGCTCCAAAATTCAGGATTAGGCTCTGAAGCAAACTTCAGAGCACAATACAAAATTTTATGAACTACTCCCTCAGCGATTTGGTCAGTTAGAGCAATTTACAAATCAGTTCAAATTAACAAGACTCTAGGAGGATCCTACATCCTCAGAACTTGTTCAGGTAGAACAGTTTTAGTTCTAATCTACCCAAACCAAAACATACCATCATGGCTTAAATTAGGTAGCTCTACTTTAGTACTATTGTGGCTGAAATTATGGAATAATCTATATGGTTCTCCAATAGGGCAAGATTGGCACTTCCACCTAGTTGGTGTTATATTTGCAAGTGGAAAATATACATTCACAAATCTGCAAAAAATCAGCAGGTGGCCTGCCTATCTCCAGTCACATCTTTCCCCATTTACTGACATCTACATGATGAAGTAAGTCAAATCCTATTTCACAGAGTTACAAGGACATTCAATAGTCTCTAATGCTACAAAACCTTTTTACTTATACCTCTCTTAGAATGCCCTTCACTGCTCACTACACATTTTTTTTATAACTCAGACAAGACTATCAGATCAAAATGGCATCATTCAGCAAGGCTGCTCCAGATTTTCATTAAAATAAGATACAGAACAAGATTTTAAAGTGTCACCAATTGAGACCCAAATTGAGGCCCTAAGTGCTAAAAAATTATTGGAACTTTCTGATTATAAGACATATGAAAAATACCTTTTGGGGGAGAGTGACTGGAGGAAGTATATGACAGACTCCTGTTATAGGCATGCCTGGCTTATGGAGCAGAGATAAGACAAAGATAGAAAGAGAAGAAGGAATTGGTATAGTAAGCCCCCACCCTGAGGTATTATAACTGGAATCTTGATTCAGGAACCCAGACCCCAACAAAGCAACTTAAAATGCCACATGCTTACTGTTCATACTGAGTTCAGCTGTTATTCTTGAATAAACACTCCTCATTGTTGTAACTTTTTAGGTAATATCTAAAGGTTTGAAAAAGTTGATTTTCACAGTTTTTGCCAAGTATCATTGATTTTACAGAAGGGTGAAATTTCAGAGGTTCTTCCTACACCATTCTGGAAGTCAGATCGCACCTCTTCTTGAACTAAAAATGAACAAGTTTCACTGAATCTAAATCAAATCTGTGAATATTGTGAATATTCGAAAGAACATATGTAGTTGGCTGCTTTAAACACTTCCTTGACCTGAAGGATGTCACACAGAAAAAAAAAAAAGATTCGTAAAACATTTTATCCTGACATTAGGTATGAGTATGCAAAAAATAACAAATGGGAATATTCTCCAATGAGCAAGAAAATTTTAAAAAATATAATAGAGAGGCACCTTCAAGGTGGCAGAGGAGTGAGACGTGGAGATCACCTTCCTCCCCACAAATACATCAAAACTACATCTACATGTGGAACAACCCCTACAGAACACCTACTGAATGCTGTCAGAAGACCTCAGACTTCCCAAAAGGGTCTTGGTGCTCTGGCAAGCTGTCAGGCCTGAGCCTCTTAGGTGGGAGAGCTGATTTCAGAACATTGGTCCACCAGAGACCTCCTGGCCCCATGTAATATCAAACAGTGAAAAATCTCCCAGAGATCTCCATCTCAACGATAAGACACCGCTCCACTCAACAATGAACAAGCCACAGTGCTGGACACCCTATGCCAAACAACTAGCAAGACAGGAACACAACTCCACCCATTAGCACAGACGCTGCCTAAAATCATAAGTCCACAGACACCCCAAAACATACCACCGGACGTGGTCCTGCCAACCAGAAAGACAAGATCCAGCTTCATCCACCAGAACACAGGCACCAGTCCCCTCCAACAGGAAGCCTACACAACACACTGAACCAACCTTACCCACAGGGAGCAGACACCAAAAACAACAGGAACTATGACCCCAGTAAGTGAAACAAAATGAGAAAACAGAGAAATAGACAGCAGATGAAGGAGCAAGGTAAAAACCCACCAGATGAAACAAATGAAAAGGAAACACGCAGTCTACCTGAAAAAGAATTCAGAGTAATGACAGTAAAGATGATACAAAATCTTGTAAATAGAATGGAGAAAACACAAGAAATGTTTAACAAGGACCTAGAAGAAATAAAGAGCAAACGAACAATGATGAACAACACAATAAATGAAATTAAAAATTCCCTAGAAGGAATAAATAGCAGAATAACTGAGGCAGAACAACAGAGAAGTGACCTGGAAGATAAAACTGTGAAAATAACTACCGCAGAGCAGAATAAAGAAAAAAGAATGAAAAGAATTGAGGACACTCTCAGAGAGCTCTGGGACACTATTAAATGCACCAACATTTGAATTATAGGGGTCCCAGAAGAAGAACAGAACAAAAAAGGGACTGAGAAAATATTTGAGGAGATTATAGTTGAAAACTTCCCTAATATGGGAAAGGAAATAGTCAATCAAGTTCAGGAAGTGCAGAGAGTCCCATACAGGAGAAATCCAAGGAGAAACATGCTAAGACACATATTAATCAAACTATCAAAAGTTAAATAGAAAGAAAAAATATTAAAAGCAGCAAGGGAAAAAGAACAAATAAAACACAAGGGAATCCCCATCAGGTTAACAGCTGATCTCTCAGCAGAAACTCTGCAGGCCAGAAGGGAGTGGCAGGACATATTTAAAGTGATGAAAGGGAAAAACCTACAACCAAGATTACTCTACCCAGCAAGGATCTCATTCAGATTCAATGGAGAAATTAAAACCTTTACAGATAAGCAAAAGCTAGCAGAATTCAGTACCACCAAACTTGGTTTATAACAAATGCTAAAGGAACTTCTCTAGGCAGGAAACACAAGAGAAGGGAAAGACCTACAATAACAAACCCAAAACAATTAAGAAAATGATAATAGGGACATACATATTGATAACTAACATAAATATAAATGAATTAAATGCTCCGACCAAAAGACATAGACTGGCTGAATGGATACAAAAACAAGACGGGTACATATGCTGTCTACAAGAGACCCACTTCAGACGTAGGGACACATACAGACTGAAAGTGAGGGGATGGGAAAAGATACTCCATGCAAATGGAAATCAAAGAAAGTTAGAGTAGCAATTCTCATATCAGACAAAATAGACTTTAAAATAAAGACTATTACAAGAGACAAAGAAGGACACTACATAATGATCAAGGGATCAATCCAAGAAAAAGATATAACAATTGTAAATATTGATGCACCCAACATAGGAGCACCTCAATACATAAGGCAAATGCTAACAGCTATAAAAGGGGAAATTGACAGTAACACAGTAATAGTAGAGGACTTTAACACCTCACTTTCACCAATGGACATATCATCCAAAATGAAAATAAATCAGGAAACACAAGCTTTAAATGATACATTAAACAAGATGGACTTAATTGATATTTATAGGACACTCTATCCCAAAACAGCAGATTACATTTTCTTCGCAAGTGCTCATGGAACATTCTCCAGGATAGATCATATTTTGGGTCACAAATCAAGCCTTGGTAAATTTAGGAAAATTGAAATCATATCGAGTATCTTTTCTGACCACAACACTATGAGACTAGATATCAATTACAGGAAATAATCTATAAAAAATACACACACATGGAGGCTAAATAATACACTACTAAAGAAGCAAGAGATTACTGAAGAAATCAAACAGGAAATCAAAAAATACCTAGAAACAAATGACAGTGAAAACATGATGACCCAAAACCTATGGGAGGCAGCAAAAGCAGTTCTAAGAGGGAAGTTTATAGCAGTATAATCCTACCTCAAGAAACAAGAAACCTCTCAAATAAACAACCTAACCTTATACCTAAAGCAATTAGAGAAAGAAGAACAAAAAAACCCCCAAAGTTAGCAGAAGGAAATAAATCATAAAGATCAGACCAGTAATAAATTTTAAAAAATGAAGGAAACAATAGCAAAGATCAATAAAACTAAAAGCCGGTTATTTGAGAAGATAAACAAAATTGATAAACCATTAGCCAGGCTCATCAAGAAACGACGGGAGAACACTCAAATCAATAGAACTAGAAATGAAAAAGAAGAAGTAACAACTGACACTGCAGAAATACAAAGGATCATGAAAAATTACTACAAGCAACTACATGCCAATAAAATGGACAACCTAGAAGAAACGGACAAATGCTTAGAAAAGCACAAACTTATAAGACTGAACCAGGAAGAAATAGAAAATATAAACAGACCAATCACAAGCACTGAAATTGAAACTGTGATTAAAAATCTTCCAACAAACAAAAGCCCAGGACCAGATGGCTTCACAGGCGAATTCTATCAAGCATTTAGAGAAGAGCTAACACTTACCCTTCTCAAACTCTTCCAAAATTTAGCAGAGGAAGGAACGCTCCCAAACTCATTCAACGAGGCCAACATCACCCTGATACCAAAACCAGACAAGGATGTCACAAAAAAGAAAACTACAGGCCAATATCACTGATGAACATAGATGCAAAAATCCTCAACAAAATACTAGCAAACAGAACCCAAAAGCACATTAAAAGGATCATACAACATGATCAAGTGGGGTCTATCCCAGGAATACATGGATTCTTCAATATACGCACATCAATCAATGTGATAAACTATATTAAAAAATTGAAGCAGAAAAAACATATGATCATCTCAATAGATGCAGAAAGAGCTTTTTACAAAATTCAACACCCATTTATGATAAAAACCCTCCAGAAAGTAGGCATAGAGGGAACTTACCTCAACATAATAAAGGCCATATATGACAAACCCACAGCCAACATCATTCTCAAGGGTGAAAAACTGAAAAAATTTTCACTAAGATCAGGAATAAGGCAAGGTTGCCGACTCTCACCACTATTATTCAACATACTTTTGGAATTTTTAGCCACAGCAATCAGAGAAGAACAAGAAATAAAAGGAATCCAAATTGGAAAGAAGTAAAACTGTCACTGTTTGCAGATGACGTGATACTATACATACAGAATCCTAAATACGCTCCCAGAAAACTACTAGAGGTAATCAGTTAATTTGGGAAAGTAGCAGGATACAAAATTAATGCACAGAAATCTCTTGCATTCCTATACACTAATGATGAAAATTCTGAAAGAGAAATAAACGAAACACTCCTATTTACCACTACAACAAAAAGAATAAAATATCTAGTAATAAACCTACCTAAGGAGACAAAAGACCTGTATGCAGAAACTATAAGACAGTGATGAAAGAAATTAAAGATGGTACAAAGAGATGGAGAGATATACCATGTTCTTGGATTGGAAGAATCAACATTGTGAAAATGACTCTACTATCCAAAGCAATCTACAGATCAAGGTGATCCCAAACTACCAATGGCAATTTTCATAGAACTAGAACAAAAAATTTCACAATTTGTATGGAAACACAAAAGACCCCAAATAGCAAAAGCAATCTTGAGAAAGAAAAAAGGAGCTGGAGGTATCAGGCTCCCTGACTTCAGACTATATTACAAAGCTACAGTAATCAAGACAGTATGGTACTGGAACATAAACAGAAATATAGATCAATGCAACAGGATAGAAAGCCCAGTGATAAACCCACACATATATGGTCACCTTATCTTTGATAAAGGAGGCAAGAATATACAATGGAGAAAAGAAAGCCTCTTCAATAAGTAGTGCTGGGAAAACTAGACAGCTACATGTAAAAGAATGAAATTAGAACACTCCCTAACACCATACACAAAAATAATCTCAAAATGTCTTAAAGACCTAAATGTAAGGCCAGACACTATAAAACGCTTAGAGGAGAACATAGGCAGAACACTCTATGACATAAATCACAGCAAGATCCTTTTGGACTCACCTCCTAGAGAAATGGAAATAAAAACAAAAATAAACAAATGGGATCTATTGAAAGTTACTTTTGCACAGCAAAGGAAACCATAAACAAGACGAAAAGACAACTCTCAGAATGGGAGAAAATATTTGCAAATGAAGCAACTGACAAAGGATTACTCTCCAAAATATACAAGCAGCTCAATATCAAAAAAACTAACAACCCAATCCAAAAATGGGCAGAAGACCTAAACAGACACTTCTCCAAAGAAAATATACAGATTGCCAACAAACACATGAAAGGATGCTCAGCATCACTTATCATTAGAGAAATGCAAATCAAAACTACAGTGAGGTATCACCTCACACCGGTCAGAATCCATCATCTAAAATCTACAAACAATAAATGCTGGAGAGGGTGTGGAGAAAAGGGAACCCTCTTTCACTGTTGGTGGGAATGTGAATTGATACAGTCACTATGGAGAACAGTATGGAGGTTCTTCATAAAACTAAAAAATAGAACTACCATACGACCCAGCAAGCCCACTACTGGGCATATACCCTTAGAAAATCATAATTCAAAAAGAGACATGTGCCACAATGTTCATTGCAGCTCTATTTACAATAGCCAGGACGTGGAAGCAACCTAAGTGTCCATTGACAGATGAATGCATAAAGAAGATGTGGCACATATATACAATGGAATATTACTCAGCCATAAAAGGAAATGAACTTGCGTTATTTGTAGCAAGGTGGATGGACCTAGAGAGTGTCATACAGAGTGAAGTAAGTCAGAAAGAAAAAAACAAATACTGTATGCTAACACATATATATGGAATCTAAAAAAAAAAAAAAAAAAAAAGAAGATTCTGAAGAACCTAAGGGCAGGACAGGAATAAAGACGCAGACATAGAGAATGCACTTTAGGACACAGAGAGGGGGAAGGGTAAGCTGAGACGAAGTGAGAGAATGACATGGACATATATACACTAACAAATGTAAAATAGGTTGCTAGTGGGAAGCAGCCGCATAGCACAGGGAGATCAGCTCGGTGCTTTGTGACCACCTAGAGGGGTGGATAGGGAGGGTGGAAGGGAGATGCAGGAGGGAGGAGATATGGGGATATAGGTATATGTATAGTTGATTCACTTTGTTATAAAGCAGGAACACACCATTGTAAAGCAATTATACTCCAATAAAGTTGTCAAAAAAATAAAAATAAAAAAATATAATAACTCTAATGTAAATGTGCACGCTGTTTTCAATTAGCAGCATTTACTATTCCCCTAACTTTTAACACATGTAGCAGTTTTGCAGAAAACTCAAGGAGAAAGGCCAGAAATTATCTCAGATTATTTCAGTTAGAGTCTAAATGTTTTATATACTACTACTAATAATAATAATAAAAGATGACTGAAGCAGCTTACTAAACACAGTAGACAATTTCAGAAAAATAAATTATTTGATTTGAAATCAGAAAGTAGCCTTGTACTTCTTTAAAAACATTTAGACTTTAGAATCCTAGGGGTCCTCATTTCATAAGACGTAGACTTATGTAAAATAATGCACATCCTCCTGAAAAACATTTCGGCTTAAATTATTAACAAACTAATGACATTGTATTTACCTTAGTGGTAAAGAAACAAAGATACAGTTTTCTAGTATAATGAGAAAGAATTGGGAATATACTGTATGAAGAGTATGTGTAAATCAAGTGTATGTGGCCAGATGGTGTAAACAAAATGATTTCATGGCTGCTAAAGGAAAAGTGTTTCAATAAAATTTTTGGTTAGTTCACAAAATCATTTAGTTGAAGATGTCACAAAAAGAGAAATAGTCTAATTTTACTGTCACTACCACATAGATCCATTTGTACGTAATTTGTTTAAAGGCCTACTCATTTTATTGTACTTCACTTTATTGCACTTTGCAGATACTGCATTTTTTACGAATTGAAGATGTGTGTCGAGCAAGTCTATCAGCTCAATTTTTCCAATAGCATTTGCTCATTTTGTGTCTTAGTGTGACATTTTGACACTAATTCTCAAAATACTTTAAACTTTTTCGTTATTAGTATATCAGTTATGGTGATCTTTGATCAGTGATCTTTTATGTTACTATGACCATTCCCTGTAGGCTCAGATGATGGTTAGCATTTTTAATAATAAAGTATTTTTTAATTAAGTATGTGCATTGTTTTTTTTAGACATAATGCTATTGCACAGTTAACAGACTACAGCATAGTGTAAACATAACTTTAATATGCACTAGGAAACCAAAAAAATCAAGTGACTCACTTTATTGTGATATTTGCTTTACTGTGTTGGTCTGGAACTGAACCCACAATATCCTCAAGGTATGCCCATATTTATTCACTTCCTTAATTTTACGGTGATCCCTTCCTCTCCAATGGCTCTCAATTGGCCACAGAATAAATTCTAAACCCTTGTGTTGGTATAAAGGGCTCTTCATCAGTTGATCTCCGTATATTGTTCCAGGCTCATCTCATCAATTTCCCCCCATCGGTCTCCAGAAGCCTAAAGACAGGTAAGCAACTATACTGACCATATTTGTAGTCCAATGCATTCGTACTTCTGATTCTTTTTGCATGTTCTTTCTGTTTTGGGAACTACCTTCTGGTTTTCTGCCTTCAGGATTCAGTTTAAATGTTACTTTGTAAAGCCTGTTGGGACCTCAGGGAAATCTTAAGCTGCTCCTTCTACCTCTATCACTCCCATTGCCAACGCTTTTAAAATGTAAGGAACTTAGGAAGAATTGTGGGAGATGAAACTGGAATGGAAAAGGAGTGATAATTTTTCAATGGAGTCTGAAGAAAGGAATTAAGAGACAGTAACATGCTAAAACAAGTGTGGACTCCTCAGACCAGTGATGACAGGAACAGGACTTGACTAGAATATTTGGAAAGATCCTCTTGGGACCTGAATTTCTGCTGCTGATGCTAGCTCTCTGCACACTGGCCAAAATTTATGATTATGCTGCCTCTAAAGGCATGTACAGTCTCATGTTCCTATTACATCCAACTGAGCTTTATTTGAACAAAAAGCAAAGAAAAGGTTTCTATCAAGGAAAGCAAAAAATGACGCTGGCAGCATTTTTCACAATATATTCTTCAGAGACTTGATCCCTTGAGATGTTCTATGAGGAAAAGTATTAAATGGGAAAGTAAGTACAGGAAATATTGCATACTGTCAAACTATATTCCTCTCTTGGTAATTCACACATTATATTCAACGTACTGAAGAATTTGCAATCCTGTAGTAGAGTATCTTGCTTAATTCCATTTAATTCAGTTTTCCCAAATTATTAATCACTTAAAATCACAGTCGCCCCTTTTTAAATTTTTTTGACTATTGTCCAACATCAATTAGCATTTTATGAAAGTAAATTGTGTAACATATAATCTTCAATAAATATTTTAAAAGAATTTTTGCAGTGTAGATTTTTATCTATAACACTGTTAGTTCCCCCTTTGGGGCTGAGTCTTGGCAAATGCTGCCTTGTAATACAACTTGAACTCTTTGGTTATTATTATTCTCAAAATTAGTTAAAGCCTGTAAGCCTGAATATATACAAGTAAATACAGCAAGAGTGTAATGCCTAAATGCAAATTAACTATTAATTTTTAAGTTTGAGAAGTCTGGCCATAAATGATATAAATTGAAATATTACTTTTACATGTACCACTCAACTTTTAAACTCAGACTTTAAATCCTCTAATAAGGTCAATGACCAACCCACTTTGCCACATTAAAAAGAGAACTTCAGGGCTTCCCTGGTGGCACAGTGGTTGAGAGTCCGCCTGCCGATGCAGGGGACACAGGCTCGTGCCCTGGTCCGGGAAGATCCCACATGCTGCGGAGCGGCTGGGCCGTGAGCCATGGCCACTGAGCCTGCGTGTCCGGAGCCTGTGCTCCGCAACGGGAGAGGCCACAACAGTGAGAGGCCCACGTACCGCAAAAAAAAAAAAAAAAAAGAGAGAGAACTTCATTATTCTATCTCCAGGGAAGCCTAAGGTGATAGAACGTACTCTGTGTTCCTTACTGAGCCATTACACCTACTAGATATTTTTGGTCTCCTCCTCTAACCAAACAATGCAGATCTAGTTTCAAGGACACCACCTACCCCTTACTGTTCCTCATTCCTTCCTCCTGTCAGCTCCCACTGCTGCCTGTCTTTCATCCTCATGGTTTGCTAGCAGATTTGAAGTCAGCCCTCAAGTATATTTTTCTCATATACTGAGTTCTCTATTTAAAGGTTTTACAGAGACACACTTGAAATTAGGAATCTAGCATATAACTAATTATAACATTTTAAACTCTTCTTCATGAAAATTCCATTTTTTAGAATAATTTGACATTGTGAATGTGTACTATTACCTAAGGGATGAAGGAAATGTTGCTAGAATTGAATGTACAGCGTCATGCCCTGCAAAGAGTAAGTTATCACTATCAGCGCACAGATAATTATCTGAAAGATGACCTTGACACTTATAAGGCTCCAGAAAAGAGTGAGAAACATACCTGCTTTATGTCAGATGAGTGTAAGCTCATAAATTGTTGCTAGAGATTCAATTTGGGGAAACAGAAAGTCTAAGGCCTGGAGGTGGAAGTTTTGGGGCTCAGTCCTGAGTATAACACTTACAGGTCAAGCAGAGATCATATGAGGTTTGTGGCAAATTATATCTTTGTCCTTCAGTTTCTTCCTCAGTACAATAGTCATTATGTTATTTCTGCCTGTCTCATAGGGTTGCTTCAAGGAAAAAAAAAATTGGATTTTTGGGGATGTCACAGCAGCAAGACAAATAGTTTCATGATTCCTCTCTTCTCTCCCTTTCTATCAGTCTTTACTTTTAATTCTCTTCTTTAGATCTCCCTCAGATCCATCTCTTCAATATTTTGAAACTGTCCTCAGTTCCCTTGTCCTCTGAATCCACTGTCCATAGTAAATGTTAAATCCCCAGCTGCGGATTAATTCAGCTATTACCTTTCTTTCTTCCTTAGCTGGGACTGGAGTCCTAATGGAGAAAAATAATATACATTCACACAAAGGTGCTACTGTAAATCCATGTCCTCGAACTTCAGTTGGACTCCAAGACTGTCTAATAATCCCTCAATTTCCTGGATAGGGAACTGTCCACAATGGTATTTCCAAAATACGTCCACTCTTCTTAAATACTCAACCCCTTCATTCCTCATTTTTGTCTCTTCTTTAATAGAAAAGTGGAAATCCCCAACGTTTCAACTTTTTTTTGAGGGTGGGGGTGCACTGCTTGGCTTGCGGGGTCTTAGTTCCCCGACCAGGGATCGAACCTGTGCCCCCTGCAGTGGAAGCATGGAGTCTTAATGGCTAGACCGCCAGGGAATTCCCAATATTTTGTTTTTATAAACATTTTGCAACTATAAAATTACTTACATCATAACTCATCTGTTCCCTCATTTTTAACTAATATAGTGGGAAAGATGACCTTAGTCTTAGCAAAAATTACTTGCCCTTTGAATCTCCTCATTGGCTACTTCTTCAGTGACCTGAGACTGCTGATTTCCTCCTCTATTTTATAGCTTCATTCTATTCATTTTTAAAAATAGAGTTTATTTTTTAGAGAAATTTTGGGTTCACAGCAAAATTGAGTAGAAAGAACAAAGTATAGGTATATTTCCCATATGCCCTCTGCCCCTGCACCCAGGCAGCCTACCCCACTATCAACACCTGCGCCACAGTGGTACCTTTGCTATCACTGAGAAACCAACAATGACGTAACTATCATCCAAAGTCCATAGTTTACAATAAGGTTTACTCTTGATGTTGTACATTCTATGCATTTTGACAAATGTATAATGATATGTGTCCACTATTATATTATTATTTAGAATAGTTTCACTGCCCTAAAAATCCTCCGTGCTGTGCTTACTCATCTCTCCCTCCCTCCAATCCCTGGCAAGCACCAATCTTTTTACTGTTTCTATAATTTTGCCTTTTCCAGAATGAAATATATTTGGAATTTTACAGTAGGTAGCCTTTCTAGATTGGTTACTTTCACTTAGTAATATGCATTTAAGTTTCTTCCATGTCTTACAATGGCTTGAAAGCTCATTTCTTTTTAGGACAATCCTCTTAATTTCACCATCTCCTTCCTTCTTAAGGAAGTGAATACTCATTTAAATACTTTTGATTCTCATTAATCTTTAACAAAAATAAACGAACGCACAAATGTTGCTACAAAAACTTTGTCCTTCAGAGATCATCCTCTCTTCTCTTTTTCCTAATAATCCAGCTTCTTGAGTTATTTACTCACTCTTTATTTCCTCGTCTTCCATTTACTTCCCACCCACACACTGAAATCTAACTGCCACTCATATATCCAGTTTCTTTCCAAACTGGGATTACCTAATAAACCTTTTTTTCCTTTGACTTTCATGAAAAAAAAATCCTGATCTCTCTACTTTTCCTTCTCCTTGATCTACCTCCCTCTCCCCTTTGATCTTATTGAATAAGGTGGCAGATAGATAAATAGATGATAGATAGATAGCTTTCACTTTGCACATTCTCCTCAGGCAATCTTATCCACACCCATGTCTTTTATTACAAAATAAACTACAGGCAGTCTTTGCTTTTCACGGTACCGTATTAACTGAAACACGTATGTATTAGAACCATGTCTGCACTTTGCATGGTTACCATGGAACCATGTCCATGTTACCAAGGACATGTTTCCTATATGCATGAGTTTCACTTGATACAATATATACAAAGTGAGGACTGCCTATCTTAATTATATATGCTATTTGTAGATCCAAATCTGAATTTTTCAACTTCCATCTCTACTCCCTTCTTGCTATCTTCTCTATCACAGGTAATCAGTCAGTAAGCATATTTACTAGTACATGCTATTGCCAAGCATGGTGCTAGACACCAGTGATACAGTGATGATAGTATTTCAACAACATGTCCCCTGCCCCCGTGTAATTTACAATCTAGAAGGGAAGGCAACTCCTAATATAATAAACACTATATAAATGATTATAGTTATCCAATGTCCTATAAAACAGACTGTAACTGAAAGAAAGATGAATCTGGCAGCTCTCTTTGAGGAAGTAATAAATAGGCTGAGATATGAAAGGTAAATTACAATTAGGTAAAAAATAAAGAGCAAGAGAGAATATAAGGATGGGAAACCACATGTGTAAAAGCTCTAGGGAGGGGAAAAAGAAATCAAACAAATTTTGATTTAGCATACAAAAAAATCTGGAGAGATGAATACGAAATGGTCATGAAGGGCTTTGTGATTAGCATTTTCTTTTGTGTTGCCCAAGTCAAAATCTGCAAGTCATTCTCATTTCTCCCTACTCCTCGATCTATATAAGCATTCTATTAACAAACTCCATCATCTCTATCTCCCGAATACCTATCAAATGTACTGATGTTTTCCTATCCCATTTCTTCACTCACAGCTCTAACCAATAATAGCTCTACTGGATCACTCTATTATTATCTGGCAACTGATTATATTGTAACTGTCTCCTTTCATATCCTAAAATCCAGGCGAACATTCACTGATTGATTGATCGATTGATTTTTAACAAACACTTAAAGGAAGCCCTGTTCCATATATAAACTCTTTTAATCCTATTACTATAATTAGAAACTATTACTATAATTAGAAAGTACTATTATTATTCTCACTTTAAAAATAAAGACATTGACATCCAGAAAACCTATTGCAGTTCCCACAGTGGCTTATCTTGTTAAAAGCCCTTACATATGCTACTTCTTTTTCACTTGCTCACCTCCACTTTCCCATTCCTCTTTCTCAAGCTAACTCCTACTCATCTTTTGGTGTCCCTTCACTCAGGAGGATTTCCTTTATCCTGAGACTTGATTTTATCTTCTTGTCATTTGCCCCAGCCTACACCATGCAGTGTTATAATAATCTGTGTGTCCATCTTCTATTCTGCACTCTAAGCTTGTTTTAACTGTGTAATTGTAATTCTGTAATTATCTTTTGAATGAATCAATTGATCGATGCATCGTATGAGATAATCTATGCAAAAGTGCTTTGAAAAAAAGTGACCATAAATGTGAAGTATTGTTTATAAATAATAAGAGTATCAACAATAACAATTATCTTTAATTTTATCTCATTCAACTGACAATTGCCTACTCTTTACAAGACACTATATTATGAAGAGGGAATAAGTAAAATGAATCAGAAATAACTACTGCCCTCAAGGAACTTACATTACAAATAATTATAGCAAATTATGTAGCTTTCTGAAATGAGTGCATTTTAAGTTATTCCTGTGCCTTAAAAAATAAAGGCCTAGAAAGAAGATATTTAATGCTATTTATATTACTTTAGTATCTTTCCTTCATGTTTATGTAATTTGGGACTCATAAAACAAAACACTTTTGTATAAGCATTACATAGACTCCTCTAATAGTTAAGAGGCATATTCTGTTTGATTACTTCATTTTTTTTAACTTCCTAAGGGGCAATGTACTAAAATGAACATTATACAGCACTACATATATTCGTTTAATTATTATTCCATTTATCTAATATTTATGAATATAATATAAATATCACATAAAAATACTGTGCTAAGAATTTTA
Source organism: Hyperoodon ampullatus (assembly GCF_949752795.1). Classification (NCBI taxonomy): domain Eukaryota; kingdom Metazoa; phylum Chordata; class Mammalia; order Artiodactyla; family Ziphiidae; genus Hyperoodon; species Hyperoodon ampullatus. The sequence goes on from NC_136922.1 coordinate 69,578,184, forward strand.
ATTCAATAGTAAACCAGAAACAGGAAGATTTCATGGTCATGTATTGTAAGAGTGGCCTAAAGATAGGAAATTGTGCCAAAACCCCCCTAGGAGGCTGGAGACATGTTGTTGGAGAGAAGAAAGGAAACATCTTATGAAAGTTCTTCCTACCAGCAACACTGGTGAAGGTTTGGGGTTATTTGTTCCTCAGTACAAAGGGGCAGACAACAGCCAATGTGTACTCTCTGCATTATTGAAAAGTTGGGAAGCAAATCTACCACAATTCAAGACGTTTACTGGATGCCTCCAAGACAATGCAGCTCTCAGAGGAAGATTAACTCTCTTATCCTAATGACGACTTGTCCATTATCATCCTAGCAGGAGCAGAAACCAGTACCTTCAGCAAAGTCTTGGGAAACCTAAGAGATGCAATATGTTCTCGGGGGAATGGCTTTATCTTACGGTGGTCTAAAAATAGAATACTTGGATCTGATGAATCAGTAAGGGCATGTTAAGTCAACTGTAGAAAGAATATTCTAGATCTAAAATCCATAAACAAGGACAATTTAACATCCCATAGTTAAAAAAATAAAACCAGTCAGTAAACTTTGAACATTTTATAACACTAGAAAAATTGACTATGACCCACCAGACTAGCATATTAACAAAAGAGATTCTGTGGAACCTGAGTAAAATTCTTCATCTTCAAAACGTCCTAGTTTTTTATTCAGGCTGATTATGAAAATGTTATATATAAAATGAAAAATCTAAAAGGTTTGATATATCAGGTAGCTATTTTATACTGACTACTTAAATAGATGAGTAGAAGTTATTTCTTAATTGTGGTTGCTTAAAGATACATTTTTTTGCCTTATGCCCGACTTGGTTATATGTATTCAGATACTAGCATTCTGTTTGTTAACTTAATTTTTTTTATTAAGGAACAGGGTGGATAAACCAATAATGAATAATTAGATTAGAGATTGTATGTAAAATAACTCCTACAATGCCCACACCATTGGCAATAATGATGGTATTATTTTCATTATATAAAAATATATTTATCAGTGTGTATAAAATAAGAAATGATTTTTGTTATTTTATTGCAGTAAAATTACTTATAGTGAAGTATGCAAATCTCAAGTGGGGATTGTTGACAAATGCATATACCTGTGTAACTAACATCTCAGTTAAAATATAGAACATTTTATCACTCTAGAAATTTTCCTCATGCCCTTTTTCAGTCTCACTAGCCTACCCTATCATAGGCAACCACTGTTCTGATTGATAGCCTCATAGATTAACTAAGAAATGCCTTTTAAAAATATGTCTCATAGTTGAGCAGAAACTACAGTGAATACCTTTTTGTAAAATGTTATCCAAACAAATGCCCTCTAAATTAAAAGGCACAAATATTTCAGATAGGAGAAATATCTGATGTTGGATTAGAAGATGGAAGAAACATTTTATTTTCAATTTAATTCAATTAAAAATACCTGCCAATTAAATATCAAATCAAGATTGGTTCTTTCAAAGTGGTATGAATAATAATTACACAATTAATACAAGAAGTTTCATCCCATAAACCCTCCTATAAGTAAACCCTTTCGACAGAAGACAAAGGTACATATTGGATAGAACAAAAGATTTTTTTTAACTGAATACTGAATACGTAGGAATATGAAGTATCTCCCCTAAATAGATTTTGAACTTTAAAACCAGAAATAGTGTCTCATTCATTTTTTTTTAATTGAAGGATAGCTAACATACAACATTACATTAGTTCTAACTGTACAACACAGTGGTTCAACATTTATAAAATATTACAAATTGATCAGTACAATAAGTCTAGTAACGGGCTTCCCTGGTGGCGCAGTGGTTGAGAATCTGCCTGCCAATGCAGGGCACACGGGTTCGAGCCCTGGTCTGGGAAGATCCCACATGCCGTGGAGCAACTGGGCCCGTGAGCCACAATTACTGAGCCTGCACGTCTGGAGTCTGTGCTCCGCTACAACAGAGGCCGTGATAGAGAGGCCTGCGCACCGCGATGAAGAGTGGCCCCTGCTTGCCACAACTAGAGGAAGCCCATGCACAGAAATGAAGACCTAACACAGCCATAAATAAATAAATAAATAAATTAAAAAAAAATAAGTCTAGTAACTATCTGTCAGCATACAAAGTTATTACAATAGCATTGACTATGTTTCCCAAGCTGGACATTACATCCCCATGACTTACTTATTTTATAAATGGAAGTTTGTACCTCTTAATCCCTTTCACCTCCCCCAACCCTTCCCTCTGGTGACCACCAATTTGTTTTCTGTATCTATTAGTCTGTTTCTGTTTGTTTAGTTTGTTTTGTATTTTAGATTCCACATATACGTTAAATCATAATAGTATTTGTCTTTCTCTGTGTGACTACTTCACTTAGCATAATACCTTCTGGATTCATCCATGTTGTCAAAAATGGTAAGATTTCATTCTTTTTTTGTTGCTGGGTGATATTCTATTTTATACATATTTATCTATTGTATATAATCTTTATCTGTTGATAGGCACTTAGTTTGCTTCCACATCTTGGCAATTATAAATAGTGCTGCAATGAACATAGGGGTGCACATATCTTCAAATTAGTTTTTGCTAATACCCAGAAGTAGAACTGTTGGATCTTATGGTAGTTCTACTTTTAATTTTTTGAGGAACCACCATATTGTTTTCCACAGTGCTGCACCAATTCACATCCCCACCAACAGTGCACAAATGCTCCCTTTCCTCTACATCCTCCCCAACACTTGTTTGTCATCTTTTGATAATAGTGGTTCTGACAGGTATGAGGTAATATCTCATTGTGGTTTTGATGTACATCTCCCTGATGATTAGTGATGTTGAGCATCTCTTCATTTGTCTGTTGCCCATTTGTATGTCTTCCTTAAGACAATGTCTGTTTAGGTCCACTGCCCATTTTTAATTGTATTTTTTTATATTGACTTGTGTGTTAATTATATATTTTAGATATTAACCCCATATTGGATACATCATTTGCAAATATCTCCTCCCATTCAGTAGGTTGCCTTTTCGTTTTGTTGATGGTTTCCTTCACTGTGCAAAAGCTTGTTTATTTTGGCATATATATATAAATGCTAGGACTGATGTTTGCGTCACGCAGGCTCTCTAGCTGAGGCACGCAAGCTCAGTAGTTGTGGTGCGTGGGCTTAGTTGCCCTGCAGCATGTGGGATCTTACTTCCCTGACTAGGGATCGAACCCACGACCCCTGCATTGTAAGGCAGATTCTTTACCACTGGACCACCAGGGAAATCCCAAGCATGTACTACTCTTAATCTCCCTTTCCTCCTGCCCTCTGATCTCCTGTGGTACTGCTTCCCCTTGGCCAAATCACATAGCAAATCAGTCACAAAGGGGTCTGGGTGATGCAGGCAGGGGTCAGCAACGTGGACCCAGAGCAGAGCAGAAAAACGTAGAGAGCAGATCTTTGGTGCCAAATTGAATATAATCAGCATAAGGAGTAGCTTTTTCTTTGTAAAAGTGAGAGGAAAAATATAAATCACTGGCATAGTTATGAATCTATTTTGTTATATAATGCTGCTTTGTTTTATTTTATTTTAAAAAAGATGTATAATATTTGGAACTGTGTCGACACATTGAAGTAGGTATATGTGATATTCAAATATGGGATGCACTATTTTCAGTTTACTAAATATTAACTGTTTGACCACTATGTAAAAAGCCTGCTCTGGGATGATTGGATATTCTTCTCTATAATCAAGGATAGAACAAGAAACAGGCTTAAAGTATAAGATGTAGAATTTATCATTAGTATTAGTAAGACCATGACACTGTATTAAATATTTACCTGTCTGAGCCAACTTAGATTAGCACAAGCTGCAGACAGAGCTGTGAAATCATTTTTTTTTATACCTAGGTGTCATAATGGTTTTTTTTTTTTTTTTGGTAATGGAAGAATAATGCTCATCTAGAAATAGAAAGGCTAGAATTAATAATTCCTGCTCACAGGTCCAAAGAAATTTAATCTACTCATAATGCCAACTTATGTGAAAAAATGCCATGAAAATAAATTGCTCTAGAATTTTTTTTTTCCTGTCAACACAAGGAAATAAATGGTAATAGGCATCAGTAATGTATGCTTCTACATGCTAGTACAGAATCACTCTGTGGGGTTCGTTTATAAGCTTCAATGTCAAAACTACATTCAACAGTAGAGGCAATTTCCTGAAAAAAATGTTTAAATATTATACTCTTGTTTGCTATATTTTACCATATGTGACTACACTACAGATAAAAGGGATTAGACTTTTTTTTCACTCAAATCATTTGAAAAAGACCCTATAAAGAAACCCTTTCCACCCACATGAAGAGTGTATTCATTTCCTAGGGCTGCTGTAACAAAGTACCACAAACTGAGTGGCTAAAAACAACAGAAATTTCTACTCTCACAGTTCTGGAGGCAAAAAGTCCCAAATCAAGGTGTCTTCAGGGCCATCCTCCCTCTGAAACCTGAAGGGGAATCCTTCCTTGCTTATTCCCAGCTTCTGGTGGTTTCCAAGTAATATTTGGTATCCCTGGGCTTGCAGCTGCATAGTTCCAATCTCTGCCTTCGTCATCTCATGTCATTCTCTCTGTCTGTCTCTGTCTTTGTAAGATAAATCATTTTTGTTCTTTTTAAGCCACTAAGTTTGTGGCATTCTGTTACAACAGCAATGAGAAACAAATACAAAGTATTAAGGTAGCTAGTCCCATGCCACTCAATATGTGCAATTACCTTTCTAATTCTGTTCTTTAGTACTTGTTTCTGATGCTGGGTTTTTGTTCTGTTTTGGTTTTGCCACAATATAATTTAAAAGTTGTACTCAACGGTGATACTCAAATAAAAGCTCTTCAAGTAACTTTATGGTTTTGTATTTTGTATGCAAAACATTGATCTACCTGGATTTATTTTGGTGATGCTATTAAGGTGGTAATATAACATTATTGTTTTTCCAAATGATTAGCCAGTTGCCTATTTATTCAACAATCCCTTTGTTTCCTACTGATTTGAGACACAATCTTTACTACATTCTAATTCCCACATGTTTTGATGTTTATAGCATAGCTCTGTACTATATTTCGTTACCAGGTCAGCCAATACCTTCTCCAGTAACAAACTATTTTTCTTAATATAATTTTATAATACATTTTAATAGCTTGTAGTTCTATTCTACTCCTGTTACACTTCTTTCTCAAAATGTTGCTTATTCTCTTCCCATGTTTTTTTTTCATGAGAACTTCTATATAATTTTAAATTATATTGCCATCAACACCCCTATCACCAACACAGGAACTACAGAAACAAAACAAATAACCACAACAGCAAAACTATCTGATGATATTTTGGGGGAGTTAATATTAACTTTGTCAATCAGTTTAGACAGGAAATGACATATTAATAATATTAAAGAAAAATAAACTTGGAGGAAGCATACTGTCTGATTTTAAGATTTACTTTAAAATTGCAATAAGATAATTGAGGCAATGTGGTATGGGCAAAGTGATGGACACATAGATCATTAGAACAGAAGAGAGAATCCAGAAGTAAAAACATAAAAAATATGGCCAATTTTTGGCAAAGGTGCAAAAATGGGGGCAGGGGGAAGGGGGCACGAACCTGACCTACTGAGAGTACAGACTTACAATTATAAGGTGAATAAGTTCTCGGGAATCTAATGCACAGCATGGTGATTACAATTAACAATACTGTATTACATACTTGAAAGTTGCTGAGAGAAGAGATCTTAAATGTTCTTACCACAAAAAATGGTAATAACCATTGCAAATGGCAACAACCTAAATGGGAAAAGAATTTGAAAAAGAATAGATACATGTATATGTATAACTGAATCACTTTGCTGTACACCTGAAACTAACACAACATTGCTAATCAACTACACTCCAATATACAATAAAAACTTAAAAACAAACAAAAAAAACCCAAAAAAAAGAAATGGCAATTATGTGACATAATAGAGCTATGAGCTAATGCTACAGTGGTAATCATATTTCAACATATAAGTGTATCAAGTCAACACATTGTACACCTTAAACTTATACAATGTTATTTTTCTATTATATCTCCATAAAACTGATGAGGGGAAACAACCTGACCTAAACTTTACAACTTATGTGATATTAACTCAAAACAGAGCATAGGTCTAAATGTAAAACAAACTATAAAAATTTTAGAAGAAAATATAGGTGAAATTTGAGGGTAGGCAAAGAATTCTTAGACATGACAAGAAAAGCATGATCCATAATTTATACAGAGAGATATTTATGTATGTGTGTATCTATATATACATATATAGCATAAATTACTCAGCCATAAAAAATGAAATATTGCCATTTGCAGCAAAATGGATAAACCTAGAGAATATCATATTAAGTGAAGTAAGTCAGACAGAAAGACAAATATTATATGATACCCTTATAAGTGGAATCTAAAAATACAAGTGAATTTATTTATGAAACAGAAACAGACTCATAGACATAGAAAACAAACTTATGGTTACCAAAGGGGAAAGGGGGGAGGGATAAATTAAGAGTATGGGATTAACAGATACACAGTACTATATATAAAATAGATAAACAACAAGGATTTACTGTATAGCACAGGGAACTATATTCAATATCTTGTAATAACCTATAATGAAAAAAATATATGTATATAACTGAATCACTTTGCTGTACATATGAAACTAACACAATATTGTGAATCAACTATACTTCTCTAAAAAAATTAATGATAAGTTGGACTTCATTAAAATTAAAACTTTTGCTCTGCCAAACACACTGCTAATGGGGTGAAAAGACAGACTATAGACGGGAGAAAACATATGCTATCTACATGTCTTACAAAAGACTTGTATCCACAATATATACATATATATATGTATATTTTAAAACTCTCAAGCCTCAACAATGAAAAAGCAAACAGTCCAAGTAAAAAACAGGCAAAAGATTTGAACAGATATTTTAAAAAAGACAATATGTGGATCAAAAATACATGCATGAAAATATGTTCATCATTATTAATCATTAGGAAATTCAAATCAGAATCATGAAGAGATACCACTACATACTTATTAGGCACATACTTATTAGGATGGAAAAATTAAAATTAAAAATGGCTAAAATTCTTATAATGCTAATTCCTGGCAAGAACACAGAACAACTGCAACTCTCACATGCTAGTGGTGGAAATGTAAAATGGTATAGTCACTCTCAAAAAGTTTTCCATTTTGTTATTTGCTATTTACACTTTTAGCCTAACAGGGTCTCCCTAAAGAGATCCCAAGTTCCTAAGTGTAGAAGATATGTTTTACAACTCTAATTACTCCAGAAGTCTATTTCTTAAATCCAAGATTTATTCTTAAATTCCAAAAATTATTCCTTTGGAAGTTAATGGTGAATTTTTTATTTGTGATTTAGATTGATGACAATTATGATTTTGACTAATTTCTCCTGAACCTGAATAAACACACAGCAGCACAAGGGAGATGTGAAAATATGTACAGAAACCACGTTGACTCAACCTTCCCTAATCCCTCATTTTTTGATGTTTAGAAAAAGAGCGTAAATTGAAAGAATTTGTCCCTGTATTTAATGTATGAAACAATTAGTTTCATGACTCTACAGGGCTTTAAATATTTTATAAATATAAAAGTTTATTTTAAGAATATTTTCATGTCTCCATAATTCAAGCAATCCAACTGAATCATTTTCATGATTAGAATTTGAAATCCTCTTAGGTCACAAGCATTAGTCTTAGAGAAAGAAAAAATAAAAACAGAATTTAGTTTATGGCAGTGGCACCCTAGATATTCAGGAAAAAAATTGGAATTCTGGATAAAATAAAGCAAATTTCCTTTTAAATACATTATTAACCTTGTATTGAATTAGGGAAATCTCCAGGGATTGAAAAAAAAAGTTGCTTAAAATCAGAATGGTTTTTAACTATACCAAATGAATTTGTCAACCTTGGTCATAATGAAGCTTCAATATTGACAATTATTAACTGTTAATTAATAATACAGGGATAGGGACTTCCCTGGCAATCCAGGGGTTAAGACTCCGAGCTCCCAGTGCGGGAACCACGGGTTCCATCTTTGGTTGGGGAACTAAGATTCCACATACTGCACAGCACTGCCAAGTAAGTAAATATAAAACAAAAGTAAACCAGCCGACCCACTTGTAGCAATTTGTCTTAGGAAAATAGGAAGCAATGAAGCACATGGCATACAAAGTATCTTCATGGCTGCTTTGCTTGGAAGAGCTAAATAAATAAATAAATAGACTTCCGGGTAAGATGGCGGAAGAGTAAGACGCGGAGATCACCTTCCTCCCCATGGATACACCAGAAATACAGCTACACGTGGAACAGCTCCTACAGAACACATATTGAACGCAAGCAGAAGACCCCAGACCTCCCAAAAGGCAAGAAACTCCCCACATACCTGGGTAGGGCAAAGCGGAGAGATTCCCGCACAGAGGAGCGGTGCCGAGCGGCACTCACCAGCCCGAGAGGCTTGTCTGCTCGCCCGCCGGGGCGGGCGGCGCTGGAAGCTGAGGCTCGGGCTTCGGTCAGAGCGCAGGGAGAGGACTGGGGCTGGCGGCGAGAACTCAGCCTGAAGGGGGCTAATGTGCCACGGCTAGCCGGGAGGGAGTCCAGGAAAACTCTGGAGCTGCCGAAGAGGCAAGAGACTTTTTCTTCCCTCTTGGTTTCCTGGTGCGCGAGGAGACGGGATTAAGAGCGCTGCTTAAAGGGGCTCCACAGACGGGCGCGAGTCGCGGCTGAAAGCGCGGAGCCCAGAGACGGGCATGGGACGCTGGGGCTGCTGCTGCCGCCGCCAAGAAGCCTGTGTGTGAGCGCAAGTCACTGTCCTCACCGCCCTTCCGGGAGCCTGTTCAGCCCGCCACTGCCGGGGTCCCGGGATCCAGGGGCGGCTTCCCTGGGACAACGCACGGCGCGCCTCGGGCTGGTGCAACGTCACGTCGACCTCTGCCACTGCAGGCTCGCCCCGCACTCCGTGCCCCTCCCTCCCGCCCGGCCTGAGTGAGCCAGAGTCCCCGAAGAGGCTGCTCCTTTAACCCTGTCCTGTCTGAGCGAAGAACAGACGCCCTCCGGCGACCTACACGCAGAGGCGGGGCCAAATCCAAAGCTGAGACCCAGGAGCTGTGAGAACAAAGAAGAGAAAGGGAAACCTCTCCCAGCAGCCTCAGAAGCAGCGGATTAAAGCTCCACAATCAACTTGATGTACTCTGCATCTGTGGAATACATGAATAGACAACAAATCATCCCAAATTGAGGAGCCAGGAGTCAGTGCTGTGCCTCTGAGGTGGGAGAGCCAACTTCAGGACACTGCTCCACAAGAGACTTCCCAGCTCCACATAATATCGAACGGCGAAAATCTTCCAGAGATCTCCATCTCAACACCAGCACCCAGCTTCACTCAACGACCAACAAGCTACAGTGCTGGACACCCTATGCCAAACAACTAGCAAGACAGGAACACAACGCCACCCATTAGCAGAGAGGTGGCCTAAAATCATAAAAAGTCTGCAGACACCCCAAAACACACCACCAGACGTGGACCTGCCCACCAGAAAGACAAGATCCAGCCTCATCCACCAGAACACAGGCACTAGTCCCCACCACCAGGAAGCCTACACAACCCACTAAACCAACCTTAGCCACTGGGGACAGACATCAAAAACAACAGGAACTACGAACCTGCAGCCTGCAAAAAGGAGACCCCAAACACAGTAACATAAGCAAAATGAGAAGACAGAAAAACACACAGCAGGAGAAGGAGCAAGATAAAAACCCACCAGACCTAACAAATGAAGAGGTAATAGGCAGTCTACCTGAAAAAGAATTCAGAATAATGATGGTAAAGATGATCCAAGATTCTATTTCCCAGATCCAAAATCTTGGAAATAGAATAGACAAAATGCAAGAAACAGTTAACAAGGACCTAGAAGAACTAAAGATGAATCAAGCATCGATTAAAAACACAATAAATGAAATAAAAAGTACTCTAGATGGGATCAATAGCAGAATAACTGAGGCAGAAGAACGGATAAGTGAGGTGGAAGATAAAATAGTGGAAATAACTGCTGCAGAGCAAAATAAAGAAAAAAGAATGAAAAGAACAGAGGACAGTCTCAGAGACCTCTGGGACAACATTAAACACACCAACATTCGAATTATAGGGGTTCCAGAAGAAGAAGAGAAAAAGAAAGGGACTGAGAAAATCTTTGAAGAGATTATAGTTGAAAACTTCCCTAATATGGGAAAGGAAATAGTTAATCAAGTCCAGGAGGCACAGAGAGTCCCATACAGAATAAATCCAAGGAGAAATACGCCAAGACACATATTAATCAAACTGTCAAAAATTAAACACAAAGAAATCATATTAAAAGCAGCAAGGCAAAAACAACAAATAACACACAAGGGAATCCCCATCAGGATAACAGCTGATCTCTCAGCAGAAACTCTACAAGCCAGAAGGGAGTGGCAGGACATAATTAAAGTGATGAAGGAGAGAAACCTGCAACCAAGATTACTCTACCCAGCAAGGATCTCATTCAGATTTGATGGAGAAATTAAAATGTTTACAGACAAGCAAAAGCTGAGAGAGTTCAGCACCACCAAACCAGCTTTACAACAAATGCTAAAGGAACTTCTCTAGGCAAGAAACACAACAGAAGGAAAAGACGTACAATAACGAACCCAAAACAAATAAGAAAATGGGAATAGGAACATACATATCGATAATTACCTTAAATGTAAATGGACTAAATGCTCCCACCAAAAGACACAGATTGGCTGAATGGATACAAAAACAAGACCCATATATATGCTGCCTACAAGAGACCCACTTCAGACCTAGAGACACATACAGACTGAAAGTGAGGGGATGGAAAAAGATATTCCATGCAAATGGAAACCAAAAGAAAGCTGGAGTAGCAATTCTCATATCAGACAAAATAGACTTTAAAATAAAGACTACTAGAAGAGACAAAGAAGGACACTACATAATGATCAAGGGATCGATCCAAGAAGAAGATATAACAATTGTAAATATATATGCACCAAACGTAGGAGCACCTCAATACATAAGGCAAATACTAACAGCCATAAAAGGAGAAATCGACAGTAACACACTCATAGTAGGGGACTTTAACACCCCACTTTCACCAATGGACAGATCATCCAAAATGAAAATAAATAAGGAAACACAAGCTTTAAATGATACATTAAACAAGATGGACTTAATAGATATTTATAGGACATTCCATCCAAAAACAACAGAATACACATTTTTCTCAAGTGCTCATGGAACATTCTCCAGGATAGATCATATCTTGGGTCACAAATCAAGCCTTGGTAAATTTAAGAAAACTGAAATTGTATCAAGTATTTTTTCTGACCACAATGCTATGAGACTAGATATCAATTACAGGAAAAGAGCTGTAAAAAATACAAACACATGGAGGCTAAACAATACACTACTTAATAACGAAGTGATCACTGAAGAAATCAAAGAGGAAATTAAAAAATACCTAGAAACAAATGACAATGGAGACACGACGACCCAAAACCTATGGGATGCAGCAAAAGCAGTTCTAAGAGGGAAGTTTATAGCAATACAATCCCACCTTAAGAAACAGGAAACATCTCGAATAAACAACCTAACCTTGCACCTAAAGCAATTAGAGAAAGAAGAACAAAAACATCCCAAAGTTAGCAGAAGGAAAGAAATCATAAAAATCAGATCAGAAATAAATGAAAAAGAAATGAAGGAAACGATAGCAAAGATCAATAAAACTAAAAGCTGGTTCTTTGAGAAGATAAACAAAATTGATAAACCATTAGCCAGACTCATCAAGAAAAAAAGGGAGAAGACTCAAATCAATAGAATTAGAAATGAAAAAGGAGAAGTAACAACTGACACTGCAGAAATACAAAAGATCATGAGAGATTATTACAAGCAACTCTATGCCAATAAAATGGACAACCTGGAAGAAATGGACAAATTCTTAGAAATGCACAACCTGCCAAGACTGAATCAGGAAGAAATAGAAAATATGAACAGACCAATCACAAGCACTGAAATTGAAACTGTGATTAAAAATCTTCCAACAAACAAAAGCCCAGGACCAGATGGCTTCACAGGCGAATTCTATCAAGCATTTAGAGAAGAGCTAACACCTATCCTTCTCAAACTCTTCCAAAATATAGCAGAGGGAGGAACACTCCCAAACTCATTCTACGAGGCCACCATCACCTTGATACCAAAACCAGACAAGGATGTCACAAAGAAAGAAAACTACAGGCCAATATCACTGATGAACATAGATGCAAAAATCCTCAACAAAATACTAGCAAACAGAATCCAACAGCACATTAAAAGGATCATACACCATGATCAAGTGGGGTTTATTCCAGGAATGCAAGGATTCTTCAATATATGCAAATCAATCAACGTGATACACCATATTAACAAATTGAAGGAGAAAAACCATATGATCATCTCAATAGATGCAGAGAAAGCTTTCGACAAAATTCAACACCCATTTATGATAAAAACCCTGCAGAAAGTAGGCATAGAGGGAACTTTCCTCAACATAATAAAGGCCATATATGACAAACCCACAGCCAGCATCATCCTCAATGGTGAAAAACTGAAACCATTTCCACTGAGATCAGGAACAAGACAAGGTTGCCCACTCTCACCACTCTTATTCAACCTAGTTTTGGAAGTTTTAGCCACAGCAATCAGAGAAGAAAAGGAAATAAAAGGAATCCAAATCGGAAAAGAAGAAGTAAAGCTGTCACTGTTTGCAGATGACATGATACTATACATAGAGAATCCTAAAGATGCTACCAGAAAACTACTAGAGCTAATCAATGAATTTGGTAAAGTTGCAGGATACAAAATTAATGCACAGAAATCTGTGGCATTCCTATATACTAATGATGAAAAATCTGAAAGTGAAATCAAGAAAACACTCCCATTTACCATTGCAACAAAAAGAATAAAATATCTAGGAATAAACCTCCCTAAGGAGACAAAAGACCTCTATGCAGAAAATTATAAGACACTGATGAAAGAAATTAAAGATGATACAAATAGATGGAGAGATGTACCATGTTCTTGGATTGGAAGAATCAACATTGTGAAAATGACTCTACTACCCAAAGCAATCTACAGATTCAATGCAATCCCTATCAAACTACCACTGGCATTTTTCACAGAACTAGAACAAAAAATTTCACAATTTGTATGGAAACACAAAAGACCCCAAATAGCCAAAGCAATCTTGAGAACGAAAAATGGAGCTGGAGGAATCAGGCTCCCTGACTTCAGACTATACTACAAAGCTACAGTAATCAAGACAGTATGGTACTGGCACAAAAACAGAAAGATAGATCAATGGAACAGGATAGAAAGCCCAGAGATAAACCCACGGACATATGGTCACCTTATCTTTGATAAAGGAGGCAGGAATGTACAGTGGAGAAAGGACAGTCTCTTCAATAAGTGGTGCTGGGAAAACTGGACAGGGACATGTAAAAGTATGAGATTAGATCACTCCCTAACACCATACACAAAAATAAGCTCAAAATGGATTAAAGACCTAAATGTAAGGCCAGACACTATCAAACTCTTAGAGGAAAACATAGGCAGAACACTCTATGACATAAATCACAGCAAGATCCTTTTTGACCCACCTCCTAGAGAAATGGAAATAAAGACAAAAATAAACACATGGGACATAATGAAACTTAAAAGCTTTTGCACAGCAAAGGAAACCATAAACAAGACCAAAAGACAACCCTCAGAATGGGAGAAAATATTTGCAAACAAATCAACGGACGAAGGATTAATCTCCAAAATTTATAAGCAGCTCATGCAGCTCAATAGCAAAAAAAACAAACAACCCAATCCAAAAATGGGCAGAAGACCTAAACAGACATTTCTCCACAGAAGATATACAGACTGCCAACAAACACATGAAAGGATGCTCAACATCTTTAGTCATTAGAGAAATGCAAATCAAAACTACAATGAGATATCATCTCACACCAGTCAGAATGGCCATCATCAAAAAATCTAGAAACAATAAATGCTGGAGAGGGTGTGGAAAAAAGGGAACCCTCTTGCACTGCTGGTGGGAATGTGAATTGGTACAGCCACTATGGAGAACGGTATGGAGGTTCCTTAAAAAACTACAAATAGAACTACCATATGACCCAGCAATCCCACTTCTAGGCATATACCCTGAGAAAACCATAATTCAAAAAGAGACATGTACCAAAATGTTCATAGCAGCCCTATTTACAATAGCCCGGAGATGGAAACAACCTAAGTGTCCATCATCGGATGAATGGGTAAAGAAGATGTGGCACATATATACAATGGAATATTACTCAGCCATAAAAAGAAATGAAATTGAGCTATTTGTAATGAGGTGGATGGACCTAGGGTCTGTCATACAGAGTGAAGTAAGTCAGAAAGAGAAAGACAAATACTGTATGCTGACACATATATATGGAATTTAAGGAAAAAAAATGTCATGAAGAACATAGGGGCAAGACAGAAATAAAGACACAGACCTACTTGAGAATGGACTTCAGGATATGGGGAGGGGGAAGGGTAAGCTGTGACAAAGCGAAAGAGAGGCATGGACATATATACACTACCAAACGTAAGGCAGATAGATAGTGGGAAGCAGCCGCAGAGCACAGGGAGATCAGCTGGGTGCTTTGTGACTGCCTGGAGGGGTGGGATGGGGAGGGTGGGAGGGAGGGAGATGCATGAGGGAAGGGATGTGGGAACAGATGTATATGTATGACTGATTCACTTTGTTATAAAGCAGAAACTAATAAAAAATAAAAAATAAATAAAATTAAAAAAAAAAAGAAGTTTTAGTGAAGACAAATGATGGCAATAACATCTTATGAAGTGCTGAACACCATTATAAATTAGCACTGTTATAAGTATTTAAAGCTATATCTACATTAGTAATTTATTTTTTTTTCTATTTACATATTCAGATAGAGTTTCTATATCATCATTTGTATATTGATTCAGAGAATATTCTTCCATATCTGGAAATTTTCCTGAGTCTATGTCCACCTCTCTGAGAATTGTGCTTCTTTCTCTGACTGTTTAATTTATACATAATTATACATGACTAACTTATACATAGTGTGAATTTAAACCTATTTATTTCAAAATGCTCCAGAATTAATATTTGAAAGTTATTCTTTAAAAAGTATTAATTATACATTGAAATTAGAAGTTTATCAAGAAGTTGAATGTTTTGTACTTAAAAATAGTAGGTCTTAATAATAGTCAAAGTTAAAATATCCATTCCTTTTTCAAAAAATGTTATGTCTAGTTTGTATCTGGTGATGCTGTAGAAGATTCCATGATTTACTCACACACATTCATACCCACACATAATTTTGAAATTATTTTGCATGTATTATAATAATAGCACATTTAAGGCTAGCAAAATAAGTGGAAGACATTAAGATTTTACCATCTTGGAAATTATATGTTTCAGAATTACACAACATACATTCATAAACACTAATGTGCATATGTATATTATATAATATTCAATCCTTGTATCTTCCTTCCCACTTTCACAGCATTGCTATGACACGTGGCATGGCAGACACAATTCTGCTACTATAGGCTGACCTGATCACACATATTTGTAAACCCTCCAAGAACAGGCAGTGTTAATTTTCTAAGAAAGTAGAGAGCTCTATTATCTTTTATATATTTTAACAACATAATTATGATTTCTTATAAAGGTTCTGTGAGTTACAAATAACTCCTAGAAGTTAGAAAAGCAAAGAAAACATCAACTGCATGAAAAGGACACATTTTAAAGCAGAAAGGCTTTCTTGTGCACCCTGTGGGAAAATATCTTATTTTTCTGTGTCTCCATGGCTTTTTGATATTACCTAGATTGTAGCATGCTTATATTCCTGTAAGCATATATTTGTCTTCTTTCACTATTACATTATAAGGTTTTCAAGATGAGAAACAAAATATTGTTTTAAAAGTCTATACAGGGCTTCCCTGGTGGCACAGTGGCTGAGAGTCCGCCTGCCCATGCAGGGGACACGGGTTCGTGCCCCGGTCCGGGAAGATCCCACATACCGCAGAGCGGCTAGGCCCGTGAGCCATGGCCGCTGAGCCTGCGCGTCCGGAGCCTGTGCTCCGCAACGGGAGAGGCCACAACAGTGAGAGGCCCGTGTACCGCAAAAAAAAAAAAAAAAAAAAAAAAGTCTATACAGTGCCTGAAAGAATCTCTTGTGTATAATAGTTGCTCAATAAATATTAATTGGATTACAAAAAAATAAATAAATAAATAAATAAATAATACAGGGACAGCAGTAAACACCTTGGGCAGCATGAACTGGAAAGCTGGATCTGAACTAACTGCTTATAGTTGGTATCCTCAAATAATGAGAGACTAGATTAGGAAAAAAATCATAAACAAAGATGAGATAAGAAGGTTTTTTTTTTTTCCACCTCAAACTGAGCTCTGGCTAGGAAAAAAATAATATCTCTTAAAAAATCATAACCACTGGCTTGCTGTCTCACACAATTGGGTGACTAAATTGATACTATTTATGTTATTAGGGAAACTTCAAGCTGGTAAATGAAAATAAAAACTGAATCTCTTATAGTAACTTTCCTGTGCTACCTGGCAGAAATAAAATTAAATCTTACATTGAGAAACTAACCTTCAATTAATGCATTATGATACTGTGGCATATGAAGGTCCACTAAGCTTTAGTGAGCAATTCAAAATTACAAAGATATATGAGGAAATATTATGGGGATTGTCAGCATAAATTAAAGAAAGCAACAAAGGACAAGACATTTAGAAAATAAAATAAATGAAGCATCAGATTTAAAAAGCATACAAAATCCCAAGCTTGATTCTAACATATGAATTACGCCACATTGCAGAGATCCTGCAGAACACTGAAGACAAAGCAAAGATCTTAAAAGAAACCAGAAAAGGAAAAAAAAAAAAAAAAAAAAAAGGAGAATGCCATGACAAAGAGTGTTCTTAGACTGAGGACAGAATTTTAACAAACCAGAAATATTCTAAAAGAGCTAAGAAAAATAACTGAAAATGCATGATTTTCTGTCAAAATAAAATATTATTCAAGGAAGATGTAGAAATATAGACATTTTCAGATAATCAAAATTCAGAGAGATTATTGCTAACATTATCAGACTGAAGGACTTTCCATAGATATCTCTGAAGAAGGAGGACACTTTAAGTAACATATAATATTGGTAAGTGGAAATCAGGATAAATTACTAGAAGATTGGAGACATTCTGTATCATTTCCAAATCAGAAAGAGAAAAAAGAAAACAAAAAGCCCTCTACCAATCTAAAGCAATACACAAAATGTGAAAAAGGACAACTAAAAAAATTCATCAGAGTAAGTAGAAATCACAAATATAAGTTGTAGAAACAAATCCAAACATATGTTGCTCGCAATAAAGTTAAACAAAGTCAC
Source organism: Hyperoodon ampullatus (assembly GCF_949752795.1). Classification (NCBI taxonomy): domain Eukaryota; kingdom Metazoa; phylum Chordata; class Mammalia; order Artiodactyla; family Ziphiidae; genus Hyperoodon; species Hyperoodon ampullatus. The sequence continues at coordinate 69,595,806 of NC_136922.1, forward strand.
CTGTTAAATGATAGAGGTTGTCAGAATGTATTTGTGAAAAAGAAGATCTTCCACGAATGTGTTGTTTATAGATACACACATAAAATGCAATGGTAAATACAAGTTGAAAGTATGGAAAAAATTATACACTAGGTATACAATAACCAAAATAAAACTTGTATAATTCTATTAATATCAAACACAAAGTTCAGCAACATGGATGGACCTAGAGATTGTCATACTGAGTGAAGTCAGACAGAGAAAGACAAACATCATATGATATCACTTATATGTGGAATCTAAAGAAGGGTACAAATGAAGTTATTTACAAAACAAAAATAGAGTCATAGAGGTAGAAAACAAACTTATGGTTACCAGAGGGAAAAGTGGGGTGAGGGGAGGGGAGGGATAAATTAGGTGATTGGGACTGACATATACACACTACTATAAAATAGATAACTAATAAGGACCTACTGTATAGCACAGGGAACTTTCCTCAATACTCTGCAGTGACCTATATAGGAAAATAATTTTAAAAAGAGTGGATATATGTATGTGTATAACTGATTCACTATGCTGTACAGCAGAAACTAACACAACATTGTAAATCAACTATAGTCCAATAAAAATTTTAAAAAAAACAAATTTTACTCACCTTAAATATTAATAAACAAACAAGGACAGACAAGGACAATTAAAGCATAGAATATCCACACAATGGAATGCTATATAGCAGTGGAAATAGCTAGAAGATGGATAACAATATAAGTTGCTAAAGAATATATATGTTGTGACATTATTTACATATATGTGCATGTGTATAAAACATTAAATTTAACATGGTACAATGGGAGGCATAGTTATTTTAATAATTTATTTACCTGGATGATGAGTACCTAGGTAATCGTTACACTCTTCTCTATGTCTTTTATTTTTTTGGCTGCGTTGTGTCTTCTTTGCTGCGCGCGGTCTTTCTCTAGTTGCAGCGAGTGGGGGTTACTCTTCGTTGCGGTGTGTGGGCTTCTCATTGCAGTGGCTTCTTTTGTTGCGGAGTAAGGGCTCTAGGCACGTGGGCTTCAGTAGTTGCAGTACACAAGCACAGCAGTTGCGGCACGTGGGCCCTAGAGCACATGGGCTTCAGTAGTTGTGGCTCGCAGGCTCTAGAGCGCAGGCGCAGTAGTTGTGGCGCACGGGCTTAGTTGCTCTGTGGCATGTGGGATTTTCCTGGACCAGGGCTCAAACCCTTGTCCCCTGCATTGTCAGGCGGATTCTTAACCACTGCGCCCCCAAGAAGTCCTCTATGTCTTTTTTATATCTACAGCAGATCAGAACAACTAAATAATAAAAAAGAAAAAGAAAAACATAGATTCTACAGTACTAGGTGTTTCTCAGGCTTGTATGAGTCTTTTTCTGGGAATGATAATGTTATCTGGCTTTCTTTGTATAGTGAAAGAATAAATCATTAGAGTCATTATAAGACTGATTTGGCCACAGCATTTTTTTCCAACTCCAACTGGCTGAATCTTGTCTAATCGGTAAATCCCAGGATGTGCTGCTATCTTTTTGAAGAAGTCGCATTATTTATTTTCTACAGACATTAATTATGTCATTTTCCTCTAGGTAATTATTTTCAAGTGCAATCCATTATTCATTTGGGGATTTATAAATCCTCTGTAGCTTGAACTGCTTTTCTAGATTTGAACCTACTTTCAAGGGTCTTTCTTCTTCCTTCCACCACAACTCTTAGAATGTGTAGCTGAAACAGAGCATAAATCTTTCTCTCTCATACTGCAAGTTCCAATAGTATTTGCACAGCCATAAGCAGAGTGTTTCTGATAATACAGGAAATATAATAGTGCATATTATATAGGTATATATACATATGTAACAATATTGTTATATATTTTTGATATTACATGTTTATGTAAATATGTTTGCTTATATTATATATGTATACAAATATATATGTTGTATTATATATGCATATATATGTTATATATAAGTATGTGTGTATATATATATATAACTGTGTATATATATATATAACTATATATATATAAAACAATCTTGACTAGGTTTAGTTCAGTTTTGCTTCATTTTAGTTTTTATTTAACTATGGTAGGATAATATTATAGGCTAGGCTTGAAGTACCCCCCCAAATATATCTTTTTTCTCGCTAACCTTCCTGCCTCAGCTACCACCCCTCGTAGATTTTTTTTTTTTTTTTTTTTTTTGCGGTACGCGGGCCTCTCACTGTTGTGGCCTCTCCCGTTGCGCAGCACAGGCTCCAGAGGCGCAGGCTCAGCGGCCATGGCTCACGGGCCCAGCCGCTCCACAGCATATGGGATCTTCCCGGACCGGGGCAGGAACCCGTATCTGCTGCATCGGCAGGCGGACTCTCAACCACTGCGCCACCAGGGAAGCCCCCTCGTAGATTTTTATCTCAATATCACAACGATTGATGGATATCGTTACACATCTGTGTGTGTTCTTGTTCTTGTTTTTCTTTGATTTGATTTGATTCTTTCCTGTGGTAAATCCACTGTGATGTCAATTTGCCAGGCCTATCTCCAGGTCCTTGGCTGCAAATGCAGGTATATGATCCCTGATGAATGAATAAAAGGACCTTACAATCCTCACCGATTATTTCAATGAAGATATATGAACCAAGATAGTTCAATCAGAGTCTTCACTGTTTTAGGTGTTTATTAACTTGACCTGGATCTTCCATTTTTAGGTAATAGCTCTCTATAGAAAAGTCTTCTCTGGGTGATTAATGTCAAAGCCACAGCAGAGACCCAGCATGCTTAGTGATCAGTCTTCATTCTATTCATGGCTCTACTTGCTGTTGATATCAGTTCACTCAAAAGATGACCAGTAAAGTAATAGGCCCTTTGAGCAATTAATACAATCTGTAGTCCTTGGTATATTATTTGGAAAGAAGTCAGAAAAATCAGTATTCCATACATTAAATCAGCCTTGTATTTATTGGGTTAATAGTCAGGTTCAAATTCTTTAAGTGTTTACTCTCACCTAAGCTTTTATTCTCATTTCAAATTTCAAGGTGTGTTGATAAATGCAGCATATTTTTTAATGAAACAATTACCTATTTCACTTATGTCATCAGTAAGAAGTATATCAGCTGTTAAATGCGGGAACCTATGTTTACTTCCATGCTTTGATGCTGTCCTTGGTGGAGGCACCACTGCATGTTAGGGATGCTGTGCTTTCATTTTCTAGTATACCCAGCAAGATTCTTAGAGTATGGAATCTAGCTGCCCCTTCCCAAAGGTACTGTACCATTGAGGAGAGTCAGTGGAATTTTTGGTACCTTGGAATCCACGTTCTGTGCAGGTCACTCTGCCATCCCATTCTCTTCTTTGACGCCCACTGCACGTTCTGCCTCCAACCAAGGTGGTTACTTGAGTCTCTAACTCTGATCCTCTGCAGACCCCATGATGCTCTTTTGTTACATATTGCAGAACATGATTGTTTGTTTACACTTGTATGCTTATTTTGCCTACATACAGTCCTTAATGGTACTTAACTGTCCTTAACTGGAGTGTATTAAGTACTTAAAGACTCAAGTAATATTTCACCCACACACTTGAGTGTAAAGAAATACAATTTTCATGTGAGGGTTAAACTATAAAATCTGCTTATAATCAAAACTGCCAGAATTCAGTTATGATAAAAAGGTTGGCAATTGACTAGCCCCCAAACCAGCAAATTTAATCATAATACTTTTGAATTACTCATTAATTTATTGAGCCACTCAATTTCATTTATTCAATCAGCAAACCTTATTAAGCAACTTCTATGTGTTCAGCACTATTCAGAGCAATGAAGGTATGAAAGTGAAAATGATATAAAAGTCCTTGCCTTTATGGAGCCCACAGACAATTGCCAGTGTAAGATGTCTACGAATAGAATGAACTTGGCATGTTTATGGAGCATAATGAAAGGTAGTATAATGAGAATATAGTGAAAGTGAGAATTTGGGAAAATGGTAGTAATGAGGACTGTGACAGAGACAGGATTCAGTTTTTCCTGGGCCCTATGGGTATAGTGTTATGGACTGCATGTTTGTGTTCCCCTCAAGTTCATATGCTGAAACCCTAATCCTAAATGTGACAGTATTTGGAGATGGGCCTTTGGGAGGTAATTAGTTCATGAGGGTGGAGCCCTTATGATTCTATTAGTGTGCTTATAGAAGAGGCCAGAAAGAGCTGGCTTGTCTCTCAGCTCTCCATACTGTGAGGACACAGCCAGAAGGTGGCTATCTACAAGCCAGGAAGTCATTTTCCCCAGAGGTCCTCCGTGCTGGGGCCCTGATCTCAGACTTCCAGCCTCTAGAAATGTGAGAAATGAGTATTTGTTGTTTCAGCCATACAGTCTGTCTTATTTTGTTACAGAAGCCTGAACATGCTAAGAAACATAGTAAGTATTTTGAACTGAATTTATAGCATGATGATAAAGCTATAATTTGAAAAGATGCATGCACCTCCATGTTCATGGCAGCACTATTTACAACAGCCCAAGACATGGAAGCAATGTAAATGTCCATCTACAGATGAATGGATAAAGAAGATGTGGTATATATATACAATGGAATATTACTCAGCCATAAAAAGAAATGAAATAATGCCATTTGCAGCAACATGGATGGACCTAGAGATTATCATACTAAGTGAAGTAAGCCAAAGACAAATATCATATGATATCACTTATATGTGGATCATAAAAAAAGATACAAATGAACGTATTTACAAAACAGAAATAGACTCATAAACGTAGATAACAAACTTATGGCTACCAAAGGGGAAAGGGGTGGGGAGGGATAAATTAGGAGGTTGGGATTAACATATACACACTACTATATGTAAAACAGATAACCAACCAGGACCTACTATATAGCACAGGGAACTATACTCAATATTTTGTAATAACCTATAAGGGAAAAGAATCTGATCTGAAAAAGAATTTATATATAAATATGTATATATATATATATATATATATATATATATGAATCACTGTGCTGTACACATGAAACTAATACATTGTAAATCAACTATGCTTCAAAAAAATATATGTAATATAAATTTTCCAAAAAAAAAAAAATAACCCAGGAAATAAATAAATAAATAAATGAATAAATAAACAAATAAATAAAGTATGATGAGAAACCTTTGGGGCAATCTGATCAGGGGAGTAGTGCATTGACCAAGCTGGCCTTAACGTTACCCTCAACTTGACCAAATTTTAGATAGAATTCTTCCTGCCTCTAGGTCTCTGGCCTCCCTTTTCTTGGAGTATTCACTTTTAAAATCTATAATTGTAATTTCTTTCTCTGCCCCTTTGAGATGTAAATCTGTTAAAAAGCCTTTTGCCCATTTTACACTCCAGGAATGTCTTTCTAATAGGTAACTAATTACAGGTGAGTGTGTGAGTGGCAGGGTGATTCCTACAGAATGTAAGTACCCTATGACAAGGGAGCGTGGCCACTGAATGAAAAGAAGTTCAGTGAGGCTAAAGGCCCGAGAGAAAGGAGGAGTGAAGTGTAACCTGAAATGGGAGTATCAAGTAGGGACCAGCCCATGCAAAATGTTATAGGCTATGCTGAATATCTGTATGTATCCGAGAGCAAATGAAGCCATCCAAGTGTTTGGGCAAGCAGAAACGTGGGAGATGACATGGTTTAATTTATCTTTGGGGAAAAGTAAAACACTCCAGTGACAGTGAGGGAACTGAGTAGAAAAGGACAGAGTATATGAGAGTTTAATTAGCAGGCCAGTGTGGTAATTTAGGTAAGACAGTAGCTTGATTTGGATGACTGTAGAGATGAAGAGGAGTGAATATACTTTAAGTATTTATGAGGCAAAAATAGACAACTTCGGGATAAATTAATGTAGGGGATGAGAGAGAAAGAGCAAAGCTGACTCTCAGGTTTGAAATTGAACATGAATAGACCTACCATTCACTGAGAAATAGAATGTGCAGCAGGACCAGTGTTGGGCCGAAGGAGGGGCTGAGTTGGGAGAAGTATATAGAAAGGATGCAGCAGTCTAGAAAGGGAGTCAGTGAATCTTGAAAGCACAAGAAAAGAATCAGGGAGGCATGTGTGGATAATGACTTTGCAATTACTATCCAGGGAAAGGAGTCATGTTCTCGTTCTCTGGTCATAACCTGATTGGTGGGGAAATCCGCATGGCAAAACAAAACAATCAAAAACAAATGGCAGGGGCTTCCCTGGTGGCGCAGTGGTTGGGGCTCCGCCTGCTGATGCGGGGGGCACGGGTTCGTGCCCCGGTCCGGGAGGATCCCGCGTGCCACGGAGCTGCTGGGCCCGTGGGCCGCGGCCGCTGGGCCTGCGCGTCCGGGGCCTGTGCTCCGCAGCGGGAGGGGCCGCAGCGGTGGGGGGCCCTAGTACCACAAAAAAAAAAAAAAAAAAAAAGGCAGAACAAATATTATCTTAGTGTCTTTCATTCAACAAAAATGTTTATTAAGCATCAAGTGCTGGGAAGTTTAAATGTAGATTTTAGAGTAATCTAATGCTACCCGTTTCCTGATACCATGCTTATTCACTCTCTTTTTATTCATAATTTGGATTTTATGTAGCTTTCCTACTGGGAAAACATGGGCTATCCAAAGAACATGAGTTTGCAGGAGACATTTTGGCATTTAGATGTCCATTGCAACATAATTAATTTGCATTCTAGCTTTATGTATCAGTGTCCTCAGCTTAGAAAATGGGAATTTATCCCAGATATATGGGGCCACTTGGAGTAAGCTAACAGCCTACGGAGCTCTCTGAGTCTGAAAGAATGAGATTAGTGTACACTCAGGGTTTTTTATCACTCAAAAATTTATGGAAAATCCTTTCCATTGGCCAGATTCACAAAATGATCACATACACATTAAGTGTAATGTCTTGAATGGAAAGCCACCTCAAGTGAGAAATAAAACTGTAGTGTCTCTATAAATATGCTCGAGGCAGCATTTTTGAACCACTCCATACCTGTGTCATTTTTAAAGTGTTAGGTATAGTTCACTTATCCCATGAATAACATTTAACATTATTTGAATTAACACTCACCCTTTCGGATCTTACAGCTACTAGCATTTAACTACATTGTTGACTGGTTAATTCATCTTCCACTAATGAATGTTTCCAGCATGCAGACTTGACAGACTATTACCCGACTTGTAAATGAATTATTTGGTGTTTTAAAGTCAGAAGTGATTTGACATAACATGACCTATAACTAAATAAACAATTTAAAAGCCATATGCCAACTCACTGTGCTATTCTGTTGATTTTTAGTTAGTGCCTAGTGACATGTAAAAGGATTGTTTTAAAGTAGCCACTTTTACCACACCAAGGAATGATGTGGTGTGGATACTTAGAAAACATTTTAGAGTAAGGCAGACCATGAATTGAATCACTGCCAGCTCCTGTTTACCACTGTACATTTCCCTTATTTTCCTATACTGCACAATTATTCTGAGGCTTAGGCATCATGTTTATAAAATATATACACAGTAATTAGCAAAAAGAAAGGGCCTCAGTAAACAGTTAATGAGAAATAATAATAAAATTATGATTATGAATAATTATCATTGTCATTTTCAGCAACAGCAGCTTCTGAAATCTTTTTCAGAAGAAGCACCATTTATCTGGTATTTGGGGCAGATCCAGGTTTTATAGAACTTGAATCTTAAACAATTATGGGTTTTTCTTTTTCAAAAAACTAAAAATCACAAAAAACAAAATTAGGTGCTGGGCCTTAGAAGAAGCCATGCTAACTGAGGAGCCCTGAAGCTTAAGCTTTATTAACTTCACAGTAAATAAAACTCTAAGGAAAGCAGATGAGGGTTTATAATCTGGAAAATCTGTACCATAACAGTAATTAATAGCTTTCCCCCTCAGGAGTGAAACAGAACTGCAGTTCAACGATGCTCATCTCTCTAGCGATGTCCATTCTCTTTCCCATATGTCTTTATCTAAATTATGAAAATGCCATCAGAACAGAGCACGTGGACCACCTGAAGTCCCACTGATAGATATGAAGATATGCCTACATATACATTCTGGGACTTTAGTGACAAATATTCACCAATAAAGTTTGGAGAGAAATCAGAGGGGGAAAATAATGAGAATTACAAGATTGGACCTGGACTTGCATTTCAATGGCTGGAACAATTTCAAGTGTCAGTGGATAAACAAGACCAAAAGACAACCCTCAGAACGGGAGAAAATATTTGCAAATGAAGCAACTGACAAAGGATTAATCTCCAAAATTTATAAGCAGCTCATGCACCTCAATAGCAAGAAAACAAACAACCCAATCCAAAAATGGGCAGAAGACCTAAATAGACATTTCTCCAAAGAAGATATACAGACTGCCAACAAACACATGAAAGATGCTCAACATCACTAATCATTAGAGAAATGCAAGTCAAAACTACAGTGAGATATCATCTCACACCAGTCAGAATGGCCATCATCAAAAAATCTAGAAACAATAAATGCTGGAGAGGGTGTGGAGAAAAGGGAACACTCTTGCACTGCTGGTGGGAATGTGAATTGGTACAGCCACTATGGAGAACAGTATGGAGGTTCCTTAAAAAACTACAAATAGAACTACCATATGACCCAGCAATCCCACTACTGGGCATATACCCTGAGAAAACCATAATTCAAAAAGAGTTATGTACCAAAATGTTCACTGTAGCTCTATTTACAATAGCTTAGAGATGGAAACAACCTAAGTGTCCATCATCTGATGAATGGATAAAGAAGATGTGGCACATATATACAATGGAATATTACTCAGCCATAAAAAGAAATGAAATTGAGCTATTTGTAATGAGGTGGATAGACCTAGAGTCTGTCATACAGAGTGAAGTAAGTCAGAAAGAGAAAGACAAATACCGTATGCTAACACATATATATGGGATTTAGGGGGAAAAAAAAGTCATGAAGAACCTAGGGGTAAAACAGGAATAAAGACACAGACCTACTTGAGAATGGACTTGAGGATATGGGGAGGGGGAAGGGTAAGCTGTGACAAAGCGAGAGAGAGGCATGGACATATATACACAACCAAACGTAGGTTAGATAGCTAGTGGGAAGCAGCCGCGTGGCACGGGGAGATCAGCTCGGTGCTTTATGACCGACTGGAGGGGTGGGATAGGGAGGGCGGGAGGGAGGGAGACGCAAGAGGGAAGGGATATGGGAACAGATGTATATGTATAACTGATTCAATTTGTTATAAAGCAGAAACTAATAAAAAAATGTGTCAGTGGAACAATTTCAATTCAACTCAATTTAACAAACATTATTTACTTTGAACCAAATCAACCAAACCAATAAGATCTGAGAAAACTTCAGAGAGAAAGTGACAAGTTTGGCATCAAAAGATGATTTGAATCCATCTAATTACATTTCTCTTGCTATGTCCATTGCCAAAATAGGCTTTCCTCTCTTGAAAGGATCGGGATAGCAGCCCCCATGTTGTCTCTAAAATGCATCGTAATAGAAGATCCTTCTTTTTTCTCCATACTACTACCTACAGCTCAAAGTTGTGAGATACAGGCACCTTGAAATGATATTAAATCATTTAAAATATTTTTTTTAAAAAAAGGAAGCAATGTCATGATCTGTAGTGGCTATGCCTGTATACAAGATTAGGAAATTAAGGTTCAGATGCCATGCTTCTTCAACTCACATGTGGCAGAGACAGAAGTTAAATCCAAATTGCCGTGGATCTCTCTGTTTCCAGAGCACATGCTTTTTCCATCCTCCAATGCAGTTCTATGTCCTTCCTGATTATTTCTCTGCTTTCCTCTCACCTAATAAGGGTAAAGTGCTAGGAATTTTTAAACTGTTTATTGCACAGGTATTTAGAAAATTATTGTCTTTGTTAAGTTTTTTTAGAGATTTGTATCTCACTCATATTCAGGAAACTCATTGCCTAAAGTACATGTGATACACAACCTTGTTATTTAAAGTCATGTGATACAAATTAAAATCTATATATTGAAATCGTTCCATTTGCAAAGGACATAAATTACCTGCAAACTCTTGGGTGAGTTACCCTTCTATAGGGAAAAGATGACTCACTAAAAAAGTTAAGAAAACTATTTGATCGATGTAATACACTTACATGTCTTCATATATGATTCTTGATGCATGTGACATCTAGATAGGAAATCCAGTTTACCAGTTAATATTTGAAGTTAAAACTAGAGTTCTAATCTAATTCATTTTTTCATGAGGAAGTAAACCAATTTCACTACTATGTTCTACTTAGATTCATGAAGTCCTTAGTTTTTACTTCAGCGACATCCTCTTCTCTTTTTTCCTTTCCTCCCCGTCATTGCTTTGGCTGATATTTTAATTCTGCAAAGGGGGAAGGTCTTAATCTTTACTTGATTTTGGGGAAAAAAAAATCTCTTACTAAAAGTAGGAAAAATTTTTCATATCTCTGAAAAAAATTTTTTCATATCTATTTCCCAGGGGGAATCTTTGAAAAAATGAGATATGCAAATGAAGAGAAAAATCTGTTATCTGGAATATTTTATTAAAATTTTAAGATTCCAGGAGGAACTCAAAATGACCTTCAGTGCTGAGCATGCCCAATAACTACAAAGAAGAGACACTTTCTAATGTATCTGAAGTCTCTCTGAAGGAAAAAAACAAAAACAAACAAACAAAAACGTAGGGATCAGGCTGATAGGCAAGTGGAAAAAGAGAAGAGAGGTGACATGGTACTATCACCAAAGTAGACGCCATAAAGAATTTTCCTTGCACTGGTAACTATCTCAATGGAGATTCAACTGGAAACTTTACAATTTTTTTTTCCTCCACAAGGTGTTAGAGAAAAGAAAAATAGGTAATGGGGGAATAATAGGTAATAGATAATAAAGTGATATTACTAAATTTTGTAGTAGCTTTTTCTGAGAAAATATAAAATCCTCACAGAAAAGTGTCTAATGAACCCTCTGAGCATACTTATGGGCAAGGAGCTCACAAAATCAACACATACAGGTGAAGTGATTTAAGCAGACCCTGTGTCTTACTAAGAATTCAAACACTGTCATGGATGTCTCAACTCACTAATCCAGCCACTAGAGTTCATTGGCAAATCCAATGCAAGAGTGATGCCCAGACAATGGAGATGGAAATGTTTTTTTAGCATGGCTCACTCAGCAGAATATCCAGAGCCTTACTATATTTATTAAATTATCTGCTTATTCTAGCAGTTAAGTAGCTTTTTATCCTGAGTCACAAATGTAATATAGTGAAAGCTCATTAATTTCTATTTCAACGGTTTATACTTTTTATAATTTTGAAAGAGGTTATACAATATTTCCTTTAGAGTATCTATAAAGAAAAATTTAGAAAGCAAATTAACAGCAAACACAGGTTGCTAGGGGGCTTTCTTAAAATACTTTACAGATGGAACTTTTCATTCACCATCAAATAAGTTGTAATCACCCACTTTCTTGCAAAGGCAATCGTATGTTAGTCGGAAATTGTTCCTGTATCTTTATTTTAAAATGTTCTCCAAGACATTCCCTGAAAGATTTGGTTTATCTGATTCCAGAAACTTCGTTTACAATAAAGGCAAATATTTTAACACTCAGTTATTATCTATCTATTTATTAATCCAGTTAACTTCTCCTCAAAGATGCCATTTAAAACCTTTTTGTTTTTACCATAGTCAGTCTCCACTTAAAATTTTTATGTCTCATTTAGTCCTTGGCCTCTTTTTCCTGCTCGCCCTCTTTATCTCTCTTATGTGTTCTGCATTGTCATATTGCTGACTTGTTGTCATTAGTCTCAGCTGGTGCCAGGATAGCACTTAATGAGACAACATTTTTGCATCTCCATCCGTGGTCAAAACCAGTGACCCATTTCTTAAAACCAATCCTTTCTGTTGGGTGAACATGGATAAGAGTAAAAATCCAAGTCCTCCTGATGTCTTAGTCTGACATTTACTTCACTTAAGCAACCAGATCTACTAAGTCAGTTAAAAAGCATATTCTTTCAGAACTTTTAGAGTGATCGTATTAGGATACTTGAAAACCTTGAAGCTCACGGTTTTGGTTAGGTAAACCTTGAAATCACCACCAAATTACCATGGATATGACTGTTTTGCTAGACACAGATGCTTTTTGAAAATGGGGACACTACTTTCACTAATCCTTCCAACAATTAATTCCTTCTAGCACTCATTTTGTTTGTCTTGTCAGGCCTTTTCCACTTGTGAAGGTTTTAAGAAATAGAGCACTACATGGAGTCAGGCAGAAATGTGTTATTTTCTTTCAAATTCAGGCCACACTATAACTTCAGTATTGCAATTAACAGATTTTATAAAGTGATAAGAAAATACTCGGCATATTTTCAAAGTCATTTTCAAGCTGAAAATTTTAGAAATGTAAATCCGCCAGTGTCTTTACAATCTCTCTTAAGTGTTCTTTCATCTGTAAAATGCAGGTAATGCATTTTATTTCACAGAATTGTTCTAAACACACCTGCTGTGCTTGGAATAGGTGCACTGCTCAATGTTTTGGTGGTTCTATTCTCTTCTTGCCCCTTATCTCTCTCTCTCTCTCACACACACACACACACACACGCGCACACACACACACACAAAGTGGAAAACTGTATACACTTGAATTTACTTGAAGATGTTTGTTTAATGTAAATGGTGTTTTTTATTATATTATTTCACTTATACTAATGACAGCTATACCACGCTTCCTTCCTACTCTGTGAGAAAGTGTATAGGCTTCATTGCTAGTTTTGCTTATATATTCTTAATATCAAAAAAGGTCCTCATCCTTTTAATTCATCTTAAAAAAGTGTGTTTTTGTTTACGTAACCACAAAGCCACAATGTATGTAGATATGAATGTGTGACTCTGTGAGAGCAGAGATCATTCTCCCATATCCCCAAGACACCCCAGCTTTGTTTCTCTGAGGCACTGAACACACTGATAAGGCCCATGAGGGTAGAAACATTGCCTGTGCACTCTGATTGGCTTAATTAATTTCATACTGTTAATTTTTTTAAATAGCACCTAATAGATTCATATTGTAATTTTTATTTTAGAAATAGTACCTAATAGATTCATACTGTAATTTTTACTTTAGAAATGACACATAATAAAGGAAGAAAAGACCAAATACAGGACTGAATGAAGAAAGAAAAATGTCCTACATCTAAAAGAACATATGTAAGTTTTAAAAATAAGTCTTTCATCGGATGAATAGATAAAGAAGATGTGGCACATATATACAATGGAATATTACTCAGCCATAAAAAGAAATGAAATTGAGCTATTTGTAATGAATGAGGTGGATGGATCTAGAGTCTGTCATACAGAGTGAAGTAAGTCAGAAAGAGAAAGACAAATACCATATACTAACACATATATATAGAATTTAAGAAAAAGAAAAAAATGTCATGAAGAACCTAGGGGTCAGACAGGAATAAAGACACAGATCTACTAGAGAATGAACTTGAGGATATGGGGAGGGGGAAGGGTAAGCTGTGACAAAGTGAGAAAGTAGCATGGACATATATACACTACCAAACGTAAAATAGATAGCTAGTGGGAAGCAGCCGCATAGAACAGGGAGATCAGCTCGGTGCTTTGTGACCACCTAGAGGGGTGGGATAGGGAGGGTGGGAGGGAGGGAGACGCAAGAGGGAAGAGATATGGGAACATATGTATATATATAACTAATTCACTTTGTTATAAAGCAGAAACTAACACACCATTGTACAGCAATTATACTCCAATAAAGATGTAAAAAAAAAAAAAGTCTTGACAATTAGCAGTACCTTGTCACTTAATGGCTCTTAATGTTTGAATTTTCCCCAGCCTGTTCTGCACTTACATACATGCATGTGCATGAACACATGGGTGTTCGTGCATACACACCCCTCCCCCCAGCTCACTGTCTCACTGATCTATTGTTGACCAGAGAGGATAGGTGTTTAGGATTCACTCTGATTCCATTCAGACTTACTTGTTTACTTTTTGTATTGATTGCTACATCTCCTCCTTGCCATAAAGCTGACACTTGTGCAGCATTGGCAAAAACAGAGCTGATGAGTAGGCTTGACTTTAATTTTCTGGTGATTAACTTTCCTCTGTGCAATTTGAGTTGATGTAGACTTTGTTCACTGTTCAGAGAATTGCAGGATGTCAAAACTGCCACCTTTGTTTAGCTTTTATCTCACCTATCTTTTACTGTCAGCATTCATGAACTAAGTTGCTAGTATCATTAATAATAGCATCAACATACAAAGGTTTATGGAAACCAAAGTACCCCAGACCTTGTGGCTGAGAATGAGGTCACACAAGTAGTTGGATCTGAAACTTAATATCTCATTATTTCCAAGGTCTGCAGGTCTTCTTTGAGGCCCCTCTAGTAGACCACTGAAAGTGTGGAAGTCTGCAATGGTATTTCAGATGAATTTTCCATCATAATTCCTGGCAACTCTGGACCTTTGCTGTTTGCATACTACATTTGAGTCCGTCCCACCACATCTTGGGCCCTTCCTGGGCAAGCAATGCTCAGCCTCTGTAGCCCCCAACCACTACAGATTTCTTACACAGTACCCCAACCTCATGCCATCTTACCTCCTTCTCTCTTGTGCTTTCTCTTCTCATCTGTCCTTTGTTTTCTCCATCTTCCCGAAATGTTGGCTCCTTGCTAAGCAACACTGTTTGGCTACTGCCTTTTTCACTTTGGCTGCCAAACAACAAAGCCACCCTCTTCCGAATGATTTATCAAGATTTTCATTTAAAAAATGACAGTTCTTTCCCCATAAGACAAATGCTATGTTCAACTCCTAAAATATTAAATTTTGACCCTAGGTGTTTAAAAAGTATTTAGCTCTAAAATGAAATACAAATTATAGGAAGTTTCACTTTGAGAAAAGATTTATATTTTTACCAGCAAAGGTCAATCTCTCATCCTCCATCACTGGGTATTGAATAAACTCAGAAATCACATATAGGAAAATATTTCATGTTCTCTCTCTCCATTTACATATATTTTCTCATATATTTCTAAGTCAGGATGATATTAAAATATGTTTAACAGAGTGTAGCATAGATACTGACTACTCAGAATGGAACCAACAACGAACCAGAATGGATACTGGGCACAAGCCAACTTTGGGAAACCTGTCCTGGTATGTGATGACTTAATATGTCTTCCTTTTAGTCAGCTTTTAAAGCTTTCTTCCAATTTGTTTCACACATCTTTTATAAATTAAAATGATCCCTAAATACCGTTCTGTTGCCATTTTCAATGAGGTGATTCCCTTTTATATTTTCCTACTTGATTATGTGGTGTGTGTGTGTGTGTGTGTGTGTATGTGTTCATCCTATTGTAAAAGAAAAAGGAGAGCTGGGCAATAGAGCAGTAAAAACAGATTTTTTTCAGGACTATTGCAATAGGGGAAAATAGACAGTATAGAACTGGTCTCACATATGAACACAACATGGGCAAGTGGGAATTTAGAGCCAAGGAGCAGGATGTGGGTCAGTGGATGAAAATCTACTAACAGGAAACCTGAGCGGTAAGGAGGGATTCTGGCTAAACCTACCTACCAGTCCAGGATGATCAGACATCACCTGGGAGATGGTGGAAAATGAAGAATTTGATCAGATATTACCGGGATCAGGTATCCAGGGCGAGGGTTCTGGTTAAACTGACTTAGCAGGGATTGGATTTTACAAGGAGTGCACAGATGGGCCTAGGGGAAGGTTCAGGAGCTTGATTACAGCTTGGTTCAAGCAAAGTATCTTTGTTACCATATTACTCTACAGATATCCTTAATCATTCACAATATTAATGGATTATTTGGCTTTTTAAGATTTATTTATATGTTCAAGATTAAAAGTATTATCTCTACCTAAGCAACACATGGTTATTCTTGCTCTATTTAATTTTTACTTTTAATTATTTAATAGTTAATTGTTATTTTTTTATTTTCTGTTAACACTGACACATGCATGCAGTAAAAAGAAAAAAAAACAAAAACTCTAAGACTATAAATGTGCTTACAGTGCAAAGTAAGTTACCCTGAGGGCCATCGTCTAAAGAAGATGCAGCAATATATACTCCTACCAAGAAGGTATGAAAGTACCTCTTAACAGAACTTTTCCCAGTATATAATTAATGTTTGTAATCTTTATGAGAGTAATAGATAAAACAGGTGTGATTGATGTAATTTGCCTTTCTCAAGTATACATGACTTAGCATATATCACATATGATTAAAAACATGCATATTTCTATTTTTGTATACTATCTCTTTCTGTCCTTCATAGATAATACGTGAATAATTACTACTATAAAAATAAAATACTACAGATAAAGCATATATGCTCTCAGGTCACCAACTTCAATCCTATTATTTTTATTACCTAACTTTTAGTATATGCACGTACACACACACATAAAATATATGATTGTTTGGGGGACTTCCCTGGCAGTCCAGTGGTTAACACTCTGTGCTTCCAATGCAGGGGGCACAGGTTCGATCTCTGGTCGGGAAACAAAGATTCCACATGCCGTGTGGTGCAGCCAAAACAAAACAAAAACATAAGATTGTTTGTGTTTTTTTGTTTTTCAAAAAACATTTCAAAAACATATTATTCTTTATGAAATGTCCTTCAACCTGCTTTGTGTTTGTAGCAATATCTTGAAGTTTCATTTATGTAGATACATGCAGATCTACCTCTTGCTTTTAACTGCTGCATATTATTCCATTGTACAAAATACATTTTAGTTAGGCTTTTCTCTTCTGATAGTATCTTGGGTTGTTTAAAATTAGTGTCCTGTACATGCTTCATTCGGTGTATATATGAGTGTTTCTCTGGTGTAGGAAGAATAAAAGGAATTGTTGTCATGCAATATGTATATTTAGAATTGTTTAAATATTGCCAGGCTGCCCTTCAAAGTGACTGCATGAAGTTCCACAGCCACCAGCACTGTACGGCTGTATCCTTCTCTACATACTTACCTATAGTTTATATTCTTAAGCTTTTTGATTTTTGCCAGCATAATGGGTTAGAGATGACATTTCATAGATATTTTAATTTGCATGCTCATGTCACCTAGTTGGATTGAGCAACTTTTTCATATGTATATTTGCAATTTTTATAGGCAACTTATTTGTTTTTATTCCTCAGCAATTTTTTATTTGTTTGCTTATCTTTAACTTAGCTATAAATAAATAAATTTTGGATTCAAGTTTGTTTTCTTCTAAGTCTACAGCTAGTCTTTTTACTTTGGTTATGGTGGTTTTTCATACACAGGATTTGTTTGAAATTTCGAGGTAGCTAGATTCTTAGAGATTTGCTTTTTATATCTTACTTTTTAAAAAATTCTCCTACCCTGTGTCTTATAGATATTATTTTATATTTTCCTCTAATACTTTATAGTGTTGCTCCTTGTATTTAGAACCTGAATCTACCTGGCAAATACATAGCAAAATGTCTCAATATAATTTACTGAATAGTCTGTTCTTTCTAAGCAGAACACTTCTAATGTAATACATTTCTATACATGCGTATATGATCTATTTATCTAATACACACAAATACCATGGCATTTCAATTATTAAAGTTTCATATTACATTTGTTCTATGATTTTTCTTTCAAAAAGGTTTGCTATTTTTGCATACACTTTTCTATATGAATTTTATCTTCCCTTTGTTACCATCCTTAAATTAAAACTTAGGGTTTGACAGGGAAACACTGAACAGAGATTAATTTGGGGATAATTTCTTATAACATTAAGTATCCCCATTCATGAACATGCTATATTTCTACATTTATTTGGGTCTTATACACGCTTATATTTTTGTATTTTTTTCCCATTACAGTGCTGAATGTTTACTCTTTACTTCATAACTATGTACTATATATTTTTGTTGCTACTATGAGATTTTAAATTATATTTTCTATTGATTATGTTTGGTGAGTAGGAAGCTTTAGAGATCTGATGTTCTTCTTGAATTCAGTAACTTTCTCACAATTGGTTAAATGATTATCTTTTTTCTCTGGGTAGATGATCACCTGTTCTTTTTTTTTTTTTTTAATAAATAAATTTATTTATTTATTTTTGGCTGCATTGGGTCTTCGTTTCTGTGAGAGGGTTTTCTCTAGTTGCGGCGAGCGGGGTCCACTCTTCATGGCGGTGCGTGGGCCTCTCACTGTCGCGGCCTTCTCTTGTTGCCGAGCACAGGCTCCAAACGCGCAGGCTCAGTAGCTGTGGCGCACGGGCTTACCTGCTCCACGGCATGTGGAATCTTCCCAGACCAGGGCTCGAACTCGTGTCCCCTGCACTGGCAGGCAGATTCTCAACCACTGCACCACCAGGGAAGCCTGATCACCTGTTCTTTACATCATTTATTTTCTTATTTTTCACACCATTTATTTCTACATTATGTTTTACTGCAATAATAGAGAGATTTTATTGATTTTTAAAGTTTTAAATTATTTAAAAATTTATGTAATAAGAAATTTTATATCGTATTTTAAGGAAATTATACCTGCACCTGCCCCATATACTTTTACTGACTGCCATCTTTCCTTTTTTTCTATTTTTTGAAATTTTATTTTGTTGAATTGACAGAAGCAACTTTATTAAGTGACCTGTTCAGAATTGCTATCCTTGCCCTCCAGAAAGAGAATAATATAATCTTTTAGAAGGTGGCGGTGTATTAATTGGAAGTAAGGAAAAAATCTAGATGAAAGTTTTTTTTTCAATAAATAATTTAGTACTTATTTTTAATAAAACACTGCCATTGTTTTCACAGGGTTTTACTTTCCCTTAACTTTAAACATATTATGAGTTTTTATGCAGTGTGTAAACTACTCAATTAAGCCAAATAATGGTGGGTCGATACAACCAAAGTGATATAGCCAAATGACACTTCCTTTTGGCCATAAATATGGTTATTATGATGTCCATAATGGAACAGATGAATGACTTAATAGAACAGGTGAATTTGATACGAATTTCTTTCTCTTTCCATAATAATTGAAAGATGACTTACTTTTTGGAGCACCATTCCTTATATTCAAAATACTGTAGGTGTTATCTCTTTGTATTGTTGTTAAGGAGAAATCACAAGCCAAACGTTTTTGTTGTTCTTTTTTCTCTTGTAGATGACCTTTTTTTTAAAAAAGAAAAAATATTTATTTTAGGATAAGTGTTGTATACTTTCCTAAGTTACGAATTCAAATATTCTCCTATGGTGACTGCTTTATTGTTTGTTTGCTTGTTTATTCATTATTTGACAACTCAGTGTATTTAAGTGACTGTTGCTCTTCTCTGGTTACCTCTAATGGTTTGTACTGTCCTGTATCGATTCTGGAATCACCGATTTTTTCAAAGGGCCCCGGTTCCTTTTAGAAACACATCTGAGAATTTCTGTGCTCAATGCTACTGTGGTATTTTTGATTCTAGACTGATTAGAAGACAGAGCTAAAAGATATATACATCTATTCATTATCTATCACCTATCTCTCTTAAAACCATAAACAGTGAGCTAATGCTGATCTCTCCAATTCCAATTTAACAACCCAAAGTTCATCCAGCACATCCTCTAACCATATTAATAACTCTCTTATCCGGTAGTGAGGAACCTGGATCCCACCAATCTCAATATATTTATCACTTATTTCCGCCAGCCATACACAAAATGTATTTTCAGAATTGCTAATCCATACCATTGAGGAAAAAACCTCTAATTAGAGTTCAATGTATGTTTACATTGTTCGCCATCTTTAGATTGAGTATATGGACTCAAAACAGTGAGTTCAAAAGTTACTTGAGCTAGTACTCTTTTCTCTCTTTTTACTAAAGTTAAACTATCAATCTGGAATTTGTTTAGGTTCATATGTTTCTGTTTGCATTCTATTCTGGATTTTTTTGGTTATTTCCTCATTTTGTTGTTTTGCTTGTAGTTTTTAAGTAGGTAGAATGTACTGTGGTTCCCAACATCAAAACTACAAAATGTACGCTACAAAAAGAGCTACTCCACCCACCAACCAGTCCACATTCACATCACTTTTGACATTAACTCACTTCATTTTCCAGTTTATCTCTTGTATTTCTTTTTCACAATAGATGAGTAGACAGACGGACATTTTCTTATTTCCCCCTTTTATTTCTTACTCAAAAGTTAGCATGATATGAAATCAGTATTGCACTTAAAAAAATTAACAGTATAACCTGGAAATCTCTCTGCATCAGATCATAGAGATCTTTCTCATTCTTTAAAATAACTGCCTAGGACTCCATTGTACCTTAGGATATTCAGCCAATATCCCAAGTATGGGCTTTTAGGTCATTTCCAATATTCTTCCAATGTAAATAATGCTTCAATGAATTATCTTGTGCAATTGTATTTTCTTATGATAGGGCTGAATCTTTAGAGCAAATCCCTGTGAAAGAAATTGATGGATCAAGAGATATTTTCAAATTCTCCTCCATATAAGTTATACCATGTTACACTCCTACCAGCAATGTGTGACAGCCTCACCAGCAGAAGATATTTTCAAGTTTGTTTTTTTATTTTGTTTCTGTTTCCTATTAAGCTTGGTGGGAAAGCACTGAAGTCTCAGTTTGGTTTTAATTTGTATTTCTCTTATTATGAGTGAAGGTGAATATATTTTCATATGTTTAAGGATGGCGTTAATATCTTTTTCTTAAAATTATGGTAATTTCATTTGCTCATTCTTTCTATAGGATTTTTGCACCTTTCCCTTAAATTAAAAAAATGTGTATTGCGCATAGTATCCTATTCCTATGATATGCTGTAAATATTTTTTGTGGCGTTATATAATACTTGTGCAAGTTTGTCTCTTAGTCTGTAATTATTTTTCTTTTGACTGCAAAGATATTTTTTATTATCTCAATTTAGTCAAATATTTGTTTGTTTGTCCATCTGGATTTTAGGTCATAGTTAGAAACCTTTCCCAGTGCCAGGTTATAGAAGAATTCACCTATATTTTCTTCAGGACCTGTATGGTTTCACTTGTTACATTTAGATCTGTGACTTATTTGGAGCATATTTTTGGATATGTTGTGATAGGGAATTTAATTTGCTCTCTTTTCCAAGTGGCTATTCTGTTGCCTCAGTACCACTTATTAAAACACTCATCTTTTCCCTTGTGATTTGAAATGGCTTCTTTATCATTTACTAAATTTGCATATATATATATATATATATGTATGTATGTATGTCATTCTATGGATTCCGTTTCACTGGCCTCTTTATTCATGTATCAGTACAATACTGTATTATTTACAGAGGTTTCAAATGCCTTAATATCTGGCAGGACTAGTCCTCCCCTGTCCCTCCGCATAGCTTTTTTTTTTTCCATTTTTTCCCCAGATATCCTTGTCTGTTTTTCTTTCTATATGAACTTTAGCATCAATTTGTCTATCTTCTTCAAAAAGTGTTATTTCTATTGAGATTGTATAAAATGTATAAGTTAAACTGGGTAGAACTGACCTCTTTATGATATAGATTCATCTTATCCAAGAATGAAGGGATATTTTTCCATTTGTTCAAGTCTACTTTTGTTCCTTTCATGAATGCCTAAGAATTTTCCTTTCACAGGTTTGATGACTTCTTATTAAAGTTGTTCCAAAATATTTCATCTTCTTTGGTTATTCTGTAAGTGATAGTTTTGCTATAATTATATATATATATATATATATATATATATATATAGTTGTTATATAATATATGTATATGTGTTATACATATATAATATTAATATATATGTATACATATATAATATATAATATGTATATTATTGTTGTTGTTTGTTTCTGCATACTTAAATCTTGATTTCTGATGTATTGTATGAATGGATTTCCTATTAAAAACAAAACTTTGATTCCTGAAATAAATTTCACATTATCATAGTGTATTGTTTTCTTGCTGTGATAGTATATATAATTTTTAAAATCAATATTTATAAATGATATTGGCCTATTAATTTCCGTGTGTGTGCTATCATAATCTCATTTTATTTTACTCATTAAAAAGAAAGAGTTTCTAAAATTCCCTTCATTTTCTATTCTCTGGAACAACTTGTGTAGCATTGCAATAATCAGAATTTCCTTTTCAATCTACTTGGGCCTGATGATATTTTTGTAGGTGGTTCATTAATAAAATTTTCTTCAGTGGGAGATGGTCTGTTTGAACTTTCTATCTCTAGTGGGGTAGATTTTGACTAACAGCATATCTTCCTTTGAAATTATCCATTATATATACAATTTTCAATTTCACTTCAGACACATCTGCAAAGTAGTGTCTTAATTAATTTCTTATATTTTAAAAACTATACCAACCATGTGTATTTTTGACTTCTCACTTTTTGATTGATTAGGTTAGATAAATGGTTTGCCAACTTTGCAATTTTTTCTTTAAAATGAACAGGATTTTTAGTTATTTTTCATATTTATTCTTTTCTATTTCTGACCTTATGAATTTCTTTCTCCCAGAAAGATAAAATTTCTTAAAAAAACAAACAAAAAAACCCCGCCTACTCCCAACAAAACTCAAGGGCATTACCTCACTTGGGGTGAAATAGTTCTAAGCACTTCCTCTTCTTTCATATCCTGTGGTTTTCGGAAATTGGTGTCTCTGAAAGGCGATAATAGATTAAAGTGAGTTATTCTGTCATTTTGGCAAAAAGCATTCAGATACTGGCAATTTCATATGGTTCAAACCTTGGATGATAAAAATCTCTTTGGAACATGTGCTCTAGCTGCCCCCAGAATCAGTTTCCACACATTACTGAAAGAGTTCCCGTTTGGTTTGTTGTTAGATATCTTTGTTCTGTGAGTCAGAGGAGGAAGAAAGACAAAGGAGGAGGAGTAGTGTTCACTTTGATTTTTTCCCCTGAAAATCTGGGGGTTTTTTAATGTGGAAATGGGTACAACAAGAAAAAAATTATGGTTGTATTTTGAAGATTATTTTCTTATTCCAGATCCATATGCCTTAATGCAAAGTCCTCTAGTATTCAATACAATATCTATTCTTTTGTACTGGATTTTTTATGATATTTGTTTTATAGTATTTTAGCAAGTTGAGAGAGGCTATATCTAGTCTATATCTCCTTGCCCAAGAAAACTGAGATTGGTGTCATCTGAAAGAAAAAAAGCAGCCTGACACTGTAATCATTTTAGCAATTGCATATCTAGACCTGGCTGGTATTCACAGAATAAGAATCATATGGAATTTTATAGAAAAAGAAAAATTTCCCCCAAATAGCTCTGGGGACTGGCATGATAAAGCTGGCTGCCTACACTGTTCAAAGAAACTAGGAAGGCCTCTATCTTCCTTTGCTATATAATAACTTATTAGTATTCTTCATGCATTTTCATCCAGGAATTTGGTAGCAAACACCCTTGTATTTGAGGCTTGATCCATATTGAGGTCATTTGAGATTTTCAGAAATTCATTAGACAACTATCTCAGCACAAACTATTATTTTTATTTGTAAAGCACGCATAATTGTGTTAGGAGAAAGGTAGCCTTTTGTAGACATCCAGTAATGTGGCATTTACTTATTTCTTATACCACGTCATGTTTCCGAATTCTCTTAGTGTTAATACATATCGATATACAATTTACTGACATTGGAAATTAAGTTTGATTATATGCATTAAATTCAAACTAACAAACATCCTTCAAAGAAAAAATTGGCTGGGAGCATATAAAGAAGTCTATGAAATACAGAAGCAAATGTTTCTTGGGAATTTTATTTACCCGAAATTAGTATCAAACTAGAAATATGTTTTATAGTACATGCATATAATTATACTTTACAGCTATTTCATTTTCGGCCAGTGTTCGGGTAATGAAAATGGTTTTTGCTTTTTATGGGTCCAGAGACCCATTTTCAAAATGGAATCGACTATTTTAAATGAAGAGTTCTTTTAAAATGAAATAACAGAAAAGTGTAGAAATTTGGAACACAGGAAACAAACTCATAAAGTGCCATTTAGAAAGCTCTACATTTTATTTTCAGTATCTTTTTCTTTCTTCTAAATAAAAGGAAACAATTTACAATACTCAATTTATGTAGTGTTCTAAATGGCCAAATGTCACAGACAACACTCTACATCATAAACAAAAGTGCACAGTAATTGTCCTTGGAAGTTGGAAGTGAAATGCATCATAACAAAGCAAAATTCATTATTTTTTCCACGGGCTTGATAATGTTAATGTGTCTCAGTTGTGCTTAAACCATAAGTAAAGTACACTTCTGCTGGGTTAACTTCATTATGCTTGACTAAATGATTCAGGGAATAAAGCAGCTTAAATTTGCTTAAGCAATTTGTTTGAATCATTCAATGTAATGTAACTGTGATGATATATATTTTTTAAAATTTTAACTAGAAGTTCATTTTCACATGATAGAGAAACTACTCTTAGTATAAAACAAAAGTAAAATGAGCAAAATGAAAGCAAAAATAATAAAGGATGAAGGGAAAAAAGGATGATAATACCAGATACAGTATAAAATGTTTTCCAGATATCACACATACATATTTTCCCTTCTCAACTTTTTGAGGATGCACATTATTCCAATCTTTTTTATACAGCCAGAACTGCTACTAACACTATGTAATGTATCCTTTCTTTGTTTTGTTGTCTCAGATAATTTTCCATGGTTTCCAGTTTTCAAATTTAGTAAGTCTGCTATAAAGAAAAAACAAAAATAACTAAGGATAATATTACCACTACATATGGAAGAAAGTACTTGGAGGTTACTGCACCAAGGCATGGAACATGGCTAATTCCTCACTGTCCTGAAAGGATGAAGTCCTTACCAATAAACTTCAAATAATGTGAACAATGTCTGAGAAATTTGGCATTAAGGTTTTCTATAGACAGTATATGAAATCTCGTCCACTCAGAGCCACTAGAGTGACAGTGCAAGAATGGGTAAAAATAACCAGCAATGAAACATATTATCATTATCACTAACTGTGCTTCAAATCACGGGCTTGATGATATATTGAAAAGACCTAAATCTAGTGGAAAGGTTTCATGAGGCCTCATTTTCCCATAATAATTTGGTACAGAGTTAAGGAGCTCATTCTAGTCCTCTGCCTTCAATTCCCTCTTTCTGTGTTTTTTTTTCCTCTAGTGGAGAAGTAGACACTCCAACACAGGTCACAAGGACTGCAGAGGGAAACATGTGTCTAATGATGGGAATTCCATTGATTTTAGAAATATAGCAATAATTAAAATGTGAAGGATAATTTCTCTTTAAATTTATATTGATATTTTTAAAACACATTTTCTTCTGAAGCCACTAGGAATCATATTACATTGTATTATAGGTGTTACTTTTTATAAAAATGTTAAGTTTTGCTTTAATTTTTGTGTTACATAGTAAATTGTGACAGACACTATTACTCACTGAGTATAACCAGCTCCCTCTGAAAGGGGCTCATTAGGTAAGTTAACACTCCGTGTAACCCATAGAATGAGCTTTACAGGTATCCCTCTGTGAACCAATTATACCTTCTCTGTTATAAAATGTGTGACTAAGGAAGGTGATGACTGAGTTGAATTTATCATAAATTGTATTCCACATTCTGTTGGCCTCAGGCAAACTAGGTGACTTCAAATTCTGTTTTATTCCTCTTTTATACTAATGTGAGAATAATGGTACTTCATGTGGGTATTGTGAAGTTTAGTTAAAATCTATGTAGAGTTTTATATCCAAGTCTATAAAGTTATATATGGGAGTCTTGTTTGTTTATTATGCTGATATGTTGTCCAAATAGGTAAGGAGAATTAGAACGTTATATTGGGTGGGCCAAAAAGTGCCTTCAGTTTTTTAAGTAAAAATTAAAAGACACATTTTTCATTTTCATCAAGAACTGTATTGAACAATGTAGTCACCCTTTTATTCCACTACCTTCTGCCATTTTTCAGGTAACTTCATAATTCCATCTTCCCAAAACTTTTTATCTTTTTGAGCAAAGAACTGTTCCAGGTGCTTTTTACAGTCTTCCAGGGAATTGAAATTTTTTCCATTAAGAGAATTTTGTAAAGACCGAAATAAATGGAAATCCAAAGGTGCAGTGTCTGATAAATACGGCGGATGAATCAGAACTTCCCAGCCAAGCTGTAACAGTTTTTGCCTGGTCATCAGAGAAACATGCGGTCTTGCGTTATCAGATTATGCGTTTTCCGTTGCCTAATTCCAGATGTTTTTCGTCAAGTGCCGCTTTCAGTTGGTCTAATTGGGAGCAGTACTTGTTGGAATTAATCGTTTGGTTTTCCAGAAGGAGCTCGTAATAGAGGACTCCCTTCCAATCCCACCATATACACAACATCACCTTCTTTGGATGAAGACCGGCCTTTGGTGTGGTTGGTGGTGGTTCATTTCGCTTGCCCCACGATCTCTTCCATTACACGTTATTGTACAGTATCCACTTTTCATCGCCCATCACAATTTGTTTTAAAAATGGAACGTTTTCATTACATTTCAGTAGAGAATTGCATGTGGAGATATGGTCAAGAAGGTTTTGTCCGCTTAACTTATGTGGAACCCAAACATCAAATCAATTCATATAACCAAGCTGGTGCAAATGATTTTCAACACTTGATTTGGATATTTTGAGTATGTCAGCTATCTCCTGCGTGGTATAATGTTGATTGTTCTCAATTATTGTTTTGATTTAATTGCTGTCAACTTCAACTGGTCTACCCGACCACGGAGCATTGTCCAGTGAGAAATCTCCAGCATGGGAATTTCACAAACCACTTTTGACACGTTTGATCAGTCACAGCACCTTCTCCATACACTGCACAAATCTTTTTGTGTGTTTCAGCTGCGTTTTTACCCTTCTTGAAATAAAGCATATGCCGAAAATGTTGCTTTTTTCCTTCCATCTTCAATATTAAAATGGCTTCACAAAAATTCACCAATTTTGATGTCCTTTTTTAAATGCAGTATGACAGCTGTCACATACAATCTAATAAAACTGTTTCGAATAAAGTTAAAGACAACTAAGTGCTACTAGAGCCGTCCTATGGAAAAAAACAAATGAACCTTTTGGCCCACCCAATATTTCACACAGGAAACTGTGGTTTTAGGGAAAATAATTTTGAACCTGAAATTGGATGTCCTGGAATTGAGTCCTTATGATTTTATGAGTTGAGCCATGGAAACTCCTTGGACAAATTTTGAAACTTATCTGGAACTTTGATTTTTCTTTTTTAAACCTGATAAAGTTGAACTGACTTCACATGGTTTCTGTAAATCACAAATGTTACAGCATTTGTAAAATAAATTATTTTGAGTGACTACTAAGATGTTGAAATACTGAGGGGCTCCCAGAGGTGAAGAATATTAAAGTACAACCCAAGAGAGGATGGTGAGATGAGTTACCAGGGATGCATCTATATACCCTCAGGGGAATTTATTCTATGGCCAGTAAAAAATTAATAAACAAAAACCATAATTAAATAAAGTCAGGAAATCAAAAGAGGGAGCTCTCATGTCCTGAGACAACATCAGAATGCAACAGGAAGAAGAAACACTCCTCTTGTTCCCTGGGAAGAACTCAGCCTATTAAAAGCCACGGCTTCTTTGTTTACTATATCCCTCCCAACTTCCTTTTCCCCTCTAAAAGCACTCTCCTTGCCTTGCTGTGCAAGGACTTGCACGTGGCTCACCATGGCAGTCGACCACACATTTCAATTCTCTAATGATATGAAATAAATCCATCTTTGCTAGAGAAATAACTGGCAGTCTATTTGTTTTAGATGAATTCAATAATCTGATTAATCAGAAAATGAGGAGGGTTAAGAATGTGGGCTAGTGTCAGAAACACAGAAATTGCCTAGATCCTTACAACACAAAGAGCAGTCCATGGATCAGTGGCATCAGCAATAATTGGCAGCTTGTTAGAAATGCGGAATCTTAGGCCCCATCCCAGACATACTGAATCAGAATCTGCAATTTAAAAAGATGCCCAAGTGATTCACACATATATTAAAGTTTAGAGGTATTGAGCTTGACCTTGTGATATAGCCTAGGAACGCCTATTCTTGATACAACCCCTTGAAATGAATAGTAACCAAATACATGCAGGAGGAGTAGACCAATTAAGCCTGGTAGTATTTTAGAATTTTATTCTCCCTTCTCTGATCCTTAGATCCTCCTGGTCACAAATTTTCCCAAGCACAGACACATTTATTGTGGGTCTGTAACTAGTAACGAGTATATCTAGACAAGTAAGTCACTTTAGGATTTAGGTCTTTATAAAAACAGAGATCTCAAATAAGACCTATTGCCTGTTTTGTTGTTGTTGTTTGTTTTGCTTTGTTTTCTATTATATACAGGAAGACTAGCCACCTTGGTTGCTTCCTTACAACTACTCAAAAAGTCATTTAAGAGTCTCAGAGGAAGCACTGGAGATCCCTGCAAGACCAGGGCATATTTTCAGGGCGTAAGAAGCTTATAAAAATAAAGATTCCAATGCCCCAAAGGCTGATTTCTCCAGAAATCTGCATTTTAAAATGGGCTGTTCTTTGTTCTTTTACAGATAAATTCACTATACCTGGCTTTATTCAAACCCTGTGATTTTGCCTATTTAGGAATTGACTGAATAGACTGGCCATGAACACCTTCTTTCATTCTCTGTTATCAGAAATTTACCTCACAGTGTGCATGCATTAGGGACTAATGTTCAGGGCAATGTTTTCCATTGAGGTCCATGAACCACCTGCATGTACCTAGTATTCCTGTCAAAATTTCAGGTACCTTGGCCATACCCAACAAATGAGGATCACTGGATGGAATTGGCATTGTTTCCCCATGAACATCTAATACGCAACCAAGTCTGGAAACCACTTCTCTAGGGCATTACTTCTTAACCCTATTTGCACATTAGAATCACCTGAGGACATTTTCAAGTATACTCTACTGTACTCCAAGCCCAGTGCTCCTGATTTATTTGGTCTGGGGAGTGGGGATGGGCATCCATCAGTATTAAATGTCCTATAGTGTTTCTAACCAGTTTTCTGGCTAACATAGCCTGCAACTGGTGATCACAAAATGAGTCTCCCTACATGAAAATAATCAGGTCAACATTTGTGCTTTGCCATCCTGAGTAACAGCACTTTCTACACCTTAAACCTTTTTATGATATTCACCTAATAACTCCCTCTCTGCTCATCCAAAGCCAAATAGATTCTGTCATTGTAATTGCAGACCAGTGAAGAAATGTCCATCTTCAAAATTGAAAGAGAACAATTCCCAGCTATACTCTCACATATCTTGCTCTTGGATTCATTATCCTTAGCCACTGTTCCTTGCCTTCACAGGATTGTTACTGTATTTCATTTTGGAGAAATGGAGCATATTCCAAGTGGAGGAAATGGTGCAGTAAGTGTAGTCTTCAGGAAAATGTCATAAGTGACTTCTTTTAATTCATGAAGCAGGTCATGAAAAATAGTAGGAAGACATGAGATTCTTATTCTATTTCTATGTCATTTTAGCAATCATACCACATAGCTTCTTTGTCAAAAGAAAACAGGCAGAATTATCATTATAACAGGTGCAATAACAGGTGAAGTTTGATGGATGGCTATCATATTAAAAAGCTCTGTCTAAATCACAAAGATTATAAATAAAGTAGGGGCCCTACCAGAGGTAGATATAAGAAGGAACTCTGTAGTTTATGAAGTAAAAAGGAAATTGGCTTCTATTTTTTTAAGTATATGTTTTAGGAGAGGGTTTATAAAGAAAGATGTATTTTTATGCAGGCACAATAATTTTATATAATGGATTAGACAAAAGAGATCTTAGAAATTCTCTAGCACTTGTTTACTTGTTTATATGTGAGAAGAAGACAAAGACCACTGGAGATTCTATGACCATTTTTTACACTGTAGTTAGAAGCAGGTTCAAAACAAAAAGTCAAGTGTCCTGACTTCTAGCCAGTGTTCTCCCCCCCCACCCCCAACACCTCCTTTGTCTTTGAAAGGATAAATGAAAGTATAGGAATTTGACATTTAGATTCATACCATGAAATCAGGTTTTTAAAAGGTGGGATTGATTTTTAAGGTGCAAAAGATCACTAATGCATGAGCATTTAAATATCTAAATTAGATGTAATAATACATTTTACTGAAGATTTAAAATGTCCTGGGCTTTTAATGTTAATAGTTTTCAAACATCTCCTAATAGGTAGGCCAATTAATGTGGAATGAATACTTAGCACCATTATTTAAATAATGTGAAAGTTAAATGTGCTTATCTCATTTTTTCCTTTATTCTGAGATACTAAGTGGTGGTTTGCATCTGTTAACTTTTCCTAGTCACATGTTGCTTTTGTAGTGCAGTTTGTAAATAAAGCGGGACTTGCAGCAGGTTCAACTTAAAAAATAAAGCCTGTGGCCAACAACATCTTGAAAGGCTGGTTAGATGGTAAGTGGATAGAAAGAGGCTTGGCAAATTACCTACCCCCTCTTCTCCTAATTCCCTAATTTGTAAAATGGGACTTACAACTATTCCTTTTTCAACAGATAATTTGTGTAAAGATTCAATATTTACATTTTAAAGATCCCATTCAAATTGTCAAGGGCAACTTTTGTAGCTAATTGCTTTTTTTCTTTTCTATTTTGTTTTTTGAGGTACACGGGCCTCTCACTGTTGTGGCCTCTCCCATTGCGGAGCACAGGCTCCGGACGCGCAGGCTCAGTGGCCATGGCTCACGGGCCTAGCCGCTCCGCGGCATGTGGGATCTTCCCGGACCAGGGCACGAACCCGCGTCCCCTGCATCGGCAGGCGGACTCTCAACCATTGCACCACCAGGGAAGCCCCAGCTAATTGCTTCTGAGATGTTTTTTGAAGGAAAAAAAAGAAAGGCAACATCTTTACTAGTCTGGGTAGAGTAGGATTAAAAAGTTCTTAATGCAAAATAATTATAAAAGAGTAAGTTTTTTGCATTCCATATAAAATTTTATCAACAATAATCATTTAAATAAGTAAAACCTTGTTTGAAATAAAGATAATCTGTTTAAGGAAAGTTGAAATGCTTTCTCAAGGAAGTCTGACATGTGTGATAAATTGAATAAGAGAATTGAAAGTTTGATTCAGAATACTTATAGCTGTGAAGGGTTGGGGAAAATTATAGATGTACGTTGACCAAATGTTTTCATAAATGTAGACCAAGACTCAAAAAGAAGGCAGTGCACTCAAATATAATAGCCTAGAGCCAATTCATTATCCAGTGAAAAGAAATAAAAATGATTACCTCACTGATCTTAGTATTAATTGCACATTTGCAGATTTAACATTTTCCCCACTAATTTGTGAGAGGCACATTTAGCTAGTGAGTAAACCTAGCTAGCTGCCTGCCCAGCAAGTGAAATGCCACGTGGCTTTTTTGTTCCATATGCATTATTTCCTATGCCATAATGCTTAGGTTGTGATTTTAAAACAAATTTATAAATGCTTAATTTTTTAAAAAAGCACACTCAAAAGAAGTAACTGGCATTGATGTAGAGAGTAAATACTACATAAACCCAAGAGTTCTAAGAAACTCATAGAGAGGGGCTAAATCAAGGGCTGGAGAGCCTCCTGGGGCAGGCAGTGCTGAGGGCGCGGCGGCACAGGTAGAGGCAGTGCACCAAGGGCCAGTCAGACACTGACTGGTGTGTCTTCTTCTTGCACGTGGTCACAGTGTTGCCCAGGTGGATGGCAAGCTGGCGGGTGTAGACGAAGGCATACCGGTAGCTGACACTGGGGCCTAGGGCCAGCAGCTTGGTTAGGGTCTGCTGCACGAAGCTGAGGAGGGGCAGAGAGCTCCAGAGGTGAACCTGCAGTTCCTCAAGTACGTGATGTACGTTTGTTGAGGACTGGATGAGGAAGGCATCCTTCGTGTGGCGCAGACTCTTATGAGGACCAGGAAGGCCAGCACTCGCAGCCTCTCTTCACTCCTGCTGCACAGGACCACCGTCCTTGTGGGCAGCATGAGGCACCACGGCCACCAACTGCATGACTGAGCTCTGGTAAGCCTTGAGGTCCAGATGGAACTACCCTCCCTCACCCGATGGACTGCTGGATGGCTGCAGCACTCAACTGCTGTCCTTCAGGGCTTTTCCAAACAACAGCTTCTGGAGGCAGCCGAAGAGAGCTCTGATGGAGAAGGTGACCAGAGCACTGAACACAACACTGTCGATGACCTGGAATTTGCTGGCCTCGGTACCTTCCTGGTCTCCTTGGGTTGTGGCCAGGACAGCTTGGAACACTTGCACAACTTGGTGGCACAGCTCTGGAGTAAGGGGCTGCTTTGCCTGCTGCCTACTTCCATCTCTTGACCCTGGTGAGGGTCACTGGGGCAGCACCCCTCTTCACTCTGGGAACCTTGTCCTTATCCTCCTCCTCACTCGCTTCTTCCTACAGGTCTGGCAAGGAGTGGAACTGCTCCTCTTCACCCTTAGGGCTGTCCAAGTGGCTAAAGTTCAGCAGGCTCTGGTCATTCTCCTGCAGGAACTGGTGGAACTCAGAATCTTTGTCCTTCAGCCAGGAGAGCTGTTCCTTGTGCTCAAAGGCATGGCCTTGATACTGGCTGGTTGGGGGGCTCCTGCCTGGCCAACCTACCTCTCTGTAGCTCTGTGCCTTTTCTGTCTCTAGTTTCATTATCTGTTTGTTTGTTTACTTATCTATTGCTTATTTGCTTATTTATTAGTGATTAAACAATGAGGCTTGTGGTCAATTTGTTTTGTTTTTCTGTTGGCAGTAGTTGGTGTAAGGAGATGTTAAAAAATCAGAATTACAGACTTCAGTTTTACCTCAGTTTCCATATAGTTTTCATAGTAAATGAAACATAATCAGATATATTTAAAAAATAGTTTTCATAGTTAATTGCACATGATCAGGTATATTGATAATTAAAGCTTAATACATAAATGCTATGTGGATTTTATTTAATTATTTATGTTTAACATCTTTAGCTATGTGGATTTTAAAATGCACCTACTCACAGTTATTTTATAATATTTTATTATTTCAGCAAAGGAATATGCTGCAATTCCATAGAAGAAGTATGCCAGCTGTTTTCACTGAAGGGTTTTCTGGAAGTTAAGGTGGAATGACTTTGTTTTTTCTACTATGTTATATCCCATTTCTAATAAATCAACTTTCCAAATTGTCAAAGGTGAGAGTTATGGATAGTATTTCTAGTCAGGTGATAACAGAAATTGAGAAAAATATAGAAAAAAATAAAAAGAATGAAAGACAAAGAAGAAAGATACATAAACAACCTTTTTTTGATATCTTGCTGTAATTCTTTTCACTCTTTTTAAAAAAAACATTATAATTAATCATTCTTTTTTGGACAAAATGATTGTGTCCACTTTCTAGCTTACCCTTTGAGCAGCAAATTCTCTTTTAATTTTCAAAACATATTTTGAAGGAAATCCTTCTAGATATACCATAAGTCCCTTTATCTTCTTGAACAGAAAATAGAAAGTGTTGTTTTACCTTTTGTTCCTAAGTCTGTATCATCACCATGAATGAATTACTACCCTGCAGCAATGCCCTCAGTGGGTACTGAAATGTGTGGACTTGCTTACCTTTCACACAAGGAGGCAATCTGTTTCTTAGGATGTTTATGTGGATGTGTTTGAGTTTTAACACTGAAATATCATATTTATCTTTACATCAATTTCTCCTGAAATATATCATTGTGTTCACTCTAACATACATCAAAATAGTACTCATTTCTGGTCCTCTGGCTAGTAGGGATCTGGGATCATTATCCATAAGTTGATATTCCCGACCTCTAAAATCTTTTTATATACAGTAAAAATAGAGTTTCTTATCTAGTACAGCTTTGCTTAATAAGTACATAATCGTTTGGCGGTTTCTGTCTAGGCACAAATATATCACTCACATCTTCAGAAAATTCAGGTCATTATTCTTCTTGGTGCCAAACAATCAGATAACCTGAGCTTCGCTTTTTAAGAGGTGAAATATTACATTAGCTATAGGACATTAACAAGAAAAACAATGCAACTGTGGACTAAAATGCCTCTGATAACTCGATTTTCGAATGTATTATGCTAATACTGCCAAGCAGATGTTACAGCTCTGTGGGCATTTTACATGAGTGGCTGGAGGAAAGACTAAGGATTTTTTTCTTCTTTATTTCTGAGGATGCCTTTTAAATCAATAAAACATATGATACTAATCATGAGGAGAGAACATCCATTCTGGTAACTTTTAAGTGATATTCCCATTGGCAATGGCTGTTTGGGGGTGTCTGTTAGGGAGATTTTCTTACTTCTAAGTTAAACCAATTTCTTATCCAACAAGGAGCTGGATATGATTTGTAATCTTTGAAAAACTTCAGGGGCAGTGATATGAAGGTTTGAGCATTTCACAAATAATTGCACACATTTGGTAAAATCAATTCTCACTTAGTTTAGTGTCTAAGAGGGAAAGTATTGCTCTGGGCATATCTAATGACCTCCCCACCTTAGACAAGGATGACTATTCTGTGTGCAGGATATAATTGGATAAAAGGATTCAGGCTCTTGAATCCCTTGATTATGACCCATTTCACAGATCCCAAGTCTCTAGCTGATTCTTCAACAAAGTGGCAAGTTTTCTCAGGTGGCTGATGGTGTGAAATCACTCCATGCATAGACTGTTTTATTTTAGTTTGTTTTTTATTGCTATTGTTGCTTTTAAGTACTTTTGCCCTATGACTTCACAAAAGCCATTTAAAATTTTCCATATAACATTGACTTCATAGTAATGGTATTACTTACCTTCTTTAGGTTCTATACATTCCTCAAGTGGTTGCTACATGATTAGATGTATGATAATTGATGAAAGTGAAAAATTCAAGACAGTTTTCAACTTTCTTGCACTGTCATCTTGAAATGCTATTAAAAGTAAAAATATCAACCTAGGGAGAATGAAACATGAAGTCAGAAAATTACCATTTGGCAAGCAACACAATAAAAATTGTTTAGACAAGAGGTATCAATAGTTACTAAATTGAGAGGATTATAAGAAACAGAATATCCTCAGTACCTTCCCTAAAATACTTATTAATTACAAGTGCAATAACAGCATCTCTGCCTTGTAGAAACCTGGCAGGTACCACTGTAACCAGGTGATCACAGCTAACTTTACCGGTAATGGGAGAAATAGGTACCATTTGCCTCCTGCTGAATGATTAACCAAAAGTACAACATCTCTTTTCTGGTGTTCCTGCCAAAAATGTATAACTTGAATTGAATTATGAAGATACTTCAGACAAACTTCTATAAATAAAGAGCTTGCACTCTTCAAAAATGTCAAGGACATGATAGAGAAGGAAAGACTAAAGAACTGTTCCAGATTAAAGAAGATGAGGGCTTCCCTGGTGGCGCAGTGGTTGAGAGTCCGCCTGCCAATGCAGGGGACACGGGTTCGTGCCCCGGTCCAGGAAGATCCCACATGCTGTGGAGCGGCTAGGCCCGTGAGCCATGGCCACTGAGCCTGCGTGTCCGGAGCCTGTGCTCCGCAACGGGAGAGGCCACAACAGTGAGAGGCCCACGTACCAAAAAAAAAAAAAAAAAAGAAAAGACTAAAGAGGAATGACAACTAAATGCAACATGGGATCCTGGTTTGTATCCTGGACCAGACATTTGTTTCTTTTGCCATAAAGAACATTAGTGGGACAATCAGAATTTGAATAAGGAATGTAAATTAGATAACAGTGTTGTTTTAATGTCAATTTCTTGAATTCGATTATATACGAGACTTGTGATTCTTAGGAACTGTATGCTGAAGTGTTTAGTGGTAAAAGGGCATCATGTGTACAACTTACTGTTAAATGAGTCAGATACTATAAAGGATGCACGGACAGAGAAATAAGGGAAATGACAACGCAAGTGTCTACCTATCAGAAATGAAAACTTTCTGACACAGCTACTCAGCACTAGAGCACAGAGAAGGCACAGGCATAGGGACAACACACAGTCGGAGGGAGATTTCCATAGCGATCTTCTCTAACCTTCTACTCAAAGTATGCTCCGTGGACAAGCAATATGGACACTAGCTGGACAATTGTTAGACATGCAGAACTTTTGCTCCTACCCAAGATTACTGCTTGAAAATCTGCATTTTAATAAGGTCATCAGGTGATTATGAACTTCTGAGAAGCACAGCTCTGTTACCTTCATGACAGGTATAGTATGGCTGGAGTAACAGTGAGGTGGGAAAAGCTGGAGTCTTGCTATGCTTAGATATGCCATCCTTGGAATATGTTTGGAATGCCAGGTCTTATTGTTATTGTTATCCAAGTATATAATATGTTAAAAATCAGAAGACCTAAAAATCATTTAGAGTCAGAATTTTTATGCTTTCCTTATCCTGCACTAGAATTTTCAAATGAAATCTACAATTAATGGGTTATAAAATCACTGTAGAAGGTTATGATCAGTATTATTTTAAATGAAATACCATGGAATGGAATAGAAAATATGAAAATTCATTACACGTCGTTAGGTAAGTGCTGTGGTCACTCTGAAGACGTGGAACAGCCCCCAAATTTGGTTCAGATGTGGTGACTGATGATGCCACACATGCAACAGGAAAGTATGAAAAAATACATTACACACATAACAGGCTTTCTGGGGAGAGTAGAGAAGCTCCAAGCAGGCTAAAAAATGACTTGAGAGAGTCACGAAAGGGGAGTGGCACAGGGTTTTTATAGTGGTTAAGGAGGAGAGATGGGGCAAAAATTCCCATAGGCAGACTGGGCCTTGGGTGATTTGAAATCCCACACCCCTCTTAGCTCAAAAGGAGGGATGTGGGGGAAGAAAAAAAGGGAGAATGTTGGGGTATGAAGGCTGTCAGTGGCCACACATCAAAAGTTGAGTCACACTCTTATCACAGTAAGCGTCACTTCATGAAACCTTTTTTTCAATCGTAGTGTGCTCATGCATATGGACTGGATTCTGAAAATATATATTATTTTGGTTTGTGGTCAAGAAAGTTTGAAAGTTTGAAAGCCAGAAACCTCAAAGTTATTGAGCAGGTTACATTACATTATAGCTTGACTTAAAGAACATAGATTCAGAGGCTATTTTCCCCTGAGTTCATCACCAGATTAAGTGCAGAAATGAATTTTAATGGTCTCACTCAAGCTCTTACTGTCTCCCTTTTCTTTTATTCCAGGGAATTTAAGGACTGGGAAATTTAAAGTCCATTTATTAACACTGTTACTACCTGCCAAGCCATTTGGATGACCGGGACTATATTACTAAAGTTATTTCATCTAATTTAACCTTGACAACTAGACCCTGTGCTCCAGTCCCAACATAGGTTCAGATTTCAGAACAATCTGATCACATAAATACTTGAATCTCTCATATATTAATCTTTCTCATAGCATCTTACTTGATACTTCATTCTGATCTATTGTTTTGCACAATTTGGGGTAGGTCTTTTGAACTTTTAGAATCCACAAAAGCAGAAATTCAAAATAACCTCTTTTTTCTATCCAGCAGATGTTCTTTCTATTATTTGGTTTACCCAGATAGGGGTAAAGTTTCTATAATATATTTTATTATCAAGCAGAATTTAATTAATACAAAAATATTTTATTTTGATCAGCCTATGAATATATTTAGCACTTGTTTTCCCTCATGACTCCTCCTGCTAACCCCTCTCCCAACCTGACCCTGATTATAGTACGTCATGATGTTTCTGTGCTTTAGGGTGTATCGGCTTTTATCTAATTATTTAATTTGTTCCTTTTTCCCAGAGTTATACCTATGAATTATGGTCACATGACTAGGATTTCCAGAGATATTCTAACTTTCTGACATAATAATAAGTATTTAATTACTTTTATTCTTGAGCTAAGTGTACTTTTGAAATGTGTATGATTTAGCCTTTTTTATGCTATTTAAGCAATTCAGTGAGATGATGCCAACCACACAGACATACACATACACACACACACACACACACACACAGAGCTACATGCCTTTGATAGACAGATGGAAAATGTTGATTAAAATGATATCACTTTTCAATGTTAATTGGACTGTGATCTCACTGTAAAATAAGTTTCCATGTTCAAAAAGTCTGCAATGTGAGGTGTTTTTGGACAGTGCATTTTAGATCAGAACAAAATTGAATATATAGTCCGCTGCCTTAAAAAGCACAACTGCACAATTATCACTGTTTGAAAGAACAGCATAAGTCACTGGGTAATCTGACATGTGAGTGTCTCGTGATGTTGTTCATCTAGAAGCAATGTCTCAGGCCTGTGAGTTGGGAGCCGTATGAAGAGGAAGGGAGAGTAGAAACGCACTTATGTTTTACTTGTTTTGACCTTGGTACTTCTAAAGATTTTTATCAATAAATTGAGCATTTTTCTTTTCATGCTTTTCTTGGCTGTACTGCTGCCACTTCTGCTTTTTAAAATTATTTTTCTATTACTTTTGTCTTCTTCTTGCTTCTTTCTTTTCTATTTTAAGCTATTCTCTTAAATGCTATAAAATTCAAAGATATAGATGGGTTTGTGGAACAGTGTTGATTAGATAAGAGGAAATCAGGGTGGGACTTTTTTCTCTGCCTAACAATCTACTCAATATAGAGTTCTGTTACCTCAGTTTTCAAAAATGCTTAAGTTTTGTCTGAACTTATATTTGGAAAAGACTCGGAGGAAGTGCTTAGTCTTGCTCACAGCAGAGCAATAACGGTAACTTACCTAGCTTTGGTAGTGTAAATGTCATATGGTCTACAACTTATTAGAGTACAAACACCTTTGGAAAAAACCTTACTGACAAAAAAAGGAGAGGTATCATCTATTACTGTTGGGTTTTCCTCCACAGAACCTCTATCACATGGCATTCCAACGTACCATGTGCTCCAAATTCCAAGAGGAACACATTTCATTAAAATACCTTGGCTCATTTGCAAGGTCTCATTTTTTTTTTTTTTTTTTTTTTTTTGCAGTACGCGGGCCTCTCACTGTTGTGGCCTCTCCCGCTACGGAGCACAGGCTCCGGACGCGCAGGCTCAGCGGCCATGGCTCACGGGCCTAGCCGCTCTGCGGCATGTGGGATCTTCCCGGACCGGGGTACGAACCCGCGTCCCCTGCATCGGCAGGCAGACTCTCAACCACTGCGCCACCAGGGAAGCCCAAGGTCTCATTTTTATTAGCCTTGTTTGCTATATCACCACACATTTGGATTTGTTATTGTGTAATTGAGCTAAAAATTTGATTTCGAGAATGTTTGAGAAACACAGGCTATCTATTAATAGTATAGACTAATCAAATAATGTGTGTGAAACTAATTAGTCAACAGTTGCCATTTAAGGTAATTTGCTATTTTAAACAGTTAAGTTTCAAAGGTCAAGGACAAAACAACAAATGGTGAAAAATGAAGTTTGATTGGTAATTTAGTTATGCAGCAAGTTACACTTTACATAAAAATTAAAATATATTAATGTATTATCTGCACATTAGATACATTTTACCTAAATCATCAATTAAAATGATGAGTATTAAAGTATTCCATGGGTGACTTCCTTCTATACTGACATAATTAACATTTTTTGTAACAATATTATACGAAATATCTCATACTACTGCGTTTCAGCACATATGTTAAACCTAATCTGAAAATTGAGGGTACCAAAGAAATTGTGAAATGCTTTACTAATCTCATGATAAACATAACTGCTTTTATTGGCAATGAACTGTATTTAGATCCATATGTATGAACACATCTGTTTTTATTAATAATAGCCCACTCCTTGTCCTCATTTTTTTATTGCCTAAATATTAATCAAAATATGTTTGCTAATCCATGACAGCAAACCAAACAGGCAACTCTTACCATTTAGCTCTAGTTTCCAGAAGGCTCTTTTTAAAAAAAAATCATGCTATTTACTAATCTTAATTCTGTTGACTATATTTCCATTCACTGACATCTTTCAAAGACCATCCAAATCAGCACCGAGATTGCTTCAGCATGTCTCTTCATTACAGAACAGTAAATTGAAAGAGATTATATATCAATGTGGGGTCTCCCTGGGAGGGATATTTTCAAAATAAAATATCAAAACTGGGTTTTGCAAATCAAAAGCCATCATTCATGTTATTGAGATGAAGAAAGGGAGATTATTATAAAGAGGATTTCTTTGGAGACAGCAATTGAGACCTGTAGAGTAAGAGCGGAAATTGTTCAAGCCTGGTGAGGAGACTTTTCAACAAAACTTCTGAGAAAGTTTAATAACGTGACCTACAATGTTGAATGGTGGGTTTCTGTCTGGCTTCTATCTGAAAAATACAAGGGTTATATATATGATGTAGCCAGCAGCTGATAGATGAGTTGAAGAAGAGGTGTATGCATTTCCAGAGTTCACTGGAGAAAAAAATACATGAATGCTTCTAAGAATGAGTGGTGGGCTACAAAGGGGTGAGGGTTGGCCTGTTAGTATTTTAATCTGAAGGGGTCTCTGTAGAGTACAGTGGACCAGCAGAAAACAAGATGAGGAGAGGAGTGAAAGTGAGAGGAAAATGCTTTGTGGGCAATGCAGTGGATATTCCCAGTGGGACCTCTGAAAAATCCATACAAAAGTGCCCTACAAGAGTAGGCTTTAAATACCAGCAATACCCAGAGACTATAAAGCCATCGAAAAACAGCAGCAGTCAAGTAAGAATTTTTCTGTTCCCTTTTACTCTCCTCTCTAAACTAAACCTGAGGGAGATAAAAATCCTCTTTTTGCAAATGGACAAATGAATAGGAAAAGAAAAATGAACCACAATACCACCCTACTCTATTTTCTGGCCTCTTGCCTGCAGAATATCATACTAGGGAGGGGAAGATTTAAGTTATAATATAAGAGTTTTATCATATAGGTCTTGCAATTAGAATTTTTGAATTGAGACATTATTTCCTGATTTAAAGCAGCCATATGATTTTTATTACCTATGAGTAGTCAGAAAAGTCAACGGACTTAGTTTTCATGTACACTCAAGGAAAAATTTTGACCACCGAATTAATTTTTTAAACTTTTTATTACAGAAAATTTCAAACATATAGAAAAGTAGAGATCATAGTACAATGAACTCATATGTGCCTATCACCAATTGGAACAGTCATCAACTTATGCTCAGCTTGTTTCATCTATACTGCCAGCTTTGGATTTACTGAAGCGAATCTCAGATATGGTATAACTCATTGAGTTAATTTTAAAAAGACAAAGGGGGACAAAATTACTTTAAGATTATACTTTAAGTGTCTTATAAGTGAAACAGTTGTAGAACAAAAGACATATGAGTGTTTCTGTGTGCCACGTCAGGGATGGGTCTGGCCTGGATTTTAAATCATGCTTAAAGACAGCTGGATTTATGAGATTCAAGAAAGTGGAATTGATTTAAAGTGACTTGAAACTATTGTCTCCTAACCCACTTTGGGCTTCTGGGAAATAATTCATTCTCTCTCTTAGAATATATTGTGAAACATTTCATTAATACATGGGAATGTTTTAATACCTTTATAAGGTATAGATAATAATATAATCCAAGTAATTGAATTATCAATACTAGGGAAACACTCTGTGTATTCCTCCCTGACCCTGGTCCATTACTCCTCTTCTCTGTGATAACCATGATCCCCACTTTTGTATTTACCATACAACTTTTTTTTTAAAGAACTGCTTCATATGTATGTATCCTTAAAATATATATGATTTAGTTTTGCGTGTTTTTGAACTTCATGTGAAAAGTATGATTGGCGATGAACATTTGGATTGTTCCTAGTTTTTTGGACATTACAAATAATGCTGCTATGAATATCCTTTTATATGACTCCTTGGGCATCTGGGGCAGAATTTCTCTAGGGTATATACCTAGGAATGAACTTGCTGGGCCATAAGACTCACATCATCAACTTCAC
This sequence comes from Hyperoodon ampullatus, assembly GCF_949752795.1. NCBI lineage: Eukaryota > Metazoa > Chordata > Mammalia > Artiodactyla > Ziphiidae > Hyperoodon > Hyperoodon ampullatus. The sequence continues at coordinate 69,637,810 of NC_136922.1, forward strand.
TGGTTGAATTTAGATATATTTACAATGTTTCCCAATTTACATTCCTGCCAGCTCTGTGTGATAGTAGTTCTCAATGCACCACATCCAAAAATAACCCCTAAAACAGGCAAAATGTTTAAAGTTCTGTCAATCTGATTCATGTGAAATTGTAATTTAGCATTGTTTTGATTTGTATTTCCCACAAATTTTCCCATAAATTTCATCATGTTTTTGTATTGTTATATGTTATGTGTGCCTCTCTCATTTAAAATGCATGGCCTTGATTTTTCCCCAAGTTTTAATTTGGTTAATTTTCCCCCCTCATTTGTAAGAGTAAATGATTTATTCTGCTACCATGCCTTTACCAGTTTTATATGTTAAAAATTTGTGGCTTTTAATTTTAAAATGGTCTCTTTGATGAATGAAGGCTTTAAGTGTGTAAATTTTTTTTATCATGAGTTGTACTTTTTATATCTTGTTTAATAAGTTCTTACCTTAATTTCGTGACATCGTCTCCTGTATTTACTTCTAAAAGCTTTAAAGTTCTGTTTTTCACATTTTCAGATTTTTGTTGTCTGGATTTGATTTTTGTGTACAGTCTAAAGTGGGATACAAACCGATCTTTTGCCAAATAGATACCCAGTTGTGCAACCATCCTTCACTGAACAGTCCATTCTTCCTCCAGCTGATCTTCAGAGGCAATTTAGATTGATAACAAGATCAGCAATACCGGGGAGTCTGCTTCTGGGATCTTAGTATCCTACCATTGGCTGTTTGACTACCCATATACCAATGCTACCCATATACCAATGCTACTGTTTGGTTATCATTATAATTTTATAATAATTTTGGTAGGGTCAAATAATGTCCTTTTATAGCCTAAGAAAAATATTTTCTTGAAACTTTACAGACTTTAGAATTACCTTATGTTAGGTTTTGATTGGAAAAGAAATGTGTATATAGATTAATATTGGGAGAAATGTCAGATTCATAACATTGTGTCTTCTTCATGGATATATTAAGTTGAACCATATGAAATTGCTGATATCTGACCATTTTTGACCTGCCAAAACAGCAGTATCATATAGTTCAACTTAACAGTTTATCTCTCAATTTATTTGTATCTCTTTAATGTCTTTCATTAAAATTCTATTATTTTCTTGATGAATTCACAAACATTATTGTCAAATTTAACTCTAGGCACACATTTTTATTTTAACCTATTATTGTGAAATAAATTCCTTTTTAAAATTATACTTCTATTTTGCTAGTATAATTTACTTAAACTCATCTTCTATTAACTGTATTTCCTTAACTAGATGCTTTAGTATGATATTTATTTGAGCAGTGATTGGCAATGTCTTTCTCTCACTCAGTTCTTGATTTTAAAGGAAAGGCTTAAAAAATTTCACTATTGAAGTATAATGTTTGCTGGATGTATCTGATCAATAACCTTAATAGGTTTATGAATTATCCTTTTTAATCCTAGTTCACAAAAAGGCTTTATTTTATCATGGATGAAGGTTGAATTTTATCAACAGATTTTTCTGCGTTTATTGAAGGGACATGTGGATTTTCTCCATTTAACTAATAGATTATAGTGCAGGATATTGATAGGCATTTGTGGAGAAATATACATGTCTTTCCCAGTTGTTTCATTTTTTTATATTTAAAAAATGTGATAATATGCCTACATAAAAATGAGTAAATATGTAGGTATGGTGCAAAATAATATTTATAAAATGAACACCTATTTGCTTTATCCAGTACAAGAGAAAGAAAACTATCAATAGCCCAAAGGGTACCCAAAAATAAATATTAGCCAAGATTTTGTAAAAAAAATAATAATAATAATAATTTACCTGTATTTTCTTCTGGACAGCAAACAATTCTGACCTCAGCCCTGGAGGGAGACACACTGTTTCTATCTTCCCAACTTGTGTGCTCTACAAACATCCATGACAGTTTGGAACAAAGGCTGAAACACAATGTGCAGCAACATGAGAAACTCATGGAGAACTGTCTCTCAACAATCCTGTACTTCCAACTGGTGTAGCAAGCAACCTACTGGGATTTGGAGTTGTCTGTTTTAAGGATGGCTAGATGACCTCTCTCTGCAAAGAAACGAGTTACATATTTGGAGACCAGAAAGGCACATTGTAACGAAGACCACAAATGCTCGAATATATCCATTCTTTCTCTTCATCCGGGATTTACCACTAGACCTCATTTCTCAGGGCCCTTGTAACTATGTGGAGCCTTGTGATTAGTTCTCGTCAATGGACCATGGGCTGAAATTATGTGTTAACACTTACCAGAGTTATTAAGAGGGGATATACCTTCCACATGTTATGCATTTTTGCTTTTGTGTGACAGCTAACTACAAAGAATCCAAGACATCAGAAAATGACAAAGGTGTGCAATGAGTAGAGTCTAGGTTCCTGAATGACTGAACAGAGCAAAGCCTCCCTTCTGACTTTCATTAGACTGTAAAGTAAGAGATAAATATTTCTTTTCTTGTTAAACCTCTGAGATGTTTGTTACAGCAACTAGCCTTCCCTGACTCATACAGAGATCACAATAATTTATAACTGTATTTTATTGGATACTTATCATATGATAGATACCATATATTAGCAAATTTAATTCTTTCACAAGCCTATGATAAAGGTTTTATTAACCCCCTCTGAGAAATTAACTTTCCTCTTCAAAATTGTCACATGGCTGCTAAGTGGGGGAGTTAGTACTTCAAACTAGTTCTAACTGAACCCACAATGTGTGCTCTTAACCTGTTTTCTATTATGCCTGTAATTAATTTATTGATGTACCAAACAAACAAAATCATATCCTTAGTCTTGGGTAAATCCATCAACCCAAACTGTGAAAATCTCAAACTGTAGCTCTCATTAATGTTTGGTTTGTAGAGTAATAGTTCATAATAAAACACAGCTGCAGCTCAATAGCAAAAAAACAAACAACCCAATCCAAAAATGGGCAGAAGACCTAAACAGACATTTCTCCAAAGAAGATATACAGACTGCCAACAAACACATGAAAGAATGCTCAACATCATTAATCATTAGAGAAATGCAAATCAAAACTACAATGAGATATCATCTCACACCAGTCAGAACGGCCATCATCAAAAAATCTAGAAACAATAAATGCTGGAGAGGGTGTGGAGAAAAGGGAACACTCTTGCGTTGCTGGTGGGAATGTGAATTGGTACAGCCACTATAGAGAACAGTATGGAGGTTCCTTAAAAAACTACAAACAGAACTACCATATGACCCAGCAATCCCACTACTGGGCATATACCCTGAGAAAACCATAATTAAAAAAGAGTCATGTACCAAAATGTTCATTGCAGCTCTATTTACAATAGCCCGGAGATGGAGACAACCTAAGTGTCCATCATCTGATGAATGGATAAAGAAGATGTGGCACATATATACAATGGAATATTACTCAGCCATAAAAAGAAACGAAATTGAGCTATTTGTAATGAGGTGGACAGACCTAGGGTCTGTCATACAGAGTGAAGTAAGTCAGAAAGAGAAAGACAAATACCGTATGCTAACACATATATATGGAATTTAAGAAAAAAAATGTCATGTAGAACCTAGGGGTAAAACAGGAATAAAGACACAGACCTACTTGAGAATGGACTTGAGGATATGGGGAGAGGGAAGGGTAAGCTGTGACAAAGTGAGAGAGAGGCATGGACATATATACACTACCAAACGTAAGGTAGATAGCTAGTGGGAAGCAGCCGCATAGCATAGGGAGATCAGCTCGGTGCTTTGTGACCGACTGGAGGGGAGGGATAGGGAGGGTGGGAGGGAGGGAGACGCAAGAGGGAAGGGATATGGGAACAGATGTATATGTATAACTGATTCACTTTGTTATAAAGCAGAAACTAATACACCATTGTGAAGCAATTATACTCCAATAAAGTTGTAAAAAAAAAACACAGCTGAAGGGAAATGTGGAGCATACTCATAAACTAAACAGTTAGTTTTATTTTAATGCATGTGGCATTGCTGGTTAACATTCATCATTGCGCTAAGTTTATAGAGAACTGAAGCTCTGACCATCTACGTGGAAAACTATTTCCATCATTTTAACTTCTAATGTTCCCACACATACATATATGAGGGTGTTTATATGTATATAACACTTTACTTATGCTATTAAGTATTTTTTAAATCATATTTTTTTTTATTTTTTATTTTTTTTGCAGTACGTGGGCCTCTCACTGTTGTGGCCTCTCCCGTTGCGGAGCACAGGCTCTGGACGCGCAGGCTCAGTGGCCATGGCTCACGGGCCCAGCCGCTCCGCAGCATGTGGGATCCTCCCGGACCAGGGCACGAACCCGTGTCCCCTGCATTGGCAGGCAGACTCTCAACCACTGCGCCACCAGGGAAGCTCTAAAATCATATTTTTTAAATTTTGAAACAATCTTTAGGTTATAAAAAATGAAATTTTTAAATGTTTTAAAATATTTTAAGTATTTTTTTAAAGTACAGTGTTGACCTTATACCCTATCACCTCCGAATTTCTTTATGTACTTTCTACCAAAAAGAATGTTCTTCCACACAAATGCAGTGTAACCATCCCTCTTTCTTTCCTCCAAACACACACACACACACACACACTTATTTCTACACCTGTCTATAACCATATATTGAAAACCACAAGTTCATATCAATACTTTCAATCTAATCCAATACCAGTAGTTTATTCTGCTTTTATTCTGCTTTTCTCCCTTTCCAAATTTGGTAATGCCTTCTCCTTCAGTGCGAAACCAGCTTTCACCATCCCTCACAGCTATACTTTCTGTTGTATCTACTTCCCTTACATGGATGCCTTGCTCACCCTGCTCAGGCTCTAGCACCCTGAGCCAGGTTCCCTTCTCATGTCACTTGGACTCTGACACCTCACACATGACCACCCTGACCCAATACACATATGCTCTCCTTACCCTGCTCCAGCTCTAAAACCCTACCATCCTTATGCTGTCCAAGCTCTGACACCAAAGATGCCCTCCCTACCCTACTTGGCCACCAATATCCCACTCAGGGCATCTGAAATTCTCCCCATAGGACGTGTTTTAAACACAGAAATTATATCTGTGAAGGACAGTGAAAGCTGGTTTTTCACTGAAGGAAAACGGATTGAAAAATTTGGAAAGGGAAAAAGTAAAACAAACTATGTGGTATTGGATTAGAATTGAAGATATTGGAACAAACTTGTGGTTTTCAATATACAGATATTGAAATGCTTTCCTTTCTCTGCCTTACCTAATGATTTTGAGTCCAAATTGTTCAGGAATGGAGGAAAGATGAAGAAAAGACAATATTACGATTTTCAGTGGCTGCATTCTTTTTTGTGTTTGTGCCACAGTTTTAAATTCATTCTTCTAGTCTTGGATGTCTTAAAAATCTTGAATTTTTCTCTTTAATACTGTAATAATTTTTGGATCCTCAGCTTATTAGGGAAGATTGCTAAAATTGAAATTACTAGATTTCAGCATGTAAAAGTCTTAAACCTTTATAATATGACAAGAAAAAAAAGCCCTCTCTCATTGTTATAATCTCCTTTTTTTTTTTTGCGGTACGCAGGCCTCTCACTGCTGTGGCCTCTCCCGCTGCGGAGCACAGGCTCTGGACACGCAGGCCCAGCAGCCATGGCCCACAAGCCCAGCCGCTCGGCAGCATGTGGGATCCTCCCAGACCGGGGCACGAACGCGTGTCCCCTGCATCGGCAGGCGGACTCTCAACCACTGCGCCACCAGGGAAGCCCTCCTTTTTTTTTTTTTTTTTAATTGGCGCGGTGTCAGTTTCTGCTGTACAGCAAAGTGAATCAGCCATACATATACATATATGCCCTCTTTTTTTGGATTTCCTTCCCATTTAGGTCACCACAGAGCACTGAGTAGAGTTCCTTGTGCTATACAGTCAGTTCTCATTAGTTATCTATTTTATATATAGTAGTGTATACACGTCAATCCCAATCTCCCAATTCATCCTACCCCCCTTCCCTTCCCCCTTGGTATCCATACATTTGTTCTCTACGTCTGTGTCTCTATTTTTGCTTTGCAAAGAAGATCATCTATACCATTTTTCTAGATTCCACATATATGCATTAATATACGATATTTGTTCTTCTCTTTCTGACTTACTTCACTCTGTATGACAGTCTCTAGTTCCATCCACGTCTCTGCAAATGACACAATTTCATTCCTTTTTCCGTTTCTTTAATTACCAATAAAATTACATGCTTTTTCTTGTTTGTTTCCCATTTTTGTTGTGAATTATTATTTTTCATGTTAACTGACACTACTTTTTTTGAAGAAACAATTCACATCTGCTACTTTATTTCTGGAACTGGTCACAAAGCCACAGATGATATTTATAAATTCCCTTTTTCTATCACCCATTCTGTATTCCCTTTGCCTTCAGCCAGCTGGTCAGTGTGACACTATTTCTTACAGTGCTTTCTTAATGATTTTTAAAAAGCTGTTTATATTAAGCAAAGTCATATTTATTGCAAATATGCTTACTAGTTTTTCTTTTAGCTTTTATGATATATTTTTAATGTACCATAATTTAAAACAGTTTTAATATTATTGAATAACTTCTTTGGTATATTTAGAAAATTCTATCTCAATGGTAATTTAACTGTTTAAAGCTTTCTTCTAGAGTTTTACGGTTTCAACTTTCATTTTTAGCTCTTTAATATATCTATCAAAGATTTATTTTGTGTGGTTTCTGGTGAAGATTTAAGCTATTTCTTTTTAAAATATAGCACAATTTCCCCAACACTATTAGTCAAACATGTTTTCTTTATTTAAATATTAAGTTATTATATATATTAATATCTAGTTAGCGGCAATTTCTTTTATTCTGTCCACTTTTCAAGTCTTATGCGAATACTGCAGTATTTTAATCATTGTATGTTTAAATAGCCAATAGAATGAATAAATTCCTTTCATACCTCATTAAAAGAGTTCTGGAGCCAAGTCCAATGTGCACGTTGGGGGAGCAGGGGGGAGGGTTTTCCCACACTAACAAGCAATTCTCAGACACCAATAGTGTGTCCAAGAATTTAACTCAATTCAACTCAATTCTCACACTCTCTATCTGGAGATAGTGTCAGATTCCACTGGTTAAGGGTTCAGTCTTACAAGACTGCCCCCACCCCCCACTTCAGATGTCAGTCAGAAGCCTAGGATGCTACCTGTGCTTCTGACTGTCTGGCTATAAAGCAGAGGTTCCCACAACCCACTTCTTCCTTGGGTTCAATTAATTTGGCTCACAAACTATAATGGCTCACAGAACTCAGAGCAACATTTCACTTACTAAATGACCAGTTTATTATAAAAAGATGTAACTCAGGAACAGCCAGATAAAAGATGCATAGGGCAAGGTGTGGGAGAGAGAGTGAGGAGCTTCCATGCCCTCTCCAGCAGCAACATTCTCGCCAAACTCTATGTGTTCACCAAACCAGAAGTTCTCCAAACCCCATCCTTTTGGGTTTTTATAGAAGCTTCATTACATAGTCATGATCAGTTAATTACTGGCCATTGGCATTTGATTCAAACTCCAGCCCCTTCCCCTCCCTGGAGGTCAGGGGGTGGGACTGAATGTTCCACTCTAATTTCAAGGTTGGGTCTCCTGGCAACCAGCCCTATCTTTAGGTGGGGTCCAAAAGTCACTTCATTAACATAACAAGAGACACATTTGTCACTGTCAACACTTAGGAAATTCCAAGGGTTTTGAGAGCTGTACGCCAGGAACTGTGGATGAAGATGAAATACATATAAGAAATATATTTTGGTCATGTGAATGCATGTATTTCTTATAAGTCACAATATTGCATTCATCATATTCAATAATGCCTGAGCTATGATGAGTGTTCTTCCAAATAGTTTTAGAATCACCTTTCCTGTTTTTCCCAAAGAGACTTTAAAGTGTACTTAATCTATTATGGTTTATCACTCATCCAAATCTATGATATGTCTTTCCTTTTATTCAGCCTTTTTGTTTCTGGGTAAAGTTTTCATCTTTTCTTGTTACTCTGGTTCCTAGTTGCTTTTTTTTTTTTTTTTTAAATTATGTTTTGTTGTCATTGTGAATGAATTCACATTTTTCTTATAATTTCTACTGTCTATTATACAGGAAAATGATTGATTTTTGTGCATTTATCTTATGTCAAGATATTTTACTGTAGTCCTTCGTACTACATTATTATATCATGTTTTTCTTGGTATTTTAGGAATAAAATGATATTGCCTGAAAATTTACCTTGTGCCTTCTCCCAAATAAACTACTACATTCAAATAAATTTATCAGTAGATTATGAGAGCTAATCTATCCCAACCACATTCTCCTCTGGGATGACAAATTTACTTTAGTGATATCTTGTTGGAAAACATACTGCCTAACTGGGTTTGGGGAAATTACAATGACAACAAAACCCATGTCCATAAGAGGAGATATAAATGGCTATTTAAATATATATATTTTTAGTAACACAAATAATACGGTAAAACAAAGAATATTGCTCACCATCTGGTTCTACAACGATTGAATCATAGCCACTGCAGTTGCTGACCAACAGGACACCCTGAAAGGAATTCAGGAAGAAAAACAGCATGAGGCACTCTGTGCTTTGGAAAAACAGGCCTCTAAGATAGATAAATCTCAGGAAGAACTTTAATGAACCCAGATTCTTGAATCTTCCTATACACATAAAAGCACTAAAATCATTAACTGAGATCGCTGTTCCTGGTAACTAGCAATAACCTTTTACAGAGATGTATGCTTGACTGCATGTATTCCCTCAGCAAAATTGTATATATACTGACTTCTCCCCCAACTTCTTGGAAGCAGTTCTCTCAGAGCTACTTTACTGAAAGGCTGTTTCCCAAGCTATAGTCCTCAGTAAGACCCTGAATAAAACTCAACTCACAGCTCTTACGCTGTGCATTTTTCTTTCAGTTGACAATACACAGCCACAATATCACATAAACATTTTATTTTATAGACAGTCTTAATATGTATTTTTCTAAATTTATATTTTTTCTCTGTGTTTGTATACAGACCATTCTTGAATCTGATTTCTAATAGTAGTGAATTGCATTTCAAAGTCATTCTGTATTATTTTGATACCCAACCATCATGAAATAGTAAATGCTTAAGGAAACCCCAATCCTTAACTTCAGGAAAAGTCCAGCATATATAACAGGAATCTCTAAAGTTCATTTTTAACAGAGAATTTTATAAAGAGGTCTAAAGTCCAAAACTGGAAAAAAAAAAAAGTAAAAATACTTTTTAGACATTAATTTGAAGATCAGACAACATAGGTTGAAGCTCTATTTACAATTCAGTGAAGTTCAGTAAGGATATGACCTTCTCTCCTCTCTGTTCTGTTCTTAATTCTACTGACTTTAATCTGTGTTTGCCTCACTACCCTGTGCCAGGCCAATAATAGTAAGTGGTGAACTATTACCCAAGAATTACTGAGATTTTTATAATTTGAAGAAAACTCATCTTAAAATAACTTTTCTTTTTAAATAATGTCCTATCATAAGGGAGTGATTTTGTTTTGCTCTTGTCTAAATATTCCAAGCCTCATAACTTGGTAGGTCTCTTAATTCCATGAGAACTAACTATTAACTTATCCTTGGAAACTTAGTCTATGAGTATCTGAGTCTTTATGCCACCTCAGCACAGGAAATTATAATGGATCCACTGGCATTTTCTTGAAGATAAATGTCTGTATCTATATACTTTGACTTTATCTATTCAGTAAACTTTTAAATAGTCCATATTTTGCTTCCTCAAATATGTAGAGAAACTAATTATCTTGGAAAACTAGGTTGGGTAGAAAACCTGGTGAAAACTTCTATGGGCAGTATCATTTTTCAACATGTTTCCAAGGATGTGGGAAGGTCTTGGATTGTAATTTACCTGTTTAATAGCTACCTGGAGTAAGATGATATACAGAACTCATTCTGCAGATATTCTTCTCTTCACCTTCAGCAAGATATTAAATGCTTTTAAATTGCTACTCTTTACTGTTTTATTGTTGTTAACAGAACTATTATGGTTGTTACTGGCCATCTTTATAGCCCTTTGCTGCTTCACTTCCACAGCATGCAAGTCTGGCTACCAAAAATGTCATTGATCCTAGTTTTAAGCATCAACCTTAGATGATAAAAATGGTGATATCCTTGAATGACAGATTCAAAAGTATCATAAAAAGTCTTTCAAACAGATGGCAAATATACCACTGTTTACATATTTTAAATGAATACTACAGATGGTAAGAAATTATTCCACCATGTTTAATAGGAAAATTCCACAGCATTTCTACAAAGGCACTTTTCTTTTTACTGCAAGGAAATATATGCAGTAATTTAGCTACCAATCACTCTTTTGCATTCCAAATTGTATACTGGAGGCATATGGGAAAGATGGCTTAAGAGCCGGTATTCCTTTTTTCTTTATGTATCCTTAAATTTATTGAATAGTCAAAATAAATAGGAATGAGAAAGGTGTATGGATGTGTTCATTTTTAGAAAAAAAATGATAATTCTTAAAGGCATTTTTAGATAATTTACTCATTCAATTACAACACATTTCATGCTTAAAAATTTGGGGCTATAAAGAAAACATAAAATGTCACATGTTAACAGTTTAAAAACATCACTTTTTAATGTATGAAGAATCCGTTTGTATTCTACACTAATTTTATGTTTATTTTATGAAATGATGGTATAACAAAATGTTTTGAGTGACAGGAATAATTCAGTAAATTAAAGATTTGAAAACAAGAATTTCAAATTTCTATTTGATTATAATATAAATATGATTATAGTTATAGTAGCTGAGCATTGAAGATTACTGCACTTTATATGAGCACTTGTCCAATACCTTAAAATATTTCATTCTGTTCTCTCAATATTGTACACATATTCCTTGGATATTGGTGAGGAAATCAGTCTCTCCATAAGCAAACTTACTTGATGTCACAAATTCTGAAAAACAAAAAATTAATTCCAAAATCAGGATCCCTTCATAGAACTTCAATATCATTCTCACCTTCTTTTTTTGAACAATTACTATAACTGTCTTCTTTTCAAAATACATTTAGCTTTTAAAAATGTAAATTTGATGTATTGAAACATATACGTTATCAGATTTTTCCCTTCAAATAGCTTTTTGAAATATTTCTCACTTGTGAGCATAAGGCTGTCCCTTTGTAAAGGACTGGTAGTAGAGGTAATCCCTGCTTCCATCACATATAAAAAATAACCTGTTACATTTATGTGTTAAGAGTTGAGGTACAGTCTTCCTTGCCTTCTGGCTACTGTGTGTTGCCATTATTTCTTCTTCACATAGACCTTTATAAAAAGCATTGTTAAAATTCAAAGTTTTTAATCTTTTTAAACAAGATAATATAGAAGGGGAAGACCTTCAAGATAGCAGAGGAGTAAGACGTGGAGATCACCTTCCTCCCCACAAATACATCAGAAATACATCTACATGTGCAACAGCTCCTACAGAACACCTACTGAACGCTGGCAGAAGCCCTCAGACTTCCCAAAAGGCAAGAAACTCCCCATGTACCTGGGTAGGGGAAAAGAAAAAAAAAAACACAGACAAAAGAATAGGGATGAGACCTGCACCTCTGGGATGGAGCTGTGAAGGAGGAAAAGTTTCCATACACTAGGAAGACCCCTCACTGGCGGAGACGGGGGGTGGCAGGGGGGGAAGCTTCGGAGTCATGGAGGACAGCACAGCAACAGGGGTGCAGAGGGCAAAGCAGAGAGATTCCCACACAGAGGATCAGTGCCAACCAGCACTCACCAGCCTGAGAGGCTTGTCTGCTCACCCGCTGGGGCGGGTCATGGCTGGGAGATGAAGCTCCAGCTTCAGAAGTCAGATCACACAGAGAGGACCAGGGTTGGCTGCATGAATACAGCCTGAAGGGGGCTAGTGCACCACAGCTAGCTGGGAGGGAGTCCGGGAAAAAGTCTGGACCTGCCTAAGAGACAAGAGACCATTGTTTCGGGGTGTGCAAGGAGAGAAGATTCAGAGCACCACCTAAACGAGTTCCAGAAATGGGTGCGAGCTGCGGCTATCAGTGTGGACCGCAGAGATGGGCATGAAATGCTAAGGCTGCTGCTGCAGCCACCAAGAAGCCTGTGTGCAAGCACAAGTCACTATGCACATCTCCCTTCCCAGGAGCCTGTGCAGCCCGCCACTGCCAGGGTCCTGTGATCTAGGGACAACTTCCCTGGAAGAATACACTGTGCGCCGAGGCTGGTGCAACGTCATGTTGGCCTCTACTGCACTTTAACCCCGTCCTGCCTGAGCAAAGAACAGATGTACTCAGGTGACCTAAACGCAGAGGCAGGGCCAAATCCAAAGCTGAACCCAAGGAGCTGTGTGAACAAAGAAAAGAAAGGGAAATTTCTCCCAGCAGCCTCAGGAGCAGCGGATTAAATCTCCACAATCAAGTTGATTTACCTTGCATCTCTGGAATATCTGAATAGACAACAAATCATCCCAAAATTGAGGTGGTGGACTTTGTGTGATTTTGTCTCTATAGCTTTGCTTTTACCATTTGTCTAATGGTTCTGCCTGTCAACTTTATTTTTTTTAATTTAAGTACAGTTTTTAATGCTTGTTATCATTAGTGGATTTGTTTTTTGGTTTGGTTGCTCTCTTCCTTCTTTCTTTTTTTATTACTTTTTAATTTTTTTGTTTTTAATAATTATTTTTATTTTAATAACTTCATTTTATTTTTTTCCTCCTTTCTTTCTCCCTTTTCTTCAGAGCCACGTGGCTGACAGGGTCTTGGTGATCCGGCTGGGTGTCCGGCCTATGCCTCTGAGGTGGGAGAGCGGAGTTCAGGACATTGGTCCACCAGAGACCTCCCGGGTCCACGTAATATCAAACGGCAAAAAATCTCCCAGAGATCTCCATCTCATCACTAAGACCCAGCTCCACTCAACGACCAGCAAGCTACAGTGCTGGAAACACTGCAGCAAACAACTAGCAAGACAGGAACACAACCGCACTCATTAGCAGCAAAGCTGCCTAAAATCATAATAAGGTCACAGACACCCCAAAACACACCACCGAATGCGGTCCTGCCCCCAGAAGGACAAGATCCAGCCTCATCCACGAGAACACAGGCACCAGTCCCCTCCACGAGGAAGCCTACACAACCCACTGAACCACCCTTAGCCACTGGGGCAGACACCAAAAACAACGGGAACTACGAACCGGTAGCCTGCAAAAAGGAGACCACAAACACAGTAAGATAAGCAAAATGAGAAGACAGAAAAACACACAGCAGATGAAGGAGCAAGACAAAAAGCCACCAGACCTAACAAATGAAGAGGAAATAGGGAGGCTACCTGAAAAAGAATTCAGAATAATGATAGTAAAGATGATCCAAAATCTTGGAAATAAAATGGAGAAAATACCAGAAATGTTTAACAAGGACCTAGAAGAACTAAACAGCAAACAAACAAGGATGAACACAATAAATGAAATTAAAAACTCTCTAGAAGGAATGAATAACAGAAAAACTGAGGCAGAAGAACGGATAAGTGACCTGTAAGATAAAATACTGGAAATAACTACCACAGAGCAGAATAAAGAAAAAAGAATGAAAAGAATTGAGGACAGTCTCAGAGAGCTCTGGGACAACATTAAAGGCACCAACATTTGAATTATAGGTGTCCCAGAAGAAAATGAGAAAAAGAAAGGGACTGAGAAAATATTGAAGAGATTATAGTTGAAACCTTCCCTAATATGGGAAAGGAAATAGTCAATCAAGTCCAGGAAGCACAGAGAGTCCCATAGAGGATAAATCCAAGGAGAAACATGCCAAGACACATATTAATCAAACTATCAAAAGTTAAATACAAAGAACAAATATTAAAAGCAGCAAGGGAAAAACAACAAATAACATACAAGGGAATCCCCATAAGGTTAACAGCTGATCTTTCAGCAGAAACTCTGCAGGCCAGAAGGGAGTGGCAGGACATATTTAAAGTGATGAAACATAAAAACCTACAACCAATATTACTCTACCCAGAAAGAATCTCATTCAAATTTGATGAGGAAATCAAAACCTTTACAGACAAGCAAAAGCTAAGAGAATTGAGTACCACCAAACCAGTTTTACAACAAATGCTAAAGGAACTTCTCTAGGCAGGAAACACAACAGAAGGAAAAGACGTATAATAAAAAACCCCAAACAATTAAGAAAATGGTAATAGGAACATACATATGATAATTACCTTAAATGTAAATGGATTAAATGCTCCAACCAAAAGACATAGACTGGCTGAATGGATACAAAAACAAGACCCATATGTATGCTGTCTACAAGAGACCCACTTCACACCTAGGGACACATATAGATTGAAAGTGAGGGGATGGAAAAAGATATTCCATGCAAATGGAAATCAAAACAAAGCTGGAGTAACAATACTCATATCAGACAAAATAGCCTTTAAAATAAAGACTCTTACAAAAGACAATGAAAGATAGTACATAATGATTAAGGTATCAATCCAAGAAGAAGATATAACACAAGAAGAAGATATAACAATTGTAAATATTTATGCACCCAACATAGGAGCACCTTAATACATAAGGTAAATGCTAACAGTCATCAAAGGGGAAATCGACAGTAACATAATCATAATAGGGGACTTTAACACCCCACTTTCACCAATGGACATATCATCCAAAATGAAAATAAATAAGAAAACATAAGCTTTAAATGATACATTTAAAAAGATGGACTTAATTGATATTTATAGGACATTCCATCCAATAACAACAGAATACACTTTCTTCTCAAGTGCTCATGGAACATTCTTCAGGATAGATAATATCGTGCGTCACAAATCAAGCCTTGGTAAATTTAAGAAAACTGAAATTGTATCAAGTATCTTTCCAACCACAACGTTATGGGACTAGATATCAATTACAGGAAAAAATCTGTACAAAATAAAAACACATGGAGGCTAAACAATACACTACAAAAAAACCATGTGATCACTGAAGAAAACAAAGAGGAAACCAAAAAATACCTAGAAACAAATGACAATGAAAACATGATGGCCCAAAACCTATGGGAGGCAGCAAAAGCAGTTCTAAGAGGGAAGTTTATAGCAATACAATCCTACCGCAAGAAACAAGAAATATCTCAAATAAACAACCTAACTTTACACCTAAAGCAATTAGAGAAAGAAGAACAAAAAACCCCAAAGTTAGCAGAAGAAATCATAAATATTAGACCAGAAATAAATAAATAAATGAAGGAAATGAGAGCAAAGATCAATAAAACAAAACCTGGTTCTTTGAGAAGATAAAAATAATTGATAAACGATTAGCCAGACTGATCAAGAAAAAAAGGGAGAAGACTCAAATCCATAGAATTAGCAATGAAAAAGGAGAAGTAACAACCGACACTGCAGACATCATGAGGATCAAAGGATCATGAGAGATTACAAGCAACTATACGCCGATAAAATGGACAACCTGGAAGAAATGAACAAATTCTTAAAGAAGCACAACCTTCTGAGACTGAACCAGGAAGAAACAGAAAGTATAAACTGACCAATCACAAGCACTGAAATTGAAACTGTGATTAAAAATCTTCCAACAGGGCTTCCCTGGTGGCACAGTGGTTGAGAGTCTGCCTGCCGATGCAGGGGACACGGGTTCGTGCCCTGGTCTGGGAAGATCCCACATGCCGCGGAGCGGCTGGGCCCGTGAGCCATGGCCTCTGAGCCTGCGCGCCCGGAGCCTGTGCTCCACAACGGGAGAAGCCACAGAAGCCACAGCAGTGAGAGGCCCGTGTACCACAAAAAAAAAAAAAAAAAAAAAGGAAAAAAAAAATCTTCCAACAACAAAAGGCCAGGACCAGATGGCTTCACATGTGAATTCTATCAAACATTTAGAGAAGAGCTAACACCTACCCTTCTCAAAATCTTCCAAAATATACCACAGGGAGGAACACTCCCAAACTCATTCTATGAGGCCACGATCACCCTGATACCAAAACCAGACAAAGATGTCACAAAGAAAGAAAACTACAGGCTAATATCACTGATGAACATAGATGCAAAAATCCTCAACAAAATACTAGCAAACAGAATCCAACAGCACATTAAAAGGATCATACACCATGATCAAGTGGGGTTTATCCCAGGAATGCAAGGATTCTTCAATACGCGCAAATCAATCAAGGTGATATGCCATATTAACAAACTGAAGGAGAAAAACCGTATGATCATCTCAGTAGATGCAGAAAAATCTTTTAACAAAATTCCACACCCATTTATGATAAAAACCCTCCAGAAAGTAGGTATAGAGGGAAATTACCTCAACATGATAAAGGCCATGTATGACAAACCCACAGCCAACATTGTTCTCAATGGTGAAAAACTGAAACCATTTCCTCTAAGATCAGGAACAATACAAGGTTGTCCACTCTCACCACTATTATTCAACATAGTTTTGGAAGTTCTAGCCATGGCAATGAAAGAAGAAAAAGAAATAAAAGTAATGCAAATTGGAAAAGAAGAAGTAAGCTGTCACTGTTTGCAGATGACATGATACTATACATAGAGAATCATAAAGATGCTACCCGAAAACTACTAGAGCTAATCAATGAATTTGGTAAAGTAGCAGGATACAAAATTAAGGCACAGAAATCTCTTGAATTCCTATACACTAATGATGAAAAATCTGAAAGAGAAATTAAGGAAACACTCCCATTTACCATTGCAACAAAAAGAATAAAATACCTAGGAATAAACCTACCTTAGGAGAAAAAAGACTTGTATTCAGAAAACTATAAGACACTGATGAAAAAATTAAAGATGATACAAACAGATGGAGAGACATATGATGTCCTTGGATTGGAAGAATCAACATTGTGAAAATGACTATACTACCCAAAGCAATCTACAGATTCAATGCAATCCCTATCAAACTACCAATGGCATTTTTCACAGAACTAGAACAAGAAATTTCACAATTTATGTGGAACACAGAAGACCCCGAAAGCCAAAGCAATCTTGAGAAAGAAAAATGGAGCTGGAGGTATCAGGCTCCCTGACTTCAAACTATACTACAAAGCTACAGTATTCAAGACAGTATGGTACTGGCATGAAAACAGAAATATAGATCATTGGACCAGGATAGAAAGCCCAGAGATAAACCCACACACATATGGTCACCTTATTTTTGATAAAGGAGGCAAGAATATACAATGGAGAAAAGACATTCCCTTCAATAAGTGGTGCCAGGAAAACTGGACAGCTACATGTAAAAGAATGAAATTAGAACACTCCCTAACACCATACACAAAAATAAACTCAAAACGGATTAAAGACGTAAATGTAAGGCCAGAAAGTATCAAACTCTTATAGGAAAACATCGGCAGAACACTCTATGATATCAATCACAGCAAGATCCTTTTTGACCCACCTCCTAGAGAAATGGAAATAAAAACAAAAATAAACAAATGGGACCTAATGAAACTTAAAATCTTTTGCATAGCAAAGGAAACCATAAACAAGTTGAAAAGACAACCCTCAGCATGGGAGAAAATATTTGCAAATGAAGCAACTGACAAAGGATTAATCTCCAAAATTTACAAGCAGCTCATACAGCTCAATATCAAAAAAACAAACAACCCAATCCAAAAATGGGCAGAAGATCTAAACAGACATTTCTCTGAAGAAGATATACAGATTGCCAACAAACTCATGAAAGGATGCTCAACATCAGTAATCATCAGAGAAATGCAAATCAAAACTACCATGAGGTATCACTTCACACCAGTCAGAATGGCCATCATCAATACATCTGCAAACAATAAATGCTGGAAAGGCTGTGAAGAAAAGGGAACCCTCTTTCACTGTTGGTGGGAATCTAAATTGATACAGCCACTATGGAGAACAGTATGGAGGTTCCTTAAAAAATTAAAAGCGAGCTACCATACGACCCAGCAATCCCACTACCGGGCATATACCCTGAGAAAACCATAATTCACAGAGAGTCATGTACCACAATGTTCATTGCAGCTCTATTTACAATAGCCAGGACATGGAGGCAACCTAAGTGTCCATCATCGGATGAATGGATAAAGAAGATGTGGCACATATATACAATGGAATATTACTCAGCCATAAAAAGAAATTGACTTGAGTTATTTGTAGTGAGGTGAATGGACCTAGAGTCTGTTCTACAGACTGAAGTAAGTCAGAAAGAGAAAAGCAAATACCATATGCTAACACATATATATGGAATCCAAAAAAAAAATTGGTTCTGAGGAACCTAGGCGCAGGACAGGAATAAAGACGCAGACGTAGAGAATGGATTTGAGGGGAAGGGGAAGGTTAAGCTGGGACAAAGTGAGATACTGGCATTGACATATATACACTACCAAATGTAGACTAGATAGCTAGTGGGAAGCAGCTGCATAGCACAGGGAGATCAGCTGGGTGCTTTGTGACCACCTAGAGGGGTGGGATAGGGAGGGTAGGGGGGAGGGAGACACAAGAGGGAAGAGATATGGGGATATATGTATATGTATAGCTGATTCACTTTGTTATAAAGCAGAAACTAACACACCATTGTAAAGCAATTATACTCCAATAAAGATTGTAAAAAAAAAAAAAAGATTATATACAAATTGAAATGCATGAGAGGTGGACATAGAAACTTACATTTATAGGTCAAAATTTTAACACTACATGGTACAACTTCTATTTTGTGACAAGATGGTGACCAATGTTCTTCCAGAGACAGGACATAAACATTGCCTCAGTGTACCAAAACCAAGGGCATCTAAGACATCCCTGTTAGGAATTGTTTTAAAGTTTTGATCTCTATTTTCTAAACAGTGGTTCTCAAATGTTATATTACATCAGAATCACTTGAAGACTGTTTAAAATAAAGATTGCTGGTTACCAGACCCAGAGTTTTGGATCCACCCAGTTTGTGGTGGAGCTATAAAATTTGCATTTCTAACAAGTTCCCAGTTGATTTCTATGCTGCTCATCCAGAGACCACATTTTGAGAACTACTACGTTAGCATTAAGACAAAGGGAAAAAGCACTGAACTGAGGTCAAGTTCTTAACTTAGTTTAGCCATTAACTGTGTGATCTTGGGGATGGCATTTACTATCGCAGGTTTACTGTTTTATCTTTTTCAAATGAGAGTGTTGGCCCAGGTGATTGCTTATTTCCTTGTGTTTTACCCCAAAATCTATGAATATAAATCAAGAGCCACGAAGGAGCATACAAGCCCTTTAATTAGGATGATTCAAAGGTCTGAAAACACTTTTTAAATTACAGAGGAGCTCTTCCCTTCATCCTGGCTTCCTCTGCAAAGGTGACTATACGTGAGCTCAAAATGTTTCTGCTTGAGCTATACAAACAAACAAACAAGCAAACAGAACTAAACATATACTTTAATGGGTATGTGATTCTAAATTCAGTTTTTTCTTTATCATATTAAAGATTATTGCTGAGGCCCTCACAACAATGTTGTCGGAGATTTCTTCACCTCAGGCTGCTCTTTGGACTTAAAGCTAATTCCTTACCACTCTATATTGATTTAAAACCTGAGGGTTTTTAGAGCCTCTTGCCAAGCCACCTATGTGATAGGTTATTCAATAAATACTATCTTCTGTTAATTATAATGGTGGTTCTTTCCATCTCTGTATTTCAGAGACTTTAAATTCTCTGAGCTAGAGAGAATTGGAGGGAATAGTCAAACACACAAATGTTCTCTCCGTAGCTGATCTGACTAGGTTCTACTTAGGTTAGACTTACTTAGGTCCACCTGACCTCTCTTGAATTATATTATTCCATTTCAATTACAGTTGAGACAATTTCAGTCACTGATGAAAACAGACTGGAAAGACGACTGACTATTCAGAATCAATAAAGAGTGTGAGAGGTTTTATGCTCTGTGGGAGCAATGGAGTGTTAGGAAAGTGGTTTTCTAATTTGTACCCTTGGCAGCTCCTAAAGTTTTAACAAAAGGGCTATTAAAGTATCAATATTAATAGTTTAAAAGAAGTCAGATATCATATTCTTAAATTTTATTTGTAGTCTGTTATAAAATTGATCAGCCTGAAAAGTTGTCTGCCCTGCAGGTTCTCCTTTCCCTTACCCTTTAACAACGATCCTTTAAAAAAAAATCAATCTCAAAACTCCCTTCAGTGCTTGGCCTGATGTGGAAGAATCTCCAGAATGGCAAATAAAGGAACATTTCCACAATTGTTTCAAGCAAGTAATTCACAATCATCTCATAAAATATTTTTTCAAATGAATTTTACTTTATAAAAATAGTATTTATTGGAATTCATAATGTATTTTGTTGTTTTAAATAAATTAAGTACAAATAATAACTGCAATAAAAAGTCACTCTAAAAGATATATAGAGCTTTATAGCTACAGGAAATTAAAATTTAAAAATAAATATCTATAGAAAAGTATGATAAGATGTTCAGTAGAAAACCTTCAAGTTTAAAATCATACATTGGGATAAATTAGTGTTGCAGAATTAAAATGGGAGTAAAAATTCAAGGAGACAAAATCAATGGTATAAAATTTCCTACCATTAAATAATAACTTGTTTCTGTGTTTTTAAATGAATGATGATGATATCAATTTATTATAGTATTTATGTTCCACTGCTGTCAATACTTAAATAATATCATAATTTCAACTATCTATGCTAAGATAAAACGTTTAGATGTCACTTTAAAATTCGTGCATAGAATGGTTTTTAGCAATTCATTTTGGAGTAACAATAATACCTGAACAGCTGTGTTCCATTATTGAATAAAGTATAGAATTGACAACTCTAATAATAATAGTAATAATTAAAATAATGACAACTTAATAACCTAGTTTTAAAAACACTTCTGAAATATATTGAATTAAAATGTTCATATAATAAAGTAGGCATTATTATCTCCTATTTGTAGATGTGGAAACTGGCCATTGGGTAACATAGGCAAGTCACTAGCTTGAATTGAAAATAATATGAAAGGTGAAGGCAGTACAAAATTTCATCCCAGTGATTCCTATGTTTGCTTTTTCTACCTACTTCTACCAAAGTGTAAAAAGTGATTGACCATGACAATAACATACAAATTTCGTATACATCTGCAAGATCTATACATCTGCATTTCATACATTTTGTTCCTCTATACATGTACATCTGCATTATACATATATATTTCACTGGGTCTGAAAAACTTTGTAGAAGATCTTTGTGCTGAGGTTTCATCAAAATTTTCCCAGTTAATAATTCTTTAACAATTACTATATTGTAATATCATATGTTTCCTTCCTAGAACTGTAATATCTTTCTATTTTGAACTGTTCTTCTGTAATTAGTTTAGGTCACTCTTCCATCTTTTATTAAAATATTATTAGTGAAGCACCAGTGGATTCAGTATCATCAAATCCACTAAAGGTAAATTATCACTTGTGACTGATAATTTTCAGTAGCAAAGTATCTCTGAATTCATCAGGGAGATTAACACTTATAATCACCTTTATAAAAAAATGAAGTCTAAATTAGTTCAACCAAGAAAAGTGATAAAATATTTTTTAATTTGACTAAAATGTTGCTATTGGCAATATAATGCAGAAGAAAATGAGTGTCTGAGTTGCCAAGAATATTTGTTCCATTGCAACTGTCTTTCCCTCTATTAAAAGGTATTAGACTCAGCCTTTATTTTAATAACTAGGCAATCTCAAAGCTTAAATCAACATTTGCAACCAAAAACCATGTCAATCATTCTGACTTGAAAAGAAAATCTTGAGCATTGCAAGTGCCAACCACCATCCAACATTTGGCCTTCAAACATCTATTAAAGGTTATTATCAACTGTTCAACTAGCATTTTGGGGGAAAGAAATATAACCTACTCTGAGTTCCACGAACTCGCTGATTTAATGTAATCTAATGCATTAGTTTCAATGCCTCAATATATATATAGGTACTTTTCTGAGTACCTAAAAATGTCTGTGGGTCACAAGACGGTTAGCCCTTAAGGGGGAAAACAGTTCTTCAATTCACTTCCAGCCATTTCCAACACTTACATATATGGTACAAGATGCCATATAATGGGAAAATGCCTCAAGAAACTTTATTCTACCTTGTCATACCAGAAAGATATGCTGAAAACCTGCCATGTGTCTACTTGTCACAGAATAGAATTTTTAAAACATCATTACTAATTTCCCCAATACTAGATAATTTTATCTACGACGAGCAACCCTCACTCACACCTGAAGAACAGCATCATAATGAGGCTTAAGTGTAAATGATATGTCATCTACATTTAAAATCACAGATGATTAGTGATGGAAGCTTGTGTTTTTGAAGGATGCATTCTTTATCTGGCTCCTCTTTTAAACAGAACACTGTACTGGTTGTAGATACCGAAGAATATTTTAAAAAGTTATACATATGTTATTAATCCAGTTACATGTTATCCCTAAAAGGTCTGGATGATGGTAGTGATAGCACATGTTTATTAAAAAAAAGGATAAGAACTGAAGAAGGGACACAGATAAAAGCTTGCCCTTTCTTAGTGAAGCTGTGACACACATGGATTAGAAGATTGAGCAAGGATGGGACTTCCCTGGTGGTGCAATGGTTAAGAATGTGCCTGCCAATGAAGGGGACATGGGTTCGAGCCCTGGTCCGGGAAGATCCTACATGCCGCAGAGCAACTAAGTCCCTGCGCCACAACTACTGAGCCTGCACTCTAGAGCCTGCGAGACACAATCACTGAGCCCTCGTGCCACAGCTACTGAAGCCTGCATGCCTAGAGCTTGTGCTCCGCAACAAAAGAAGCCACCGCAATGAGAAGCCCGTGCACTGCAACTACAGAGAGCCCGGGCACAGCAGTGAAGAACCAACACAGCCAAAAATAAATAAATAAAATAAATAAATTTATATAAGACAAAACAGTTTAAAAACAAAAAAAAAATCGAGTGAGGAGAAAAGCATTCTTCAGCATGAGTATAGGGGATTTTCCTCTACTTATTAATCAGAGTAATGCTCATGACATTTCTAAGCTTTAGAGGAGTAAGAATGCATAATAGATCCAATCACACCTTTACATAATTATGCAGTCATAGGGTGCCAAAATGAAGGCATTTTTAAAAGTTCAGAATGAAGTAAAATTCACTTTCTAAATATTAGATAACTCTATTAGAATATTAAAAAAATCCTTTCCAAGTTATCAGAATAAAGGCATTTCTTCAACAAACTTTACTTGATAAAACATGTTTTTAAGGAGGTTCGTATATTTATATACAAATACAATTCACCTAAAGCTCACTGCATTGCTAGTGAATTCAATTACTCTTTTCTTGGTCACACATTATTTGACAGGAAGTCTATTGTTGTGGCATCATTTAGGTTTTACAAGCAGGCCTATTTTATAGGAAGCTGTGGTAGTATTTTTTAAAGAGAGGCTATATAATGCATTTTAGAGCCTCTGAGGTGAAGATTTATTGTATTCAATGGTGCCAAGAATAGATAGCATGGGCTGGCAATATACAAACATGTCCACAGTCATGATACAGTAGTCCAGCACTGGCATACAAAATGTCTACGATTTCAGCCCCTGATGTCTCAATGGGGATTGGCAGCTCAATCTCATACTAACTTGTCCAAACATGAGGCAGAGTTTACAAATAAAAACTCTAAATATATTTACTAATATGTGACTTTTTCATAGAAACTGCCTACTATTTTGAGTTTAAATATGTAAATAGAACTTATTCTCATAATTTTAATTCTCAGACTTTTCTTAAACCAACTAGTTACCATGTGTAAAATATTTACTTAAGTAGCATTTTATAATCGTCTTAGAATTTGTTATCTAAATTAAATTTGATCAGTCTATTGTAAAACTTTGAGCTTTAATGAGTAACTCACCTTTCTTAATAAATTTATTTATTTTATTTATTTATTTATTTTATTTTTGGCTGCATTGGGTCTCCATTGCTGCACACGGACATATTCTAGTTGAGGCAAGCAGGGGCTACTCTGTTGCGGTGCATGGGCTTCTCATTGCAGTGGCTTCCCTTTGTTGCAGAGAATGGCCTCTACACGTGCAGGCTTCAGTAGCTGTGGCTCGCAGGTTCAGTAGTTGTGGCACATGGGCTTAGTTGCTCCACAGCATGTGGGATCTTTCCAGACCAGGGCTCTAACCCATGTCCCCTGCATTGGCAAGTGGATTCTTAACCACTGCGCCACCAGGGAAGCCTGAGTAACTCTCCTTTATTGTCAGAGGTACTTTGCTCAAAGGGCAAAACATGGTAACTTTTCTGACAGAAATATAAACGTTTGTGGTGAACATGCATTTGAGAATCATGAAGAGTAATTTTATATATTTCAATAAGAAATTTGTTTGCTTCTTAGTAATCTGACATATTATGCCAGAGAAGACTGACTGTTTCTTACTGGCTTTGCTTAAATTAATGTAATTATATGCAATTTTAACAAAGTTTTTAGCTTAGGAGAAAAGTATATCATTTCCACCATGAAAATATTAAGTTATGCATTTGAGCATAACTGATATTATAAATTGTCATATTAATGATCCCACTAATCAAAGAAAATGTAGTGAAAGTATGGAAGGAAGAATACCCCACGAGTCTTTAACAAACAGACTCAATAGCAAAGGATCCTATAAAAACTAGAATATTTATGCCAGGATGTCTTCCATTATTCTGCCTGACTGAGGTATGCTACTTTTATAGAAGGAATACAGGGTGAATGAATGAATGAACGAGTGAATGAGTAAAGAATCAGACTAGCAAACAGATAAGTTTACAACTTGATTAAATTACAACATTTTGAACTTCTGCTTATTTTTACAGTTTTCATGTCTACTGTAATTACCCTTGGACACAGTGATTCCTACCAAGCATAGATTCAAATCACCCTCACCAAAAATGGTGTTACTTTACATAGCAAATGCCTGTCATCCAATTTCAAATGAAAGTTTGCCTTAAATCAGTAAACTTTTGAGTTAACAACATGCTGACACATTACATGCTGAGTTATGCATTTTGAGGTTCATTTTAAATGCAGCTTTTATTGATTAACTAATATTAGGTTTTAAAATTGTGAACTAGATTGACCAAAAAACAATGAAATGTGAAGTGATATGTTAGGTTTTACTATTTTCAAGGAACAAAAACAAATAACTATGTTATTAACCCTAGAAATCTGTCATTTTTAATGTCTAATTTTCTTCCTCAATCATCACTGATGTTTAGTCTCTTATTAAATATATATCACAGACACAACACAGTCACCTTCATTGGCAATATTTTTCTTATCTCAGAAAAGGAGCATATGCAATTAAGTATCACCTTATGTCATATTTGGTTACTTAGAGTAGTGTTATATACAGGGCATATGCCTGCCAACAATATGTCAGATTTATTTAGTGCTATATGACAAATCTTTCAAAGCCTTACCAGCTCTGGATACTGTTAAGAAAGTGTAGTATTATTTCTAGATGAACCATATGAATGGAACTGACACATTTTGGAAGGCAACTGTTTAAGTGAAAATGCCTATAAACCACATTAGGAGTGAAGAAAATGGTTTACATTCTAATTTAAAAATGATATATAGCTCTCCAGTTATCCCAGCACCACTTATTGAAGAGGCTGCCTTTTCTCTATTGTATGCTCTTGCCTCCTTTGTCATAAATTATGTGACATTTCTGTGCATGGGTTTATCTCTGGGCTTTCTATCCTGTTCCACTGATCCATATTTCTGTTTTTGTGCCAGTACCATACTGTCTTGATTACTGTAGCTTTATACTATAGTTTGAAGTTGGGAAGCCTGATTCCTCCAGCTCCATTTTTCTTTCTCCAGATTGCTTTGGCTATTTGGGGTCTTTTGTGTTTCCATACAACTTGTACAATTTTTTGTTCTAATTCTGTGAAGAATGCCATTGGTCGTTTGATAGGGATTGCATTGAATCTATAGATCGCTTTGGGTAGTATAGTCATTTTCACAATATTGATTTTTCCAATCCAAGAACATGGTGTATTTCTCCATCTGTGTCATCTTTGATTTCTTTCATCAGTGTTTTATAGTTTTATGAGTACAGGTCTTTCGCCTCCTTTGGTAGTTTTATTCCTAGGTATTTTATTCTTTTTGTTGTGATGGTAAATGGGATTGTTTCTTTAATTTCTCTTTCTGATTTTTCATTGTTAGTGTATAGGAATGCAAGAGGTTTCTGTGCATTAATTTTGTATCCTGCAACCTTACCAAATTCATTGATTAATTCCAGTAGTTTTCTGGTGGCATCTTTAGGATTTTCTATGTATAGTATCATGTCATCTGAAAACAGTGACAATTTTACTTCTTCTTTTCCAATTTGTATTCCTTTTAATTCTTCTTGTTCTCTGATTGCTGTGGCTAGGACTTCCAAAACTATGTTGAATAAGACTGGTGAGAGTGACATCCTTGTCTTGTTCCTGATCTTAGTGGTAATGCTTTCAGTTTTTCATCAATGAGTATGATGTTTGCTGTGGGTTTCTCATATATGGCCTTTATTATGCTGAGGTAGGTTCCCTCTATGAACATTTTCTGGAGAGTTTTTATCATAAATGGGTGTCGAATTTTGTCAAAAGCTTTTTCTGCATCTATTGAGATGATCATAAGGTTTTTATTCCTTAATTTGTTAATATGGTATATCACATTGATTGATTTGAGTATATTGAAGAATCCTTGTATTCTTGGGATAAATCCTACTTGATCATGGTGTATGATCCTTTTAACATGTTGTTGGATTGTTTGCTAGTATGTTGTTCAGGATCTTTGCATCTATGTTCATCAGTGATATTGGTCTATAATTTTCTGTTTTTGTGATATCTTTTTTCTGGTTTTGCTATCAGGGTGATGGTGGCTTCATAGAACAAATTTGGGACTCTTCCTCCCTCTGCAGTTTTTTGGAAGAGTTTGAGAAGGATTGGTGTTAGTTCTTCTCTACATGTTTGATAGAATTCGCCTGTGGAGCCATCTGGTCCTGGACTTTTGTTTGTTGGAAGATTTTTAATTGCAGTTTCAATTTCATTACTTGTGATAGGTCTGTTTATATTTTCTAATTCTTAAGAGAAAAACAAATACCGTATGCTAACGCATATATATGGAATCTAAAAAAAAAAAATGGTACTGATGAACCACTTGCAGGGCAGGAATAAAGATGTAGACATAGAGAATGGACCTGAGGACATAAGGCACAAGGGGGAAGCTGGGGCGAAGTGAGAGTAGCATCAACATATATACACTACTGAATGTAAAATAGATAGCTAGTGGTAAACAGCAGCATAGCACAGGGAGATCAGCTCGGGGCTATATAATGACCTAGAGAGGTGGGATAAGGAGGGTAGGAGGAAAGTTCAAGAGGGAGGGGATATGGGGATATATGTATGCATACGGCTCATTCACATTGTTGTACAATAGAAACTAACACAGCATTGTGAAGAAATTATATTCCAATAAAGATGTATAAAAAAATTAAAAATAAATAAAAATGATATATAGATAGATACCTGATTATTTTTATACTTTTATGTTAACCAAATGAAACTGATAGCTTAAAGGAGATGAAGACTTTTAAAAAGTCTTTAAAACTTCAGAGTGAATGTAATGAGCAATATTTTATAGAACATTAAATTTTAATAAGAGGAATTTTAATAAGAGAATGTGGGGACAGAGGTACTTGACAAAATATCTCAAGGCAATTAAGGAAGACTGTTAGCATAAGGAAAATAGTATAAAATTACTTGCATGGAATCATATTAAAAACAAAAAAGGCAAGAGAAAAAGCAAATTATTTGGAATTAAGAATCAATTTTGAGCAAAAAGAGAGTCAAGCAAAGTATATAAAAGGCTCAGGAGAAGACCCTTGATTATAAAATTGAGGTATATTGACAGTAAAAAGTAAAAGAGGCAGATTTCAAATAGAACCAAATAAACCAAATAGAGCATAAAGAGTGAAATATATTCATATATGTATATAATTGTAATAGTAACTCAATGGACAGATTTTCTCAGCATGTTAAACTCAAGAGAAGAAAGTATAAATTTATTCAAAGATAGATATGAATAACTGATCCATCTTGAAGCCAGTCATGGAACACATAAAAATCACTCATACACAGAAAGAGAAGTTTCAACATAGATGTGACTGGAGTTTCAGAAAGACTTGATTTTTATATATTGGATTTCACATGCTGCTGGTGAATGTGCAGATTGGTAACCATACTGGAGACAATTCGGCATTCATGTGTATCACTGGTGTCCCGCAATCCAACTCCTGCCTATGAAATGATCCTAGAGGAATTATTTCAAATGCATCAGGGGAGCTACAGGAGCATATTCATTACAAAAACAATAGCAAAAACAACCCAAATCTTCATCAGTATTAAAATAATCAGTGACAATGTACACAATCAATAGAATATTATATAGTGTTGGAAATGAATGACTACAGCTACATGATAAAAAAAGAATAAATTTCAAAAATAAGTTAAGCAAAAAGGAAAACCTCAGAAAAATACACACACTATTATTCCATTAATAGAAATTAGGTATAAGCAACATTAATTTTTGCTTATGTCTACATATTTATATAACAAATCTATAGAAATCAAGGAATTATCATAAAATTTCAGGTAGGGGTTATCTTTGAGAAGAAAAGAGACGTGATAGGTTGGAGGGAGAATGCAATAGCTTGGAATTAGATGATGTGGTATCTAAGGGACACGCAAGTTCTGTTCCTTAATCAGCAGGATTACAGCAGTGTTCACGTTAGTATCTTTCTTTAAATACTACATATAGTCTTCATAAAATATTTCTGTATATTTCATTTTTAAAACATTTTAAAATAAGAAATATCTATGGAGGGCTTCCCTGGTGGCGCAGTGGTTGAGAGTCCGCCTGCCAATGCAGGGGACATGGGTTCGTGCCCCGGTCCGGGAAGATCCCACATGCCACAGAGCGCCTGGGCCCATGAGCCATGGCCGCTGAGCCTGCGCGTCCAGAGCCTGTGTTCTGCAACAGGAGAGGCCAGAGAGGCCAGAGGACCGCAAAAAAAATAAATAAATAAATAAAAATAAAAATTATTCTCTGGCACTTCCTCTTTTGGCCATAAAGATTAACTATGGGAACTAAACTAGCCCTCTCTCATAAACAAAAAAGAAAAAGAAAACTGAGCAAAATAAATGAAAAATAAATCCTGTTTTCCAGCACTGGGCAAAGGCAACATAGGACTATGAGCCCTCAGAGTAGAGAATAAATGAAGTAAGCCCTGCAACTAACTTTTTGATAGTAGGGTTTTACCAAAGCACAGATTGGAAGGGGAACTCATGCAGAACATTGTGGTCTTGCTAAACTGAAGAGATAGAGATTAGCGTTTAGGTGAATTAAAGCAGCAAAACATTTGTCAAGGAGAAGACACACTGAAAAGTAACTACCCAATCTGCATAGGTGTTCCTTTGAATTGTTGCAGAATCCTGATGTGGGCATTTGAAGGCAAGACTCTGTGTGGTCAGGAAAAGAAAAACGACCAGGGAAGAAAACAATGACCAATAATTTATGAATGGAACATTTCCTATAGCTTGCACAGGATTGGGAGGTGTCAATAAAACAAAGTGAAGCAGTTTTATAAATAATTTGATAAAGATGCCTACTTTGGAAGAATTTTGAAATATAATGATTTATCTTGATGTTTAGTGATGAAAATGATCTATTAACAGCATTAACAGATAGATGCATATATGATCTTTGAAGATATTCATACAGGTAACATTTTCATATTAGATCAAACCATATGAAATTGGCATTTTTAAAAAACCAGTTGGATATTAACAATTTCATATAGTACCACCTAAATACTGTGTAGGTTTTATCTTTTTATCATTGTGTAGTTAGATACACTTTTAATTTTATGATACCTTTTTTGTTTTTACTTGAAGTTACTTTTTTCTGTAGCAACGGGTATTATATTAAAATGATCATGTTTGTTGCTTTAGGGAATCATGTTGTTGAAGCATAAGTCATTTTTAATGACTGAAATTTTTCTATTCTTGGCTCTGTTGACTATTTTTTGTCGGTCTCTCATACAATACAGGAGTTACAGCATGTTCCAAAAAAAGTTCTGGCTGACCAGAACCTGCAGAAGCTCCGAACTGGTCTTGCAGATATAAATGGTGGTAAATTGTGAGACAGCACTGAGATAGGCATGCCAGTGTAATGTGCCACTTTTCAAGGAGTTTTCAGGAAGACTCATTTTCAGGAAGACTGGTTCTCAGGAGAGTCAAATCCCATGCAAAGATACCGCCCTTTTTGCTCACAAACTCACTACTACGCCTCTTACACTGCTTGAAGAGGAGCTGACACCCAACTTGATATTCAGCTTTTTTCCTTTATCCCTTTGAAACTTAACAGATACCCAGGAGGGGGAAAGGAAACAACACAGAACATATGACCGAGTGACAGACAATAGTTAGGACAGACATACAAACAAGGCTGTGTGACTTCAATTCCAGAGGGGTCCTACCAAGAAAATACACGTAAAATGTTGCATTTGCTTTCACCAATGAGTAGTTTTCAAGGAGGTGAGAGGGTGAATATCACTTTCACAGATACTTTTAAGAAAAATTTTCTTTTCCAACTTAATATTTTTTCCCCTAGTATCAGTTTAAAATATTTACCTTTGTTTGTCCTTGATATAGAAAAGAACCATTTAAAAAAAATCATTTGTTGAAATGTTTATTAATATCAGTCTTTACCCTTGTGTGACAAGCCCTGTCAAAATGACATACAGTGGACATACTGATGTGCCTGTGCTGCAGCCACTCATGATTGGAGGCTTATTTTGTCATTTGATCTTTATACCTAATGGGTCCCTGCTGAACCCGAAGGAGTGACTGAAAATGACAGAAAGAGGTCAGTGCCTCGCATCTCAAAGGAAGGTTGCACGGCACCTTGGGTCAAGGAGTCTTTGTGTTGGTGTGAATCCTGATGCAGTGTTGGCACGAGCCTGCCATAACATGTGCTTGCCTTTCTTCGATATGGTTTTCAAATTCCTGATTTATAGCTCTGACATTTGATAGAGCAAAGGAAAAAATCAGAAGCAAAATTCAGTGACAGCTAACAACGTTCTCTTCTCTCAAATATTTTGTAGCTTCGCCTGAGGAGAGGTGAATCTCAACTATTTGATTGTTAATTAGAACTGCTGTATGAACACAACAAAATCAAATTGAATATAATCTGGTTTGTGTCATCTTATGTTAGCAATGTGGGGCAAAATCATCAGTTTACTGCAATTCATGAATAACTGCCTCAAGGACTGTGGGAGTGATTTGCCTCAAAGAAGATTTTCAATGCATTCTAATTTCAGAATTTTTAATATCATACTACAGAATAGTAATAAATTTAAATACAAACATGTACAGATACATAAAACTCAGGCTGTCCTTAGCCCTTCTTAACTAAAATTGGTTTAGACTGAATGCCATTTATTCTGAAAGTCAAGCATGGAAATTGTATTTGGTGTTTGGTTTGCTGACATTAGATAAATACTTGAGTTTTTTGGATAAGTTAATATGAAGAACTTGACACTTTTTAAAAATATTTTCTTAGCTCTTTTATTGAAGAACAGATCACTATGGAAATGACGTTAATGTCTAAATTCACATTTTTAACCCAGACGACCACCACTGGCAATGCCATATGAGAAACCTCATAAATATTACTGGATATGATTAACTTATATGGGAAGACAGTTTAAAAAGACGCTGTGTCACGCTACTAGAGATTGCCAAACTTCTTAAATTTTTCAATGATTAGATCATCTTACCTAGCCCATAGTTTAGGAGTAGATGCATACAGTTTTCTTTGTCAATGGTTCATAAAAGAGTAAATGTAATTTTAAAAAACATATCTGCCTTTTTTCCTGTTTTACTAATTATGTATTTTTTTGTTTTTCATTTCTTTACTATGTTAGTTTCAAATGTATGGTCAGGCATAAACATGTTACCTTTTTAGTCATTCATTTATTAGCACTGATCACTTACTGTGTATAAGGAGGCACTGGGAGGTCCTATTTTTCTGCATGTATTGTTTGTTAGTCTCTCTGATTTATCCATTCTCATTAACTCACTTTATAATCCCTCAATATTTTAGTTTAATTTATACTGTGATTTTTTTCAATATGTGTCCATTTTGTTTTGAACTATCTTTAGCCCTTTTTTCAGCTTCTCTAATAATAACAGTCATCATTTACTGAGATACTCTGTTAAATAGTCTGTACCCCAAATTTCCTTTTATTCTTCTAATAGTCCTGAGAGGTAGATGCCATTATTATCTCTGTTTCATGGATTAGGCACAGAGAGGTTATCTGTCCAAGTTCACATAGCTAGAAGTGATAAAATCAGAATTTTGAATGAAAGTCATTAGGTTCTTGAGCAACTACACTGCTTTGTTTCCCAGAGCATACTGCTTTGCAGTGGTCTAGGCCTTACCAATTAACTGCCTAACTCAACAGGCTTATCTCCAAGAAGGATATTAGAGCTAGGATCTGTTTTACCTGCCTTCTCCTCTAAATATATGTCATATGCCACATTCCCTCCAATTTTTTTTCAAAATTCTCTATTAAGTAACACAAAATTTTTCATCATAACTTACAAACTAAAAAGGTAAGTACATCTGCATACACAAGAGCCTCTTGAAAGTAATTACTTAGTCTAAATGGATGACTCTAACGAAAAGCAGGTGGGTCCTTGAAAAAAAAATACTGTGTACGTGGAAACCTTTGAGAAAATATAGTATTATTGTGGCAACTACTTACCTCAGTTTTATACTGCAAACATACAAAATTCATCTCTCTCTCTTTCTTTTCCCCACTCCCTGATTTAACCAAGATATTAACAGGAAAGAATTATTCTTTCTTCATATATTAGTGAAAAACAAAAATTTTGAGATTCAAAAGGTCAAAAAAAGAAATAAATATGTGTATGTAATATGAAAGGGAAACACATGCTAAATGAAGATTATGTATTTTTCTGTTTTCTGTTCCCCTTACTCTATTAAATATCATTGTTCCCTTTATTTCTCACTGTATATGCCATAACTCTAATATCTAAGGCCTTATATAATAATCCTCATATTAGTATCTCATCTTTTCTCTTGAGCTATACACATTTATTGCTACAGTCTCCAGATTAATATATTCAAATAGATTCCCACTCCTCCCAATCATTCCCTCTTCTATTCCATTCTCACCTACTCTTCTCTATCCTTGTCTATTATCATTCATCTTAATTCTATCAATATCCTCCTATTGACTTCCTGTTTATAGCCACTCAGACTATCAATCAATGATTAATCACACTGGCTACAAATTACCTTTCCAAACACAAAGATGTTATCATGTCACTCATCTTCTCAGAACCAGGTCCAAACTCCTTAGCAATGAATAGAGTTATTCTAGCTAGTCCTTTCTTTAATTCTTTCATACTTATCGAGATTATACCAAAGTATGCTACCAGTTTGGTAGCACTGAATTAATATATTTTTCCTTAACAGTCATATAGTATATATACATACATCTTTTTTCCTTCTCATGACAAGTCTTTGCAAATATTTGGTTGTAGAATGCCTTAAATAGTTTCCTTATTTACCTTCACTATTTTTTGTGTCACACCATAGATTTTTATGAAAATTAGTTATCTTTCCAAATGTGGAAGATGCTCACAATAGAAATTAAAGTGTGAAAGGAAGAGTACATCTCAAAATCAGAATGGCAGAGGTGAGATTCATGAAATATATCAGACAGAATTTTTAGCAACCCCTACAAATAACACAAAAATAGAGCCAAGGGGCCAGTAGGTAGATTAAAATGAACATTAAAAATGAAGTAACCTGGGCTTCCCTAGTGGCGCAGTGGTTAAGAGTCCGTCTGCCGATGCAGAGGACACGGGTTCGTGCCCCGGTCCGGGAAGATCCCACATGCCGCGGAGCGGCTGGGCCCGTGAGCCATGGCCGCTGAGCCTGTGCGTCCGGAGCCTGTGCTCCGCAACGGGAGGCCACAACAGTGAGAGGCCCGCATACCAAAAAAAAAAAAAAAAAAAAAAATGAAGTAACCTAAGAGAGGGAAGAGAAGGGGATACAAGTACTCAAAAGCAGTAGGGATAAATAGAAAACAAATAATAAAATAGTAGGCCTAAATCAAAGCATAGTAGGAATTACATTACGTACTAATTGATTAAACACTATAATTAAAATACAGAGAATGAAAGATTACATAAAAAAGCAAGACCCAACTATAGGCTGCTTGCTAAAAACAATAGATAGATTGAAATGAAATGGGGAGAAACATATACACTACTCAAATAAATAACAAGCATAGGAAGGTTGGAATGGCTATATTAATATCAAAAAAAGTAGACTTCAAGACAAAGATTATTATTAGCAAAAAATAGGTGATTTCATAATAATGAAAAAGTATACTTCATCAGGAAGATACAGCAATTATAAATTTGTATGTGTCTGATAACAAAGCTTCAAAATGAATGAAGCAAACATTGGTAGAATTGAACAGCAAAACAGAAAATTCATAATCATGGTAGAAAATTTGAACATCTTTCTCTCAGTATGATAGAGCTAGATAAAAAATTAGTAAAGATAAAGAAGTTCTGAACGTTAACAACCTCCTAGCTCTAAATGACATTTATAGAACTCCATCTAACAACTAAAGGACACACATTCTTTTAAAGAGCACATAGCATATTTCCCCAAATCGACCACATGATGGACCTTAAAATAAGTCTCAATAAGTTTAAAAGATTAAAATCCTACAGACTGTATTCTCTGACAACAAAGTAATTAAACTAATAATAATCAGGAGCAATAAGGCATGTAAGAAAATCTAAAATTTCTGGAATTTGAATAATGTGCTCCTGAATAATTCATAGGTCAATGAGGAAATTAAAAAGGAAATTAAAAATTATTTTGAACTGAATGACAAGGAAAATGCATCATTTCGCACCAGTTTACCAAAGGAGTGCATAACGGCAAAATGGCAACTACAATATTTGTTAATAGTATATTTAAAATGCGTAAAGAAAGACGGACATTTTAGAGAAATCTGATGTCAATGGAAAACAATATTTTTTTGGTATAAATAATTGTGTCTACTTATGCGTTTGGATTTTTGTGTATATGTATGTGTGTTTACACACACATATATCTGTATATAAAAATATATACAGGAAGCTTCTCTGCATTTGATAATGGCTTATAAGAAATCTCCACACAAACATTTATGTGAATAATTGAAGAAACTAACTCCCATTTAATAGAATCTGAACAAAGATCCTTTACAGTTGATTTTATTAATATCCAAAATAATTATCATAATTAGCTATAAAGAAATAAAAAGATAGGCACACTAATATGGTTGAAAGACAGTAAGAATCTGGAAGGAGGTAAAACTTACTATGGAATTCGTTTAAATTCAATTTTTTAATTGTTACTATTAAGATGACATTCTTAAAGATTCCACACTTTACCATAACAGAAAGGATAAAAATTACCCTCTCAAGTTCAACTCTTTACTTCTTGACTATTCATTGTACATTATCTTTATGTGCTAGTTACCAAAGCCTTTAGCAGGATCCTGAGCCTCAGCATCTTGCCTGTTATATACCATATTTGGTGCAGCATTGTGGGGAAACTGCATTTTTATATGTTCAGGACTGAAGCAACTACAGTGGTAATTTTTAAGTATCAGTATGTTGCCACAGATAAAGATGATAATCAGTCATGATCAATCTGCTGTAGACATGCATTTCTTTTCTTTTACATAGAGAAATAATTGACTCCACCAGTCTATGGAAATGTAAAGAAAAAATTTCTAGGAAAAACAAGGGTCACAATTAGTTCTTAAGGAATTTGATGTTAGAAAAGTTTTAGTTATGTGTTAACATAGTTTCTTGAAATGACTGTTTTGTATTCACGGAAAAGTTGGGATCATTTTAGCAGTATTATACATTAAAATAGATTTTTAAATTTCTGCTGTTCATGTATTTATTGCCAACATTTACAGAATAATTTATTGTTTCATGTTAAAAGACCGTCTTTGATTTTAATTATTTTATATTTCAGCTTCTGAACCTTCCTTAGTCCTAAAATATCCCTGATCTAATGAAACCACATCAAGGTGATCTTTGTCCGTTCAGTGCTGGGATCAGTCCACACCTTTTTGTAGAGGTGCATCTTATCATTAAGCAAACCAGATACATAAAATTTTTCATGTAATCAAAAGGTTATTTATCCTCTGTATAGAATTACTTTGCATTTTGGAAATTAATTTCCATAATTTCTTTGCATAGTCTGCTACGCCATTGAATTTAAGGTATTATTTTATTGAAAAGCATTTTTTTTCACAATTTTTCAGGAAATTATCCACTGTAAATCCAGCAAATGGTTTATCTAAAAGTAGATAATCACTCTTTCATTCATACATAATTATATTGATGAAGCTCCAAGGATGTAATTTTGCAAAGTTGGTGGGTGCCCTGATATTTACATTTAATTTAAAGACATTTAAAGACAGTAAAAAATTTGATTCTGAACTCTTTGACCACACTAAAATTCAGTATTACATTATATACAAGAACATAGCAATGATGTTCTAAAAATTATTTTTGGCATTTTTGCAGTCAGTGAGAGGAAAGCCATTTGCATCACTCTGTGGCTTGTTAATGGACTCATTCTCTTTATTCATTCAACTATTTTTTCTTTTTCTCTATCTTGTCAGTCTTTATATTATAATGTATAATTATTGGCAATAAATTCAATAGATGTTTATTGTGTACCAACTGTGCATTATGCATTAATCTAGGGACTGGATTTATAAAGATAAGCCTGTATTCAGGAATTATATAGTTGGGCAGATATGGAAGTAAAAGGTAATTTTAATACAGTGTGATGAAAGCAATAATTACTATGAATGGAATGATATGGGAAGACAAAGAAGAGGGACTGAGTAATTACTCTGGCTAGAGCTGTTTCAAAAAGCTTTATGGAGAAGATGATGTTGAATATGTTCTTGGCATGTAAACAACAGATTGTTGCTCCTGTTTTTTGTTTGTTTGTTTGTTTTTAAATTTTTTATTGTGGTAAAATACACATAACATTAAATTTACCACTTTAACCATTTTTCAGTGTACTGTTCAATGATATTAAATACATTCATAACGCTACGCAATGATCACCACCACCGATCACCATAACTCTGCATCTTGTAAAACTGAAACTTTATACCCATTAAACAATAATTCTTCATTCTATTCTCCCCCCAGCTCCTGACAATCACCATTCTACTGTCTGTCTCTATGTTTTTGACTATATTAAGTATCTCATATAAGTGGGATCATACAGTTTTTGTCTTTTTGTGACTGGTTTGTTTCACTTAGTATAATGTCCTCAAAATTTCTCCAGGTTGTAGCATATGTCAAAATTTTCTTTCTTTTTAAGGCTGAATGATATTTCTTTGTATGTATATACCACATTTTGCTTATCAATTCATCCATCTATGGACAATTGGGTTGCTTCCACACTTGAGCTATCATAAAATAATACTGCTGTGAACATGGGTATACCAATATCTCCTCAAAACCTTGTTTTTAATTCTATTGAGTATATATCCAGAAGTAAAACTGCTGGATCATATATATGGTAATTCTATGTTTAATTTTTTAAGGAACTGCCATAATGTTTTCTACAGCAGTTGTACCATTTTACATTTCCACCGAGTGCACAATGGTTCCAATTTTTCCATATCCTTGCCAACACTTGTTATTTTCTGTTTTTATTTTTGTTTTTTTTTTTTGATAGTAGCCATCCTAATGGGTAGCAGGTATCTCATTGTAGTTTTGATCTGTGTTCATTTTAGTTTTTTATTTGGTTTGTTTTTTCGGCTAATTTTCCTTAGATCAGTGTTTTTCAAAGTGTGTTCCAAGGACCACATGACCAAAATTACATTGTCAATAAACTAGAATGCTTATTAAAAATGTAATTTCTTATGCTACCAAACTTTTATTCAATAGTTATGGTATTGTTGAAGAATATACATTTTTAGAACTCCTCGGGTGATTTTTTTAGCAGAATAAACTTCACCACAGAAACAAGTAAAAATTATTTCCTTTTGCATCAACATTACTATCATATTCAGAATCAAATTGTCTATTACCATCATCTCCAAGTTGTGTTAACAAGAGTACTTATTTAGATTTCACTAATGTATTGCATACCCTCCCAAGGCCTGGTTTTTTTAGAGATAAATTAGATTCAATGAGCCAAAAATCTTGGGATTGGTGGACACTTTAGAGGTCCGAGTAGTTGAAGGCACCATTTAATCCTCAGGCCCTCTCTGCAATGCCCTACTAAGTCACCTCGCCTGTGCCATGTCTTTGAACCTACAGGTTCCCTTTCTCTGGAATACATTTGAACCCTCACTCACTGTAGGATATTTGCTCATGTTTCACATCCAGCCCAAGTGCCTCTCCACAAAGCCATCCATAAACGACTCCAGCCATGCAGAGCTGATGTTTCCTTCTATTGTACGATCACCGGACATACCTTCACTCTTATACTTACACTATCTTGCAAATTTTGTTGGAAAGGCTGCCCTGAACTCCATGAGGATAGAAATTATTCTAATTATTATTATAATTTTGTCTCGGCAGTGCCTTATACCTGGTACATAAAAGTATGTTCTTTATTTGAAATAGAATCTTAACAAAACTTTAAAAACTATGTTAACCAAGCAGTCCTTGATATATTGATACTGACAATTTTATTCACACAAACGGCTGAGGATTAAGAGTTACAAAGATCTTTTAAGCTAAAAATTATTAGAACTTGAATTTTGTCATAAAGTTGTGTATAGTGATATAGAAAAAAACTGAAATATC
Source organism: Hyperoodon ampullatus (assembly GCF_949752795.1). Taxonomy (NCBI): domain Eukaryota; kingdom Metazoa; phylum Chordata; class Mammalia; order Artiodactyla; family Ziphiidae; genus Hyperoodon; species Hyperoodon ampullatus. Next base: position 69,676,898 of record NC_136922.1, read on the forward strand.
AAGAGTCTATGTAAGAAAAATGTATATTTTTTAGGTTTTTTTGCAGTGATAAACAGGAAAAATTTTTTAATAGGTAGAAAATAAGAATATGTTTAATTTTTCCCTTTGACATGACATGCTGAATTTTATTTTATTTTATTTTATTTTATTTTTTTATTTTATTATTTTTTTTTGCAGTACGCGGGCCTCTCACTGTGGTGGCCTCTCCAGTTGTGGAGCACAGGCTCCGGACGCGCAGGCTCAGTGGCCATGGCTCACGGGCCCAGCCGCTCCGCGGCATGTGGGATCCTCCCAGACCAGGGCACAAATGCGTGTCCCCTGCATCAGCAGGCAGACTCTCAACCACTGCGCCACCAGGGAAGCCCCATACATGCTGAATTTTAGTTTCCAAATCAAACAAGGATAATTAAGTGTTGGAAAATATTCTGTATATAAGGTATTAATACAGATAACTTGTAGTGTACAATTTCAAGACAAATGATTAATTTATGAGGTTTTTTAATAGTGAAAAGTTTTCAGTTTTAAAATACTGATGGACTTTGTCTTTGAGATACATTTTGGGATCATTTTCTAAGCAGTAAAACAGGAAAAATAATTATGGGATACAGCTTTCCTTGGGAAACTGTATGGCTGATCTCATTGGTGGCTGTTTCCTTGAGAGAAGGATCCAATCTTGGAGCCACTTATTCTCTCACAGTTGATACGCACTAATACCACAGACAACCCAGAATTGCTTTACAATTTATTCCCTCTTGGTCTCTCAGATAATTAGTTGTAGGTAAAATCAATAGTTGTTTCCCCAAGGGTATTTCATTACAGTGACAATAAAATAACCCTTTTCATTATATTTACCAAGCTATTCTTTCAATTTGGTGCATTAGTGCAAGGACTAGACATCCTGAAGAACATATTTATAAAATAGCATCTACAACAAAGAAATGCACAATCTGTAGGGCCCATTAAATGGTGAAAATGCATGTCTATAGATAATGAACAATACTTTACTGAGCCAGTATTAACGTTCACAATATCAGTTGTGTGTTCTAAAGACTTGTGACAATCTGATGGCAGGCAAATGATTGCAATAAGGTAACAATTGAGCAGGTGCTTCAAAATAATGACTCAAGCCTTTTCCAGAAAGCCTATGGGAACCAGAGGTCAAACCTGCCCAGAGATACTAATAATGAGGAAGTGAAATGTCTATGATGGCAGTAAGCTAATCATCATCTTATTCATTATCCAGGTACAAAAATGCTGTGAGAAGCCCCGTTAAAAATCAATGCATATTGGCCTTTTAGCCAAAAAGGTGCCTCCTGAGAAACATCTGAGGGTCTTTCAGTTTGCGATTACAAACAAGAAAAGTAAAAGGAAAAAAAATTTTAAGTAAAATAAAGTTATCACAGAGTTTCTACCTAAAGTTTTAGGACTGCTTTGGGCCATCCCAGAAATGTTTACATTGCTGACACTCAGAATGTAAATGTAGCTCTCATGAGTGCACTGACATACTCTCCTTTATCCTGTTCTCTTTCTCACTGGAATCATTCCTGAACCACCACCTACTGGCTTCTGGAAATGTTCCCCAATTTTTATTTCTGACAGCAAGTGAAACTCAAAATTTTTATCTTAGTAGAGTGATATACAGAAAAAGAGAAAGAAAATAAAATTACTCAAAGTTGCCAATGTATTAAAAGGTGATGATTTAAAATTATTTGTCAGATCAATCTGTAGACTTCAAATGTCAAATTGGCAGGCTAGCAGTTCTAAAGCCACACTTCACTGACTATTTTGTCTGGGAAAGTGCCTGAAAACTGTGTTCTCTGGGGTTAATCCTCTGTCAGAGAGCACTTGCACCCCCCTTTAATCGGGCAAAGTTGTATTGAATGTTCTTTCTTCGTAGCCAGCAAGTAACTGGGGGATGACTGTCAGTTTTGATCTATTAAACATTTTGATTGTCCTCCCCTCAGTGACATCAGTTTTCTGTCCAAGACTGTGCAGCCATTCTCAGCACTCAGAGGTGACTTTTTTTTTTTTTTTGTAATGCTCATTTTATTGCCAATGCTGGGTCAGTGTGGAGTGGTGGTCAGCTCCCTGGTCTCTCTCTCTGATGTCCCATCCCCTCAAGAGGCGACTTCTTTTGACAGACAGACTGGCAGGGACTGAAGGTAGCTTGACAGCACCTGAGATTCTATTGTGTGTCAGCATCAACCTCTAGGTTGGCACCAGATGAAGGCAAATGTGGAAGACATTACCCGCTAGAGTGAGAGTGTCCTTATACACGCTGCTCTTTTGGTTCATTTGTTTCACTCCTGCTTTGATGATTTTCATTTTTATATTCTCTGACTAGAATTCAGGGAGGAGCCCCATCTTTGATGTCCCGGAATCTTACAGGAACTGAGCATGTGGGTCTGTGGAAAGTCAGCCACACAGGCATTCAGGAGACTCGGACACGTGTAGCTCAGTTTACAGAGTGTATCTATTGGAGAATTTTTCACTTTGCTAAATTCCTTTAGAAACTAGAAGACCCAGTGATTGATAACCAAACACACTATGCTTGAAATAAGGAGGATAATGTGTCTTGCCATGACTATGGTAATTTAGTTATATAATTATAAAAACTAAATAAAATCTGCTGGTTCTAAATCTGTGTGAAGGATGCTGGACGTTCAGATTACACAGGCACAGTGCAGACATGCTCTGCTCCCACATCTGTGCTAAGCCCCCAGTGTTCACAAGTTGCTGCCTAGAAAGAACTTCATTATAAATTCAGGGCATCATGTAAAGTTTCTGTCATGTTTTCAGGTCTGAAAAAACACAGTCTTAACTACCTAGGCTGGAAATCACACAGAGAAGAGCAGTGGTGGCACAGGTCCCCCATCTCTCAGTGTCCTGCGGGGAGGTGCACTTGCATCAGGGCAGGGCTAGATGTACTGCACTTCAGTACAACTTTCTACAGGGCGTGACAGTAAACACTGATGGTACTCCATCCAGATCTCCTCAAACATGTTTTACCATTTCAGCACTCCCCTTCTACAGCTTCGGTGTGCTTTTGCCTCTAACAGCTAGTACCTGAGGCCCCTCCAAAAGCAAAGAGCAAAAAGTACCTGGGAGTTTACATCCCACCACACTATCTCCATCCCCAATCAAGCTGCCCTTAGTCAATGACTAACAGCTGCAAGCATATGAAGGCCCACCTCTCTTGCCTTCATGCAGGACAAATCTGAGGAGTAACATACTCCAGAGTTCCTCTGTGGGACCAGGCTAAAGCTACTCCTCTTCAGACTTTGCCTGGAATCACATCTTGGCTTGTCTTCTTCCCTAACTAGCTTTCCCCAATTCTTTTTTTTTTTCTTTATGCGGGCCTCCCACTGTTATGGCCTCTCACGGGCCCAGCTGCTTCGCAGCATGCGGGATCCTCCCGGACCAGGGCACGAACCCGCGTCCCCCGCATCGGCAGGTGGACTCCCAACCACTGCGCCACCAGGGAAGCCCTCCCCAATTCTTTACATGCTTCTTCAGGAGGGCTTCTTAGTAAATCACTTGCACAGGATAATCCTTAACCCATGTCAGAATCTGCTACTAGACAACTTCACCTAAGCACGGGGCAAGTGTAAAAGCTGCCTTATACTGAAAGATTTACTGGACACCAGGCTAACTGAACATAGTGTCAGCAGTTGCCAGTTGTGAGACAGAAGCTGCTGAGCACTTGGAGACCTGAGGAACACAGGAGCTTAGGTGGGTGTATTAGTTATCTATTGCTAGATAACAAATTCCCCCAAAGCTTAACAGTTTAAATAATACACATTTGTAATCTCACAGTTCCTGTGTGCCAGCAATCCTGGCACAACTAAGCTGGGTCTCCTTCTTCAGGAGCCTGCACAGGCTGTAACCAACATATCAGGCAGGGTTGTGGTCATCTCCAGTTTTAACTAGGGTGGGAGCCACTTCCATGCTCCCTTAGCGGTTGATGGTAGGATTCAGTCATTTGTGGGCTGTTGGGTTTATTTCCTCACTAGCTGTTGGGCAGCAGCCCCTCCGAGGTCTTCATCTCATGAGTTTCTTCAACATGGCAGCTTGCTTCAGCAAAGCAAAAAAAAAAAAAAAAAAAAGACCAGAAAGCAAGCGAGATCAAGAGCTAGAAGGACAGGAGTCACAGTCTTTTGTAACCTAATCTTGGAAGTGATACCTCATTACTTGTGCCATTATTCTCTTGATTAGAAGCAAGTCACTAGGTGCAGCCCCTGCTCAGAGGAAGGAGACTGCAGAAGAACCAGCATCCAAGGAAGTGGGAAGTGGACTTTCCCTCTAGAGCCTGAATCCTTCAAGGCAATCTGACATAAGAATCTGGGGTCATTTTTGTAGATTCTTGCTTGTTACTCCAGTTTCCTTTCATTAAAACTTTAATTTATACTTCAATGATCATATTCAAAAGTAAATTCTGTGGAGTTTATTATTCCACATAAAGAAGTGAAGCACATATTTACACATAAATATCATTTAAATGTCAGTATAACGAAGAAATACTTGTAATAGTTCCATCCTTGGAATAAGTTATAAAAAATAAAATGGTTAAAATTCCGTTACGACAAATCATGCAGTTTAGAAACTCAAAAATCTCTGCTGCCACTTGGTTGGCATTTCCTTTGACACGTTCTGAAATGATGCTCAGATAATTTGCTTCTTTTCTCAATCTGGCTTGACAACTGGAAGGTATTTTATGCTGGTCTTCTATGAAAAGCCCTGTGTCCACATCAGTGGCTCCAAAATGAATCAGTTCAACTCCCGGATATGAATGATTCATTGGATCTTATCCCCCTCATGCTGGCTGCCTTGGCGCTCTATTCACTAATATAATGATTTCTAAATACTGAGTCCAGATGTTCCCCTGGGATAAGCAGGGCAGAGAGAAAACAGGTGTGTGAAAGGATGAAGTATGTTTTATTTTGAATTTTGAATTTGAAATAATTGTAGTTATGGCTTACAGTTAGACCATGCTTAAAGCATTTTTTTTTTTTTTTTTTTTTTTTTTGCGGTACGCGGGCCTCTCATTGTCGTGGCCTCTCCCGTTGCGGAGCACAGGCTCCAGACGCGCAGGCTTAGCGGCCACGGTTCACGGGCCCAGCCGCTCCGCGGCATGTGGGATCTTCTCGGACCGGGGCACGAACCTGTGTCCCCTGCATCGGCAGGCGGACTGTCAACCACTGCGCCACCAGGGAAGCCCAATGCTTAAAGCTTTTAATGCACTGGTTTAGGCAACCCTTTTCTCTCCACCTGCGTGGTTATATATGAATATATATATAGATATTAATATACATTTGTGCCTCTGTGTTATATAATAAATGAGGTCTAATCAACAGAGTTGCCAAGATAGCCATTAGTTTGAAGTTGGCCTTATACCTGTCTGAAATTTCCGAAAAGACTGAGAAGTTCCTGCCTCCACCAGTTAATAAGAAAACCAAGTGGCATTAAATAAAAAGTAGCAATCCAATGCTAGATCAAGTGGTCTTTTACGTTCATTGACTCTGGAGTGAGCTGTAACTACTGACAGGGACCAGTGACCTTGTTTTGATATCAACTTGGTTTTCAGAAATTCTTATCCAGAATGTTTAAAAAGCACTAAAATCCCAGGGTACCATCAGCCAGACAGCCCCTCAGATAACTGAACAAAACAACAGAGATGTGCAATTCATATAAATACACACAGATGTGACAGTGAAATCCATTATTTTTCTTGCAGTATACATTGTCTCAACAGTAATAAAATTTATACAATTGTTAAATCAAACAGATGTAGGTTACATTGTGTCTAAAGGTCACCAAATCTGGATTCTGGAAGAATCAGATAAGAGAGAAAGCTCTTGTGTCAAAACTGTAAGCCCTGTACTAGCTTCACAGCCCTTTATGCTGCTATGAAGGGATAAATAGAAGGTGAAGTCAGATCTCGATCTACAGTTTAAACTTTCCCAAATGAAACAACGCATTTGTTGAGCAAGAAGCATATAACACCTCTTACCCCAGTTAAGAAACTCTCAGGGCTGCGTGCAGGAGACAGAAATTCTGGTGGTTGGGACACTAAGATATGAGGTGAGCAGACCAAAGCCTTTCAGAAAACCTGGACTATTTTCTAAAAATCTAACAAAATCTGATCCAACAAAATATGTCGATCTTATTTTTCTTAAATATTATAAATCCAGTATTTAAAAGAGTTGAGTTTTAAAAAATTGTCAACCATCATTTCATTTAACATAGAGAACCACATACATTTTCATTCATAAAGACACGTGTGTATATATACACACACATATATATATACACACACACTAAATCCTTTTGAAAAACAAAATCATACAGTACGTATCATTTGCAAACTACTTTTTTAACTTTAAACTATATCATGAATACCTTGCAGGTTATGGTAGAAATTGTTAGTTACCTACAACCTAGTTACCTAATATTTATCCCTTTTTTCTGCTGAAAAGGACATAGCATGAAGCAGCAGTGTATTTGTGAAATTCAAGGGGCTGGATGAGAATTGGTGCAAACCACACACAGAGATCCTTTTACCAGATTTTCCAGCTTCCTTAGCATCTGGGGTGAGCACATGCTCCAGTTCAGACTAATAAGGTTTGAGAGAAGGGGGTTGAGAGGTTCCAGGAAACTTTTGATTTTCTGATTAAATAAGATAGATGCAACTGGCTTGCTTCTTTCCCTTCCCCTCCCTTACCTTCTTCTGACTTGCACATAGATGTGAAGCCTGATGCTATAGTAGCCATTCTGGGAGAATAAGAGAAAGGCAAAGAGGATCACAGAGGTATCATCCTTGAACCTAAGGCAGCACTGCCTACCTCTAGGTTCCTTTATTTATTTTATGTTTATTAAGAGAAAAATAAATATAAATTATTAAAGCCATTGTGATTGAGTTTTCTGTTACTTGAAGTTAAATACATGCCTTCTATTTTTAATCTACCTCAGATTTTCCTTAAAAATAGGATACATATTGCTGACGCTATAATTACAAAATTGAATTTCAAGCTGTTTAGGACAAGGCACTAAATAATATTAAATCATATAGCAAAACTTTATGTCACTTTCTATTTTAATTATTCTGATCATTCAGATGATATAAAGAAGAGGGTCTTAGTCTGACTTAAATAATTATCTAATTTTTGCTAATCACCCTTTTAAAAAATGCCTTAACAGGCTTATTAGCTCAAAATTAATAATTTTGTTTTGGTTATTTTTTATCATTACTCTTCAATCATATTAAGCAATATTGGTTTCTACTTTTGATAAGATAGTAGATTTAGGAAGATATATTAAGAAAATATTAATTCAGTTGGCACACACATATGGCAAAAATCTTGAATGTGGAATAGCAAATAACTAAAGTTGGGAAACACCATTCTCTACTATATCACTTTTAAAGGTTGTATACTATATTCTCAGAAGGTTATTTTTGGGAGTAATATTTAGAACATTTAACAACTGGTATGTTGTAGTTGCCAAGCATCAACAAATGACCATAAAGCAAATAACAGAAACAGATGTCAACATAAACAACTGGTATTGTTGCTGAGTACCAGCTGCATATCTGTCCTAGCTGTTTCAACAGTGCATTTAATCAACTAATCTCTTAGCAAATAAATATTTGCTAAGTTGTGACACACTAATGCCTAAATCTTTGCTTAATGTATTTGCCATATAAATGTTTGATTATTTCCTCAGGATAAATGACTAGAAGTTAAATTTCTGGGAAACAAGCGTAAGTATTTTTAAGCATTTCATATGTATCTGCCTAATTAGCCCCAGAATGCTTGTACCAATTACATTCTCACAAATATAGAAGACTGCATTTTTTCTGAATCTTTCTATCATGCTTTTTGTACCACTTGAAAAAGCAGAGGAATAAAATAATAATAATAAATTAAAATTAACATCTACTAGTGTTCTCTCTCTCTCTCTCTCTCTCTCTCTCTCACACACACACACACACACACACACTTTCTTTCGGTTTTGTTTTTGAAATGAGCCTATTTGTTCAAAATACATTATTATATTCACTTGGTTTAATTTATAAAATATTATGTCATAGCAATCTTCCAATTTAATGTAATTGATCTAACTAATTATTTCAAACTTTCAGTCCATTTTAAATTATAAAAGTCATATATGCACTTTCTAACAAGCCAAACAGTGTTGAGATGACAAAAATAAATTGGTAATAATCTCCCTTCCCTCTTCAAATACAACTACCTTGAATTTATCTTTATTAATATAGGTATCCCATATCTTTCTCCATGTTTAAACGCAAGTGTGCCAACATATACAAGCATATATAGGCACTTTACCTACTGCTATCTTCGAAAAATAGGATTTTACAAATATACAGTGCACCATTATTTTTTTTTTAGTAGATCATTTATGTCCCTTACACATCAACAGTGAGAGATATAACTCAGTTTAGTAGCTGGGTAATATTTTACAATGTTAATCCTCCATAATTAATTCAAACATTATGCTATTGGTATATACGCATTCTGTTTCCAAATCTTTTACTCCTGTTTTACAAATGTCCACGTAGACATCCCCTTTTCTACTTGTGTTTGTCTGTTCGGTTTTCCTCTAGGCTAGAGATGTCCCCACCTCCACCTCACACACACCAAAATAGGATTATTAAGTCAGAGTATCTACATTTTTAACTATAGAATAAGTGAGTGGATCACATTTCCCCACAAAATGTCCCAGTATACACATCTCTCCATTTAATACTGGTGTTATTAGTCTTTTAAAACTTTGCTGATCTAATATGCTTAAAAAAATGGCATATCACTATGATTTATCTACCATGAAGTTAAGAATGTTTTTCCTTTCTTTCTTTTCTTCTTTTTTTGTAATTTTCAGGGCACTTTTGAATTTTCTCTGCTTTTGACCATTTATAGAGCTTTTTGTATATATGTGTTAGTGATATTAACTTTCATTTTCAATAATTGCTGCAGGTTCTTTCCTGGTCTATTAAATAATAGACTAAAGAAATTTAGCTTTCTTAGTGTATATTTACCTTTTTGGTTACCAAGTTTTACTTTTTCCAGGTAATAAAATATGAATATTTTACATGTGGATTCTTAAACAATAGAGATTTTATTTTTGTGCAAAGTGTGCCAGACATTTAACTGTATTTTCTCTAAGTTGGATAGGCAATTATTCCAGCTCCATTTACCGAGCAAATTATCATTTCCAACTGACCTTTGCTAGTGGTGTGCTGCAAACACCAACTGTTTAATTTTTAGGAGAATCTGATTGTCATCACATTTGGTACGTTAATATTGACCAAGGTAGGAGTATTTCTATCATAGAAACTAGAAATCACTACATCAGGCTCCCCCTTTTATCCCCAGAGAGTTGGTGGTTAAACATTCATTGTCCATCACTTTTTGGTCATATGCGGTTTCCTCATATCCTTGGGCCTATCCTTGGACTCAATATTTTTATTCATTCATCTGTTTAATGATATACAAATATTATACATTTTATGTACAGTAGATTTGTCTTCAAATGTGTTATGGCAAAAATACTCCTCTCTATTCTTTTGCAAAAATCTTTTGTCATTTCTCAAGTATATACTTTGAATTGAAAAATAATTTGACAAGTTAAATTTGACAATTTTGACAATAACTTTGACAAGTTAATTTTGACAATTTTCACTCTCAAATTGACCAAAATGAACAAAAAATGTTATTCTTACCAACATGTATTAACTTAATATATTCATTTGGGAATAATAGATTTTTTATGACATTAAACTCTTCCATTCAGGAAATTTGTTTCTCCTTTACTTAGGGCATCAGCATTTTAGAGAAATCTATTCTTGACCTCTTTAGGCTCACTGTAATAAGTCTAGTTGTCTGAGTGAGTTAATTTAAATTGTGAAACTGAAATTAAAAGAGTTCATTCCCATTTTCAAATTGCAAAATGCATAAAAACCTAAAGGATATGGTGTCCTTTTTTATGTCACTTCTCTAATGTAATCTATTGATCTGGAGGCAATTGCCAAGTAGTCTGTCTGTCTATCTATCTAAGTTCTATAATTAATATGGCAAATAATTGAACAAAATAGTTGCCAACTTAGTAACTTAACTGTGTTGGTCCAAGCTACTAGCCCTTCTGGCAGTTCTCAGAGCTGATCCTCTCTGCTTCCTAAGTGACACTGCTCATATCACTATATGTTATCAATGCATGAGATCAAAACTTCAATATTTATTCACCTCCATTCATGACAGTGTGTGCAGAGAAGAGGAACCAATTTGGAGGAAACGGGACATTTTTTCTCATGGTTTTTGAAAAAGTTTCAGGGATGGAGTTATACCTCTAAGTTGTCCGTGAGAAACAGAAATTAAAGCCCTGTGACTCAGTTTTGCTGTGAATACATATGAAAAGAAAACGACGGATGAATCCGAGAGGGAGGAGCGAAGTGTGTAGGGAAATGCTTTTGACTTCTTTGGCATTAACTTTCTGATAAAATATTGCACTGAGAGATAAACAAAGTTCTGAATAAGTCTGAATCATTAAACTTTAAGGAGAGGAAAGAAAGAAAAGTGGAAATTGGCTAAAGATATATATGTGACGAGTAAAGTAAAAACTTCACAAACACCTTTGTTCTTTAAATAGGAGATATTGCCAAGGGCTAATAACACCTGGGAAAAGCTGGCAGTGGGATGTGTTTTCACAAGTGAGGTTTTGGTTATTACGCGGAACCCCCGCTTTTCGAAATTTCGCTTTATGTCACTTCACTTTTACAAAAGACCTATATTAGTACATGTTTTCACTAACCAAAAGAAATCTGAAGAGGATTTTTGCTTTTACAAAAAAAGGCAAAAAGTGATAAGAGTGTTCAGTGTTTGTTTTGTAGCAGGTGTTATAAGAGGCAGTGAGACTGGCATCGCTAAGCTCCCTCCTCCAAAACTACACTCAGCATCTCAGCATTAAGCCTCCTTAACTTTGAACTGTGTTTGTGAGCCTACGTGCTCGATCTCAATTTATTTTGTGCAGCCATTAGCAAGATGTGTCCTAAGGTAACTGCTTTTTTGCTTCACACCATTTCAGCTTAGAAAAGGTTTCATAGGCATGCTCTACTTTCGGAAAGCAGGAAACTTATACCTGGATTTAGTCATTTTCATCTGCTATCCTCTGTGAATTGGAGAAAAGAGCGCAACTGACAACTGGAATCAGTGGATACAAGTAGTACAAATGGTTTTAGTTGGTAATATGAACTTGAATCCTTTCCAAGTTTTTGTTTGTCTTTTAATAAAGATAACAAGGAGGATTTGTGTGTATGTAAATGTGGGTGTGTGTCTCCCTAATAAAACTGAAATCAAAACCTTTCGTTAATCTTAGCCTTAGAGCGTATTTGAACTTCACTTATTATGAGATCATCACCTTGTCTAAGAGATACTGGGTCCTTTCTTGGTGAGGCCTACCCCTGGGTGGCCAAATACTTATACCTAATGAATATATAACAACAATCACTCCATCTTCCCTAGCCTATTACCTTACAATTTGTGGGTGAATTTGTGAGGGTTTATGTGCCTTTGTTGTAGAGAATTAATAGCCATTTCCCTCATAAGAAACTGAGTCATGGGAATGTAAGGTATAGCATAGGGAATATAGTCAATAATATTGTAATAACTCTGTATGGTGACAGATGGTAGCTAGACTTACTGTGGTGATCATTCCATAATATATAAAAATATTGAATCACTATGTCAAACACCTGAAACTAATATAATACTGTATATCAATTATAATTCAACAAAAAAGAAACTTATGAGATGATTATTATCATTATTTCTATTATCTGTAGTAGCAGTAATAGCAGTAGTAGTAGTAATAGCCAATTATATATTTGTATAATCTTATCTAAATAGTATCTTGTTTTGTTTTTCCAAAAATTCTTCATTGGCTCCTAACAAAGACCAGGCTGATGGTCTAAGAGAATCTATACTGAGAACTTAAATTCTATCATGGACTGAAGTGTCCCTCAGGGCCAAACTGGTAGTTCTGTTGACCTATAAATTCACAGCAAAGGAAACCATCAGCAAACGAAAGGACAACCTATAGAATGAGAGAAAGTATTGCAAATGATGCAACTGACAAGGAGTTAATATCCAAAATATACAAACAGCTCATATAGCTTAATATCAAAAAAGAAAACCACCCAATCAAAAAATGGGCAGAAGATCTAAATAGCTATTTCCCCAAAGAAGACATACAGATGGCCAACAGGCACATGAAAAGATGCTCAACATTACTAATCATTAAAGAAATGCAAATCAAAACTACAATGAGGTATCACCTCACACTGGTCAGAATGGCCATCATCAAAAAGTCCACAAATAATAAATGCTGGAGAGGGTGTGTATATATATAATGGAATACTACTCAGCCATAAAAAAGAATGAAATAATGCCATGTGTAGCAACAGAAATCATCACACTAAGTGAAGGAAGCCAGACAGAAAAAGATGAATATTGTATGATATTGCTCGTATGTAAAATCTAAAAAAAAATGATACAAATGAACTTATATACAAAACAGAAATAGACCCACAGACATAGAAAAGAAATTTACAGATACCAAAGGGGAAAAGGAGGGAATTAGGGATAAATAAGGAGTATAGGATTAACAGATACAATCTCCTATATATAAAATAGATAAGCAACAAGAATGTGCTGTATAGCACAGGAAACTATATTCAATATCTTGTAATAACTTATAATGGAAAATAATCTGAAAAAATATATAACTGAATCACTTTGCTGTATATCTGAAACTAACACAGTATTGTAAATCAACTACAATGAAAAAAATTGCAGACTCTGCAAAGAGTTCAGAAGGTCCAAATTTCTACAAATGTTTTGCAGAATATAAGGCACCCATTTTTAAGCTGAGAGTTAATACCAGGTAGAGTATAAATATGGGGACTATAGAGCCTAACTGGCTGAGCTCAAATGCAAATTCCCCACTATCTTCTCTGGCTTCCCCCTCTGCTTCTCTCTGACATGATCCCCTACCTCCCTCTGGGGCTCACTGCACTTCAGCCATGCTGGCCTTCTCTTGATATGTTTTCCATTATGTATTGTCCCTCTTTAGCCCTGGTAATTTTCCTTTTTCTGAAGACTACTTACTCTGATATTAATATAGTCTTCAAGCTTTCTTTGGATTTGTGTTATCATGATCTAGACATGAATCTCATTTGGGATTTGCTTAGCTTCTTGAATCTGCAAATTCACATCTTTTACCCTTGTCAAAATGTTACTATATACGTTTGGATTTTATTTTGTTCCACTGTTCTTTGGTCTATTCTTTTGCCAATGCCAATTTATTTTAATCACTTAATAAGACTTGATATCTGGTAGTATACATTCTGTAAATCTGTTCTTTTTAAAGATAAAGCTATTCTTGGCTTTTCATATATGTATATATATATATATATACACACACACATATGTATACATATATACATGTGTGTGTATATATATAATTCTATATATATACAAATATATATTATACATAAATATAACCATATGTCAATTCACAGATAGTAATGCACAAAATTTGCTGAGACAATTAGCTTTTTCCCCCCTTTATCATGTGGTATTGGTTTGACAGTTAAATGTTGAAAATAAGTTGTGATAGAAGAGCAAAAGTTTTTAATGTTGATCAAATCTGGTTTTTCATATTTTCTCTTATTGTTCATACTAATTAGTTCCTATCTAAAGAGTTTCTGTCTACCTCTATTATGAAGATATTCTCCTAAATATTTATCTAAGATTTTATGGTTTGGATTTTATGTTAACATATAAATCCTTCTCAAAATAATTTTTGTGTATGGCAATGGTTTTCAGTGGGAATGATTTTGCCCCCTAGGGGTGTTTGGCCAGGTCTGTAGACATTTTGGCTGTGACGCCTGGGGAGAGTTTGTTACAGGTATCTAGATGATAGAGGCCAGGCAAACATTTTAAATACACAGGAAAAAATCCTACAAAGAATTACCTGATCTTAAATAACAAGTGACAAGACTGGTAAACCCTTGTGTAAGGTATGAGGTAAAGTTTGATGTTCATTTTTTTTATATACAAATATCCATATATTCATGGGTCCTTTCTGAACTCACTTATTCTGTTCCATTGATCTAAATTCCTCTTTCACTGTTATATCTGTGTCAATTCTTGAAATCAGGAAGTGTAAGCACTTCCATTTTGTTACTGCTTTTCTTTTAATAACCTTGGCTATTCTAGGTTGTTTGAAATTTTATATGCACTTAGAATGGGCTTGCCAATTTCTCCAAAATAGTATGTTAGAATTTTTATTTTGATTTTATCGAATCTAGATATTTCTCTCTTTGGAGAAAACTGACATCTTAACAATACTGAGTCTTCCCATTCATAAACATTTATTTATGTATTTTTTAATTTCTCTAAGCAGTGTATCCTATGGTTTCAGAGTAGAACTATTATTTGTCATTGGTTATATTTATTTCTAAGTATTTTATGTTTTCAACACTTTTGTAAATGTTTTATTTTAAAATTGTTTGCCTCTAGTAAATACTTTTTGTAATTTAATAGTGTAATTATTCACCTTGCTAAATTCACTTATTAGTTTTTGTAATCATTTTGTATATTCTTTTGGATTTCCTATGTGAACATTCATATATGCTGAAAATAGAAGCAGTTTTATGTCCTCAGTTCTCATGTATATGGCTTTTCTTCTTTTTTTTTCCATATTGTAATAGCTATGCCCTCCCCACTCCCTCCCCCATATAATAGTGAAAGGGAGTGATGAGAACAAGCATCCTTACCTCATTGTCAAAATTATGAAGACAAACATTCAATATTTTGCTGTTAAAAGTGAGACTACCTGCAGGACTTTTGCCAATTACCTTTATGAGCTATTATCTTGAATAAGTGTTGAATTTTGTCAAATGGTTTTCTAAAATATCTAACTTCTCCCAACGGGGCATGGAAGAAGATTTAAGTCCCAGGACCCCAATAGCTCTCCGTAATCATTTTTTAATAGCCACTTCCTCTCCCTCACTCTGTAACCAATTTTGGATTAACAGCTAAGAGTTACAAAACTAGTTTTTAACAAATTGTTTTGGTGGCCACTCCTTTCTGTACTATTAACAGTTGGAACTATTATCTTGTGAATTGTACAAAAACTGAGACAGCCAAACTCCCATTTGGGCATCTTACCAAACCCAACTTGGTCTCAAACTGTCTTAGGGTATATATTTATATATTTATGTATAATGTGCATAATATTTGATAGTCTTAATAGTAATTGCCTTGATCTGTGCCTTTGATACATGCTAACCTATTCAAACATCTCATTACCAGCCTCTGTTAATAGTAAGTTCCAGATGACAGCCTTTATAAGGAAAAAATCCTTGGTCATTCTTCCTTCATTCCCACTTTGCTCCATTCCAAAGTTTGCTTGACTTCTGACCTCTAATTCCTACTGCTATTTTCAGCCCTATCCTCATCCTTTGGCCTAATGAAAGACATGGCATTTTTTCTTTTACCGTTTTTTGACACTTCTTGCAAAACATGATTTTCTACCAATCCTCTGTCTCTACTGGCTTCAGATATATTTGAGTAACTGCCCTGTTATTTCTGCATTTACATGCTAGGATTCTAAATACCAATTTTGGCTTTGCTTTGGTATTCCAAGATGTGCCCGAGGCTCACGGCAAACTGCAGATAAAATTGGCTGAGTCATCTAAAACATGGCACAACCAAAGAGAATGTATTCATTGACCTGAAACCACAGTGAGCAGTTTTATAGTTGATAAAGATGGACCCAGAGAAAAGGCTTTCAATTAGGTTATAAATTTTGATAGCATAAGAATGAGAGTATATAGTCTGCTTTGGTAGAAGTAAACATAGCAATAATTGTGGAGATGATATCTCAAGGACAAAAAAAGCAGATTAAAAATGATACATCTGTGCATCCATATTTCTGAGTGTACAATTATATTTACTATGATTGAAAAGAGAGGCAAATTCCTAATACAATCTTCAAGACCTAATGAACATGTATCAGGCATTTAGCATATATTGGCAAATTGTGTAAATTGTCTATAGTATATAAAAACAATACATATTTGCCCATACTATTGAGTTCTCAAATCTGTTATCTGATTTTAATTACCAAATAACTTGATGGCTCATCTATAAAAGTAAAATATCCATGGACAAATATTCATAGTCCTTTAAGGCAGTAAGTTTAAATTACATATGCTATATCCAAATAACATCCAAAATGATTTCGATCATACAAAATTCTGTACGACTAACTTTGTTGACTTTTTTCTCTTTTTTAGTTTTTCACATGTCATGTAGCCAGAGAGCAATTAGGTATATTGTTGGTCAAAGTGAACTGAAAACGACAGAAGACATTTAAGCACTTCTCAGTTTGCAACATCAAAATTTTACAAGTATCTCACTCTCTAATATATTTAGCAGAATAAGGAGAATTCATCAAATAATTTTTTCTTCACAAATTAACATTGGAATTTGCTGCAACAGGCCCCTCTATTATCATATATTAGTCTTATAATCAGTTTGTCAAATGCTAGACAGCATGTTGCCCCACTCTCTTAATGGTACTTAAGACTCCACCATAAACTAGTGAACTAATGGCTACTGTTTATCTACACATTGCAGAGAAGTTGCAAAAATCATTTCATTTTTTTCTAGTTCATTTATTTTCTAGCAACAAACCACACAATGTAACACTTAATTCCAGAGAATTTTAGATTGTCAACTGTTCAGAATTCATCTTATCAACTAGACTGCTTGAAGTAGGACCCACAACCATTGTTATGCATGCATAACATACTAGAATGATGTTAAATAGATGATTGATAAATATAGATGCATACTAGAATGATGACTATGATAGATGATTGATAAATATCTATTAGTTTAACTGGTACTACAGTGTTCATTGTAGACTTGGCCAAAGGGACAAATGATATCAATGACTTTCCTCAAAATACAATTATTGTCCTATTTTTCAAGAATCTACAACTTTCTTTTTCAATGAAAGTCATCCTAATATTTACATTATATGCATACATAATTGATGATAAAACTTAGAAACAAATAGTCATAGTTTTTACTCAATATGTAAGGTGACAATAAGCATAACCAACTACAGAAATAAATTATGTGATGAGAGTAATAAAGGTGTCTTTTGTTATGTTAAAAAAATAAATTATGAATCCCTTTGATTTAATAGGGTGATATAATTGGACTGTGGATATAATGTTGATTAATGTAGATCATTTCTGGTAAAATCTTTATTAATTAAAAACAAAGTAAACTGAACTCTTAAATGGAATATTTTAGGCCCTCATTTAGCCATATTTGGAGACAGAAACAGAAGACATAAGTTCCTAAACAAACCAGAAATAGAAATTTTGGATTAAAAGTACTTTTAAGAAACTTACAGCATTTTCCCTTACCCTGTGCTAATTTTCACTACGGTCATTTCTAAAATGAGGAGACTTAGATAGAGAAAGGCAATATTCAAATAACAAAACTAATGTTTATTGAGTACTTATTATGTTCCAGGCAAAGAGTTAAACACTTTCTAAGCATTATCTAATAGATTAAAGGAACGAAGCTATAAAATACATAGGAAAATTAAGCAAAATTTCCAAGCCTGACAGTGGAAAATTTTGGAGTGAAATAGCATTGACTACTGCTGAACCTGCATTCTTTTTTTTTAAAGACCTTTACAAAATAATTTTATAAAGGCCCCCAATCTATAAATAGACAGTAACTGCCAAGCATTCTTAGATAATAGAACATTATTTAAATGTACTCCTTCAAACATTTTATTCCCTTTCCTTCCCTCTCTCTTTCTCTTTTTTTTAAATCTGTTTCACATTTTGTTTTATATTAGAATTCTTTAGATCAGCTTTAGCTCACAAAAAAATTGAGTGGAATGTATATACCCCCATGCCCCCACAGACTTACAGTTTCCTCTATTTTTAATATCTTGCATTAGTATGACACTATTGTTAAAATTCATGAGCCAATATTGATACATTATTATTAACTGAAGTCCATAATTTATATTAGGTTTCACTCTTAGTGTTGTATATTCTATGGGTTTTGACAAACACATGACAAGTATCCACAACAGAGAATAGTTTTACTGTCCTAAACTTTCCCTGAGCTCCACTTAATCATCCCTCTCTGCCTCTCCCCAAAACTCTGGGAATCACTGATATTTTTTCTTTCTAATTTTGCCTTTACCAGAATACCATATAGTTGGAATCATACAGTGTGTAGCCTTTTCAGATTTACTTTTCTCTTAAAATATACATTTAAGATTTCTTCATGTCTTTTCATGACTTAATAGCTCATTTCCTTTTATCACTGAATAATATTCCATTGTCTAGATGTACCACAGTTTATCCATTCATTTACTGAAAGACATCTTGGTTGCTTCCAAGTATTGGCAATATGAATAAAGCTACCGTAAACACTTATGTGCAAGTTTTAGTGTGTACAAATGATGTCAGCTCGTTAGAGTAAAAACCAAGGAGTGCAACTGCTGGATCATATGGTTAAGAGTATGTAGAGCTTTGCAAAGTGGCTGCACCATTTTGCACTCCTACCAGCAATGTATGAAAGTTCCTGTTGCTCCACATCCTGGCCTCTACTTAAGGTTGTTGGTGTTAGGGATTTTGGCCTTTCCAAAAGGTATGTAGTAGTATCTCATTGTTCTAATTTGAATTTCCCTGATGACATATCATATGGAGTGTCTTTTGAAATGTTTATTTGCCACCTGTATATCATTTTTCAATGAGGTTTCTGTTCAGGTCTTATGCCCAATTTTTTTAACCATTTTTTAATTGAAGTATAGTTAATGTTTTATTAGATTCAGGTGTACAGAAAAGTGATTCAGTTATACATATAAATATATATATTCTTTTTCAGATTCTTTTCCATTATAGGTTATTATAAGACATTGAATATAGCTCCCTGTGCTATACAGTAGGTCCTTGTTGTTTATCTATTTTATACATAGTAGTGAGTACATGTTAATCCCAAATTCCTGATTTATCTCCCCTGCCACCAGCCCCCTGCCACTATCCCCTCAGGTAATCGAAAGTTTGTTTTCTATCTGTGAGTCTAATTCTGTTGTATAAATAAGTTCATTTATATCATTTTTTCAGAGTCCACATATAAGTGATATCATATATTTCTCTTACTCTGTCTTATTTCACTTAATATGATAATCTCTAACTCCATCCCTGTTGCTTCAAATAGCATTATTTCATTCTTTTTAATGGCTGAGTAATATTCCATCATGTATATATACCACTTCTTTTTTATTTTATTTATTTATTTATTTATTTATTTATTTATTTTGGTCATGCTGCACAGTTTGCGGGATCTCAGTTCCCCAAACAGGGATTGAATCTGGGCCCCTGGAAGTGAAAGCATCGAGTCCTAACCACTGGACCGCCAGGAAATTCCCTACCACATCTTTTTCATCCATTCTTCTGTTGACAGTCACTTAGGCTGCTTCCAGGTCTTGCCTATTGTAAATAGTGCTGCTACGAACATAGGGGTGGATGGATCTTTTCAAATTAGTGTTTTCTCCAGATATATGCTGAGGAGTGGGATTGCTGGATCATATGGTAATTCTATTTTAGGTTTTTAAGTAACCTCCATATTGTTCTCTATAGTGGCTGCACAAATTTACATTCCCACCAACAGTATAGAAGGGTTCCTTTTTCTCCACACCTTCTCCAGCATTTATTATTTGTACACATTTCTGATGATGGTCATTCTGACCAGTGTGAGGTGATACCTCATTGTAGTTTTCATTTGCATTTCTCTAATAATTGGCAATATTGAGCATCTTTTCATGTGCCTTTCAGCCATATGTATATCTTCTTTCGAGAAATGTCTATCTAGATCTTCTGTGCAGTTTTTTTTTTGGCCCACTTTTTGATTGGGCTGTTCGTTTTTTTGATACTGAATTGCATGAGCTGTTTGTATAGAGATTAATCCCTTGGAGATTAATCCCTTGTTGGTTGCTTTGTTTGAAAATATTTTCTCCCATTCAGTAGGTTGTCTTTTTACTTTGTTTATGGTTTCCTTTGCTGTGCAAAAACTTATAAGTTTGATTAGGTCCCATATTTTTATTTTTGCTTTTATTTCTATTCAGTTGGGAGACAGAACTTCAGGTATATTCTTTTTTTTTATTAAACTTATTTTTTTTTGAATTTTTGAATTTTATTTAAGTTATTTTTTTATACAGCAGGTTCTTATTAGTTATCCATTTTATACATATTACTGTAAATATGTCAATACCAATCTCCCAGTTCATCACACCAACACCCAAACCGCCTTTGCTTCCCCCCTTGGAGCCCATATGTTTGTTCTCTACATCTATGTCTCAATTTCTGCCCTGCAACCCAGTTCATCTGTACCATTTCTCTAGGTTCCACATATATGCATTAAATATGATATTTGTTTTTCTCTTTCTGACATACTTCACTCTGTATGACAGTCTCTAGATTCATCCATGTACCTACAAATGACCCAAGTTCGTTTCTTTCCATGGCTGAGTAATATTCCATTGTATATATGTACAACCTCTGCTTTATCCATTCATCTGTTGATGGGCATTGAGGTTGCTCCCATGACCTGTCTACTGTAAATAGTACTGCAATGAACACTGGGGTGCATGTGACTTTTTGAATTACGGTTATCTTTGTGTATATGACCAGTAGTGTAATTGCTGTGTGATATGGTAATTCTATTTTTAGCTTTTTAAGGAAACTCCATACAGTTCTCCATAGCGGCTACATCAATTTACATTCCCACCAACAGTGCAAGAGGGTTCCCTTTTCTCCACACCCTCTCCAGCATTTGTTGTTTGTAAATTTTCTGATGATGCCCATTCTAACTGGTGTGAGGTGATACCTCATTGTAGTTTTGATTTGCATTCCTCTAATAATTAGTGATGTTGAGCAGCTTTTCATGTGCTTCTTAGTCATCTGTATGTCTTCTTTGGAGAAATGTCTATTTAGGTCTTCTGCCCATTTTTGGATTGGGTTGTTTGATTTTTAATATTGAGCTGCATGAGCTGTTTATATATTTTGGAGATTGATCCTTTGTCCATTGATTCATTTGCAAATATTTTCTGCCATTCTGAGTGTTTTCTATTCATCTTGTTTGTAGTTTCCTTTGCTTTGCAAAAGCTTTTAAGTTTCATTAGGTCCTATTTTTTATTTTTGATTTTATTTCCATTACTCTAGGAGGTGGATCAAAAAAGATCTTGGTGTGATTTATGTCAAAGCGTGCTCTTCCTGGGCTTCCCTGCTGGTGCAGTGGTTGAGAGTCTGCCTGCTGATGCAGGGGACACGGGTTCGTGCCCCGGTCTGGGAAGATCCCACATGCCATGGAGCGGCTGGACCCGTGAGCCATGGCCGCTGAGCCTACGCGTCCAGAGCCTGTGCTCTGCAACGGGAGAGGTCACAACAGTGAGAGGCCCACATACGACAAAAAGAAAAAAAAAAAAAAAAAGAGTACTCTTCCTATGTTTTCCTCTAAGAGTTTTATAGTGTCCGGTCTTACATTTAGGTCTCTACTCCATTTTGAGTTTATTTTTGTGTATGGTGTTAGGGAGTGTCCTAATTTCATTCTTTTACATGTAGCTGTCCAGGTTTCCCGGCACCACTTACTGAAGAGACTGTCATTTCTCCATTGTATATCCTTGCCTCCTTTGTCATAGATTAGTTGACTATACGTGTGTGGGTTTATCTCTGGGCTTTCTATCCTGTTCCATTGATCTGTATTTCTGTTTTTGTGCCAGTACCATATTGTCTTGATTACTGTAGCTTTGTAGTATAGTCTGAAGTCAGGGAGTCTGATTCCTCCAGCTATGTTTTTTTTCCCTCAAGACTGCTTTGGCTATTCGGGGTCTTTTGTGTCTCCATACAAATTTTAAGAGTTTTTGTTCTAGTTCTCTAAAAAATGCCATTGGTAATTTGATAGGGATTGCACTGAATCTGTAGATTGCTTTGGGTAGTATAGTCATTTTCACAATATTGATTCTTCCAATCCAAGAACATGGTATGTCTCTCCATCTGCTGATATCATCTTTAATTTCTTTCTTCAGTGTCTTATAGTTTTCTGCATACAGATCTTTTGGCTCCATAGGTAGGCTTATTCCTATGTATTTTATTCTTTCTTTTGCAGTGGTAAATGGGAGTTTTTCCTTAATTTCTCTTGCAGATGTTTCATCATTAGTGTATAGGAATGCAAGAGAAGTCTGTGCATTAACTATGTATCCTTCAACTTTACCAAATTCATTGAATAGCTCGAGTAGTTTTCTAGAGGCATCTTTAGGATTCTCTATGAATAGTATCATGTCATCTGCAGTGACAGTTTTACTTCTTATATTCCAATTTGTATCCCTTTTATTTCTTTTTCTTCTCTGACTGCTGTGACTAGGACTTCCAAAACTAAGTTGAATAATAGTGGTGAGAGTGGACATCCTTGTTTTGTTCCTGATCTTAGAGGAAATGCTTTCAGTTTTTCACCACTGAGAACGATATTTACTGTGCATTTGACATATATGGCCTTTATTATGTTGAGGTAGGTTCCCTCTGTGCCCACTTTCTGGAGAGTTGTTATAATAAAAGGGTGTTGAGTTTTGTCAAAAGCTTTTTCTGCATCTACTGAGGTGATCATATTTTTTTTCTTCTTCAGTTTGTTAATATGGTGTATCACAGTGATTGATCTGTGTATATTGAAGAATCCTTGCATCCCTGGGATAAATCCCACTTGATCACAGTGTATGATTCTTTCAATGTGTTGTTGGATTCTGTTTGCTAGTACTTTGTTGAGAATTTTTGCATCTATGCTCATCAGTGATATTGGCCTGTAGTTTTCTTTCTTTGTGACATCTTTGTCTGGTTTTGGTATCAGGGTGATGGTGGCCTCATAGAATGAGTTTGGCAGTGTTCCTTCCTCTGCAGTTTTTTGGATGAGCTTGAGAAGGATGGTGTTAACTCTTCTCTAAGTGTTTGATAGAATTCACCTGTGAAGCCATCTAGTCCTGGACTTTTGTTTGTTGGAAGATTTTTAATCACAGTTTCAATTTCATTGTTTGTGATTGGTCTGTTCATATTTTCTATTTCTTCCTGGTACAGTATTGGAAGGTTATATATACCTTTCTAAGAATTTGTCCATTTCTTCCAGGTTTTCCATTTTATTGGAATACAGTTGCTTGTAGTAATCTCTTAGGATGCTTTGCATTTCTGTGAAGTCTATTGTAACTTCTACTTTTTCATTTCTAATTTTATTTTTTTGAGTCCTCTCCCTCTTTTTCTTGATGAGTCTGGCTAATGGTTTATCAATTTTGTTTATCTTCTCAAAGAACTAGCTTTTAGTTTTATTGATTTTGCTATTGTTTTCTTTGCTTCTATTTTATTTATTTCTGCTCCGATCTTTATGATTTCTTTCCTTCTGCTAACTTTGGGTTTTGTTTGTCCTTCTTTCTCTAGTTCCTTTAGGTGTAAGGTTAGATTGTTTATTTGAGATTTTTCTTGTTTCTTGAGGTAGGCTTGCATAGCTATAAACTTCCCTCTTAGAACTGCTTTTGCTGCAGCCCATAGGTTTTGGATTGTTGTGTTTTCATTGTCATTTGTCTCTAGGTATGTTTTGATTTCCTCTTTGATTTCTTCAGTGATCTCTTGGTTATTTAGTAACATATTGTTTAGCCTCCATGTGTTTGTGTTCTTTCTGTTTTTTCCCTTGTAACTGATTTGTAATCTCATAGTGTTGTGGTCAGAAAAGATGCTTGATATGATTTCAATTTTCTTAAATTTACTGAGGCTTGATTTGTGACCCAAGATGTGGTCTATCCTGGAGAATGTTCCATAAGCACTTGAGAAGAAAGTGTAATCTGCTGTTTTTGGATGGAATGTCTTATAAATATCAATTAAATCTATCTGGACTACTATGTCATTTAAAGCTTCTGTTTCTTTATTAATTTTTTGTTTGGATGATCTGTCCATTGGTGTAAGTGAGATGTTAATGTCTCCCACTATTATGGTGTTGCTGTTGATTTCCTCTTTTATAGCTGTTAGCAGTTGCCTTACGTACTGAGGTGCTCCTATGTTGGGTACATATATATTTATTATTGTTATATCTTCTTCTGGGATTGATCCTTTGATCATTATGTAGTGTCCTTCCTTGCCTCTTGTAATTTTCTTTATTTTAAAGTCTATTTTATCTGATATGAGTACTGCCACTCTAGCTTCCTTTTGATTTCCATTTGCATGGGATATCTTTTTGCATCCCCTCACTTTCAGTCTATGTGTTCCTACGTCTGAAGTGGGTCTCTTGTAGGCAGCATATATATATGGGTTTTGTTTTTGTATCCATTCAGCGAGCCTGTGTGTTTTGTTTGGAGCATTTAATCCATTCACGATTAAGGTAATTATTGACATGTATGTTCCTATGACCATTTTCTTAATAGTTTTGGGTTTTTTGTAGGTCCTTTTCTTCTCTTGTGTTTCCCACTTAGAGAAGTTCCTTTAGCATTTGTTATAGAGCTGGTTTGGTGGTGCTGAATTCTCTTAGCTTTTGCTTGTCTGTAAAGCTTTTGAGTTCTCCATCAAATCTGAATGAGATCCTTGCTGGGTACTCTTGGTTATAGGTTCTTCCCTTTCATCACTTTAAATATGTCATGCCACTCCCTTCTGGCTTATAGAGTTTCTGCTGAGAAATCAGCTGTTAACCTTATGGGAGTTTCCTTGTATGTTATTTGTCATCTTTCCCTTGTTGCTTTCAATTATTTTTCTTTATTTTTTTCCAAATTGATTACTATGTGTCTCAGCATATTTCTCCTTGGGTTTATCCTGTATGGGACTTTCTTGCTTCCTGAACTAGGGTGGTTATTTCCTTTCCCATGTTAGGGAAGTTTTCAACTATAATCTCCAAATATTTTCTCGGGTCCTTTCTCTCTCTCTTCTTCTGGGACACCTATAATGTGAATGTTTTATAGGAGTTTAAATGCAAATGTTTTTGTGTTTAATGTTATCCCAGAGGTCTCTTAGGCTGTCTTCATTTCTTTTCATTCTTTTTTCTTTATTCTCTTCCGCAGCAGTGAATTCCACCATTCTGTCTTCCAGGTCACTAACCCGTTCTTCTGCCTCAGTTATTGTGCTATTGATTCCTTCTAGTGTATTTTTCATTTCAGTTATTGTATTGTTCATCTCTGTTTGTTTGTTCTTTAATTCTTCTAGGTCTTTTTTAAACATTTCTTGCATTTGCTCAATCTTTGCCTCCATCCATTTTCCGAGTTTATGGACCATCTTCACTATCATTACTCTGAATTCTTTTTCTGGAAGGTTGCCTATCTCCACTTCATTTGGTTGTTTTTCTGGAGTCTTATCTTGTTCCTTCTTCTGGTACATAGCCCTCTGCCTTTTCATCTCGTCTGTCTTTCTGTGAATGTGGTTTTTGTTCCACAGGCTGCAGGACTGTAGTTCTTCTTGTTTCTGCTGTCTGCCCTCTAGGTATATTCTTAACCAGGGATAATTTTAATGCCTCGTAAGCAATTAAACTAACAAATTTTTGCAAAAATATCATGGTTAAATGTGTATTCTTATTTACCATTGTCTTTTATTTTCAAAAGCAATCCCACTAATGGTGCTGGTAACTACTAGTATCATTGTGACTAAAGATTCCAGTTAACGGCAGTATCCCCCTGGAATCCTTTCTTAGAGGTTTTTATTCACAGCGACAATTTACTGAACTTTGAAAGTAATTGTCTAACAGTGAAAAAGTAGGGAGCAAAAGCAAATGATAGACATAACCTAAACAAAGCCCACCTATCATCCCTGGGTAAATGACACTTAATGTTGTGTCTAAGACCTATAGCATTGAGAAATTATTGGGCTGAAAACAAAGAATATTATCAGTCTTTAATTACTGAAAGCTATTTAATGAAATTCAATTATATTAGGCCAGCACCTTCTAGAAACAAAAGTTCTTCATAGAAAAAAAAAATCTATATTTTCTATATAAAAAAAAACTTTTAGAAATTTATTTGAGACTTCTGGTGCAGAAAAGCTAATATAAATCTGTTTCCCTGTTCTCTGCTAAGCACAACTGTAAACCTTGGAAATGGTGTAGGGACAACGAAAGGAAAACTATGAAATGTGGTAAGAAGAAGGTGAGCTGGTTTGGTACCCCAGGACTGGAAGAACAGTACAGTAGCAGGTTGTCTTGTATATGACCACCCAATAGAGCAAGGCCATCCACAACTGACACTTTCTGACCTCTATCTGATCAACATAAGTCAGGTGAGGTAGGCTGATTCCTCCCACAGACCAAAAGAGTCCCTCTGACAACATCAAGAGAGCACAGCACCACTATTAAGAGGGACTGATTAGAAGTCCCACCAAAAATAAGCATCCAAGGGAAGTGTTTTCAATCCCTGCCAGAACTGAGACTTCTCTTTTCCACTGAGACAGGCAGGCAGAAGCAACAAGAGAGACTCAACCACAGCAACTGTCCCAGACCAGACACTTCTTTCTCCATAAGTCTCTCCCACCCTGCAGTAGACAGTGGGTCAGGGGTGGGAGGGAATGGAACTGGCTAAAAGGAAACTAGGGAAACAGAGATTTGAAAATGGAGGCAGATATCAGAGTGATATGCCTACAAGCCACCAGCAACTAGGAGAGAGACATGTAGTAAATTCCCGTCACAGCCTTCAAAAGGAACCAACTTGGCCAACACCTTGATCTTAGAGTTTT
Organism: Hyperoodon ampullatus; assembly: GCF_949752795.1. NCBI lineage: Eukaryota > Metazoa > Chordata > Mammalia > Artiodactyla > Ziphiidae > Hyperoodon > Hyperoodon ampullatus. The sequence goes on from NC_136922.1 coordinate 69,703,755, forward strand.
AACCTCCAAGATTACAAAACAATAAATTCCTATTGTTTAAGTCACCCACTTTATGGTAACTTGTTACAGCTGCCTTAGCAAATTAATACATCTGATACTCAAGACAATGATATTTCAACATTGGGAATATAAAAAAGATTTAAGTGAAAGTGAGTTTTCCACACTTCACTCAAAGAGGTAGATACTAAGTCAAATATGTATATTGTAATACCCAGGACAATCGTTAAAATTACTAATAAAAAGAGATACATTCAAAAATACTATATATAAATCAACATGGAGTCCTATGAAATGTTTAAGTAGCCCCCAGGTAGATAAGAGAAAAAGAGCAATAAGAATAAAATAAAACAAATAGAAAACAAACAATAAAATGCAATATTTAATTGCAAACATACCAGTACTTAACCTTAATATTAATGGTCTAAATGCATCAACCAAAGACAAAGATTGGCCATGGCAGTAGAAGTGCCAATTCCTAACCACTGGACTCCCAGGGAATTCCCTGGAACATCTTTTCAAATGCTTCAATTTTTTAATTGCAAAATTAATGTAAAACACATTGAGATAAAGGCTTAGAGCTTTCATATATATGTAATCTTCAAAAATTTCAAATAGACAACTTAAATACAAATGTCTACTTTACATTTTTGCAGCATGTAATACAAAATTATGAAGCAAAAGAAGATACATTGTAGAAAAATATAAAATGTGGCTGACATTCTTGACATTTTTAGTTAGCTTATAAGCGGTATGATATTAAGTTAGTGTTAACATAGTACGTAGTGATTTTTCCTCCCTATGTATACCACACTCATTAATCCATTTGCTGGTTGAGTATACTTTTAAATGTCATGGTTGATTTGTGAATGAAAGTACACTGTAATAGTTAGATGCTGAATTCTACCATGAAAATACTCATTTTGTACAATTCTTTCAGTACAGGTGTAGCTTTAACTTCTTAATATGACTCTGTAGGAATCATCATTATTTTAATGATCTTCAAAATGTGATAATTTACTCTATGATACAAGTATTATTATCATTCCCACTGAACTATCTGCCACATGATTGTCATTTAATGGAAGGAAGGCAGAGGAAGCCTGGGGTTTCAATAAAAAAAAAAGCCACCTGAATTGAAGATACTGCCTACTGTGGTAAAACATTGAAAACCACATCTTTAAAGATAGAGGAATGAGAATACAAAAAGTGAAGAGGATTGAAAATGAATATAACTTATTATATTATATTCTCTTATTATATTCTTTTCAATTTCTACCTGGACTTATTTAAGAATCCTTGTAACTTATTTTTTTAAATTTTGTTTTTCATCTTTACCAGGATGTTTCTATTTGTAAACTCCTTTAAATAACTGTGCATAATTTAGACTCTGTGTGTGGGCACGTATCTATACACACACACACACATACACATATATGTGTATATATAAATATATATATATTCCTAACAAAGAATTAAAAATACATACTATGGACTATGGTAAATGCAGCTTGCCCAGTACAGCAGTGGATAAATGACTAGACGGTACTGATAACTCAGTTGCCAAGCTGTACTGCTCCCTGAGAAGACTAACTGCTCAGAACAGCAAACCACATCACATAATTCTCAAGTAGTTCATTCTTCCTCTTCTGATAGTGGCTACTTCCAGATGTCAACCTAAACCTCAGGAATTCATGAGGATTAACAATGGAGCTGTGTCACAAGCCTCTGAGATAGCCTTAACCACCAGAGGGCAGACAGCAGAAGCAAGAAGAACTACAATCCTGCAATCTGTGGAACAAAAACCACATTCACAGAAAGATAGACAAGATGAAAAGGCAGAGGGCTATGTACCAAATAGAGGAACAAGATAAAACCCCAGCAAAACAACTAAATGAAGTGGAAATAGGCAACCTTCCAGAAAAAGAATTGAGAATAATGATAGTGAAGATGATGCAGGACCACGGAAAAAGAATGGAAGCAAAGACAGAGAAGATGCAAGAAATGTTTTAAAAAGACCTAGAAGAATTAAAGAACAAACAAACAGAGATGAACAATACAATAACTGAAATGAAAACTACACTAGAAGGAACCAATAGCAGGATAACTGAGGCAGAAGAACGGATAAGTGACCCGGAAGACAGAATGGTGGAATTCACTGCTACAGAACAGAATAAAGAAAAAAGGATGAAAAGAAATGAAGACAGCTTAAGAGACCTCTGGGATAACATTAAATGCAACAACATTTGCAACAACATTATAGGGGTCCCAGAAGGAGGAGAGAGAGAGAAAGGCCCAGAGAAAATATTGGAAGAGATTATAGTGGAAAACTTCCCTAACATGGGAAAGGAAATAGCCACCCAAGTCCAGGAAGCGCAGAGAGTCCCATACCGGATAAACCCCAGGAGAAACATGCTGAGACACATAGTAAACAAATTGGCAAAAATTAAAGACAAAGAAAAATAACTGAAAGCAGCAAGGGAAAAACAACAAATAACATACAAGGGAAATCCCAAAGGTTAACAGCTGATTTCTCAGCAGAAACTCTACAAGCCAGAAGGGAGTGGCATGATACACTTAAAGTGATGAAAGGGAAGAAAGTACAACCAAGATTACTCTACCCGGCAAGGATCTCATTCAGATTTGATGGAGAACTCAAAAGCTTTACAGACAAGCAAAAGCTAAGAGAATTCAGCACCACCAAACCAGCTCTACAACAAATGCTAAAGGAACTTCTCTAAGTGGGAAACACGAGAGAAGAAAAGGACCTACAAAAACAAACCCAGAACCATTAAGAAAATGGTCATAGGAACATACATATCGATAATTACCTTAAATGTGAATGGATTAAATGCTCCAACCAAAAGGCACAGGCTTGCTGAATGGATACAAAAACAAGACCAATATATATGCTGTCTACAACAGACCCACTTCAGACCTAGGGACACATACATATTGAAAGTGAGGGGATAGAAAAAGATATTCCATGCAAATGGAAATCAAAAGAAAGCTGGAGTAGCAATACTCATATCAGATAAAATAGACTTTAAAATAAAGAATGTTACAAGAGCAGGGAAGGACACTACATAATGATCAAGGGATCAATCCAAGAAGAAGATATAACAATTATAAATATATATGCACCCAACATAGGAGCACCTCAATACATAAGGCAACTGCTAACAGCTATAAAAGAGGAAATCAATAGCAACACAATAATAGTGGGGGACGTTAACATCTCACTTACACCAATGGACAGATCATCCAAAATGAAAATAAATAAGGAAACAGAAGCTTTAAATGACACAATAGACCAGATAGATTTAACTGATATTTATAGGACATTCCATCCAAAAACAGCAGATTACACTTTCTTCTCAAGTGCGCACAGAACGTTCTCCAGGATAGATCACACCTTGGGTCACAAATCAAGCCTCAGTAAATTTAAGAAAATTGAAATCATATCAAGCATCTTTTCTGACCACAACACTATGAGATTACAAATTAATTACAAGGGAAAAATCATAAAGAACACAAACACATGGAGGCTAAACAATACGTTACTAAATAACCAAGAGATCACTGAAGAAATGAAAGAGGAAATCAAAACATACCTAGAGACAAATGACAATGAAAACACAACAATCCAAAACCTATGGGATGCAGCAAAAGCAGGTCTAAGAGGGAAGTTTATAGCTATACAAGCCTACCTCAGAAACAAGAAAAATCTCAAATAAACAATCTAACCTTACACCTAAAGGAGCTAGAGAAAGAAGAACAAACAAAACCCAAAGTTAGCAGAAGGAATGTATCATAAAGATAAGAGCAGAAATAAATGAAATATGAACAAAGAAAATAAGAGCAAAGATCAATAAAACTAAAAGCTGGTTCTTTGAGAAGATAAACAAAATTGATACACCATTAGCCATACTCATCAAGAAAAAGCAGGAGTGGACTCAATCCATAACATTAGAAATGAAAAAGGAGAACATACAACAGACCCGCAGAAATACAAAGCATCCTAAGAGACTATTACAGGCAGCTCTATGACAATAAAATGGACAACCTGGAAGAAATGGACAAATTCTTACAATGGTATATATAACCTTCCAAGACTGAACCAGGAAGAAACAGAAAATATGTACGGATGAATCAGAAGTAATGAAATTAAACCTGTGATTAAAAATCTCCCAACAAACAGAAGTCTAGGACCTGATACCTTCACAGATGAATTCTATCAAACATTTAGAGAAGGTATAACCCTCATCCTTCTCAAACTCTTCCAAAAAATTACAGAGGAAGAATCACCCTGATACCAAAACCAGACAAAGATGTCACAAAGAAAGAAAACTACAGGCCAATATCACTGATGAAAATAGATACAAAAAATCCTCAACAAAATACTAGCAAACAGAATCCAACAACACATTAAAAGGATCATACACCACGATCAAGTGGGATTTATCCCAGACATGCAAGGATTCTTCAATATACGCAAATCAATCAATGTGAAACACCATATTAACAAATTGAAGGAGAAAAACCATATGATCATCTCATTAGATGCAGAAAAAGCTTTCGACAAAATTCAACGCTAGTTTATGATAACAAACTCTCCAGAAATTGGGCATAGAGGGAACCTACCTCAACATAATAAAGGCCACATACGACAAACCCACGGCAAATATCATTTTCAATGGTGAAAAACTGAAAACATTTCTCTAAGATCAGGAACAAGAAAAGGATATCGACTCTCACCACAATTATTCAACATAGTTTTGGAAGTCCTAGCCACGGCAATCAGAGAAGAAGAATAAGAGTAATCCAAATTGGAAAAGAAGAAGTAATAGTGTCACTGTGTGCAGATGACATGATACTATACATAGAGAATCATAAAGATGCCACCAGAAAACTATGAGAGCTAATCAATGAATTTGGTAAAGTTGCAGGATACATAATTAATGTACAGACATCGCTCGAATTCATATACACTAATGATGAAAAACCTGAAATAGAAATTAAGGAAAAACTCCCATTTACCATTGCAACAACAACAACAAAATACCTAGGAATAAACCTACCTATGGAGCCAAAAGATCTGTATGCAGAAAACTATAAGACACTGATGAAAGAAATTAAAGGTGATACCAACAGATGGAGAGATATAGCATGTCCTTGGATTGGAAGAATCAATATTGTGAAAATGACTATACTACCCAAAGCAATCTACAGATTCAATTCAATCCCCATCAAATTACCAATGGCATTTTTTAGAGAACTAGAACAAAAAAATCTTAAAATTTGTATGGAGACACAAAAGACCCCGAATAGCCAAAGCAGTCCTGAGGGGAAAAAACAGAGCTGAAGGAATCAGACTCCCTGACTTCAGACTATACTACAAAGCTCCAGTAATCAAGACAATATGGTACTGGCACAAAAACAGAAATACAGATCAATGGAACAGGATAGAAAGCCCAGAGATAAACCCATACACGTATAGTCAACTAACCTATGACAAAGGAGGCAAGGATATACAATGGAGAAATGACAGTCTCTTCAGTAAGTGGTGCCGGGAAACCTGGACAGCTACATGTAAAAGAATGAAATTAGGACACTCCCTAACACCATACACAAAAATAAACTCAAAATGGAGTAGAGACCTAAATGTAAGACCGGACACTATAAAACTCTCAGAGGAAAACATAGGAAGAGCACTCTTTGACATAAATCACACCAAGATCTTTTTTGATCCACCTCCTAGAGTAATGGAAAACAAAAATAAACAAATGGGACCTAATGAAACTTCAAAGCTTTTGCACAGCAAAGGAAACCATAAACAAGACGAAAAGACAACCCTCAGAATGGGAGAAAATATTTGCAAGTGAATCATCGGACAAAGGATTAATCTCCAAAATATATAAACAGCTCATGCAGCTCGATATTAAAAAAACAAACAACCCAATCCAAAAATGGGCAGAAGATCTAAACAGACATTTCTCCAAAGAAGACATACAGATGGCCAAGAAGTACATGAAAAGCTGCTCAACATCACTAATTATTAGAGAAATGCAAATCGAAACTACAATGAAGTATCACCTCACACCAGTTAGTATGGGCATCATCAGAAAAATCTACAAAGAACAAATGCTGGAGAGGGTGTGGAGAAAAGGGAACCCTCTTGCACTGTTGGTGGGAATGTAAATTGATACAGCTGCTATGGAGAACAGTATGGAGGTTCCTTAAAAAACTAAAAATAGAATTTCGATATGATCCAGCAATCCCACTCCTGGGCATATACCCTTAGAAAACCATAATTCAAAAAGACACATGCACCCCAATGTTCACTGCAGCACTATTTACAATAGCCCGGTCATGGAATCAACCTAATTGCCCATCGACAGATGAATGGATAAAGCCAGAGGTGGTACATATATACAATGGAATATTACTCAGCCATAAAAAGGAACAAAATTGGGTCATTTGTTGAGACATGGATGGATCTAGAGACTGTCATACAGAGTGAAGTAAGTCAGAAAGAGGAAAACAAATATTGTATATTAATGCATATAGGTGGAACCTAGAAAAATGGTACAGATGAACCAGTTTGCAGGGCAGAAATTGAGACACAGATGTAGAGAACAAACGTATGGCCAACAAGGGGAGAAAGTGGCGGGGGGTTGGGTGTGGTGGTGTGATGAATTGGGTGATTGGGATTGACATGTATACACTGATGTGTATAAAATTGATGACTAATAAGAACCTGCTGTATAAAAAATAAATAAAATAAAATTCAGGAAAAAAAAAAGAATGGAGCTGTGGCCTTCTAACTCTTCTCAGAGTTATGTCATTTCTGTTTGATGGCAAAATATATTTTTTTTCTTTTAAAAACAAACATTTCCATTGTTTCAGCGTAAAACCTCTTACCCATTATCCAGTTTTTCCCCAGTTCTCTCTCTCTCCAATAGCATCCCCCACAACCACCAATCTATAGTCTGTCTCTATGGGCTTCTCTCTTTTGGATATTTTTTATAGACAGAATTTTACAATATGTGAGCTTTTGTGTCTGGGTTCTTTCACTTAGCATAGTGTTTTTGAGGTTCATTCATACTGCAGCATGTACCACAAATTCATTTTTATGGGTGAATAATATTCATATTTATATAATCACAATGCGTTTATCCATTCATCTGTTGCTGGACATTTGAGCTGTTTCTACCTTTTGGCTACTGTGAATAGTGCTGCTGTAAACATACACGTACGTATACTTATTTGCCAATCCAGTTTCAATTACTTTGGATATATATCTAAATCTAAAATGGGATTGTGGGGTCATATTGTAATTATGCTTAACTTTTTGAGGAACCAATAAATGCTTTTTCACCACAACTGAATCTTTTTACATTCTCATCAGTAATGTACATGTGTTTTAATTTCTCTACATCCTTGCCAACACATTTCCTTTTTGTTGTTGTTTTAGTGGGTATAAAGTAATACCTGATAATGATAAATGAAATAGAGAACAGAAAATAGGGAGAATCAATGAAACCGAAAATAGTTTCTTTGAAAAAGTCAACACAGTTTGCAGACCTTTGGCTAAACTGACAAAGAAAAAAAGAAATAAAACATTATTAATACCCTAGCTTATATTTGTATAAGTGACAGAGATAGAGGAATAAATATAGGGGAAAAAAACTCATTCTAATTTGTTATTTATTGTTCTATCATTCTAGTTTGTTATTCTATCTCTATCTCAAGGTTTAATCATTAACAATGTATTTTAAAAGCTTTAAAGTGCTTCTGTAATTTTAATGAAAGTATTTTCCTTTAGGGAGGAAGTAATTTTCCTTTTTCACATTATCTCTGTATATAAAAGAAAAGGTATATATAGCACAAAAGCTTAGGCAAGTTACCATCAGGTCATTTTGATTATGTGCACATTTTCTGGTTTCTTTCTTCTGTAAATAGAGAATAAATTTGTATAAAAGAGTTTACAAAGCACATTTTAATTTATTCTGATTCAGTTGTTTTCCTTTTTTGTTATATATGCTACATATGTGCAAAATTAAGGCAAGAGAGCATTTACCTAGTAACAAGGAATCAGGAGGCTTGGGACAATTACTTCTTTAAGAGTCACTCATAAATGTTTACATTCCTTTTGTTTGGGGGATGGTGACAGCAACCGACAAAGCTCACCAATTAAAAGTAGCTGAAGAAGAAATGGAAAGGCAATGTAGATTGTTTCCTATGGTAATTTACCTTAGTTTATTTCCTATTCAAAGTGTTTTATACACAGTCTAAAATAATTCAAAGTACACATTCAGAGAAAAATTAAACTGATTTTCTTATATTAAGGCAAAGTTTGACAAAAATGATAGTGTTTTTGAATAGTTTTCTTTGATTTGGATTCTACAATATGAGAAATAAATCCCCTTGTGCTCAATATCTAAAAGGCCAATTATAAAATGTATCAAATGTTGATTTGATATTCTTCATTTAACTATGAACAGTGTTTTCATTATAGAAGAGTCAATATTATACTTTAACTTTCTCAAAGTATTTTCAATGTTTGTTGAGCAATGATGTTCTAAAAAGTATCTGTATAATGGTTATGGCTCATATTCCCTTTTTTTGAAAATAATGCATTATAAATTTTTCTTGACTTAGAAATAGAGAGTAAGCCCTATGTGTATTACCAGTGTTATCAAGAGACATATGTTTCAATGTGGGAATCTGCCTTCCATGTTTAAATCTCAAAATAGGAATTTTAACTAAACAACTCCAATAACTCTAAATATAATAGAGTTCTATTATCTACAAAATCTTGTTGAATTAATTCCTTTTTGTACCTAAATAGCTTCTCAGAGTAATAAATTCAAATTCTGGTGTGTAAAGTACGACTTCTTTTATCTGTCTTAAAAGAAATCTCCACTCAGACAGTTACAATATGTTTGAAAACGATCGATTTTAATTTGAGTTATGAGATCTCCCAAGATCCTGCTTCCTCAAATCTACAAAGAGAATACTACACCACATCTTTCAGTATTGTTGGAGAAAAATATAAGATAAAGAATATTAAAGTGCTTTGTGTGCTATAAAGCACTCTGACCACAAACATCATGCTTAAGGGAGATTCTGAAATTTGGTGAACATGTCCAGCTCTTTGTGATTTTATAGAAGTAAATCACATTATTTTAGCCTTCATATTTTCAAACTGAAAAACTCTACTTTTGTTCAATTGTCCTTTTAGAAATGTCAGTCAAACCAAGACTTATTTGTGCCCACTATCCACTGAGCAGTTCACTGGCTGTTTATGATGCATAGATGAACATAGCAGGATTCATCTCTATACTTCCTTTCTAACCTCCTTGTCACTTATTCAGTGCTTCTAAAATTATTCAGCTGAAATTCGCTCTTGGCTGAGTATTGTGAATATGGACCTGGGGGAGAAACACTAGGAGCAGGTGTGCCCGACTTTGAGGAGAAAATAAATAGTCCATCTCTCACTGTCCTTCAGAAGAGCAATGAATAGAACTGTCCACAGTATTTTGAGTGTGACTGTCCATTGTAAGATCTATTTCTAAATATTTTATCCAATACTGAAGTACAATGAACAAATCTCTGCTCAAATAAATTAGCTTTCCAATTTTGACTTGTACCCTAGTCAAGTTAATAAGTGAATATACTAATGTGAAACCATGGGGAATAAAAATAACACACTTGAAGGTGGTTATAAGTAAATTACTAATTTATCTCTTAACAAAAAGCTTGGATAATATGACAATTTCTATACTGGTCCGAAAAGACAATCTAAATCACCTGGAAATCCACATTAGTGGTTAACTCCTTTCTCATAGTTTATGACAGTCACTAAGAAGATACTATGTCTATAAAAACACTGACAAGAAGGGTCCACAGTTTGCAGTTCTTGACTTTCTGAAGTTACTTTAGCTCTACTGAGGAAGAGCTGACTCATTGTAACATGGCTCTGCCACTTTGCTTCTCCCATGGTTTGTTCCATCCCTCATTTTTAACTATATTCTCTTATAGTTTAGTAGGAATGAGTATAGAAACAGAGAAATGAATGCACATATTAAATTTAATCTCTATACCCATGACTAGATAAATTTGTCCAAAAATGAGTTGTCTAATAATTTTATTGTCTCAACACCTATATTTGCTTATTAAAATTTTTTACAACTCTCAAAGGTTTAAAAAAGATAACGTTAAAAAAAATACAACTTCATGGGATGGAAGCTCACATCTTTTGGTCCCGTCATTTATTTACTATTGTTGCCTTTGACACCCAACTTCAAATTGCTGAAACCATTCTTCTGTAGGCCAAATCATTTTTAAAAGGAAAAGGCAGTACTATAAAAATCATTGAGTAATTCTAAATTGAATAAGTAGTTTGACAGTGTAAGTAAGTCAAGATTGCTAACATAAAATGCACCATTTGAAATAGAAATTTAGGTCACATCATTCCTTTCTTCTCCCATTTCCAGGAATAGGTCACGAACCTCTGAACCTCTGCAAAGAGTTTCCTCATTTACTTTACTCAAACAAAATAATAATAATAATAATAAAGGATTTAGCTGCAAGTAGATATGAAATAAAGAACACACACATTTTGATATAAATCAACTTAAAAGTTACCAGAAACATGCCCTTAAAAAATGTAATGTGATAAAAAGCATCTTCATGTTATTAGAAAATTTGTTTAGATCAGACAAACTCAGCATATTGAATACTCATTAACAAACCCTGACATTTTCTTTGTTGGGCATTTTTATTCAAATCCCTCCCACCTGCCTAATCACCAGGTGGCAGTGTAGTAGCACTCATCCATATCTGTCTTTGAAAAGCCTCAGTAAAAGTGGCATTGCAATGATACTTTCACATAGAATAGGTAGAATAGTTTGGGTTTAAAATTTTTTTAAGTGTTACTCTCTTTTAGTATTAAAATAGCCCTGCACACATTTTCACAAATTGCCTTGTGCTTTGAGTACTATGTATATAGATAGTTCCTTTCTCTAATTTTCTAAACTAGAAAAACTGAATATATATCACTTAACTGTTCTTTGTTGTCTTACAGTTTTAAATAGGAACATTTTCTACATCATAGTTGGAAGTGAATTACGTATTTTTTTTAACCAGCACTTTTCAACAATTGGATTAAGTCATGGATTCCCACAGCTTCAACAAAAGCATATGCCAGCAGACTACAAAACTTTAAGACAAGAATTCTGACATTTCATTTTTCCTTATCTAAACTTCTCCAGCTGTCGTTATGCTATCTGAGACAAGTTTTCAGTCTACAGTACTATTCCACTCTATCAATTCCTTTGTATTTGCACAATGTCTATTCAGCAGTTTAACCAAGACAAAAGAACCAATTTCACCTTTTGGTTTCAGATACCTAGGATTTATTGTGTGTTTAAAGTATGTCTGAATTCTTCTTTTTTGCAGTTGGAAATTCAGAGATCCAGGTTATGTCATCTGATCCAATGTCAACTAGTAAGTATAGTTCAAAAGCTACAACTTAAAACATTTATGTTTTCTCTCTGAGTATAGTGTCATATCATCCCAAAATACTCTTGGTAGACTGGAAAGAAGGTGTTTGGGAATATCCCCCAAACACTGTATATAATCTTTTCCTATATTTAGAGTCAGTGGAAGAGGAGATTGTCTTCATCTTTGGAGGAACTATGCAGATACTATTTGGGAGGCAGAGGAAAGCATCTTTTTCTGTAGGAACTGGGGTTAAACTGCAGGTGCAGTTCTTTAAAAGTTGACTACACAAAGCCTTTGGAAAACAAAAAGAAAGGGAGTTACTATATGATCTGAAGAATTACTTGAGGTTTTAGAAGACAGAACTGAAAAAATATTTAGACTTTGATTTGAGAAACCTTTCCTCTACTTCCATATGCTTGAGGCAATTGACATTTCTTTTATCCTAAATAAAATGATCCAACCCCACAGCTAATCTAGAAAATGATACAATTATAATCCACATCTGGCTGATTAGCAACTATATTTCACTAATGTATAATTTTCTTAAATTTATTTTAGAACATTTTGCAAAACATGTTAAAAAACATTAAAAGGGACAAGACCCAAAATTAAGATACTAAGATTTCATATTTCAACTTAGTCTCAGTCTTAGACTTGAGGAGCTCTTTGGTTGCACTAAAATTCCAAATATGTTTGGGACAAGGCTCAACTATACATCACTGTAGCCAAAGTTTATGTAGCTCTATTTGAATAAAATTGGACAGATGGATGGGTCAAAATTTTCAAAAGATACCTCTAGTGAATTATAAAGCATTTCAATTTCTTGGTTTTCAGAATGCCACTTCTGGAATTCTTCAAATATAAGCAAATATAATGTCATAAAATAATTACATTAAAACTCATTTAATCTATGCAATACATGCTAAAATGGAAATCTCCCTGTCAAGCTACGAAGTGAAAACTGTGGTGAATAATATTTTTAAGATGTTAAATCTTAAATGTTTCAATTATTTTTGTAACTAGTAAAATCTCATATAGTTTTTTTTTTTTTTTTTTTTTTGCGGTACGCGGGCCTCTCACTGTTGTGGCATCTCCCGTTGCGGAGCACAGGCTCCGGACGTGCAGGCTCAGCGGCCATGGCTCACGGGCCCAGCCGCTCCGCGGCATGTGGGATCTTCCCGGACCGGGGCACAAACCCGTGTCCCCTGCATCGGCAGGCGGACTCTCAACCACTGCGCCACCAGGAAAGCCCCATAGAGATTCATTTTTATATATTTCCATAACAGCAAAGTCATATTCTTTTTTAAGAAAAATTTTGTAAAAATTATTTTAAAATAAATGTTAAATTAGATAATAAGCAAAGACATTACATCAGTTTTTTTCTCAGTCTTAATATAAATTAACCAATAAATATTTCTAGAGATCTTATAATTTGAGAGCTAGAAAGGTCTTTGGAAATATCCCAGAAAATCATATTTCTTTTATAAATGTGGGATTTAGACCCAGTGGAGTTAAGTGACTTATCTGAATGGTACAAATAATCAGTGGTGAAATTAGGGTTAGAATTCAAATCTTCTGTGTCAACTGCCTGCTTTAACATTTTCCAACTTTTTTATAGAAATAACTGAACTCTAAGAATAAAATATCTAGGAATAAACCTACCTAAGGAGACAAAAGACCTGTATGCAGAAAATTATAAGACACTGATGAAAGAAATTAAAGATGATATAAATAGATGGAGAGATATACCATGCTCCTGGATTGGAAGAATCAATATTGTGAAAATGACTCTACTACCCAAAGCAATCTACAGATTCAATGCAATCCCTATCAAACTACCACTGGCATTTTTCACAGAAGTAGAACAAAAAATTTCAAAATTTGTTTGGAAAAACAAAAGACCCCGAATAGCCAAAGCAATCTTGAGAATGAAAAACGGAGCTGGAGGAATCAGGCTGCCTGACTTCAGACTATACTACAAAGCTACAGTAATTAAGACAGTGTGGTACTGGCATAAAAACAGAAAGATAGATCAGTGGATCAGGATAGAAAGCCCAGAGATAAACCCACGCACATATGGCCAACTTATCTTTGATAAAGGAGGCAGGAATGTACAGTGGAGAAAGGACAGCCTCTTCAATAAGTGGTGCTGGGAAAACTGGACAGGGACATGTAAAAGTATGAGATTAGATCATTCCCTAACACCATACACAAAAATAAGCTCAAAATGGATTAAAGACCTAAATGTAAGGCCAGAAACTATCAAACTCTTAGAGGAAAACATAGGTAGAACACTCTATGACATAAATCACAGCAAGATCCTTTTGGACCCACCTCCTAGAGAAATGGAAATAAAAACAAAGATAAACAAATGGGACCTAATGAAACTTCAAAGCTTTTGCACAGCAAAGGAAACCATAAACAAGACCAAAAGACAACCCTCAGAATGGGAGAAAATATTTGCAAATGAAGCAACTGACAAAGGATTAATCTCCAAAATTTATAAACAGCTCATGCAGCTCAATAGCAAAAAAACAAACAACCCAATCCAAAAATGGGCAGAAGACTTAAATAGGCATTTCTGCAAAGAAGATATACAGACTGCCAACAAACACATGAAAGAATGCTCAACATCATTAATCATTAGAGAAATGCAAATCAAAACTACAATGAGATATCATCTCACACCAGTCAGAATGGCCATCATCAAGAAATCTAGAAACAATAAATGCTGGAGAGGGTGTGGAGAAAAGGGAACACTCTTGCACTGCTGGTGGGAATGTGAATTGGTACAGCCACTATGGAGAACAGTATGGAGGTTCCTTAAAAAACTAAAAATAGAACTACCATATGACCCAGCAATCCCACTACTAGGCATATACCCTGAGAAAACCATAATTCAAAAAGAGACATGTACCAAAATGTTCATTGCAGCTCTATTCACAATAGCCCGGAGCTGGAAACAACCTAAGTGTCCATCATCGGATGAATGGATAAAGAAGATGTGGCACATATATACAATGGAATATTACTCAGCCATAAAAAGAAACGAAACTGAGCTATTTGTAATGAGGTGGATAGACCTAGAGTCTGTCATACAGAGTGAAGTAAGTCAGAAAGAGAAAGACAAATACCGTATGCTAACACATATATATGGAATTAAAAAAAAAAAAATGTCATGAAGAACCTAGGGGTAAAACGGGAATAAAGACACAGACCTACTTGAGAATGGACTTGAGGATATGGGGAAAGGGAAGGGTAAGCTGTGACAAAGGGAAAGAGAGGCATGGACATGTATACACTACCAAACGTAAGGTAGATAGATAGTGGGAAGCAGCCGCAGAGCACAGGGAGATCAGCTCGGTGCTTTGTGACCGCCTGGAGGGGTGGGATGGGGAGGGTGGGAGGGAGGGAGATGCATGAGGGAGGGGATGTGGGAACAGATGTATATGTATGACTGATTCACTTTGTTATAAAGCAGAAACTAATAAAAAAAAAAATTGCTTTAAAAAAAAAAAAAAAAAGAAATAACTGAACTCTTTAATTACATTCACATTTTATATTTTATAGGTACAATTCCTAGTGGATTCCTAAAGCTTATCATGTAAAATTTAAGGCAAATTTTTTCTTATTGTTTTTTATTAGGAAAAGTTACTACTTTTGACCATTCTTGAGATCAAATTAATTGGCTAAGAGTAACATATAGACGAGTAGGCCTGAATTCAAATCCTATGCATGTCTATAAGTAATTTTGAACAAATCACTTAACTTCTCTGAGTTTTAATTTCCTCATTTATATAATAAAAATAAGTATGTGCCTTCCTCGAGGCTTATGGCAAGGAATAAATAAAATGCATCTTTATGTTTGCATTTAGTTATAACAATAATAATAACAACAGCAATTATTATAATGTGAATGTGGTAAGGTTTCTGCTGACCTATATTAGGATAAAATGACGATATCTTTCTAGGTTTTTAAAATACAAATTCCAAACTAAATACAGTGATCAGTTGGTTCTAACTCTCAGTTGACTTGTAAGCAGTGTATAGGCATAAATATTTTTTAATTGAAAATGTATGAAGTATATGTACCACATAAATTGGAGGATAACCAGGTTCAATTCCTGAGGGTAATAGACGTTGAAAGATGCTAAGAGCCACATAGCAAATCAGTGGTCAAGTTTAGTCAAGAACTTGAATCTCTTTATTTCCAGCCGATGTTCTTCCCTCTACTATTAGTGGCTTTCAAACTGTACCTAAAGGACCCCAGGGATTCTTCTGAGGTATTTCAAGGCCAACAAATGGACACCAGAAAGCTGCCAAAGGGTACGGCTGACATGAAAAGGCTCCAAGTGTCCTCCCTCCTTGTCAAATAGATCAGCTTTATTTTAATTAATCATATGTATTTAGATTTTGCATAATGTAGGTGGATTCTTCTATTTACAAAAGTTTACAGTGCATGTGTCCCTGTAGTATTAAAGTTTGAATCATAAGCATAGAACATTTAATTATTTAAACAATCACTGGAAGAAAGGTTGGTAAGATCAAGGAAAAAAAGTTTAACTCTATTTAGACCTCTTGCACCAACTACTAAGGAAATATATTAAATTTATGATTAAAATAAATTGATTTTTTCCTAATGACCTAGTGACCCTAGCATAAAACAGATAAAATCTATTATATATTAAAATATGAATTAAGCAGTCATATGTGTTAGATGATTCCAGCAGAAAAGAGAAAGCAATTCCTTACTATCAAGTGATACTTGGCTGATATTAAAATCTCTATTGAAAAGAATATAGGAGTTTAGGCATCAGTAAAAAAAAATCTAACTTAATGATAAGTCCTTGTAAATCACTCAGGGAACACTATGTATTACAGAAGTTTTCCCAAGGGAAAGAAAAGAGAAAAATAATAAGATGTTCAATTGACAGCATAAATGTGCTAACTTCAAACAGATAAATAAATAGATAGATAGATAAAATATTCAAATAATAATAGTATACCCTTTAATACATGGCTCATTCATAGGGCTAAAATTTCTAAATTAATCATGCTGTGGCCAACCTAATGATATGATATAGACATAACCAAAATGAAAGTAAGTAAACTTAGGTTTATGCATGTAAAACTATGATGACAGAAAGAGATGTGGAATATGGTAAATTATCTGGGTATCAGGTAAATTGTGTCTCCAGTCTAACTTCATGGCTGAATTAAACTCTTTAAGAAATTATTTCATCATAACTTAATTTTATAGATATAATTTTAGTTAGATAAAAGAAAACCAGTTGTGAAAACAAAATATGAAAAAATATCTCTAAAAATATATTTTGTTTAAAAAAGAGGCAATGAATATTGTAATATACATTTGTGGCCTATGCTATTCTATCCCTGTTTGTTTTGCTATCTGCAAAAGTAGAGAAGAAATCAGTGGAAATTATTCTTGCATCTAGATTAGACCCTGTGTTATAAAGTCTCATAAATAATTAAGACTTTCAGATTTAAAAGGATTCAAAATCATGGAATACTCAAAATATTTAGTTAGAGTTGCCATGCCTCAGTTAAGAGTTCTCAAGTTGAACTGAAACTTCACAGCAGCTGCTGTAGGATACTTGCATACTTTACTTGCATTCTCTGCTCTATCTGGCCAGGGAGCTCACTGGGCAGTTCTGCCACATTTGGGTCCTAGCCATTAAGCCATAATGGCCATGGAGCCATTTCTATTGCCCTGCCCAGGCAGGGAAACAAATTTGCAGCCCTGTCCAACTGCTGAATATAACGTACAGTCCCAGCTGGCTAGAAAGCCTGATCAAAGCATCCAGGCAACCAGAGAGCTCACCATACAGTAACACTTGGGTAAGGAATCAAACCAGCATTCCTATACAACTGTTCCCAGCCAGTAGCACTGCTCTTGACCTCAGAACATGAGCAGCGGCCCCATCCAAATAGAGACACTGATAGCAAGCCTCACCTGCCCAAGGATGCTACCAGCTGACTTATCCAGAACTCTAGGCTGAGCTGACTGGTGAAGGACTATTGTCTCTGCTGAAGTGAACCTATAAAGTCTGGAAGAGGAGATGACTTACTCAAACGTGGAGATACCAATAGAAGGAATCAAGGTTCATGAAGAACCAAGTGAACATGATGCCCAACAAAGGAAACTAATAGAGCTCTTTGGGTAACCAAAAGAAATCAGAGGTAGCTATACTTATATCAGACAAAACAAACTTAAAGAGAAAAACGGTCAAGAGACATGGTCATTAAATAACAATAAAGAAGTCAATCCATCAAAAAGATATAACAAGGCATCAAACTTTCTAATTCCAAACTATATTATAAAGCTTTAGTAATCAAAATAGTAGAGTAGTGGCATAAAAGCAGACACATAGATCAATGGAATGGAAGAGAGAGCCCAGAAATAAACCCATGCATGTGGTCAATTAACTTATGACAAAGGAGCCAAGAATATACAATGGGGAAAGGACAGTTTCTTCAATAAATGGTACTGGGAAAACTGAACAGTCATACGCAGAAGAATAAGAACAGACCCCTATCTTACACCATTCACAAAAATTAAATCAAAATGGATTAAAGACTTATATGTAAGACATGAAACAATTAAACTCCTAAAAGAAAACATAGTTGGAAAAGCTCCTTTATTTAAGTCTTGGCAATGGCTTTTTGGAGGTGCCATCTAAAGCACAAGCAACAAATGTGAAAATAAACAAATGGGATTCCATTAAACTAAAAAGCTTTTACACAACAAAATGAACAACCAACAAAATGAAAAAGCAACCTATGGAATGGGAAAAAATATTTGCTAACTGCATATCTGATAAGAGGTTAATATCCAAACATATAAGGAGTTCCTATAACTCAATAACAACAAAAATAATCTAATTTAAAAATTGGCAAAAGACCTGAATAGACATTTTTCCAAAGAAGACAGTGAAATAGCCAACGAGTACATGAAAAGGTCCTAAATATCACTAATCATCAGACAAATTCAAATCAAAACCGCAATTAGATATTACCTCACACCATTAGGATGATATTATAAAAAAGACAAGAGGTTAAGTGTTGGTGAGAATGTTGAGCAAAGGGAACTCTAGTGCACTGTTGGTGGGAATGTAAATTGATACAGCCAATGTGGAAAACAGTATGGAGGTTCCTCAAATATTCAAAAATAGATCAAATGATCTATTTTCTATCTACCATATCCATCAATTCCATTGGGTATATATACAAAGGAAATGAAATCACTGTCTCAAAGAGATATTTGTCCCTTTACATTCAAATTCAGCTTTATTTACAATAGCCAACACATAGGAATAATCTAAATGTTCATGGACAAATGAATGGATAAAGAAAATGCAGTATATATAACAATGGAATATTATTCAGTCATAAAAGAAGGAAATCCTGCCATTTGTAACAACCTGGATGTTCCTTGAGGGCATTATGCTAAGTGAAATGAGTTAGACAGAAAAAGAGAAATACTGTATAATTTCACTTGTATGTATAATCTAAAAAAAACTAACTCATAGATACAAAGAACAGACTGGTTGCAAGAAACAAGGAATCTAATGTACAGCATGGTGTAGTAAACAATACTGTATTATACATTTGAAAGTTGCCAGGAGAGTAGATCTTAAAAGTACTCATCACAAGAAAAAAATTGTTAACTGTGTGAAATGATGAATGTTAATTAAACTACTGCAGTAAATTTTTGCAGTGTGTACATATATCAAATCATTGTGTTGTACACATTAAACTTATACAACATTACATGTCAATTTTATCTCAATAAAGCTGGGGAAAACAAACCAAAAAACAAAAAAGGCATTGTGTAGAGGGCATTCTTTGTAAATTAGATGAGGTAGGGAGGGAAGTCCTGTAAGGTAATTTCAATTGAGCTATGACCAAAATACTGAGGAGGTACTCAAAAGTTTGGAAAAGAGTGTTCCAGGAAAAGGAAAACATAAATTCCAAAACCCCAACCTGGAGGAAATTAAATAATAAGGTTTAATAATAATCAAGCCTCTTACAGGGCAGAATTATTAATAAAACAAAGGACAAATCCACCATAGACAAATAGATCTAGGATGAATTTCCACTTCCATCCACTACCTACAATACAATGTTGAACAAGTTCATTAAACTCTGAACCTCAGTTTCTTCATTAGCAAACTACAGATATTAACTGCCTAGCAAAGTTTTTTGAGTAGTAATTGAAGTTATATATGCAAGGCTCATAATAGGGACTCAGTAACATTTTATTCTGTACTTTATTGGAACCACTTAACCAAATGTTGACATATTACTGCTTTAATTAATTCCAAAGTTTTTTTTTTTTAAAGATTTGTTTCCTTATGGAGAGGAATTAGACTATTTAGTATAATCTAATGGGAGAAGGTAAAAATTTTACATTCCAAAAGAAAGAAAATACTGAACTTTGTGTTTTAATTTTTTTCTGTTTATTAATGAATATACGAGTAGAGATATTTAAAAATTTCATGAGTCACCTGTACCATTTTTCTAGATTCCACATATAAATGATATTACATGATATTTGTTTTTCTCTTTCTGACTTATTTCACTCTGAACGACAGTCTCTAGGTCTACCCACATCTCTGCACATGGTACTATTTCGTTCCCTTTTATGGTTGAGTAATATTACATTGCATATATATCACATCTTTTTTATCCATTCCTCTGTTGATGCGCATTTAGGTTGCATCCATGCCCTGGCTATTGTAAATAGTGTTGCAATGAACACTGGGGTGCATGTATCTTTTTGAATTATGGTTTTCTCTGGGTATATGCCCAGTAGTGGGATTCCTGGGTCATATGGTAGTTCTATTTCCAGTTTTTCGAGGAAACTCCATACTGTTCTCCATAGTGGCTGTACCAATTTACATTCCCACCAACAGTGTAGGAGGGTTCCCTTTTCTCCACATCCTCTCCAGCATTTATTATTTGTAGATATTTTTGATGATGGCCATTCTAACTAGTGGGAGGTGATACCTCATTGTAGTTTTGATTTGCATTTCTCTAATAATTAGTGATGTTGAGCATCTTTTCATGTGTTTGTTGGCCATTGGTATGTCCTTGGAGAAATGTCTATTTAGGTTTTCCACCCATTTTTTATTGGGTTGTTTGGTTTTTTTGATATTGAACTGCATGAGCTGTTTGTATATTTTGGAGATTGATCCCTTGTTGGTTGTTTTATTTGAAATAGTTTCTCTCATTCTGAGGGTTGTCTTTTTGTTTTGTTTATGGTTTCCTTTGCTGTGCAAAGGTTTTAAGTTTAATTAGGTCCCATTTGTTTATTTTTGTTTTTATTTTCATTATTTGCAAAGCAGAAATAGAGATACAGATGCAGAGAACAAACTTATGGATAAAAATGGGAGAAGGAGGGGGTGGGATGAATTGGGAGATTGGGATTGACATATATACACTACTATGTATAAAAGAGATAACTAATGAGAAGAACCTATTGTATAGCACAGGGAACTCTACTCAATGCTCTGTGGTGACCTAAATGGGAAGGAAATCTAAAAAAGAGGGGATAAATGTATATGTATAATTGATTCACTTTGCTGTACAGCAGAAACTAACACAGCATTGTAAAGCAACTATACACCAATAAAAATTAATTTAAAAATAAAAATTACATATGAGATCATCTGTTACTCCTGCAATCTATTTCTTTATGTATTAGACGACTCATGTTCTGATACTTACTTCAGTCACATTTTGAAGAAAATTTTTAGATTCAGAAGAATCATTTACGTAACTAGTAAATATCTATATATAAGAATGATTGGAACCTGAACATTGTATAGAGTATGAGGAAGGCACAAGAGAGATCGAGGGAGGGAAAAAAATACGGAGGATGCTAGGGAATGAAAATGAGGGTATGTGTTGCCTTCATAAATATATTTTAACTGGGGTCAGAAAAAAAGCACTAATCAAATGCTAATTTGATTTAGTACCAAAGAGAAGTAATTGTAGTGTGACTATGTGTTTCAGGGAGGAAGATGTAGTTCTCTAAAATTATTCCTGGTTAAACAAGAGTCCTCATGAATAGAATAAAACAAAATTACCAAAAGGAAAAAAAATTATGTTGCATAAGGGAAACTGCATTTTTTCTTCAGGGGAAAAAATAATTTTAAATATAATATAAAAATAATAATTTAAAAGATTGTAACTAATTTCCAAAATGCTCAAATGACTTTTTGGGTACATTGGTCAGCTCAATTTTCTCTGGTGTAACTTCTTTTAGATCAGTCTAATATATGTACATGTCAATTATTTATTTCAGCACATCGACATTTTTCTGTCAGATTGATTTCTATTTCACTTCTTCTAGGATTAATTGGTAGGTAGTATAAGTTGTCAGGGAATTTTCTCATGCTAATAGGTTGAAGTGGTGGGTGGTGGGTTAGTACCTGCAGAACACTGATTTTATTTGTGTGGTCTTGTTTTAGAGAAAAAGAGAAGCTGTAATTTATTTTTAGATGCAATATACACCAAAGAAAAAGTAAATGAGAAATAAATGATGTAATAAGTGTATATGGGAGAAAGACTGAGAAAGAGGCAATAAGAAATAAACAAAGAAATAAAAGAAAAGATGTTTCAGACATTATTCACTTGAATTTCATATTAACCAACTGATAGCATGTCAATACAAGAGATGGCCTGAGGTTTCCACTTTCATTCTGCTCAATCCTATTTGTCCCAGTTCAAATTTCAACCTCCTCAAAATTCTCTATTTGATTTCTTATAACTAAAATAGAAAAAAAAAGTTCTCCCCTCTGAAAGCCTTTCTATTCACAATCATAAACTTAGCCCTGAGACTCTCAACTTTCATGCCTTTCTTTCATTTTCTAAATACTATCATATGATAATTGTAATGAAAATAATCAAAGTATCTGTGTGCTTGTCACATCATCTTTCGATAATTGTGACAACAAATTACTTTGGAAAGGGAGACATTATTAAACTGATAAAGTGGCTATTTTAGTGGAAAAATTGTTCCATCATCTATTCTCCACACAGAAATGTTATTAAAAGTGGGAAAACAAATTAACTGACTATGGTAGTATAATGAAACTAAATTGATTTAAGCATATATACTTTGTGTGTTGTGTGTTCTTATTATCTGAAACATGAAGTCTTTCAACCAACACACTCTTGTCAGTTAGAGGCAAAGATTCATGCATTTGAGGAAGTGTGACCATGTTAAAACGTCTTACTAATTTTACACCCCTCCTCATTTTCACTATAATCTAATATCTGACATAAAGATAATAAATGGTGGGGTAGAAAAAACAAATACATTTAGAAAATCTATAATAGATTTGAATGAGGGGCATATGTGAGGCAATAAAATTCAGAAATAAGAATTGTTACTGAAGACAGATTACTTTCTCAGTAAATACTAATTACAATTACCTATTGCTTTATTCATTTAATTAAGCATTATCTAACACTCCCAATATAAATTCCATGTATGGGCTTTGATTTTGCCGCACCCCTGTATTCCCTGCATATACAATATCTTCAATAAATAATTTATTGAATAAATGAGTACATGTCTACTCTTCAGGAAAAAATGGCAAAAAAACACTAGCTTCTTGGATTTGAGGGTACTTATACATACATATTGATTGGAGTATACATTAAAAAATACAGTTTTATCTGTCTTGGGCACCTATTGGTTTCTGAAATCAGAAAGCTAAACTTTGATGATTGGAGAAGTTCACTGAGCTACAAAGGACTTAATCTTTACTTACAAAAAGAAAATTGAAATAGAAAATTGAAGCAATCATAAGATATATCATGACTGTATTTTGAACAGAAGTGCTCTTCTTGCTTAAAATCTCCAGATAATTACTTAAACTTTCAAATTTATTTTGTATCAGTAGGAAAAGTTGAAAGATGCCATCCCCCACCCATGTGCTAAAACCCAGAACTCGAGAGTCCTACACATCTTTCTTTACCATACTCTCAGTCAGATCAACCACTCCACCTTCAAATGTGTTGAATCTGCCCAATTCTTTCCATCTCCATGGCTAGTCCAAACCATTACTTTTCTCCTGGATAACTACAATAACCTTCCTGTTTCTGCTCTTGCCCTCCCCTCAATCCTTTTCTAAATGGCAGCAGGAAAGATCATTTTTCAGAGCCAATCCAATTATGCTATCCCCGTGTTTCAGACTCTAGTGACTCCCAGTTCCAACTAGAATAAAACCTAAATCCCTTACATGGCTTATGAAACTTGATATAATCTGCACCTCTCTTAGCTCATAACCACAAACTATAGCACACTATATTCTAGCAACATTGGTCTTTTCTGTTCTTCAAAACACTGATTTTTTTTTTCCCAACCCAAGGCCTTTGCATATGATGCACCCCTTGCTCACATACTTCAACTCCTGGATATTCACGTGCCTGGCCACTTAGCATTCACACTCACATCCTCTGAAAGGTCTCCTCGACAGTCCTTTGAAGAAGCCCCTCACCTCCACTTATTCTCTATTCCAGGGATTGGCAAACTGTAGCTCCCAGTTTAGCTGCCCGTTTTAGTAAATATAGTTTAATTAAAACAGAGCTATGCTATTTGTTTATGTATGACTGCTTTTACACCACAAAATCATAATAGAATATTTGCAGCAGAGAGCAAAGGGTCCACAAAACCTAAAATATTTACTATTGGGCCCTTTAAGAAAGTATTTGTCAACCAGTGTTTTATGCCATGACTCGGAGTACAATCTGACAGTATGTTATATTCACATATGCTTCTCTGTTGACTATCTGTGAGCTCTATAAGAGCAGAGATGTATCTGTATTACCCAAGTCTTAACCTTCAGCACTGTACACATTTCCAAGAACATAGCAGGTTTTAAATAAATATTGTTTCAATCTTGAATGAAAAATATTACAAAAGATTTAGATTTTCAGAGGGTTGGTAGATTATAATATCATTCAAAATATTGGTTGCTTCTTTCTAGGGGAAGATAGTTCCCCACTTCATTAAAATCATGCCTGATGTTGTGACTTGTGATACAATCTTCTGGAGGAAGACTAGACCCCCCTCCCTATTGCTATGACCGTTGAACTCAGAATGGCTGTTTGTCTAGATCTGGTAAATGAAAGTGGGTAGAAATACTAAATGCCAATTTTAAGCAGAAACTACAAAAGCCAGCTCTTGGTTCACCCACTCATTCTCTTCTCTTTACCATAAGACCAGTAATGTCCAGAAAGGGCACTGCTTCACCAACTCAGATCCTGAAGTAAAGACCTGACTGAAGTGACTTATTTTGGATATGTTATAAGAAGAAGAAATAAACTTTTTACTACAAATCACTCAGATTTGGAGGTTGTATCTTATCACAGCCCAACGTACCCAAAATAAATTGATACAAGGAGTATGCAGGATATACTTTTGATAAAAATAGAACGGTTTTTAGGTCAATGAAATAAGTCTTCTTCAAACTACATAGACATATTTTCTTGTTACAGCCTGGGGTGTTTAATGTATCTTTACTAACTGTTCTCTTACATCTCTTGTGATTGGGAACAGATGGCTGCAATGATTTTCAGATGATGTTCTGATGATCTGGGAAACACTGAGCAATCTTTAATTATCTTGAAATTCTTAAGCAATAATTTGTTATGTATTGGAAAAAATGAGCTGCAAGATATTTTTTCTTCAAGAATGACTTAGCATAGAAAATACCCATGATTATGGACCTAGAGTCTGTCATACAGAGTGAAGTAAGTCAGAAAGAGAAGAACAAATACCGTATGCTAATGCATATATATGGAATCTAGAAAAATGGTACTGATGAACCTAGTGGTAGGGCAAGAACAAAGATGCAGACGTTGAGAACGGACTTGAGGACACAGGTGGGGAAGGGGAGGCTGGGACATAGTGAGAGAGTAGCACTGATATATATACACTACCAAATGTAAACTAGATAGCTAGTGGGAAGCTGCTGCATAGCACAGGGAGATCAGCTCAGTGCTTTGTGATGACCTAGAGGGGTAGGATAGGGAAGGTGGGAGGGAGGCTCAAGAGGGAGGGGATATACGTATGCACATAGCTGTTTACTTTGTTGTACAGCAGAAACGAACACAACATTGTAAAGCAATTAGACTCCAATAAAGATGTATATATAAAAAAAGAAAATACCTATGATTAAGGCATGTATCAAGACTAAGTACTATTCAAGTATTCTAACTGATTTCAACTGCATTTTCTTTCCTATGAATGTATAAAGATCAGTGTTGTGCAAAACTATACATTCTGAATATTAAGCAGTTACTGAAAAACAGATCAGAGACAAAAACAGTAGAATGTTATGACATTCAAATAGATATATGTAAAGTTGAAACTGTACATTGAGGTAAAAATATTTAGTAAAAATCATTAACGCTTTACACACTAATATCTTTATGGTTACTCTTTTGCTAGAAATATATATCTAGTATGGTAAAAAAGTAAGATTATCTTTTTTATTTAATATGATTTTTTAATTATATAAATAATAATGGAGATCATTTAAGTATAAAGAAAAAAAAACTATGAACTTCACCATTCAGAAGTTATTAATCACAGTCAATATTTGGGGCTGGTTTTTATAATCTGTCTATATTATATCTATGGCTATATCCGTCTAAGGTTTTACAAAATTTAGATCACACATTATATTCAGCTTCATATCCTGGAATTTTTGTCATTATGAGTGATTTCTATTTCTTAGATATTTTTAGAAAATATATTTTATTAATATCATAATAATTGCTAATAAACAGAGATTTACTGAAACATTACCCTATTTTAGACATTTTTTGTTTAGAAATTTTGCTATTAAAAGTTCTATTAGGGCCTCCCTGGTGGCGCAGTGGTTGAGAGTCCGCCTGCCGATGCAGGGGATACGGGTTCGTGCCCCGGTCTGGGAGGATCCCATATGCCGCGGAGCGGCTGGGCCCGTGAGCCATGGCTGCTGAGCCTGCGCATCCGGAGCCTGTGCTCCGCAACGGGAGAGGCCACAACAGTGAGAGGCCCGCGTACCACAAAAAAAAAAAAAAAAAAAAAAAAAAAAAAGTTCTATTAAAAGAAATTCTTCCCTTTTTCAAGTTATGGAAATGCTATTCATATTGTAAACATAATTGAATGACTAGACCACTGATGCATATTTACTGTTTTCTATTAGTTTGTACCAATTTTCTACCCACATTAAATATTCATGGAAGTGCAATCTTCATATATACTCACTAGAAATATTATCTTTGTTTTTGTTTTGTATTTTGTTGGCTTATAAAGTAAGTTTAAAAAGTTGTCTCAATTGTTTTAATGCATATTCTTTCAAATACTTCTATTTATTTGTTACACTGCATTCAAATATTTAAGTATTTGAATATCAAACATTTACATCTTCTTTGTAATAAAGTCTAACTCTGGGTTTTCTCTTCTGTCTTATTGATCCATACTATACAACAATAATTTATATTATGGATCCTCTCTTCTTAGATATTTGGATTATTTCTACAATAATGGTAGGTAGATGACAGTAGTCATTGACATTTCTTGAGTTCTTAGTATGTGTTAGCTACATTGCTAAGCATATAAATCTAATTTTATTAGGTACATAAATTAGTGTGTGTGTGTATGCACGTGCGTGCACGCACCTGTGTGTTTTGCCTCAAGGAATGAACCTATTATTATCTAATGACCTGTTCTTCCTAAAATTGTTTTATGTCTTAAATTTTTCTCATATAGCATAGTTAACCAACTGCTTTTTTTCTTGGTGAATATTTGCCCAGTTGTTTTCCATCTTTTTACTTTCAATTGCTATTTCTCTTTAAATATGTACCTTGAAATCAACATATAGGTAGATTTTTAAAAACATCCAATTTGACAGTCTCTTAACTGAAGAGTTTAGTCTATTTATGAGTGTTATTATTATTAATACTTGTAGAACTTTTACACAATACTATTCTTTTGAAATTTAGTATCTCCCTTTTTTGCCTTTGAATCAGCTCGGTGCTTTGTGACCACCTAGAGGGGTGAGATAGGGAGGGTGGGAGGGAGGGAAACGCAAGAGGGAAGAGATATGGGGATATATGTATATATATAACTGATTCACTTTGTTATAAAGCAGAAACTAACACACCATTGTAAAGCAATTATACTCCAATAAAGGTGTTGAAAAAAAAATTAGTTTTAAAATTCACTTTATATTCTTCCAATTTTTTTATTTTACTCTTTACTGGTTAGGAATATATATATTATTTATTTTAATTAACATTCAACTTTGATAGTTTTCCTTATTATATAATATAAATATGTCCATACATGTACATGTAATACCTTAAATCTTCAGAGCACAAATAAATATTATTTTTCATTATATTTCTTTTGACATGTGTTATCCTTTCATATGTATGTTCACATTCTCACTTCTTAGATTGTTCTCAGATAATTTTTCCACTTCCTGAAGTACACCAACAAGGAAAGGTCCCATTGATATCTCATTATGTAAAATGCTGATTTTTATGCACCTATTAATTTCTTTATTTCATGTTCTTGGAAAATAGACTAAAATATAATTTTCAGTCAACAATTATTTCCTTTTAAATACTTGAGGATATTACTCCATGATTTTCTAGCTTCCATTGTTGCCTGTAAGAATTCTGTTCTCATTCTACATGTTTCTACATAGGTGATTTACTTGCTCTTAAGATTTTTTTCTTGGTTCTATGTCAGTTTACTATAGTATGTCTAGGTAATTTTTAAAATTTATTTTGCTTTGAGTATGTTATGCTTCCTGATTTGTGAATCCATACTGGTGGAACTGGTGAAAACCAGTTCTGGAAAACTGACAGCCATTATGTCTTCACATATATTCTTTCACTAATCTGCTTTCTCTTTGTGGGACTCAAATAGATTTCAAGCATCTCATTCAATCCTGTTCGTACCTTAACTTCTCTCTTATAGAATCAGATTTCTTTATCTTTCTGCTGCTTTCTATTAATGTCTTTAGATAAAACTCTCTGTCCACTAATTCTCTACTCAGCTGTGTCTAATCCATTATTTGACACTTCTATTTGTTTTACAGCTATATTTTTCTTTTCTGTAGGTTTTGTTTTTCAGTTTTTGCTATTTATACCTTACAACGTTTTCTTTGCCCATCTGAATAATTATGTCCTTATTTACACACACTCTTCATACATAGTTATTATATATTCTATCTTTGACAATTAGTATTTGTTGCATTGCAGTCTCTTTGGGGATCTAAATCCTTTTTGGGGGGGAGGGGCAATTCCCAGTCACTGTTTAGCTTTTATTGTGATAATGCATTGTGAAAAATAACCTCAAAACTCTCAGTGGCTTTAAAGCAACAACTGTTTATATCTCTTTTGCAGGACTTATCAGTGGCTGTGGCTGTGTGCTGAGGCATTGCTATAGGATGTTACCTTTCAGTCTTCTCACTGTGGGAGTCAGAGGATATGGCTATCTGAAATGTGATTGCCCTGTGATGGAAAGCAGCAGAGGGGCCAAGATGGCAGAGTAGGAAGACCCTGAGATCACCTCATCCTCTGGGCACACCAAAATTACAACTACTTTACTAACTATGAATGAGAATGACCTGAAGACTAGCAGAAAAAAAACTCTACAACCAAAGATATAAAGAAAGAACCACAACAAGGGTAGGAGGGGCAGAGGTATTGTACAGTTAAGATCTATACACCCAGAGTAGGTGACCCACAAATGGAAGAATAATTGCAATTGCAGAGGTTTTCCTCAGGGAGCAAAGGGTCTGAGCCCCACCCCTTGCTACTTGAGGAGAACCTCTGCAATGGGTTTCTGAGCCTGGAGGTCCTGCACTGAGAAGGTGAGCCCCCAGAACATTTGGCACTGTAGGTCAGTGGGGCACACACAAAATCTCACACACTTTGAGACCCAGGGTAGAAGCAGTAATTTGAAAAGAATCTAGGTCAGACCCACTTACTGATCTTACAGAGCCCGCCAGAGAGGTAGGAGGCAATTGGGACTCACCTTTGGGGACAGAGATGCTGGCAGCAGCCATTTTGGGGACCTCAACCAACCACTAGGACACTGATGCTGGAAAATGCCATTTTGGAATCCTCCCTCTAGCTTATTGCTGGGACCCAGCCCTGCCCACTGCTAGTTGTCACTAGTCCTGAGATGCCCCAGGCCAATCAGCTAGCTGGGTGGGGATGCAGTCCCAACTACCAGCAGGCTGGCTGCCTTAGGACCCCCTGAGCCCCCAGTGGCCCAAGGACCCAGCCCCTCCCACCAGAGGGCCCACGACTTGAACCAGGACTGGCTGACACCAGCCCTGGGAACCCCTGGGCTCCTGCACCGCCCACTAGCAGGCCTACACCAGCTCCCAGGGCCCTGCAGAGACCTTGAAATGCAGCTTTGCCCACCAGTGAGTGGGTACCAGCACCAGGACACCCTGGGCCCCAGGCCCACTCATCAATGAGCTGACACCAACTCTGGGACCCCCACAGCCCTTAAGTCAGAGACCTAGGAATTGACTTGGCCCACCAGTGAGCTGGCACTATCCCTAGTATCCTGTAGGCCCCAATCCCACCAGAGCTAGTAGAAAGGTTAAAAGACAAAATATTAAAATGACCTCTACCCACAGTAAGTAGTCAAGGGACATACACACAAGAAAGATGTAAAATATGATGTCAAAACAGTAAATGTGTGGTGGGATGAAGAGGTAAAAATGTAGGGTTGTTAAAATGCTTTTGAAATTGAAGAGATAAGCAACTTAAAATAATCATGTATATACATAGATTACTATATATAAATTTCATGGTAACCACAAACCAAATATCTATAATAGATGCATACACACAGAAGATAAAGGAATCCAAACATAAAACTAAAGAGAGTCATCAAATCACAAGGCAAAAGAGCAAAAGAAGAGGGAAGGAATGAAAAAGAACTACAAAAACATTTAACAAAATGGCAAATAAGTGTATACATACCTATTAATAATTACTTTAAATGTAAATGGACTAACTGTTCCAATCAAATCACATAAAGTAGCTAAATGGAATCACAAACAAGACCTATATATATGCTGCCTGCAGTAGACTCACTTAAGATGTAAAGGCACACACAAACCTAAAATGTGGAAATGAAAAATAGTAATCTATGCAAATGGAAATAAAAAGGAATCAATAATTATATCAGAAAAAAAAGAGTTAAAAAATACTGTAACAATATACAAAAAAGAACATCCCATAATGATAAAGGGATCAATCTGAGAAGAAGATATAGCAATTATAAATATGTATGTACCCAAAATAAGAGCACCTAAATACACAGAGCAAATATTTACAGACATAAAGGAAGAAATTGACATTAACACAATAATACTAGGGGACTTTAATAACCACCCCACTTATATCAATGGACAAATCATCCAGACAGAAAATCAGTAAGAAAAGAGTGGTCTTAAGTGACACACTTGACCAGGTAGACTTAATAGATATAAATAGAACATTTCATCTAAAAGCAGCAGATTACATATTCTTCAAATGTACATGGAACAGTCTCCAGGATAGGCCACAACACAAGTCTCAGTGAATTTAAGAAGACTGAAATCATATCAAACATCTTTTCTGAACACAACACTATGAGACTAGAAATCATCTACAAGAAAAAAACCAAAAAAAACATAAACATGTGGAGGCTAAACAATATGCTACTAAACAATCAATGAACCACTGAAGAAATCAGAGCAGAACTAAAAAATACTTGGAGACAAATGAAAATGAAAAGCCAGTGATCCAAAATCCATGGGATGCAGCAAAAACAGTTCTAAGAGGGAAGTTTATAGTGAGACAAGCCTCAGGAAAACAAGAAATATTTAAAATAAATAACCTAACCTTATTCCTAAAGGAACTAGTTAAGGAAGAACAAGCAAAACCCAAAGTTAGTAGAAGGAAAAGTCATAAATATCAGAGCAGAAATAAATAAAATGTAGACTAAAAAAATGGAAAAAATCATTAAAACAAGAGCTGGGGTTTTTTAAAAGGTAAACAAAATTGATAAACTTTTAGTCAGACTCATCAAGAAAAAAAGGAAAAAGGGCCCAAATCAATAAATCAGAAATGAAAAACTGACACCACAGAAATCAACTGACACCAAGAAATACAAACGATTGTAAGAGATTACAATACATCAATTATACATCAATAAAATGGAAAACTTAGAAGAAATGGACAAATTCCTGGAAATGTACAATCTCCCAAGATTGAATCAGGAATAAACAGAAAATATAAACAGACCAATTACCAGTAAAGACATTTAATCAGTAATTTTAAAAATTCCCAACCAACAAAAGTCCAGGACCAGATGGCTTCAAAGTTGAATTCTATCAAACATTTAGAGAAGAGTTAACACCTATTCATTGCAAACTATTCCAAAGAACTGCAGAAAGGGAACTCTCCCAAATTCATTCTATAAATCCATCATCACTCTGATAGCAAAACTAGACAAAGAAATCACAAAAAAGAAAATCAGGGCTTCCCTGGTGGCGCAGTGGTTGAGAGTCCTCCTGCCGATGCAGGGGACACGGGTTCGTGCCCCGGTCCGGGAGGATCCCACATGCCGTGGAGCGGCTGGGCCCGTGAGCCATGGCCGCTGAGCCTGCGCGTCCAGAACCTGTGCTCCGCAATGGGAGAGGCCACAACAGTGAGAAGCCCACATACAGCAAAAAAAAAAAAAAAAAAGAAAGAAAGAAAAGAAAATCATGGGCCAATATCACTGATGAACACAGATGAAAAAATCCTCAACAAAAATATTAGCAAAGTGAATTCAACAATACGTTAAAAGGATCATACACCATGATCAAGTTGGATTTATCCCAGGGATGCAAGGACGGTTCAATAACTGCAAATCAATCAGTGTGATACAACAAATTAACCAATTGAAGAATAAAAATCATGATTATCTCAATGGATACAGAAAAAGCATTTGACAAAATTCAACATCCATTTATGATAAAAACTCTCAACGAAGTGGGTATAAAGGGAACATACCTGAACATAATAAAGGCCATATATGACAAGCCAACAGCTAACATCATACTCAACAGTGAAAAGCTGAAAGCATTTCTTCTAAAATCAGGAACAAGACAAGAATGTTCACTCTTGGCACCACTTTTATTCAACATAGAATGGGAAATCCTAACCCCAGCAATCGGACAAGAAAAAGAAATAAAATGAATCCAAATTAGAAAGGAAGAAGTTAAACTGTCACTATTTGCAGATGACATGATAATACACATAGAAAATCCTAAAGATACCACCAAAAAACTTCAAGAACCCATCAATGAATTCAGTAAAGTTGCAGGATACTAAATTAAT
Organism: Hyperoodon ampullatus; assembly: GCF_949752795.1. Taxonomy (NCBI): domain Eukaryota; kingdom Metazoa; phylum Chordata; class Mammalia; order Artiodactyla; family Ziphiidae; genus Hyperoodon; species Hyperoodon ampullatus. Next base: position 69,736,692 of record NC_136922.1, read on the forward strand.
ATACAGAAATCTGCTGTACTTCTATACATTAATAACAATCAAAAAGTGAAATTAAGAAAACAATCCCATTTACAGTCACATAAAAAGGAATAAAATACTTGGGAATAAATCTAAATAAGGAGGTAAAAGACCTGCACTCAGAAAACTATGAGACACTGAGAAAGAAATTAAGATAACATAAATAAATGGGAAGATAATTCATGATCATGAATTGGAATAACTAATATTGCCAAAATGACCCTACTACTCAAGGCAATCTACAGATTCAATGCAATTCCTCTCAAAATACCAATGGCATTTTTCATAGAACTCGAACAAATAATTCTAAAGTTTGTGTGGAAACACAAAAGACCGTGAATAACCAACAATCTTAAGAAAGTAGAACAAAGCTGGAGGTATCACGCGGCCTAATTTCAAGCTATACTGCAAGGCTATATGAATCAAAACAGATGGGACTGTCACAAGAACAGACACATAGATCAATGGAACAGAGTAGAGAGTACACAAATGAACCCACAATTTCATGGGCAATTAATCTATGACAAAGGAGGCAAGAATATACAATGGGGAAAAGACAGCCTCTTCAATAAATGGTGTTGGGAAAACTAGACAGTTACATGAAAAAGAATCACACTGGACTACTTTCTCACATCATATACAAAATAAACTCAAAATGGATTAAAGACTTGAATGTAAGACCTGAAACCTTAAAAATTCTAGAAGAAAATACAGGCAGTACACTCTTTGACATCAGTCTTAGCAATATTTTGGGGGGATATGTCTCCTCAGGCAAGGACAACAAAAGCAAAAACAAACAAAACGGGACTACATCAGACTAAATTTATTTCTTAGAATTCATGAAATTCCATTTTAGTAAACACTATCCTTATTATATCTCCATACTTAAATAAATTGAGATTTATCATAAAAATGGTCCATTTATTTTTGACAGTCATCCATTCATTATTCAGTATCCATTTACATACTAATTCTGTGATGAGCATTAGGCTAAGCTTTGGAAATGTATATATATGTTTCTTACTCTCTAGGAATTTATCTTTTAATTGAGAAGGACCTATAAATAGATAACAGCTATAGAACTTATTAAGTTACAGTAGCAGTATATCATCATGGTTGTAACTACGGGTTCCAAAGAGAAGCTTGGCTCAAATGTTGGCTCTGCACTTACTAGTTTTTTCACTGGTGAAGTTTATTAACTTGTTTATGCCTTGATTTCCTCATCTATAAATTGGGATAATAACTGTAGCTACCTTACAAGATTAAATGCTTTCTGCACTTAAGGTTCATAGCAATAACAGGCACACAGTAAGCTAATTAGTGTTAGTTTTCAGGTTTGTGATTTTCAACAATCTCATCCCATTTTCACCATCGTTATTATTACAGAGACAACAACAACGAGCACAGTGGTTGAGCATCAAACTGTCTGATGGATAAGGGATCTCTTATCCAGATGAAACTTATGTTAGGTCTTAAGGATAAGCCATTGTTTCCCAAGTGAAGAAGTTGAAGGCATTCTAATCAAAGGGAAAGCACATAACATAAAAAGTGAACAACGTCTTGATATTAACTGGTATGCTCTAGCAACAGTGCAAAGTTTAGTGTCACTGAGGAAGAGGGTGAAAAATTATCATCTAAAGGTCACTCATTTAAACTATATTCACATGTTTTCTTGGTTCTAGATCCTTGGAATATTTAGCTTATTTCTGTAAATAATCATCACAAAGTTGACTCAATCAAAACAACAATTTGGTTAGGATATTTCATATAAGTTTTCATCCTGCCATACAAGCTAAGAACACAATTTTATTTTTAAAAGAATATAATGGAATTTTGTTTTCAGGTAGTGAAATTTTCTAGGTTCCTACTTTCTGAAGTTTTTTTCTTTCTCAGAATTTTGAAATTCCATGGAGATACACAGGAGGGCGAATAGGTTGGTTCCAGTGTCCAAGCCTCCCTGCCATCAGGGCAATTCGGTTTACAACCAGCTTTATATTCTACCAAAGACTTGCTTTGCGAAAAAAATGATGATGATTCTAAAGGACAGAATATCATTGTGCTAGATACTTTTTGACCTACAAGAGAGAAATGGGGGCACAACTGTGGCCTGCTTTCACACTCCATGAACTGTTGCTGAGAGCTAAGATGAATGAAGTCAACCTCAACTGAACACTAAAATACTTGTAGTGTTTCAGGGGCATTGTCATGAATAAGCGACAGGCAATGTGCTGCCTCAGACATGCTCCAGTCTTCGAAACAGCTCTCACATGTTCCACCAAGACAGACATTTAGATGACTTTGTAATTCCCTCAGGAATCTGCATTAGGTTTAGGGACTGCGTTAGGCAGCAGCTGCTGGCTACAGCTGAATGATTATCTATTCAAATGCAACAGATTCTAGGGAGGGTATGAAGGGAGGTTTTTCCCTCACAGTGACTCTGCAAGGTAGAGTCTTAAGCCATGTGAAGCCAGAAGGAGAGAGTAAGCCAACAAAGTTTTACAGTGCTGCTTAGCTTTTCTAAAATCCTTCTGAGGAGACAGATGCAAACAAAAAAAAATGTAGCAATGAAAAGACACTGAAAAAAAATCCCTCCAACATCTGGAAATAATGTAAGGATGATAAAAGCTTCATTTTTTTCCAGCCTGGTTTGCTCTCCTACATAACTTTTGTGCTAATGAATAAATTTCCTTATCCTGTAAACTAGATAAGGAGCAAGTGAATATATGAGCACACCACTCATCACAGTGGACCTGATCTATAGAAAATATTCAAGTGGGCGTTATGTGATTTTTCTAAGAACACTTTTTAGAAATGATTTAATTAAAATGAATGATTGCACAGCTGTTGCATACAGCAGCATTTTGAAAAGTGCCCCCTTCTGCCTGATTAGCAAGTAAATATAGATGAAGGGAAATGCCACTTTCCTCCTGCTGATCATATATTCACAGATACCTTTTAAATTGAATAATGGTAGAGATATCTGTGTTCCTATCACCTGGTTCAAATATTACCATCATGACAACAGTAAACACAATTTTTGAAATATCCTAACTTATAAATTATATGTATGTTAAAAATATATATCACAAATCCTCATATGTAATTCTTCTAGCTAAAAAATAATTTTTCGTATTATTTCACATAAAAAGTACTCTATAAATCAAGTAGTTTTGGAGAATGCTAAATTAAATAGTTAAAGTGGTTTCTACTGCCTAAAGCTTTTCAGAGACTATAGTTGTAAACATCTGAGAGAATATGGTAGGAAATTTCTCCTCTGCTGATTACAGAATTATGTGTGTGTGTGTGTGTGTGTGTATGGAGTTGTGTATATGATATGTAAAATATCTTGAGGAACACAGTGTTTCATAAAACATAATTTGGGAAATAGTCTAGAGTGTTCTGTGGATACTTGTTGCTTACTAACAATACTGTGCTTATAGACCTATAAAATAGAATTGCTTAATTAAATAGTCTATACATACCCCCTTGTCTTCAGTTGTGATAACCACAGACAAGCATATTGATCATATTTTAAATCATTTAGCATGCAGTCTTCAGGTGTTAAGATCCGAAAGTAACTCTGATAATCAGTTTAACATCACTGACCTTTTCCCCAGAAACACGTATAACTTCAGGGATTTCCAGACCCCCTGAAACTTCTCAGAGTACAGAGAGGGAAAGGGATCCCATTCACAAAAATTCTTTGGGGAAAACATCTGTGGGCTATAAAATAAAAACCTATAAAACAATATATGTAAGTGGAAGAAGACCCTTAACATGCTACTGGTGCCAGTAAAGACTATCTCAGGTCAGTCTGTCTGACTCTGCCCCCAGTGAGGGAAGATGTGTCCTCTGCATGCAAAGAATGCAGTTTCCATGAGATGCTATAAAAGACAATTTTGTGAATAGATTGTACCATTAGCAAGAAACATCAAAAGACATTGGAGGTTAAATCGTTTTGTATGGCCTGAACGCATTATTATCATTTATAAAATTATTTCTATGAGGAAAACTACTCCTATTATAAACTTTGTAAGAACTTTGTTATAACAACCTATGTATAAATGAGAACACCTTGCAAAATTTATGCAGTAAAATTCATATTAAAATAGAGAATGTTTTGAATGTTTGAGTAGGCATGTGTTCTACTGAAGAGGGCAAAAGGGAAAATAAAACGTGTAGGGGAAAGACTTTGATTCTAGGACCATGGCCTTTTGAGGGAGAATAATGCTAGGAAGTCTCGTAACAATTCAGAAACTTCTAGTCTTTAGACAAGCTGGGACCTGGGACCTGGGACCCTTTGCTGCAGTGCTTGCACCTAGACAAACACTTCCTCAAGCAGCAAAATACAAAGAAACTAAGTGGGACTAAAAATAATTATGAGCATGTGCAGTGCGGGACAAGATACAAAAAGACCAAAAACCCAACTGCCACTCCTGAAGAGCCAGGAGCAAAAGCAGGGTACCGCGCATGCCCACGCATTCAACATCACCAAAGGGGTGGGCAGACCATCTAGGCCAGCCCTCCAGCTGACCCCTGGACACACCCTTACCCTCACCCCATATAAGGAAGCAGTCCCCTCACCCCAGGGGGAGTGAGCAAGGGAACCTGTTACTTGTTTTTGCAGCAGGGGCCCCAATATAACCTTGCCTGAATTTCTTGTCTGGCCTCTTAGCAATTTCTATTGATTAAGGAAGGCCAAGAACCCTGGTCGGTAACAGTCTTAGATATTTTAAGCCATAGTATATTCTTTTGTCCTTTGCTTTTCCAGTGATTAATGTGCTAACTTGCAGATTCAGTCCAAGTTAGGTAGGAAGTAAAAACTGGCCAGTGTGTCATCTGAAACTGGATGTGACTGTAAAAGATATGCAAAAGATAAAGGCTTTTCCCTAGGCTTCATAATTTCAGCATTTCTCCAAAAGAATTTCATTACACATAAACAAACACAAAATATTTTTATTTTCAAGGATTTTTTTCTTTTTGGCTCATGTGGCTAGCAATATTTGTTTTTGTACAAGGGAGACAAATATTACTTTTTAACTCCAACATCTAGGAATCATATTGTGGGTGGTGACTTTCATCTCAGACTGTCTGGGATCATATACTTGTGCTGTCATTTACCATCTGTGTGGCCTTGGTCAAATTCCCTGACAATTCTGGGTTGCTTCATCAGTTTAATAGGGATAACAATAGCTTCTTACTTTACAGAACTGATATGAGTGTTCAGTAAGAATACACATTTTAAGCACTTAGAATATAGCCTGGAAAATAATAAGAACTGAGGGATAAATTTTGACTATCATAATAATGGATTACCAGATTGCATATCAGCTGAGTCCAAAGTGTTTGTTATTCTTTCTTTGTAGGGTTTCTTTCCCCCTTATGAGTCTAGCCTTATTTTCTTTTTTTTTTTTTTTTTTTTTTTTTTTTTTTTTTTTGTGGTACGCGGGCCTCTCACTGTTGTGGCCTCTCCCGTTGCGGAGCACAGGCTCCGGATGCGCAGGCTCAGCAGCCATGGCTCACGGGCCCAGCCGCTCCGCGGCATATGGGATCCTCCCAGACCGGGGCACGAACCCGTATCCCCTGCATCGGCAGGCGGACTCTCAACCACTGCGCCACCAGGGAGGCCCAGAGTCTAGCCTTATTTTCACTGAGAAAAGATTCCTTACCCCTGTATGAAGACATCTAATAGATGTGATTCCCATAAATGATCAGTGAACTGTTAACACAGCATTTTTGGACTCCCATAGTATTACTTTCATTTACCAAAGTTGTTGCTCTCTGGTTTGCAATCATTATTGTGCAGCTTAGTGTGGAAAAAGTGTTTAGCTTCAGTAAAGCGCAGATATCGATTACACGCAAAACTAAGGTGCCAACTATATCTAGGAACATCCCTACACATTTCTATTAGTGAGTTGATATGCCAGGATGACAGGTCATTCCTATAATTTAGATGTGAAATGTGGTCCATGGAGAGGCTTCACAGATGTGGTTTATAGTAGGGAACTCTGAAATCTGTAATTTGACCAGAGAACCAATAGATTCAAACTTTGCCTTATTATCGAATAACTCAACACATATGCACAATTCAATACATTAGGAAGCAGAAAGGAGAAAACCTGTCCTTAGAGAGCCTCCCTTAACAACTGTCAGGCCTGAGATTGAGACAGTAATTTACATAAACAGAATCAGTTCTTGTAAAAGATCCACAAAGCAGAGCTTTCCTGAGTGTATCACACTCCAGCAATTGTCAAAAGGGTATTAGCACAATGAAAATGTCTTGGTTGCTCTTAAGATTGATGAGAGTGTTTTATTCAAATACCAAATTCTTATATAGTTAGTGAAATAACCAGAAGCAAACATCCTTAACTACTTCTAGCTGACTTCCAGTGTTGGGAAACAGAGGTAAATGAGTAGATCCTGCCTCAACAGGAAAGATCAGTTAATTAAACAGTAAGGGTTGGTGGAATACCTACATCATGTCCGATGCCAAGGAGAGTGTGGTATTACTGTGTTGACTAAGGAAGTACTAGGCTTGGACTAACAAAGAGCTAATTTTAGGGACATCAGTTAGGAATGATAGTTATCCATTCCCTCTCCAATTCCGTGTCAGAAAGATGATAATCTCCAAATAGAAATTTAGTATTTTAAAGCAGATGAACCTTAAAAGAAAGTGAGTTAACATTAAATGTTCTCATACTATAATTGAGGAAAATAAAATCTCCAAAGTGTGAGTTATTTGCCTAAGAAAAAACCAAATATTTAATGGAATTGACTGAAGTAGATTCTAGGTACCCTGTTTCCAGGCCAGGGATGAAAACTTTATTGCTTCCTACTTCCTTGCTCCTTCGATTGCCTTATTTATTTTTTTCCTTTCTTAATGCATAATTCAAAGAAGCTGCATTTGCTGGGCCTCAACATCTGTAAGAAATTGAATATCAGGGATTTTTTCTACTATCCATCCTAGATCCCAGCATTTGTGACTACTCTTGTTGCTACTATCACATGTTCAACAGGGAAAAAAAAATTCCCTGGGTTTGCTAGATAAGAAGCAATAACCTAACCAGAGTACTTATAGTCCTGAGTGATACACAGTTAACTTTTGATAATTGTCTCCTTCTCTCTGCCCATTGCTGGCATTGCTAGAAATGGCTCTGACTGCTCCTTCAGCTGAAGCTTTCCCACTTTTATCACAGGTAACACCTAGAAACCATCCATGTATTTAAAGTTATTTACTGTCATTCAGGAAAAAGACCTAAGGAGATGCTGAAGGTTTGTCTATTTTCCCTCTAAAGTATATTTCTAATCTCTTCTTAAATATTGTCTGGCTGGGCCATTGGGGCTAATTTCCTACTCTTAGCCCGATTCTCTAAGAATTAAAATCCAATTTAGTTCATGACTGCTCTTCTTTAATTTTTTAAAAATTATATTATTAAATTTTTGAATGTATTTCAAGCAAAAAAATCTTTTAAGTATCTGAATACCCATCTAAATTTATCAAATTTTATTTTGCAATATTTGCTTCATAATTTTTGATGAAGTAAAAACACTACATAGAGGTTGTAGCCCCTTAGGTGCCCTCCACCAGTCCCATTATTTTCCTTCTATGTGCAGATAAAATCTGACTATGGTGTTTTATGAGTTCTATATGTGCACATATATATGTGCATATATTAATAAAACATATTATTATTTGCATGTTTAAACTATGAAATATTATTTTGTATCATTTTGTATTGGACATTCTGGTGTACTTGTTAAATATTTTGCAATTCATCAATATCAACAGATGAAACTTTAGTTCACTAGCTACTACACAATGTTTCATTATATAAACAAACCACTATTTTTCTTCTAGTTATTGATGCTTAAGGTGGCTTATAATTTACTCCTATTAAAAATAATGTTTTAAGAAAATGTTTTAATAAAAAATTTTTGTTGATATCTCATAATGTACTTGCGTGAGAGTTTCTTGAAGGTACTTAGACAGAAAGTGAGCCCTCTCATTAGATAACTGCTTACAGGGTAATTTCTACTATTTTACCAGATCTTGTCACATTGTTCTTCAAAATGACTGCAACAAATCACATACCCTTTCCTGAGAACTTTTTTGCTAGACACTCAGCAACATTTGTTATTATCAACATTTTTTTTGTTTTTACCAATCTGATGGTTGTAAAATAATGCCTTGTTGTTTTAATTTGCATTTTATGGATTGCTATTAAAATGAACATCTGTTCACATGTTTATTAGCCATTTGAGCTTTCACTTCTGTGAAATGTTTGCTAATGTCCTTTATCTCTTTTAATTGAAATGTTTGCCTTATTCTTATTGCTTTTTAGTGGTTCTTTATATATTCTGGTTACCTATTCTTTGCTTATTATATGTATGGCAAATATTCATTCCAAGTCTATGATTTATATTTTCATTTTGTTAATGGTGTATTTTGATGTCCTGAGAATTTTGTTTATTTTTTATATTCAAATGGATCAATATTTTCCATCAGCTTGTTCACTGATTTTTTATTATAAGCAGTTAACCCAATGTCCGGTACATATATTGTCTTCAATAAGTATTTGTGGAATGAATATCTTTAGGTGTGGGTATAGTTTCCCTCACCTACTTTATCTACAAAATTTGCCAAACTATGTTTGTTTCTCCATATAAGGTTCTGTTCAACAATTCAACTTCTGTGAAAAATATTATTGGTAATTTTATGGGAAATGCATTGGATTATAGAACATTTGAAGGTATCTTTCTTTTTCATGTTACTTCATATCCCCCTCCATGAATGAGGACTCTCTATTTGGATCTTTTCATTATGACTTCCATTTAAGGTTTATACTTTTTCTCCAGGAAGATCTTTCACACTTTTGTTTCATATGTATTTTACTAATTTGTTAAATGCTATTGAAAGAATATATTTTTTTGAATTTTATGGAATCTGTACAGGGTCAAATTAGTTTTCTGTAGCAAACTAACTACAGTTGTTATAAGCTAGTAATGCTAATTAGTATCAAGTGTTTGAAGATTCTCCTGGATTTCTATGTAGACAATCATATGTAAGGCAAAAATGACATGTGTGCTTTTCTTTTCATTTACTTTTATTCCCATTTTACTATGTAGATTAACACATGCAGTACAATGTTGAATAGACTCTAAAGGGAATGGCTATAAATTTCAACATTATGATGTAATCTTTTGCTATATACCTTTTATCTAACTTCTTGACTTGGATAGTTAACATTTCAGACTTTCTTCTTTTGTAACGTAAACACTAAAGGTTATGCTTTTTCTTCTAACTACTACTTTACTTATATTCCATAAGTTTTTACACATAGTTTTCAGTATTAATACTACGTTGTTTCTAATTATTATGTATTTTGAATTTTTAAATTATAAGTTACTTAGAATATTGTTGTTGTTGTATTTTCAAATAGATGGAGGTTTTTTTGCTTTAACTTTGGGTAAGAGGCATAAAAAGTTACAGTTAGAAGTTCATGAACAGAGGCATGAACTTCATAGGGATATGGCGTTCAAATTTATACAGACTATGCTGAGTCTTAAAAATTTCTGCACTTCCCTATGGTAGTGAACACAAGTTCTTCTCTAGTGCAACATTTTACTGAGAATGTCTCCCTTTAAAGTCCCAGCCACATGCTTCTGTGTGAATATTTGATTAGTCCAAACTAAAATTTTTGACTCCTTTCTGTATGGATCTTATCTGAATGACCTAGATATCTCCGAAAGATAACCCAAAACCATGTAGCAACACCCAATGCAACCATGGTGTAAGCCCAAGAGCACACTGCTTTGGTCATTAGCTCTCTTTTCATCACTGAATCCTTGGATAGACCTCATAGCATAAGCTATGCATTTGAGACAGTGTTTATTGCATGTTAATTTTCATTTTTATGTATCTGTTGCAATAGAGTTTCAAGTTCTTCCTATTACTTTATAGCTGGGATCAAATGTCTGCTCTTCTGTGTTTTATTTGCTTTCTATTAATTATAGAACTTTCAAACCCAGTGCTCTCTGAACAGCACAGCTCACAGCACTTTTCTAACTCTAGCTATGCTAAATAAGCCATTGCTCAATTCCAAAGTAGGCTGTATTACATCCCTTTACCTCATAGCTTCTGCCCCAATCTCTTCTCCTTTTTATCTAGTACCTAGTCTCACATGTATTATTCAGTCCTTTTATTGCATATTATATTCTAGGTATTGCACTAGATGCCCTAAAACCCACTACCTTAATAACTTAGAAATGACCCGAAAGCTAAATATCATGATTCTTGCCAAAGAGATAAAACTGAGTCCCCCAAATTTATAATCTCACTTTACTTTGCTATAACAATGATACTTTGTAACCACTTTATATAGGAACAATTATATAATTTATAGCTATTTCATAAGAGGTAACATCTTCTCATAGGAAATCATCTTTTAAAAAACACTGTTCCCTAAACCATAGTAATAAAACACAATAATTTCACATATACATATTATTTTTAGTAAACACCATTGGCCTATCACAATACAACCTTTCTCTGAGCAGTTTTCAGTAAACTGCTAGTGTATTTCCTATTCGTTAAGACAATTAATGATCATATAATTATGATCATATAATTTTGTTAATGTGGATTGGAGGCAGTTTTGCTTTTTCTATGACATGGTAATAAGCTATTTCAAAAACAGAATTAGTATATCAGTCAGAGTCCATTCAGGAGACAGAAAACATACCCACAAGTTGAATAAGAAAATTTAATGTAAAAATTGTTAACTACTAAAAACTCGTTAACTATTAAAAGGGTTAAAGTGGACTCCAAAAAGCCAAGAATTATCAGGTGAAAAAAAACAAAAGCAGCGATTGTCATTAGGTTGGGGAAGAGTGAGCAACAAAAGAACAAAGGACCTAGAAGAAGTTCTTCCCCAAGGATGAGTTCAGATCTCTTCAAAGTGGGCATAGCTACAAGAGAACACCCAGGGTGCCTGTACAAACCTGTCAGAGGGTGCAGGATGGAGTTGCTACATAGAACTGGCTTACCAATTGAGGAGACAGCTGCCTGAGAATATGGCTGGAACTATGTGACAGAAATGGTCTCCCAACCTGAGAGTAGGGCTACAACTGGTGTGTGCAGACCACTGGGCCACCATGATGAATAATAAAGAAAGAAGATCAGAGCCTAGAAATGGAGTGCCTTTCTGGGCTAGTGCGCTGAAATGTCTCTCCAGCAGCCTCAATTAACAAAGTCTAACGTTTGCACCATCTGACAAAGGAGAAATGTCTAAAGGGTGTGGCTCCAGTATCACAAGTTTGTTGAAAAACTCAAAATTACCAAATAAACTTGAAAATATGTGTAATATGTTGATAACACATCAAGATTGTTTTCATATGAATCTTTCACCAGTATGATCCTTCTACATTTGAATGATCATAATACGGTTTTGCAAGATTTGCCAGTGAAAGAAATTCTAAATTAGGAAAATCTCTTCAAAGAACAGTAACAATTACATTTTTTGAGGCATGAATAATTTTAACGAGATAGATTCAAAATTTCAAGCCTTTAATTTGAAGATACTTAACATGTTATATCTTTGTATTAAAAAATAATAATGGGTGTATCTGTCTCTATAAGTTTAGTTTTAACCCAACTAAATTAGTTTTCTAGGAGGAGCATGTATTCTAAAACTGAGGGGAATATGCATGTATTGACTGTCCCATTTTTTTAATGATTTCTGCACAACAGATTGAGAACTGGAATGTAGCTTTTGATTGATGAATGGATTATCATTTCTAAGTAAAAGAAGTGATATGTTCTTTTATTGAACAACTTTGGAATCTATACTTTTTCTTAAGAATATTCTGGGGCCCCTTTTCAAGAGAACAAATCTAGAAATTGGTACTCTTTGATCATACAGGATGAGCAAGGATATGTGCTTAATACCCTGCCCCCTAAACATAAGGAAATAGTTAAAAACCACTAAACTTCCAGCAATCTCATCTGACCTTGCCAACCTCAAGAATTATCTGCCTAAAAATGAAATGTTGTAATGCATACCTACAATGGCTGATTTCCAGAGGAATCCATCTACTGTCTTGTTATTGGTCATTAAAAGACTACTATCTAAGCATTATTCATTTAGTTCATGGATTTGAACCCTTTAAAAATGTAGACATCTTGGGAATAGAAACACCATGCAAGTCAACTTTTATTTTCATTTTTTTGTATAAGTGTGATTCAAATATTTTCCTAATAGGGATAACAATGTGAAAAGATGAGCACAGTGGCACCAATAAAGGGCTGGCAAAGAAGTACTGCACAAAGGGTAAATGGTTTAAAAACCAGGGGAAGAAGGGGCCAAGAGACCACCAACAACTTGACAAGTTTATCATCTACACTCGGGGTTCCACTCCAAATTCCAATACCTTGCTGGTAATAGAAGTGTGAAAATAATAATGATAAATAACATGTATATCACCTCTAAAAATATGTTTAAAAATTTGGAAATGAACATTTGAAAATTAATTTTTTTTCCTAAGATTACTTAGCACCTAAAGAGTGCAAAGGATATCTGAGGCAATGGACGTACTCGTGCTTACTTTGTTCAATGTCTGTTATAATGCTCCCATTTCTGTGAAGGCCTATGCTTCTACTTTAAATAGCTAGAAATGCTTTGAATGAATATTTTCATAGTTTTTTGGGAGAAATATGTAATTTTTTTCTGTTCAATTATTCTGTCAAATTAAATATTCTCTGTGCTTTTGTTTTATTTTATTTTAATTTAACCATTTTGGGGAAACACAAGGGAGAAGCTTAGAAGCAATGGGTTAGAGAATAAAGATAAGATACAGATGGGAAAGGGAAGTATAAATGTAACGTGATACTGACTCGGCCAGCTGGTTCTGCCATGTTCTTTACAGTTCAGCCACTTTTATCCACATTCCACCTCTTATATCTGCCAACATCTAGGCCAATTCACTCATTGGTACCCTGGGCCACTGCCTGACTGCCAAACCCTGCATTCCCCACGCTAGCATTTACCTATTCATTTTTTTATTCCCTCAGAGTCCCAAGGCAACAACCGGAAAGTTGATTATTGGGCTTTATCTCTTTTCCTGGTCCCAGGTCTGTATATTTTATGTAGGCTCTGGAATCGATACTTAGTACTTGTTTTGATTTTTTAAAAGACTTTGGGCAGAGGTAGGAGAGGTGTTAGAAACACATGAGGTTGGACATAGCTCTCTGGGGTCAAGCAGAGGCTACCCACTGCTTCTATGTTCAGACTGTCTTAGCATCTTAAAATGTTTAAATGCCTGGGGAAAATATCCTGGGTGATTTAAACAAGGTAACTTATTCTCCAGAGTCATAATTATAAAACTCTGAGAACATATTTTGAAAGATTTTTTTTAAAGTCAGATTGCAGTTTTTCTTGGGATGGATATTTAATGCATTTGTTGTTAGCTCTAGGAAACTAGCTAACCTCAGGGGAAAAAATCCTTAAAATAGCCAAGAGTTTTGGAAGCTAGATAGAGAAGAAAGCAGACTTGATTGCTCAGTATAAAACTAAGTAAAAAAGGATGTTATCAGCAATTAACTACTAAAGCTTGATTCTAAAGAAAAAAAAAGAATCAAAGTGGAAACATTTTTAAAGAGATGAAAACACTACTGGGAGCTCCACGGGGTATGGAATTTCTAAGAAGCCAGAATCAATTCATATTTTCTTGTTTCTAGGCAGTATTCAGCTTTCAGTTATTTTTTGAACACTTGGGGGATACAACTGCTGAGAACATATTTAAAAATTAGAATAAGCCAGAATGACCCTGGAGCTTTCATCTCTCTCTTTTCCCCCCCTTTTTCCCTCATGGTGCTTTGCAAATAATTTATCACCATAAGCCAAAATGGAACTGAAACATCACTTCATTAAAAATCAAACAAAATCCAATCACTTGCAGTAGTCATGACAAGACTGATTAACTGCTAAGTCACTCAAAAGAGGGATGAACGAAAGAGAAATAAATGTTCTGGGTGATAATCCAGGGAAAGAAAATGCCAGGTAAGTAAACAAGCAGAGTCTTTTTGCATTTGAGTTAGAGATGCTGCAAACAAAATATTGCTTGTATTAAAAAGAAACCACTTTTCTTATAAAAACTGAGGACGTCTGCTATTTAACATAATTTCTATGAGGTCTTCTACTGATGCATTTCTGCATAACCTCAGAGTTAGGGAAGCCAGTGACAGTCAAACATATGCCCAATTACCTAGTGGGGCCAGGCACGTATCAGAGAAAACTACACAGAAAGAGGAAGATTTGTGTCGGGCACCAGGAAGAAGGAAAAATATCTATTTCTCCTTAGAAACAAGAATGGATGTCCTTAGACACATCATAGCTTCAAGGTAGAATTTGGGGCATAGGTCCGCAATCACTCTTTCAGGCTAATTTATTATGATGCAAGTGTAAGAGTCCTAGACTTTCTCTCATGTCCTGGTGCCTAATCAGATTTCTCAGGCTGTCAATGTGAAAACATAGTTCTAAAAGCATAATGCATAATTCTGGTTAAGAGATCCAGAAAAATGTGGAAATTCAGTGGCATATACCATAAATAATAGTTGTGCTTGTTTCTTTTCATTTTATTTTTTCCAAATGTCAAAACGGTAACAGAAAATCATTACACTTACTAACCTCTTAACAAACAGAAACAGCAGAAGACAATTTTTTCCAGTTCATTCTATTCCAGTTTCCCATCTTTACTCTTCCCTTAAAATCCAGAAATTAGCCACACTTTAGTGCTTAAAACTTAGGGGTGAGACCATGTACTCTTCCTCTTCCATTCTGATGAATGTTAAAGTGTTCCACCCCCTTTCAATGAAATTGAAGGGACTTTTTTTTCAGGATAGAAGCCATTCTACCTCTTGGACTGGCACAGAGACACTAAAGAAGATGATTTCAGCTGTCAAATATTGTGGCTCTGAAATTACAGAGTAGAAAAAAATTAGGCACTATCTTTGCATCGCTATTCATTAATGCCGTTGAGCATGCAATGCCTGGCAGATTTACAGGTGGCAGAAATAAAAGATTAATTGTTTTACTTTATTTATGCCTGGAATGTAACTGAGGACTAAGTAATTTGATTCCCATCAGTAATCTGTTTCCTTTTGTCATTTCCCAACACCTGTCATTCTGTTAATTCATCCTTCTGCTTATAAATGTTTGGCAATTGAAGGAAAAGCACATTTTTTTTTCATTCACTTATGTTGAACTAGTAACTTGGGAAACTTTCCTCTTTGCATTTTTTCCCCCTTAGTAGGAAACAAAAGACACATTCTAAAAAACTGCAGCCTACTATAGAAATTGTGTTTTTCTCTCCTTAAATTACATAAAGTAAAGAGATCGGTATGGTTTAAAAAAACACAGAAATTAAGAAAAAAATCAAACAAACAACTACTACAAAAACCTCACCCTCTTCACCATTTCCATAGTCTTAAAATTGTTTAAAATCTAGTACAAGAATTGTTTAGATGTGAAAGTATACTTGTATCCTTTTTTTTTTTTTTTTTTTTTTTTTTTTTTTTTGTGGTACGCGGGCCTCTCACTGCTGTGGCCTCTCCCGTCGCGGAGCACAGGCTCCGGATGCGCAGGCTCAGCAGCCATGGCTCACAGGCCCAGCCGCTCCGCGGCATATGGGATCCTCCCAGACCGGGGCACGAACCCGTATCCCCTGCATCGGCAGGCGGACTCTCAACCACTGCGCCACCAGGGAGGCCCTACTTGTATCCTTTTTTGTTCTTTTTCTTATTCCAAAGGATGCAATTTCTCTGATTTTCTCTTTTTTTTCCCTGTCTTTGATCTGTAGCTTTGAAACATTAAAATTATTGCAGGGAATGCCAATCATTATATCTGTCAAACATTTCCAAACTAATCCTGTACCACGTTCATAAAGAACATGCTCTTCTGTAGCCCTGTAAGGGGCAGCCCTATATGTGACATTACCCAGCTGGGTTGGTCACTGCCATGTAGCTGAGAAGTGTTGTCCCTGTTCACATAATAACCTTGGTATTACCTACAGACACAGCTTTTCATCAAAGGAGGAATATCATAAATGTCAGGATTGGACATACCTTCCTAGTCTGAATTCAAGGACCTACTACCTACACAAGCTACTTATCTTTCTCCAATAGCAAAACTACCTCTACTAGTCTCCTACTCAGATCTCCTTCTAGGTGAATGAAATGTTTGAACAAAAAGAGTTAGAACTTCCTCCTGGAGACTACAGGCTATCCCAGGTTCTATATCAACTTAAGAGTTTTCTTCATTTTCTTTTTCCTCTTTTTTTTTTTTTTCCTTCTGAACGTATCATTTAGTTACACTCCTCTTTTATCTCTAAGTGAGCTTGATCATAAATAGTAGATCATGGAATGAGATGAGTTGGGGGAAGTGGAGAGAGATGAAACTAGCCAGACGATCAGAGATCACATCAGAAAAGGCCTGGTGTGATATAAAAAAGTTTGAATATTATCCTAAAGTCAACAGGGAGCAAACAATAAGTGACTTTTTAAAACATTAAATGATCAAATTTGTGATGTGGATAACTTTGACAGCAGGGACAAGGATAGTTTGGGAGGGACTAAGCCCATTAGCAAGAAGAACACAAGAAAATGCTGTTACAGCAATCCAGGTAATAAATATGGAGAGATTACATTAAGGAAGAAATAATGTAAACAGAGGGGAAGGGGTAGATTCTAACAGTACTGAAACCATTGATTGAATTAAAGTAGGTAACTATTGACATGGGTTAAGGAAGAGTAATAAATCAGGAATAACTAAGAAGTGTCTAACTTGTATTCTTGGAAGGTAACCAAGATGAGAAGTTTAATAACAAGTTTCACTGGGGAGGGTTGACTTCAGTGTTTGGATATACAAGTGAAGTAGGAAGTTGTATAGATGGGTATAGATATTAAAAGACATGAGCTCAAGTCATTACCATTTATGTAGCAATTGAAACCACATTTGTTGGATGAAATCACTCAGAGACTGTAATGGTCATTAGAACTATGCTCTTCTACTTTGGTTTACACTTTTTGTGCACATTATAGGATTATACTGATCTGCCCCCTTTGAAGTTAGTCTTGACTATATTACTTACTTTGCCAACAAAATTGAGAGGAAGGAATTTATGCCTCTTTGGAGCAGAAGCAGGTTCTAAGTTGGTGCTCACTTCTAAGTTGGTGGTTCTCTTCCCCCTGCCACTATGACCAAGAATATCCCTGGTGATGGAGGATCTGTTGACCTGTGTACCTGAATGAAGACAATGTGATGGGTACCCCCAGTTCAACTGTGATAAACATGTAATATGAGCAAGAAATAAATGCTGATTGTTTTAAGCCACTGAGATTGTAAGGGTCGTTACTTGTAATTTAGCTTATCCTGTCTTGATAGAGTGACAGAGAGATAAGGAATATTCAGGGACAGAATCTTAGAAAACAGTAGCTTGTAAGCAAGAGGTACTTAAAGGAGATTCTACTGAAAAGACTAAGGATAAAAACCAAAAGAGGTAGAAAGAGGAATAAAATGAAAGAGAAAAAAATATACCTGAAGCCTAGGGAGGATGAAAGTTCCCAGTAGGAAGGAAGAGTAGATATCTTGGGTATTAATTGGTAATCTTGTCAAGAGCCATTTAGACAGAGTGTGATGTGGGCAGAACCCCAACTGTAATGTGCGAAGGAATGAAGGAAGGTGAAGAAGAGATCTAAATTGTATATTGTACTTTTGAGTACTGTGGCTCTCTTTGAAAGGAAAGAGAAAAATATTGTAACGGTACAGGGAAGAAAACACTTGGAAAATAATTTGATTTTTTTGTTGTTCACAGATAGGCAGTACTCAAGCATTTTTACAAGCTAAAAGGGAAGAGTAGAGAGGGAGAGGTTGAAGAGAAAGGTGAGAGAAGGTAATGAATGACCTTTTACATGTTAGAAAGGACTAAAACACTGGCTCACTTGAAGTGAAGAAAAAACTGCCTCTAGAAAATAATAAAGGGAGAGGGTTTGCATGTCTACACTCATGAAACACAGTGCGTAAGGGGACTTAGCTACTATGAATCCATTCACTAAACTCTCCTCCATTGAGTTTACTCTGTAGCTTAGACTCTCAATAGAACTAAATATACAAGAATGCCATCTACATTAAAAAGAAGGGATGCAAAGCCCTGGCCTTTTTAAAATAGTGGCTATCCCATATGTATCCTATAATAGTATAGAGTTAAAGTAGGTTTATTTTGAGATTAACTGCATTATGCTGTATTTTTTTCTTCACAGGTTTAGTGGTAGTGGTGATGTTGAGGTGCAGTGGTATTTTGATTGTGCATTAAGTAGGCATTTTAAGTCCTTGCTGATATAAAACATCAGTGCCTCACTGATCCTAAGGGAACGTATGGATGCAACATTAAGTTTGTCTTTAGAAGATTATCATATTATGAATCTCTGATTAGACTCAGTTCTTGTCCTCCATAACTTGTGCTGTTCCCTACAGAAGTTATTTACTATGTATATTTGTTCTTGGGAGCAATGTACTGCATAAATAGTAAGAGTATCTGAAAATAATGTATTTTGTACATGTTTATTTACATTTAGTGTTTTAATGATTATTATGCTGATCCAGTGTTTATAATTCTTTTAGATAAGAATTAATGAGTCTTGGGCAAAGGCTTCAAACTGTCAAAATTCATTTCAAGTGTTCTTTTATGTTGGTATTTATGATCTGAAAATAAAGATTCTCATGCTTTCTTAACACTATAATTTTGATATATAGTCAAACTGTATAATTCTTTGTCATTAGATTAACTTTTCACATCATCTCAATACATTTTTTAAAAAATTCTTTTTATGTTTCAGAAATTCTTTGGACTTGACTTTGTATGCATTACAAAACAAGCCAAAGTGATCCATAGTTCCTTTTCTTATTTATTATTTATCAGTTGACTCCCTTATACCTTACCCTTCTAAAAACTGAGAGATAATGCTAGTTTTTGATATATAAGACATTAGTCACCCAGAAATATTGATTTTTATCCTATAAGTACAAAAATTACACAGTAAAAAATTGTACAATGGCATAGCTAGCCTAGAAATTTGAAATTCAGAAATAAATAGGGAATGTTGCGGAGTACCTTATGTGAGAAAACTTGTGTGATAGTTTACCATTTGTAGCCAACTGTTCCCATTTACTTCATTGCCATAGCTAACATTCTTTTCAGCACACTTTCATAGTCTGTAGTGACTATCTTGTAGGGAGATGCCGTTGGAAGGATTCTAGTTTTAGCTACAAAGCTTGATAAACTGATTCCAAGATTCTGTCCAATACCAGGCTTCGATGACTCCAGAAATTCTAATAATTTCCATCATCCTCAATTCTTAACTATCTGACCCTCTAGCAGATTATTCCAGATTATTTCAGATTTGAGGACTCTCCCTTCACTATCTCCCTGACCAATGACCTTGCCAACTGAATTACTCAATGTTTACCTAAATTACTAAATTTATATTTGACTCTGGTTACTTATACAAAGTAAGCTATTCAAATTCTTTTTTGAAACCAACAGCATAGAACAAAATATAGGATTGATAAACTGCTATTCTACCTTAAAATTTTTAAAATGCTGGGAAAGTTCTTCTAAAGTGGCCAAATAAGTCCCAATCTCTTGGCAGATAAAAACTAAAAACTTTGAACAAAATATAATACACAACTACTTGAAGCCTCTAGATTCAATAGTAGCAGGATCAGCAGATTCTAGAAGGGACTCTAAAACTTGAAGAAGAGCTTCACATGAATGTGAGTTTCCAATTTTTCTCAGCTTTCACTCTGAAGGATTTCACGGCATGCCACAGTCACTGGAATGTGAAGAAATCCAGGATACAAAACAACAGATGGAAACACCTCAAAATTGTGTGTATTCTCTACCCAAGTCTCTACCAAATCTAAACCACACATGCAAGGAGCATACTTAGAACTGTCAGCTAAGGGGAGAAAAAGGATATGATGTGAGAGCACTTGTACTTTAGCCAGTTACAGCTTCCACCTGTAATATTCTTTTTACTATAGAAATCATGCAATCACTTTGTATGTCATCAATACCCTGAGCCTAAAGGTTGCCCCCAACCACTTAAACAATGGTAATGTGTCTTTCAAGGGATTAGCCAAATACTTTTCACCAATCCTATAAAGAAAGGAAACAAGAGAAGAGACTAATGGAGCTGAAAAATAAAAAACGTGGTTCAATTTTTTATTGGAATGTCAAGAAACTAAACCCTGACAATGGTGAAAATGGGCTGTGTAAAATGAAGTGTGCCTTACCCCTGTAAAAGTATACAAATCAATCATTCCTGGAACTGCATAAATCAGCCACTGTCAAAATATATATTGTCTAACTTGTTCCAAGTCTACTACCCAAAACAACAGGTAAAATCCATCAAAAAATCTGAAGATCATGTAACCAGCTTGTGCAAGATGGCAACAGTTTCTGTCCAATATGTTTTTCTTTCAAGTAAATCCCAAGAAACAGGGACAAAGGAAACTGAACATGCAGCTGGCTTCTCCAAAGCCTCAAGGGTCAGTTCTTATGTCAAAGGTGCAGTCCCTGGTTATTTGTGTTATCTTCAACTTTTTGTTAAAATGAAACCAAATTTTTGTTTTTCTTCCATGTAGGAAGAATAAGGATATTTGAAAGTCCTTTCTGCCCAAGGAAGAAGAAAAAATAATAAGATCCATGTGTTATAATGAGGTAAAGAATCAGACATAAAATATTCAGGTATAATTGGATTTCTGTCTTTAAGTCAGCATACAATTTCAGTGCCCGAATATATGATAACAGAAGCACTGATTGATAGTCAAGAGAATTGTCAAGTTACTGAAAGTGATACACGCACTGCAGCTCTGGTGCAGTGAGGTGAAGCCCATGTCTATTAAACAGTGAACAATAGCTAACTATCAAGTCAAACAAACCTATGCTCAGCTTTCAGATGGGTTGGAGGAGGATAAAATGATAGCAGTGTCCTTGTCCTCAAGGAAGGTTGGTTTTACAATAGACAAACAGATACGTTTCCAAATAAATGATAAATGATATAAGAAAAATAAACACAAAGTGTTTTGATGCTTCAATGCTGTGAATGATTAATTTTGCATGCAGATAAGTTGAAGACTTGTTCTTTTTGATAAATGCTAAAATGTCATTTTAGTTATATCTATATTCTCCTATAGAATGAGTTTTTAGGGAGCTCATTTGTTCTTACTAATCTGATTATAATTCTACCATTGATCTGCTTCACAGTCAACGTAGTTTGATTAAGAAATTCGTGAAATAAGACACTTACGTTTAGTTTATGCATTAATTTGTGAAGCATTTATGGAGTGCTTACTATATGCTGATCTCTGCACTTTTCTGGTACCAGCAACATCTGATAAGTGATCATCTAGTCTTTGTTTTGACAGCTACAGTCCTAGGAAGTGACACTTCTAAGTGATAAAAAACATTTTCATTGCACTTGAACGAAACATGCCTCCTACTGTGTTCACTCATTCATCAAACATATATTTGAGCAACTAGTGTGGAAAGGCATTATATAGGACAAAGAGGATGGAAATTAATTTAATTCCTGTTTCTGCTCCCAGGAGACTAACAGTACATGGACTTACTGATTAAGCCTGATTTTATCATGAATCACATAAACTGGTGTTCCCAACCTTGGTTGTCTAATTAGAATTACCTGGATAATTTTTTCATTTTAATACAGATTCCTAAGGGCCACTCTTAACACTTCTTATTTATTAGTTCTTGGAAGGAGCCCTAAAAATCTCCATTTTATAAAATTTTGTTAAGTGATACCTAAGCACAATCAAGTTATTTATCTAGTAAAATAAATAGTATCTCCCTAATCTTATAACCATTCAGACATGTGAAAACAGATATTCTCTACTCCCAATTTTCCCTACCTTTTCTGTGATTCATGTGATCAAGTCTCATAATTAATAACTACATAATTTTGAGCCTAATATCTCAAAATCATGAACTCAACCAACAATTTGAGAATTTTGATTTTTTTTCTTAAAATATATCTAGCCATATCAAACCTATAAGAAGCTACTATATGTTTTTTTTCCTACCAGCATTTTAGTTGTTCCGTCCTAATACCATATTAATAGTACCATAAAAGGGAATTAACTTGGCATCTGTTTGACTAGTATTTGTGGTCACTGAAAAAGACTGTAGGTTGAAGTTTACCAAGAGTTATTTTTATAAGTATATTAAATAATACTTGCAGGAATATAACTGTTTTCAGGCATCTTAAAAGTACCAGCTTATAAATATTATTTATGCTAGTTCAAAACTAACAATTTATTTATTAATTTTTACCAAAAAAATTCACACAAAACTTTTATTTTATTTTTTAGTTTCTTTAACTAGAATAGAAAGAGAAAGGATTTTTAAAAATAGTCCTGACTATGCAATGATTTTAATCATGCAGTACTCTTTTTTCTTTTAAGTAAAAAATTGAATTAATAAAAACAGCTGGGTATCAACAGAACCTCTGTGAGCTAGGAAACACTATTTGCTTTAAAACAACAAAAATGCACTGTGATGTAAGAGTAAAACGTAGAGGACTATGCACTCCAGACTACCAGTAGTGTTTATAACTTTCCACTTTGTAAAATTACAATTTTTCCTTTCTTATTTACAGTTGGTGTACCACAGCAACTTAGGAGTGTTGCTTCTGCATCGTGCATGCTGATCAGACACCCTTGTATTCATTAGAAGAACTGACTCATGATTCCACAGCTAATCCAGCCATGCTACCTGACAAAGTTTTACCTTAGACCACCACTGCCTGCCTGGGTCGGTTCACTGCTGCTTGAGGGATCCATAAAAGAACGTGTCAGAGATTAGTCTCTCTGTGTGGGTGTGATATTAAGATAAACTAAAAAAAGTAAAGCTTCTCTGAGATGATACAAGTAAAACCTTATTTTAATGCTGAACGCTACAGTCACAAATACCTTAAAAGATGAAAAGTTATCCATGTGTAACCAAAATCTTCACTGAAGAGAGATATAGGCCTTAAAGTCTGGCACACATGAAGACATGGTGAGGGGAACCATTTCATCTAAAATTAATTTATCTAGAACTTTCTCCTTTAACATGTTATTCCACACTCATGGAAAATACGCATTTGTAATTACCAATAACAACTATTCTAAACTTTGGGGTAAATAATACACATTTTTAAACAGTCCTTCTTTTAGGAACTACAACTTTTGAATTATATTGCAGATTTTTGGAAACAAATATTTTCATTCAAGGAAAAAACTGAAATTTCAGAAATACTTCTTTACCTCTCTGCTTAATATAGCCTTTGTTAAAATATATACAATTTTTCATTAAAGAAAGAATATGCTTCCAGAATTATTAATAAAAATATATTAAAATAGTAAACATCCTATATAGTGCCAGTTCTTAAATATAGTGCCCTGATTTTGGGGGGGAAATCCAATGTTATTTCCTCATTTATTTTAATGCAATGCAAGCTCTTTTCTTTCACTTCACTTTAATAATTTAGTTTCATTATAATCATTTTATGTCCACCATTTTATGTCCCTCATCATTGCCATTTTAACATTGTTGTCCTTAAGGGATAGCCACTTTCTGCCTTGATCTTTCTCATCTGTCCTTTCCTTTTTGACACAGACTTACTTTTAATTTTAAAAGATCTCTGCTCTACTGGATCATTGTTAACATTCTTTTCAGAACACAAAAAAGGCTGGGACAAGACGCTGCCTAATTTCCAATAGTTTTAAGGGCTAGAAAAGAGCAGGGACCTCTGAAGTAAGGAAGCTTAAATAACCATCCAAAGAGCTCTTGGTAATGAATGAATGACAAATAGCTCCACCAGCTCCTGGGTTCTAAGAGTCAAGAACAGGGTCATCACATTATGACTGAAATGCTCTGCTTTCCAATGTTAGCTAGTCATGTGTAACCAAACAGCTTTGCACCTCTGGTCATGTGTAAACAAACAGCTTTACACCTCTGCTTTAAAACCCATCATGCTAATTACAGAGTCAGAATTCTGAGGTGTCTCTTAGCCTGAGCTTCATATTGTTCCCAGCAGATGAATGTGCCTAAATGAACAACTCCTAGCCACATTCATGCAGCTCCATGGATCAGGCTCCATCAACCTCATCCTCCCAACTCTATTACTAGGTGAAAGGCGGTTATTTTCTTAGAATTGATAGTGCTTTATAGACACACTCACATTTGACTAGCATTACAATCATGAGCAGGAAGAACTGAGATGACTAATTTCACTACATCAAACACAAATTCAAGTTCTGACCAATGTGTTTATCTTATTATTTGACGTAACTCCACACAAAGTTAACCCCAGTCAAAATAGTGAATTAGGCAAAATTTTTACCTTGCTTATTGGTATCCACCATGATATATATTTTTATTATCCTTCCTGACTTTGCCCCATTTCTTCCTTATGCTCTTTCCCTGATTTTTCCCTCCTTCTTTACTTAGTGTTTCAGGCATCCTCAGAAATTATGTATAGCAAAATAGTTCACCCTGAAAATAAGCATTTACCTTTTTATGAAGAAAAATTACCTACACAACTATATTTTATTTAATCCTCAAAAAATTTTGTAAATAATCTCCATATGCCATTTCTTTGACACAAGTAACTTTTTCAAAGTCACATATATCAAGAGTCCCTAAAGACTCCTTAAGTCTATACTCTGCAAGCTAGACTTCCCATTGTATATGCACTGAGGAAGAAGATATCTGGGGAGCATAATATTTAATAAAAATGAGTGAAAGCTTAAAGAGTGGGACCTTATGCTCCAGAGATGTTTACTGTTATTGTTATTATTACTTAGAGCAACATCTGTTATGCCTCAAGCTGTACCACGTACATAAGCCCCCACTTCAAGCAACTTCGATCTCATGCTGCTTTGCTGTTTGTGGTACATTAAATATTCAAGTAACTGACAGATATTGGATGGTCAATAAAGTAAAATAACTCAAGACATATGCAGATTGACTAAAGGTGGTACAGACTGAATAATTATGGCTGGCGATAACTACAATTAAAGGGAAAAGAGAATTAAACCATGTATCTCTCCTTTTTAGTGATTTTGGTACTAGTAAAGGAATATATTATGGTAAATGGAAGGAAGGTAAGAGGCTCATTATAGCTTCCTTATCTTGGTAAATTTTAATTTGTAAAGAATTGTCCTTGGTTGAATTATATCAAAGCAATGCTGGAAACAAAGCAGAGGCACAGGATGTAATAGGATGCACGTTTATGTTAAACATAATCCAAACTTTTCAAGTGAGAATAACATTAAATGGAAGAGAACAACCCACTGTTTGAAACAGAAGAAACTATGGCAGTGTTCTTTCTCATCAGTTTAGCTCACTGATACCTGCACTAGAATTCAATTCCCAGGCCAGAGCCCAGGACTTTTAGGGTGAAATCTTTAGGAGTGTTACTCAGGCTTCTTAACATTTTTAGCACAGATAATTCATATACACACCATAGATTAGGACTTTCGAACTACTGGTGTGAGGAATACTCCCAGAAGTAAATTATAAGAAAACTAGAGGTTTGTTAAATGACTTATGAAATATCAGAGCATATAGTTACATTTGTACAATTTGCTTTTTATTACTTAGTTTCTACTAAACTTGTAATTAATCAATTTCAGAAATGATCTAAGCTACTTTGAGCCATAATTTGTCTAACATATCTATTGAAACCTATTGACTCACTATCAGGACACAGAATGTCAATGCTTTCTCATATTTGTGACTATCATATATATTATCCCTTCCCCTTCCATCTGGCAGGTAAAAAGGTCTTGAACATCTTATTTCCTAAAATATCCTGTTGGCTAAAAATTTTTTCAAGTGCTCAACTGCCCAATTTTTACATAGATACAATGTGAATTGAATGACAAAATGGAAGGATCTGAAATACAAAATGTGAACTCAGGAAACAAGAACATTGCACGTCAAGGACAGATTAGAGAATGCTGGATTCAGTAAGAACAGACCATACACCATTTCTAAAGGGATACGTTTTTATCCATAGTAAAATTTAAATTAGAGCAATCTCTTTTCAGAAAGTCTGGAGATCACAAAATTGACAGAGGGTAGATATAAAAGTAGTGCTTCTCTGACATAGGATGGTGCCATTTTAGATTTTAATCAGAATAATTTCTTCTCCTTTGATAGGAAAAAGGATAAGGAAAGGTCTCTGAAATTTATTAACAGTAATTAATATAAAGAACTTTACTAAAAATTAGAGATAGGAACAATTTATTTATAAAAATAATGTTTAAATAAAAATTCAAATAGAAATATTTCCTAAGTTTAAATATATCTAAATCAATCTAATATATCCAAAATGATATATTGACAGTGTTTGTCAATTATCTATGCCCAGATTCCAACAGAATGGCACTGAAATTAATTTTTAATCAAACAAAAAATGAATAAATCCAAAAAATAGTAGTAGAGGACTTCCCTGGAGAAAGACTTTTATTTATCTCTGGAGGTCAGAGGCAGAGATGTGTATTAACTTAGCAGAACACAGGAAGTTCAACCCAGGCTCAACTCCATTTGTAGGGAGACAGTGGAGATAATAATGAGAAACTAACCAACCTGAGAAAAGATTCATATATGTGAATGGTGTGGTGAAGCACAATCTGAAACTAGATATGTTGAAAGTAAGTACTGTAAAAGGAGTCGCTAGATCCCCAGATCCCCTGTATGCTTTCTATAATGCTATCTTCTGTGGCATGCTTGAGCTGTTATACTTTTATGTAAAAGCTTGAAATTTGTGATTAAAAGGACAAATCAAGACTATCTTCTGAGAAAGTTAAAAGATTTACTATTCAAATGGCTCCTTTCAGAGTGTTGCTGGGTCTATCAAAACCTTAAATTATAGGTAAAAGCAGCTTCTGTTTCCCTGAAATACTAAGAGACAAAATGAAACTCAGTGACTTGACTAACAAGATTGAAGGTGGTAAGGACTAGGGACTCAGGACTAGTTTCCTATCTAGTCTCTTCAAAGTGGATGTGTTAGCCAATCATTTCTTAACTGAACAGATGCTTGTGGGTCTGATTGAGTAGCAGCTTTGGAAAGTAGATTTTGTCAAGCAAATGGAACTCTTTCATTTCCCGATTTTTCACTTTAATGTCTTCCCCTCCTTCCACATGATCTCCGGAGCATCTACTGCTGTCATCCAGTGGAATAAATGATAAAAAGCAGAATTTCAGCCAACAAAAGGAGAAGTTTGGGGTCAGGAACCAAATTGCGCTTTTCAAGGTACACCACTTAAGCATTCATTACCATCACCATGGGAAAGGTAAATCCTAATGGAGAACTGCACGTGTACATTATCACAAGGGAAAGTAAGGGAAATGTTTCCAGTGAATGAAATTTTGCTTTGAAGGAAGTTTTAGACAAAAATAGACAATAACAGCAGTCAAATAACTTGCCAAGAAAGTATATGAAAGAATGCAGGCTTCTAACTCTCATATTCTGACATGAATTCCATGTTCTTTTCTGCTAAGTAGTTAATTGGTGTTTTTATCATTATTAATCCCTTCCTTATATTTCTCTTCTGTTTATTATTTTGGGGGTTTGAGTTCACTGTTTCCTTTGTTTTCATTATCTTTTTATTTAAATACTTATGATTATAAAATTTCCTCTGAGCACAACTTTAACTGTATTCCATGTGTTCTATTACAAAGTGTTTTCATTACAAATGTGCTCAGTCACCCTGGAGTTCTGATTTCTATTCTTCTTTTACTAACAAATTATACGAGTGAGTTTTCTTTTTAATTTCTCAATAGAAGAAATTTCTGTGTTTATCATTCATTTCTAGTTTTATTGTATTGTGATCCTTTGTGAAAATTTTGACTTTGGGGATTCTAATATGTCTTTTTATTTTCTTTGTGATGGCTCCCCAGGCACTTAAGAATAAATTATACACTCCATTTTCAGGGAACAATGTGCATGTGTTTGGCAACCTGTGTCTGTTCTATGCCTTCTATAGCCTTATTTATTTTTGTCAACTTGATATTTTAATGCACTAACAGAGATGCATTAAAGTCTTCTTCTATGTTTTCCTATTGATTTCTCCTTTTATCTCTTGTAATTTCTGCTTTCTGAATGTTGTTATTATGGCACTCCATGCATAGATATTCAAAACTATTATAAATGTGTGGAGAATAGAAATATTTTAGAATGCTCTTTCTTATTCAATACTTTCTGGCCTGATTATTAATATTTATATAGGTGACCACTCTGTTTTGGTTTATATTTGATTGTTATATTTATGTATACTCTTTTAAAAATTTTTTTGTTAAAGACTATTTTTTAGAACACTTTTAGGTTTACAAAATTGCAAGGAAGGTATATAGATTTCCCACATACTCCCCACTCCCACATGCTTTGCCTCCCCCATTATCAATATCATTCACCAGAATGGTGTATTTTTTTTACCGAGGATAAACCTACATTGACACATCCCAGTCACCCAAAGTCCACAGTTTACCTTAGCGCTCACTTTTGATGTTATACTTTCTATGTGTATGAACCATACTGTTTATTTTTAAGCTTTATGAATCACTTTAATTTAGATTTATTTCTTCTATTCTAAAGAGAACGGTGTCTTATTTGGCAATATAATTGAAAAATATTTTTTTCCATAAGTGCATTTACCATAATTGATGTGACAGATATGACTGATCTTAATTCTGTCATACTCCTTTTCTGTTTTCCAATTTTTAAAAAAAAGTTAAATGAGAATTGGAATTTGCAGTATGATTTCATTGCTCTGGAATGTGTGTGGGTATGTAAAACATTTTTATATTTTCAGAAGCTTCATAGTTCCATTTTTCATCTTTATTTTATTGAACAAATATTTACATCCTGTGTACTATGTGATAGACATTGTTCTGAGTGCTTCAGAAATACTATCATAATTCTTATAATAACCTTGAAGTAAATACTATTATTATCTGTTACATAAAACAAAATTGAGATATAAGGAGGTTAATTGATTTGCCCAGGATCATATAGCTATTAGTTGCTGGAACTGATTTAAACCCAGTCAGTCTTGTATCAAAATCCATACTCTTAACAACTTCTCTAAACAGCCTCTCAAATTGATAATACTTTATATAGCTCTTAATCCTGTATTTGTTTTAGGCAGTATTTTTGAATATTTATAATAACAGGAGTTTGGGGTTGAGAGAAGGATGAAAATGTGGAGCACAAAGGATTTTTGGAGCAGTGAAACTAGTTTTATGAAACTATAATGGTGCATACCTGTCATTATACATTTGTCTAAACCCATAGAATGTACACCAAGAGTGAACCCTAATGTAAACTATGGACTTCTGGTGATTATGATTTGTCAATGTGGTTTATCAGTTGTAATAAAGGTACTAATCCAGAGAGGGATGTTGATAATGAGAGAGGCTATGCAGGGGCAGGGGCTATAGAGAAATCTGTATCTTCTGCTCAGTTTTGCTGTGAACCTAAGTATACTAGGAGAGACTGTATGAATGCAAGGGATATATAGGAAATCTCTGTACCTACCTCTAAATTTTTCTATGGACGTAAAACTACTCTAAAAAATAACATCTGTTTAAAACATCAAATATAATCAGTATTTTCTGATTGAAAATACTAAAGAAAAAACCTAGAAAATATCATGTGGAATGCATAATATTTTAATTACAGTATACTTCAGAGTTTAGCTGCTTTTCACACCCACACATGTAACTTTTCTACTTATTCATATGGAATGACACATTTATTTTTTAATATTTTTTCTTATCATGAGCAAAAATCATATGATTATAAAAATTGGAAAATACAGAAAATTATAAAAAAGAACACAGTCATATTTCTTTCACCCAGAAATATCTACCATTAACATTTGGTTACATTTTTCCCAATCTCCTTTCAGTGTGGTGTGTGGTGTATGTGTATATAAATAGAAAAGAGAGACAGAGAGAGACAGAGAGATACTGGCAGATTTTATTTTTGATATACACTTTTTTATTTAGCACTATATTTTGAGTATATCTGGGTATATTAAATTTATTTAAGTCATATTTGAAAGTACGAAGTTATTGCCTGAAAAATATTCCAATTATTCTATGAGTAATTATTAGTCTATTCAATACTCTATGAGTTACCATAACTTATTTATTTGAGAGTAAAGGTGGTTTCCAAATGTTTGCTATTATGAATGATATCCTTACACTTATATCTTGGTCCACAGTTCTAATTAGGTCTTTACAGTAGATTCTAAAAGACAGAATTAGTACATTACAGAGTATGGATATCTTTAAGGCTCTATATACATGCTAGCAAACTGGTTTCTAGAAAATCTGAAATAACTTATATTTTGTCAATACTGAATACAGCCACCTATCTTCCAGCAATGATTTTTGTTTGTTTAATTTCTGCCAAATCATCAGGACAAAAATTTTTCTTATCCTTTAGTTTATTATGACTGCCATAACAAATTACCATAAACTTAGAGGCATAAACAATATCTATTTATGATCTCAGAATTCTGTAGTTCAGATGTCTAGGTGCACTGTGCCTCAGCTGGTTCTCTGCTCCTGGTGTCACAAGGCTGAAATCAAGGTGTTAGAGCTTTCTTTCTCTCTGGAGCCTCTAGGAATGAATACATTTCAAGTTCGTTCAGGTTGTTGGAAGCATTCAGTTCCATGTGGTTGTAGGACTGAAGTTCCGGATAACTTTCTGGCTGTTCGCTCTCAGCTTTTAGAGGCCACTCAAATATTTTTGGCTGGGGCCTCTTTCCCATCTTCAAAAAGCTAACAAAGGCAGGTAGAGTCCTTCTCATGCCTCTAATCTCTAAATTCTCTTTGCGTTGCATCTCCCCTCTCTCTTCTTCCACCCCATCTCTCTAACTTATCTTTCTGCCTTTTTCTGCTGCTTTTAAAGGCTCTTGTGACTGCACTAAACCCATCAGGTTAATAATATTTTCTTATTTTAGTTTTCACTTATGTGTATAGAAGAGAAATACTTTTTTGTAGTTTTATTAGTTGTATATATCATTTCTACTTTTTTCTGAGCAGGAAGTTTTGCTACTTTCTAATTTTCATTTTGAACTATAAAATTTTATTTTATTTTAAAATATTTATGTAAAATACATAATTTATATAATATTTGTATATATTTAAATATTTTTATATTAAGAATATTTCATCTTGTTTTTATAATCTAATGCTTTATAATGAATATTTTATTATCTCCTGGTTTTATTTTCATGTTTTTTGTGAGGTAAGAGTCAAGAATAATTGTTTTCAAACATCCAATTTTCCAAAAATCTTTTGTGGACTAATTCATCCTCTGTTTAACATCATATTTTATCATATATTTTAATGTCCTCTTTAAGAGCTACCTATTCTGCTCCAATCTGTTTATTTCTCTTTGCAATTATATCATTATATGTGAAATACTCTAGTACTATCTGGAATAAAAAGCTGAGGTGTCCCATTGACAGAGGAATGGATAAAGAAGATGTGGTATGTGTGTGTGTGTGTGTGTATATATATATATTTATATATATATATATATATATATACACACACACACACACACACACACAATGGAATATTACTCAACTATTAAAAAGAATGAAATAATGCCATTTGCAGCAACATGGTTGGACCTACAGATTGTCATACTTAGTGAAGTAAGTCAGTCAGAGAAAGAGAAATATCATGATATCTCTTATATTCAGAATCTAAAAAGAAATGGTACAAATGAACTCAACTACAAAACAGAAACAGACTCACAGACTAAGAGAACAAATTTATGGTTACCAGGAGGGAAGGATGAGGGGAAGGGATAGTCAGGGAATTTGGGATTGACATGTTCACACTGCTACATTTAAAATGGATAACCAACAAAGACTTGTGTATAGCACAGGGAACTCTGCTCAATGTTATGTGGCAGCCTGGGTGGTGGGGGCGAGTTTGGGGGAGAATGGATACATATATGTATGGCTGAGTCCCTTTGCTGTGTACCTGAAACTATCACAACACTGTTAATTGGCTATACTCCAATATAAAATAAAAAGTTAAATATATATATATTAATATATATTTAAGTTTAATATATATATTAAAAATCTGAGGTGTTTGCTCGTCACTTTTGTTTCAAATTCACTACAATTTTTCTTTGATTTTAATTCTAGAATTGTTCTCTTGTAAATAAACCCATTAGAACTTGAATGGAGGCTTCATTAATCATGTAAGTGAATTTAAGATAAACTTTCCTCCTCACAATATGTTCTCTTGTTTAAATGATCCTTTTAACACCGTACAAATGGGTGTAATTCTCTCTCTCTTTCTCACTTTTTATATATAGTTCTCACACATTTTCTTTATGTTTATATTGAGGAACTGTGTTCATACTATTGTTAATGGGATTTCTCGCTTTTTTAAAAGCCAGCTTGTGTATTTGGCTCTTGACCTGCCATTTTGTAAATGTTTAAATTTCAAAATCATTCTACTAATTTTTTGATATCCTATGTATATATTTATATTATTTATAGAAGATATTGTTATTTTGATTATGTTGGCTCTTGCTTGCTAATGACTATATTTGATTACATTGATCCCTGCTTTCTGATGGTTATAACTTTCATTTATTTTTCTTTCTTGCTTACTGCAAGAATATTATCTTTCAGAATGGTAAAAAATTAATCTTTTGAAACCTTATTAATTATATTGTGAAATCATCTGCCATCATTTACTCTGCCTACTTATTGTCAGAAAGCTAATAAAGTCTTGTTAAATAAATATGCAATTATGTTTCTATCACTGTCTTCTAACATTTTTAATATTTGCTTTGCTTTTTAATGCTCTTGTTATTTAAACCACAATGCTTCCTCAATATTACATTTTCTTTGTACATTGCACCTTTTATGAATATATAATTACCTTCTTTCTCATTTAGCATTTTTGATGCATATTTTATTTGCATAAAATTAATAATGATACTCATTTTCATTTGATTTGAATCTGTGTGGTAAAACTATACTATTGTTTTTATTTTTGACATTTCTCAAAATTTTTATTTTAGTTTTGGCTCATGTAAGTAGTATAGATTTATATTTGACTATTTTATAACAGGAGAGAAAAAATGTTGTGATTATTACCATAATAGATATGCTTGTTTGTACTTCCCTTGGGTCTCATTCTTTCTAATTTCCATGCTTCCTTGTTATGTTTTTTCAAACATTTTTAACTTTTGTTTTGTTGACTAGTATTTTGTCTTTTATTTCTTCAGTGATTTTAATGTTATCAAGGTTTACTAGAATTATTGTTTTATAAATACTTCCCATTAAAGTCTCCAAATATCTTTTTAACATTTATTTTTCTATTTAACTATAGGATAAAAAATAAAGTATTTGCTACATTTTTACTTTCCACCCACTCCAGTATATACAGGTTTTTGTATATATAATACACATTTTAATAAACAGGTCCTCTTTAAGTGATTTATATTTAAACGTATTTCCACAAAAATAAAGTTTTCTAATTTTGTGTTCCTATTTTGATTAAACTTCTACTTGACTGAATTATTTTCCAATCATTATTTTCAAGAAATATTCATGGTCAATGTTTGAGATCTTGAAGTTTTGGGGAATGTTTTACTCTTTCCTTGAAATATCAATACCAATTAGGCTATTATAGAATTTTGGGGTCACCAAACTCTTGTCTCTCAAAACAACTCCATAGACACTATTATCTCATTCATAATTTACGGCAAACAGAAAACCAAGAACAGCTTGATTTTGTCCCTTTGTAGGCAATTTGAGTGAATGTATAGAATTATTTTCATTAACCTTTTATAGAAAGTTTAACAGGGTTTTTCTTTGGGTCTCTTTCTCACTAATTTGATCTAATGTTTAATAATCTCTTTTTGCATGCTCATGATTTTTTTAAGCCTCGGGAGAGATTCTTTTAAATTATTTTTCTTTGATTATTGATTCTGTTCCAGTTTTTGCTCTTTCATATTCAGAAACATCTTTAATTCTTAGTTTGACTTCTGTTCTCTGTAATTCTTATCCTTTTGTAGACAACAAGTTTGTTTGTTTAATTTTCTTCTGGTCTATATAGTAAATAACTTCCAGAAACCTACCATTAATTTCTTAAAATCTTCAGCACAGTGATATATTTCTCTTTTTCTTCAAGAATATTCTTTGTAGAATCTATTTTTGTTTTTGTTTTTTCTTTTCTTTTCTTAGCATTATTGTAATTCAATGAAGTGATTTTAATGTAGATCTGTGCTATCCAATACAGCACCCAATAATCACATGTGGCTACTTACATTTAAATTAGTTAAGTAAAATTAAGTTAAGAGTTAAATTTCTCATGATGGTGGTTAGATGAATCTGCACATGTGTTAAAATTGCAAAGAATTTTGGGACAACTGAATATCCACCTGAAAAAGAAGGAAGTTGGAGGTCTGCCTCATACCATATGCAAAAACTACAGTATATATTATTAAATATATAAAATTTATAAATGTTGTGATGTTATCTTAGAGGTGGTCATAAGAGACGTTCAAGTCTTTAAAAAAAACCCAAAAACCTGTAGGCTATTAGGCCTCAGAAGACTGAGGAGATCTCTCAAAACTACGGCTGTCCTTGGTTATTCAAGGTAGATTTCTGGAAGGATAACCGATTCTTTATTTATTTGACATTTCTCTGCATTGAAATATTAACACAGAAACAAGTAGAAAGCCACCCAGCTTTCTAAAGTAGACTCTAATAATGTATAGATTTTATTCAGCTGGTTGGTCTGGGGCCTAGGAGGACATAGTTGAGGTCAGTATCATAGACTGGCTTCATTCTGCTGCTTGGAGTCTGTTGATAGTATCCTTAACCAAATACCAATGAGACAAATAGAATGCATTTGGTCCTAGTCTCTATTGGTCACATAATGCAGTGGCAGATAGGATGCCTTACTTATGGGAAAATTCTCTTGAAGCCAAGGCACTGTAAAAAAATGAAGGATGGATGTTGTTGGGAGACAATCTTCTGTGGGTCTCATGCATTTTTGTATGGGCCGCATGCCCTTTAGAGGTTGCAGGAGAGAGACTGTTCTTTGCCTCTTCCAGCTGTTGGTAACTGTTGGCATTATTTGACTTGTGGCCACTTCCCTCCAATCTCTATCTCCATGAGCACATTGCCTTCTCCTTCTCCTCCTCTATATGAATGCTCCCTCTGCCTCTATCTTATAAAACATGTGTTACTTACACATGTAAACAATATATAAATAATATGAATAATAAATAACAGAATTAACATTTATTTGTTATTGCAGTTATGGTCCACCAGAATAATCCAGAGTAATGTCCACATTGCAAGATTTTTAACTTAATCACATCTGTGAGTACATACACTTTTGTCCAAATAAGGTAATATTTACAAGTTCCAGAGGTTAGAACTTGTCTTCAGTGACCATTATTTAACCTCCTATAGTGGATATTGTAGTTATTGTAGTTATATTGTAGTTTCACTTAAAGATCAACTCAGATGATATAGGTGAAACTTGGCCAACTCTTAAATATTCTAGAAATATAAGGTGTATTTTAAATTGCCTATCCATTGCTAACATGTACTATTTTCATGGCTAATTCAATCTTCATTTTATACGATTTCACATACAAAGTCCATGATAAATTAGTAAATTATACATCTGCATTAGGAGATTATTATAATTAGTATATATCTATCATCTCCACCTCATTCAGAACCTTTTGTCAGATCTGAAATACACTGGTTAGATAACTATAATTCTGGAGTTTGGAACTCATAGATATTGGAAGATAAGATTAATCAAACTCAAGATGCACTCCACATAGTATTACTCTCCAGGTACTAGGTTACCAACCATTACAATTCAATCTAAGCAATGTCCCCAAATATATCCACTACTGAGTGTGACTTGGATTAAATTAGGTTTCAGTAGTATTTTATCCTAAGCATAGTTATCTTTGTCTCTAGTTCATATTAAAGAGGGGAGGATATGACCAATCATTTTAAAGTTCACCTTGCAATTAAACTGCTTCTCAGTTCATGCTTTTATTACTAAGAAAAAACATGATGCTTTCATTGCATTCCTAGATGCCACAAGGTTTTGTAGAACTTAGTATCTATTTTTTGTATTTGGGAATGGATGTTTACTCCCTAAACTTTCTTCCCAGTTAAAGAGAGAAGAAAGTTCTCAATGCTGAGACTTTGGAATCTTTAGCAATACAGCCATGTTAAAGCATACTTTAAAATATCTTGCCACTCTCTTTATAGGAATACTGTGTAGGAAAGGAGATAATGCCTTAACTATTTTACATGGTTTCTTTATTATTAAATGATAAAGAGAATAATACAAGAAATAACAGACACATTAATTCAAGCCTTTTAGAATAAAATCCCACGAATTCAACACCATTGACACCAAATTACAAGAGACGTAAGAAATTTGTTGGGCCAAACAGTTGAAGATTGATAAACTTAACTCTTGTGTAACTAACTGCTTTTTCTGAATTCTTCCTCTTGATGTTAACTAAAAATAGCAATAACCTTAGTGCAGTGGTTCTCAACTACCCGTTCAGTCAGAATGAGTTGAGATTTTTTAAAACCACAACATAGTTGAATTCAACAGCACCATCAATTAACTAGATATATTAACAACTATAGACTGCTCCATCCACCAACAGCAGAATACACATTCTTCTCAAATTCACATGGAACATTCACCAAGATAGACCACACTCTGGGCCATTAAACACATATTAATGAATTTAAAGGAATAAAAATCGTACAACATCGGTTCACAGTACACAATGGAATAAAACTAGAAATCAATAATAGAAAGATAACTGGAAAAATCTCAAAATATATAGACTAAACAACACACTTCTAAATAACAATTGGTCAAAGAAGAAATATCAAGAAAATTTAATGAGAACTAAACGAACATAAAACACATCAAAATTAGTGGGCTGCCGTGAAAGCAGTGCTCAGGGGAAAATTTATAGCTTTGAGTGCATATAGTCAAAAAGAAGTTAGATATAAAATCAATAATCTAAGTTTCCACCTTCAGAAACTAGAATAACTAAGAAAAGATAGAGAGAGGACACAAATCACTAATATCATAAGTGAAGAAGGAACATCACTTCAGACCCAATAGACTTTAAAAGTATAACAAAAAACTACTATGAACAACTCTATGCTCACAAATTTGACAATCCAGACAAAATGGATAAATTCCTTGAAAGATTCAATGCAAATACTCATACAAGAAGAAACAGATGATCTGAATAGGTCTATATCTATTAAAGAAGTGAATTAATAATTAATAACCTTCCAAAACAGAAAGCATAAGGCCCACATGGGTTCACTGCTGAATTCTACCAAACAGTTAAAGAAGAAATTATACCAGTGCTCTACCATAACTTTCAGAGGATAAAAGAGAGAATACTTACTTCCTAACTCATTCTTTGAGACCTGTATCACCCTAATGCTAAAACCAGTCCATGTTATTACAATGAAAGAAAACTACAAACCAATATCTCTCATGAACACAGATGCAAAAATCCTCAACAAGATATAACAAATAGAAGCTAATAATGTATAAAAATTATTTTACACAAGAACAATTGGGATTTATTCCAGTATACAAGGCTGGTTCAACATTCAAAAAGCAGTTAATGTAGCCTTCAGATGTCATAATGTGTCATAGATAGTTTTGGGGTGTATATGGCCCTACATTAATCATGAAGATCGTGAATAGGGGTTAAGAAGTTATTTTCTGTGTGAATCGGAATTTTATTGATTCTACGCCATCAAAACAAGAGGCAGAATTAAATGCTGCTGTTGGTCAGTTTGCAGCTGCTATCTCTAACCCCAGATTTCTGATGTGTGTCTCAAAGCACCTAGTTCTGAATAACATTTTAATAGGTTACAAAATCATAGATGTGAACTTACAAAATAAAGAAATGTGAATAAAAAACATCACATCAATAGGCTAAAAAAGAAAAACCACATCATCATATCAATAGATAAAGAAAAAACATTTGACAAAATCCAACATCCATTCATGATAAAAACTCTCAGGAAACTAGGAATACATGGAAAATAACATAAGAGAAAACATATATGACCTTAGTCACAGTGATAACTTTTAGATACAACATCAAAAGCGCGATCCATGAGAGAAATAATTGATAAGCTGGACTTTGTTAAAACTAAAAATATCTTCTCTGTGAAAGATACTCAAGAAAATGAAATGACAAGCCACAGACCGGGAGAAAAATCTTTGCAAAAGACATATCTGGTAAATGACTATTATCCAAAATATACAAATATCTCTTAAAACTCAACAATAAGAAAACAAACAACCTGATTAAAAAATGCATCAAAGGTCTTAGCAGATAGCTCAACAAAGAAGATATACAGATGGCAAATAAGCATATGAAAAACTGTTCCCATTATGTGTTGTCAGGAAAATACAAATTAAAACAAAAATGAAATACCACTACACATCTATTAGAATGGCCAAAATCCAGAACACTGAGAACATCAAATGCTAGTAAGTATGTGAAGCAACAGGAACTCTCATTATTGCTGGTAGGGATGCAAAATGGCACAGTTACTTTGGAAGACAGATTGGTGGTTTCTTACTAAGTTAACATATAATTACCACATGATCCAGCAATCATGCTCCTTATTACTTAACCTAAATGAGTTGAAAACTTATGTCTACACCAAAACTTACAGACAGGTGACTACAGCAGTTTTATTTATAATTGCCAAAAGTTGGAAGCAACCAAGATGTCCTTTAGTAGGTAAACGGATAAAAAAATTTTTTATATCTATTAAATGGAATATGATTTATCACTAAAAAGAAATGTACTAGCAAGCCATGAAAGACATGCAGGGACTTTAAATATATATTACTAAGTGAAAGTAGTCAATTTGAAAAGGCTACACACTGTATCATTTCAACTATATAACATTCTGAAAAAGGCAAAACTATGGGGACAGTAGTTGGAGGGAAAGAAGGATGAATAGGTGAAGTACAGGGGATTTTTTTAGAGGTATAAATACAGATAAATAAATAAATATAATTATTTCTAAAAATTAGTCTATTAATTTAAAGAAAAGGAAGAAGAAGAGGAGGAGGAGGAAGAAAGAGGAGAAGAGGGAAGATAAAGAAAAAAAAGAGATTTAAATCATGTAAGAAGAACTCAACACACTGTTGCTGGTTCTGTAGATGAAAGGAACAAGGGGCCTAAAATTATAAAATCCTACAATTGTCAAGAACTGAGTTTTGTCAACAACCTAAATGAGCTTGGAAGTGGATTCTTAACCAGAGACTCTAGCAGTTGCCTAGGCCAGCTGACACCTTGATTTTGCCCTTGTAAGGCCCTAACCCGTTGAGCCATGCTGTGCCCAGACTTCTGACCTACAGAACTGTGAGATAACAGGTGGCCACTGAGTTTGTGGTAATTTGTTACACAGCAATAGAATTCTAATCAGAATTCTATTTCTAATAGAATTCTATTCTAATAGAATTCTAATTCTAATTCTAAGCAGGTGCCATTATAACCATTTCATAACTGAGGGGACTGAGGCCCAGGAAAGTTATAATCAAATCCATATAGAAGCTGAATACTAGAATGAGTATGTTCTATCATTCTAAGCTACCAAGGGGTCAAATTGGATATCTCTTTAGTTTTCTACCAAAAGATTTTGCCTAGGGAATATTAGAGCTAAAACATTTCTAGTGAAAAATTAGTTTGAACCCTGTCGATTCAGACTATATGGTGAGTTAGACATTTTTTGTATGTTTCTCATTGTACATGAAGTTTAAAATCAAGGAAGCAACCTGGAAATTTATTGGGTGGGCCAAAAAGTGCCTTCAGTTTTTTAAGTAAAAATAAAAGACATATTTTTCATTTTCACCAAGAACTTTATTGAACAATGCAGTCACCCTTTTGTTCCACTACCTTCCGCCATTTTTCAAGCAACTTCATAATTCCATCTTCCCAAAACTTTTTATCTTTTGAGCAAAGAACTGTTCCAGGTGCCTTTTACAGTCTTCCAGGGAATTGAATTTTTTTCCATTAAGAGAATTTTGTAAAGACTGAAATAAATGAATATCCTAAGTTGCAATGTCTGGTGAATACGGTGGATGAATCAGAACTTCCCAGCCAAGCTGTAACAACAGTTTTTGCCTGGTCATCAAAGAAACATGCCGTCTTGTGTTATCCTGATAGAAGATTATGCATTTTCTGTTGACTAATTCTGGACACTTTTTGTCGAGTTCCACTTTCAGTTGGTCTAATTGGGAGCAGTACTTGTTGCAATTAATTGTTTGGTCTTCCAGAAGGAGCTTATAACAGAGGACTCCCTTCCAATCCCACCATATACATAACATCACCTTCTTTGGATGAAGACTGGCCTTTGGTGTGGTTGGTGGTGGTTCATTTTGCTTGCCCCACAGTCTCTTCCATTCCACATTGCTGTACAGTATCCACTTTTCATCACCCTTCACAATTTGCTTTAAAAAAGGAACCTTTTCATTACAATGAGATATCTCCAGCACGAAACTTTGCAAATCACTTCTGACATGTTCGATCAGTCACAGCACCTTCTCCATATACCGCACAAATCTTTTGTGCATTTCAGTTGCGTTTTTACCTTTCCTGAAATAATAAAGAATAATATGCCAAAAATGTTGCTTTTTTCTTCCATCTTCAATATTAAAATGGCTACACAAAAATTCACCAATTTTGATGTCTTTTTTTAAATGCACGCTGATATGACAGCTGTTACATACAGTCTAACAGAATTGTTTCGAATGAAGTTAAAGACAACTAAGTGCTACTAGAGCCATCTTACGGAAAAAAATGTACAAACCTTTTGGCTCACCCAATAATATTACGAGACATTAATTCTACAGTGTTAGCTACTTGAACATTTTTTTTATTAACTCAGTTCATTTTACTAACACTAATTTATATTTTAGTTGTTGAAACTAGTAAGCCAGAAAGTCATAAACTTTCTTCTAAAATATCTTATAATTTAAATTCATCCAGCATTCTTCTTTTTCTTTTGCTCTTTATTTAGAATCAAGTATTATTATGTGGAATTTAAATTAGATCTTTTTTGTGCATTTAATATTTCTAAGTAAACAAGTTCTTAGAAAGGAAGATTTTTAAAGAGTTGAGATAATCAGTTTAGCATCATAAGAAGGCTGGGTAAAGGACACTGATTTAAAATTAAGGACAAAATAAAAGACAATTTTAATGATTCAGTGGAAATTTACTTGCGTGTTCCAGGTTAAACACAATTTGGCTCACATAATCAGGATAGTTGTCTCTATTTTTCATGTAATATGACAGTGTATTTCTCTGGAGAACTTTTATTATACCCTTTGAGAACTGCATCATTTGTTTTTGTCCTTTTACTATACAGGAAAATTGACCTACTTAATCTTTAAAATGTATTCCAATCTGGTCATTTTAACGACTAAATAAATATCAGGAAATTATCTTATATAAACAGATAATCCAATTGACTTAATCATGACATCTGATTAATCTTTATACATTCCAAACCATTGCGTTTTGTGTACAAACCTCATGAAGCCATTGAGGATTCATTAAATCATAAAGAAACATAAAATAATCTGAAATAAGCACAGATAAGTGTTTTCAAAACTGTGGTCCATAGGTTACTCATCTTGGGAGACACTTAGGTAAAAGAATTGATAATGGCTCATTATCAAATAAATTTAGAAAATGCATTAAAACACTAAATATTCTGAGATGTTTCTAGGGATAGATAACTATTTAATTTTAACTCAGTATTTCCCAAACTTATTTTACCTTGGGAAGCTTTTACCCAAATACCTGTATTAACTAAAGTTTCATGGAAAGGTATTTTTGAAACATTGGCATACAGTAATTCCTGGAACATAAAATGTGTTTTGGAAGATAGAGTGATATAGAGGAGAAAAGCAGATTCTATTGCCAACACAATGGCTCTGAAACTAGGCTCCAACACACGCTACCTATATGAAATTATTTACAGATTTGGAGGTCCACAGTTTCCTTACTGGTTAAATGGAGACAATAAAGAAAAGCATGGTATGTTAAGATTAGAGGATCTAGAGCTGGAACATCTGGGTTTGGATTCTTATTTCTCCACACACTAGTTGTGTGTTCTCAGCCAAGGTATTTAAAACTCATGGATAATCCTAGTACCTACCTTAGAAGAACACTGGGTTAAATTTTTAAATACATGTGGAGGACTTAAACAAATACTTGGGAAAAATAAGTGCTCAGTAATAATACCTAGTATCATAATAGTTTACATGGCTCTTATGATGATTAAATGAGACTATTTAGGAAATGTTTAGAAGAATGCCTGACATGGTTTGAACTCCAGATATCTTTGCTCCTCTTCTCTTCCTCTTCATTGGTATTGATTCTTCCTTCTTTTCTAAGGTAAGTTTTGATCCACTTTGGAGTTTCTGAAGTATAATTATTCTTTTGGATGATGCCTTGTTTCCAAAGAATTTGGAGAAACCAAACATGTGGAAATCAGGTCA
Source organism: Hyperoodon ampullatus (assembly GCF_949752795.1). Classification (NCBI taxonomy): domain Eukaryota; kingdom Metazoa; phylum Chordata; class Mammalia; order Artiodactyla; family Ziphiidae; genus Hyperoodon; species Hyperoodon ampullatus. The sequence continues at coordinate 69,779,445 of NC_136922.1, forward strand.
AAGTAAAACTGAGGGTGTGAAAGCAAAATTAAATCAGGAACTATTAGCATATACAAGTAATCCATCCCATAGGTTGCTGGAAATAGGTAAGTAATTTTCTCTTAGTTTCTTAGAAACCAAAGTAAAAAGGTGAACAAGCTTAGTTATCTGTTAAAGTAATATTTTTTTTCTACTACTGAGACCTAAAAAATCTTTTCTATGTGTTTGAAAAAGGACACTTCTGTGTAAAACGCGACAGCATTTTCTTAAATGCAAGGTGATAACACAGTCACACAATTCAGCCAAAGAAATTTTCCACAGCCCTCCTGATGGTTCAGGAAAACTAAAACAACGAATTAAATAATTAAACAATTATAAGATGACCTAGTGAAATGAGTGGACACCCTCACTGATAACGACTTCAAACATTCAGAGTCAGAAGTTCTATTTTGTACTAAAGCCTGGAGTGCAACTAAATTCTGCTGCCAACAAAGAGCAAAACCATATTCTGTGAGTAAAGAAAACAGTGACACCCTTGTATATGCATAATGTGATCTAATATCTGATGAAATAGTCTACACAGTCTCTACACTAAGCCTCAGACATGTTTGAGGTTTTCTTCAGAAAATGGTCAAGTCTATTACAATACAGATAAAACGGCCAAAGTATTTGCCCGTAGATCAATCTCAATTATTTTTGTCTAGTAAAATGTCAAAGTAAATATTACCAATTGACAAATTAACATTTAAAAACTCTCAGTAAAGCACCCCACCAGTATTTACTATTCATTAATATGGATTCTTGGATCATACTTTCATTTAGATTAATTACAAATGACCTCTGTAAAACGAAGTTGGAAATAAGCTGGTTAGGTATTATTGTTGTATGCACAACATGATTTAATTTTAGAATAAATTTTTTTTTTTTAGTTTTAACACCTTTATTAAATCTAACAACTTTCATAAAGAGCCTGGAACACCTTAGGGAATTGTGAGCTTATTAAATATTAGCTAACCTCATTCTATGACCAAATCTCTCTTTTCCTGTTGCACTAATATTTATTTTATCAATTGTTATTATCTTTTCTTAACATCTTTATTGGAGTATGATTGCTTTACAATGGTGTGTTAGTTTCTGCTTTATAACAAAGTGATTCAGCTGTACATATACATATATCGTCATATCTCCTCCCTCTTGCATCTCCCTCCCTCCCACCCTCCCCATCCCATCCCTCTAGGTGGACACAAAGCACTGAGCTGATCTCCCTGTGCTATGCAGCTGCTTCCCACTAGCTATCTATTTTACATTTGGTAGTGCATATATGTACATGGCACTCACTCACTTTGTCCCAGCTTACCCTTCCCCCTCCCCATGTCCTCAAGTCCATTCTCTACGTCTGCGTCTTTATAGAATAATTTCTTTTAACCATTGTTCTGACAATATTTTGTGGCTAGACACTTTGAAGTTGTATCTATTAAAAGACAATTAAGTCATATCATTAGTATGAAAAAAATATATAGCAGTCTCTATTCAAAGCAGGAGCACATGGATCCAAATCTTTCAGGAGCAGTTATGAGCCATTAAGGTACAAGTTTAAGAGAAATGGGTTATGACATATCTTTGTTTTGTACCACTGGAAATTGTTAACTTATCACCAAGTGACCATTTCTATACACTTTGATCTCACTGTATTAAGATGCAGGCTCAGTTTGAGCAAGAAGAATCAGGGGAATATTTCTTTTATAATATTTCTATTCCAATTGAAAACAGTAAAATTCAAAAATGTTTAAGAACACATTAAATATTATCATGAAAACTTATAATTTTGATAGATTGGAACATGTGCAAATTTATTAGGGAGGTTCTTAAGTGTCATAATGATAGTAAAAACAGTAATAACAGTGATGTTAATATAATAAGAGAACATTTTAATATTCAGTGTTTGTTATAAGGTCTTTCAGTATACCACAGAAAGTAATGTTACCAAACTTGGATTCCTTTTCTCTATAAAACACAAGCTGTTCATTTTAACATACAGTTTAATTTCCATTCTGAGTAAATGAAATTCTTAACCAGGAAATATTGCAATCATTAATCTAGCATAATTAAAAAATGATTTCCTTTAAAAGCTATAGTGTGGATAGATAGCACATAATTTGAAATTAATTTTAAAGGGAGTATAACAGATACACCAAATCACGGTGGGTTTAATATGGATGGGAAATTGATAGTTAGATATTAGATATGCATTCATTTGCAATCCCCAAAATATACTATAGGTCATTGGTATCAGGGAGCAAAACTCAGCTTTACTCAGTCATTGAAAGGGTGAGAACAGAGATAGACTTAGCTATCTCCTTATATCTTATTCTTTTGAGCATCTCCAAGTGGATAGCAGTCAGAGGTGCCATACTTAAATTTATGGTCAAGCATCTGACATCCTTGTCAACAAAGGAAAGAACATACTCTGCATTAATAGGAAGAAAATAATAATGACACATAACAAATGGATAAATGCTGAAGAGGAGACTGATGTTGAAGAGGAAATTCTGGCTACGTCTCCACAGAATGTCATTAGGCTCACTGAATTACTACTTTGTAGTTATACTTGATTTGACTACCTAGATTGTTTTATTAATCAGGGCACCTAATTAAAAAATACATCAATTGTGTTTGAACATAGCCCTTTACTGAATAGAAAGATCACTTTATCTTTTTACTTGAGGCTATTCATTATAGTACTATCATTGCTAAATGTTTTTAAAGTAAACATGTCATGATATCATTTACTTTTCTTGTTTGTTTTTAAGTCAACAGGTAATCATCAAAATCTAACTGTGATGAGAATAAAGGCAGAGAAACATTAAAGCCTTCTAGAAGAAAACAATCTCATTTTGCAGACATGACATAAACCTATGAGACAATCATAATCTGCCTTGTGTCAATACTTAATGAAGTGCTAAAACAAATTCTACAGAGAGTAAAAGCCAAAAAACATTCCAGTGGGAGAGATCACTGAAGGATGGAATAAAAAAAGAAAGCCTAATGGAGGTGAGACTGGGTGTTAAGTTACGGTTGGCATTTGGATAGGCTAAGGAAAGGGCAAAATGTTTTAGGAAAGACAAAGCCCTGAGATCAAGACTGTGTGAAAGCACAAACTGAGACCTGTGTCTAGCTGGAACCTACAGTGTGTACCAAGAGAGGAACAGAAGAGATGTTTCGATAGATAGGAACAAGTCAGACTGGGGGAGGGAGGATGAGATTCAACAATGAGATGGAAAGTTAGAGCATCGTTCTACCTGCAAAAGAGAAATAGTGATAAGAAAAATAACGTGTTATTTCAATTAACTTCCAAGGTCACTTCCACTATTCACTCATCTAAAATTAGTTCTCTATCAGAACTTCTAGAAGAAATTGTTGGGGCGCAGAGATGTTACCCCTCAGGGCAGTTGGGTGAGGTTGATGGGAGGCTGAGCAGGCCTAATTTGACTGAGCTGACTTAATCCACAGAGTCACTCAAATATTAGCATTTTCTGCGAGTGTCATAATATGAGAAAAAAGGTGAGAAACACTGCTTTATATAATAGGAGCATTACTGAATCGATATTATGTTTTTGATCCATTCATTCAAGAAATGTTCCCTTTAAGAACATTTGAGGCACTGAGTCCTTATGAACATGTGGTTCCTGATGATCAAGAAGGCTTTGAAACATTCCCCTTGGCTTCACTAACTTTTAGACAGGTTTCTTCCTGACTCTAGGCCCCTGACCTCCCTTTCTTTCGAGCACTTACTTTAGAAAACTTGTAATTATAAATCCTTCTCTGTTCCTTTAGGAGGCAAATCTTTTTAACACCTCTTGTCAGTTGTACAGACCAGGAATGTCTTTCTCAAGAACCTGGGAACCATCTATTTGAAATGTAATCAGTAAGGAAGATAGTACCCCTATTTCTCAGTGTGTGGGACAGTAGGAACCTAACTTCTGCAGGGCTTCTTGCTTCAAGTGATTAAATTATTTTGTGTCATAAAGACAGAAGAAAGTTTACTTTTCCTTTGGATAAACTCAGTTGGCAAACATAATTGGTCTATGATCTTCCCCTCATCCAAACACTTAAAAACCCTATAGCCTTCTGTTTCAGTGGAGTTGAGTTCAGACTGAGTTTTGCTCTCACTCCCCCACTGCAACAGCCTTAAATAAAGTCTTCCTTGCCTGTTTAACATTGTCCAGTGCAATTTTTGCTTTGACATTGAATTTACTATTCTGCTTTGCATTATGGACCCTGACATGTCACTTTCTTTTAATTATGTGTTAAGAGGAGCTACTTGAGAGGAACCTCATGTATTACACTATTTGTATCTGGCTTATTACAATGACCATTTTAGAGAAAACAGTTTTATACAGGTATATATCATTTTACTGTGCTTCAGAGATACTGTTTTTTGGGGGGGTTTTTTGCAAATTGAAGGTTTGGGGCAACCCTCACTGAGTAAGCCTATCAATGCCATTTTTCCAACAGCATTTGCTCACTTCCTGTTTCTCTGTCACATTTTGGTATTTCTTCCAATAGTTCAAGCTGTTTCATTATTATTATATTTGTTATGGTGATCTGTGATTGGTGATCTTTGATGTTACTACTATGACTCACTGAAGGCTCTGATGACGGTTAACATTTTTTAGCAATAAAATATTTTTAAATTAAGATATGTACTTTTTTTAGACAAAATGCTACTGCACACTTAACAGACTACAGTATAGTGTAAACATAATTTTTATATTCACTGGGAAACCAAAAAATTCATGTGGCTCACTTTATTGTGATACTTGTTTTATTGTAATGGTCTGGAACCAAACTTACAATATCTCTGAAATATGCCTCTATGCTTTATTTTTTATTTCTACTTTATCATATAATCATAGTTTAATGTCTTAAAGCATATTCATGTGACAGTACAGTACATACAAAATAGTGTAAAACAGCTATCACTGGATATATATTCTTGTATGTGTCTTTGATGATAATCTTATCATCCTTAATATAGTTTATCAATAGCTTTCTCTACATCCTATAAAAATGATAGTTTTAACAAAATAGTTCCCTTGGCCCTCATAAGAAACATTTATTATACAGACTATGCCCTATCATAATACAGCCAGAACATAAAAAATATGAAAATATATGATTTGACACCTTGCCTTTTAAATTTCATATTATCTGTTTTTTAAAAGGAATCAATTTTCTATATTTTTGGCATCACTTTTATCAGTAACATCTACATTCATTTGTACTATTCATTTTCCAGCCTTTTTACTCATTTTCTCTAAGACAGAGGTTTTATATCCAGAATGAGGAAAAACACTTTAATTTGTAGATGAATGTTACATTCCATAATGACTCAATTACTTGCCGAACATATGTTTTCTTTAAATGTCACTATACCATTTTAACAAATATACTGTATTAATTTATGGAGAAATGCACAAATCATCAAAATACCCTACAATGATATCATAATATGCTTCTGAAATGCTGTTTATCCATTTCACTGCTTTATTTATATGAAGCAGCAGTGACATTTACAAACCAGCTATGGTGATAACAGGTGTGCATGCCACTTGGATATCCAAAGGATATATTCTTCTAAGTGGTAGTCTAATCACCCAAGCTCCACGGAAGACTAAATTTAAATCAGATGTTAATGGTCTCCACAGTTCAGCTGATCTTTGCATTCAATTATCTTCCCTAAAGCCAAATGGAGAAATGCTTTGACTCAGGAAATTGTATATGAAATTCACATCTGCTATAAGAAAAACAGGTTTACGAATCGTGTGCATTTAAAAAGAGAAAACCCTTACTCATTCTCAAATCTATTATTTCCCCCACTATCTGATGTTGTCTTCATCAAGTGATTTCTATAAAAAGATTATATCTAGAAAATCTCTGCTTTATACCTCTGTTTGTCATTACAAGCTTCTTTAAATAAGGGACTGAATTTTCTCATCTCTCTATATTGGGCAAACACTTGAACAAGTTATTTATTTTCTCAACTCCTTTCTTTCTCTAATTAACTTATTTTCTAACTTGTCCAGCTCCTCTTACTCCTTCCTTCCCTTTAATATAGAAATTCCACAGTGAACAAGTTCTTGGTACTGCTCTGCTCTGTCTTTAATTCCTCAGTTCCTGGGTCACCTTATCTAAAGTCACCTCTGTGCAGGCAACTTCCAACTCTATATCTTCAGTTTTGACCTCTTCCAAGTTTCAATCTCAGCTTTCCAACTACATGTGGGATGCACAGGATAGTCTTCCTGGTAATCTAATTCCATCCACCACTTCCCTCCCCATCTGGATGTCTGCTTCCTTTCTTTTACTATATACCTTATCTTTCACCACTGTCTTAATGGGTATTTAAGTTCCAACTTTCAGAGTGAGCTTGATTGCTTTCACTCTGTTTCTTTCTCTTCATTAACCCCCAATGATCCACTTTTATTTAATCTTTTTCAGCTTTCTAATTTCTTTTTCTGAAAAAATTTCTAGTCCTATTGAGCTTCATAACAATTGTTACTCTGTGAGGAATTATTACATACTAAATTTACACTTCCAAACATCATGGTGGACATCTTAGCTCTGGTAAGCAAGAACTGGTGACAAGTTCTATATATACTCCTATCATATTGTTCTTGATTTCCTTGTATTTGATCCCTTGTTTTATAGATAATAAAATGTCAAAAATGTTCTTTCATTGTCCTAATATATACTTTTTATTAAAAACAAAGGGAGAGAATTGTTTCCTAAGCTCAGAGCTACTGGAATTAGTTATTTTAAAAGGATACTACATAAAAAGTGTTAAATTTATGGGCAAAACAAAACAAAACTCATACTGTTACAAATGTCTATTCTAATGTTAAGCCAAACTAAAAGCCAGGGGTTGCAAGTATCCAAAAGAAGAAAGATCAGTCAACCTACTTGTGAAGATAAAATCAACTGACGGGGAGCAGAAATGGTACTAAATATACCACACAGTAAGCCTCAGTTTACACATGGCACACAATTCTTTGTGAAAGAGAAGAAAATACAATTAGTTGAAATGCACTTAATTACCAGAAATCTATCTCATACTCTTGTCTTCTATCATAAAATGAATGTCTATAAGCCTATCTTTTTATTTTGTTATTATTACTTTTTTAAATTCAGACAGGCGCTCAGTAAAAGGAGCTCAGATGTAATTGAAGACTAAAGAAATATGCTTTTTTCTCCCTTTAAACCCCCATAACATAAAACAGGCAAGCCAATTTAAACTAGATTTGGAAAATAAAAAGTTGCTATCTGCCTAGTTTAATCCCAATGAATTTTATATCAGAACAATAAATCCCTGAAAATGCAGGCTTCCAATGGAAACCTGTTAAATATTTAATCATAGGCATAGGCCCATAACCATAAGCTGTGTTCCTCATTCTTATTTATTTCAACAGTAACTTTTATTCTTTTTATGGAAGAGATCAAATGATGAGGGATAACCACTCATGTGAATATATGTGTGCTTACCAATACCATCATGGCAGTATTGCTGCATATAGATTTAGTTGTGTAAGGTTGAAATTATAATAATGACTACTTCAGCAACAGAAACGGAAGGAAATCTCTCCCCTAAACATTTGCTAGATACATGAGATTAGGGTGAAGGCACGTACCTTTTAGGTTGTTTTATTTTTATATTAAAAACTAAAAATGCCATTTTGAGCTATCAGAAGGCATCAATTTAATGCCCAAATATATATAGCATCAATACAGGAATAGTGCACACTTTAAAGTCAATTTTTACTTATCCTTCAGAGCTTAGCTTAAATGTCACTTCCTTAAGCCTTCTTTGACCAACCTCCAAAAGAGGTCTATTCTTCTGATCTACATGCTGTAGTGACCTCTATTTTCCTTTCATGGCCTGAACCTCAATGGTAAAGGCTCTCAAATTAGATTCTAGTCTCCATGAAGGTTGAAACCATGCCTATCCTATTACATTCTCTATTCCAGTGGCTAACACTGCCTTCACATACTAAGCCCTCAACAAATAGTGGGCCTAGGATTGCATTTACGAGTACAAACTTGATAATTCCATTGAATCATCAATAATTGATGATTATTATTAATAATAATAATTGAAAAGCTGAAAACCCAGACTCAGGATAAAGTTTAAAAAGGCCTTTGAACACCCAAATCTCTCTGGACAGGAAGAGGCAGGGCAAACTACCTAACTGCAAATACAGGCCATCTCCTATGTAAAAGAAAAGACAACTTGGCACATCTAAAATCCAACGGGCAGACTAGTAGCCAGAAGTAGGGCAGGGAGCAGGACTGGACCTTAATCAAGGAACTGGCGAGAGGAATTCTGTCAAATTTTAGAATTATTAATGATAAGTGACTGCTGTGTGCCTCCCATTTCTCCTCTTTTTAAACTGCAATGTCAATTATGTTATCCTATACCTGACTATTATTGAATACTGGGTGATTGTGAAGCAGGTAACTGATCTCTTTAGACAATACGTCTTCAAATCAAGAGGAATCACACCAAGGATCCAAACCCAAGGATTCTCATTCACACCTAGACCTGATTTAGATAAAAAATCTGAATATTGACCCTGGTTCTCTAACACAATGAGATTTTGAAAAAGTTCTTTGAAGGGGTGACTATATTTTGCATAGTGGAAGAATGTAAATAATTTATGGCCACTATCAGCCTGTGGAAATTTTAAAACATTGCTGCAAATCCTTGAGTATTCATCTCATTGAGAGACAGGCATATATGCCTTCTCCCCTTGAGCTTGTGACTATTTAAACTATAGAATATGATTTAAAAAATTATGCTATGTCACTGCAAAGGCTAAGTTATAAAAAGCCATTCAGGGGCTTCCCTGGTGGCGCAGTGGTTAAGAATCCACCTGCCAATGCAGGGGACATGGGTTTGAGCCCTGGTCCAGGAAGATCCCACATGCCGCGGAGCAACTAAGCCTGTGTGCCACAACTACTGAGCCTGTGCTCTAGAGCCTGCAAGCCACAACTACTGAGCCCGTGTGCCATAACTACTGCAGCCCGTGTGCCTAGAGCCCGTGCTCCACAACAAGAGAAGCCACTGCAACGAGAAGCCTGCGCACCACAACGAAGAGTAGTCCCGGCTCACCACAACTAGAGAAAGCCCACGTGCAGCAAGGAAGACCCAACATAGCCATAAATAAATACATAAAGGAAAAAAAAAAAAAAAAAGCCATTCAGCTTCTGCCTTACCTACTGTGACATTCACTAACATACCATTTAAGGTGTCCAGCTACCCTGAAGCCGTCATGCTATAAGGAAACCCAGCTATATGGAGAAGCCAACTGAAGACATTCAGCTGAGCCAGTCTTCAGATCACCGAATAGTATACATGAAGATCAATGCTTCACAAAGTTTAGTCCATGGACCTGTAAGAGCTACTGAAATTCTTTCAAAGAGTCCGTGAAGTCAAAACTATTTTCTAAATAATGTTAACACATTATTTGCCTTTTGCCCTGTGTTGATATTTGAAGTGGTGCAAAGAAACTGCAGAGGCCTTAGCATAAATCAGGGCAGATACACCATGCTGTACTAACATTCTTTAAATTCTTTACCACCATACACTTGCAGACAAAAGAAGTCATAAAATGTCATTTTCACTTAAGAATATTCTTAGTGATGCAGAAAAATATTAATTTTATCAAATCAAAATTCTTTAGTACTCATCTTTTTAATATCCTATGTATCAAGATGGGAAATACGTATGAAGTGCATTGCTGCATACGAAAGTATGATCCTTGTCTTAAGAAAAAGCACTTGTGCAATTGATTTGTGGGCTAAACTAGGTGCTTCTTTTATGGAACACCATTTTTACATGAAAGAATGACTGAAAAACTATAGTAATTCATCATTAGGTATTTGGAAAATATTTTCTTGGAAAAGAAGAAAGTGTTTCAAAGAAAAAAGTTGACAGTATTGACTGTCAATAATAAATTTTAAGCTTTTATCTGCTACTATCACCTTAATAGCTTCCCAAGACTTTTCCAGTAAGATGGGTGATGACTTTAATAAATGTCATTCTTTTATTTTTATAATGAAAGGTATCAACATTTGCAAGATCTGCAGAGTGAAACAATATTTTCCTAATGATCTGTGCACATTATAAAAATCATTCATGGGTAAAAGATCCACTCAAAGTGCAAGATATAAGGATGGATTTTAATGTTACAGAGTGCAGAAAGTTCACTAGTACAGTTTCAGATTCCCTGTTGAAACTGAACTTTAAGAAAATACCTCTTGTCAAGTTTTTGTACAGTATTGAAGGAAAATATTCACAATTATCTCTAGAGGCTATTAAAATATTACTCCTTTTTCCCAACTTTACGTTTGTATAAGGTCAGATTTTCTTCATACACTTCAATCAAAACAACATACTGTAGCACTGGACACAGAAACATGAAAAACTGCATGTTTTCTAGTAAGTCCGAAATTAAGGGGTTTTGCAAAAACAAAACAAAAAAACAACAAAGAAAACAATGCCACTCTTTTTACAATTTTTTTTTTGTTTTGGAAAATATAGCTTTTTATTTTAAAAATTATATATGATATATATTAAAGGGGTTATGATAACTATTTTAAATAAATTAAAATAAATATTTTAAAAATCTCTTTTAATTTTTAATATGGTAAATATCAGTGGATATAGTCCACTTAAATAAAGACCCTTTGAGGTCCTGAATAATTTTTAAACATGTGAAAGTATTCTGAGACAAAAAAGATTGCTCCAGACAACTGCAGGCACCAGTTGTTCCAATCATCCCAGCCATTCAGATCTTTCCAGTTGAGGCCACAGACATCATGGAACAGACACAGGCCATTCATGATGTGCTCTTTCTGAATTCTTCACCCACAAAATCCATGACCATAAAAGAACGGTGGTTGTCTTCTGCCACTTAACGAAAATGGGTTTATTCTACAATGACAGATAACTAAAACACTAACTTCTTGTCTCTTGGCTTTTCTACCTAATCAAAATTCTTCCTACATTCCCTGTTACGGCCAAGCATCCAGTCACATATGTTGGAAGCCTGGGAGTTTCTTAGATTTCTCCAACCCTCTCACCCCAGTTTCCTGGATTTACCAAGTTTGACAGATTTTACCTACTAGGTAGCTCATGAAATGCTTCCATCTCCATAGCCAGAAATTTAACTCAGGCAGTTAGATCTCTCATCCAAGAGATGGCAATAGCCTTCTAACTGATTTTCCTAGCTCCAGTTGAACTTTTAGTCAGACTAGTACTTTGTGTCGGGGACTTTTTTTTTTTTTTTAATTTTAAGGATAAATTTGGCATTATTAGCTTCCTGCTGAAAAGCCTTCAGCAGCTAGTCATTACCTTCAGGATAAAGAGTAAACTCTTTAAGGGGACAACTAAAACTCAAGGAATCTGATTTTTACTGTCTATATGGCCACATCTCCATCATAAATGTCAATATTCTGCTGTACTAACAGTACCTTCTAGACTAAATCATTATCTCTAGAATCTCTACACTTGTGTATTCACCTTTCCCTCTGCTATATCCTGCCAGAATTTCAAGATCCATGTTAATAATAGTCTCTTTTTGGAAGCAACATATGATTCCAGAAGAATGAATTAGATTTTCTGCCTCATGTATTTATATTAGACCAGTTTTCACCTGCATTTTAACATTTATTGGAATACATAACTCATAATGTACTGAGTGCTCACTGAGAGACAGAATTATATTCCATCTCTGTATTTTTGAAATCTGTTATCTATCACGATGATGAACAAATATCTGTGGAATGAATAATGGAATTGCTTTTTATACAGTAGACATTTACACAAATATTTGAAAATAATTTAGTCACCTCTAGTAAGAATGCTATATTAAACAAAGATTCGAAATGAAAGGGTTATAAATAGTCTTTAAACAAGTCAATAAAAAAAAGAAGGACAGGTCATTACAGTCAAGGTAAATGTTATTAAGAAGAAGACATCACAGCTTCTATTAGTTGTTTTTTTGTTTTTGTTTTTGTTTTTTTTTTTGCGGTACGCGGGCCTCTCACTGTTGTGGCCTCTCCCGTTGCAGAGCACAGGCTCTGGATGCGCAGGCTCAGCGGCCATGGCTCACGGGCCCAGCCGCTCCGCGGCACGTGGGATCTTCCCAGACCGGGACACGAACCCGTATCCCCTTCATCGGCAGGTGGACTCTCAACCACTGCGCCACCAGGGAAGCCCTTCTATTAGTTTTAATCTAAGAATTGTATGCTGTCATTTTTACTATTTAATATCTGCTTAATCTAGCATTCCAGAGCTGATTAATACTTTCAAGCTTTCAAACATATAAAACTACATAGTAACAGTCTGCAACATAATTCTATGCTCAAATGTGCTTTTCAGTGTGATATTCATGCTTCAAATATTTATACAATATTTTAGCTTAGCATAGCACAATTATTCTCTGTGTATTGCCAAATGAAAACTTATCTCCTTCCTTAACAAACTTGGTTTCAATTTATGATAAAGAAAAAAGCATTAAGTGGAGTAAGGGAAATAGGGAGGGTTTTGACCAGAGAAATAATAAGATCTGGCTTAGATTTTTAAAAGATCATTTTGGCTACTGTTTCGAGAATAGCCTTTCAAAGTGGTATAGTGAACATCTTTCATCTGCAACTCCAAAGTTATTCTCCATCTTTCTCCACCCTACCCTGTGTCCCAGGAGGTCACTCCGTATGAATGTCAACTGACTTCCTTTCTTCCAGCTTCTAATTGGATATGGCCAATACAGGTGCATCATATACCTTCTGAGTCCAGATTTACATTTTCCTTTTCAGCTGCAGCTGAACACTCACCTACTCGCTTTGACTCACTTATCTGTAATGCCCCTGGACTAACCTTCAAACAATATGGAATGAGACAAAATGGAAAATGCTTTCCTCTGTTAATTTTTAGTTGACACATCTAAAAGTATTCTGTATGTTTCTGAGAAGGTCCAAGAAGGATCAAACTTCAGCTGTCTCGGGAGGGAATCAAACTCAGTAATATATACTTGTACTGACTTTTCTGTCTTGTCTTATTTCATTATTTCCTATTCCTCTCTCACATTCCCTGTATAACCTTCTGAATGATCTACCTGCATATGAGTAATTGTTTCAGTCTTTGCTTTTAGGAAAGCCCAGGATAAGATACTGGTAGGGAGGCACTGATAGGAGATCTAGAAGTTGTGAGGAGAGTGAGGTCAAGATATCTATTTCTTTGACTTATCTGCCAAGTCACTGTGCGTGTACTGAATCCTCCTACTGTAAGGGCAAATGCAAAAATAAAAACAAGAGGCTTAATTCTCCCCAGTGAAAATAAGGAAAGAGACTTCCCTTCCTTCCCTTTTCCTATTTACTTTAGAAACTTGTAATTGTAACTTCTTTTTCTGTCTCTGAAATGTATGTAAATCTTTTAAGAGCTAAATAAGTCTCTTGCCGGCTTTACAACCCAAGCATGTCTTTCTCAAGGACCTTCGAGCCTTCTCGTTGAAATGTAATCAAGGAAGATAATATTCCTATCTCCTGGTTTCTGTGGGAGAGTAGGAGCCTAACTTCAGAGGGCTCTGTGCTCAAGTCGCAAAATTGCCTCCTGTTATAAAGATGTAAGAAGTTCACTTTTTCTCTGGATAAAGCCAATTAATTAGCACAGATGATAACCTTAATTATCAGGTGAATTTAGGATGAACTATTTGTGACAAATGGTGCAGTCAAGTCCTTTTACTTGAGGACTAGTTACTGTTTATCTTGTGCCTTAAGAACATGCACATAATTGTTTCTGTTTGGCTATAAAAGGGTGAGATTCATCTCTGTCTTTGCAGTCTCTTAGCAGATTGCCTGTGATACACATCAAATTCTAGTTTAATGCTTATTTAATAATAAAACTGTTTTCTTCCTTTCCTACATTTTTGGTGAGGTTTTCTGGGTTGGCAGGGGATTTTGTTTTTAATTATATTTCCCCAACATTCCCAAAAGCTATAGACCTTGTTATAGCCCTCTCCTGATTCTGGTAACCACTCCCTCTCCTGGATCCTCTAAGCCAAAGTGTGGTAATAGCTACTGGCTATTACTAGCCCCCAACCACTGCAGCTTTTTCTGTTGCTTTTCTCAAACCATACCAGTAAGTTTGTAAACAGTTCTCTTGTTAAATTCTCTTAAAATTCCAAATTTGAGTATGACATTAATTTCCTTTCAGGACCTTGACTAACAAAATAGAAGGGGTTGAAAGCAGGGAAATCATGCAATATATTATATATATCACACCTTCTTTATCCATTCTTCTATCAATGGGCACTTAGGTTGCTTCTGTATCTTGGCTATTGTAAATAATATTGCAATGAACATAGGGTTCATATATCTTTTTGAATTAGTGTTTTTGTTTTCTTTGGATAAATACCCAGAAGTGGGATTGCTGAACTGTGTAGTAGTTCTATGTTTAATTTTGTGAGGAAACTCCATATTCTTTTTGTAGTGGCTGCACCAATTTGCATTCCCACCAACTGAGTATAAGAGTTCCCTTTACTGTACATCCTTGCCAAAACTTGTCATTTGTTGTTTTTTGGATAATAGCCAATTCTGATAGGTGTGAGGTGATATCTCATTGTGGTTTTAATTTGTATTTCCCTGATGATTAGTGACGTTAAGCATCTTTCCATGTACCTGTTGGCCATCTGTATGTCTTCTTTGGAAAAATGTCTATTCAGGTCCTCTGCCCATTTTTTAATTGGGTTGTTTGGTTTTTTGATGTTGAGTTGTATGGGAATCATTTTTGACTCTTTTTCTGTCATAAACTCCAACTCAATACTTCTGAAAATTCTAATATTTCACTTTCAGAATGTATATAGAACTAACAATTTCTCAACTCTTTTATCATCTAACCAAGCATCATCACCTTCATTCTTGATTATTAAAATAGCTTTTTTAGTATTCTGTTTCCACTCTTAGGACCCTTGGGTTATCGTCAATACAGAGGACAGAGTCATTTTTTTAACTGTAGGCAACATACCATTATTGTTTTTTAAAAAACCTTTTATTGAGGCATTAGTGATGTACAAAAGTCTGCACATATTTGATGTACCTAACTTGATGAGTTTGGAGATAAGTATATATCCATGAAACCATTACCACAATTTATGCCATAAACACAGCCATATTCATCACCTCCAAATGTTTCCTCCTGCCCTCTTTATTTATTGTTGTTACTTTTTTGTGATAAGAACACAGTATAAGATCTACTCTCTTAGCAAAATTTTAGGTATACAATATAGTATAATTAAGTATAGACAATGGGCTGTACAGTAGATCTCTAGGAACTATTCATTTTATATAACTGACACTTTGTACCCTTCAACTAATACCTTCCTGTTTCCTCCTCCTCTCAGCTTCTGGCAACTACCACTCTATTCTCTGCTTTTATGAGTTTGAATATTTTAGATTTCTCATATAATTGGTATAATGTAGTATTTTCCTCTGTATCTGACATATTTCACTTAGCATGGTTTCCAGGTTTATTCCTGTTGTTGCAAATGGCAGGATTTTCTTTTCTTTTTTTTTTAAGGCTGAAGTGTATTCTTTTGTATGAATATATCACATTTTCTTTATCAATTAATGGACATTTAGGTTGCCATCTTGGCCATTATAAGTAATGCTGCAATAAACATGGCAGTACAGATATCACTTCAAGATTTCAATTCCTTTGACTATATAAGCAGAGGTGTGATTGCTGAATCATATGGTAGTTCTATTTTTAATTTTTTGAGGGGCCTCTGTACTGTTTTCCATAGTGGCTGAGCCAATTTACAGTCCCACCAACAGTGCACAAGGGTTCTCTTTTCTTTACATCTTCATCAATAATGGTTATATACGTTTTTAAAAATAATGGCTATCTTAAATGGTGTGAGATGATATCTCATGGGGGTTTTAATTTATATTTCCTTGATGATTAGTGATGTTGAGCACCTTTTCCATATACCTGTTAGCCATTTGTATGTTTTCTTGGGAGAAATGTCTATTGAGTTTCTTTCCCCATTCTTTAATTGAGTTATTATTTTTGGCTTTGAAGGAGTTCCCTATACATTTTAGGTATTAACCCTTTAACAGATATATGGCTTGCAAATATTTTCTCCCATTCCATAGGCTGCCTTTTCATTTTGTTGATTGTTTCCTTTCCTGTGCAAAAGCTTTTTAGTTTCATGTAGTTCTGCTTGTCTACTTTTGCCTTTGTTGTCTGTGCTTTTCATGTCATATCCAAGAAGTCATTGTCAAGACCAATGTCAAGAAACTTTTACCCCGTGTTTCTTGTAGGAGTTTTATGGTTTTAAGCCACTCTTCTGTCCTTACACTCCAATGACTCCACTTCACTCAGAGTGAAAACCAAGGGTCCTATAATTCTCCCAAGATTTATTATGATCTGGCTTCCCATTCTTTCTCCAACTTCTCCTACTTCCACTTGCTCACTCTGGTCCAGCCTTACCTGCCTCAGCATCACTTACTGAGTGAAACCTACTTTGACCACTCTGTTTTACATTCCCTCTACTCCTACCCTCAGCACAACCAATTACCTTACTCTCCCTTATTATTTTTCATACACTTGTCATCTTCTAAAGTACAATTTCATTATGACGGTCTTTCTCTTCCCACTAGAATATAAACTTGATGAGAGCAGAAATTCCCAGCACAAAGAACATTGCTTGGCACAAAGTAGTTGTCCAGTAACTATGTGCTGAATGAATAAATTAATTAGGGGTTTGAAGATTGAGGATTTTTGTTTTAAAATGTTCTCTTAATAATTCATGCAGTTGCAGTGGTTCTTAATACAAGCGAAATGAGGGACAGTCCCACTTCAGCAGCCCTAAGACCTTATATGAATAATAATTTGTGAAAATGCAATTCAATGGTAGTTTCAACTACACCAAAACAAATAGTTACTGTATGTAAGTTCATCTCTTCTTTCTATCACAAATAGTTCTTGAGATACTACTAGCAGAGCTTATCTTCACGAAAATCCAACACCACACACCTTTCTATTTTCTTGGGCATCGCAAGTTCCTTCTTCAAAGTGTCTTTCAAGAGTAGGTGCTACAGTTTCTATAAAGAACCTATTTGGTGGCCAGAAAAGAATGCCTGGCTTGAAACCTGTCAAAATTTTTACCACACATTCTAAGGCCATTTCCTTTACGTTCGCAGACTTCCTGTCCAAAAAAAGTAACAAGAGTGCTTTTTGGCTTTCCAGATCTTATAGATGTGGGATCTTCATTGACATATCTGTGTATTCATCCTGTCTGCTCTCTGGTCCAAGTCACTCTGATTACCCAAAACTTTATTTTTTAATGCATAGTAATTATTTTAAGTGGCAAAAAATTTACTTAAAATCTCTTTATATTTGTGCATATGAATATGTTGATCCGATTTAAAGAGAAAACCACTGAAATACTGCAAAGACTAATACAATAGTCTAGATAGAAAGGAAGTGCATCTCAGTGGGTTAACAGAGTGGACTCTGAGGCCAGGCTATTTGAGTTCACATCTCAGCTCCAATACTCAGTAGATGTGTGCCATCTTATACTACTTATTTAACCTCTCTGTGCCTCATTTTCTCATCACAGAAATATTAGTAACTAATTTCATAAAAGTATTGTTAAAATTAAATGAATTAATTACTGTAAAGAGATCTGTATAACGTGTGGTACACAGAAAGTACTAAATAAGGGCTAGCTATTATATTATGTTGTTGTATTGTAAGTGTATCCCTAAAATTAATTTTGTGATTAATATCTTTGACACTTTACATTATTAAAATTATATTGAGACAGAAGGATTTAGAAAGTGGAGAAAACAGGAAGATGATGGAAAATACATCTGGTTCAACTTAGATGTACATTTAATTTTAAAACTGAAAGAATCCATGTAACTTGGTGAAAGTGTGATTCTTTTTGCAATCCCTTCTATGACCATCTCCAATCCTTTGTTTCCTGCCTGTTTTTATCAAGTTTAATTCCTTTGCTGAAATAAATCTTTATCTTGTGTGTGTGGTGACTATTAAATACAACAATTGATTGCTGCTGTATGTTCTACTAATGAGCCATAAGAAATTCCCTCTCCTGTCACTTTTACACAGCTGACTTCATTCACACTGCATAAATGAACACCTAAAAACATATCAGTGTCACTTTTTATTAATATGCAGCAGTTTTCAGATTGCAGTTATCACAACCAGAAAATGAATTTGTTGGTGAAAAGTGAAGATTACAACATGATGAATTTCTGAGAACTGTATTTCAATTGTGCCTTTCAGTGAAGTAAATATTGGAAATAGGATGGTAAAGTGGAAAGAACATAGGATGAGGCAGCAGAGTTGAATATGACAACCAGATCCTTCCCACTACTGGTTATGTGAATTTGATGGAGTAGTTAACCTCCTTGAGCCTCAAATTTTCTGTATATAAATATAATTCCTTTCTCACTAAATCCAGACTATCCAGGGTAATTTTTTAAAAACCCATTTTTGATACAGTAAGAGGCAAAAATAGTTTTGCTGAGCATAGAAATCAGGGTGTTAAATTCCCAAATCCGTGAGGGGTAAAGTACATATAGAGGGGAGAAATGTATGGCTTATAAGAGCTCATTACATTGAAAAATGAGGTCCTTGGGCCTCTAGGTTGCTTTTATGTATTCACTAGCTGGCTATTCCCCATGTCCAAGGTGATGTCTCTTGGCTGCTGTGTCCCTGTACTCCTTACCTGCCTCTTGTGCTGTCATTTGCCTTATACTATGTTCTTGGGGGGAGCATCGGTCACCCCCCTTTGAAGAATTAGGTTCCCCTTGACAAGGGGAATCAGATATCTGAGGGTTGGTATAGCCTCTGCCTGGCTCTGCTAAAATTGTCTACCTTCCATCTCTGTTTTAAAATCACTTAGCTCTATACAGCAGGGCCCCTGACAGACCCACGGGCTCTCAATTCAGAACCCACATCTCAAGGGAACTGAGGGCAATTCAGATGCTCCAGCTAGGGCCTGGCGATTGTGCTCTACCCTCTTGACCAGTATACGTTACCCCATTTTGTAGTGGGGCCTCTGCTCGGAGTCTCCTCTGAGAATAAGGTGAGCACTCTGTGCTTTCTGTAATCCCTTAATTTTATTAAACACATATCCAAAGATGGCCCCCAGTGAACTACACCTCAGAGTATTCAGTTTGGGTTGGCCATATGACTCACTTATCAGTGGCAGAAGTGATACTGCAAGTCTCCTGAGTCTAAGCCAGAAGAAGCACCACAGCTTCCACCCTAGTCCTTTAGAATGCTTTCTCAGAATGCAAGCCACCATGTGAGAAATCTGAATACCCTGAAAATGCCCAGTGAGGAAGCCCAAGCTGGCCATGTTGAGTGACACATGGAAAAAAATACTCAACTAGCTCTAGCTCTTCCAGCCATTGGAAATCAAGTACCCAAACACGTAGTGGAAGAGGCCTTTCTAATACTTTAGTCTCAGCCTTCATTTGATTGCAACCACAAGGGAGAACCATCAACCTGAGCTGCAACCCAAACAAGATAATTTTTACTCATTGTTGTAAGCCAATAGGCTTTGGGGGGATATGCTCTGCAGCAATAGATAAGCAGAATACTTTCTTTTATTTGAAAGCCAAAGAGGAAAAATTGGGACACAGGTCAGCTTTTTTCACACTACTATGTACCTCTCTTCTTTTCTTTCCACATCTCTAGGGGCTATAAATATGACTGTGCAGTTATGGTCAAGGTGGTGCTGATGATTAATGCTAGAGGGTTTTTGTTGGTGGTGCCTTTTGCTTTATTTTGTTTTACTATTCTTCTTGCTCTATCTCAGGCTTAATAGTTAACTGGTTTCTCTCCTCTGCCCCAACAGTCTCTAAATTTTTTGATCTAATACTCTCCCAAGTAAAAATCATGTCGAGAATTCACATGCAAATGAGTTATTAAGGAAATGTACTCAAGGGGAAAAATTGATTACAGAATGGGTGAAGCACAACAGAAAAGAGAAAGGGGCCAACCAGAAGTGCAACTTCAGGCAGTCTTAGGCATACAGGTTTAGTCTGAGTCTTAAGAGAAACCCTAAGTGTAAATTATGCCTCAAGAGTTTGTCCTAGCTTAAGGGAGAGAAGCTGAGTTTTCCTATTCCTGCCTTGATTAGTCATTGGCTAAGGGATCCTTGGGGAATGGGGCGGTGGGAAGATAAACTCCCAAGACTTCTAGCTCTGAGTGCCAGCAGAGAAAGAAGCTCCAGCTGCAGCCATCCAAAGAGAACCACAGGTGTGCACCACTGAAAGAAAATATAGACAGAAGCTGGGGAATCTAAAAATAATGAAAGGAATCCAAGGGGATTTCATTGGCACCAACAGAATCCACTACATCCCACAATATATGTTATGGTTGGAAAACAAGAAAAGACATAAAAAAGATTTGGATTTGGAGTATACTTTACACACAAAAAGTTTAAGATTTATTATTGGCATTTATGAAATTCATGGAGTTTTGAAAAACTGCTTTTTGAGGTAGAGGAGGGGTAATGAAAAAAGCAAATTCTCATTCTCAGTTCACCATACTGCTTTAAAAACAATCAGACAAAACTGTATAGAAATCAGCCCAAAAGGATTATTTTTTTTTCAGGTACTTCCCAAAAGTCATCTAACATATCAAAAACTGATAAAAGGCAACTAAGACAATTGGGCAGTCAGAAATGAACCTTTTAAAGCTAGGCTGGCATACAAGTAATAAAATATAACATTCCAACAAATCATATAATGTGAGTTCAGAAAAACCTAATAGTTGGCTACTCTCTATATTACAATTATGCCTCATAGGCTTACTTTAGACCCTTCTTAATATTTGTTAGAAAAGGGAGTATCTACAGTAGTACCACTAGAATATATAGTTGTATGCTCACCAACTACTTACCACTATGAAATGGCCATTGTCC
Organism: Hyperoodon ampullatus; assembly: GCF_949752795.1. Lineage (NCBI taxonomy): Eukaryota > Metazoa > Chordata > Mammalia > Artiodactyla > Ziphiidae > Hyperoodon > Hyperoodon ampullatus. Next base: position 69,800,444 of record NC_136922.1, read on the forward strand.
ATTCCAGGATAATGTCTATTTTACTTTTTAGAAATTATGTTAGTAAGTATAGTAGTTAAAAGGTAACTTTTAAATATATAAAGTGACTCAAAAATAGATAATAATAAATCAGATAAATATAAAATGAACTGACTTTTTAAAAATACTTTGTCGATCATAATAGCACCATGATATCAATGACTATTATTTCAAAGCACAAGAAACCTAAAGATCAGGTCAGTTGTTAGGGACTGAAAATAATATCAATTTTTAAGACAGTCATTTTTTCCAACTTTTTGTCAGATTGCCACTTCTTTATTTCATAATATGTTCAAGTGTGCCTTCATACAAGAAACAGAAATATCTATGCCATCAATTTCTTGTCTGTTTGCTGGTCTACATGTGGGTATTACCTTCAATGCACAGCTTCATTGCATAAATTATTTAAGCAACTTATCCATTTTGTAAGGATTGCATTTGATTGAGATGAGATGGTATAATCTGAAAATCCATTTATCAGATACATATTACTGCAGTATGTCACAATATGTTAAGATAAGCCAACTGGTAAGGACATCATCACTTATTATTATGGAGCCCCTACGAGGTCCTCTGAGTAGCTCATGAAACAGGTGACAACTGACCCTCTATCATAAGGGACAGAATTAGGGCACCTTTTAAAATCTGTATGTTAAATATTAGTAAACTATAGTATTCTAATTTTTTTAGATAAATATTAAATTTAAATATAGGATCTAGTATTTTCTTCCCACACCCAAATCAGATTATTTTGTGTAACTTCTGGGGTGTATATATCCCACCTTTTTTTTTTTTTTACTTCCTCTCTTTCTTCCCAGTTTCAGCTGGATTATACTAGTGAGCAAGGTTTCTATCAGAATCTCCACCATACAGAGTAACTTTATGGGCTGAGTTCTTCAAGTTTGGCACTTGATATACTAAAGAGATAAAATAATTTAGCAAACCCCCTCTCTCCATAGTTCTTCCCTTTCAAGCCATTTTTTTTTTTCTTTTTTTGGCTGAAAATCTTTTTTTGGCTAAATATATTCATCCTCATTTGTATTTACTTAAATACCCCTTAAGATTAAAGGCCTGGGGCTTCCCTGGTGGCGCAGTGGTTGAGAGTCCGCCTGCCGATGCAGGGGACGCGGGTTCGTGCCCCGGTCTGGGAGGATCCCACATGCCGCGGAGCGGCTGGGCCCGTGAGCCGTGGCCGCTGAGCCTGTGCTCCGGAGCCTGTGCTCCGCAAGGGGAGAGGCCACAACAGTGAGAGGCCCGCCTACCGCAAAAAAAAAAAAAAAAAAAAAAAAAAAAAAAAAAAAAAAAAAAGATTAAAGGCCTGTAATACAACATGATTTAAGGAGTGCTTTTCATCCTTTCCTGCATAATGGAATTACCTGGAGAAATTTTAAAGATCCTGATACCTGGGCTCTACTCTAGAGATTCTGATGTCATTGGTTTGTGGTACAACATGTACATCAGGATTTATTCAAAACACTCAAGGTGATTCCATTTATGCAACCAAAGTCGAAAACCACTGGCTTAAAGGCCAAAATTAAAATACTTAAGTTTAATATGTGCAAAACTATTATACCTGTTACAACAAGTTATTACCACAAAACACAATACATGATAACATGGTCATTTATTGCTACAGTTTACTCTTCCTCCCCCAAATATTCAGTTTGTGGAAAAGGGGCCTGGTCTCATCAACTTTTCAAAACTTTGAAAGAGGGGAAGTACTTAGATTCAAAGTGGAACCCCTACTACTTCCCCTATTTCAAAGAGAGAAAGCGAGTTTTCCCTAATGTCTACTATTTGCCCTGTTAATCTCCTTCAGCTACTCTTACTCCAAAGATTGTTGTAATAGATAATATGTCACAGATAAAGCACCCAACAGGCCTTACAACTCTTATAATCCCCAGGGGCCATATTAGTGTGTGATTTTTTAAAATTTATGTGTGTGTGTAATAAAATTTGCCACTTTAACCATTTTTAAGTATACACTTCAAGTGGCATTAATGATATCCACAATGTTGTGCAACCATTACCATTATCTATTTCCAGGGCTTTTTCATAACCCCAAACAAAAACTATAACCATTAAGCAAAAGCTACCCATTACCCCTTTCCTTAGCCTCTGGTAATCTTTAACCTTTTCTGTCTCTGTGAATTTGCCCATTCTAGATATTTCATATAAGAGGAACCATACAATATTTGTTCTTTTATTTGAATGTTTCTTAGCTCTGCACTAGCTGGAATTTTTATTTTTCTGGAGTGATACTTTTTGTTTGCCTGATTGACACAAGCCCCATGAGCCCCTTTTGTTCTTGTTCTCAACAAATGTTCTTTTTCCATGTAATTTTGAATTCAACATTCCATAGTATTATATAAAGTATTACATACTATAAAAATATCATATGCATGCATGTATAAGTAGAATTCTTCCACAATCTATTTAAAAATATTGCTATATTATCCTATTCATTACGTAGCGAATTAACTAAGAGAAAAAAGTTTCTTGCTTACAATATTAATTAAGGAAATAGCACATTTTGCTTAATTTGCATATCTTACTGGTAGCTGAAACATTCCAATTGAGCAATTATCTTAATTAATAGTTGTTCAGTGAAGTACAGTGCTGAATTTCATAAAGAATTAAGACAGGCCACTGACTGTTTCTTTATAGTCTTGACACATTACAAATCATACTAAACCACATTAAGATAATTACAAAGTTGTGCACACACACCCACACACACACATAAATCTGTTTATTTAAAACAGAAAAGTAGATCAGGTCTCAGGTTTTCAGTGAGTCTGGAACAAAAAGAAAACTTTTTCAAAAACTAAAAAAAGTTTATATTTTTTTAAGTGGCAAACAAAATTTATTCTTTCCTTTCTAGCAGTTTTACTGCAAAATTCAGTCCATCAACTTATTTGTCTATTCTAGAAAATACTAAACAACTTCTTTGCTAAATGAAAGGTAAAAATGAAGTGACTGCCTATTTTTCTTAGAAAATTTGACTATAAACTAGAAAACCAAAACAGGGCTTGGTATTCAGAATACAAAAAATATCTACTTTTCCTGAAGATCTTAGAATCTCCATCATCAAAGAAACAGAGAACACACAATTTCTCATGAGTGGTGTGAGTGCGGAGATTATGAGTCATCAGGAACTTGTGTATTTATTGTCTTGCCAACTTGCTGCTCCTGTCTATAACATGGTGATAGAATTCTGTGTGGCTTTGAGAGAGTAGCATAACTCGGAGTTTGCCCAGTATATTCTGTTCACTCAAATATAATAGTTAATGTTTACAGTGCCAGGAAATGTACTAAATCTTTTTGGGTTTGTTTTTTTTTTGTTTTTGTTTTTGCGGTATGCGGGCCTCTCACTGTTGTGGCCTCTCCCGTTGCGGAGCACAGGCTCAGCGGCCATGGCTCACGGGCCCAGCCGCTCCACGGCATGTGGGATCTTCCCAGACTGGGGCATGAACCCACGTCCCCTGCATTGGCAGGCGGACTCTCAACCACTGCGCCACCAGGGAAGCCCTGTAGTAAATCTTTTTCGTGAATTATCTCAATTAATCCTAATAACCTTGTGGGTAGGTACCATTATAATCAAAGTTATCTTCTTTTTAAGATGAAGAAGCTGAGCCTCAGAGACATTAAGTGACTTGTCCAAGATCACACGTATGATTTCCAGAAAGTCATTCAACTGGAGGACAGGTGGTTTCTTCCAGACATCAGGATATGCTGGTGCCAATGGTTATTAAAATGATGGGGCTAACGGTCATTAACATTTCTGCCCTAACTTTTCCACTTCAAAAGATAGTGTACTTTTGTGCAACAAAGATCTGTTTAAATACATAAATGGAGTGGCAAACTTTTGTTGTTGTTGTTCTCTAAGAGTGAAAGCAAGCTCTGAAAATAGGTCATGCTACATTCTTAAAAATCAATATTAACAATTGCATTATATTAAAAAAGATTCTCAATTAGTTTAACATATTAATCTCTGACAGGATATATCCTAATCTTCACACTCAAAAATACATTTTTTAAACCTCTGAATTATGTAGTATAGAAAATTGCCCTTCAAAATATTTCTATATTACATAATATTTTCACATAAAATATATAATATCAGGTTTTCTTCCCCATTGCACCTCTCCTCTCCAAGTAAAACTTAAATGTATTTTCTTTGTGGCTATGCTAACCCAGTCTTAGCTCCATCTGTAAAGTTCTGATTTTCATTCACTAAATAGGTTGACCTTTTGTTTATTTTTGTTTTTTTATTAGTTAACTCCTCTCTAAAGTTGCCCTGATTATGAATGCCAGACTCCTGGCAAACCTTATCTCCCTTATCCCAGCAATGACTCCTAATATACTCTAACAGCAGTCAATTAGGAAGACCTTAGGGAGATGATGATGGGGATGAGGGAATCTGATCAGGGCCGGAGTCAGTGGTGAGACAGAGAAGAGACTGCCCAGAGTGTATCTAAGATCTCAAAACATCACTGTGGGAAAATGCATTTACCAGAATTCTTTGCAATACAATACCATGTGTACTTGGAAGGAGTACTTTTAAAAGCTGTCTGGGTCTTAGGGTGGAGGGTGGGGGCAGAGAAGAGACACTTTCAAAAAGTTTGCTCTTAAGTGAATTCTTAGGAGAAAAATGTTATGTAAATAGGCTAACGATGGTCCCTGTTTAATAGTCTCAAATGGCCCCTGTTTTGTTTACGTCTTCACAGCAAGCTAGAAACATTAACCCAAAGTCCACTGGTGCCAAACTCAAATTCTTACCACACAATTGCTTCAAACATAGTCCAAATAAACAAAATTCAGCCATTTAGAGCCTACCTAGTTCACGCAGCCTGTGAAACTGCTCCCAAATCTGCTACCCATAACTAAGACAGACACTGTAACTGTAAAAGACCCCAAACCGCTGCTTCCCTTGGGGGCTATCTGCCCAGAAGCTGACCACCTTGCCTTACTATCTCTGAAAGGTCCTTCTAGGAGGAGGGACTTGCACTCTCTTTTAATCCTGTCTAAATACTGTCCAATAAAGCTTGTATATTTTATCACCTCTTATGCTCCTATCTCTTTTTTTTCTTTTTTTCTTTCTTTTCTTTTTTTTTGTGGTATGCGGGCCTCTCACTGTTGTGGCCTCTCCCGTTGCGGAGCACAGGCTCCGGACGTGCAGACTCAGCCGCCATGGCTCACGGGCCTAGCTGCTCCACGGCATGTGGGATCTTCCCGGACCAGGGCACGAACCCGCGTCCCCTGCATCGGCAGGCGGACTCTCAACCACTGCGCCACCAGGGAAGCCCTACTCCTGTCTCTTTTTTGATCAACTCTGAAATCCTCAAAATTACCACAGATGACTCCTATAGCCTGAAGTGCTTTTGGGTTCTTTAGTGGGGATAAAAAATGGGATCAGATCTACATTCCTTGGGTACATAACGAAAAGAACCAAACTCCACTAATAAGAGATATTCATTTTCTCTACCTCTCCTCCATGTGTCTTTTAGCCCCTTCACCAAATAAACACTGAACAAAGATTTAAACTACAATATATTGCTTGAGGCAGTATCAAAGTATTAGCAATTTAATAGCTTGAAGTGCTACTGCTGATAGAGGACACCACAGTACATCTTCCTGGACAGTGAACAGAAAATAAGAGGGCAATGGGTACATTGGGGTATTAACAAGAGACTGTAGAGATACAGTAGCCACCCTAACACTTTGAGTAGAGCTTTATCTGTGGTATTGGTTCAGTGACTAAACTCAAAAAGGACTTTTTTGTTGTTGTCTTATGCTTTAGTTTATTTGAGATTATCCTAGTATATCTACTGTTACCATGTTTCTTCTGCATGTTATTGGTTATGTCAGCTGTACCAGGTATTATGGTGAAAATTCCACAGTGTACACCTCTAATTTTGTCTGCGTAGATGAATTATGTGCTGTTATTTGCAACAAGAAATAAGGGCAGGTAGGCTATTCTTTCTCTGACATGAATGAAGCTTTTTTTCCTAAACACTCTTGAACCAAGATTTAAAAACCATCTTTTCAAAGGGTGAGGTCTATTTATTTTTGGATTAAAGACTTCAGGTTAAAAGAGGAAATAAATAGTTTTATTTAGAGTAAAGCATAACACCTCATATGATAAAAGGAAATGATGTGATGGAAGACACTTTTGAGAACTTCTCAGAAAAGTTTGGCAGGAAATTAAATGCCTCATCTAAGCTCATTTATCATGCATTCACCTTTAGCTCATGACACATTCTCAGTAATGGTGACATTTGCAAACTAATTTAATTGCACAGTCTTTATTTAGGAGTGATACTATAGGATATATTTTCTAAATAACTATAATATCATGTTGGTCACTAAATTTACTTTTTTATCCAACTTTAAAATATATATAATTATGGTTGATATCACATGAAAGATAACTAATTGGTCAACATTTAAAAGTGACTTTTAAAATTAAAGGGGAAAAAAAGATTTAAAGGTGTCTTAAAAACGGCTGAATGAGGGCACAGGAACTGACTTCCAGAGCCTAAGCAGAGCAGGTGAGATAGGAAAAAAAAAAATTGCTTTCCACACCAAGAGTTGAGATGCTCAAACTTTTCCCTGGGGCACTACTTGCACTTCTCCATAGCTCTAGATGCCATGTTGTGCCACAGTTGCAGGGACTATAGCAGTGAAATGCTGCCTGCAAGGAACTTGTTTGGACAGAGGATCCAGAACTTCCAGTGGTGGCTAGAATGGAGGAGGGACACTACTGCTCACTTGGGATAAGATACACAAAGCAACCCTAAAAATAAACTGCATCCAGGGGAAACCCATCCTCCTGGCTGAAGAACTGGGTAAAGAAGCCCCTGTGAGCTGGAAAGTGTGGTAGAAATTCTTGTTGTTTCTGACAGTCTGTCTGTATGTCTGTCTCTCTCATGCTCTCTTCTCTCTACTATTTCTACCTCAAGGCCATGAATCTGCATGATTTCAGTGATGGCTTTGGCACCTAAAGCTCAAGAGAAAAATCATTTCTCTGCAGACAGGAAATGTGAAAAAAGCCGTTTTGGTGCAAATACTACTGGAAGAAATATTTGTTTGTTTAGTTTTTTCTCCTTTTCTTTCAACACTTAGCCAAGGATGAGTTCATTCAGCAGGTGGAACTATGCAATAGTGTGAGAGATAAAAATGCTAAAAGAACATGTACTCACCAGAGAAACTGGGGAAAAGACTACTGGGAGCCTACAAGTGTAAAGAAAATGCTTGAGAGGCAAGTAATAGAGAAGGGGGCCCCCTAATTCTGGGTATGAACCCATATGTCCCAGGCCCACCTCCAAACTGTGTACACATTTAATGCACCCGAGAAGTATAATGAAGGCTTTGAGAACTGAACTACAATACAAATCACCACCTAAGTCACACACTAACACCTGAGAGGAGCATACCAGCCACAGAACCAAACAGCATAACAAAAGTTTTAAAATATAACTACTATTGTAACCTAAAGAAGACTTAAGAGAACTTGTAGTCTAAACCAAAAAGATTTATTGCCTGCTAAAACAACAACAATAAACCTCACAGTACCAAGAACTAAAGAGCATGCGCAAGTAGAATTTTCATACACTACTAATGGGGATACATTCTTAAAAACATTTCAACAGTTAATTATAAGTTTAAACATATTCTCACCATATAATCCAGCAATCCCATTCCTAAAGATTTACCCATATAAAATGTAAATCTTCATTCACATAGAATCCTGCATGCTAATATTTCAGGAGCTTTATTCAAAATCACCAAAAACTGAAAACAAGCTAAATGTTCCTCAAATAGAGGATGGAGAAACAGATGGTGGTATGGTCATGCAATGGAATATTACTTAGCAATGAAAAGGAACAATTTATACATAGATGGATACATCTCAAATCTCTATGCTACATGAAAGAAACTAGACTCAAAATTCTACATATTGTATGAGCCCATATATATGACTGCTTGGAAAAAACAACACTTAGAAATGGAGACTATACTAGTATTTACTAAGCATTAAAGGTAAAGGAAACAGAGGGCCCAGAGAAGTCTGGCTACCTCGGATGCCCCCTCCTTGAGGGCTCTACAGACATGACTGGGGCTGGAGGAAATGGGTACGTGCGGGCCAAAGGGCCTACTGCAGGTTGTTTTCGAACACCTGGGGCCTTCCTGGTGACTTGTGGACACCATGGATTCTCCTCCAGAATGTGACTTTGTACCAGGCACTTTGCACCTGGGATGCTCTTGGCCAAGGGTGTTGTGGGCCCTCTGGCTTTCGTCACCTGGTCCAGGGGGACCCAGAGCCAACTTACACCACCCCACCTTCATGGAAGATCCACTTCTGCTCAGGCTGTCCTCCCATCCTCTCCTCACAAGAAAAGACTGGTCAGGGCTGGTGGGTCGGCCTTGATATCACACACACAAACACACACACACAAACACACACACACACACACACGGCCTGTGCTAGATCTGGCCCTGTCAAGGGGGCTGGTGGTCTCATCATTCCTTCCTAGTTCTTCCGTTTATGCCACTAAAATAAACAGGACTTGATCACAAAAAAGGGGGGGCGTAGGATGACCCCCTTTTGCATAAAAGAATTTTTTGAAGGTGATCTAAGAGTTCTTTCTTGTGGTGCTGATTACATGACTATATATTTTTGAAAACTAGTAGAAATGTACACCAAAGACAGTGAATTTTACTTCATGTAAATAAAAAGTAAATTTAAAAATTGCTTAATATAGGTTAAACCTAGTACATTGTATTTAAAAAAAAATTTTTTAAAAGACAAGCTGAAGTGCTCAAATACTATCTCTAAATGCCAAAGTAAATTGACTGTTTGGGGCCAAGTTGATTTGCCTACCAAGCTAGAAACTCTAATTTACTGGCTAATACAGTGAGGTCATTAAGAGAAATTAAACAAGGCAAATCTTGTTATTTAAGTTAGTAAGACGATTATAGCTTCAAACCATTGTTGGCTTTACATTAGTACTTAAGGCTGTGTAGATAGTACCATTGCTTTACTATGCAAAAAGTACTGATATTTGAGAATCTAAATAATTTGTTCTAAATTAGGTTTTCTGGAAAGTAATATCATATCTTCATTTCACTCTTACAAATGACCAAACAAATAAACTAAAGAACACCAGAATTGATTAGAATCTTTTCTTGATGACATTCCCCTGAACAGTTTTTTTGGAACCCTAGGCGGTGAATGTTATGTGACACAGCTCACACTGACTCCACGCTTAACCTCCCTGAACTGGAGCACTAATTCCCCAGCTGCAGGAAGTCTGGGCAGCCTCTTAGCTTGGGATTTCCCTGTGTTGAAGACAGCTGCCTTGTCTAAGGTCAGGACCACTCCTCAAGGGCAGGCCACATCCAATGAATGGTCAGTGAAGACCCCTGCTCATATTGGAACAATTGTGGGAGGCTCGCTGAGCTCTAGACCTTGGCATGGTATCAGCTGACACTTCTGCTGCAATTGCATCAGAGTTGAACTTCCTCCTTTCACTACTTTTCTGTCTCTTTCAATGTTCCTAGATGTTGATTTCAAAAGTAGTCACTAACACCTTTCCTGCATGCAAATCTCCACATCAGTTTCTCTTTCCCCAGGAAGCTGATCTATAAACTTGGTGCCAAAAAGGGTTAAAGGAAAACAGGTACTGAAAGGAGATATGGAGCTGAATGGCCCTCCGACTGGCTGGCAGTGAGGAACCATTACTGATGGTATGTGGAGCACTAATAGTCCCTGGTATGCTGTGGTGGTGTGATTGTTAAAATGTTCACAGGTGGGAGGAAATTCACTGGCAGGTGCAGTGTTTCAGGCTGAGGTAGTAATTTCAAGGATTATAGAATTAAATGGGTTATTCAATGTGCTGGAGAAAAACAATGCAGGATTGAGGTTGATTAATCACCAATTAAACATTAAGCGTGAAAACCTTGGCAGCGTATAAAGAGACTCATCTCCCACAGCTGAAGCACTGATGAAGCTGAGGGTGAGGTCATATCTTAACACTTAAAAAGGCTTGATAGCAGGTTGGATTCTCAATTCTGAAAGATCTTCTATGTCAAGGTGACAGCCTTGATTAGGACGGAGTGAAATCCTGGGATTTGGAATAGAGATATCTGTGTTGATGCATCTGAAAACTTAGATTCAAATGCACTTTTTGACCTTCAGAAATATCTCACTTCCCAAATATGATGCAAACAAGTTTTCCGTGTAAGAAAATACAGACTTCATCAAAATTTATTGCCACCTGCTCTTCTGGTCACCAATATGTCCCAATATAACCTGTCCAGGAAAGTACCGGGTCTATTAAAGCAGAAAGAAACCAGCCTCAAAGAAGCTACAGAAGTTAACCAGTATGTACGAGTAGGACTCTGTAGAAGATGCATGACACTGAATCCTAAGAGTGTAGAATCAAGGAGAGATGAAAACATTAAGTTTGGATTAAAAAAAAAAGTTTATATTGGGGCACTCTTCTATTATACAGAATTTCACACCCTAGTTAGGACCCAGAAAACAATGATCACATACTACTAGGATGGCTCTTAGAAGCGTCAGAAAGTGATGGCTCGTATTATGTGAAACAGAAGTGCTGGAACTCTTGTAAAAGATAGTGAAAGAGGGAATAAAAAGTTCAGGGATGCGGGCATGCTGGCGGGATATGCTATGAAGGCAGCAGATGACTATGTTACATGTGAGATACCAGAGGACACTCACTTGACCAGTGATATGGTATACACTGGTGAGAAGGGCAGCAACGTCACTGAGAAGCTCAGTGGTGGCTACCTTTTGTAGGACAGGATGAATGGTTGAAATGTTCTTATAAAACTGGGTTCCTTGACAGCAATAGGGATTATAGGATCCCAAGAGACGAAGTGTCAGTGGTTAGCTATTAGAAGGAATGTGTGCACAACTATTATAATAAACAGCACAATCGGAGTGGCAGCCAGGGGATCCTAACCTGCAGAAAGCTATGGAGTTCTTAGGGGCAAGATAAATGCGCAGACAACAAAGGTCATTTATCATCTGTAATAACAAAATAAATTTAAAAAATCAGGAATGGATGATTTGGAATATAAGAGCAGCCATCTCAATAAAATGTCACAGTATATTGTTCAGTTTCAGGATCTGAGCCAAATCTCAGATCTGGAAACCAGTGGCCTAAAGAGAAGCCAGGTCCTGAAGAGGAAGGACCCCACAACACTGCAGCAAGTGGCTGTGTAATAACTTCCCCAAATTTTCCCAAAAATGACCTGTGGGCAGGGCAAGCTTCACGGGCCTGTGATCTTCCTCATCACTCAGGAGGGCCCTGTCCTTGATTCAGTGCTCTGCTGTTACCATCTTGAAATTCTTAATAATTCTGTCATTGAACTTGTGATTTGCAAGTGAAGTCTGATGTAACAAAAGAGCCTGTATGTGAGCAGATTGGATATGCACAATCTGTGTGCCCTCCTTGTCTTGCTATTCCATTTGCATAGTGTTGTAATGCCCCATGACAAGAGAATTCTGGCAGACCCATGAAGCTTGAGAATTCAGTGAGACTCAGAGTGAGTACTATAGTGTTACACTTATGACTAGGTAAGCAGAGTCCCTGAAGGGCCACACTTTCCAACTTAACCAGAACTTGCTCAGAAAGAACTGAACTCAGAAAGAAGGCAGTTACATTCCAAGAAACACAAATGACCCGGGAATCCTATCACATCCTTTCTTACTCGTGTTACTTGCCTGTATTAGCCAACCACTAATGCTGAAAATGACTTAGAAAGAGCAACCTACGTTCCTTTTCCTTCAGTCCTTCCTTACTCATCAGTAACTTGAAGATAGAGTGTTGGTAGAATGTGTGCATATCAAGAAGTGAAATAAAAATAGTTGAATTAGTTTTATGGAGCATTTCTGCTATGCTGGTAAAAATAAAATGTATATGCGTGTACGAGTTATAAAATGCTAATTATGTCATTTTGATGATTCTGCATATGAGTAAATGCCCTTACATTCACTTCTAAAACCAGCATTACATGATATAAAAATGAAAAGCAAAATATATAATAACAATTTTAAATCAATTTTTTACTTTAGAATATTAAATAACAAATTTAAAATGTTATGCCAAATTCAAAGGAAACCTCCCACCATTATGAAAGGACAATACTTGCTAAGTCTCTTCAGATACCAGAGGCAGCATATTTCTCATTTGGGAATGCTTCTCCAACCTATACTACAAATAATAAGAAAGGCTTCCAGCTTTACAGGACCTAGAGCAGGAAAGGTCTCTGCAGCAGGTCTAACGTGTGGAACACAGAGCCAGAAAGGATAGAGTTTTGAGTTTATGGCAAACTCCCATAAAAGAATCACAACATAAACCCATAGGGTTCAGGATATAGGGTCTCTCACAGTGGAGAATGACAAACTTTTTGAAAAACAGCTTCTTGGGAGCTACTGGGTCTTGAAAAAAATGAAGCACTTAACCATGGGATATCAAGTGACCATGAAGCCCAAACTGCTCATCAAGTGTTGTATTCTGTCAGACACATCAAGTTACAAGTTCAAGGGAAACAACAGATCAGACATGAACAGGGTCACCAAGAGGTGCAGGCATAAGTAAGTAGGGTGATTAAGTGGTCCAGATCCCCGTGAGCCTCCACTCTTGAAGCAGTACCTTTCCTTCAGCTCATGCCTATGACCATATGGGGATACCTAATGCAGCTGATGGAGGAAGAAGATGACAACATTTAATTCAGGGATGAGATTTGGTTCAGATACATTTTCTCAATGGAAGAAGTTTGGGTGGTGCTCCGAACAATCTACTCTTTGTGGAAAGAGAAGTAGCCTGTGGTAGAATTGTTATGTATCCTAGAGGAGTGGATAATGATCTGGTGCTTTAGTTAAGTGCTTAGAAGAAGTATTGGTAGATCAGGCATAAGAAGGTCCAAGGAAGAATCATATGGACAAATCCCTGGGAACAATTGTGAAGATCTTTGATGGAGTCAGCTAGTTGATGTCAGACAGACTATAATTTGGCCATGAATGGAGCAATGGATAGATAAACAGAACAGTATGGTGACAGGGACAAAGGCTCTGCCTGGGTCTACTATACTAGTCTGGGGACCACAGAAGTTTATTCAAGCTAATGCTGCTACCAGATGTTCAACTTTCAACAACAGAGACTTAAGCTCAGCTCTGCAAATGGCAACATCTTTTGAAGAGTCCAACCAGCAGTTTGATGGCAGTTTGATTCCACTGGGCCCCTTCAACCTATACAGGGCAGTTATTCACCTTAACTAAAATTAACACACACATATTCAAAGTAAGGGTTTGCCTATTATGCTCATAGGACCTCAGCTGGTATCACTATTCAAGGATTTACACAGTATTTTATCCACTGACACAGGATCCCATATAATATTGCATAAGAGCAATCTATAGCAAAAGACATGTGGTGGTAGCCACTGACCATAGAATCCAATGATTCCATCACATAGTACATCAACCAGAAGTTGCTGGCCTGGTAGAACAATGAAACATTCTACGGAAAGTACAGTTGAAACACCACCTTAGAGATGATATCCTAAAAGGACAGAGTACATAGTTCTAAAATGTGGTAAGCACACTAAATCAATGACCTATAACGTGGTGTTGTGTCCCTTTAAGGTAGAATACATGGGTCCAGAAACAAAGAAATAAAAATACAAATGGCTCCATTTACCAACACTTCTAGGGATCCACTTGAGTTATTTTTGCTTATCATCCCTGAAACTCAGTTCTGTGGGTTGCTTAGGGGTCCAGGTTTACAGAGAGTGAACACTTCCACAAAAGGACACTGAGTTTCCCATTATATTTTAAGCTATGGCTGCAACATGTTTTTCTCAAGATCTTCATGCCAAAAGGCCACCAGGCAAGGAAAGGAGTCGCCATTTAGAAAGGTTTATTGATGCTGACCATCAGCAGGAGGCAGGGCAAAGAAAAATATGTTTGGCGTCTAAGGGATCCCTTGCAATGATGCTTGCCCAACTTTGTCAATAAGTAGTCAAATGCAGCAGCCATGGCTTAAGCAGATCATAGTGATCAGTGGCTCAGATCCCATAAATGTAAAATTCTGTGTCATCTCACTAGTTAAGACATGTAGATCAGCAGAGACGGCGGAAAGAGTGAGGGGAATCTATAACGGGTGATAGAGGAGGGAGACAAAGACTATCATTTGCAGCTTCAGAACAAACTGCAGTGGGGTGCAGCTAGACGGCCTGCAGTTTATCTGATCACTTTTCCTTTTGTGTGCTTCCCAGGAAAAGTGCCACACCAAAATCCTGAAGGAACTCTCCAAGAACTTACATGATGCACATGGAGCTGCAAAGCACAAGGAATAGATGGTAGCAGATGCTCTGGAGAGCCATGCAGATTATTTGCCCCAGTCCCAGGACTGAAACATTCATTCTCCCAGCTACTGGGAGTATTAGAAGCTGAGAGTTCTCACCTGAGTTCAGCCACAGCCGAAGAGAACACTTCACCCAGGGTAAATTTCTCTTCCTGGGGCAGCCTGAACCTTAATGACTGGCCACTGTAGGGCATAAAAGCTTTCCTCCTTTCCTTAATTTCAGATAACTCAGAAGAGACATCCCAGCAAATGAGCTCTCCGTGCTATCAGCTGAGCAGTGAGGCACACTCAACCCCTGCTCAATAGTGCTTCTTTTAATCCCCTATTCTGGACAATAAACTTCCTGCAAATCTCTGCCTCAGAGTCTGTTTCCTAAGAAACCTAACTTGTGACCCCCTGCAACAGGCAACACCACTGTTGCGAGAAAAATGAGGCAAATGATGGGAGAGCCATTCTGCAGATGTGCAGATAGCTGTAGCATCCTCCAACCATAGACAGCTACAGCTTTGATATAAAATATTTCTTAACACATATAAAAATCCCAAACAATATGTATCTAAACTAAATTACCAGAAAAATAAATTTCTTTCCTCATCATTGACTTAATAGGATAAATAATATGGGAGCTAAGGAAAGTTCCATTTATATACAATGTAAATGAAACTGAATAAAGAATTTCATTCATTTCTTTATGAGATGTCAAATTAAAAAGCTGATAGGAGAGCTAAATGAACTGAAACAGGATGAACAAAAAAAATCCCACATTATTTTTTGATTGCTGGTCACAAACATTAAAGGGATTATCAGAACTAGGATTTAACAAGCTAATCAAAAAGCAGCAGAAACAGATGAGCATTAATTGCATTTGTATTTGAAACCAAATACAGAGAAAATATTTTAAGAAAATGGGGCAATACCAGTGTTAATGTTAGAGGAGCTAAAAACCACTTCCCTAAACACATCTTCCCTAGATATCCAGATTGTTTATATGGCCACGATACCACTGGAGTTTCTCTCCCATAAGAATCTTTAGCTTTGTTACATCTGAATGTTCTCCTAGAGTAGCTTCTTCTCAGACATGATTCTAATTGAATTATTAGATTAGGCATAAATTGTGTCAGGTATAAATACAATCTAATCTAATCATAATTCTTATACCTAAATATTTACCTTTGCTGGGATCTCATAAGCATGCTATCTCAGGGTCATTTATGATCCAGTGTTTTTACCTTTAACTAGAAAACTTTCTTTTAAATACAGCTCTTCTAATATCCTATCAATAAGGTTTTGCCATCTCTTGGGCATACAGAGTAAGTCAGTACTGGGATTACACTGGAAGAAATTAGAAGGGGAACTCATTTTGTATTTTCATTGCAAATTCTATCACTTTAATGTTCAAAGTTATTCCAAAATCAAACTACATAAAATACTGTACAACTATACTAAACATGTCTAGTCTAGGGTTCTTTTCTAGCTCTACCTTGAGTGAATTACTTACACTTGTCTTAGTCTCCTCCTCTATAATAAAAATATCACCATTGTACTTGGTCCACCTTAAAGACTTACTAAGAGACATTAATTAACATGAATGCAAAGGTTTAAGTGTTAAATTCATGTCCTCAATAAAAAACAAAATAAAACAAACAACCCAAAAAACAGCTAGGTTGACAATTTTAAGCACAATAGAAGAAGACAATAAATTTTCAAATGCATGACCTTTATAGTGAAAGTATCTTTCTTCTTTGGGATCAGAGACTTGACTTTGGCTATTCTCTTCAGTGTCAAGAGGCAGTGAAGATTTCCTGAGGCCCTCCAGTTTTTCTTTCCCTCATAATAGAAAGAAAATCAAGCCTTATAATACAATCAAGAGCTCAGTCTTCTAAAAAAGCTTCAGCTCAGTGATTGATTATACATCTGGTTTGGTGACAGAAATGTTTTCTTGAAATATACATTGAAATTGCTTATTTTGAGAGCTTATTTTCCCATTTTGTTCACTATTCAGAGGTTCTGTTTGTTTTCCCCATTGGCATAGGATCATTTATTTATTTCATTAGCTCACTGAGTTGCTATTGTATTATCTCTATTTTCAGTTCAATCCAACCAAGGGGAAAATTCTAATCAATGGTCCAAAGATCATTGCATCCTGACACCATAGCCATGTAGCATTAATGATTAGAGAAGTCGTCAGTTCAGCCATCAGTCTTAGGCCTCCAGCCAGAATCTTTCACGCCCCATTACCTTGGGAATATTGCTAAATGCTATTTTCTCCTTTTTCTTTTATTTAATGTTTCTCTGAACAGTGTGTTTCAGGTAGTATATTTTAAATACAGTGGCTTAGGAAAGCAACAAAATGCACCAAATCATCATTTGGACATACTTAGTCTCCCCATCCACACAGCATGCTGTTACTTCTACTCTGCAGCAGCAAGCTTATTCTTTGAAGAAACTGAACCACAGACTCTAGTATCTGTTATAAAAGATATCAGCCATAGCTGATGAGTTTCCATTCTAAAAATAGGAATTAAGTGACAGTCTACAGGTTGAATGGGGAGCCCATCTTACCCTAGTTGTTATCAGGATGCTAGCAGCCAGGCTTATAACCCCGAAAGGGAGATTAAAGGATTCTTTCAGAAGAAACTAACCCAAGAAAAAAGATCTTCAGAGGCTGATATTTTTTGTCTCCAAGAAAATGGCTGCCAAGAGTATTTGGATGGTGAAAGACTCTATAAATGAACAGAGAAGCCAACCAGTTGACAAAGTCACCTAACATTGAGGGTGTCCTTAATACTTCACTCTTAAACATAAAGAGAGCTGAGGGTCACCAAATATTTGATGGAGGCTCCAATATGAAAGACAGAGACCAAAAGAAACTGAAAAAGAAAATGAACTCAAGGGAAATAGCCATACAGAAAGAAGAGCAACCTCAAAAAGGAAAAAACGAAAACAAACTACAATTGATATTATTAAAGAGATGAGAAGATCCTGTGCACATAAGAAGGGAAGGTTTAAAAACGGAATCATAAAAAAGATAAGATCTTGGTACTTAAACATAAAATTACTTAATTTTTTAATATCAGTAGATGTTTGGAAGATACATTTGATGACATGATCCAGAAAAAAAGATTAAACAGACAAAGAAAATAGGAAAGAAAAACTAGGAATATCACAGGATAAACTAATATCACGAGATCAACTATTCTAATAAAATTTCCAAGAAAAGAGAACTTGAAAGAAAAATTACCAAGGAAAAAATACCAATAATAAAAGTCATCCACCAATACAAACTATCCCGTAATTTTAAGTCTCAGCTATAAAAAGAGGACCCTAATAGTTTTCAGAGAGAAAAAATATATATCATACATAGAGGAATAAGAACTAGAACACATCAGATATCTTAAGACCAACAGTGATAGTCAAACAATGTCTTAAAAATTCTGAATGAAAATCTTGAATTCAATACTTCATATTCTCATCATGCATTAATTGTGTGAATTTTTAAAAGCATTTTCAGAACTGCAAGTTCTCCAAAAGTATGTCTCCATTGCCCTCTTTTGACAAAGTTACTGGTGAATATGTTCCACTAAAACAAGAAGGTAAACTGAGAAAGCAAGACAACACGGGATCAAGAAAACATAAGTCTCAATCCCAGAAGAGAGGTGGAAGGGATTCCCAGGGTGACGGCAAAAGAAAACATAGATGAGACTTGTTAAGAACAAGTCTAGATTGAAGCATAAAGGACTTTAAGGAGAGAACTCCCCAATAGTACAAATGGAAATAATAGAGTAAATAACATATTTGGCCATTAAACATTAAACAGGAACGCTTTCAGTTTTTCTGCATAGCTTAGTGTGGGAATGAACTAGTGATAGTTAATTAAAAAGCAAGCAAATTATAAAAATAAAGCAATTATAAACTGATGCTTCCTATGCTGTTCAGGGTGGTAAGGTATTTTTATGTTATATACTAAAAATAGCAGCCACAGTTTTTCAGAATCTTCTATGTCAAACATACTTTGTCTCTCATCTCTGAACCCTTGAAAGTAAGAATTATTATTTTACAGATGAGAAAATCAACACTCAGAGAAGCTAAAAGACTTGCCCTAAGTCACATAGTTAGCAGGAAGTGAACTGGGATTCAAATCTATATTCTAACGTCTATGTTTTTTCTAATAAAGCATGCTTAACTGGCATGCGGATACATACATATTCATATTGCACACATTAAATGCAGTGTTACAAACCATGCTAATATATAGTATTGCTTTTGTCTTTACTTGTGCTATGTATGTATGTGTGTGTGTATTTAGGTAGACAGGTATGAGTAGGTACGTATATGTAATTTTCTCAACTAGATTATTAGTAGAGAGGAATTATATATTCAATACTCAAAGTTACTGTTTTTGTGGGTCATCTATAACTTAGCAGAGAATCTTACACACAACAAGCTTTCAGATGCTGTTCATCTGCTGATCATTTTCTGAGCTCTAAAGAAAATCTTTTCAACATAAAAAATATGTATGGCATGAATAAGTGAAATAGTCATATTCTTACATCTATTTCCTGAGGACATTACTCTCAAAGTATTTTTAATTTAAAAATGAAATACTACATGTTGTAGGTAACAGTTTTTACATTTGTCTGTGCTAGGAAGAATACAATTATACAGTAGACTTTCAATACCAACTTGACCTTGGATATCATTAGATGAAGTGCTATAGTAAGATTTAATTATGAGTGCCAGATTTCAGAAATTTGTACATCTAGGGAATGTCCAGAAAAGTAAGAGACAGAGTGTCCACAAAAAAGTTTGGTTTTATAGAAGCTAAGAGAGGGTTTCTAGAAAGAAGAGTTAATCAACCATTGAACACTACTGCAATGATTCCAACAGATTCTACAACATGAATGCTGTGTTGCAGAATCTGTCTTGCAGAGAGAGGTAGATGAGGTGGAAGCCACACTGGAGTGTTTATTTTACGACTCCCCACTAAAATGTAAGCTCCATAAGAAGAAGGAGGGTTTTTTTTTTCCCTTCCTTGTGCTATATACAGTGCCGGAGAGAGGAGGCACTCCACAGTACTTTAACTTATTGAATTTTAAGCAAAAGTATATTCCAGTTCCTGTGCTAAGTTGCTAAGTGCTGGGATTTAAAAAGAGAAAAACATATTTTTCCCCAGGTGGTAATGAGTTCTATAGAGAAAAAGTAAGAAAAGAGGAAAGAGGACAGGGACTGTAGGAGGCAAGAGGGGTAGATCACAATTGCCAATGAGCAAATCACGGGAGGCCGCTTTAAGACAGTTATGTTTGCACAAAACATGAATTGGCTGAGGAGGGAAGACCTAACAAAATCTGTGAGAAGTGCATTCCAGATAGAGGGAAAAGTTAACCCTTGATGTTCTGATGTGAGACTATGCCTAGAATATTTGAGAAACAACAAGAAACAAAGAATTGATTATTATAATTGTTATTAAAATTTGCCCAAACACCCTATGAGGTAATTCCTAGCTTCATCTTGCAAATAATGAAATGGAGATTCAGAAGAGTCACCCTGTAAGTAACAGGTTTCCTTCCACAAAGTAATGCTTGCTGTGGGCCACCATTTCTCAATAGTGGCACTCTTGATATTTTGGGCTGGATAATCCTTTGTTGTCAGGAGTGGTCCTGTGCATCACAGGCTTCTATCCACTATATGCCTCTACCCACTATATGCCACTACATGCCAATAGCACCCCTCTCCCCACAAATCCCACGTGACAAAATTTCTCCCGACATTTTTAAATGACCACTGGGGGCAGGGAGAGTGAAATCATCCCTGGTTCAGAACCACTGTCACAGAGTAGTAAAGATAACAGGCAAGGCATCATTCTAAATGACTGACAGTTAACTTAGGCCCTATTTTTAAGAAATGACCAAATTAGTTGCAGCACAATGATGATATTTAATCCTATTAATGCTCATTTTATGCATAATTGATTGACTCAGCTATGAGGCATTTGAATCAGCTGGAGAGACAGCCCCAAATACTAAATTGACTAGAGTGAGCTTATGCTTTGCATTAATCAACAATGCCCTATGTGCATGTAAAACTGAAAGCACACCATGGAAATTCTGAGCAATTTTACCATGAGAATATTTATGTGCACATTTTATTAGCCTAATTCATTTTATTAAAGAGCATAAAATATATTTTATATTCAAAGTTTTAGGACAAAGCTATCATTAGATTTTATTAATTTTCCAAACAAATCAATCTCAGTGTAATTAACTCTTAATGAATATACCCTCACTTCACAAATCTTGAACTCTCCAACTACAATTTATATACCCCACAACTATTATAACAGAGTTAGTATGTTTTAAAATACTGTCTATGCCAATTTATTGAGGGTGTGGCTTGGGGATATATTCATTCAAGTTTGCCTTATACTCCTTAGTAAAGAAATACATCATTGTGAATTAAGGAGGCTCAACTTTCATCATTTAAGTAAACATACATAACTTTCCCCTGCCTCATAAAGATAGATAACTATATAACCATTAGGCCCATCCTTGTCTTAATGATAAATGAATGGCATCATGGAACTGTTTAAGCACTGCACTGGGTAAAGCAGCCCTGAGTGCATTCAAACATGAACTGAGGAAAGGCAGTTCAGAAGCTTTCGACAGGCCTTAACCTTACAGAATGTGTATCGTCCCTGGCCACCTGAACAGAGCCTGCGGCTGCTGGGCCAGTGGAAGAAGCTTACACACAGCTTTGTTTCCCACCTGGCACTGAAAGCTTTCCCACCAGACTGAAGACATACGAGTATGTTAAGAGAAGGGACTGTGCACTGGAGCTGTTGTTTACAACATGATTTGGGCTAATTAAAAATTATAATACATAAAAACTAGGGAGAGCTTAGCAAAGAAAGTGAAGTTAAATCCTAATGCTGTTTAATCAAGCACGAAGTCATGAGATCTAAAAAATATTTTGAGCCTCTGAAAATATTCATATTAGAACATTTACTACAAACCTATTATATTCCTAGACATAGAAAGAGATCATGAAGTATATCATTTTTTACTTTCAAGTTGTTTTTAAAAGCTCAACACAATTGAGACACCTTTCTTGTAACTAAACTGATTTATACTGCAAAAGTTATGAAGTCAGAATCATATAGAGCAAATATATTCCTTATGTCTCTCAAAATTTGGGCTACCATCCTAATGTTATGTATGCAAGTAATGTTTTCATTTTCCCCTTAAAGGATACTTATTATTTAATTTGAACCCATCTAGTAATATTACCCTATGGTTATTTCCAGAAAACATAACAAAATTCTAATATTTGAGTTAACACAACATATTCTCATCATTATTTTCACCAAGCAAAATTTTTAATCTTAACTGCTGTTTGCTCCTTCTCTCTCTCTCCCCCCTCCCATTTCATTTCATTTTATTTTTTTGGTCCACTGACATCTCCTAAAAAAGAATGGTGCTGAAAAGAAGGAACTCTGTATCAATAGTTGGGGACTTGGCTTATTGAATATTACTTTCTTAATATGCCAAAAGCTGGTATTTTAAGTAAAACCATTTCTCTATTTTCATTATAGATCTATGGATTAATATAATAAATACAGAGAGGAATTTTATGCAAGTTGTGAAAAGAAAATAGGACTTTGAGCAAGGGGGGGCATTTTTAGTTGTGACAGTTTTATGAGATACTATGCATTCCAATGACTCTCATAAATCCAGGAATTCAAGCATAGCACAGTGAGTTCAGATAAGATCCACAAGTGAATGACTAATTTTTTAAGCAAGTGCAACTTATATTACTATTGCAATAAACATAGTTATTACCAGCAGAGTGAGGCAATTTTGCAGCCTTTTTAGTAAACTCTCTTCCCATTTCCTTACCTTTTAAAATCCATGTAAACAAGTGAAAGATATTTCAGGACAGATTGCATGCATCCCCCTTTTTTTTTTTAATACAGTCTTTTGTTCATTCTAGAAGAAAGGGTTTAAATCTAGAGTGCTGTTGGCAATTAATGAGACTCATTCTTGATAATAGTGCTTAGCAGAATGTTTCTTTTAAGATGCTTAATTGCAAATTATTCTTCAACACTAAAAGAATATGCTAAATCAAAGCGCTTGTTTCTGTGTTTTTATTTTTCCTTTTCACCAGCACTGCAGAATTAATTTAAGCACATTTTACCAAAACTTTAAACAGGGAAAAAGTTTACTTTTCTCTCAGAGTATTGTTTAAGTGAAATGTGAAGGAATGTTCCTGTGTGTGTGTGTGTGAGAGAGAGAGAGAAAGTTTCCAAAGTTCTCTGAAAAATATCAAGATTTGATAAAAACACTTAAATGAGATAGTAGTAGCAATCCAAAAAAGTAATTCACCACATGCTTTATGGC
The DNA here is from genome assembly GCF_949752795.1 of Hyperoodon ampullatus. Classification (NCBI taxonomy): domain Eukaryota; kingdom Metazoa; phylum Chordata; class Mammalia; order Artiodactyla; family Ziphiidae; genus Hyperoodon; species Hyperoodon ampullatus. Next base: position 69,823,257 of record NC_136922.1, read on the forward strand.
ATAAGTGCTATTTCTAAGAGGAGAGGAAAGAATAGTCCTCAAATGTCAGCATGAATGTAAGCTGTCAAAACAGCAAATGCATCTAGAGGAAAGACTGCCTTCAAAAAGCTGGGCATAAAGACGAGATAAAGTAATGAGGTGTGACTGACATTTCATACTGAGATTCATCATGTTGTCACTACAACAATCAAAAGTTGACTCCCTTGGGGTATGATGCCAGGTGTGCAATAGCGAGTTGATTGATCTCTACTATTATCTTAAAGTAAACAAGAGGGGATAAGGAGGTTTTCTGCCCAACTCCACTTTTACTTGATTTACAACCCTGACTAACCTTATTAGACATAGGTAAAGCATCACTAATTGCAGGCATCAACTTGGAAGTTGAATGACCAAGAATAATGTGTTTGACCAATTAATTGAATATCACATTTTTAACTTATCCATAGACGCAATAAAAGCAACGTCTTCCCCATTTTAACCTACTCGCTTCTTCTGTAACATAGTCACAGTTATTCATGAAAAAGAAAAAGAGAACTGCTTAGTACAGTTTCAAGATGATTCAAATATTAACTAGGAGTCTGATCAAGAGTTTCTTAATTAAGGTTGCTGTTGCCTTAGAATAAGCCTGTCTACAATACTTACAGTACAGCTAATATACCTTAATGAGTAAGCATGACATAGTTTAAAGAATACTGTCAAAGGAAAATCACATACAATATTCAAAGGGACTGAACCATCTTTCTCCTTACTGCATATTAACCTTGCATATAAATTCAATTGAACTTAAAAGTATAATTTGCTTTTGTCCTAATATTAAGTACTCAGAAATGTTTTCTCTTTATTCTGATTGCAAATTAGATTAGTATGCTCGCAGTTGATTTCCTTTCAGATAGTATAAGGCTTTTCTCTTCATTTTCAAACAAAGATGGAAAGTCAGTGTAATTATAGCTCAGTGACACTGTTGTAATGGGAAGAGATGTAGATGATACCTTAGTTAATACCTGAAAAAAATCAATTATCTATTCCATTAAAGAGCTTTCTCAATAATTTCCAAATATAGAAACCATTTTTCTGTAAGCTTTACCTTTCAATTTCTGGCTCTATTTTGTGGCATCCACCACATGAATGGAAAAGCCAATTTAAAAAAAGAATACTCAAATATGTACTGAGCTTCTATCATGTGCCATGCCCTGTACTAGGTATTCTGAAAATAAAAGAAACATGAGATAATTATGCAAGCTATTCAAGGCAAAAGCAGTTATAATAAAATATTTTTGATAAAGAGATTTCTAATGAATTATACAAGCATTTTACTCTATTCTCTTTATTTGGTAGATGTCTTTATAAACCCAAGTCAGTATGAAAATGCATCTCCTATTGCCATAACATAGTCACTATGATTCATGAAAAAAAAATTGAAACAATCCTTATTACACCTTTTTCCCTAACTTTCATTATATACCAAATTATTCCAAAACATAGTGGCTTGAAACAACCCATTATATTCACAGATCCTGTGGCTCAGGAACTCAAATAGGGAATAGTAGAAGTATATTTTTTTTTGCTCTATGGTAGATGAGATCTCAACCAGAGAGACTCTAAAACTGTGAGAAACTTAATGAGTGGGCCTAGAACCATTTGCAGCTCATTCATTTCCTTATCTGGCATTAGCCTGGGCTAACAGGAACACTAGGATCGCTGTTCAGAAGATGTGCATGTAGTATTTTTGTGGCTTGGCTTCCTCACAGCATGGCAGTTTCAGATAGTAAGACTTCTAATATAGTAGTTCAGGGTTTCAATTGTGAATATTCCAGGGATCAATACAGAAGATACAACTGTGACTGTATAAATAGAAAAATGAATAGCACAGCACCTTCAGCCATTTAAAAATATCAAACTGCTTCCTGAATACATTTAATTCCATTTATACCTATAATTTGCTCACTGCATCAGTTTGTACAATTTAAATCTTGGTTTGATTTCCCCCCTACATGGAAGTGGCCTTTGGTATTCCTTGGTTCTCAAGTGAAACACATTTATCATGATGAATTAATAAGCTAGAATTCTAATTATAATTGATCACAAGTTAGTGTCACTGACCTCAGTCAAACCTTCAGTTTGCAATCACTTTGGGTGAGCAGAGTAATTAGACCCTGGGTTCTGAGGTGATACCACCAAACTACTAACATCTTGCCTAAAGCAATGCTTTCCCTTGCTTTTTCACCTCTCTATATCAATACTCTTAACTGTTATAACAAATCAGAAGCATGTTTTCTGGGAATACATAGCCCACCTTTGGAAATATTTTTATACCTAGACACTTCCTCATATATTTACTCATTCTTATATTCTTTTTTTTTTTAGTAACACCCCCCCTTGTTACTTCTTATCACACGAAGAATAAAATCCAGTCTCTGTTCTTACAGCCTAAAAAGTCATGTGTGTTTTTTTGTTTCGTTTTGGTTTGTTTGTTAATATTTGAAAGTCGTTTTACCATTTGTCTCCTTTGATTGACTATAATCTCCACAAGAACTGGGACATTCACTATCCTATACCTAGTCCTAAATTAGTACTTGTTTCATAGAAATAATTAAATATGTATAGTTTACACTGAATTAATCAATGTTTAGTCCAATTCAAGGCAAGACTAAGACTCTACTATCTTTAGGGACTTTAGGGTCATCTTTCAGAAGGAACAACATTTATTTATTTATTTAGTAGAAAAATGGAAAAAGACCATTTTAGAAGGCAAATAAATCTCATCAGTAACTTAAAAGACACTGGGTCAGATTTTCAAAAGGAAATAAGTACAAGGATGTACGTGTTCAGGCAAATTAAAAACGTAGTTAAGCATTATGGCCGTAAGATCAACTTTGTACTAATGTTCCCAAGTTTTAAACAGTAACTATTTAAGGATGTTTTTATTTGCCAGCATATGATAATAGATTGAGCTTTGATGACAGCATTTGCACTAAATTCATTTAGGCAATCAATGATAACATGAGAAAGAATGCTATCCTGCATAAAGATGGGGCTAAGCTGAGAGCTATCATAGAGAAAGAATTAGCTAGTTCTGGTTCATGAGACTGAGATGTCAGAAAAAAGGAAAAATTAATTCTACTTCCAGAGTCTGAGAGACTGTATCTCACAATGGTTGTGTTGGCAGAATGGGAAACCACTTAAAAAAAAAAGAAAGAGCCAATTTTACATGAAAGATAATTAGTTTGCCTTGGAAATATGGACTTTTGAGAGAATACTCAAATGGAAATATTCTATTAAAAACTGAAAATATTTGAGTGTTGAGCTAAAGATGTATGTAGCTGCTTTGGTCAGATTTCTAAAGATGCCCTCCACCCAAAGATTCCTGATGCCTGGGTATTTAATGAAATAGTAATCTAGGTACTGTGGTGAAGAGATTTTGTAAATGGAATTAAAATTACTATCAATTCAGTTTAAGATAAGGAAAATATCCTGGATTACTCAGGTGGGCCCAGTTTTATCACATGAGTCAGAAGAGTCAGTCACAGAAAGATGCAACTTAAGAGAGAGGCAAAGGAGAGATGAGGCAAAGTTAAAGTCAGAGAGATTTGAAGCATGAGAATTACTCAACCCACTGTCGCTGACTTTGCATACAGAGAATGGAGGCCATGTTCCAAGGAATGGAAGATGTCTCTAAAAGCTGAAAATGATCCCTGGTTAACAGCTAGCAGGGAAATGGGAACCTCAGTACTACAACTGCTTGGAACTGAATTCTGACGATATGTTACGTCAGCTTGGAAAAAGGTTCAACACAGAGCTTCCAGGAAAAAATGCAGTCCTGTTGACACAGTGATTTCATGAAGCCAAGAACAAAGAACCAGCTTAACTACTTTGTGCCTAGACTTCTGACCTACAGAACACTTAGATAATAATGTGTGTTGCTTTAAGCACCTAAACCTATAGTAATTTATTATGACAGCAATAGAGTTTCTACACAGCAGTGACTCAATGAATACCACTTAAGTGACAACATAGCTGAAGCACACAGAAAAGAGAGAAGAGTTTCTGGTTTAAGATAAAGCTTTGCGAGTCCTACTTAAAATGAGTAGATGACTGGAGAGAGTGGGGTCAGTGAAGTCACACCAAACAATGTGGAGGGAATGCATGGATGGTCAGTGATCAAAAGCACATTTGACAATTATAGGAACTATTCAGGGTCATGCAAATAAAGGCAGCTAAAAACAGGAGTGGATGACCAATAAGTTAATGTTACAGTAAAGTCAAGCAGGGCAAGGATGAAGAAAAGGTCACTATTTGAGGAAATCACTGGAGCTGGAAATGAAATTTGAGGAATAAGAAAGGAGTGGCAAAGAAATAGTTTGTGACAAGTATAGATTGCTTGCTTTAGGAGTTTAGATATATGAATGCATAGAACAGTGAGTCTGCAGGAGAAAAGGCAAGGAGTAACTGAAATAAAAGTGACTTCAGTACACAAGATGACCCTGTTTTACCAAAGAACTGTCAGTATTAATTATCACGTTTACATTATGTTTTCATTAGGTGAAAGCGAAACCTTCTACTAATTCTTAAAGTGCTCACAAATGCACAGGGGGAGGCATGGTGGAAAGAAGAAATGCTGGGGCAAACTTCGATCTAAAAACCTGAGCAAGTCCTTAACATTCCCAAGTTTCAGCTTCCTCAGCAAACATGCAGGGCTAATAATACATGCTCATTAACTTATCATTACGTGAGAAAATATGTGCAAATCACCTAGCATAGATTCAACAATCTGAACCAGCCCCAAAGGTTCCAAATTGTATACCATTCTTATGGTAAGGGCAACCTTAATGCCTGTCCCAGAGGTTTGAGAATTGAGAACCCAAATGGGTCTACAGCTGGATAGAAAGCCAATTTTTGGTCTGGATAGTTTCTCTACGCTTCCAATGGTTCCTAATAAATAAACTATATCACCAGCCTTCCTGAGTCTCCAGCTGGCAGATTGCAGATCATGGGACTTGTCAGCCTCCATAATTTCATGAGCCAATACTTTACAACAAATCTCTTTACAATGCCTTATAATAAACAAACCAGTATCTTATATATATAATTCTCATACTCTCTCTCTCTCATATGAAAGATATAGATATAGATGTAGATGTAGATTTATAGATATATCCTATTAGTTCTGTTTCTCTGGAGAACTCTGACTAATGCATTTAGTGTCACTGAAATTTTGGGAAAAAAATGCATGATAGGTTGTAAAATGGATCATATAAATGAAAAGAGAATTACTGAATTATTCTCTTCTAATACTTACTAGGTTGAAAAAATTGCATGGGGTTCTTTCTACCTTCTCTAAGTCCAATCCTGTAAAAAAATAAAACTAGAGGGAATTTGATATCCTAAATTTAACATAAAAACACCTGAGAAAACCAAAGGCAGATGTGATGTGCCCATGTGGAGAAATGTAATAGTATAAATGATAACTGTCATATCAGTGAAAACATATTGTAAAATGAAAAATATAAAAGCCTATTTACTAGAAAAAAAGGAACAGTAATTCAAGAAGATACCAAATCATAAATACATATGCAACCAACATTACAGCCTTGTACTATTTAAACACATGAACAGAAATAGAAAAATAGACAGATCTATAATTTTAGTTGGATATTTCACATGCACCTGAAAACCTGCTGGTCAAATGAAAAGAAACGCAAGCAAAGTGATACAAATAAGCAAGGAAATAAGGAATAAGTAGAGATTTAGAAAGCAAATACCATGAGAAATGAAAAATATACACCCATATATATCTTTTATGGAGATTATATATGATGCATATATAATATATACATATATATGCAACATATATTATATATGTCATATATATGCAACATATATACTACACATAAATATAGATATCATATATGTTGCAGAGAAGAAAGGTCACATTTGAGAACACATGAAATATTCACAGAAGTCAGCTATGTATAAAGGCCATCAGAGGAGCCATAATAACTAGAATGAATCAACATTATGCAGTCTAATAAAATTTAAAACAAACAATAAAAATATAACAAAAGAAAGTTTAAAAAATCCTGGAAGCTAAAGGACATAACACAAATAAATCTATTTTACACATAAAATAATATAAAAAATAAAAAATATTTTAAATTAAGTGACAATAAAATAACTACCAACCAAATTTGTGAGTCAAAGCAGTGCATAACAGAAACTTCATACTCTTAAATACATTTATCAAAAAATAAGAATGAAAACAAAAGAACTTAGTGTGCAATTTAAGAATCCAAAATGAGAGCAACAAAAGCAAAAGCAGAAGAATATGGAAGGGGAGGGGGAGAAAAAAGAGGAGGATGCAGAGGAGGTGAAAGAGGCGGCAAAGGAAAAAAGAAGAAAGATATGGCAACGCCTAGAGAGATAAACATAAAACTTTAAACTAAAAGCCTATTTAGGGGCTTCCCTGGTGGCGCAGTGGTTGAGAGTCCGCCTGCCGATGCAGGGGACACGGGTTCGTGCCCCGGTCTGGGAGGATCCCACATGCCGTGGAGCGGTTGGGCCCGTGAGCCATGGCCGTTGAGCCTGCACGTCCGGAGCCTGTGCTCCGCAACGGGAGAGGCCACAACAGTGAGAGGCCCACGTACAGCAAAAAAAAAATAAATAAATAAAATAAAAGCCTATTTATTTCAGTTCCTTTTTCCCAGTACATCATGTCCAGATTTCATTAAAAAAAAAAAAAAAACTAGGCATACTAAAAGACAAAAAACACACTTTGAAGAAACAGAAATGGCAATTATTTTGTAATTATCAGACCAGAAAAGGAGGAATGTTAGAGAAGAAACAAAGATAAGATAAAATACATTCTTTTTCTTATTTTCTTAACTGATCTACTAGAGAACAATTTACTCACACTTAAAATAGCCACAATGTATTCTGTGATTACAGCTAATGGATAAGTGAAATGAATGAGAGCGATGTCAAATGGTGTTATTTAAAAGAGGACTTGGGTTAGTTGTAAATGTATATTGCAAAGTTGAGGGCAATGATTAAAACAAGTTTAAAAAGAAGAAAATTGATATGTAAGACAGCAAATAAAATGGAATCATAAAAAAATGTTTGTTAAATGCAGAGAAGACAGAAAAAGAATAGGAAAAAAAAGGAACAAAAGGCAACTAAACAGAAAACAGTAACAAGTATGACAGATATTAATCCAACTATATCAATGATTACTTTAAACATCAATGGTCTAAATACACTAAAAAAAGAAAGACTATCCATCAGAAACCCAGTTAAAATATAAACACACAGATAGATTAAAAGCCAAGGGATGGAAAAAGATACACCATGCTAACACTAAACAAACAAAAGCCAGAGTAGCTATATTCATCTCAGACAAAGCAGACTTCAGAGCAAGGAAAATTATCAGGAATAAAGAGGAGCATACTGACCACTGATGTTGAAGGATCACACTCAAAGCTAGAAAGAGACAGACAGACAGACACAGATTATGTACAATGAAACAACAATCAAATTGAAAGCACAATCATATTAGAAAGAAGAGTCCAAAGACAACTGAATAACTTTTAAAAGACTGAGGAATAATAATAGCCAACCTAAACATTCTACAACTATAAAAATTATCAGTTAAGATTAAGGATTAATTAATAATATTTTTCAGTGATACAAAGAATGAGTTAACTACTCAGAATTTTTTATTGCTAAAAAATTAAAGAATATGTTTCAGGAAAAATAACTTGAATTAGTAAAATTAAATAAGGATTACCTATGACTAAATTTGAGGGAGAGAGTTGTTATAAAACAAAACCCCTGAAAAATGTTGACGTAAAAAAACAAAAAAACTAGAGTGGAGATACCAGAGTTCAAATAGTCTAAGATAAAGAAAGAAATTGATTACACTTATATTTTGTCGTGTCAAGGAAGCATACTAAAAATTTAAGTGGAATTACTAAAAAACCAGAAATAAAATGTAAATCCCAAAGTAATATAGACTATGAACAGGAATAAAGATCATCATTGATCAAACAGAAAAAAAAAACAAAAAGAAAAGGAATTTTAAAGAACACAAGAATAAGAGACCAATAATAAATCTAAATATATCAATAAACATAATAAGCATGGTAGTTTACATTATTGTTCAAAATATTTGCTTCCCCTTCTCACAAGCTTGGCCATATGGTTTGTTGAGTAACACAAAGAACTGAATTGTGAAATCAAACTCAAGTGAGTCAGACACTGTACCCAGTATCAAACTGTATAATAATTTCAAGGATACAAATAATCAAGCGACTCAGATAAAGCAGAGAGAGTTCTGGGACATGCTGAGCAGCTCCCAGGTCCTTCCTTCCCACATTGAACATGCACTCTTGGCCAAGAATAGATAAGATGTCTAAGTGAGGTACATACATTATTACCCCAAACATCAGTGAACATTTTGTTTATGAATTATCTCCAATTTACCACCAGCTCATGTGATATTTTCCAAGAAGCCATACCTCATAAATCCATAGATTTTATTTTTATTTACTATAAGCCATCTTTAGCCAGCGGCACCCCATTAAGGACTTTCCCTAGTTAATGACTCCCATCCTAGCAAATACCATTAGTGTATTTACCCAGAGATTCAGTTATCATGTTGTCAAGAAGATATGACTAGAAACTTCCCCTTGTTAAACAGAATGATTAAATCACAAGCTAGATTTTTTAATACGTTCTTCCATACTTACAATACTGATTTTGGGGGAGAATTGTATTTCCCTATGTCACTGAATTCAGGACTGTCCACGTACTTTGCTTTGGTAAATAAAATGTGTGTGAAAGTGAAGTGTGTCACTTCTGAGTAAAGTTTTAATACCAGCTTGTGGTTTGCCATTTATCTCTTCTACTCTGCCAAGAGAACATAAGTGTCCCAGATAAAGGTTACACTGTTATCCTTGGTTCCAACTGAAAATGACGTGATAGACATGTAGAGTGAGAAAGAATTAAACTCTTTGCTTTAAGTCACTGAACAGGTTGCTTTATTACTGCATCTGATTAGAGAGAATGAGCCAGAGCAAAATTTTAGCATGCTGGAACCTAAAGAGAAAGACTGAGAGAAAGTCCCTGTGGCCATGGAAGGCTAAGAATATTATTTTATCTCATTCAATACTATATTTTTCCTGAATGACACCATATTCCATCTTGGTTATACCCAGAATATCAGTAAATTATTGTATTGATAGTATCATAACAAACAATAGAATAGCCTGGGAGTGATTTATTGATCAAGCGGTATTCATTGTAAAACCACTGTTAGGATCAGTCCTATGTATTTAAGATCTTGCATCTGAATCTACAAAAATCTACTCCTTATTGTATATGCAAGAAATTCTCACAATGTAAACTCTGAATGAAGAATTAATAGAAATTTCTCAGTACATAATAAAACTGCAAAAATTTCCAGTAACATAAAGGGAAGTCTCTTGAATTTTCAGCCTTTTTTCCTTAGCGCTGTAGAAATATAAGAAGTAAGAGTGAACAAATATTTTTTTCATACTGAAGTTCTTTGGTTTTCCATGGAAAATGTTCTGATGTACCTATTCATGTTGTAAGAAGGTCTTTATGATTTTTTTTTTTTTTTTTTTTTTTGCGGCATGCAGGCCTCTCACTGCTGTGGCCTCCCCCGTTGCGGAGCACAGGCTCCGGATGTGCAGGCCCAGCGGCCATGGCTCACGGGCCCAGCCGCCCCGCGGCATGTGGGATCCTCCCGGACCAGGGCACGAACCCGCGTCCCCTGCATCAGCTGGCAGACTCTCAACCACTGAGCCACCAGGGAAGCCCAGTCTTTATGGTTTTTTAGATGAAATCTTTCATCTATATGACCACTCACATAAAAGGTACAGTCCTTGACATAAGCATATATTTCAGATATAATTTGGTCATTTGTAAAATCTAACTCTACCCTTTAAGACAAGTTAATATCAACATTCCAAGAACACAACTATGTGTAGAAAATAATTTTAAAATGAGTTGCTCTTAAGATTAAGTTTGACTTAATTTTAGGGAGAGAAAACACCAAAATAATATTGACTAAAAATAAACGCTTTCTTTACTCATGTATAAATGAAAACAGAAACTGTTAGTGTGAACTCCATGATTATAAATAAGAGAGATATACACTCTTTTTCTTAATGATCTGCCATCTTTGAATCATGGTTTCCATCTCATAGCCCAAGATAGCTAGTTTAGCTCAAACTATCACATCTGCCTTCCAGCCAGAAGGAAGGAGAAAAAAGATAGGAGAAGGACATTTCTCCCCTCTTTAAGTATATTTCCTGGAAGTTAAACACTATTTTTTTTTTTTTTTTTTTTTTTGCGGTACGCGGGCCTCTCATTCTTGTGGTCTCTTCCATTGCGGAGCACAGGCTCCGGATGCACAGGCTCAGCGGCCATGGCTCAAGGGCCCAGCAGCTCCGTGGCGTGAGGGATCTTCCCGGACTGGGGCACGAACCCGTGTCCCCTGCACTGGCAGGCAGACTCTCAACCACTGCACCACCAGGGAAGCCCAAACACTTTTTTTTCTACACTGATCCCACTGAGCAGAACAAAAAGAAAATCTAGCTACAAAGAAGGCCTAGAAATATAGGTCCTATGCTGCACAACCATACATACAGCTATCATTTGGGAGATCAATTGTTGAAGAAAATGAAAATAATATGTAAGGAGGAAAAACTATCTGCCTTAGGAATTTATTTGACTCCGAGAATTTGGATCATTTTCTTGTTTGGATAATTCCCCAGAAAAAAAATCACTAAAAAGATTTTGAACATTAAAAGAGATTTCTGAAATACTTGATAAAAGTAATACTAAAATTTCTTAGTATATTTCCAAACTAGATGGTAGCGCTGAATAGGTGAGCTACGTTTTCCCCTTATTTTGCTGACATTTCCTAACAACCTGACACGTGTAGAAAAAAGATTCTGAAGATCACTTTGGATGGTTTCTTAAATCAAAAGGGTATAAGTTTGTTCAGGAATTAATTATAAGCATCTAATAACATTAGAGAAGGCAGTTAATTTCTTTGTCTTATTCAACGACATACACATGATTCTCAGCACTGCTAAACAACAAACAAAAAAGGCAAATAGCCTATATTGAATAGATTATATTTTGTTCTTAATCTAAGCACATCAGATGGAATATCTCACTTACTACTGACTGATCATAAATAACTGCATTCTTCCCAGTGAGGTACATATTTTCGGGTACTTAATTTTATAGCTTGAATATATTTTTTATTTCTATGAAATTTATTTTTACATTTATTTATTTATTTATTATTATTTATTTACTTATTTTTGGCTGCGTTGGGTCTTCGTTGCTGCACATGGACTTTCTCTAGTTGCGATGAGCGGGGACTACTCTTCATTGCCATGCGCGGGCTTCTCGTTGCAGTGGCTTCTCTTGTTGCGGAGCATGGGCTCTAGGCATGCAGGCTTCCGTAGTTGTGGCACACGGGCTCAGTAGTTGTGGCTCATGGGCTCTAGAGCAGAGACTCAGTAGTTGTGGTGCACGGGCTTAGTTGCTCCACGGCATGTGGGATCTTCCCGGACCAGGGCTTGAACCTGTGTCCCCTGCATTGGCAGGTGGATTCTTAACTACTCTGCCAACAAGGAAGTCCTACATTTATTTTAAATAAAGTAACAGTGTTTTATATTTATCATTTTTTTTTTTTTTTTTTTTTTTTTGCGGTATGCGGGCCTCTCACTGTTGTGGCCTCTCCCATTGCGGAGCACAGGCTCCAGACGCGCAGGCTCAGTGGCCATGGCTCACGGGCCCAGCCACTCCGCGGCATGTGGGATCTTCCCAGACCGGGGCATGAACCCGTGTCCCCTGCATCAGCAGGCGGACTCTCAACCACTGCGCCACCAGGGAAGCCCTATCATGTTCATTTTTATGTTACTTTTTATCTGGTAAATTAATTCCATGATCCATTTTCAGTGGTGACATAAATTCCCTTTTAAAATACATTCATATAAATAAACTGAGCCATGCTGAATAAGTATATTAGGCATGAGTGGTAGTTGGATATGGCAAAAATGTGAATGTGTAAACAAATGACTGACATTTAGACAACATGGAGAAGTACTCATCCTTGAAACAACCTCTCATACATAGTATTTAAACCGATTAAACTTTTGGTGGTCACTGATATGTAGTAAGTTTGAGATGATATTTTTTGAAGTGCACTTTTTCAATATTCCATGTTAAAGGCAGAAACATGCATTAATAGTCAATGAATTGTGAAGAAATTTATATAGAAAAATGAAATACCTAGTATCAATAGAAGACTATCCAAAAAGATACAAAAAGTGCCACAGCGCCATATAATTTTTTTTCCAAATATTACTTAGTCCTTGATATAACACAGAGAAGAATGGGTGACTAAGGGCAGGATTCTATCCCTGAATTGCCTCAATTATTTTAGCTTGGAAACATATACGTTAAAGCAGTATTGATAAGTAATTATGAATCATGACTCATGAATTATAATAAAACACCCATTTATTGTCTAACTTTTAGCAAAATAACTTCTTTGAGTCACTAGAAAATATACTGCTTGCAAGAGGTATGTCCTGGTTATTAAGTGTGTACTTTTGATAGTCTAAGCCTGCTACTGGCCATCATTCTACAACTAATTTGTAATGAATATACCTTAGTAACATTTCTGTGTCTGTTGGAAAAATCAATAGTAACAAAATTTTTTAAAATAATTCTGCTTTACTTACCATATACTCAACAATAATAAAATATATTTTAAATTCTTCATATTCATAAAAAATTTACAACTTGATATATCAGCACAACACATACACACATTCCCCACCGTAGCCTGTATTTCTCAAACTGTTTTTGTTTTTGTTTGTTTATCAGTGCACTTTAGTATATTATAGTTCTGGTGACAAACTTAAAGCAATAAAGGGATTAAAACCACACAAAAATGTCAGGAATAACTAAAATACTGTCCTTACTACAGTACAACAATAACTCCTGGTGTCTGTAAAAGCATCTCCAGTTGCCTGTTTATTAAGCTTGATTATCTTTCACTGTGACACAGTTTAAGTTAAAATCTTTATTTCACTGACCAAATTACAGCCTATGCTCATGGGGCAGAGGGATCATACGTTCTAATAAACACATTTTCAAGTATCTGGCTTCTATGCCTCATCACTCACGTTTTAGCTCATCAGATATTGTCATATAACAGAATATATACTAAACGTTAGCAATAGTAAGCTTCACATATTCATCAAAAATGGTGCACACTATGAAGCCTTGGTAGGACATCAAAGAGCCACAGAAAACTTTCTGACAACCACTAGCTCCAAAAACAGCATAGTTTGCTTCCACTGTGAATGGTCTATAATCTAATCTACATTCTTCTGATTAAATTAATATATTAGTACTCTATAAACATATTTGGTTTCCAATATGAATGTATTTTTAATTGTTCTTGGTTTTTTACTTGAATACTATCTACCTTCATATTTAAGAAGTAAAGCTGTTTCCCACTAGTTATCCTTGTTATAAAGCAGAAGGTAACACACCATTGTAAAGCAATTATACTCCAATAAAGATGTTAAAAAAAAAAAGAAGTAAAGCTGTTAGTATGTCTACAGGTATTTCAACATCACTTTATAAGATGTGTGGCATACCCAGCATGATACTCCATAAGTGTAGGAGACACTGTCAGATTCCTGACTAAATTGTTTAAATGCAGCCATTTCAGTATGTTCCAGAGGGCTTCCAAATCCCACTATCTGCATCTCTTCTCCTGAGGGCTTTTTCCCTGAAACTATGGAGGACTATTATATCCAAGCATACTGCAGGCCACACGTCCTGGGGAATTAACATCCCCTGGAAACAGCCCTCAACCAGTGATTGATGGGAACTGTGTATATGTAAATGTCTTAGTGTCCTTGCTCTTTTGCTGGAATAATTTTGAGGCATGCATTCTATACCATCCCCCAGAGTTTCCCCGTGGGAACAAACTCCAGTCACCCACTTAGATAGCTGGCGTAGTTGCACACTCAGTATTGGCTGCCATCCTTTCCCTGATCACTTTCCCCCTTCTCCAGCAACTCTCTAAAATGGCCACTTGCATTTGTAATTTTTACTCATATGTTTCCTCCTTGATTTGGGGAAACCAAACTAATACAGTATGATAAATGTATCTCTGAATTATCCTTTTCCTATAATTTTCTCCTCTTTTGTCTTAATATCTTACTTTCACTTGCCTGAACTTTCACAGTAACCACTTTTCTGATCTCTTTGGTTCTGACTCACACTGTCACCAGTTTTCTTACTAAAACCTAGAGCTGGACTTGACTCAAACCTGCTCATAAATTTTCAGTGCCTTTTCTGTAATGGTCTAATAGGCAAAATCATCCAAAATCTTACCTGGATGTTTTCTTTCAATCTTACCTTTCACTTTTATCACCCAACTTTACTCCAGTCAGTCCCGGGAAGTGGCTGCCTCCAAACAAAGCCCCTACATGCTGTCAATCTTCAGTGCTTCTACTCAAGCTGGTTTCTCTGCCACAACTTGTATTGTTCAATATGACAGCCGTTAAATCTAAATTAATAAAAATTACATAAATTTAAAATTTCAGTTAAAAAACATCAAGTTCTCAATAGCCATATGTAGCTGGTGGCTACCATAACAGACAGTATAGATATGTAACATTTCTATGATCACAGAAAGTTCTACTGGACAGAGCTGGTTTGGAGCATTCTTTCATAGTTTTTGAATAGTTTTGAAATACTGTTTTTTTTCCTTTAAGTTCCATCTCAGAGCTAACTTTCTGTGGAAAATTCTCCCAAAGTAGAATTAATTTTGTCACGTGCCTCTATTCATTTTTTCTTTTAACTTTAGTTCATTCAATCAATTACAAGACAGGTGCTATGTATTTTACTTATGAATATCCCTGCATATAATCCATTCACACATAGGTATATCCCTTCAAGACAGGATCAGTGCATTCTCCTCTCGGTATTTCTTAAGACACTTAGCACAGTGCTTTACTTATCAACAAATATTGGTTTAATTCTTATGAACTAATCAAACTGACCTAAACCTTTCCAGATATTGCTCATAAAAGCTTTTTGAACCACTTCTTTCCTAATTCTGTATTTTTGCTGTCATTATTTAGAATGTATAATCATGTCTATTAAATTTTAAAGGCTTACTGAAATTATTTTCAATCTTATCATCTATCTCAATTAAAAATGGCATTTTAATATTATATACAAATTTGATACACAGTTTATTTTATTTCTCAGGGCACTGATTTTTTTAATTTCTCTCCTGGCATCCAAATACACCAGTTCCTTTTTAGAGTTTTAAGATTCTAAAGAATAGATACCATCTCAGTGTAACTGAATGTGCCTATTTCCTTGCATAAATTTTGCTGAATGTCTCCTTTATTTTGATGCTTGTTGTCATTTGCAGAGCCTATTCATAGAGAGAATTCATGCATACAAGTAGAGCTGGGGTGCTTACACTGTTCTTCAACATAGGAACTGGGTCCTTGTTTAATTTCTTTTCCGTTTATTTAGCTAAACATTAATAGATGTTTTGAATAGAGTTGGACAAAAATAACTCTAGAGCTTTCCACTAGTGGTTGCAATCTTCCTAGATGTGCTTCACAGACACTCTTTATGTATTGCTGTTTAACCTGTTGTATACCTCAAATAACAGTACTATCATCTTTCTCAATCTTTATGATCTTCTCCATACAGATTTTAAGGAAGACTCAAACAAACTTAATTTTCATTTTCATAGGGATAGTATATAGACTCTCCAAATGATCACTAAATTATTTTCAAAATCCTGGCAAACTACTGACAGGATCTGAGCTTAAATGAATCCAAGATAATCTTTAAAAAACACCTATTTATTAATACAGGCTACACATATTTAGTGCATTTTGGCTTTGAGGCATCAAATGATAAATTATTTTTCTTTGAAAAAGTTCCTAAAACCACCGTCAAATCTATGGTGAAATCCCATTTCAAAAGTAAGTGCTTGCTGAACTATATGATACTAAAGAGTATACTTGACTTTCACAGTTGGGATAAATAAACAAAATTTGAATATAAACAGCCTCCAAATACTAATTCTTATCTATTACATGTCTCAAATTTAAAACAAAAGTATGTCAAGAATTAAATTTCAAGAGCCAGTCATTAGTTATCTAGTCTGCAAAATCATATGATTACATATGTTTTGTTTTTCATGTCTAGTAACTTTAGATTTTTAAGTTTTAAAATAGAAAATGTAATTTTACATTCTTTAAGCTTTAATTAAGGATGGAATATTCAGAGGTGTCTAACACCTGCTTTATAATAAGTAGAGTATTATTTCGATGCCAGATGGACCAATTAAAATATTCTTTTAGATGATGCAAAATCTTGTGATGTAGGTAATTTTTTTAAATCCAAATTTAAATTTGCACTATAAGAATGTAAAATTAACTAAGTACATATTAATGAAATACCTTCATTTTTACCCTTGAGAGAGTGCAAAGGATAAAGTCTTTTTTTTTTTTCTTTTCCAACATGCCCTCCTTCTTGACCTCCAATTCCACTGTTTTAACATCCATTCTCTTGGTTCCCCATGACTATTGCTGCTAAGAAGCAGCTCATATTTTATAAAGAAATGAGTCCCCCAGAACAAAGTGAAAATTACAGGCTTTTAACCTGCAAGTGAGTGAAAATTAAAATTGATAGAAGATAAATGGTATAGAGAAATACAGACCTGATATCATATGTAAAAATACTTTACAAAGACTATATCCTCAGCTGGCTCCTGTTCTTACACAACCTGTTTTGACACAGTTTATTCAATTCACACAGTAGGAACCCCATTTGTAGCTCCTACCTGAATCATCCATCAGCACGTATTTCCAACACTCTCAGGGCACAAGCTTCACGAAGAGTCCCTCAAAAAGCTTTGTGCACAGTCACTAACAACCACCTTTCTTACAACCACAATTGTAAATAGCTGATTTTGCATAAAGTGACTGGGTTTCCCATCTCTAGTCAGAAAATAATTTCACAACCTCATTACAGTCAGGCAAAGACGGTGGTTTTATCTTCTGTTTTCTTTTGGCACTTTGTTCATATCTAGTTGGTAGCATTTAGCACTTTGATTTTAATTTTCCTATTCCATATCATTCTTCCCCAGTAAACTCCAAGGTCCTCTGGAACCAAGGCCTGGTGTCACTGACCTTTATATCTCTGATGCCTGGAACATCAAAGGTTTCTGTGCACTTGGCTGTAGGTTACGGCATATGTGGTTCTTAGTCTCATCACTATATACGGCTCAATCTTTTTCTTAATCTTTTTAAAAAAATTTTATATTGGAGTATAGTTGATTAACAATGTTTTGTTAGTTTCAGATGTACAGCAAACTGATTCAGATTTGAAAAATGTACGGCTCAGTCTTTTCATACTGACAAATACAATCACTAGTATCTCCACCAGAGGCCACCTGAGGATGGAGCTACCAGACAGAGCTACTGCCTAAATCCACAGCTTGGAGAAACTCCCCTGCTTGTCAGCAGTAACTGAGAGAGGCCAAGTATCAGTTGATTCATATTCAAACAAAGCCTTTTATCACCTGTGTACAATGAAAGTAGCCTGTCAGATGAGCTTTCACCATTTCAACATAGCACCGTTTTGACACCTTGTTCTGTCCCTTCTTCCCACATTAGACTTTTCATTGAGGGTCCTGAAACACAGACTACTTGTCTGTATTTGGTTTGACTATATCTATATATTCAACCTATGATCATAACCTGATGGCTATAAAAATCATGTTTTCAGACCCATAAGAATCTAACTCCCTCTTGAAAGAACCAGGTCTTTATAAAGTCCTTTAAAGCCTAGAGAGTTTAAAGGACTATTGTTTAACAATTGTCCTCATCTGTAGCCTTCATGACATTAGGAACACAATGGTTGAATTGTATGTCTAACAGCATAAGGCTATAAACAAACAAGATGCTTAATGACATCCTGCCGAGCTACAGAGAAAATATTCTGCCAGTGAGATGGGAGTAAAAGAGATCAGTTTTTAACTTTGAACTTAATCAGGAGGTTAGCTTGCTTCACCAAAGATTCAACACAGATTAGAGAATGCATAATGCAGTCTACAGACCATAACACAGAGCTCTAAGATAAGAGAAAACCAAAACTCTTGGCTTCTCCTAAATATAGAGAAGAATCAACATAGAGTAATATTAAGCCAAGCAGAGAGCCAGAAGTAAGGAAGTAAGGAAGCACTATGTGCAAAAAATTGATAAAATTTCGGAATTCAGAATGAACACTGAGCAAGTGCATAAACAAAAAACAAGAATTGTCTGCAAAAAACAAAGTTATTTTATGTGTGTCTGCGTATGCCATGTGTGTGAGAGACAAAGAAACAAAGAAAGAGCAAGAGAGAGAGAATGCCAGAATATACCATGGTATGCACTTGTCCCTACAGAAACAAAAAGAGAAATATGAACTAAAGACTAGTTCTTTAAGACATTTCAAAAGTTCATTAGTGTGGAGGCATTAGATGTTTATCTCTCCCACTACGTATATACGTAGCTTTTATATATATAAAATTTGGTTCTTGTTATCAAAATTTTGTTTTGCTCTTTTTTTTTTTTTTTTTTTTTTTTTTTTTTGCTTTACGCGGGCCCCTCACTGTTGTGGCCTCTCCCGTTGGGGAGCACAGGCTCCGGACGCACAGGCTCAGTGGCCATGGCTCACGGGCCCAGACGCTCCGCGGCATGTGGGATCTTCCCGGATTGGGGCACGAACCCGTGTCCCCTGCATCGGCAGGCGGACTCTCAACCACTGCGCCACCAGGGAAGCCCTGTTTTGCTCTTTAGTTACAATTCTCAATTTAAAAAGCCCTCCTCAGAAAAGCTACAAACAACAAATGCTGGAGAGGGTGTGGAGAAAAGGAAACCCTCTAGCACTGTTGGTGGGAATGTAAATTGATACAGCCACTATGGAGAACAGTATGGAGGTTCCTTAAAAAACTAAAAACTGAACTACCCTATGACCCAGCAATCCCACTAACTGGGCATACACCCTGTGAAAACCATAATTCAGAGTCATGGACTTCCGGGGAAGATGGCGGAAGAGTAAGACGCGGAGATAACCTTCCTCCCCACGGATACACCAGAAATACAGCTACACGTGGAACGACTCCTACAGAACACCTACTGAACGCTGGCACAAGACCTCAGACCTCCCAAAAGGCAAGAAACTCCCCACGTACCTGGGTAGGGCAAAGCGGAAAGATTCCCGCACAGAGGATCGGTGCCAATCGGCACTCACCAGCCCGAGAGGCTTGTCTGCTCGCCCGCCGGGGCGGGCGGCGCTGGAAGCTGAGGCTCGGGCTTCGGTCAGAGCGCAGGGAGAGGACTGGGGCTGGGGGCGTGAACACAGCCTGAAGGGGCTAATGCGCCGCAGCTAGCCGGGAGGGAGTCCGGGAAAAGTCTGGACCTGCCGAAGAGGCAAGAGACTTTTTCTTCCCTCTTTGTTTCCTGGTGCACGAGGAGAGGGGATTAAGAGCGCTGCTTAAAGGAGCTAGAGAGACGGGCGCGAGCCACGGCTAAAAGCGCGGACCCCAGAGACGGGTGTGGGACGCCGGGGCTGCTGCTGCCGCCGCCAAGAGGCCTGTGTGCGAGCACAGGTCACTGTCCACGCCCCCCTTCCGGGGAGCCTGTGCAGCCCACCACTGCCGGGGTCCGGGGATGCAGGGACGGCTTCCTCAAGAGAACGCACAGCGCGCCTCGGGCTGGTGCAACGCCACGCCGGCCTCTGCCGCGCAGGCTCGCCCCGCCCTCCGTGCCCCTCCCTCTCCGTGGCCTGAGTGAGCCAGAGTCCCGGAAGCGGCTGCTCCTTTAACTCCATCCTGTCTGAGCGAAGATCAGGCGCCCTCCGGCAACCTACACTCAGAGGCGGGGCCAAATCCAAAGCTGAGACCCGGGAGCTGTGAGAACAAAGAAGAGAAAGGGAAATCTCTCCCAGTAGCCTCAGAAGGAGCGGATTAAAGCTCCACAATCAACTTGATATACCCTGCATCTGTGGAATACATGAATAAACAACCAATCATCCCAAATTGAGGAGCCGTGTGGATGAAAGGCTCTTGGTGCTGCAGCCAGGAGTCAGTGCTGTGCCCCTGAAGTGGGAGAGCCAACTTCAGGACATTGGTCCACAAGAGACCTCCCAGCTCCACATAATATCAAACGGTGAAAATCTTCCAGAGATCTCCATCTCAACACCAGCACCCAGCTTCATTCAATGACCAGCAACCTACAGTGCTGGACACCCTATGCCAAACAACTAGCAAGACAGGAACACAACACCACCCATTAGCAGAGAGGCTGCCTAAAATCAGAAAAAGTCCACAGACACCCCAAAATACAGCACCAGATGTGAACCTGCCCACCAGAAAGACAAGATCGAGCCTCATCCACCAAAACACAGGCACTAGTCCCCTCCACCAGGAAGCCTACACAACCCACTGAACCAACCTTAGCCACTGGGGACAGACACCAAAAACAATGGGAACTACGAACCTGCAGCCTGAAAAAAGGAGACCCCAAACACAGTAAGATAAGCAAAATGAGAAGACAGAAGAACACACAGCAGATGAAGGAGCAAGATAAAAACCTACCAGACCTAACAAATGAAGAGGTAATAGGCAGTCTACCTGAAAAAGAATTCAGAATAATGATAGTAAAGATGATCCAAAATCTTGGAAATAGAATAGGCAAAATGCAAGAAACATTTAACAAGGACATAGAAGAACTACAGATGAAACAAGCAACAATGAACAACACAATAGATGAAATTAAAAATACTCTAGAAGGGATCAATAGCAGAATAACTGAGGCAGAAGAATGGATAAGTGACCTGGAAGATCAAATAGTGGAAATAACTACTGCAGAGCAGAATAAAGAAAAAGAGAATGAAAAGAACTGAGGGCAGTCTCAGAGACCTCTGGGACAACATTAAACACACCAACATTCGAATTATAGGGGTTCCAGAAGGAGAAGAGAAAAAGAAAGGGACTGAGAAAATATTTGAAGAGATTATAGTTGAAAACTTCCCTAATATGGGAAAGGAAATAGTTAATCAAGTCCAGGAGGCACAGAGAGTCCCATACAGAATAAATCCAAGGAGAAATACGCCAAGACACATATTAATCAAACTGTCAAAAATTAAACACAAAGAAAACATATTAAAAGCAACAAGGGAAAAACAACAAATAACACACAAGGGAATCCCCATCAGGTTAACAGCTGATCTCTCAGCAGAAACTCTACAAGCCAGAAGGGAGTGGCAGGACATATTTAAAGTGATGAAGGAGAAAAACCTGCAACCAAGATTACTCTACCCAGCAAGGATCTCATTCAGATTTGATGGAGAAATTAAAACGTTTACAGACAAGCAAAAGCTGAGAGAGTTCAGCACCACCAAACCAGCTTTACAACAAATGCTAAAGGAAATTCTCTAAGCAAGAAACACAAGTGAAGGAAAAGACCTACAATAACAAACCCAAAACAATTAAGAAAATGGGAATAGGAACATACATATCAATAATTACCTTAAATGTAAATGGACTAAATGCTCCCACCAAAAGACACAGATTGGCTGAATGGGTACAAAAACAAGACCCATATATATGCTATCTACAAGAGACACACTTCAGACCTAGAGACACATACAGACTGAAAGTAAGGGGATGGAAAAAGATATTCCATACAAATGGAAACCAAAAGAAAGCTGGAGTAGCAATTCTCATATCAGACAAAATAGACTTTAAAATAAAGACTGCTAGAAGAGACAAAGAAGGACACTACATAATGATCAAGGGATTGAACCAAGAAGAAGATATAATAATTGTAAATATTTATGCACCCAACATAGGAGCACCTCAATACATAACGCAAATACTAACAGCTATAAAAGGGGAAATAGACAGTAACACACTCATAGTAGGGGACTTTAACACCCCACTTTCACCAATGGACAGATCATCCAAAATGAAAATAAATAAGGAAACACAAGCTTTAAATGATACATTAAAAAAGATGGACTTAATTCATATTTATAGGACATTCCATCCAAAAACAAGAGAATACACATTTTTCTCAATGGAACATTCTCCAGGATAGATCATATCTTGGGTCACAAATCAAGCCTTGGTAAATTTAAGAAAATTGAAATTGTATCAAGTATCTTTTCCGACCACAATGCTATGAGACTAGATATCAGTTACCGGAAAAGATCTGTAAAAAATACAAACACATGGAGGCTAAACAATACACTACTCAATAACGAAGTGATCACTGAAGAAATCAAAGAGGAAATAAAAAAATACCTAGAAACAAATGACAATGGAGACACGACGACCCAAAACCTATGGGATGCAGCAAAAGCAGTTCTAAGGGGGAAGTTTATAGCAATACAATCCCACCTTAAGAAACAGGAAACATCTCGAGTAAACAACCTGACCCTCCAACTAAAGCAATTAGAGAAAGAACAAAAAACCCCCAGAGTTAGCAGAAGGAAAGAAATCATAAAGATCAGATCAGAAATAAATGAAAAAGAAATGAAGGAAACGATAGCAAAGATCAATACAACTAAAAGCTGGTTCTTTGAGAAGATAAACAAAATTGATAAACCGTTAGCCAGATTCATCAAGGAAAAAAGGGAGAAGACTCAATAGAATTAGAAATGAAAAAGGAGAAGTAACAACTGACACTGCAGAAATACAAAAGATCTTGAGAGATTACTACAAGCAACTCTATGCCAATAAAATGGACAACCTGGAAGAAATGGACAAATTCTTAGAAATGCACAACCTGCCAAGACTGAATCAGGAAGAAATAGAAAATATGAATAGAACAATCACAAGCAGTGAAATTGAAACTCTGATTTAAAATCTTCCAACAAACAAAAGCCCAGGACCAGATGGCTTTACAGGCGAATTCTATCAAACATTTAGAGTAGAGCTAACACCTATCCTTCTCAAACTCTTCCAAAATATAGCAGAGGGAGGAACACTCCCAAACTCTTTCTACGAGGCCACCATCACCTTGATACCAAAACCAGACAAGGATGTCACAAAGAAAGAAAACTACAGCCAATATCACTGATGAACATAGATGCAAAAATCCTCAACAAAATGCTAGCAAACAGAATCCAACAGCACATTAAAAAGATCATACACCATGATCAAGTGGGGTTTATTCCAGGAATGCAAGGATTCTTCAATATATGCAAATCAATCAACGTGATACACCATATTAACAAATTGAAGGAGAAAAACCATATGATCATCTCAATAGATGCAGAGAAAGCTTTCAACAAAATTCAACACCCATTTATGATAAAAACCCTGCAGAAAGTAGGCATAGAGGGAACTTTCCTCAACATAATAAAGGCCATATATGACAAACCCACAGCCAACATTGTCCTCAATGGTAAAAAACTGAAACCATTTCCACTAAGATCAGGAACAAGACAAGGTTGCCCACTCTCATCACTCTTATTCAACATACTTTTGGAAGTTTTAGCCACAGCAATCAGAGAAGAAAAGGAAATAAAAGGAATCCAAATCGGAAAAGAAGAAGTAGAGCTGTCACCGTTTGCAGGTGACATGATACTATACATAGAGAATCCTAAAGATGCTACCAGAAAACTACTAGAGCTAATCAAT
This sequence comes from Hyperoodon ampullatus, assembly GCF_949752795.1. Classification (NCBI taxonomy): domain Eukaryota; kingdom Metazoa; phylum Chordata; class Mammalia; order Artiodactyla; family Ziphiidae; genus Hyperoodon; species Hyperoodon ampullatus. The sequence continues at coordinate 69,847,042 of NC_136922.1, forward strand.
GAATTTGGTAAAGTAGCAGGATACAAAATTAATGTACAGAAATCTCTGGCATTCCTATATACTAATGATGAAAAATCTGAAAGTGAAATCAAGAAAACACTTCCATTTACCACTGCAACAAAAAGAATAAAACGTCTAGGAATAAACCTACCTAAGGAGACAAAAGACCTCTATGCAGAAAATTATAAGACACTGATGAAAGAAATTAAAGATGATACAAATAGATGGAGAGATATACCATGTTCTTGGATTGGAAGAATCAACATTGTGAAAATGACTCTACCATCCAAAGCAATCTACAGGTTCAATGCAATCCCTATCAAACTACCACTGGCATTTTTCACAGAACTAGAACAAAAAATTTCACAATTTGTATGGAAACACAGAAGACCCCGAATAGCCAAAGCAATCTTGAGAATGAAAAACGGTGCTGGAGGAATCAGGCTCCCTGACTTCAGACTATACTACAAAGCTACAGTAATCAAGACAGTATGGTACTGGCACAAAAACAGAAAGATAGATCAATGGAACAGGATAGAAAGCCCAAAGATAAACCCAGGCACATATGGTCACCTTATCTTTGATAAAGGAGGCAGGAATGTACAGTGGAGAAAGGACAGCCTGTTCAATAAGTGGTGCTGGGAAAACTGGACAGGGACATGTAAAAGTATGAGATTAGATCACTCCTTAACACCATACACAAAAATAAGCTCAAAATGGATTAAAGACCTAAATGTAAGGCCAGAAACTCTCAAACTCTTAGAGGAAAACATAGGCAGAACACTCTATGACATAAATCACAGCAAGATCCTTTTGGACCCACCTCCTAGAGAAATGGAAATAAAAACAAAGATAAACAAATGGGACCTAATGAAACTTCAAAGCTTTTTCACAGCAAAGGCAACCATAAACAAGACCAAAAGACAACCCTCAGAATGGGAGAAAATATTTGCAAACAAATCAACGGACGAAGGATTAATCTCCAAAATTTATAAGCAGCTCATGCAGCTCAATAACAAAAAAACAAACAACCCAATCCAAAAATGGGCAGAAGACCTAAATAGACATTTCTCCACAGAAGATATACAGACTGCCAACAAACACATGAAAGAATGCTCAACATCTTTAATCATTAGAGAAATGCAAATCAAAACTACAATGAGATATCATCTCACACCAGTCAGAATGGCCATCATTAAAAAATCTAGAAACAATAAATGCTGGAGAGGGTGTGGAAAAAAGGGAACACTGTTGCACTGCTGGTGGGAATGTGAATTGGTACAGCCACTATGGAGAACAGTATGGAGGTTCCTTAAAAAACTAGAAACAGAACTACCATATGACCCAGCAATCCCACTACTGGGCATATACCCTGAGAAAACCATAATTCAAGAAGAGTCATGTACCAAAATGTTCATAGCAGCCCTATTTACAATAGCCCGGAGATGGAAACAACCTAAGTGTCCATCATCAGATGAATGGATAAAGAAGATGTGGCACATATATACAATGGAATATTACTTAGCCATAAAAAGAAACGAAATTGAGCTATTTGTAATGAGGTGGATAGACCTAGAGTCTGTCATACAGAGTGAAGTAAGTCAGAAAGAGAAAGACAAATACCATATGCTAAAACATATACATGGAACTTAAGAAGAAAAAAAATGTCATGAAGAACCTAGGGGTAAGACAGGAATAAAGACACAGACCTACTAGAGAATGGACTTGAGGATATGGGGAGGGGGAAGGGTAAGCTGTGACAAAGCGAAAGAGAGGCATGGACATATATACACTACCAAATGTAATGTAGATAACTAGTGGGAAGCAGCCGCATAGCACAGGGAGATCAGCTCGGTGCTTTGTGACTGCCTGAAGGGGTGGGATAGGGAGGGTGGGAGGGAGACGCAAGAGGGAGGGGATATGGGAACATATGTATAACTGATTCATTTTGTTATAAAGCAGAAACTAAGACACCATTGTTAAGCAATTATACTTCAATAAAGATTAAAAAAAAAAAAAAGCGTCGTTTACCACAATGTTCATTTCAGCACTGTTTACAATAGCCAGGACATGGAAGCAACCTAAATGCCCATCGACAGATGAATGGATAAAGAAGATGTGGTACATATATACAATGGAATATTACTTAGCCATAAAAAGAAACGAAATTGGGTCATTTGTAGAGACGTGGATGGATCTAGAGACTCATACAGAGTGAAGTCAGAAAGAGAAAAACAAATATTGTATAGTAACGCATATATGTAGAACCTAGAAAAATGGTACAGATGAACAGGTTTGCAGGGCAGAAATAGAGACACAGATGTAGAGAACAAATGTATGGACACCAAGGGGGGAAGTAGCGGGGTGGTGGGGGGTGGTGGGATGAACTGGGAGATTGGGATTGATATATATACACTAATATGTATAAAATATATAACTTATAAGAACCTGCCATATAAAAAATAAATAAAATTAAATTCAAAGAAAAAACAAAAAAGCCCTCCATGTAGGGGCAAAAGTGGACAAAACTAGATGCAACACTCTTGAGAATCTTACCTTAATAGGACATAATTAATGGGAGTACTCTACATTATACCTTATGCCATGAAGTGAGAAGTCTTAAAAATATGGATCACCTTATTTCTATAGGTATCAGTGTGCACAGACGCACCTAGAAAAGTGAAATTCAAATGCATACTCTCTTTATTCACTGATGATTTGACAGATGTTTACTCCAGCAAATCCACTCAAGCCTCAAAAAGTTTTGTTAAAACATAACCCAGGGCTTCCCTGGTGGCGTAGTGGTTGAGAGTCTGCCTGCTGATGCAGGGGACACAGGTTCGTGCCCCGGTCCGGGAACATCCCACGTGCCGTGGAGCGGCTGGGCCCGTGAGCCATGTTCACTGAGCCTGCGTGTCCGGAGCCTGTGCTCCGCAACGGGAGAGGCCACAGCAGTGAGAGGCCCGCATACCGCAAAAAAAAAAAATAACCCAATAAGCAAATAGAATTCAATTTTCCACTGAAGGGAGTGTATTTATATCCCTCAGTGTTATATATATTGGACTACATGAGCTGTGTGGTTCTTTCCAATTCTAAATTTTTGAACTAAATGCACATTATAGGTATGTGTATGTACATTAGAGTTTCCAAATTACTCTGGAGACAGGAGTTCAAGCAATAATGGCAATTGTCTTTTTGAGATTATCAAAGAGGTCACTCTAAGGACTTGTGCTGACAATGATAACAAGAATCATCAGCACCATATTTAAGTCAGTTTTTTTATAGCTAGAATCAATGCATGAAAAAAATCACCTTAATTTTTTTTTCAAACACACATGAAGGAAGTCAGGAACTTTTCCCCTCTCTAGAATTAGTCAATATAAAACACCAACAACTAAGCTTTCTGCTATAGAACTATTTTCTATACGATTAGAATTTATATTGATATTAATTCAAGGTAATTTTTTTTCTTATATGTTCTTGCATTATCTAAAGAGCCATTCAGTAAATCATTTTTCTTTCAATTTTATCAACTATACCATCTAATGGTCTAGTTTCATTTTTATACATTTTAAAGCATTTATTCAATAGTAGTAATACATTGAACATCAACTGTATGCAACGCTATTCTAATGAACAGGAGAGCTATGCAGAAATTTGAAATACAGTACTTTCTTCAAGGAGCTTAAACTGATTTGTGAAGTTATCTTATATATAAATTATATATAAACAATATAATATATGCAATGTATATATGACTAATGTGTTAATACATATACATGTATGACACTAAAATCACAAACATAAAAAAACATTTTAAGGACCAAATAAGTGGATTAGTCACTAGTGCAATAAGTATGTCAGATTATGCATATTTCACCATGGAATGAAACGGTTAGGATAAGCTTAACAAACAATATCGGAATTAGATTATGCCTTAAAAGTGAATAGACTTCAAATACAATCAGAACTTCACTAGATCTGGAAAACAAATGGGTTAAAATATAGTGTGTCCACAGGGAGATCAGCTCGGTGCTTTGTGACCACCTAGAGGGGTGGGACAGGGAGGGTGGGAGGGAGGGAGATGCAAGAGGGGAGAGATATGGGGACATATTTATATGTATAACTGATTCACTTTGTTATAAAGCAGAAACTGACACACCATTGTAAAGCAATTATACTATAATAAAGATGTTAAAAAATAAAAAAATTTTTTAAATTAAAAATAAAAATGGTAAAAATATATATATATATAGTGTGTCCAAAACATTTTGAAGTGACAAGAATAGACTGGACTTGTCAGGAAAAAGGGAAGAATTGAAAGATTCACTTGGAGTGCAAATTAAATTCAGATTCTGGAGAGTTTTGTGTTCCTAGTTCAGGAATCTTTGGTTGCATTATTTTATATGAAATGAGAAACCATGGCATGTTTTTTCCAAAATAAATTATTCTGGAGAAAATTTTATGAAGATCAGTCATACAAGAATTAGTATTAGGAAAATAGAAACTAGAGATAAAAATAAAAGGCTCAGGGACTATTTCAAACTCTGTACCTGATGTGATTAGAACCTAAACTATATGTCATTATTAAGTGGAAGAAATGAAAAGGAAAGAACGAATACTTTCAACAGATGTTTTTTGAAGAATTGGCAAGTTTTGGTAAAGGATTTAGCATGGTGGGGATAAAACAGAATAATTCAGGTTTTAATCGTGGGTGACTGAAAAGTGCTTCTATTACTAATAAAGAAAATGTTTGTTTTGAGAGGTAAGAACATCTACATTATAAAAGTTGAGTTTTGGGTCATAATGGATCATCCAAAGGGACACAACAATGAAAAATGATGAAGATACAGAATGGGAGATCAGAACCATAGATACATATGGATAATGATGCCTGAATAAAAGGAAGGGGATTTACTAATAAGATCATTTGTGATGACCAACACTGCAGGCTCCATGGAGGGGTAAAAGACAAAACAGATTTGGGGCAACAAGGAAAGGGAGAAGGGGTATATAGGTCATTTGTATTTAAATGACTTAGCAATGAAGACAAGAAATAACAGGAAACACAGTAGGCAGAGATAAGCTTTTAAAATTTTTAACGCACTATATTCATCCAGCACTTACTCATGAGTGAAGATAAAAATCATTCTTATATATGCACGGTCTTAGAATATCTACCACATAGATACTCTGCTGAATATATCGTTTGAAATTTCAGAACAGGTGAAGATTAACTGAAATCCAGGATTTAAGGATAGCAAAATACCAGGAAAAATAACTTACAAATATTGAAACTCTTTAACATATAGGCACATGTCTAAAAATTATACATGTGTGTATGTGTATATACATATATGTGTGAATGTATATCCACATATGTTTATGTATATGTTGTGTCTATGTTTCCAGAGCTTTTAAGAGTCATGAAAAATTAATAAAAAATAGAACTGAATCTAGTACCAAATGAGTCTAAGAAGAATAAAAATAACATATCAGAATTTTTTAAAGATGCTCCTGAGGTATAGAGTTGTGACTGTTTGTACGTAAAAAGCCCATTTTACATGGTGGTCCAGGACTCCCCAGGTTAACCTGCCTACCCTTAAGCTCTCTTGTGAAGAAGTGTGTGGCCATCAGGACTTCAGCTGAGGAACCAATTCCTTTGATATAATGTCCTGTTATAGCAAATTAAAAGAATAAAGGCAAAAACAAGCAATCTGAGAGTTTGGACTACAGTTTACTCAACTTAGGTATCCACCGTAACCCTAAGACATAGTAGAGTCTTAGTTAATAACTTTTAAGTGGAATTAAAGAACTGGGCCCTATGCTAGCACGATTTAACATTAGAGTGTTTCTGCAAATGTACCATGAAATTAGAGTCCCTTTTTTTTTTAATAGTCCTTTCTTTTCTGTAATTAATTAAAACTTTAAAATTCTCTTTGTACGAGTTTTATTAGGTGATGTGGCTACACCAAAGGGAATATTTATTTGGGGAATTTAATGACATGAAATTAATTTCCATTGATATGATTCTGATTTAAAATTCAAGGACATCTGAACAGTAGGTTTGTGAAATGGTGTTAAAGACCTTCTGGCTGTTTCTTTCATCAACTTTTTTTTTTTTTTCCTTTTACCATCCTACTTCATATCTAGCAGGCATGCCATACATGACCAGGAGTTTGAAAAATAAATGACTGCAGCTGTCAGTGCCTACTGCTTGAATTCTTGAATTCCTTTATGTATATCTGGGCTGCACTGTGTTTTCCAGTAGCAAGCCATTTCGAAAGCAGGCATGATGGTTCTTTCATGTAAATTAATTTCTACAGCGGTAACTTTCACACTTAGCCTGGGGCTCTTCTTTGTGACTTTTGCATTTATTTTAAACATTGGATTTTGAAAATTAAAATGTATTTTACTGAGTTTAACTTTTATTGGAGACATCTTGAAATTATTACTTGATCTGCATTTTATTTACTTTTATTTATTTTTTTTCAAAGAAAACATTGCTTTATTAACTGTGTTTGCCAACACACGCGGAGTGCAGAGGGGTCCTGAAGACACAGGCCCTGGTGGGGTCTGGACTCTGGAAACCCCCAGGAGTGAGCAGGACAGGATGGGACTGGGAGCTACCAGGCAGCAGCAACACAGAATCATGAAGGGCACCCGGGCAGCGGATCTGCATTTTAAAAGCAACTAGTAAACAGGTCCCTCTTAAATAATTGCTTGTTGGTTATTTCACCACTGTGGCATTCTTTATCTGCATAGACTGCTTCCAGCACCACTCTCATGTTCACCTCTGCCCTGTCACACTTCATTCCCTTTGCTGTTATTTTTTTCCATTAACCTAAGGAAACTTTTATTTGCATCCATGATCCAGCCCAAATTAAAATGTTCCCTTTTGAGTTGTTTGGAAATTCAGGTTTTTCAAAACTGTGGTGCTCACCCAAGATACTTTATTCTGGTAAACCAAATGTACTACATAATTAAAACATTCTTTCTGGCTTTTATCTAGTTAATCTCAAAATTTTGTCAGTGCTAGGGACCTTAAAAATGTACTCTGGTTTTACTAAAAATAGAAATTGCCATAGTCATTTTATCCTGTTTATTTTCTGTTTATAGTCTTGAAAACTTCCTAAGGACATGAAATCTAGTTTTATTATTGATTCTCTGATTTCTATTTGGAAGAAATATATTTTCATATAGTCAGATAATAGATATCCTTGAGAAATCTCTCTTTAGAGTTAAGATTCATCAACACACTGTAGAAATGTCTATTTCAGACAGTGATGGTGCTTTTAACTCAGGATTGGCAAATATTTTTTGACAGCAAACATATGACCAAAACTTTACTGGTAACAGAAAAAAATATATTTGTCTAGGTGTACAGTATTTAAAAAAGAAATATATTCCACTTATGGAAGTTTGTTTCATACAAAAAGCATAACTTGGTATCCAGGAGTCAGGTGGAGGAGGGTTCAAATCCTGAGACTGCCACTTAGCTGTGTGACACATGGGGCAAGTTCCCAATCTTTCTCAACTTCATATTTTTCATAGGTAAAATAGGATCTAAAACAGTCCCTATCTTAAAAAGGTTATAGGGAAGATTAAATGAAAAAGTATCTACAAAGTGCCTGGGTAACACCTAGCAGAGTTACATGCTCACCAAGAATAGAAGCTATAAAGAGTTGTAGAGTTACTATCTACACTGATTTGTCAGGTGTGTACTCAAATGTATGTAAACATGCACTAGATGTGCTTACCCAATGATTTTCTATTGAAATATTTTGTCAATTTATATCTCTACGTAGAAATTTATTAATGGTAAATAAATATGATGTCTGACTTCTAGAAAATTCAAATCTGCGGGAATAAATCTTTGAAACAATAACAAGTAAAAGCAACTGGTGTTAGCAGTATTATTTACATTTAGTGCTTGGATAGGTATAATTGATATCTCAGGGTCGCTTTAACTGGAAAATCCCTAATTACCAGTAAATTAGAGTGTCTCTGTTTATATTTGCTGACCATTTGGATGTGTTATTCCATATAGTATCTAGTTATGTCCTTTCTGTCCTATTATGCTACTCGCTTCCCCTCACCATTTTTGTTTCACAATTTGTACAAACTCTTTGTATTACACAGATAGTAACCCTCTCTCTGTCCTTTGTTTTGTGAGCTATTTCCCCAAAAGCTACTGTTAGTCTATAGACTTTGTTGATGATTTATTTTGCTACAGAAGTTCCTAGCTGTGTGATCTATACCTTTATGTCCTCATCTGTAAAACAGAAATGATAATAACTACCTCATATAGCTGCTAAAAGAATTAAGTTATATCAGGAAATTGCTCAGACTGGTGTTGAGATGGTAAATGCTAGTGTGACTTCCTAAAGAAGATGTAATCAAATATGTATCCCTTTTCCTACAGAGATTCTAAATTTCCACTTTAATTTTTAAACACCTCTTATTTTTTCTACACATTCTTGCAGTTTTTTAAATTTTTATATTTTACAGAGCTTTATTTCCAGATGCCTGGACAGTTGTGCTAATACTATTGATGATATAATCTCTTTTTATCCCACTGAGTTGAAATGCCACCCATGTCATTTAATAAATTTGTATATCATGGAATCTGTTGCTGAATTCTTTTCTGTACCGCTAATCCTAAGTCAACACTGTCTTGATTTGATTATAGTGGCTTTATAGTTTTTTGTGTTAGTTATCTGTTAAATTATACCAACTTTTCTTACTTATTTTTTTAAATTTGTAATTAACATAAATTGTAACAAAAATTGTAAATTACTTGCTCAGTTTTCTCACAAAATCTAGTTTGCATTCCAATTTGAAATGGAATAACATACGTATATTTATTTTTGAAGTGACTACTGTAGTTCCTAATAAATACTTGAAGAGTGGGTGGAAACATCATTTCTCTTTTTTTATTGTTATTTATTTTCCTCTTTAGTCTCAAATATATCCCATTCTTAATTTTGCTTTATTACGCTTGACTGAAGGAACTTACTTCCTAGTTAATTCTCCATATGATGTTTTCTTCACCTCATTTTTGTTACCAAAATTTTATTTATTTGACCTGTTTAACTTCATAAGTTGCTTTAAAACTTTTAGGGAAAACAAAGTTTGATGCAAGAAATGCCTGCATATATCCTCACATACATGAAAAGATATGAGAACTTGATAGAGAATTCAATTAGATTTGCCATACATCCTTTAATGGAAAATATATTTAATGGAAGATGGAAACTTTAATTGAAAATGGAATATATGAATCAAGAATATACTAAAAAGTTTGTTATCAGGGAAGGGTACAAATGCCAAACCTAAATTTTAGATGATAACCTAATAACTGGAACAAAATATAATAAAATGTGGGTTGTTAAATAATGAAATCAATTGGGTAAGTGTAAATGAATTTAGTCTATTTCTGTTTTCCTTTATATGCAGTTTTAAATTATATTTTAAAAGCATAAATAAAACCATATATTCGGGCTTCCCTGGTGGCGCAGTGGTTGAGAGTCCGCCTGCCGAGGCAGGGGACACGGGTTCGTGCCCCGGTCTGGGAAGATCCCACATGCCGTGGAGCGGCTGGGCCCGTGAGCCATGGCCGTTGAGCCTGGGCATCCGGAGCCTGTGCTCCGCAGCAGGGAGAGGCCACAACAGTGAGAGGCCCGCGTACAGAAAAAAAAAAAAAAAAAACACCATATATTCTAAGAAACCCTCTATTGTTTATTAAATGATATGCATGATCACCGATTTCTGTGGTTTTAAATCTCTCTCTACACACACACACACACACATACAAACACGCATACACGTATAGCTAAAGAGACAGCTTAAATTTTCCAATAAAATTTCTACTTTAGCCTTGAAAATTGCTGTCTCATTTAAAGAAAGAAAATTTGTGTGAGAAGAGGCAAATTCCCTAGACCCTTCTGCAGAGAGATGAATTCAGGAGGTCTGGTGTTGCAGCACAGGAATCTGAATTTTAAGAACCTGTGGTAATTTAAATGATGATTGAGTGTAATCACACCTTAATAAATATCACACTGTTTCAATTCCTTGGTGAGGTCAGTTTTGGTTTTTTCTATCACCAGGTCTTTGTTTTTAACTGTGTAGTAGGGATGATAAAAGTATAAGTTTCCTCATTCCTGTGAAAGTTAAACAAGAAATAATGTGCATAATTAGCATAGCAGCAAGCATACAGTATGTGCTCACTAAGGATTAGCTTCTGTTTTAATTAGTCATTTACCATTATGGCAATGTTAACATTACAGTATGATCTATTTATGCATTTATTCCCCTTTGTATTATAATTTCCTGAGGGAAGAAAATATTTCTTTTCTGTATTTGTACCTCTAGAAACTGGCTTAATGTCTGACGTGTCATACATGCTCAGTACATTTGTGTTGAATGAATTAATGAACTTAAGTGTACACACAGAAAATTATCAAAGTTAGCAGGAAGGATATAGAGTAAAGTAGAAGGCAAATGGGATATAAAAGAACCAAGTGACAATTTGAGATAACAAAATGAGAGGATGGATGCCCTGAGGCAATCCTGCTCTCATCTCCACTCATATTCTGGTTCAGTCCCTATCTGTTCCCTCTGGTCTAGGTCAGCATCCTCATCTGCTCATACAAGTGGACCCCATTCAACTTTGCAGCTTCATTCTGCTTCTGTTATCTCTCCTTTACCACCCTTACTCCCTATATTTGCTGTAATATGGATTTTGTTCCCTTCTACTGAAATAATTATGTCTTATTAGACCAAACATACTACCGTTGTTCTTTAAACCAAGTGTCTATTAAAAGCACATTAATGGAAAATTTCTGTAATATAATAATGTTACTAGAAATGTTTCTGTAATTTTATTTCTTATTTAGTTTTTTTTTTTCCTTCCAAGAGTATCCTCTATGATACTTTCTTAGGGCACAAGTACAATTAAAACATTTATTAAAATGCATAAAAATAATGAGTATCTATTTACACAACACTAAATTTCCTCAGCTATAGGGAAATATTAAAAGTATTTCATCCATAAGCCCTGTTTTAAAATAAAATACATCTTAATTTTAAATATTGCCCCCAAGCAACCTTAAATATTTTGTTCAAAATTCAAAGAAAATCTATAGATTAATACATGCATCTTAAAATAATTAAGGCGTTTACCTCATTTGGGTATTTTTTTGGTTTTAACTTTTTGGCTGTGCGGCATATGGGATCTTAATTCCCTGACCAGGGATCGAACCTGTGCCCCCTGCCTTGGAAGCGCAGAGTCTTAACCATCGGACCACCTGGGAAGTCCAAGGTGTTTACATCATTTCGAATGACAATGAAATTTTTACTAAGAATTAGAGTTTGCTTCTAAAAACATTACCAGTAATAAAATATCTGATAATTTGAGTATATAAAATAAGCTACCACTTAATAAATTATTTTTTATTGCACTAAATGATGAATTGAAAGAATTCTTGGAAATTTCCAAAGTACTCTCAAGTGTATATTATAGGCTAGATATATAAATTTAATACATAATAAAAATGATTTATTGAAATTCTCATCTCCCCCTCCATGATGACAGCTGCTGGAAGGAGGTAAACTTGAAATGTAGCAACTGTTCAATCTCTCTCACAAAAATATTTTTCAGCTTTCTCTATGTATATTTTTGTTGTCATGTTTATCACTGTAACTAGTTTATTTCAAAGGAGACTACTTGATATTAATATTTAGTCAGCAAGAATTTTCTCAATGTATATTTTTAGAGGATATGATAAAATAAGGCACTGAACATATGCACGTCATATGCATGTCATATGGCAGATTCAACTTCTAAACCAGCTCCCAGATATTAACACAAACAGAGCTGAGTGGGCAATCATATTGGTGACACTGTGATATGATGTGGTGGCACATTAGTTAGGCTGTGAAACTGCATAACAGATGCAAAGCAAGATAAGCACCTCAGAACAGTAAGCTAAATATTACCTCTAGATCATCTGAGGATGATTTAAATTATGAACAGAACAAAGTTATGTTTAGAGTAGGATTCATTCATTTAATACATATTTATTGAACAACTACTATGTGTAAGGTGCAATTCTGGGTGCTCATCAATCAAACCTAAAATTTCATCATCTCTGTTCTCAACAGAGCTGTTTAGTGACTAACTACCAACATATCAATAGTTTTTTCCTCTCTTTAACTAGGCACAGGATGACCAACTCATGCCAGTTTTAAAAGTGACCTCCAAGCTAACAGAGTCCAAAATTGTAAGAAGAATAATCAACAATTCTACAGGTAATTTTCTAGGTCCTAGATCTTGATTCTCAGACCTGTGCATTCTAGTTCTGTGAGAAACAACATCGTATATTGGCTGATAGTTCAAACTATGTACAGCATCCTTTAGGAGAACATTCTGAATTTTATAGAGAATAATGTTACAGAGTGAAAAATAAAAGAATTTGTTCAATTACTACACGGCCCTACAATTGATGTAATGGTTTCAATTCTCAATAGCCAAAAATAATTAATTGTTTTGAAGACAGTTACATGAAACCCTTAAACAGTTGGCTTGGCTTTCTTAGATACTTAATATACACAGCTGCACTGCCACAAGATTATTCCTGTGTTCACATAGAGTGCAAAGAAGAATCTGGACAACTTTTCTCCCCAGCCCTTGTAGAACAGAAGTACAGGCCAGACAATATGGGCTTAGAATCCAGGGGGGGGTACTAAGGTCTTTGGAAAACTTCCCATCCACAGTGAATGTACCACTATCTTGTTAGTTTTCACCCATTTTTTTTTTTAATCCTCTGCTGCTGTAACATCTCTCCATTTCTTTCTTCTTTAAAAAAAAATTATCTTTATCCTCTCATCTGTGGCTTCTTTTTAGGCCTGCCAGTAGCAGTCAATGATACTCATAGGCTTTGTGAATCTTTTCACAAAGGTTTATATTAAAGAGTATTAACTGAGTATGATTGCTCAATTTCATGTTGATTATCATAAGCTTTCCATATATATCCAAGTGTATTTTATGGCCTATTTCCTCAGCTTTACTGACAGCAGGAAATTTTTGGTGAAATTATGCTACCTTGGAATATAATATGTAAGCATGTATATAATGTTATATGTTTGCTGTCCACTTTAGCTAACTAATGATACATTGCATTAGTCTAGTGGCCTATCAGACTGCCCAGGAAGCTGTTAGATAAAGCAGGCCTTTGTTAAATCCACACTGTAAAAGACAACTTTCTATCATTGTCCATCTAATCCACAATCATGCAACAGAAACCTGTGGGCAAATTATAGATTACTTTAATACATTCTAAAGCTTTAGTTTTACCATTTCTTCACTATTATCATTAATTTATAAAACACTCAGTCTTTACAAATTGTTGTTTGTATTTTCTTAAGAATGAATGTTTCTTTTAAGTATTTTTTTTCCAAATCCCACAAATGTAAATGTAAATCTTTGTTCTGATGAATCTTATACACAGCCCATAGGCAAGCGATTTTAACCTTCCCAACCCTCAATTTATTTGTTGATTAAAAGAAGAATAACTATAACAGCTAAACGACAAGCAATGATGGTAGATTTCCATACTATGCACCACCACCAAAGCAAGGATGTTGGAATCTTCTCTAACCCACACACCATCACGGCTTCTCTGCACATCAAGGAGTTCAATCTTGGTTCGGGAAGAGGCACAGAGTGTATATGAACACTGGACAACTCAGTCTTTAATAAAACAGAGTCCTGAAACATTGACAGAAATGATCCACTGATGGCTCTAGAAGTTCCTAGCCTGCAAATGAGGAGGAGAGCAAACCAGACTCAAAGAGCAGAGGTTGGTATATAGGCAGATGATTGGCTTCCAAGCATTCCCTGGAGGGCTCTTAGAGTTGATTCCTTCTTTTCCACTTAGCAACACCACCAGGTCTTTAGATCCCCTTCTCAACACATCCTATTCTCCAAAGTTAAACTCTTTTCCTTTCCCTCTCTTGTTGAGCAAATGGGGCACAGACAGAAATCTTTATAGTCATGTTGAGTAAATGTAAAACATAATTTATTAAGAAAATATGTACAATCAGAAAAGCAACCTTGTGTTAACCATCACTCCAGTTCTCATTTTCAAACATAGCAGCAGTCATCGGTGAGGCTTCCTTGTAATGGACATACCATGGAAAGGGTTCCTGGGGTGGGACTATTTTGATGCTGCACAGACTTGTAGGGACAGGCAACAAGGAACACCTGCAAGATTATAAATGTTCCTAGTTGAGGAACTGGCCTTGTTTGAAACGTGGAGCATCTGAGATCAGCAACTGGAATCTGTCATTGTTTCCTTGAACTAACTCAATCTGTTTCTGCTGAAACAGATTTTTACTCAGGTTCTGAAAGGGAGAGGAAATGAGCCTCTACTGATATCCATACTTGTTTTTCCTCACTATTATAGTTCATCTACCTCATTTTCTATCTGTTGAGGAAGGAAATGGGAAAAGGAGTATCATCAGTATATTCTTTCTGAGATTTTATTTTCAATCTTCTTTATCAATGTCCTTTGATTCTCAAGAGCCTAATTAGATTTTTTTAAACATGACCAACAGTAGTTTCTTTTTAATTGCATTCCTCTCTAGACAATGTTTAAAGGGGCTAGAAGTTCCAGAAACAAGGAAAGCATGAAGATAAATACGTCAAGATTTTATCTTGCTATTTCTATTTCACAAAGTTTTTCTTGAGAATTAAATGAGATAAAGTATGTAAGGCATTTATCCTAATGCTTGTTAAGCACAAAGTAAGGGCTTGATTTATTGAAGCTTCATTTCTGTAGCTATTAGTTACAAGTCAAGTTTGTCACGAAATGTCCCTTACATACAGAAATTTAAAATGAATACAATAGCACGTTTCAGGCTCATTTTAATATAGCAATTTGGTAATAACAACTTCTTTAAATTCAACCACTTTAAGATGATTTGTTGATTTGAGGTGCATCTGTTAATTATCAAATAAAACTGGCTTTGTCATTCAGCCTCTAATACTGCTATTTAATGTCACTGAACTGTATGGAATATATGGGATGCAGCACAGAAAAATTAATAAACAACTTAAAACTGTGTATTGGCAATAAACAAGAGTGATATGCAAAGTAAATCAAAATCTAATTTAGTAATAATACTTGTAGTAATAATCTATGGGTTTTTAAGGATTATAAATAAGATATATTTAATACCCTTAAAAAGATCCTAAATATTAGGAACATTTAGTCTCATTTCTTGGGAAAGGAAAGTAAGGGTAGGAGAAAATAAATAAATGGCCCAAATGCCACATAAGTAATAAGTGAGAGGGGCAAGACTCGAGTCTTGATCTACCTCATTCTCTAACTTAATCTCTCACTATTAGACCGAACTGCCTGACATACACTTCGTATTTCCCCAGAACTAGTAGCTTAGAGAAACATTCACTGGCTGTGTTCACAGTGTATTTATTTTCTGATAGTTATTTATTGTGAAATTCCTTATCCTTGTAGTTTTTCTAATGGAAAAAATACACTGGGATGAAAATACCATGGGAATACTGAGGGGTATTTATCTTAATTATTTCTTAGCTCCTTTGGCAATAAATAAGCAAGATCTTTCCCACCTGAAATAAGTATTAAGCATCAGGTTAAGATTAATAATAAAATGATGCCTGAATTCTATGCACATACATGCTTTTTTCACCCATGCTCACTATTTCCACATGAGAGTTGAAGGTATCCAAAATATACACACTATATTAGTCAAGGTTCTCCAGAGAAGGAGAACCAATAGGCTAGATGGATGAATAGATAGATAGATAGATAGATCTAATAAGCGATTCTATTATAATATATTGGCTCATGCAATTGTGGAGGCTAAGAAGTCCCATAATCTGCCATCTGCAAGCTGGAGACCCAGGAAATCTGGTAGTGTAGTTTGAAGGTCTGAGAACCAGAGAGCTGATGATTCCAGTCCAAGTCTGAAGGCCTGAGAACCAGGAGCACAGAGCACAGTAGAGAATCAATGTTCTGGTTCAGCCAGTTAGGCAGAGAGGAATTCAACATTCTTCCACTTTTTTGTTCTATTGGGGCCTTCAATGATTGGATGATGCCCATCTCCTTTGCTAAGTTCACCCATTCAGATGCTAATCTCTTCTGCAAACACCCTCACAAACACACCCAGAATTGTTTAACCAGATATCTGGGCATCCTGTGTCCCAGTAAAGTTGACATAGAAAATTCACACACCAAACCTTAGTTCCTCTATTAGTAAAATAAAGATGATAATAATAGCTATGTAATACGTGACAAAGATGAGTGTACCCACTGTTTGGGACCACCAAAGTACTTGTGAACTACTTTAACTGTTATATTAACTTCATGGATGTTTGAAACTGGGAAAGTACATGTAAAAAATGTTTCAGGGCAGATCAATGGAGAAAAGTTATTTCAGTAGGAATGTTGGATTTTTGTTCTACCAATTTGAAGGGGAAATATAAGTAGGCATATGTACCTAGTTTATCATTATGATAGATACTATTTTTTCTTTAAGAACATCAATTCCTAAAACTTGCAGAGTTATACTTAGATAAAATGACATAATTATTGGTTTTATACAGAAAATAAAAATGTCATGTTATTTAAAGGTGGCTGTAGGCTATTCTGAGTCATTACATCCAACTCTGAATGACACCATGAATAGGAAATTCTGGGCATTCTGTGGTGACCACAGCAACTTGTTATGGGATGTAGCTATGTGCACAATGCCAACAGGACCTATTTTTGACCCCTTGTGAACATTGCCAACTGTCCTTTCACTCAGACCTTTCACTTCTAGATGAGGAGACAGAGAATACATACCCCAAACCCTCACCATTATAGAATTTGGGGCTTTGTTTAAAGATTGATTCTCATTCTTGGCATATTCTGCACTTACTATTGCACTAAAAGGGATCCTGCAGTCTTAGCATTAATAGTAGTGTTAGTGTCTTGTGATTGCTCTCATCCTTCCCCAAACAGTGGCCCATAAAACAAAAACAAAGAAGAAAAAATTATATAAGCAATAATAGATTAATATGAACCAATTATTCAATGAGAAGGTCCTCTCTTTTAAAATAGGTGCTTGCAGAGGTGACTCTAAAGTGAAATTCTGCACTCTAGGCCTCCCTACGTACTGCCTGGAGAAGACTTTCCAGTGTCATTCTCCTAAATCACATTTGATTGATGAGATCCCATAGTGGAGTTAGAATGCTGTGATGAAATGTTTATGTGAGGTTTTGAGAAGGCTAGGCCTAGAAGAAGAGAAGGTTTGTATTTTTAATTATACAATGTGAGTATAATCTGAGCACTAGAGTGATCAAAACTGGGAACTTTCAGAAACTCAATGGGTTCAAAAGCGGGGTGAGGAATAAGAAAAGTAAGAAAGCAAGCCTCTCATGAAGCTGTTCACTGAAAACAGAGCTGAGAATAAATTCAGGCTAGACCCGAGGAAAGAAGTGAATCGACTAAAGAAAAGCCAGAGTCAAGGGCTTGTCAGGATCCTGGACAGCACCAGAAACAGAAGGCTCTGGCAGGAAACCATGGAAGATTATTGGCCTATTCAAAGCTAGTTGAGGAACATGAGCTGTGAACCTATAACCTATAAGCAATTCCTGCTTGGAATGTTGTCTGTGCCCCAAGAAGACTTTATTTTGAGACATGTAAAAGCATGCTGGGTATCAAGAGGAGTTTCTAGGGGGAGGATTTAACCTACAAGTCTTTTTAAGCCCTTTAAATAGGCCTGCAGTTGTAGCCCACAGACAGAACTATGTGTCAAGAAAACAGATCCTAGCCCTAGATCTGTTACCATCTGCCTAAGCACTTGTGATTGTTATTAAAACTTTCTGTACTACTTTTCTTATCTCAAAATTAGGAAATTCTTTATTGCTCTAAAATGTCATAATTCAACATCAAGTCCAACTATTGTATGAGTATAAGGGGGCGGTAATTCATTTATGCATATATGACAACTTCCCCTTCAATTTCCACTTTCATTCCCACACCTGTGAACCAGTAGGGGATATTTATATGGTTTAATGCAATGCAGATTCCACTGCTGGTCTTTTTACAGTTGTTAGAGTTGTCTAAAGAAAATTTCAAATGATAAATTACAAATTGATCCTTAGAAAGCAATCTCATAAATCAAGGGTCAATAGCATTAAAGACCTTAACAAGGAAAATAAGATGAAAATTGTCTTCTTGATTTAAAATAGGTTAAAAGAAAAGGTATCTAATTTCAAATTGGTGCTGAAGAAACATATTTCCTCTCTATATTTCATATATTCATTCATTTATGCCTTCATCTAACAAATATTTATTGAGCACCTACCATATGTCTAGGACTCTACTAGGCTTTGGTGATAGAACAGGGAACAAAACAGACAGAGATCTCTGCACTACTGCAGCTCACATTCCAGTGGAGGGTCGGGTCAGAAGATAATCATAGAATGTGGAGGGTGACACACATTACAGAGAAAATTAATACAGACAAAGAGGATAGGGAGTGGATGATGAGGAGTGGGAGATGCCTCCTTTTACACAGAGCCATCAGGAGATGGGATTTTAAGAAAGGAAGGTAACCTGGGAGTCTGACTTCTTGAGATGACTCAAGTATCCCAGAGTAAATGACATAACTGACATAATCACTTTAGTTCTGATGATCTCACAGTGGTCATTCTGGTGAAGCTGTGAACGTTGGGGTGAGGGAGCAAGACTCAGGGCCATGCCGGAAGTGTGCAGAAGTCCAAGTACCTCCCTATCCTGCCAGAGTTGATGTGAAGGCTCTGAGGGAGGTACAGGCACTTCTGAATGGTTTGAAAACCCTCAATAATCAAATACTTGAATGGATAGGGAGAAGGTAAAAAAAAATTCTACTGAAAGTTATTTAAATCAGTTTAATATTGAGGAATAAAGAAGGACATTTACAAATGTAACTATTGAGAGGCTGACAGGAGGATAATGATTCTTAAAACTTTCACTTTAAATGATGTATATACTTTGAATTTAAGTCAGAACTAATGTAAGAAATTAGTAGGCAGGCTTTAAGGTATTAGAAGCTAAACTCTTTCTGCAGGAATGCAAGTTTAGTGAGCATGCAAATTTTTATTAAAAAATAGAGTAAGCATGAATATCTGTTAGGATTTTTAGCAAGGTCTAAGAAACTTCGACACAACATAAAATGTACACTTAAAAGAGCAAATGAGGATCCAAATCTCAAATCTACATGTCCTTTCTATCCACAGAGGGAAAAAGCACATTAAACAAGGCTCCTACTTCTCCCCAGTACTACTATTTATTAATACATGTGGACTAATTTCTTGTAACCTGAAGGAAGTAATCATGGGATCCATATTTAATATTTATATTGATTTTCAGCTACCATTGAGAGAGGTTTTGAAGACTTTAGAAGGATCGGAGTGACAACATGCAATTTCCTGATTAAAAACAGGGAAGTAAAAATGTTTCAATTCTCCTACTTCACTGTTGACATTATTCACAAGAGGAAATATTTTGGGGCAATTCAAGAAATAAACTGATCAACTAAACCAAGCAACAGATTTATTGAGAAGCCCGTACACAAAGGAACAAGAAAACAACAAAACAAACAGGCAAACAAATAAACAGAAATACATATACATGCACACACTCACACAACATAAAAATTGCCCCTCTTTTTTTCATGCTTTCATGCTTAGGTATTTGATATCCTCTGCATAACACTCTTCCAAGTTCTAATTAATGCTTTGGTCCTTTGTGAAATTTTGATTTTATGATATGATTTGGTATAAAAGGAAAGGAAACTATGTTTTAGAAGTATACTACTATATATTTCAAATCTTCCAAGATAAAATTGGCTTTTATTTTACCTCTTCACTCCACATGTCACAAAGTTGTTTTTAAAATGATGAATTACAGCTCCATAGAAAATATGTTAGATTTTCACACAGAGATCATTCCACTAATGTGATTCAGTCAAGAGATATTTCATCTGTTGTAGTCAAAAAAGAAATGACAGATTGCTAAAGGAGGATGAAATTTTGATTAACAGGAATGCACACATGGCTACATAAAAATGATTTGTTGAGAAATCTAAATAAAACTAATAGCAAAAATATTAAAAGACACAAAAAAACTCAAGTTTTAAGAATCAGTCTGCACTTGATATTCAGGATATTAATTGCAATTTCTATTTTTTAACTATTTTAAACCTTTAATAATTGTGACTGTTTAAAGAATAGTGATAAAGAATAATGATAAAAGTAAAAAAAAGTATTAAAACACCAATTTCTTTCCTCATGATTGCATTCTCCTTTTTAAATTTTGCATAAATTATTATCTTGCTTCTCCGTATAATTTTACCATATCTGTAAGTGCTAAACAATGTATCATTTAGTTTTGCCTGATTTTGAAGATGGAATCATAGAGTATGTACTATTCTGTTACTTTTATTTCAATCAACATTACATTTTTGAGATCCATCCACATTGTTGTATGCAGTTTGTTCATTTTCAGTGTCATAGCATTCAATTATATGAATATACAATAATTTATTTGTTAGTTCTGTCAATAAACATTTTGATTATCTGAAGTTGCTTTTTTCATTTTTACTTATAATTCTGCTGTTAACATGTATATACCTTCTGGTACCATGAACAAGAGTTCCTCTGTGGAATTTATCTATGATGGAATTTTAGGGTTGTAGGGTACATGTGTATTTTACTTTATTAAGTAATATCAATTTATTTTCCAAAGCATTGCTAACAAACTATATCCTATACCTACAATGTATGGATCTTCCTCTTTCTTCACATCCTCACCAACACTTAATAATGAGGAAAGCTAAATGCTGACAATCTTACAAGGTTAAATCACACCTTTTCATTATTAATTAGCACCATTAATATTAATAACCCTAAGCATATTTTCCCTTGTTTATTAGACTTTAGTGTTTCATTCATGAATTGTCTGTTTGTACTTCTTGTCAATTTTTTATTGAGTCATTTTCCTTTTTATTTCATACATTATGTATTCTGGGTACACTTTGTCAGTCATTAGCATTACAAGTGTCTTTTCAAAGATTCAGCTCTGCCTAGTAACTTTCTTTATAGTGTATTTTGATGAGCAGTTGTTCTTAATATTAAGGTATTTTAAATTAAGATTCATATGTTGAGATAACTTTAGATTAATATGTAGGTGTAAGAAATAAATAGAACAAATAGAATAAATCCAAAGAAATACATATCAGAACACATAAATAGTCAAAGCTTTGAAAATGAAAGTCTTGAAACCATGAGAAAGGACACCTATCTACAAGTCAAAAACAATTCAAATGACAGCAGATTTCTCATCAGAAACCACGGAGTGCAGAAGACAGTGGTACAACATTTTTTAAGCACTCACACACTGAAAGAAAAAAAAAACTGTCAATCTAGAATTCTGTAACCAGTGAAGTATCATTCAGGAAAAAATCAGCAATCAGTAAATTTTCAAATAAAGGAAAGCAGAAAACAAAGAATAAAATGGCAGACTTAAGGCCTAGCATGTCAACAATTACATTAAATTGTAAATAGTCTAAATATGCCAATGAAAAGACAGAGATTAGAAGAATGAATTAAAGAGCATAATTCAACTATATTATTTCTATATAAAACCCACTTCAAGTATAATGACATAAGCAGGTTAAAAGTAAAATGAGGAAAAAATATAGCAAGAAAACATTATTCAAAAAAAGCAGGAGTAACTATATTAATATCAGATAAAGTAGACTTCAGAACAAAGATAACCAGAGACAGGGAAGGGCATTTTATATATATATATATATATAGAAAAGGGCTCAATATACCAAGAAGAAATGACAATTTTGAACAACAGATTTGCAAATTATGGGAAGCAAAAATTGATAGAACTGAAAGGAGAAATAGAAAAGTCCACAATTATAGTTAGAGACTTCAATACCCTACTCTCAACAATACATAAAACAACTAGACAATCAACTAAGTTTCATATTTTATACAAAAACTAACTCAATGGAGAAGGTGTGGAGAAAAGGGAACCCTCTTGCACTGTTGGTGAATGTAAACTGATACAGCCACTATGGAGAACAGTATGGAGGTCCCTAAAAAAACTAAAAATAGAACCACCATACCACCCAGCAATCCGCTCAGTGCTTTGTGACACCTAGCGGGGTGGGATAGGAAGGGTAGGAGGGAGACGCAAGAGGGAGGAGATATGGGGATATATGTATATGTATAGCTGATTCACTTTGTTATAAAGCAGAAACTAACACACCATTGTAAAGCAATTATATGCCAATAAAGATTAAAAAAAAAAACTAACTCCAAATGGAATCACAAACCTAAATGTAAATGTGAAAATTTATATGTAAAATATACAAAATTTTTATTTAAAACCATAGGAGAAAATCATTGGTATCTAAGGCTAGTCAAGAGTTCTTAGACTTGATTCCAAAAGGATGACCTATAAAAGGAAAAATTGATATATTGGATTTCATCAATTTTTTTAAATTTGTTAAGTAAAAGGCTCTGTTAAGAGCATGAAAAGACAAGCTACAGAGTTAGAGAAATATTTTTAGAACACATATCCGACAAAGAACTGGTATCTAGAATACATAATGACCAAAAAAACTGAACAGGAAGAAAAATATGCAATTAGATAATGGACAAAAGATATGAAAAGACATTTCACTGAAGAAGCAATACAGATGGCAAATAAGAAAATTAAATGATGCTAAATGTCATTAGCCACTAGGCAAGTGCAAATTAAAACCATAATGAGATAATCACTACTTACCTATCAAAGTGGCTAAAATAAAAAATAGTAGAATTCCAAATGCTGGTGAGGGTATGGAGAAACTAGATTACTTATACATTATTTGAGATTGTAAAATGTTATAGCTACTCTGGAAAATATTTTGGCAGTTTCTTCAAACATTCAAGTGATATACAACCCAAAAATTTCACCGCTAACCATTTATATTAGAGAGATAAAAACTATGCACACACAAAAACTTGTACAGAAATGTTTACTGTAATTTCACTTATAATAGTGAAAAATCAGAAACAACACAGATATCCTTCAACACACAGATTCAGAAAAAGGAATGTTGTACTGTTTCACACACCAGCCTAGGTATCTCTAGAGAACTAAGCTAAGTGAGAAAAAGCAACCCCCAAAAGTTATATATTGTTTGATTTTATTTATAAAACATTCTTGAAATGGAAAAAATACAGAGAGCTTGAGAGCATAAATTAGTAGTTGCCAGGGATTACGGGTTGGGAGGAGAAGTTAAGTGTTGCTATAAAAGGGAACATGAGGAATCCTTGTGTTGTTGGAACTGTGGGGTTTTTTGTTGGTTTTTATTTGAAGTGTAGTTGATTTACAATGTTGTGTTAGTCTCAGGTGTACAGCAAAGTGATTCAGATATATATATTTTTTTTCAGATTCTTTTCCATTATAGGTTATTATAAGATATTGAATATAGTTCCCTGTGCTATACAGTAAGATCTTATTTATCTATTTTCTATGTAGTATAATATATAAAACTGCCAAACTCCTAATTTATCCCTCCCCCCTCCTTTCCCCTTTGGTAACCATAAGAACAATAATAAATTTTATCCTCGATATCTTTTGATTATATTTATAGTAAGTGACATTTTTAATTGCATATTCTAAATTTACTTTCCTTATTGAAAAGCAATTAACTTGTGTGTGGATCTTATATTGAGATAGCCTGCTAAACTCACAAATTAGAAGTATATATATAGCTATATATATTACTATATACATATATATCACAGAATTCTGAGTGAATCCTTATAGGATAGCATTATGCTATTTTCCAGGTCTTTCCATCTTTCTCTTCTAATTTATATCTCTTAGTCTCTCTATTCTGGATAATTTTTTTCATAAATAGATATATTAAAATTCAATAACTTTTCTTTTGCTTATGTTTAATCATTGTTTAATCCATCCATTAAACTGAATTAAATTTTGAATTTTGAATTTCTAGAAGTACTGTTTAGTTCCTGTTCAAATCTAATTGAATTTGAATATATATTGGAATTTTCTGGTTCTTATATTATTATATTTTATTATTTTAATCATATCAAACATACTTATTTTATATTCTGCATCTGATTTGTCCTATATCCACAGTTTTTGTGGGATTGGTTCTGAAGGCTTTTGGTATTGTTACTCTCAGTCATGGTGGCTTTTCCCTCACATATTTAGTGCTCTTTGATTGTGATTTCATCTTTTTTGAATTTTACCTGTGCCATATTTTTTTCTTTAGTACTAGGTTTAAAGTGTTAATTTGCCTCTATCTGATGGGTAGGAAAAATGTTGGTATAGGATCTCTTTATAATTTTTGTTTAAGGTTTTCAGACAACACAGCCCATGGGATTATTTCCCCAAAAGTGCGTAAGTGTAGGCTAGTAGTTACGAATTTTCAAAGGATTCTTTTTCTTTTGCTGCCTTAAACTAGACTCAGTGTCAAATTAGGCAGACATTGCACTAGATATATCTGCAGGACATGGGCCTCATGTTTATAGTTGTATAGATGATGGGTGCAGCCTCCTCTCACTTGCAAAAGTTGACAATGATCCAACCACACATAAATTTAATGCTTATCTATATTCGCGCAGTTTATTCAGCCACTTGGTTATCTATAAAAGAGTTCAAATTTTTCAACAATGTCCATTTATCTTACAATGATGATGTTTGACTTTATCTGTTCTATTTAACTTTGAATTTGATTTTCTTATTAGTGGTTTGTACTAAACTTAATGGGTCAAAATTTTAAAGTCAGAAATGATTTTAAACTCATCTCTTTACATATACTCTAAATTACAAGATTAAGTGATGTTTCCTAAATGTCAGCCTCATACTCACCTTTCACTCCAGCCTCTTCCCTCAACCTACAATACTGTCCTAACCTCACACTCCACACAGTCCCACTTGGTAAAAATCTAATACCACCTCAAAGCCCAAGTGAAACATGAAGTTCAGTAAGCACTCCCTTACTGTCTGCTCCCACAGTCACACCACGCTGCCAAGGTTATTTATTTTATTCATATATTTTAAACATTAATAAAATTTATTCATCCTCATTTCAGTGTCAAATCCATAATTAAATACCTGATTAGAGAAATCTTGACCTTTCTTGTTATATTGTAAAGTAACATGGTATAATCTGTTTCCTCAGATGAGAAAGTTAAGATTTAAAATATTATATATAAAGTAAACAGAATCTTTATTTCAAAGCAATGAAAAATGACTAATGGCACAAAAAGGAAGTTGATGAAGAATGACTTGAAGTAGTAACTATGTAACTTAAAATCTCAGGGCACACATTTGGGGAGTAGTTTTTTTTTATAATGCAGTTTTGAAATGACAAGTAAATGAGACTTGGATATAATTCTTTTCAACTATGGCTCTGAGATGTACACTACTTTGAAAGTAAAAAAGTTATGTTTTAGAAATAGATTAGAAAAACATGAATTAACAGATCTGATAAAATTACACCAGAGATGTTAATATCAAGAAGTAAAAACCTATAAAACACCCTTCAAAGGGGTACAAAACAGAGCCCTCTCCCAGATGTTATTTGGAAAATGAATTATGCACCAAACAAGTAAACACCTGAAGGAGAAATATAAACTGGGTGCAATTTAATTGATTATACCAATCTCACTGTGACAAATATAGCAATGGTTTTTCATTAAAATTTATAAAAGAACTACAAAGGTTACAAACAGTTCATAGCTTTTTTTTTTTTTTTTTTTTTTTGCGGTACGCGGGCCTCTCACCGCTGTGGCCTCTCCCGCCGCGGAGCACAGGCTCCGGACGCACAGGCTCAGCGGCCATGGCTCACGGGCCCAGCCGCTCCACGGCATATGGGATCCCCCCAGACCGGGGCACGAACCCGTATCCCCTGCATCGGCAGGCGGACTCTCAACCACTGCGCCACCAGGGAGGCCCGTTCATAGCTTTAATGTTCCTTCATTATCCACTTTTTTCACCTTCTTCTTGTACTTCTTTTATATTTTAAACCATATTCATTTAGCATTCGGCCAAAAGAAAGAGCAAGGCCTCTTGGACCCGCCACCAATGATTTGTTAAGCTCATTTTCTATTCATTTGTTTATAGATCAAATGTAGAAAGAAAGGCTCAACATTATTGAACATATTTAATAAAAAGCACACACACCAAGTATTTAAACTTTGCATTGTGCTACGTTAGACATTTTGGAAGAAAGACAATAATTACACATAAGTAATTGCTTTGATGTAACCTCTCAAATCAATACAGCTACTTAGTACAAGGTAGGCATTTATGTATGTTTAGCATTGGCACTCTTTCCAGAGTATGATATTTCAGGTAAATGTGCTTTATTGCAGACATAAGAAAGCAGATAAATGAACTTCTTATTGACAGCCTCTTTCTCACTTGCTAGCCTTTATAAGTGGGATGTCATTAATCTCCCACTTGCTACAACAGAAGTCTCCACATTGTTGACCATGCAGCCCATTAGTAAAAAGTTTTTGTTTTGGCTACTCTACTTTATAATTTACAAATAATAAAATGGTCTTATGTAGATTACAAAAAATAAAAAGTTTTCCAAAGTAGAAATTTTAAATGAATGTGATAAACACTAGCAAAAGAAAGACCTAATATTTTCTTTCTGTAACTTTTTGGATCATCTTGCTTACTCCCTGAGGTATGCATGCACCATTCTAGAGACCATCATTCTAGAAAACCTATGTGTCTCTGTTAGACACCACATGTAGTATATCTACAGAATGTAGGAAACTACAATAAGTGCTTTTCTGGTACTTTCCCATAGAATCAGAAGGTTTTTATTAAGTAATCTTCACGTTTAAGTAAAATGAATCTTTAACAGCATTGCCACATAATACTTTTTTGCCCAGTCATAAAAGCTAAAGTCTCACCAATAGCTGGTGAAAGGATTAATCTTAGGTCCAGCATAATTATGGGATACTCTACACAGTCCAGCCTATTTTTCATTGTATCATTATTTTTTATATAATGATTGATTTTTCCATTCTAAAAATAAGCACAGGATATATGATCAAGCTAGACTCCCGGGTTCTGGTATATTTAATATTCATGTGTGGGAAATGAGTAACTAAATTTTGTCATTTACATGCTTTTACTGTTGGTTTCAGTGGTCCAATATGCAAAATATTATGAGGAGCAGTGGTCAGCTGTACCTGTTTCCATTTAACAATGACAAAAGTGATTCTATAAGTTGAATTACTAAAGAAGTACACCTGCTTAGAAGTAAGTTTTAAAATACAAGTTATCAAAATCTAAATTATCAGAATAAGGGGCTTTTAGGGGTAGCTGCATTTCCACTAAAACCTCCCAAAGCTGTGCATTCCTAACAAGTGGTGGAATGATAAAAGCGGGTGTTGGGGCTTCCCTGGTGGCGCAGTGGTTGAGAGTCCGCCTGCCGATGCAGGGGACACGGGTTTGTGTCCCGGTCCAGGAAGATCCCACATGCCGCAGAGTGGCTGGGCCCGTGAGCCATGGCCGCTGGGTCTGCACGTCCAGAGCCTGTGCTCCGCAACGGGAGAGGCCACAACAGTGAGAAGCCCGCGTACCGCCAAAAAAAAAAAAAAAAAAAAGCGGGTGTCATGTAGACTATTCCTGCATCTTAAACCCAGTGTCCTGTGTCAGGGTTTCATGTTACTAATGCTGCTTTTTCATGATAAAAGTAGATCAATGACTCTGTGCAGGTCATATGTCTTAGAGAGACCAAGATCTCTCTGATGAGTCCTTGATGTACTATTACAACGTCGATGTGATTACTAAAATATACAGTTTAACCAGAGAAAATGAGGTATTTTAGCAAAAGAGAAATACTGATTTCTAACTGCATTTTGACATCAACAATGCAAAGGTAACCAGAAAAAAGAAGGAGCTTATTGTGTTTTATGACAATATATCACTGTATTCCGAAATCCAATTGTGACCATGGGATGCTCCTTTCATACAAGTCCCTTGCATGAAAGTTTTGAGGCACCCACATAAGCAAATGATGCATTGCATTAGACACAGATGTGAGAGTTAATTGTAAACTTGTGGAGGCAACATAAAATCAAGGAAACAATGATTTTAGGATGCAAACAACAAGATGTTAGTATGATATTATGTGGTCTATTAAATTTTTTAGGAAACACCTAGAACCCTAGAATCTTAGAATTTAAAAGTCAGTGTGTGCATCAATTTAATTCAATCTTCTTTTGTTTTTATAGATGAGGAAACTGAGGGCAGAGAGGTAATATCTTACTCAAGGTCACAAAGTGAGATAGCACAGAACCTAGACCAAACCCCTGGCATCCTAGTCCTTAGTCTAAAATATTCTATTACCCTACCTACAGCACATTTCTTAGACTATTAAATGATATTATTTTATAACATAAAAGTAAATTTTTTTTATTTTAACAATGAAAAGCCACTTGAAGACCATCTTGGCAAACAATGTTGATTATTTTAAAAATTGCTCTAACTATAAAATAATGAGGATAATTTCTTTCTTATTATCTTATTTTGAGAGGAGTTTCAAAACAAAAGGAATCAACAGAAGGAATATATATTAATATAAAATCAAATATATAAAATAAAAATATATGTTAATAAAGTAAATATAAATAAATGTATATATAAATATATATATGGTTATATACAATACATATATATACCTATACATGTACATATATACACATATGCACACAAACGTATACTACATTCATGAATATCACATTCATTTGAGTGATTATATTTCTATATTTTCAAGAATCAGGTTTTATTGTTTTATAATCAGTCTATAAAATAATAAATGATGAGTCTGTGACATATTGAAACACAGAAAAATATATGGTGAGGCAAATTAGGTTATTATTTACAAAGGAGAATTTACCAGAGAAAAAAATGAGGAAATCTGATAAAATAGAAGATTCTCCTCCTGATTAGCAATATAAGAATCTCAACTTTTCAAATGAAGCAATTCTTAGAGGTCTTCACTATACTACAAATTATATTTCTAAAATTTCTTAACTATGATTGGTGGGAGCCTTCTTGCCAAAAATGAGGCAAAATCAGGCATCTTTAGCAAACTGATAGATCTCTTACACGCACAGCAATTTTGAGGAAACATGAATATAACATTTCTGCAGTTTGCTTCACTATATTATTTTGATACATTTTATTTTAATGTCAGCTCTGATTCCTTCTTTATATTCCAGTGAGATTCATGGCTGCCTTGCTGGAAAATCATAAGCTTTGTTATTGTCCTGCCTTTGAAAATTAAAGAAAAATTTGTTTCAACTGGAAACTCTTAACAGAAAAGAGTATGAAAAAAATATTGCATACATGTATTGTGTGTCACAGGGGTTGTATCATAAAAAAAAATTTCTTTGTAAAGAAATCTAGGTTGTTCAGGTGGGGAAATACTATCTTAATCTAAAGAAAACATTTCCAACAGGTGAGTGAAAATCATAAGTTAACCTTTACAGTTTTGTGTTCCAAAATTATATAAAGCTGACAAAATAATATTCAGATAGCATTATCACAAAAGTAATGTATCCCTCCATGAAAAATGAACATAACAGGGGAGTACTGTAAGACAAGTGAGCAGCTGCCAAATCCTCCAGTGACACTGCTTGTTGACATTCTCCTCAATCCATTTTGCATGGTCTCTCGGCACTTAATGTGCAGAACATTCACATTTGCTGGCCCGATGCTTTTCAATTACATCCCTTTGCTTGGCCTGATACTAAACATGCCACCGGGTGACAGGCAGAGCAAGATGAAAAAGACTCCTATTCCATCTCACTTTTCCTGACCTGCCATGCCTCATGCTCATCCCCCTTTTCGACCCTATTTTATGCTAGAAAGATCACAATCTTTGTGGTGTATTACCCTGAAATTTCTTCAAAAATGTCCCAGTCCCTAAATTGGTCTCCATTCAAGAAAGATATATATCCCTATCCCCTAAGTGACTAACAGATCTTTAGACCTCTTATCTATAATTTCCATAGACTATGACCAGTACCAGGAAAATGGTATACTGCCAAATGATTGGAGCACTGCATATAACATCAGTAGTAAAAGCAATACACTGAATTCAGAGGATCCAGATTTTCGAGAGACTAAATGAATTATGTATGTCAGTTAGTCATACTGTTCATTGATTTTTATTTTTAAAAATTTAGTAGGTACTTTCACATTTGACCTTTAAATCAATGGACATAACCTCTGGTCATGGATTTCTTTCCCTTGGGAAAAGAAAAATTATGGTACATAAAAATAATCATCAAGAATATTATAGTTATTATCAACTGCTCTACCAATGTAATCAAGTATTCATCTATTTATTTTTATGTGAGAAATTAAAGCACACGTGTTGCTATCCATGTAGCCCATATTAACTAGAAAATAAGAAGACTAAACTGAGATTTATCTCACCTTCAGTACTGGCCCTAATATCAACACATGGATAAATGTTATGCTTTACAAAGCTTTGTTCTTTTTCTTGAACATAGCAATACAAGCTTAGTTTCTGAAATAGAATTCTAAAGTTACTTTCTTGCTTGTAAGCTATTCAGAGTTCAGTCTTAAGGCATGATATTTGTTCTTATTTCTGGGGGTCTGCAATGATCCCATCTAATTAATTAGAATTCATTATATTAGAAATTAGGGGATAGTTCTTCCCTTCTGAACAAGATCACATAAATTCCAGACTCCCTGTTCTATAGGGATATTATACAGGGGGACTCTATAGCAAACAATGGCTAGGATTTTTAGGTTATAGAATATTCTTGCTTTTTACTCATCTTTATGTCTCTATGGGGAATCGTAAATATTTTAATTTTTATTTTTGGTTAATTCTTTTTTTTTTTTTTTTGGCTGCATTGGGTCTTTGTTGCTGCACGCGAGCTTTCTCTAGTTGTGGTGAATGGGGTCTACTCTTCATTGCGGTGCGCGGGCTTCTCATTGCGGTGGCTTGTCTTGTTGCAGACCACAGGTTCTAGGCGCATGGGCTTCAGTAGTTGTGGCGCCAGGACTCAGTAGTTGTGGCTCGCGGGCTCTAGAGCACAGGCTCAGTAGTTGCGGCACACGGGTTTAGTTGCTCCGTGGCATGTGGGATCTTCCCAGAGCAGGGCTCAAACCTCTGTTCCCTGCATTTTCAGGTGGATTCTTAACCACTGTGCCACCAGGGAAGACCTTAATTTTTATTTTTAATCAAAAAATGTTCTCTGACCCTCAGTGAGAGCTGGGAGTCCCTATAATCAACACATGATTTGGGAGGTCCTGACAGAGCTTTTGGAAGAGTGCAGAAAGGTGATAGAGAAAACACTCCAGGCATTTAACATTTTTTTTCTGTATTGAAATGCATAATTGCTTTGTGAAGTTTCTGATGTGTTTTGCTCTGCAAACATACTATAATATGTATTTCTTAGGAGTCACTTTTAGTCTCTGTGAGGCTCAACTTTAAATTAATTTCTAGAATCTAATCAATTGTCTTTTTGTTTTATATAACAGTCTAATTTCAGATGATTTATAAAGTTGTATTACCAGAACATTTTGTAGTAATTTATTCAGAATTTTGAAAAACTGGGATGATTTAGAACAATGTATGCAGAATAATCAAATTAAACACAAAAATACATTGGAAATTTAAATTCCATAACTATCAATTAAAATAGTTATTCAATACCATTCTGCTTAACAAATTGACAAAATTAAGTAAAAAGTTAATTCACAATGTTAAATCAATGGTAATTTTTATACATTGA
This sequence comes from Hyperoodon ampullatus, assembly GCF_949752795.1. Taxonomy (NCBI): domain Eukaryota; kingdom Metazoa; phylum Chordata; class Mammalia; order Artiodactyla; family Ziphiidae; genus Hyperoodon; species Hyperoodon ampullatus. The sequence goes on from NC_136922.1 coordinate 69,878,951, forward strand.
ATGTGAACTGAACAATACTAGAAGTAAAGAAACCAGAATGCCATTATAGTGACTGAGAGGTGGAATTATGGGACTTTTAATCTTTCTGCTTTTCTTTGCTTTACAAATGTTCAAAAAACATGAATTAGGGGCTTCCCTGGTGGCGCAGTGGTTGAGAGTCCGCCTGCCGATGCAGGGGACACGGGTTCGTGTCCCAGTCTGGGAAGATCCTAGGCCCGTGAACCATGGTCGCTGAGCCTGCGCATCCGGAGCCTGTGCTCCACAACGGGAGAGGCCACAACAGTGAGAGGCCCGCGTACCTCAATAAAAACCCAAAACAAAACATGAATTAATAAGTTTATTAAATTTTATTTTAAATATAATACCGCTGTTATCTAGGGTAATTCCTTGATTACAGAGTCTTTTAGAAACGGTCATTCTTTGGGTAGGAATAACCAATTTCTGAAAGTCATCCCAAGTCAGCATAGTTATGGTTCATCCCCCTGTGTGCTCTTCCCACTCTTTCTGGTGCTTGATGTCCTTCTGCTCCCAGAAGCCGCCTACTCCTGTAATGAGGATAAATTTGACATGTTGGTAAGCAAGTGAGCATTTTTCACTATAAATTAGTTCCAATCTAGGTTCTATCTCAAACTAATATTAGGCCTTAAATCAATAAAGACTTTCACATTTAGTTTTCTAATTCCTCATTGTGAAATTTAAAAAAAGCTTTCTCATTGAAGGATTTAATAATGAGCTCTGCTACCAAAAACAAATGCATAAGGTAGTGTTTCTACCTCAAGAAATTCATGCTCTAGCTAGAAAATTAGATACACTAAACAAATAATTACAAAATGGTGTGAAAAACATCAAAACAGATGTCTATTTAGAAGTGCTAAGTGAGCACAACAAAACAAACTATTTTACTTAGGGAGTTTGTGTAAGAAGATGACATTTGGGAAAAAGGAAGTACAAAGAGAAGTGAAATAAAGGAATCTACGCAGCAGGAACAATCCAGGCAAAGGCACAGAGGCTCAAATTCATGAACCATGTTCTAGGGAACAACAAAATTTGTATCGACGAGGTTGGTGGAAGAGGAAGCTAAAATTTACTTTTAGTTTGCTTCTGATGAATTGGTACAGCATGCTAGCAAGCTGACTTTTGTGCTATAGATAAGAGAACAAATATACATTTTGGAGGTAATCACGGAACAAGGTCCTTTAAAATCTCAATACACATTACTAAATGAAGTTTGCCTATTGAATTGAAGTCTTTTAGGCGTCAATGAGAGGTAACAGGTCCACGGTGAAGACTAGCCACAGTTCCCCAATGCCTATCACTGTGTTCTTCTGTGTAGCAGTAGACACATTTATTCACAGAATCCTTGCACTCCAATGTTGAATGAACTGGGACTAGGCAGATGATTGCAACTGTGGCAGAAACTGAAACCTTCTCAGTCCTGGGGCACATGTGGCTGATCAGTCCATTGCTTTTTGATTCCTATCTCGTGGGAGTTGTTGTCGATATTTTATCTCATGATAACCACATGATTCATGTTTTAATAATTTTGTTCCTTGATTTGGTTAGTATTAAATATCACTTTGGTTAAATAATTCCAGTCAAGAGAATATTCATAGCTCTATAAGAATTGCAGTATTAATTTAAAGATATCATAGAGAAGCTCACCCAACTTTCTTTTTAACTGCACCATTAGTTTATTTTTTTTAATTTTTTTTTATTAGTTTCTGCTTTATAACAAAGTGAATCAGTCATACACATACATCCGTTCCCACATCCCTTCCCTCATGCATCTCCCTCCCTCCCACCCTCCCCATCCCACCCCTCCAGGCGGTCACAAAGCATTGAGCTGATCTCCCCGTGCTCTGCGGCTGCTTCCCACTATCTATCTACCTCACGTTTGGTAGTGTATACATGTCCATGCCTCTCTTTCGCTTTATCACAGCTTACACTTCCCCCTCCCCATATCCTCAAGTCCATTCTCTAGTAGGTCTGTGTCTTTACTGCCCTTTTAACCGTAGGTTCTTCATGACATTTTTTTTTTAATTCCATATATATGTGTTAGCATACAGTATTTGTCTTTCTCTCTGACTTACTTCACTCTGTATGACAGACTCTAGGTCTATCCACCTCATTACAAATAGCTCAGTTTCGTTTCTCTTTATGGCTGAGTAATATTCCATTGTATATATGTGTCACATCTTCTTTATCCATTCATCCGATGATGGACATTTAGGTTGTTTCCAGCTCCGGGCTATTGTGAATAGAGCTGCAATGAACATTTTGGTACATGTCTCTTTTTGAATTATGGTTTTCTCAGGGTATATGCCTAGTAGTGGGATTGCTGGGTCATATGGTAGTTGTATTTGTAGTTTTTTAAGGAACCTCCATACTGTTCTCCATACTGGCTGTACCAATTCACATTCCCACCAGCAGTGCAAGAGTGTTCCCTTTTCTCCACAACCTCTGCAGCATTTATTGTTTCTAGATTTTTTGATGATGGCCATTCTGACTGGTGTGAGATGATATCTCATTGTAGTTTTGATTTGCATTTCTCTAATGATTAATGATGTTGAGCATTCTTTCATGTGTTTGTTGGCAGTCTGTATATCTTCTTTGGAGAAATGCCTATTTAAGTCTTCTGCCCATTTTTGGATTGGGTTGTTTGTTTTTTTGCTATTGAGCTGCATGAGCTGTTTATAAATTTTGGAGATTAATCCTTTGTCAGTTGCTTCATTTGCAAATATTTTCTCCCATTCTGAGGGTTCTCTTTTGGTCTTGTTTATGGTTGCCTTTGCTGTGCAAAAGCTTTGAAGTTTCATTAGGTCCCATTTGTTTATCTTTGTTTTTATTTCCATTTCTCTAGGAGGTGGGTCCAAAAGGATCTTGCTGTGATTTATGTCATAGAGTGTTCTGCCTATGTTTTCCTCTAAGAGTTTGAGAGTTTCTGGCCTTACATTTAGGTCTTTAATCCATTTTGAGCTTATTTTTGTGTATGGTGTTAGGGAATGATCTAATCTCATACTTTTACATGTCCCTGTCCAGTTTTCCCAGCACCACTTATTGAAGAGGCTGTCCTTTCTCCACTGTACATTCCTGCCTCCTTTATCAAAGATAAGGTGACCATATGTGCGTGGGTTTATCTCTGGGCTTTCTATCCTGTTCCATTGATCTATCTTTCTGTTTTTATGCCAGTACCACATTGTCTTGATTACTGTAACTTTGTAGTATAGTCTGAAGTCAGGGAGCCTGATTCCTCCAGCTCCATTTTTCGTTCTCAAGATTGCTTTGGCTATTCGGAGTCTTTTGTTTTTCCAAACAAATTTTGAAATTTTTTGTTCTAGTTCTGTGAAAAATGCCAGTGGTAGTTTGATAGGGATTGCATTGAATCTGTAGATTGCTTTGGGTAGTAGAGTCATTTTCACAATATTGATTCTTCCAATCCAGGAGCATGGTATATCTCTCCATCTATTTGTATCATCTTTAATTTCTTTCATCAGTGTCTTATAATTTTCTGCATACAGGTCTTTTGTCTCCTTAGGTAGGTTTATTCCTAGATATTTTATTCTTTTTGTTGCAATGGTAAATGGGAGTGTTTTCTTGATTTCATTTTCAGATTTTTCATCATTAGTGTACAGGAATGCCAGAGATTTCTGTACATTAATTTTGTATCCTGCTACTTTACCAAATTCATTGATTAGCTCTAGTAGTTTTCTGGTAGCATCTTTAGGATTCTGTATGTATAGTATCATGTCATCTGCAAACAGTGACAGCTTTACTTCTTTTCCAATTTGGATTCCTTTTATTTCCTTTTCTTCTCTGATTGCTGTGGCTAAAACTTCCAAAACTAGGTTGAATAAGAGTGGTGAGAGTGGGCAGCCTTGTCTTGCTCCTGATCTTAGTGGAAATGGTTTCAGTTTTTCACCATTGAGGACAATGTTGGCTGTGGGTTTGTCATATATGGCCTTTATTATGTTGAGGAAAGTTCCCTCTATGCCTACTTTCTGCAGGGTTTTTATCATAAATGGGTGTTGAATTTTGTCGAAAGCTTTCTCTGCATCTATTGAGATGATCATATGGTTTTTCTCCTTCAACTTGTTAATATGGTGTATCACGTTGATTGATTTGCGTATATTGAAGAATCCTTGCATTCCTGGAATAAACCCCACTTGATCATGGTGTATGATCCTTTTAATGTGCTGTTGGATTCTGTTTGCTAGCATTTTGTTGAGGATTTTTGCATCTATGTTCATCAGTGATATTGGCCTGTAGTTTTCTTTCTTTGTGACATCCTTGTCTGGTTTTGGTATCAAGGTGATGGTGGCCTCGTAGAATGAGTTTGGGAGTGTTCCTTCCTCTGATATTGTTTGGAAGAGTTTGAGAAGGATGGGTGTTAGCTCTTCTCTAAATGTTTGATAGAATTCGCCTGTAAAGCCATCTGGTCCTGGGCTTTTGTTTGTTGGAAGATTTTTAATCACAGTTTCAATTTCAGTGCTTGTGATTGGTCTATTCATATTTTCTATTTCTTCCTGATTCAGTCTTGGCAGGTTGTGCATTTCTAAGAATTTGTCCATTTCTTCCAGGTTGTCCATTTTATTGGCATAGAGTTGCTTGTAGTAATCTCTCATGATCTTTTGTATTTCTGCAGTGTCAGTTGTTACTTCTCCTTTTTCATTTCTAATTCTATTGATTTGAGTCTTCTCCCTTCTTTTCTTGATGAGTCTGGCTAATGGTTTGTCAATTTTGTTTATCTTCTCAAAGAACCAGCTTTTAGTTTGGTTGATCTTTGCTATCGTTTCCTTCATTTCTTTTTCATTTATTTCTGATCTGATCTTTATGATTTCTTTCCTTCTGCTAACTTTGGGGGTTTTTTGTTCTTCTTTCTCTAATTGCTTTAGGTGCAGGGTCAGGTTGTTTACTCGAGATGTTTCCTGTTTCTTAAGGTGGGATTGTATTGCTATAAACTTCCCCCTTAGAACTGCTTTTGCTGCGTCCCATAGGTTTTGGGTCGTCGTGTCTCCATTGTCATTTGTTTCTAGGTATTTTTTAATTTCCTCTTTGATTTCTTCAGTGATCACTTCGTTATTGAGTAGTGTATTGTTTAGCCTCCATGTGTTTGTATTTTTTACAGATCTTTTCCTGTAATTGATGTCTAGTCTCATAGCATTGTGGTCGGAAAAGATACTTGATACAATTTCAATTTTCTTAAATTTACCAAGGCTTGATTTGTGACCCAAGATATGATCTATCCTGGAGAATGTTCCATGAGCACTTGAGAAAAATGTGTATTCTGTTGTTTTTGGATGGAATGTCCTATAAATATCAACTAAGTCCATCTTGTTTAATGTATCATTTAAAGCTTGTGTTTCCTTATTTATTTTCATTTTGGATGATCTGTCCATTGGTGAAAGTGGGGTGTTAAAGTCTCCTACTATGATTGTGTTACTGTCGATTTCCCCTTTTATGGCTGTTAGTATTCGCCTTATGTATTGAGGTGCTCCTATGTGGGGTGCATAAATATTTACAATTGTTATATCTTCTTCTTGGATCGATCCCTTTATTGTTATGTAGTGTCCTTCTTTGTCTCTTCTAATAGTCTTTATTTTAAAGTCTATTTTGTCTGATATAAGAATTGCTACTCCAGCTTTCTTTTGATTTCCATTTGCATGGAATACCCTTTTCCATCCCCTTACTTTCAATCTGTATGTGTCTCTAGGTCTGAAGTGGGTCTCTTGTAGACAGCATATATATGGGTCTTGTTTTTGTATCCATTCAGCCACTCTGTGTCTTTTGGTGGGAGCATTTAGTCCATTTACATTTAAGGTAATTATTGATATGTATGTTTCTATTCCCATTTCCTTAATTGCTTTGGGTTCGTTATTGTAGGTATATTCCTTCTGCTGTGTTTCTTGCCTAGAGAAGTTCCTTTAGCATTTGTTGTAAAGCTGGTTTGGTGGTGCTGAACTCTCTCAGCTTTTGCTTCTCTGTAAAGGTTTTAATTTCTCCATCAAATCTGAATGAGATCCTTGCTGGGTAGAGTAATCTTGGTTGCAGGTTTCTCTCCTTCATCACTTTAATTATGTCCTGCCACTCCTTTCTGGCTTGTAGAGTTTCTGCTGAGAGATCAGCTGTTAACCTGATGGGGATTCCCTTGTGTGTTATTTGTTGTTTTTCCCTTGCTGCTTTTAATATGATTTCTTTGTGTTTAATTTTTGACAGTTTGATTAATATGTGTCTTGGCGTATTTCTCCTTGGATTTATTCTGTATGGGACTCTCTGTGCCTCCTGGACTTGATTAACTATTTCCTTTCCCATATTAGGGAAGTTTTCAACTATAATCTCTTCAAAGATTTTCTCAGTCCCTTTCTTTTTCTCTTCTTCTTCTGGAACCCCTATAATTCGAATGTTGGTGCGTTTAGTGTTGTCCCAGAGGTCTCTGAGACTGTCCTCTGTTCTTTTCATTCTTTTTTCTTTATTTTGCTCTGCATCAGTTATTTCCACTATTTTATCTTCCACCTCACTTATCCGTTCTTCTGCCTCAGTTATTCTGCTATTGATCCCATCTAGAGTATTTTTCATTTATTGTGTTTTTCATCGATGCTTGATTCATCTTTAGTTCTTCTAGGTCCTTGTTAACTGTTTCTTGCATATTGTCTATTCTATTTCCAAGATTTTGGATCTTGGAAATAGAATCTTGGATCAGCTTTACTATCATTATTCTGAATTCTTTTTCAGGTAGACTGCCTATTACCTCTTCATTTGTTAGGTCTGGTAGGTTTTTATCTTGCTCCTTCACCTGCTGTGTGTTTTTCTGCCTTCTCATTTTGCTTATGTTACTGTGTTTGGGGTCTCCTTTTTGCAGGCTGCAGATTCGTAGTTCCTGTTGTTTTTGGTGTCTGTCCCCCGTGGCTAAGGTTGTTTCAGTAGGTTGTGTAGGCTTCCTGGTGGGGGGGACTACTGCCTGTGTTCTGGTGGTTGAGGCTCGATCTTGTCTTTCTGGTGAACAGGTCCACGTCTGGTGTGTTTTGGGGTGCCTGTGGCCTTATTATGTTTTTAGGTAGCCTCTCTGCTAATGGGTGGGGTTGTGTTCCTGCCTTGCTAGTTGCTTGGCATAGGGTGACCAGCACTGTAGCTTGCTGGTCGTTGACTGAAGCTGGGTCCTGGTGTTGAGATGGAGATCTCTGGGAGATTTTCGCTGCTTGATATTATGTGGAGCTGGGAGGTCTCTTGTGGACCCGTGTCCTGAAGTTGGCTCTCCCACTTCAGAGGCACAGCACTGACTCCTGGCTGCAGCACCAAGAGCCTTTCATCCACCCGGCTCAGAATAACAGGGAGAAAAAGTAGAAGGAAAGAATTAGCAGAAGAAAGAAAGAGAGAGGGAAAGAAAGGAAGAAGGGAAGAAAGGAAGGAAGGAAGAAAGAAAGAAAGGAGGGAGGGAGGGAGGGAGGATGGAAAGAAAGAAGGAAAGAAAGGAGGGAGGGAGGGAGGAATGAAAGCAAAAGGAAGAGTGAATGGAAGAAGGGAGGGAGGGAGGAAGGAAAGAAAGAAAGAAAGACAGGAGGGAGGGAGGGAGGAAGGAAAGATAAAGTGGAAAGAAGAAGGGTGGGAGGGAGGGAGGGAGGGAGGAAAGAAAAAGAAAGAAGGAAAGGAGGAGCGGAGGGAGGAAGGGAAGGTAGGAAAAAAAGAAAGAGCAGGTAAAGTAAAATAGAATAAAGTATGAAATATAGTAGCATTATTAAAATTAAAAAGTAATTATTGAAAAAAAAAAACGGACAGATAGAACCCTGGGACATATGGTGGAAGCAAAGCTATACAGAGAGAATCTTACACAGAAGATTACACATACACATTCATAAAAAGAGAGCAGGGGGAAAAATCAAAAATCTTGCTCTCCAAGTCCACCTCCTCAATTTGGGATAATTCGTTGTAAAAAGAGGAAAAGGGCGAGAAGTCTGAAATCTTGCTCTCTAAGTCCACCTCCTTAATTTGGGATAATTCGTTGTAAAAAGAGGAAAAGGGGGGAAAGTCTTTAATCTTGTCCTCAAAGTCCACTTCCTCAATTTGGGATGATTCGCTGTCCATTTATGCACTCCACAGACGCAGGGCACATCAAATGGGCCGTGGAGCTTTAATCCGCTGCCTTCGAGGCTGCACAGAGAGATTTCCCTGTCTCTGCTCTCACAGCTCCCGGGTCTCAGCCTCGGACCTGGCCCCGCCTCTGCGCGTAGGTCGCTGGAAGGCGTCAGTTCTTCGCTCAGACAGGACGGGTTTAAAGGAGCCGCTGATTCGGGGGCTCTGGCTCACTCAGGCAGAGGGGAGGGAGGGGCGCGCAGTGTGGGGCGGACCTGCGGCGGCAGAAGCCGGCGTGACGTTGCAGCAGCCCGAGGCGCTCCGTGCGCTTTCCCGGGAAAGCCGTCCCCGGGTCCCGGGACCCCGGCAGTGGCGGGGTGCACAGGCCCCCCGGAAGGCGGGGCGGACAGTGACCCGCGCTCGCACACAGGCCCCGCGGCGGCGGCGGCAGCAGCAGCCCCAGCGTCCCACGCCCGTCTCCGAGGTCCGCGCCTGTCTCCGGCGCTTCCCCAAGCAGCCCTCTTAATGCCCTCTCCTCGCGCACCAGGAAACAAAAGGGAAAAAAGTCTCTTGCCTCTTCGGCAGCTCCAGACCCTTTCCCCGGACTCCCTCCGGGCTAGCCGTGGTGCACTAACCCCTTCAGGCTCTCTTCCTGCCGCCAGCCCCAGTCCTCTCCCTGCGCTCCGACTGAAAGCCGATACCCGAGCCTCAGCTCCCAGCCCCGCCCGCCCCGGCGGCCAAGCAGACAAGCCTCTCGGGCTGGTGTGTGCCTGAGGGCACCGATCCTCTGTGCCGGAATCTCTCCGCTTTGCCCTCCGCACCCCTGTTGCTGTGCTCTCCTCCGCTACTCCGAAGCTTTCCCCCTCCGCCACCTGCAGTCTCCGCCCGCGAAGGGGCTTGTAGTGTGTGGAAACCTTTCCTCCTTCACGGCTCCCTCCCACTGGTGCAGGTCCCGTCCCTATCCTATTGTCTCTGTTTATTCTTTTTTTCTTTTGCCCTACCCAGGTATGTGGGGAGTTTCTTGCCTTTTGGGGGGTCTGAGGTCTTCTGTCAGCGTTCAGTAGGTGTTCTGTAGGAGTTGTTCCACGTGTAGATGAATTTCTGATGTATCTGTGGGGAGGAAGGTGATCTCCGCGTCTTACTCTTCCGCCATCTTCCTCCGGGGACCTCCACCATTAGTTTAGATAAAGTAAGTTTCAAGGTTCTGTTTACTTCTATTCTTTGATTATGGGTATTAATGGGGAGATATATATATAGATAGATATATAAACATATACACACACATTACATATCAGCATAAAATTGAAGTGACTGAATAAAATCACCTTCTTACCCTCCTACCCAGTGTTACTAATTCATTCATTCAAAAAATATTTATCAAGCATTATTCTAGGCCAGGTAATTTTTCACCCTGGAGGAATATCAGTGAACAGAATGAAATCTCTGTCCATGTGCAGCTCTAATGAAGGAGACAGAAAACAAACAAATACATAAACATATAGCTCAACTCATAGTAGTGGTAAGTATTATGAAAAAAATAAAATCAGAATTAGGGAATCAACCATGCATGGGAGGGAGGACTACTTCAGATTGAGTGGTCAGGTTAAGACCTCTCTGATGAGCTAACATTTCAACTGTGTCATAAATGGCCTGGTTTGCACTTTTTTCAAATAATACTGAGAGTGGAAGAAGAGAAAAAGGCATTAAGAGCATTACAGAGAGCAATTATAATGCTGAACTATAGAATAAATGATGGCAAAGAAGGAAATCTAGGAGCTCTTGCAGAGGTCTGGTGATTGACAATGAAAAAGTAGTGGGGAAAATAGATGGGAGGTCTGAGAATTGCTGGAGCCATAATAAGTTGGCTAGAAAAATGGGAGGTGCTAGACAGCACAGACTGGTTGAATTCAAGGTTTCAGAGATAGTACTGTTTTGTTTTAATTTTCAAAGGCTTCATGTTTATTTATTGAACATGTAGGAGACACTTTCACCACTCCGGAGTTAAATTACATATGGCCTAATTAGAATATCCATAAACAGAGGTAGTAGTCTTATTGGTGATTGTGTTAGTCAGGATTCTCCAGAAAAATGGAACCAATAGATGACTGATAGATAGATAGATAGATAGAGATAGAGGTACAGTCATTTCTTGATATCCACAGGGGATTGGTTCCAGGACCTACCACAGATACCAAAATCTGTGGATACTTAAGTTCCTTATATAAAATGGTGTGGTATTTCCATATAATCTACACACATCCTTCTCTATATTTTAAATCATCTCTAGATTACTTACAATAACTAATACAGTGTAAATACTATGTAAATAGTTGCTGGAGCACAGCAAATTCAAGTTTTGTTTTTTGGAACTTTCTGGATTTTTTTTTTTTTGTGGTACGGGGGCCTCTCACTGTTGTGGCCTCTCCCGTTGCGGAGCACAGGCTCCGGAAGCACAGGCTCATCAGCCATGGCTCATGGTCCCAGCCGCTCTGCGGCATGTGGGATCTTCCCGGACCGGGGCACGAACCTGTGTCCCCTGCATTGGCAGGCAGACTCTCAACCACTGTGCCACCAGGGAAGCTCTGGAATTTTTTAGAAGATATTTTTGATCTGCAGTTTGTTTGCAGAACCCTCAGATAGGATAGCTGACTTTAAAGATTTAGATATAGATAGATATATAGATATATATATAAAGACATAGATAAAGAGATTTATTCTAGGAATTGGCTCACACAGTTGTGGAGACTGAGAAGTCCCACAATCTACTGTCTGCAAGCTGGAGAACCAGGAAAGGTTGTGGTATAATTCAGTTTGAGTCTGTAGGTGTGAGAACCAGGGGAAGCATGGGTTAAGTTCTGAAGTCTGGACCTCCAATGTCCTAGAGTAGAAGAAGATGGCTGTCCCAGCTCAAGAAGAGAGAAAGGATTTGCCCTACATTCATCTTTTGCTCTGTTTGGGCCCTCAATGGATTAGATGATGCCCACTCATATCAGTGAGGGCAGATCTTTTTTACTTGCTCTACCAAATTAAATGCTAATCTATTCCAGAAAAACCCTCTGAGACACACCCAAAATAATGTTTTACAGTAAGTCCCCTACATACGAACGAGTTCCGTTCCGAGAGCACGTTCGTAAGTCCAATTTGTTCGTAAGTCCAACAAAGTTAGCCTAGGTACCCAACTAACACAATCGGCTATATAGTACTATACTGTAATAGGTTTATAATACTTTTCACACAAATGATACATAAAAAACAAATAAAAAATAAAAAAACATTTTTAATCTTACACTACAGTACCTTGGAAAGTACAGTAGTAAGTACAACAGCTGGCATACGGGGGCTGGCATCGAGTGAACAGGCAAGAAGAATTACTGACTGGAGGAGAGAAAGGAGGTAGGAGATGGTAGAGCTGAAGGATTGTCAGCAATAGGAGATGGAGGGCAAACTGCAATTTCACTCACACCTTAAGTGATTGGGCATGAGAAGGCATGTTCACATCTTTGAAAGTTTGCAACTTGAAGGTTCGTATATAGGGGACTTACTGTACTAGCTATTTGGGCATCCTTAGCCCAGTCAAGTTGACACATAAAGTTAACCACCACAGCAAAGCAGTAGGGACTACCCACAGTTCCCCCAAATCTATTGTCTCCTTTCTTGTAGCAGTAGACTCACCCCAGTTTCACCTAGGCACATAGATACCAAACTACAGTCTATACTTCCCAGCCCTCTCTGAAGCTATCTGTGGCTACAGAATTGATGAGTGCTACCTCTAGATCACCTCTGTAAAAGAAAACTACCTTCCTGGACTCTACCCTGTCCATCTCAAAAAATAAACTCTTGTAGTCTATAATGCAGACATGTGAAATTCAGCTTCTATCTTGAGGATGAGGACACCCCTACAGAGAATGGTATAATGGCATCATGGAAAAACCTGGGTCCCTGAGTGACCTAATGGGCACAGCTGTCCCTCCAAACTAGATCATCTATCTCTTAATTGTTATGTGACAAAAAAACAAAAACTTCTTTTAAACACTGGCAGTTGTGGTTCTTTTATCAAGTCAACTGCTAGTAGTTACCCAGACACCATGCTTCTCAAACTATGGAGTAGCAGCATTGGTGCCGCCTAAGATCTTGTTAGAACTACACACTGTAAGACCCCACTCCAAACTTACTAAATTGGGCTACATTTTAATCAGGTTCTAAGATGATGCTTATACACATTAAAGTTTGAGGAGCATTGCCCTAACGCTTAAGATTTTGAACATAGAAGTCTAATCCTTAGGATTTAGGTATGAACGTGTCCAGAAAGTGTTAAAGTGGGATGGATAGAAAATTATTGTAATTAAGGAGATTAAGTAAATGAGAATCTAGAATGCTAACAATATATCTATGGGGTGGTTGAATAATCACCTAGACTGATCACATAGAATGATGAGAGGAAATGTTAGAAAAAGGGTGATCCAGATCTAAAATTTTTAGTTAGGAGAGTATGATCCTTAATTCTATGTGGCAACTTGACTGGGCCACAGGGTGCCCAGAAATTTGGTCAAATATTTTTCTACATGTGTCTGTGAGAGCATTCTAGATAAGATTAACATTTGAACTGGTAGACTGAGTAAAGAAGACTGTCCTCCCTATTGTGGGTGGGACTTACCTAATCAATTGAATGGGATAGGAAAAAAAAAATTTTTAAGGCTAAGATGAAACTCCTCTTGTTTGACTACTTGAGATGGAACATCAGTATTTTCCTTTCTTTGGACTCAAATAGAAAAATCAATTCTCCTTGGTTCCCAAACACGCCAGCTTTCAGACTGGAACCTACCCCATCAGTTCTCCTGGATCTCCAGCTTGCCTACTGCAGATCTTGAGGACTTCTCAGCCTTTAGAATCACAGAAGCCAATTGCTTATAATAAATATTCATTGGTTCTGTTTCTCTAGAGAACCCCAACACAGGAAGGAAGTCACCAGGAAGACATCATAAATGATGACAAGGAAGGATCATTAAAAAAATCTGAATATATACTTTTTGGAAGAGCTGGGATTTTTGAAGTATTGAGGAAAAATTACTCAAAAGCAATAATGAAGAACAAAGATTTTTACTACCACTAAATTGTTTTGGAATAATTGTGCTATGAGTGAAAAAAAGCAAATACCCCTTGAAATAATTGCAGTGGAGCAATATCTTTGGGATATAGTAATATTTTAACTAGAGCACACTGGTGAAGGGACTATTAATAGAACAGTTTAGGAAATAGGGCTGGTTGGTGATGAGAAATCGTGGGTTCCAAAGATGACCATGGAAGTATTTGAGGGTGAGGGAAGAGAGGTAGGTGGAAGAAGAGTCTGGGTTAGGGGCTATACAACTCAGTATAGTAATAAATGTTCATATCATGATGAATAATAAAAGAGAGACTTCTGATAGTAGTTGAAGAGAACTTAGAGAGTAAGAATGATACACCTCCAAGAAAACTCTTAGAGGAAATAAGAGATCAATTCAAACACAGATGTTTTAATTGGAGAAGAGGGACGATTATTTATTCCAGTAGTTCAAAGAGATTAAGTACACCTAGAGAAGGCAAGCTCTCTTAAGAGGCTTCTCAAAGTACTATGTCAGCTTAGGAATGAGACCTAGTAACCAATATGACCCGCTGCAGGAGGCACTGAAGCTACAGGGAGTTATCAGTGATCAAAGTCTTGTGGTGACCCAGAAGCACTAGGAGAGTTGAAAACTTAAGGGAGGCTAAGAATTCTAATGTTGTTGTCAACTGGACTAACATATGCCAAATACCTGGAAACCACTGCTCTAAAACACTATATAAGTGTATTTGTGTTATCTATAAAGTATGTCAATCCAGAGTGATTTATTCCTGAATAATTCCTGAGAGTTGTTTTGCTCTATAATACATCTATAGGCACATCTTCCTATAATCACTCAGCAAGTAAGTTTTCAGAATGTACTGTTACTTAAGGAACTTCATGAATTTATGAATGGATGGAGAAACATGTAAACACCCCAAATCATATTTTTATTTTGCCAATTATTTGAATTATGGATAGGTAGTTTGGCAAGTATTTTCTTATACCATAAAAGATATATTTTAATTGGAAGCTAAAAGCTATCACTCAACCTTGGCAAGTGGAAGACGCCAGATAATTTACTATTCAGTTAAACTAACTACTTTGAGATATTTATAATAATTGTGCCAAAGTACTGACAGAATAATTTTGCTCAAAACTTTCAGCCTTTATTTGTGATTAATCTCATACAGGATTTCTGCAGCAGATGGATTTTTTAAATCATTATTATTGATTTCCCAATCTTCCTTAATATTTATGTGCCAACAGAAACGTATTTCTGACTAAGGAAACTAAAAGCTTCATACTTAAGTTATAAGATTAGATGAATCTTTTCACTATCATAACTTACATATCTCTAGTCTTCTGAACCTCACCTATGCCTTGTCTTCATAATTTAAAATACTCAGCTTAATGACTAGTTGACAACACAAAACACTGAACAGTTTTCAGTTCATTTAAAAAAATTATCACAAGGTTATTGAATTAATTGCATGGTTTGAATTTGTAAAATACCACTCAAGGCAACAAAAAATGAGTAATGATTCTAGTTTGTAATAAAATTTATTTTCAAATATTCTCTGTTTATGAAAAATGAAGCACTGAGGTATTCCCTCAAGTCTTCACTCTGAGTTTAATTGTATTGGCTCTCAATTTAGAAAATCCTTTGATCTTCCCCTTGACATCACCAAACACACCTTTATTTCAGTAAAAGATGTCTTCATAGTGAAATTTTCTATTTATTTTACTCTTTCCACTTCTCTTGCTACACACACAAGCACACACATGCACATAAACACAAACAGATACTCAAAAACAGAGAAAACATAATTTCTGTCTGAAATAAGAAGAAAATTAAAATGAGGCTTGGGTTTATTTTCTCTGCCTTAAGGCCTTATTGCCCTTCCCAGTATAAGTGTTGTTTGGCCAAACAAAACAAAAACATGGTCTTAAAAGTCTGATAGAGTTGGGTTCAACTTTTGGCTGTATTAATGACATACAGTTGGATAAGTTTTAAAACTACTTAGAATCTCAGTGTTCTCCTATGTAAAATGAGAGTATATATGACTTCTTCTATTGCTACTTGTGACAAGAAATTGTTTTGAGATTCTCAACTTTTCCACTATGGTCCTCCCAAAGGTAAAAGAGAGTAAATGCAGACAGACCTCTGAAAGTAAAGCTAAAATAAATTCAAAATTTATTTGAAGTTTACATCAATATGGAAGGATACAACATTAATATATGGGAATTCTTAGCTTTCTTTCCCTTTTCCCACTGCATGATTATCTCATCCTCTGCTCTATAATCAATAAAAGATCAGAAGCTATGAGGAGCGTTATACTTAAAAATCAATCAGAACAAAGACTACTATGTCATACCTTCACTTGGAGAGTTGCACAATAAAGTATAAAAATATTATAGGAAGCATATTGTGCCTAACTCTGAATGGCAAGAAAGAGAGAGTTGATAGAAGTTTAGATTTGGGGGAACATAATGGCATGAACAAGAAGGTTCTTTGGGGCTTCCCTGGTGGCGCAGTGGTTGAGAGTCCGCCTGCCGATGCAGGGGACACGGGTTCGTGCCCTGGTCCGGGAAGATCCCACATGCCGCGGAGCGGCTGGGCCTGTGAGCCATGGCCGTTGAGCCTGCGCATCCAGAGCCTGTGCTCCGCAACGGGAGAGGCCACAACAGTGAGGGGCCCAGGTACCGGAAAAAAAAAAAAAAAAAAAGGAAGGTTCTTTGCTTTCGTAACTCCCTGGAGTTTTAAGATTTAAGACGCCAAGGAATAGGAAAGGAGCAAAGGTATTAAGAGTAGCAGTGAGAGTTGCATTAATGTTGTAGTGTTGTATTAAGAGTTGTAATGTTTGAAACATTACTGAACTACAGGTCTCACTACTTTCTAAGAATGCTAAGATGATTATGTATATTGCAAAGTGCTCTATTATATATTCACTTTTATTTTAATATGAAGTTACTCATAAAAGTCTTTGTAGAAAATTGATATCACAGGAAGGTTATGATTTCAAAGGCCAGCATCTTTGTTAGTAAAAAATTTTAATGAATATCTTACCTGCTTAGCATACTGCTTGCCACACTATAGTGGATTATAAATATTAGCTCCTATTCTGAGTCTATATTTGTGATGATTAATGGTATGTGTCAACTTGGTTAGACAATTGTGTCCAGATAACTAATTAAACATTATTCTGGATGTTTCTGTGAGGGTGTTTTTGCATGAGATTAACATTTCAATCAGTGGACTTGGAGTAAAGTAGATTGGCCTTTATAATATGAATGAGCCTCATTCAGTCAGTTGAAGGTCAAATAGACTGACCTCCTCAAAGCAAGAAGGAATTCTGCAGCAGATGGCCTTTGGACTTGAACTGCAACACTGGCTCTTCCTGGGTCTCCAGTCTGCTGGCCTACCTTACATATTTTGGACTTGCCAGTCTCCATAAACACCTGAGTCAATTCCTTAAAATATATTTATTTAATTATAATATATTTTAAATAACAAATATAAATAAATATATGTATTTATGTATATTTTAATAGATATATGAATACATATTCATATTTATGGATTTTAATATATTTATATACATATTTTAAAATAAATAAATGCATATATATATACACACAACCTATTGATTCTATTTCTCTGAACAAACCTAATATAATAGTCAATGTCAAAATCATTTACAACCTATCAGAAGACATTGATCCAGTAATCTCATGTAATTTTCAGACTCCTGAACACATTTGAATTAAAATTGGGACCTTTTATGGACTGAATTATGTCTCTCCAAAATTCATATGTTGAAATCCTAATCCCTAGTACCTCAGAATGTGACTATATTTGGAGACAGGACCTTTAAAGAGGTAATTAAGATAAAATGAAGTCATATGTGAGGGACCTAATCCAATATGACTGGTGTCCTTACAAGAAGAGAAGATTAGAACACCAACACACACAGAGGGAAGACCATGTAAAGACACGAGGAGAAGTCAGCCATCTAGGAGGCAAAGAGTGGCCTTAGAATTCAACCTTGCTAATACTTTGATCCCAGACCTTCAGAACAGTGACAAAACAAATTTCTGTTGTTTAAGCCACCCTCTCTGTGGTCTTTTGTTATGACAACTCTAGCAAACTAGTACAGGTCCCAAAATCATTTTGGGTAACAGGACAATTATTCCCTGACCCATATCACAGAGCTCCATACCAAATTTAATCAGCAAAATATGTAGGTATTGAGTAGATCTGAGGCAGGAGACAGATGGGCCCCAAGGGCAAATGGTTTGAGTTGGTTCCTTGTGGACAGATACTCTGAGACAGAAATAACAGGACAATTGAGAGAGGAGGCTGGGCTCTGCCCAGACAGAAGATAAGAGACCACACATTCCTCATTCTTGAAGTCAGGAGACCTCCCCGACTACACATGCACAGAAAGGCACCTTGGAGGTCAAAAGGGGAGTGATGTCAAGTGATGGCAACTAATGCTCACTACCCATAGGCCTCTTCGGTAGAATCCATCTTGGCTAAGAGATGCGTGTGCACACGTGGGAAAATCCTGAGCTATACCAAATACGGACTTTGAACCAGGCAAATCAAAATGATTGGCCAGAGGAAACCTGAAAGAAATGCCCCATAAAAGTTATTCCAACTGCCATGAGGGTGCGATTCTCTCTCTGAGCCCACCTGTGTGTCTATCCACACGTACTGTTCTCTTTTTTCTCCTAATAAATACTTTACTTGTTTCACTACTTTCTGTCTTTGTGGGAATTCTTTTTCTGCAAAGCCACAGGGCCAGGGCCTTGTCACTGACCACTTGTCTAGTGGCTAGGATTCGGTGCTTTCACCGCCACGACCCAACCTCAATCACTGGCCAGGAACTGAAACCCTGCTTCAAGCCGCTGCAGGCCAAGGCCACCTGAGATCAGATCCAGCAGTAAATAGTAGATTCTGAGGCTGTTTAAATATGCCATTTTTTAAGACATAATATATTTTAAAGCATAGTTTTTAAGTTAAAGCCTTAGGTAACACTCCAAAAATATTAATGATAACCTCTGCAAGTACAAATTGCATGCAGATTTCATTGCCTTCTGCTTCAGAACGTGGTCTTGCAGTTGGACTGAGGTAGGCAGGCAAGGCTACTGAGAAAATGATAAAGGATGACCTGATCTTTATGATCTGCTATTTAAGGAATTGCTACTTATCATTTCTGAAGCAGCCAGTCCTTTTCCCTTTAAGATGAAACAGTAAACACTGAATCGCTCTCTTGACAGCCCTCCTAATATCAAAATATCTTTTATTTCCCCTGGTTACCAGTCCTACTAAGGTTTATAAAATGTTTGAAGCATTTAAAGGTCTCACGTGGAGCATACAAGTCGCTCTGTTTGTTGAATGTGCCTAAGAAGACAAGTGATGTATCACTGCAAAAATTTTATAGGAAGATTATTTATTTAATGAAATGGCCCTGAGTGTAAAAGTATCTCTCTCTCTCTCTCTCCCTCTCTCTCTCACACACACACACACACACACATAGAAATCTCAGTATCACAAGCTGTAGTCCTAAATCAAATGATCTAAAATATATTTAGTGAAAACTTTTTTTTCATGAGCTTTGAGCTTTCATTTTACTTTACTATTGAGCATAACTTTAATCTTAGGAAATGTTTATCATTTAACTAGTAGCATTTTCAAATAAACCATACACAAAATACAGAATTGAACCTGACTTCTTCCAATAATCTTTCAATAAAAACTTTTCTGTACTTCAATTTTGCAGGAAATCAAACTAGTTTGCAAATACTGATATAAATAGCATTATGGAGTATATCCCATCAAAAAAATTTAAGATACCTTTGTGTATTAGAAAATGTACTATTTAACATCATAAAACTTTACCGTTTTACTAAACATTTTCATTTTAATTAACCTCTTCTGATTTTTCTAAAATTAAACTTTTCCTCAAAAAGTTTACTGCTTTTCAATATTTCTTTACCCTAAAACTATGTCTCCCACTACATTCTAGTCTATTAAGAATGTTAGTTCGCAACTCCCTCTTAGGGGTTTTTAAGGAAAAAAATGAAATACTTATTTTTGTTTAGATTTTGCATTTAAGTTAAAGACATTTTATATTGTTACAATAAACTTGAAACCTACAGTTCTTAATAGGCAGTCTGAAGTAGGTTTAGAAGGCATAACGTTTATAGTCTGGTATTTATTTGAGTGTATCCAAACCACTAGACTAGCTTATTCAAATCCTGTATGTAATCAGCAGTTTTAAATGTAGGGCAGGAAATGACTAGCTTTACAATTTACTGTACTGTCCAGGTTATTATATTATACAGCATTTCTCTCACTTTTTTTTGTGACACTTGCAGATATTAATGACTAATTATTAGTTTTAAAAAATTAGATCCAATACTCAACATCTATGATATTTGCTCTTCTGTGAACTTACTGAATCATTTCGATTACATCACTTAACTTCTCTGTGTATTTCATCTTACTTCCATAAGAAAACTCCTTAAATAGTTTAAATAAATGTGGGTTCATCTGTTTGAAGACTGCCGAATAAAATGTACCAACTTATTCTATATAGAGTTTATAACTAAATTTAAGGTAATTTAATCATGTCTTGTATCAGTTCAAAGAAAATCCTATGAGCAAAAATCTATTATGGTTTTTAGTTTTTCAAAAGTTAAAAAAAATTACATTAAAGATTTATTTATGTAAGTGCTTTTTTCAATTCCTATTGACTTTATAGAATCCAAACATTTAGTATCACTAGTTTTGAAAGTTGTTTCAAATCTGTTATGTAAATTAATTCTGCAAAATGCATACTAATAATGCAGACATTATAATCTTTGTTAAATAAATGATTAATAAATGAACTGACAGCTCAATAAAGAAGAGGAAGAAAAAGTAAAACCACTATAGAAATGAAAGTTAAATTGAAAGGAGAATTAAGGAGAACAAACATTGCTGAAAACTGAAGTAAGGTAAACAGTGGATATAAATGAAAGAAAAAGGAATAAAAAGTTAAATTCACATGACTGATTTGGAATAATTTGAAAGATAACTATGATACATAAAAGACATCAAGGAAAGAAAAGCCAATGTACTCATAATTGTTATTATGAGACAATCATATTGATGATGAAAAATATTTACAGTTATAATCAAAGAAAATATCCCAGAAATGAAAGAAAACATGAATCTATAGACTAAAAAAGAATATTCCATGTGTCAGGAAAATCTGACCATAGGCCAGTCAGCGAGAAGCTACTAACAGGTTGAGAAAATAAGAGAAATAGTATGGCTTGTATGGTGCTGGGAGATGCTGAGACTTCAGTTTGGGAATGAGAAAGTTCTTTTTCTTGATCATAAAACATTGCAGTAGAGAAAGAAAGATGACTCAATGAAATCCCCTTACAAATACGCTAATAATATTATTGCCTGGGAAACACGGAGTAGAAAAGTCCTCATCTATAGAATGTATTTAGCAGAACGTACTTCAAATGAACTAGGATAGTTCGTAAAATTTAACCCTGAAATCTATGGATTTATGGAAAATGATTCTTGGGATAATGTTATTTAAGGTTTGTTAATTATCAGTGAATAAAATGGGGATGTTTTATGACCAAATTAGTTCTCCTTTGTTCTTCATGTGTAATTTAGAGTCCTCATATATTAAATCTGTGCCAGAATGCATCAAGAAAGACTCTAAAGAACAGCATTGGTGGTCCTGGCTATCTCTACCCTGTTTTTTCAAGTACCTGTATCCTTGAAGTGATTAGAGTTTAACCCTGGATAAGACCTCTGATCCATGTGACTATGATTCGACAATCCAGTCTTCATATTAACTCCAGTTGGCACTGGAAGCAGAATTTTCTTTCAGTCCCAGGAATCATAATGGCTAGGCATTTTTGATAAAGAAAAATAAAGGATTTAAAAATGAGGATTTGATACCAAGATGGCTGTCTAGCTAATCTTTATTTAAAGTAGAAAAATTCTTTGTTTAAAGCAGCAAAATCTTTGTTTAAAGAGGCAGAATATGGGGACAAGTCTTTCCAATGGGATTTTGAGGAAACTGACCTAGAAACATGAGACCAGCTTACTGGATAGTTAGAGTGTGTTAGGCAGAAGGAAAATTAGTGAAAATTTCTATTACCTGTCTTTTGCTAGCAGCCCTGATAAAACCTAAACCAAAGAAGTAGGAAGCTGAAGCAGTGGCAAAAATAACAGTAAAGGCAGTTTTTTCTTATTTCTGGAAAGTCTTTTCATGCTTCAGTGGATAGCTAGACAGATGTGATTTTCACTCACAGAGTAACTCAAGACCCTTGATTAATTAAAAAAAAAAAAAGCAATACCAAAAAACTATACAGTTTGTGGTAGCCCCAGCCAAATACCCATGGAATCCTGAGAGTATACTGATAAATGTTAACATTTATGTTAACAGATCAACAGAAACTTGATTAATCATTATTGGTACAAGTTCTGAGAATTAATGATTAAAGAGACCATCACAAACTTTAGAAACTGATAAATGACAACAAACTTTTGTGAGCAGATGCTTCTGATGGTATGACAACAAACTTGCTAAAATGAGTGAAATAAGGAGTTTGGCAGACTTAACCTGAGAGAGTTAAGTCCCACCTATTGTCAACTCTAATGGAATATTCCTTCCTAAGCAGAAAGAATATCATGAACACAGTAGACCCTACCCTACACTCTGACCAGATGCATGGATATACCTAATTTAGTGCCCCTGATGCTATGATACATACTGTGATAGTCACATCTCTAGAGCTACCTTAGCTACCTGAGTTCATCAAATCTGTGAAAGTCACATCTCCAGAGCTACTTAACTACCTGAGTTCATGAAATAAGCAAGCATGTGAGTGCTTTAGTTTATGCACTAATGGGAAAAGAGTGGGAACAACTAATGTGACAAAGAACTTTCCCAGTGTCAATGGAAAAATAATTGCTTGAAAATGGCCATGGGACGAATCTACCATGGTCAAGGGAACTGGCATATCTGGCAAGTGAATTTTGTTGGCCCTCTATTGCTAGGTTCAAATGACTGCAAAGTGTTAGCTAGGATTAACACTCTAATCTAGGCTTTCCTTACCGTGTGTAACAGAAGCAATCTCAGAGAATACTGTCTAACTGCAGATATCACTTTTGATGACAATACATAGTTAACTGTTATCAATTTATATAAATGGGCAAGGAAATACATTACACAAACCTACCATTCATTATCAGAGCAGTGGTCTCACTGAAAATTGGAATGGGCAACTTTAAAACTAGTTATTAAAATTGGTGATAAAAAAGATCTGAAGGTTTGGCTTCATTGTTTAAAAAACTGTCATTAGGTTGAATATGAAGAGAAGTAAGATAGAGACTCCACTAATATGATTTCTAAAAGTAAGTAGTAGAAATAAAGGGACTAGGAAGGAGGAAATTGCATACCTTTATTCTTAAGATTCACAAAATCTTTGGCTTTGTTACGGTATACCCAAGGAAGGTGATATAAATGGTTAAGACACAATATTCATATCATAAAATTTGATATCAAATAATCATAATGTATTTTAGGATGTGCCAAAATGTTACTCTTTTCACCAAATTAGGACAAATGCTGAATTTATTCCATCAGCAAGCAGTGAGAAATCATCTTGTGAATTTTCCCCTGTCAGATTTAATATCAGCCCAGTGGTGAGGCCAAGGAGAAATGATAGTGAGTCTGCTATAATTGTAAACCCTATTGTTAAGTATTATGTTAAGCTATGCAACCTGACCCAAAGAGAACTTTGTGGCTCAATTGAAAATATGCTGATATTATAGAAAACAGAAGAGGCGCTTATAAGTGGATCATATTTCCTGGGCAAAACAAACTCACACTATTTCTGTGAGAATGTTCCAGAGCAAGAGAACAATACTTTTTGCTATATCTCAGATCTGGTACTGATTATTGGCTAAGCTGGGAAAAACAAACAACCTCTCCCCCCGAAGATACCTGTTTTCCTCAGAAAGGTACTGGACTCATATTAATTCATATATTTGCCCCAAAAATCACATAGAGTACTGGAGAAAAGTAATAACTTAATGATTTCAATAACACTTAATAACTCAATTTACTGATAGCCAAATACAGTAATCATTGGACAAATATTTTATAGGCTATACTTATTATTATGAATATTTTTCCAGATGACCCAAGAGAAATTACCAGTGAATCATATAAGATGGTGGATGTTGAACAGCAGAGTTTCTGAACTTTATCAAGTCATAATTTATGATGATATGTTGCTAAGACGGTAGTGTTCGGAAATGAATTGCTGCTGCATGGTCAATATATCAGAGCTTGACTTGCTCCTTTTCATATACCAAATGTACATAAGGATGGAATGCATTTAAGGAAGGTATAAATATCACCATGGCATTCCTAGAAAAATTACACATACAGTTAAATATCTACATCCACACATACTAAAAAGTTTGAATAACTACAGATGATGAAAGCAAAAGAATAATTAAGTTGGAATTCTTACTCCACAATAGGAGTAAGTTGGATAGTTTAAATACTAGTGTTCAATGGAATGTTTGTAAGATTATTATTTTGCACAAAATGTTTCAGAAAAATGGTGTAAAAATTATTAAAATAAACCTGAGAAGTATGTAGCAAGGAGATATTGGCCAAGATAAGAGTTTAGACTGGGAAAAATAAGAACAAGACTGCAATTTATTCTTTCCCTTCATTGGAAGACACCTGGGTAAGAAAGAAAGACAACTCAGACAGATCCCTGGTAAACACGCTAATAACAGAAACCTCCTGGAAGACACGCTAATTGTATGGACTAGCAGAAGTGCCCTTATCTATGGAATACTTAAAGCAAAATGCACCTGAGTCCTGGCTTTTGGTAAATGTCACATAAAATACATAACTATAAAAAGAAGATTATTTAGTGACTGAAAGTGCTCCCTTTTAGATAAGTGATGTCCCGCATAATAAATTATGGAGAGACCTCATATGTTAAATCCAGGCCAGAGCAATTCTAATGTAGGAAAATGGATCCAAGAAACTCTGTTATGATCCCAGATATCTCCGTGTTTTATCTATGTCTCACACTAGCAAATTGTGATACTTTGTGAGACCTCTTTTCTTGCGAGTCTGATTTGACCCTCTGATCCTTAGTGTTGTGTAATGGGCCAACCCTGTTCACATACCATGCATTCAACTGAGACAAGAAAGGCCATGCCTTGGATATAAAGATCATGCCCTTGAGGAAGGACTACTCTAGAGTCATTCTTCCAAAATGCCTACAAAACTTAGTTAAAAGGAGTCATTCGTTAGTTAGAAGAATTTAAAAGATTCTTGCTTTATAGGCAGAGCCAGCTACATAATTTGCTGGCCTCAGTGCAAAATGAAAATGTGGGGCCCCTTATTCAAAAAGCAGGAAAAATGCCATTAAATGTAATAAAACATGAAACTTAAAAAAAAAGAATTTAAAAGATTCTTGTTATTACAAACTCAGGTATTAATAAGAGCCTTTTTATGCTACATGTTTTGCATCCTATTCAGGTGTTATGGCTAAATGACATAGAAAAAAAATAATTCAGTTCCCATGTGTGTGTTTTATTTCTAACTATTTAATAAAATTGTATTGAGAGGGGCTTCCCTCGTGGCGCAGTGGTTGAGAGTCTGCATGCCGATGCAGAGGACACGGGTTCGTGCCCCGGTCCGGGAAGATCCCACATGCCGTGCAGCTGCTGGGCCCGTGAGCCATGGCCGCTGAGCCTGTGCTCCGCAACGGGAGAGGCCACAACAGTGAGAGGCCCGCGTATCGCAAAAAAAACAAACAAACAACAAAAAAAGACTGTACTGAGAAATAATGACAGCACTATCAGTTTTTTTTTTTTTTTTTTTGGCGGTACGCGGGCCTCTCACTGTTGTGGCCTCTCCCGTTGCGGAGCACAGGCTCCGGACGCGCAGGCTCAGCGGCCATGGCTCACAGGCCCAGCCGCTCCGCAGCATGTGGGATCTTCCCGGAGCGGGGCACGAACACGTGTCCCCTGCGTCGGCAGGCGGACTCTCAACCACTGCGCCATCAGAGAAGCCCTTCCACTATCATTTTAACTGAAAATCTGCTAAAGATATTTTATAGCATCTTTCTTTCTTCTAGACTTGCTCAGCATAAAACATTACATTTTTAAGCACCTTAAGGCTTTCAACAGCTCTACATCCTTTAGGAGGAAGAAGTGGCCCATTTAGCCTAATTCTATTGATTCACTGAAACCAAGAGAGCAGTGAATCTTGACTTACTTTATGCCATGGTATATATCCCTGCATTACATTGCCACCCTTCTGCCAGAGACATAATCCCTCCAACCCCCTGGCTCCTAGACAAAAAGTTCTACAAACACTTTTAACTACGTAGCAGCTGCTCCCCATTTGAGGTTGCGGACCTCTGGAGTTTATATATGCTGCCACACTTCTTCCCGCAGCATAACAAACAGAACTGAAGTGCCTCAAAAGGCTCTCAGAACAAGGCAGAATACACCTGTTTAGAAACAAAGGGATAACTGCTGCTTTGAATGGGACAATTAATGATCTTCCACTGTTATGTAAATACTAATAAGCCCACTTGCCTAAATAAGTGTTAATTTAAAAACTACAGTCCACACCTCTTTTATTATCTGTCCCCATGCTTCCTATAACTCGGAATGCATGTCCTTCTACTTGTTATGGAGTATTCTCCACTTTAAGTGGCTTACTCTTGGTTTTAACATTTATGAAGTTCCTTTATACATACACAAAACAACCATAAGGAAATGCAATAGCAACAATTACACTGGGTATGGTGCTCTCTAGGTTTTGATCCTGAGTGATCCACTTTATTCATCTGGTATCTGAATACTCCCCTCCTTTTTTCCAGAAATTTACTCAATTAGGACTCAAATCTTAGTCTTTAGTTTAGTGTGTCTTGTGTTAACAGACACAAGTTAACTCTCCTCTGCACACCAATTTGGCTAACAAATTACTGAAAAACCAAATCATTGAATTATGGTTGACTTTTTTTCACAAGTACTTCCATATTACCAAAAAAACTTAGCTGGGGATTTTTCAAACCAGCTTGATTCGACTTTAATTTTACACGTATTTTACACTTTAGACTCTAAACCTTTCTCAGATATTTAATGCTTTTCATCATGTGAATGGATGGGGTTTCCCTTGGAAGCCTGTTACCATTTTCTCTATTTTTATATACTGTATCTGAATCTGAATCCTCCTCTCTGGAGGCAAAATCATGATTAACCATCTTCAATCTGAGTGTAGTTCTTTGTCTACAATTTTTCTGCTTGTTATTAGGACATTGGTGAACTGATCATTGAACAGATATATTTCGGAAAATTAACCTACAGCAAGACATTTGATGATATTGCCAAGGGCATATATTATAGTATTAGATTCCATTGTCAAAGAGGGCAGAAAGAACATTCATATATATACACACAAACACATATACACACACACACACATATATATAGCTATTTCTGAAAGACAGAAGTCTTTATCACTAGAAAAAAATGTACTGGGGCATAATACACATACCATAAAATTCACCATTTTGAAGTGTACAATTCACTGTTTTTTAATACATTCACAAGATGAAACATCTCCACCATCCAATTTCTGAACATTTTCATTACTCTAGAAAGGAACCCTGTACCCATTAGTAGTCACTTCCCATTCCTCTGCTACTAACCCCTGACAACCACTGACCTAATTTCTATCTCTATGGATTTGCTATTCTGTACATTTCATGTAAATAGAATCATACGATACATGGCCCTTTATGACTGGCTTCTTTCATCCAGCATAATATTTATAAGGTTCATTCGTGTTTTACCATGTATGAATGCTTCATTCCTTTTTATGGCTGAATAATATTTCATTGTACAGATGTATCACATTTGTTTATCTATTAATCAGCTGATGGACATTTGGATTAGATTGTTTCCACTTTTTGGTAATTATGAATAATGCTGCTATAAATATTTGTAATTTATTTATTTATTTTTGCTGTGTTGGGTCTTCGTTTCTGTGCGAGGGCTTTCTCTAGTTGTGGCAAGCGGGGGCCGCCCTTCATCGTGGTGCGCGGGCCTCTCACTATCGCGGCCTCTCTTGTTGCGGAGCACAGGCTCCAGATGCGCAGGCTCAGTAGTTGTGGCTCACGGGCCTAGTTGCTCTGCAGCATGTGGGATCCTCCCAGACCAGGGCTCGAACCTGTGTCCCCTGCATTAGCAGGTAGATTCTCAACCACTGTGCCATCAGGGAAGCCCTGCTATAAATATTTGCATATAAGTTTTTGTTTGAACATCTGTTTCTAATTTGTTTGGATATATACTTAAGAGTGGAGTTGCTGTGTCATATGGTAATGCTAACCTTTTGAGGAATTTCCAAACTATTTTCCACAGTTTGCACCACTGTACATTCCACCAGCAATAATGTGGGCTCCAATTTCTCCACTTTCTCACCAACATTTGTTATTTTACTTTTAAAAAAATTTATAGCCATACTGGTGGGTATGAAGTGGTATCTCATTGTTGTTTTGATTTCGATTTCCCTAGTGACTACTGATGTTGAGTGTCTTCTCATGTGCTTATTGGACATTTGTATATCTTCTTTGGAGAAATGTTTATTCAAATCCTTTGCCCATTTTATACTTGGGTTATTTGTCTTTTTCTTAAGTTGTAAGAGGTCTTTATATAACTGGCTATTAAACTCTTATCAGATATATGATTTGCAAATACTTTCTCCCATTCTTTGGATTGTCTTTTCACTTTCTTGATAAGGTCTTTTAACATGCAAAACTATTATTTGTTATTAAAGTCTAATTTACCTATAGTTTATTTGGTTGCTTGTGTTATTGCTGTCAAATCTAAGAAAGCTTTGGCTAATTCAGGATCATAAAGTTTACCGCTATATTTACCTTTAATAGATTTATAATTATAGCTTTTACAGTTAAGTCTTTGGTCCATTTTGAATTAATTTTTGCATATAATGTGAAACAGTAGTTCAAATTCATTCCTGTGCATGTGGATATCCTAGTACCATTGGCTGAAATACTATTCTCTCCTCATTGAATGGTATTAACACCCATGCCAAAAATCAATTAGGCACTGATGAGTTTACTTCTGGAGTCTCAATTATATTCCATTGATCTATACGTCTATTCCATTACTATCATGGAACCATAGTAACTATGACAGTCATGGTAACTATAACTTTGTAGTAGGCTTTAAAATTGACAAGTGTGAGTCTTCCAACTTTGTTCTTCATTTTCCAGATTGTTTTGGCTATCCTGGGACCCTGTTTATGGATCAGACTTTCTTATTTCTTTTCATGTCTCATAATCTTGTTGAAAACTGGACATTTTAAATAGTATAATGTGGCAGCTCAGGAAATCAGATTATCCCTAGCCCAAGGTTGGTTTGTGTTGCTACTTGTTGTAATTGTTGTTGTTTGTTTAGTGGCATTTCTGAACCAATCCTGCAAAGGCTGTATATTTGTCAAGTGTGCCACTAACATCTGTACTCAGCTTGCTTAGTAGTCAGTTAATAATTGGACAGAGATTTCCTTACATATCTAGAACCAATGAGTTTCTGAGTCTTTTGCCAAGGGGCTCTGGGTGGATGTTGGGATATGCTTTCCACACTCAACCAGGTAATTAACAATTCTTTCTTAGCCTCTACTTCCTGCTTATAAAGAGCACTTAGGTCGGTCAAAAGTAAGAGCTTAGAACCTTCTTAGATCTTTACTGAACATGTGTACAAACCTATCTATACATGGACATGGCCTTCTAGATTCCCAAGAATTTTGAAGCTTTCCAAGGCACCTATGAACAGCCCATCCTCAGCTTAACCTTTTTGGTTAGTGTACTGTTTGCCCCGCTGCCTTGAAGGGCTTAATGTCAAAATATTCAACAAACGTCGCAGTAGGAGAAGATTTTAACACAAGGGTGACTCTGATAAAGTCAAATAAAGTCAGTTCTTTCATGTGGAAACTTTCAGGGAACTACAGAACAGGGCAAATCATGACTCCTTCCTCAGAATAAGGCTTTGAGAGAGCTCCAGCTGTGCTCTGCTCCCTCCAAGACTGAGAATGTGAGCTGTTATTTTTCAAGGCTGCTGCAGAGCTGAGGAGTGGGACATTGAACTAAGGCAAGTTAAAACACCACAAAGCTCTCTGTTTAAACCAAAATTCAGCCAGTTTTTTTTATTAAATGGTCCCCAGGTTGCTGCAAGCCTTTCATTAATTTCTACAGTTCTCTAAAAGTTGATTCTGATCACTTTTGCCAGGTTTATTTTGTTGTTGCATAAAGGAGTGAACTTTCTGGGGTCTTTACTTTGCCATTTTCACTGATGCCACCACCTATAACTTTTTATTCCTTAAAATAATGTATATATTATAATCTTTGAAGTCGAATATTCAACTCTTGGTTAAAGACCAACTCAAAAGATGTCAAAGTCTTTTTGAGGGTAGAGTATGCATAATTAAAAATAAATGTTTTTAGGAAATTTTATTCAGAATAAATTTAAAAACTAAAGATTTCTATTAGAATTGTCACCTGAAAAGATAATCTATATTCAGACTGAATTTGGATGATATAGTCAGTGACTCTCAGTACGAGTCTGCATAAGATGTTTATTTAGTAATAAATATGTCATCAAAGCCAGGCATAGAATTTTTAAAAGAGGTGCAGTAGAGCTACATGATTTCCATAGGGGACTCAGAACCTTTTAAGGGTAATTTTGTCTGACATTTTCTCTGTCAAGTTATTATGTATGCCAGATAACTGAAATATTTTACATCCATATGGCCCTCGGATTTTTTTTACAAGTTCTGAGTTACTACATGCTGAGTAAATCATCCTTTATGTTAAAGCCAATCATACAAAAAGCATAAAAACCGCCATGTAGAACCTAGGGATTTTCATGCTTAAAACTGACACATTACAATATTTACTAAGAATCTTGAAAAAAATCCAGTTCAAATTTTTTGTCTCTTCTTCTAAATTTAGGCACTATGTTCTACGCTGAGTAAGTAAAGATGATTGATATAGTTGGTACTTTCTGAGAGCTTCTAGATGGGAAGACAAAAAATCATGTCATTTAAATATAAATAATTTATTATAGGCATTCACTATATCCTAGGTGATCCCAGAAAAAGGAGTACGTGTCATGAAATCAGGAAAGGTTACACAAGGGAGAAGACATTTAAGCTAAATTTTGCAAAATGAATAGAAATGTGTCATCAAAAATCAAGCCAAGAGTATTCCAAACACAGGGAAAGGTATACATATATAAAATATTATTGTTTTCTTATGCTACATCCATTTATTTCTTTCCCTCCTGAAAAACCTGATTTTGTTTTCAGATACTTACACCACTTCCATATTGTCTCATGGGAATCTGAACTAACATGTACCTGCAGAAGTGGGCCTGACTGATCTAAGTTTAATGAAATGGAAAATGTGGCCCAAGTCTGACCAAAGAGATGCAAAAGAAAGTTTAATGAGGGGCTTGTCAAAAAAGTTTTGTAGTTCCTAAGTGAAAATCAAGGGAATAATGATCATTTTTATTCCTCTAGAAATTGTCATATCTGAATATAATGTTTAGAATTTATGCAGCATCTTGCCATGCATCTAAAATTATAGCCAACACTGAAATTGATGAAACTGAGAACAGAAAAAATACTAGATCCTCAATGATATCTTTGAAGCCTGAATCAATCAACACTGAAGGAAACCTATCTCTGGACCTCTATATCTACTACTTGATATCCTCCTAACTCATATATGCTCTGAAATACACACACACAAGGATATATATACACACATAAATAGGGATATATATGCATATATTTAGGGATATATTATGTATAGCCCTAAAGAGGTATGTCCACTGGTATGCTAAATGAGGCAAAAGTTAATTATAATATTTTTTACAAAGATAATTTGATTTCACATTGAGCAGAAGTCATAATTAATTTCAATATCCAATGACAATACCCTATTTCTTTCTGAATCAGTATTGGAAAACCTCATCTGATAACCATCCCCTCTGTCACCTGCTTCCAGCATCATACTATGACATATCACATGACATATCAGAAAATTGAAGATTTTGACCATCATGTGAGTGACTGAAAGAAGGAAATGCATTATGTAGGTTCTGCATGAGTAATTATTTGATAGAAAATCAAAGATATATTAAACCCTTTGACTCATACCTCCAAATATCCTAAAATTTCCTTCTCAAAAATTTTAAATAACCAGGTAGAGACTAGCACAGGAAGTGAGAGGCATTTCCAAATCTGTCTGACTTCGGCATTATTTTTCAGAGATATGGTGATAAAATACATGCAGATAATGGCTCATGTGTTACAACTTCACAAAATGTCACGTTACTCATCAGCCTAATTGATTAATTAAATACTTTCTGTGCTTCTACCAGATATGTGGCATTTTTGCTAAGCATTGGTAATAGAGGTTTCAATAAAATAGTAAAATTCCTGTGATTATGGATTTTAAGATCTAATAAGTAAGATAACCATTAAACAGATAATCACAATTTTTTAATTATGATAGTCATGAGTGGCAAAAAATACTTTCAGAGATTGCTTGTGGTCTTGTAACTAGAAAGGTAAACTAGTTGAAGAAGAAGAGAAAGAGAAGACACTTTCTACTCCCCGGAGTCCTTCAGAATTACACAGCATGAAGCATAGTGTAAAGAGAGAGAGCTACAACATCTTCAGTCACTTGAGGATACTTCTGTTAAGCTATTTTTAATATTTTCCTAGCTTACAAATTGTTTATGGAGGAATAGATGAAAGTATTCTCCTGGACTCAGGAGGTATCGTAAGTCTTATTAAAATTATCATTTATAAAAGTGAAAAATGATTTATTATACTCTTGGAGATAAGTAGCAAAAAATTACCACCTGGCATCCTTCTGGTTTTCCAACTAAGTAGCAAAATTAAATAAAATGAGTCTCTCCATTAGTAATTTTAAATAAATCACTGCTCACTGCAGTCCAAGTATACTATACTATTTACAAGATAACTCGGCTAAAGAACTGATTAAAATTTACAAAGGAAATGAATGAGAAAACAAAGTGTTGTTTTGTTTCTTTCTCTGTTTTTGTTCAACAATGAAGATTTTTCAGAAAATGTACCTGATACCAAAATTTTAATCATATCTTTTTGAAGTAGGACTAATGAACTGAAATGAGAGTCTACACACACACACACACACACACACAAACACACAAACATATGGACACACAAATCCATGGTGTTAATTCTTCTGTGTTCTAGGAGGTAATTAACATAACCATTATTCTATCTTTTAGTGTTATCATCAAGGCTACCCTAAACTCAGGGATAAATAAAGGCAAGTAGAGACTGTAGAAGATCTCCTAGTAGATCTTTCTTGCTTCAAAAGTTCCTACGACATTTCTCTTTTATTCTTTAGTGAAACTACCAAACTACTTAAGACAAAATATTTTGCACTTTTAAGACTTTTCAATGTCTCCTCCAAGAAATCAGGGTAAAAAATGTTTAGCCATTTCAAATGGGCAGAGTGTAAAGCCATATACTACTACTCTTGTATGCTTTTACTGTTACCTCCAAATTCCTCTTTCCATCTGATAACTAGATGTGGTGGTTTAAGTAGCCTTCAATAGAATAAATAATTATGCCATTAGGTCATACCATCTAGAATGATTATCACCACTTCTCAAGTGAATACCAAATCCTAGGCATTATTCCACGAATTTTTATAAAATATCTTTAATGCTCCAAATTACACTAGAAAACAAATAATATTTGTCTTCTTTATGAAAATGACAAATTCAAATATTCAAAAAAGCTAACTTACTCATGGGAACACAGTACAGACCAGAGAAGGAAGAGCCATACTTCAAATGCAGGACTCCCCAAGCAAACTCTCCAAAAGTGAAAAGAGGTAACAGTTTCATGGGAAAAAAATTAAGGATGGATTTCTATTTTTAAAAAAGCACATATGTCTCTAACTCTTTAATCACATTTTTGATATAATGGAACTTTTAAAATGTATCAGAAGTGATTTCCCAAGAAAGAATATAGACAATTTTTCAAAAAGTCTCTGAAGTAATAAATAATAGAGAACGTAATATTTAGGATTAAAATGAGGCTAAAAGGTGAAGGAGAAAGTTTTGTTTGATTTGATTTAGAATGAGAATAGTGGCAATTTAGAATGAGACTGGGAAAACTGGAGGAAACATTTTAGGTATTTGGATGAAATTGAGAATAGTTATTAAAGAATGTGGAAAAAACTAAAACGTAGTTTTTAATAATTAGAAATATAAACCAGTTATATTTTGGATAGAGGGACAACAGCAACAATACTTTGTGTGGTAAGAAATAGATATATAGTGCCGAATGAGAGAATTCCAAGAGCAAGGGAAAGAGACTAGTGAATAGCTAACATATGACAGAAGCTAGAGTAGCCAACTTTATTGATACACGAGAATGTAGTCATGTATACTTCTGAAGCTTCATCAGGAAAAAAAGGGCAGAAACTTGTAAGCAAACAGAATGTTTAAATTCAAAGGCTGACTACTGTCCAGGCAGAACTTGTAAATCCACTACTAATTCTCTCAGTCCCATGTAAACTAGTTATAAAATGACTATAAATTGCTGCTAAATATTCCCCCTAAAATTCATAATGAACCTCTAGGCACCTTGACAAAAGGGCCATCACAGCACACAGCAATACACAAAGCTGTTGAATACTTACATGACAGGGAAAATAGGAGTGATGACTATTCTGAAACCTTATATCCATCAAGATTTAGACAGAGCTCTGTAAACTATACTGCCATTTCAAGAGCAATGTGACACTGAAAACCCTCAAATTAAAATGCTAGGCATTTAGCAGCAATTATCTAATGGATTTTCACTTCCATGGATTTATTCCAAATTTCTTATTTCTAAATGAGAATTGTGTAGCCTGATTTTTCTTTGGGAACTTGTGTGAAGCAGGGGCCCTGCTGTTCTGCTTCTCTGAGCAGAGCTTAGAGGAAAGCATTTCACAGGATGATACAGAAGAGAAGGTGGAAGTGTGCGTGACTATCACTTGTTGTCATCCAAGTTGTATTTTATGTATTAGCTGTGCTGAATAATACATGGTTGGAATAATACACACTAAAATTCTTATAAAAGGCCCTCACTCTGCAATATGTACTGGCTGCATTTCAAGATAAATTAACTGCCCCTCTTTTTTTATTCCTAAGTAGAACGCCTACAAATTGAAATTTGTATTAATGTGGTATATAAACCATACTTAAATTCCATGGAGATTTTTTTTCCTTATTAATACTAGAAGCCTTCTCAGATGACTAAATAATTTGGTTTTCTATTTTTAAGAGAAATAGAAAGTAGAAAAATCATAAACTCTTACTAGTCCTGTCTCTTGGTAAGAAAAAGATGAAGCTTTAAATTTAAAAATTCTTAGTTTGGATTCCAGGGAAAACAGAGCTGGAATGGAAAACAGATGCACTGACACTTTATTTGGAAAGTGTAAAGCCAGGGCAGCAAGAGTGTGGAAATGGGGAAATGAGGTAAGGGAAGATATGAAGCAATGTGTAGTTATGTGCTACCATGCTGGCTACTGCTTAGCAGGTCACCCAGCAGAGATATACACTTGGCCTCAAGAGTCATCTATGAAAGGAGAAAAGAAATGCATTGTATCTGCCCCTCCCATTCTCCTGTTTCCCACTGGCTGAAGTTGCACCATTGGGAAGTAATTCCCCTACACTTCCATGTTACATCATTGGGCCCTTTCAGCTGCTATTTCAGATGTCAGATATCATGTTCTACATGTGTTTTTTCATCCAAATCCAAAAAAAGTGGAAGGTGATAGAATCTCAGGGCATGTGGCTGGCCACTGTGCTACATGGAAGCAGCTAAGAACAGCCAAGCACCCCTAGGGGAATGAGTGGTCAGCACCACATGGTACAAACTTTTGGGTTCAAAGGAGTTGGTTAGGCACTTGAAGCAGAGCAAATAACTGAGGAGATGCCAAGGAATCGCAGAAGATGCATAAAATTTGAGACTGAAACAAGGACTAATAAATTACACACACAAAAATTCATTGATAATAATGAGGATTTATATTTGGTGAATAATAAGTAAGACAGAGCCCAGTATTGCTACTTTTTAAGGATTTGTTGAATAAATGACCAGAGTCAGCAGACACAAGAAAAATTGCTTCCTGAATCATCAATGAAAATAGGAGGTGATTTGATAACTCTTGTTTTGATTTGGAGGAGTGACTGGTTTGGGGTGTTATATTTGTTTTATCTTTTGGAGTAGTTTGATTGAAATGTTTACTGTAATGAATCATAAGAAAGGATGGAAGGTAACTGTCACTTTATGGAAAATAATAGTTATAAGTAATGCAACTACAGCACAACTGGATTATACTTGATAGCAGATAGTGAAAATAAAAAGTGGAAAGTCACCAGAGGAAACCTCTGTTATAAAAATTCTTTCAATTTCATCATTCAGCAAAACTGTTTTGAAATAAAAAACCTGCCAGGTTAAATACCTCACAAAAATTGTTTTAAGTTTTGGCACTGTGTTGGGATTTTACTTCCACATATAAGTTAGTTTTGTTTTCTCTAGTTGGATATTTCTCCAGAGATAAAGTTAGAGACAGAAAATTTTATAAAGGCCCTCACTTGACTGGCTGCTATGTTGAGCGAAAATATTAAGCATTTTCAAAATATGTATTTGTAATTCTATTAGAATATTTTGGAGGTAGGCAAAATAACTCTCAGAAAGTAGATAATATATCATTAGGAGTTCTGCCTAATATACACTAGAGCCTTATTATTCAGACTCCATATTTGTGAATTCACCAGCTCACTAAAATGTATTTATAACTCCAGAAGCAATACTCAGAGCAGCTTCATGGACATTCATGGACATAACACATAGTGGCAAAAAATTTGAATTGCCCGGTGTGTACTCTCCCAGCTGAGGTCAAACCAGG
The DNA here is from genome assembly GCF_949752795.1 of Hyperoodon ampullatus. Classification (NCBI taxonomy): domain Eukaryota; kingdom Metazoa; phylum Chordata; class Mammalia; order Artiodactyla; family Ziphiidae; genus Hyperoodon; species Hyperoodon ampullatus. The sequence goes on from NC_136922.1 coordinate 69,915,210, forward strand.
CAACATTCTGCCTTCTTGTTCCAGCTCATTCTGTAAACAAGTGTCCTTCTCACAATCTATTTAGTGTCACATTTTCCACATTTTTGTGCATTTTGTTGATGATTTCACTGTTTTAAACAGCCCTGAAGCATACTGCTGACCTACCACCTAGTGCTACTAAGCACAAGAATGCTGTGACGTGCCTACTGGAGAAAATGTGCGTGTTAGATAAGCTTCGTCCAGGCATGACTATAGTGCTATTGGCCTTGAGCTTAACCTTAATATCAGCAGCATATATTAAATAAGGTGCCTTTAAACAGAAACACACATAAAATAAAGTTATGTACTGATCAGTTGAAGAACATGTTGCAACCAGAGGCTCACAGGAACTTAACTCTGAATTTCCTCTAGGAGCAAAGATTCAGTATTTGATAATTCAGTGTTCTTGGTGATGTAATAGAAAAAAACTCCCACAAATAATGAAAACTGACTGTATTTGGAAAAGAGAAACAATTGAAAATCTATTAAGATTATTCCAAACTCTATTTGAAGACTTGATTTGGGGTGAGATCTGACAGTGACAGGTTGCAGAACAGTAGAGAGCAAACTTTCAGTCAATTCCACTCTTCCTTTGTTCTCTTCCTTACAAGAGTTCATAAGTTAATCAGTAGAAAATACTTAGGATAATGATAGGGTAGAGAAGGTCCAGTAAATGGCATTCTTCTCAAGTTCAAAACTAATTTTGAGACGTAAACACAGACATCAGATAAACAGAATTCAAAATGTGAGCTTTATTTCTGACAAAACTTATATGAAAGGGCACACATTAGATGTTCAGCTAAATGGCTTTCTAATTCTGAACTCCCAGATTTAGATGCACACATACATCTAGGCACAGGCAGTGCTAACAAATTTCAGGGAACCCTTAAACAGGGTCAGAGTCTCTTCTGCAAATGTATAGGCTGAAAGAGAAGAGACGAGAAATGCTCCTCTAAAATAAAATGAGAGAAGAGTAAAAGTCAGAGGAAGGCTAAGCTAATACTGCACTCATCAAACAGATAATTCACCCCTTCTGCCCTGGGGAAGAATAACTGCTGCAAGGTTCTAGGAATGTCTTCCTCCACATGGAATCAGGAAATGAGGGAGAGGAGGGCTCTTACCACATCAGAAGCCATTTCGCTGCATTGTAAGAACAAGTCACTTAACAAAATTCTGACTGCATGAGGGTACCATACAGGTCTACTCACCTCTACAGAAAAAGCTGGAAATCGTCATGAAAAGAATGATCATTTAGAACTTTAAGTGTCTTAAAATGCCAAGTCACAAATCCATCTAGATAAATCAGATTTACAGGCTTGCTTTAATTATTACAGGATGAAGAATTCCTCCATATTATAAAAATTAATATTACTGTAGTCTAAATATGCACTATGCACCATGAGAATGCACGGTGCAATATCAGTAACTATCATCTAAACTAGATGAGGTTTTGTCCATTCAAACTGACTGGAAATGCATCCTAGAAGGAATTTATTCTGTCCCAATTACTGAATTTTTTTAAGGTCGCAACATTAGAAAATATAGTTGGGCACTCATGGTTTTTAAACCACAGTTATAATTACTACCCCCAATACTTTAAGGCTAAATTTTAACTAATACTTCATAAATGTAATGAATTAAGTAAGTAAGTAATAGAATATGGCTTTACTAATGAGTCAGATAGATAAGTACCTTTTGTACAAGAGTGTAATTGCACTCCTACTTTTTTTTAACTGCCTCAGCCATGTCCTGATTTAGGACTTCCTAAACCCATCCACAAGCGAGTTGCTGATTTATATAACTATATCTAAATTAGATGTTCCATAGAGGTATTTTTTAGAGTTCTGTTTGCAATATCTCATATTAAGTTAAATATTAAGTATGTTTTGGTTTACAATGGAATATGCTGTGAAAGAGATAATTTTATAACAATAATCCAGAATTCATTAGAAGAATATTTTTATTTAGTAACTTACCTTTCAGAGTACAATGAAGTGATTGAGCCATAGTATTAATTAAGCTCCTACTCCTTTAACTCTATGTAAAAATAATAATAAGGCCATAAAACATAAGCCTTCTCCTCGTGATATAACAGAGTTGAGAAAAGAGGACCACAATATAGTTGGAGAACAAAAGGAGCAGTGTACTCTAGACACAGACTGGAGCTGCTGGATTTCAATTGACTTCCACCAAGTTTATATGATATTCATGAGACATACAGCTCACCTCTATCTTTAATCTGGCAGCCAACATCACAGAGACTATATGATAATATAGTCCTCCGGGTCCAGGGGTTGAAGAATCGGGAAATAGTAGTAATTGTTACTTTCTCTTTATTCACATTATCTCCATGTAAAATTTTGTCTTCCTTTCTTAAGTGTCATGTGCATTAAAACAAAACAAACAGATAGAAATACAAAAAAAAATCCTCAATTCCATTTGAAATATGTAACAGGTCCAGAAAGGAGTTGGATACTTTAGCCCAGAAACCATTTGTGATGCTCATTCTTTGATGTAGAGTTTAGTACAGATTGGAGCAACTTCTTAAATGAAGAAAATGATTGTATTGATCAGAAAGAAATCTATCCAACTATTATTCCTTTTGATTCAGATGGGAACTATGATGTTAGGAGAATCTCAGAAGACCATTAAAATTTATAAAGAAATCTCAGTTTAGTAAATCTATTAAAATATTATTAATAAGAATGAGTTAAATTATATATTTTAAGTTTTATACATATTCAATGGAAAAATCTATTTTTATATTATTTTGAGATTTTTTTGCAAAATTTAATTGAAATATTGAATTGAGTGCAGACATAATTTCCTCACTGCGCTGTAGTGAGGACTTTGTCATAAGGCAAGTGATCTTAAAAGTGTGGAATTATTTCTGTATTATCCATTCAGTTCCACTGGTATATTTGCTTATACTTACACCATGCAGTTTTAATCTTTACATCTGAGTATGTAAGTATTCTAATTTTGTTCTACTTTATCAAGATGGTCATTTTGGCACCTACCATTTGCATACTAATTTTAAAATTGACTTTTCAATATAAGCGATGTATAAGTAATCTGAAAACTTGACTAAAATTGTTTGAAATTTATATTTTAATTTTGTAAGATTTGACACATTTAAACTATTGAGTGTTCTTATCTATGAAAATGATATATTCTGATATTTTTGATAATATAAATGATGTTTCTAAGTTTTCATTTTCTATATATTTGTTGCAGTGTAGAGGATACATTTGATTTTTTACATTGATCTTATATCCATAAATCTTGTAAAATTCACTTTTTGATCTATAAACTCTTTCTGTAGCTTCTTTTAGTTTTCTTTATACAATCATATTTTCTGCAAAGAATAAGTATATTAATTATTTCTAATCTTAATGTCTTATAATGCAATGACTAGAACATGCAATATAATTCTGAATAAAAGTAACAATAGTGGACATTCCCATCAAATTTATCTTAGGAAAAACTTTTACTATCTCACTGTTATGTTGGAAACCTGCTATAAAATTTGTACAACGGGGACTTCCCTGATGGCACAGTGGTTAAGAATCCGCCTGCCAGTGCATGGGACATGGTTTCGATCCCTGGCCCAGGAAGATCTCACAGCAGGTGGAGCAACTAAGCCCCTGTGCCACAACTACTGAGCCTGTGCTCTAGAGCCTGCAAGCCACAACTACTGAGCCCACATGCCACAACTACTGAAGCACACGTGCATCGAGCCCATGCTCCAAAACAAAGAGAAGCCACCACAATGAGAAGCCCACGCACGGCAATGAAGAGTAGCCCCCGCTCGCCGCAACTAGAGAAAGCCCATGCACAGCAACAAAGACCCAAAGCAGCCAATAAATAAATGAATGAATAAATAAATAAATAAATAAATAAATAATTGTATGACAAACAAGTTAGAAGAGCTCTTTTGTGATTCATTTTTCTCCACATTCCCTGGAGGGTAGGTAATGCAGGATAAACAATGTTACAATAAGTAAAGATAAAGATTAAAATATCCTGTCAAGACAAGACACCCCTGGTTCCATACTGTTTATGGCAAACTAAACTATTATTTGTAGACTTCTGAGTCATGGTTTCTGTATAATATCATGTAAGCTCTAGATCTCTGGGCTATAATAGACATGTATTATAATCTAAATGATCCCTTCTCTGAGGAGTGCCCCATTACTTAGTATATGAAAATACTAATATACTGGGCCAGAGAACACTTGTCCAAGAGGAACACTGCTCCATGTCCCACATCTCTCTCTCTCTCTGTCTGCCTCTCTCTGCTTCATCTGAACCTCCTCATTGCCTGTATCCTTGAAATTTTTAGTAAAGTTGGTACCGTATAACATTTCTGATTCATCTGAGTATGATTTGAAAATCTGATCCTGCTTAATGTTAAGATGGCCAGAAAGAAGGAAAATGGCTGTCATAATCTGATGCATTTTACCATAAATTACTTTTTCTACCTCTTTTGGGATAATCATGTGGGTTTCCTACTGTATTCTGTTAATGAGGTGATTTATACTAAATCGTTTTCAGATGTTAAACTGACCTTACATTCCTGGGATAAGCCACATCAGTTGTAATATGTGTGTGTTTGTCTGTTTCACTGCAATCTGATCACTCTGTGTCTCAACTGACATAGTTAATCTGTTAACATTTAATGTAATAACTGATATATTTGGATATATATTGGGATTTAAATTTATCATCTCATCATTTGTTTTCTATGTCTATATTTTCTGTTATTTATTTATTTTGGACTAATCAAGTTATTATCATTGTTATCATTACTATTATTATTTCATTTTGTCTCCCCTTTACCTTCTTAGTTTTACAAACTTTCATTATTCCTTTGGTGATTGCTGTAGATATTTTAGAACACAACCTTTAACTTATTACAGTTTACCTTAAATTAATAATTTTAAACTTCTCAAATAATGCAGAAGTATTACAGCATTTAACTCCATTTACATGATTTCTGCCTTATTGCTATTGTCACCATATATTTTAATTAAATGTGTATTTTAAAATCAGAAAAGACCTTATATTGTCATTGTTTTAAATAACAATACCCATTTTGACTTAACCCCATATTTAATTTTCCTGTTTCTCTTACTACATTTTTGTGTTTCCTGCAAGGCTCATTTTCTTGATTGAAAAAATAATCCCTTTAATATTTAATACAAACAGCTTTTCTGATTACATATTCTCTTAGTGTTTCTTTGTGTGAAAATAGAATTAAGGTTTGGATGTTATTTAAGTGCTTTATAAATATGTGATTTCATTGTCTTCCAGCTTTTGTTGTTTATGTTAAATAGTCTTTCATTAGTCTTATTTTACTTCTTTGAAAGTAATATGTCAGTTTTTCTCTGACTGCTTTAAAAATTTTCTCATGGTATTTGGTTGTCAGATAATAAATTTTGGATGCCTAAGTATGGTTTTCTCCATATATATCCTGCTTAGAGTTTAGACCATACCATATCTATGGATTTGCTTGTTAGTATTAAAAGCTTATCTTTCAGTGCTTATTAAATATTAATTCTGTCAAATTCTGTCTCTTCTGCTTCTAGGCTCTGAAATATACATACATCGGAAATATTCACCATGTCCCATATGTGTCATATGTTAAGTTTTTTTCCTCCACATTTTTTTTCTTGCTTTCCTTCAACCTGGATATTCTTTACTGACTGAACTTCCTCTTCTCTATTCTCTTCTGTCACATCTAATATTCTTTGAAGCACTTCTGTAAAATACTTAATTACATTTATTGTATATTTTAGTATTGAATTTCCATCTGATTCATTTTTTTAGGAGATTATAGATCTTTGAGAAAATATTCCCTGTTTTTTATGCCAGATTATCATAGTTTTATTTTCTGTGAAATAACTTCAATATCTAGATTTCTTATAGATTTTTTTTCTTTTTTTTCTCTTGGTTTTGTGTCCTTTGGTCTTGTTTATTGTTAAGGTTGGTAATTTTATTGAATTGACAGTATTTTGCAGGAAAAATATTATAGAGACTTGATGATATTATATTCCTTTAGATAGTATTAAATTTACTTTTAGCAGAAGATTAAAAAAAATAGGCAGATCACTTTGATCTAGCTGTGTTGGATTTTAGCCTTTCATTGGGCTGCACTATTTCCAGTTTGCACTATTCTCAATGCTTACTCTTACTCCTAAAACATGGTAGTTACTCTGTGAGCAAAATTCTCTGCGGTCTAAGCTAAAAGCTTGAAGTATTTAGCAAGACCCCTGTATTTCTGAAGGGTTCTTAAACTCAACCTACATATTACCAACATTGTGAGATTATTTATATACGTGATCATATCTCTAAACATGTACCTGGTGATTTCTACTTGTTTTCATACAGTGTTCTTTGCACCTGCAGTGTTCCTTGCATAGACAAGAAACAACAAATGTGCCAGGGAAAATTGTGAACAGTATTTTGAGCTCATTTCTATATGGTTTCCTTCTCTTTGAGATCTCAGCCCCTGAAAATCCTGAATGCCTTGACTGCCTGGAAATGCATGCTGTGTCTCCTCTGGTAAGAATGCTTCAGATCCTAAGCAACATGCTTTTGGATTGACCTTTAGGCCATGCATTAAGAATTATCATTTTCCTGAGGGAAAAGAATATGTGAACGAGAGAATCTGTGAGAAATACATCAGTGTATTTCTCATCTCTAGCAGAAAAGAAACCAAACCCCGCCCCCTTCAAGTTCTGTGTGCCTTAGTTAATCTCTTATGCTTTGAAACATTTCTTTTATATTTTGTTTCCTACTGTTCTGTTTTACATTCATGAAAGACCTAATCAGATACAAACTGTTCTGTCACGGCTAGATGCAGAAGCTATCATTATGACATTTTTATTGTCAGATTTCTCCTAAATAATAATACAACCAATGACCTCAGATTTGTTAAGTAAATTAAATAACACAGTAGATTCATTTACCCAAAGGGAAAGCTATAAAAGTTAAAAGTCAATTTTTATTTTTATTTTCATTATTTTTATACTTTCTGATTTCCCAGATATCTATAAACTGATGCCTCTGATTTTTGTGAGGGATGTAGAAATAAAAGAGACCTAATTTTCACCAATCTAATATCATGTCTATTTTTTAAAAAAAGGTCATATGTTGTAGGATTCCATTTGCTTGAAATATTCAGAATAGGTAAATACATAAAGACGGAATGCAGACTAGTTGTTGTCAGGGACTGAGGGAAGGGTGAAGTGAAGAGTAAGTGCTTAATGGATATGAAGTTTTATTTAGGAATGATAGAAATGTTTTGAGCTAGATAGATGTGATGGTTGCATAACACTGTAAATGTACTTAATGCTACTGAACTGCTCACTTTAAAATGGTTAATTGTAGCCAGGTCATGGAAGCAACCTAAATGCCCATCGACAGATGAATGGATAAAGGAGATGTGGTACATATATACAATGGAATATTACTCAGCCATAAAAAGGAATGAAATTGGGTCATTTGTAGAGACGTGGATGAATCTAGAGACTGTCATACAGAGTGAAGTAAGTCAGAAAGAGAAAAACAAATATCGTATATTAACACATATGTGTGGAACCTAGAAAAATGGTACAAATGAACCGGTTTGCAGGGCAGAAATTTAGACACAGATGTACAGAACAAACATATGGACACCAAGGGGGGAAAGCAGTGGGGGTGTGGGGTGGTGGTGGTGGTGTGATGAATTGGGAGATTGGGATTGACACATATACACTAATATGTATAAAATGGATAACTAATAAGAACCTACTGTATAAAAAATAAATAAAATAAAATTCAACAATTCAATAAAATAAAATAAAATGGTTAATTGCATGTTATGTGAATTTTATCTCAAACACATTTTATATATGGACATATATTAAAGCTGTTATTATTTTCAAAAAATAGATAAAAGTGAGTTCTTTTAGAAGCAATACTAATCAATAAATTACCAAAATCTGAAAAGCTACAGTAATCCTAGAACCATAAAGAAAATATAGAGAAAAAAATTTTTAATGCATTTTGTTTGAGGAAAAAGGCAAAGACCATCAAGGGCAAAGTACATAAGGAAAGACTTCTTGTGAAGAAAATAACAAAAGGAATATTAGCTTGCAGTAGGACCTTGGATTGCTATTGGGGGAAACAAAGAAAAATATCAGTATTTAATATCAATCTGAGCCTTCTTATCAGTACTAATAACTCATTATAATAGGACAGTTAAGCTTTCTCATGATCGCCTGGTTAATACACAAAATTTCCAGAGAGAACGGACATGGCATGTATGACTTTATCCATATGTAAAATGTCTTAGTACAAAATGACTATAGAAAAAAAGTCATGATTGAAAATACTCAATCAACAACTTCCACCACTTCCATTTTCCATTATCTATCCCCAAATTATCCTCAGAAACTCACAATTTAGGCTTCCCAAATAACCTACATTTTATGAATACTAACATGATTTTTATATGTATTGTGCATACCTGATCACACAGACACAATCAGAAAGCGGCAACATTCATTCCTATTTAAGAACCTTCTAAGCACTATACAAATTGGCTACTTCACTACTTTTATCCAAGAAAAATTATTAAGTCAAACTAGAAATTGGCACAGATGCAGATATAACAGTCAATCCAGAGACAATATATGAGAAGACTTAGGTTAACTCCCTAGAGAGTTTAATAAGCAAGATAAGTTACAGGCTTCCACAGAATGCATTAGAGATATGTCATCCATTGGCAGATGCTTTTAAAATGAAAACCTTGTTCGAAATGAGGGATCTGTGTGATACTAAAAGGATGCCAAGTAACACCAGAATGTCCTGGAATTGCAGAAACTACTTTTATCTCAACGGTGGGAGCATTTGACTTCTTGGAAGAGCAGTGGTTCTATCAAAAACATTGTTTGAAAATTATGGAAAAAAAAGAGAACAGTACAACATATTAATGCTCACCATATGACAAACCATATGCCATCTATATTCCTCAAGCCATATTTCCAAAGAACACTGATAGAACTAATGTAGAATATAGCAGCATATTTTATTTAGGAAAACTCATAGAACCAAATTTTTAGGTTAGTTGTCACTATGGTTAGGATATTCCAGCAAGGCAGAGCAATTTGTCTGGTATAATCTATATACTAAGCATCTAAATATTTTTCATCACAAAAACCAAACCTTATCATGAATTTTAAGGTATAAAAGTGAGGTTTAAAACTAAAGGAAAAGATCACCAGGAATCAAGTCATCTTCCTCAAGTCCTCATTTATTTCAGATTCTCACGGAAGTAATTAAAGAAATAAAAATATCAGGGAAAAGTCTGTATGGGCATTCTAAGCTTAAAAAGGGAATCATCCACTTTTCAAACACAGTATTGTACTAGTTTTCCACTGCTGTGTAACAACTTACCACCAACTTAGTGGCTTAAAATAGCACCCATTTGGTATCATAGTATCTACAGTCCAAGCGAGGCTTAATGGGAGTCTCTGCTTTGAATCTTGCAAAGCTAAAAATAAGGTGTCAGCCTGTCTTAATTCCTTTCTGGAGCTTGTGTTTTTGTTTTCCCAAGCTTATTCAGCTTACACCCTTCCTCTTCTATATATTTGACCTTCTCTGTAGGAAGTTCAAAAAAGTTCTCAACATAGCTGCCCCTTTCTTCTAGGTTAGCAGGAAAGTGCCTCTCTCATGCTTCAACTTCTTTTAAAGGGCTTGCCTGATTTGTCAGTCTCACCCAGGTTAATCTCACTTTTGATTAACTCAGACTCAACTGACCAGTAATGTAATAGGAGTGATATCCCATCATATACATAGGTCTTGCCCACTTTAAAGGGGAGACCATTTTATAGGGTGTGTTCTCCAAAGTATGGGAATCCTGGAAGCCATCTTAGAATTCTACCTACCATAAGATCTTAATGAAGAGTGCCCGGCAAGTAAGACAACATTTAGGGAGGAAGTAACTAGTCTTGGATCCACTGTATTTGAAATAAGTAGAAAGAATAAGTAGTGGCACCCATTATGAAATTTAGTTTGGTATGTAAAGGGACCACATATGAGAATGTTTAAGGGGGCTACTAAAAAGTACACCATGTGATAGAGCTCAGAGCTTGAATACAGAGAGAGACAGGATCTCCCAGTAGAGTTCACGGTTTTTCCAAGACACTGGGATTCCATAAAGAGGACAGGACTGATGAAGCTGGATTACTTTAACACATTCTTCTTCCTTTGCTTAAGAACTGGTCACCATCACCTTTCCCATGATAATTCTAAGAACCCTAGAATTTTATGGCTTAACTTTATCACCAATTTCCTTGCTTTAACTTGTGCAATTATTCTTGCAGAGGGATGGTTAAAAGTGATTTTCCATCTATTACTCATATATTCACTGGTATATTATGCTGAGACTCAATAGGTGAATGAGGATGATTGCTTGTTAAGATTAACTCTAAAATTCCCTTATTTAACATCTCTAAACGTTTTATGACTTTAAATTTAGAAAGATTCATTTTCATTCTAAGGCTTTCAAATTTGCCTGGCCCTTGAACAAGCTAAGATCAAATTTGCTATTTTAACTATCTAAATAAATAAGGAGAATATTGGATCCCAATATATAAATGTATTATTGGGATTTAATTTGAGAGATAATTAAGATTTATAGGTAAATCTTTTAAAAATTAAAACCCTTTCATCATTTCCGCTGGAGAGAAAAGAAGAATTATTTTTTCTATCATCTTAAAAATCCCCTTTTAGACAGCAAATATTTGAATTGCTAATCGCTTCATTTTTGTTTACAAATACTTCTGTACAAAAGTTAAAATAATAGAAGGATGATAGAATAATCTATTGTTTACATCATCACATTACAGAAACATAACTACAGTTTAGAATTATTAAAAATAAGCTACTTCACATTTCTTATTTGCTATCAGAAAATTGAACATTCAAATAATAATAAGATCTTCAAGTGAAGGCACTGAGACAAGACCAGTGCACATATGTAGAAATTATCCACATCTAACTTGTCTAAAGAAAGGATCCTCAGGTACAATAAATTACTTAAAATCAATAAAATATCTTGAAAAATGTTGATTCCATCTTATCCTACAAGATTTATGATTTTCTAATTCCATTTGGATCTGGTTTTCAGAAAACCAGAAATCTTGCCCAGTGGAATGTTCAGATGAGTCAAGAGCAACCTAGCTTTCTGTTAAGTCTCTACCAGTTTGGTCTTAGCATTTAAGAGCTCTGATGAGCAAAAAGAAAATAAGAATAACTAGAAACATTAAAAATCAGCATAATTCCAGCCTCTAAGTAGTGGCAGAAGTGTATACTCTAGGCCAACAAGCAAAATTTTGCCAAAGCTCCCCACCCTCTGGCTCCAGTTAATCCTGCTAATACCATGGGGAAAAGAGGGGTAGGGGTGGGGGTAGGCTGGGTCCTCAAATATTCTGGACTTTGATGAAGGAGTTGGGCCATGAATGGTCCTCTCATGAAATAATTTTTCGCGTAGTAATTTGATTGTACTTTGTAGAATGACAATTCTGTAAGATAGAGATAGGATCTCAGGCAATAATTCCTTTAATCCTCAAAGGTTATCTGATGTCCTTCAGAGATGCCACTGAAAGATCATCAGTAGTAATCAAGCTGGAAAGATTACTCTTGACTTTATAGGAAGGATGAACTTCATTTTCATTTCATTTTCTAAATAAGAATCTATAGGACTTAGAAAAAGTCAACTCTTCTGAAGGGTTAGATTCTTTTCGTGGTGACTTAGAAAAAGTCAACTCTTCTGAAGGATTAGATTCTTTTTGTGCTTCTTTATTGACCTCATTTTCAAAAGGCTGTTTGATTTCTAAGCCACAGTTTCTGTATGGTTGTTTTTACATGCAATGATTCATCAACTGCCATGTGCCCCTCAGATAAATTTAACAACTGTTCACCATAACAGGCAGAGCCTTATTTTTAACGGAAATAATTGAAAAGGCACCAGGGGCTTCTTGAGAGCTCTGACTATGCCATTGCAAGAACACCATTTCCTGAATCAAGTCAATAATACAGCAGCATGAGAAATAGGTTCTGAGCAACATAATTTTTTAGGGGAACAAGAGATACCAGGTAATATTTGGAGTGTACTTTGTGATCTTCAAAAAAAGGGGAAGTATATAAAATGTCCTTCCCAACCAAGTACAGTTGTTTACCACCAACATTTCAGGGCTCCATCTGCTTGTTCATGATTCCAATTATTGTAGGAAAATAACTCATGCCCTGCTCATTGAAATTCCTTGTTTTATTATACAGTGACAATATTATTTATTCTGACCAATCTACTATTAACCCATACTGATCTGTAGGGCAATGATAATTACCACGGTATGAGAGCTAGGTTTTAAAAGGCTTTGCTATTACTTTAAAATACATGCATGTGCTTTTTGTGACTCCTTTATTTCAGCTATTCAAGCAGGCAAGCATATACTCTAAATATGGTAAGGGGAATGAGTTTATTTGAATGAAAATGTAATATTCTGTAACAAACAAAGCAAAAGAATAAGTTTGTTCTTGCACATTTAGTTATTTATGTGAAGAAAAATGCACTCCTGAGAAAACTGGTAATGGGGACAGGCACAAGCAAAACATAATTCCAAAGCTGCAGTTTGAATAGCAGTTATTTTTATTGACTCTTGTGCATAAAAATATGTAGCTCTTGATTTGTTGAAGATTGTGCCTTGAACCACTTGTTTTGTCACTTCAGTTCTTCATTTCTCTTGCTTTGCTTATACCTTCCTTTTCTCCTTTTTTTTGGTTTTTTTTTCCTACCTAATTCACTGTAAAGACTTATTACTGGGAGAGAAGATTGTAAAATGAAAAGTGGTATTGGTGAGAATAGGATTATTTTTCCTTCCTAAGGCTGAATTGTGACTTCAGAGTGGCATAGTAGAAAAACGTAGGAATACCCTGTCCTAGTTTTCTAAGAAAATTGCTTTGGAACATTTTCTAAGATCCATTCATTAATAGTAGAGCTTATTAAGAAACACTTTGCTACCCTTAGCCCATATTCTTTTAAAAATACAAATGAAATGGCCTGTCAGACTTTTCAGTCTGTTTTCTGACCAGATAAAACTGTTAAATTATAAAGTTTCTTTTCATGGTTAACCTGTTTTTGCATGAACAACCTCAGTAAAATGGTTTACTAAGGATATCATAGTTATAACATGTCCATGGGGGTTGTGAAAATAAAAATACCCCAACTATCTCACAGTAGTCACCTCTGAAATTATACTATTTTATCCTGTTAAAACTGTTGCAAATGGGACAAATACACATTTTATTGTAAATAGTATTTTGCATTTTATTTTAAATAGCATTTTGCATTTTATTTTGCTTTTTTAAACCAATAATTGATAAATTTTGAGTGTTTATTTAATTCCTTATAATGATGCCATGGACACGCTATCATTCCTCAATTGTTACTGCATGTTTATATAGAAACAAGAAATAAAATGGATGACGTGAAGCATATTGAAAAGACTGCAAGTGACTTCTTGGATATGTAAATAGATAGCTGAATTAATTTCTGACCATCACAATGATAAATTATGTTCTTATTTCAAAGGCTTATGTCAAGTAAACAAAATTCTGTTTGCTCCCTTTCTTCTTACACTTTGGCTTCTTTCTCATAAGTTCTATGTCCTATTATTAGAAGAAAAATTAAATAATTCCCTTGAATCTAAATTAGCCAAGTAATAAATTGTATTTTGTCATGAGTTTTCCAGGACTCCTAAATAGATCTAAAAGTAAGTATATTTTACATGTCCATTTCGTCAGTTATATATATACGTATTAACTTTTTGTTGGTAGTTCTCTTTACTATAGCAACAACAGAATCCCTTCTCTTTTTCTTACCAAGTTAAATGTCTGCCTATGCTATTTTTCTAAAAACCTGTGCTTAAGCTCAAGTTCTTAATAATTTGTTACTAGTTAAAACAACACAATAAAACAATCAATATATGAATATTTCATGTAGTATATAGGCATACCTTGTCTTACTGCACTTTGTTTAACTGTGCTTCACAGATATTGAATTTTTTACAAATTGAAGGTTTCTGGCAAGCCTGCATTGAGCAAGTCTGTCTGCATCATTTTTCCAACAGCATGTGCTCACTTCATGTCTTTGTGTCACATTTTGGTAATTCTCATAATATTTCAAAATTTTTTGTTATTGTTATATTTGTTATGGTGATCTGTGACCACTGATCTTTGATGGTACTATTGTAATTGTTCTAGGGCACCATAAACTGTGCCCATAATAAGACAGCAAACTTAATCAATAAATGTGTGTGTTCTGACTGCTCTACCAACTGGCCGTTCCCCCACCTCTCTCCCTCTGCTCAGGCTTTCCTATTCCCTGAGACACAACAATACTGAAATTAGGCCAATTAATAAACATACAATGTCCTCTAAGTAGTCAAGTGGGAGGATGAGCTCCATGACTCTCACTTTAAATCAAAGCTAAAAATGATTAAGCCTAGTGAGGAAGGTATGTCAAAAGCTCAGATAGGCTGAAAGCTAGGCCTCTCTCATGCCAAAAAGTTAGCCAAGTTGTGACTGCAAAGGAAACATTCTTGAAGGCAATTAAAAGTGCTACTTCAGTGAATGCACAAATGATAAGAAAGCAAAACAGCCTCATTGCTGATAGAAGAAAGTTTTAGTGGTCTGTATAGAAGATCAAACCAGCCACAACATTCTCTTAAGCTGAACCATGATCCAGAGCGAGGCCCTAACTCCTCTTCAGTTCTATCAAGGCTGCAAAAGGTAAGGAAGCTGCAGAAGAAAAGTCTGAAGCTAGCAAAGTTTGGTTTATGAGCTTGAAGGAAAGAAGCTGTTTTTGTAACGTTAAAGTGCAAGGTGAAGCAGCAAGTGTTTATACAGAAGCTGCACCAAGTTATTCAGAAGATCTAACTAAGATAATGAATGAAGGTGGCTAGACTAAGCAACAGCCTTACATTAGAAGAAGATGCTATCTAGGACTTCCATAGCTAGAGAGTAGAAGTCAAAGCCTGGCTTTGAAGCTGACTCTCCTGTTAGGGGCTAATGCAGTTGGTAACTTTAAATTGAAGCCAATGCTCATTCACCATTCCTGAAAATCCTAGGGTCCTTAAGAATTATGCTAAATCTACTCTGCCTGTGCTCTATAAATGGAACAACAAAGCCTGAATGACAGCACATCTGTTTAAAACATGGTTTCCTGAATATTTTAGGCCCACTGTTTACTGCTCAGGAAAAAAAATCCTTTCAAAACATTACTGCTCACTGACAATGCACCTGGTCACCCAAGAGCTCTGATGGAAATGTACAATGAGCCTTATGTTGTTTTCATGCCTGCTAACACATCATCCATTCTGCAGCCCACGGATCAAGAAGTCATTTCTACTTTCAAGTCTTATTACTTAATAAATACATTTCATAAGGCTATAGCTGCCATAGATAGTGATTCCTCTGATGGATCTGGCAAAATAAATTGAAAACCTTCTGGAAAGGATTCACCATTCTAGATGCCATTAAGAACATTTGTGATTCATTGGACGAGTTCAAAATATCAACATTAACAGGAACTTGGAAGAAGTTGAAACCAATGCACATGGATGACTTTGAAGGGTTCAAGACTTCAGTGGAGGAAGTAACTGCAGATGTGGTGGGAAAAGCAAGAGAATTAGAATTAGACGTGGAGCCTGAAGGTGTGACTGAATTGATACAATCTTATGATAAAACTAACAGATGAGGAGGTACTTTTTATGGATGAGCAAACAAAGTGGTTTCTTGAAATGGAATCTACTTCTGGTGAAGCTGCTGTAAATATTGCTGAAATGACAATAAAGGATGAAGAATATTATATAAACTTGATATAAACTTGAAAGTTGATAAAGTGGAAGCAGGGTCTGAAATTATTGACTCCAATTTTAAAAGAAGTTCTATTGTGGGTAAAATGCTACCAAATAGCATTACATGCTACAGAGAGATCCTTCGTGAAAGGGAGAATCAACTGATGCCACAAATCTCATTGCTGTCTTGTTTTAAGAAGTAGCCACAGCCACCTCCACCACCTTCAGCAACCACCGCCCTGACCAGTCAGCAGCCAGCAAAAAGATTATGACTCCCTGAAGATTCAGATGACAGCACTTTTTAGCACTAAGGTATTTTTTAATTAAGGTAGGTACATTGGGTTTTTTAGACGTAACGCTATTGCACACGCTAGACTACAGTGCAGTGTAAACATAACTTTTACATGCACTGGAAAACCAAAAATTTGTGTGACTGGCTTTATTTTGATATTCCCTTTATGACATATACCTATAAACATCTCATTTGAACCTCATAACAACCACAAAAGTACATATTATTATTAAACCATTTGATAGATAAGAAAAGTGAGGTTATAAGAGGTAAATGTTATTTTTCTTAATGTCACTTAGCTGACAAATATCAGAAGACGAACACAAATGCAGGTATTCAGACTCAAAATTTCAGTATGCACTAGTCTCTGATAGGATTTGCAAATATAAAGATGAATGAAATGTGTCCTGTCCTTCAGGAGCTCACAATCTGTTGGCTTATAATTATGCTTAGTGTTCTATGGGTGGGGGAAATGGTGGAAGCTTTTAATTCAGTTTGACCTAGTCTGAAAAAAATTACTGAAAACTGTCATCCTGAACTGAGCCTTTAAGACTGAATAGGAGTTTGCCAGATAAAGTCTATTGGAATGGGATAGGGATATTCCTTCCCAAATGACAAAACAACATGAGGCAGGAAGGAGAGTAGACTCAATTTCAGAAAGATAGAAGAGGAATGAAATAGCAAGTGTCAGTAGATGAGCTGGAGAGTTAAGGTAACTGAGGAATTTGAATGAAAGGGTTTTTATCTGGTATGTTATAAGTAACTATTCAAGGGCTTTAAGAAAGTAAGGATGACATTGCATTTTTTCAATAGATTTCTGGTAAGTGTGAATATATTTGAGGAAATGAGCCTAGGGGCAGGAGGTCCAGTCAGTTGTCTACAGAAATTACCCAGTAAGAGTTGTTAAAGGCCTGGACTAGGATAACAGGAGTAGGATTGGACAGGAAAAGATATTTGAACAAGATTAGGTGGGTAGGAGTTTACAAATGATTGGATTTGGGAATGAGTGATTCTAGGTTGATAGAGTGAATGGAAGATAATGGGATGCCCAACTGAATAAAGGAGCACATGAAAAGCCAGTTTTAGAAAAGAAAAAGTGTTTAATTTGGGACAGAATTAGTGATGTTAAACATGTTCTAATGAATTTAGACCTGCAGAACAGCAGGTGAAAAACGTGGTACTACATAAATCTGGAAGTCACCTAAATATCTGTGAACATTAAAAATGAGAGTAAATTATATCTTTCAACAATTGTCACGTGAGAAGGGCAATAAGCAGAAAAAATAAATCTGAAGAACACTAAGAATTAAGTATCAGAGCAAAAAAAAAAAACAGAAAATATGAGGAATAAATGGGACGGTATCAGTAGAGTTCCAAGAAGAAAGGGATGGTCAACAACTTCAAATATAGAAAGTTTCAGTAACTGAAGGTGATATTTGGATTTGGCAAAGGTTAGAACATTTTTGGTAAAAAATCATCTTCAGAGGTTTGTTCTTCCTTTGAATCCTCTAGGGAGATTCTTCTTTTCCCTAGTACTACAGAATTGTGATTGTTTTTCTTGCTTTATTAATTCTGCAATGAGGTGCAGAGAATGACATCAGTAAGATAAGGATTCCCTGGCCCCCTCACTGTCCACTTCCGTCTTGGCAGTTTCCACTCTCAGTTTGAATCCCTGAATGGAAATATAATGCTCAGTAAACAACTTCTGACTGTGGAATACTTAAACCAAGCTAGTAAGTCAGATGCAGTCTGTAATTCAGTTCTGTATGAATGGAGGACTACGTATCCCAAAACACTGCTGCATGTAATCCACACACTCCTCTTGACTTTTTGCTTGTCGACAATGTTCTCTCTGCGTAGACTCTTCCTCCTAGGAGGTACTGCCATTATATTAACACCTATTTCTGTTCCTGGTGGTTAGTGCAGTGAATATACACAATTTTTTTTTTTATTGCCTGGCACCTAAAGCCCCTCTTTAAAATAGAAAATTCATCACCTTTTGAATCCTGGTGAGAGGAAGAGTTCAGAACTTCTACTGAAGTTGACAGTTTCATCTACTTGCTCTCCCAGTGTTCAGATGACTTGTGCCCGATTTCTCTCAGATCCATTTCCTTCCTTTCTCTGCTCAGCTAGCTCTGTATCACAAGAAACTACAACAAACTTCTGGAGAGATTAGGCCAATGGAAGGCATTGATGGATGTTTGGAACTTGGACGGCATGCAGAAGCTAGGCAGGGTAATTGTGTCTCTATTATTCTGTCTCAGGCAGCATCTCTGTCACACCTCGTCCATAGCTCAGTCTCCTGGGACAATTTATCCCTCAGGGTCTCAACTTTCTCCAGGCATTCCCTAATTTATTTTTAGTTCCAATCAAATCTCCTTCTCTTCTGAACTCTGGTAACACCCATTTTTCCTCTAGTCCCAGGAGTGTTACTAGCTTCCTTTTGTTCCTTAATTTCTGGATGGGCTCACTGTCTTCCGTTTGGCTACTCAGCTCTTCCAACCCTGCATTACAGATCCAATATATTTGTAAGACTAAATGGTTTCTTGGTCTTATAACTAGACTAGACCCTGACTACCTCACTCAGCCTCCTTTGTAGCTGGGGTGCAGGTCTGTGTCTCAGAACCCATCAATCATATGCATTTACTCTGGACTTTGGAAAGGTTGCTGTCGCCATGATAAAGAGACAACGAGACAGAGAACCCTCTCTGGCTGTTATATGAGTTTCAATGTTGGCTGCAGTGTTAGTGATGCTAGTGATGGTGTCCATTGCCCCATTCCATTATTTTCAGGGGTACAAGCTGCAATGTCCTGTGGCTTGGAGCATTGTTACCTCCTTACCGAGTTTCTCAGCCTTCTAGGAAATTCTATACACTACACTTCTAATAAGTTCTTTGCCTAAGACAAGAGAATTGGTTTCTCTTGCTTGCCACTAAGAACACTGACTGATACATATTGAATCTTAGGAGTTACAGTCTTAAAACCAATATAGAATAAGAAAATGTAGGCAATTCCCTGGTGGTCCAGTGGTTAGTACTCTGCACTTTCACTGCAAGGGGCCGGGGTTTGCTGGGAAACTAAGAGCCCGCAAGCCCACGGCGTGTCTAAAAAAAAAAATGTGAGAGAAATAGTTTTAAGAAATGAGCCTGATTCTGGCCAGCTCTGACAGTTCCAGTGCAATCCTACCTGACAACATCCTTGAATCCCAGATTTAGGTACAGCAATTTGGGATGTTCTGGGTCAGAAGGCAGAGCAGGTATAATACAGAGGTATCTGTAAATCTCTCCAGATACCAACTTAGCTCTTCTCTTTAGTTGGTAGCATTGTTGCCCAGATTTGTGTATCTACATTCAGGGCTATTTCAATGGAAATTTAGGAGATGACTTGGCATTGCTCATTAGCCAAAATGTCACCACAGTGCCCAGTCCCTGTAAGTCATGCTGCAATTGATTGTTTATTTGGCTGTCTCTCTAATGGGACAATGAGATCCTTAGCAACAAACATTGTGTCACTTTGCTCCACATTCTAAGACCTAGCAGAGAACAGGAAAGATATTCAGCAAATATTTACTGAACAAATGAATGGATTCTGGAAAACCAGACTGAGAAACTAAAACTTTGTTCTGTATTGTTTCTGAAAATACAGTCACTGAATTTAGAACATTGTGTTTGGAAAGAGTACACAATGCTTTTTAGTTCAGTTATTCTCAGACTCCTCCAGGCTTCCTCCCTCATATTTCTTTACAATATCCGTCTTGTGATTGTTCAATAAAATGTCATCTCCACGAAAATCTCCTTGTAAAGTGTCAGTTATTCCTTCCTTTATGGTACAATATCACTTTGTACTTATGCTAATTATAAGAATTGTTGTATCACACTGTGTAATTCGTCTAATTGTCTGTATCCTCTATTAGACTTGGAATATTTCAACGACCAGAACCATGGTGCAGAACCTGCATCAATCCTTTGCACAATCTCAGGCATATTTTAGGACCAAGGTTCTTCATAGATTACTTGCAGGGATTCAATGAGACTGATTTTCTTCTTAATGCATATGTAAAATTTCATGCAGACACATGCTCTTTTTTGAAGAAAAGGTCCGTTTAGTGTTTTTAAATGTTTGTTGTATTTAATTTAATCAATCTATATATCAAATATGTTTTTGTTTTATTATATTTTAATTTTTTCAATACAAACTGCAATACATTACAACATTAAATCTGATACAGTGTTGTTTTCATGGGCATTCTTTCCATAGTAAAATGTAAAATGCTGGGATAAAGGAAGAGAAAGAAAAACAAGGAGGAAGTAATCTGTTCTCTAGATCATTGTTCTATAGATTATTATTTTTATTATAATGTTCTACCCCATCTCCTTTCTCTCCACTAGGCAAGAGATTTCTCCACACTGTGCTAAGATGTTACCTATTATGAAATGAGATGGAAAGAAAAGCACTGAAGTAATAGTTCTGACTCGACTCCATTGAGGCATTAAAGTCATTTCAACTAAATACTCAATTTAAAAATATATTGCTGATTTTTCTCACCAGAGTTTTTCAGTCCACAGTTCTTTATTTGAACTTCTTGAGGTCAGATGGGTTTTCAAATGCTGTATTTTTTCTAAATACTAAAAAGGTAATAAAATGCATTTACTTCCTATTAAGCAGCACCCTAGCAGAATCTGGGACAGCATCCCAAGATCCAACACACTAAAAATGCTATAGAAAACTGTATGGATATTCAGACTGAGAAAGATAAGTAAGGACTATAAATAAACCAATGTCATTCTTTGAAGTCAAATTTTGAAGCCAAATTAGGTCAGGTTTTGCAGACAAAAAAAAATTAGTTTTCAGAGTTATTTGGATCTTGGAAATCAAGGCTTGTATTCAACTTGCACTACTGGGCTCCTTATTATGAATTTTTCAATTGAATTATTTTTCTTAAACTATATCAACTTCAAACTCATAGTGGAGCTTATGGAATGCTATCACTGCCAAAATAAGAGTAGATGAAAAATAATGAGTTATAGGGAGCGTGGAGAGAAGAAACCTCAGCATCTTAAAATGTTAACTACTACAAAAATAATTTAGAGTTTTAGAATTTATGTATGTCACATACATAAATACACAAACATGCACACACACATCAGATAAGCAACAGCAAACATAGAGCACTAAATGCCATACAGGCATGGTCAAGGTTACTTTGGATGCTGTAAGTTAGAGGTTGAATGAGAAAGTATGGGGGAAAAAATGGGATATGCAACAAGGAGATTGTCACGGTCCCTATAAACTTACCATAAGGATATCAGACTCACCAAGCAGTTTAAAAAAAAAGAAAGGGCCAAAACCTTCTGAACATTCACAAACTTCTGTTCATTGTGGACTTAGTGGTTAAACAGTCTTTAGCAGAAAGTTAAGGTGCAGTTTCTGGGTCAGTCATTCTAGTTAAAGTATCTCTTTTCCCTTGATTTTCATAGAAGGACCCACTCTGAATGATGTTTTTAAAAACTACTGGGAAAAATTTCACTGAGAAAGTAAGAGATAAGCAATATAAGCATCCTATTAAAAAGTAATTTCAGATGACTAGAAGCAAAATATACAAAGACGAGGATGTGAAAAACGAAAGAGCGTTCTTTCATGCCTATCATGAACATTTTAAGTTAAATGCTTATTTTAAAAAAATTTAATTGTACTGTCAATAAGGACCTTCTCAAGAGCATATTAACCAAAACATGGGGACCTAGTTCACTCATTAAAATGTTTCATTATTCAGACAATGTGTGTCACCTATTGATTATTATCCGTTACAATTCCTAACACAAATAAAACTTAGTCACATTTAAAAATCAGGTTTAGCAAAGTCATTTTTGGTAATAATGTCCTTATAAAAGTATTTCAAAATCATAAATTTTATACATATATATATCCCTTCAATGGTATTATTTGCCTGAACTCAAATTATCAGGTGGATGTAACCAAACTAGCATGGGACATAACCAAATTCTACTTGCTCCTTACAGAGAGGTGAATCATACCGCTGGGATCTGGGATGCTGGAGACCATATTCTCCACTGATACAATTTTCCCCCAAATATCCATTCTTTTCCTCGGAATATCCCGCCATATTCTTTCATCATGAGTTATTAAAAGAAACCCCTCTGAGGAAACAGCAGTACCTATCAGATCACTGATGTGACGGCTTGAGCAGAGTGACAGATGGCACATGTGCTTTACACATTCTCAGAGTAACATAATTATAATCGATGATTGTCCTATCTTCCACATTTCCCCCAGGGAATACTTCTTTCCTTGTTTGACTTCTTTTCTGGTTTGCTCAGCCTCTCTCTGGAATTTTTACTTTTTCAATTCCCTGACTTCATATTGTTCCTTAATTCCATACCCCTTGTTCTTCTGCCTCCTTAGGAGTCCAGTCTAAAGCAAGCATATTAGAATGGGGAATTTAAATACAATGGCATTAGAAGATAAATAAATAAATGAATATAGCCTTTTTAAATGACAGGATTCTTGACTGAGAAACATTCTAAGATAAAATGCAGCTTACTAATTACCATAATTATGTTGTTTATATACATTAATACATGTATACAATGCATGAAAGACTTTACTTGAACTAGCATTCACTGTAAACAAATATTAGTCAACACTTATTTTAAAAAGAGCTATATTAAAATTTAAAATGAAAATTAATACAAAACAGAAATAGAGAGAGACTCAGAAAAGGAAGAGAAAGAATGTGGATGGCATTTATAGAGAAAACAGTATCACTGAAATGGTTACTATATTGTATCATTTTGAAATCATAGTAGAAGATGCTGCTGATGACTCCACCCCCAGAAGTCTGGGAAACAGAAATATTACAGATGTTTTTCAAGTAAACTGATGAAACACTGAAGCTTCTGAAAATTTCTGGATAGTAATGGTTTGTGGAAGTGGTTGCTCTCACCCTTTCCCCACCACTCTCAACACACACATCCACACACATATATACAACATGAAGTGTCATCACACCATATTACAGCATATCAAGAAGCCACTCTATGTTTGTTAGCTTAAACAAATGTATCACTGAACTCATCATTTTTATTATAAAATAATTCATCTCTCTTCATAGTTTCCACAGACTTCCATGAAATTTCTATGGCAAGAATTCAAGAATTTAATAGGCAACTCACTGATTAAAAAAAATGAAAAGAGGGCTTCCCTGGTGGCGCAGTGGTTGAGAGTCTGCCTGCCGATGCAGGGAACACGGGTTCGTGCCCCGGTCTGGGAAGATCCCACATGCCGCGGAGCGGCTGGGTCCGTGAGCCATGGCCGCTGAGCCTGCGCGTCCGGAGCCTGTGCCCCGCAACGGGAGAGGCCGCAACAGTGAGAGGCCCGCGTATAGCAAAAAAAAAAAAAAAAAAAAAAATGAAAAGAGAAGATAAACTTTTTTTGAGAAGCATAAAAAAGTATTAGTCTAAATTAATAGAGAAATTTCTACCTGCTGTGATCAGATTCATCTATTTAAATATTACTTAAGAATTCATTTTTAAATTTCTATTATCAGGATTAGTTTCATTATGTAAATGCATAGTTCTTCTAAGAAAAGGTTTAACATTAGTGTATACAGTTCACAAAAGTGTTTGCTAATGATTCAGAATTTGTATGTAAATATGCATAGTGTTATAAAGCTTGGGGAAAGGAAAAAGTGAAAATAAGAATACAGCTACCAGGGACTCCCCTGGTGGCACAGTGGTTAAGAATCCGCCTGCCAGTGTAGGGGACACAGGTTCGAACCCTGGTCCAGGAAGATCCCACATGCCGTGGAGCAACTAAGACCGTTCACCACAACTACTGCACCTGTGCTCTAGAGCCCACAAGACACAACTACTGAGCCCACATGCCACAACTACTAAAGCCCACACACCTAGAGCCCATGCTCTGCAACAAAGAGAAGCCACCACAATGAGAAGCCCGCACACCACAAGGAAGAGTAGCCCCCACTCACCACAACTAAAGAAAGGACACGTGCAGCAATGAAAACCCAATGCAGCCAAAATTAATTAATTAATCAATCAATTAATTAGTTAATTAAAAATAATACAACTACATATATTCTACTTGATATAAATCTCTGTAGATTCAACATTGTCTTATCAACTGATAGATGATAATGCCTTTGAACATTTGACAAGGTCTATAGGCAGTTGAGGGGGGCACACTGCAGAAAGTTAAAAATTGGTCTAATCCTAATTATTTTGATAGTTCAGTTGTAACCAATGCTATGTACATTCCAGACAAGCACATGAAAATGAAGTGATGTGGAATATGTAGCTAAATTGTCATGAATATGTAGAAAAATTGTCATTTTTTTCCCATTAGGGGAAAAAAAAATAGATTACAGTCTCACCAAACACTGGCCCAAAAGGAGGGAATTTAAAAGAAGCTATAAACCTCCAAGTATTTAGACAAGTTATAAGTAAAAGTTTATGGTATGTTAGGTGAGTATGAAATAGGGATCACCACAGTAAGCAAGTTGTCCATTTAGCACAGAACTTTGAAGTCATGAAAAATGGATATTATGTACTATCATTCCTGGTTGAAATTATTCCTGATAATCTGGAAGGTGAAATGAGTTTTTTTCAATTAGAATTTGTTGAAGCACATTAGATTGTGACAGATAAACTAGTATCTTTTCTTTTAATCTCTCAGCTAAACTCAAATTCATCCACTTGAAAATTATCTTCCACTAAAAATCTATGCCTCTTCCTCCATCTTTCTATCCACCTCTAATGTTCTCCACGTAAGATTTCAGCACTACCTTCAGACAAGTCACTGTAACCCCACACCACTCTCTTTTAACAAGCTCTGCTCTGTCTTATCTATCTATACCAAATATTTGAGGTTTTTCGGTAGGTTTATATTCTAGTAATTAGAGAAGAATATTAAAGATTGAGCATCTAAAAAAGCTATACAGTTGCTAAAAATAATAAAGTTCTTAAATGAAGTTAGCTCATTATTTCCTTCCTTCTCCAACAGCATCTTAATTTACTTTGGAGCTACTCCTACACAGCACGTTTCTCTGTCTTCACTCACAGATGTTGCATAGTTTTCCCTACATTCCTAGGTTCTCACCCACTTCTCATATTCTCTCTCTTTCAGAACCAGTACACATTGAGGTTTATTAATAATTGTCATAGATATAAAGTATAAAAGGCCTCAAATGAATTTCAGCAACACCTTTTTGCAAGAAGGACAGACATCTGAGTTCATTCCAGCAGAGATCTTAATTTACTTCATAAAGAAGGGTAGAACAACTGTCCTCTGGCATAATATTGTAATCTAATCACTGGAAATTCTGTTTTCCTCAGTTTCATCAGAAAGACCATTTAACAAACCTGAGCTTAGCTCACTTTTTTAAAATATGGAAAGGAACAAATATAAAGTTGGAAGCATTGTTAACTTATAAACTTCAAATGAAAAAAAGAATGTAAAAATATTTCAGATTCTGAAATGTTTCACATTCAAAAAGCAATATATATTTCTATCATAATTAATATTTTTATTGTTGAAATTTTTAGACTTTAAAAAATCAGATATTCCATTATAGTTTAATTGTCATTGTTTTTGCTTATAACTAGATATTAATCACTATAAAGTCTTTAAATTTTTCCATTTAGTGGTATCATTTTAGATTACTAAGTTAAAGTTGCTCTTTTACATGAAATCCTTAAGAGAGGAGATTATTAAAATATGGGTTAACTCATGTTCTGCATAAGTCTAAGAAGCAAGCAGAAAGAAGAGCAGGATGAAGTACACTTACAACATGAAAGAGCTGGAAATTATGAAGTGATTTGTAAGCGATTTTAAATCATACTATAAAAAGGGACCCTTGAGTTAAGAAAAAAATTCAAATTAGTTATCCTATTAGAGGTACAGTACAGGAAAAAATTGCAGATAGGGCAAATACTTTATTCATAACATGCTAACTAAAATTTTAAAAGCTGAAGTAGTATCTTATACATATGTCTCAAAGATAAATATTAATGAATAAAAGAAATTTCCATACTGGTGAATGGGAAAAAATCTATAGTAGCAAATCAGCCTATGTTTGTTTGTTTGTTTGTTTCCTTTTCTTTTGTCTGCTATGTGATTTCAATAAAATTAAAACTCTTTGAGCATTTTTCCTATGCTCATATTTTATGACAATGTCTAAGTGAAGCACAGCTGGCATGCTCCAAGTTCGCAGCCACCGCTGATCACACCAGTGTATCTAAACAGTCTTTCCTCTTCTGACACATGAGTAGAATCTCACTCTTTAGTGGACCAATACAACAACTGATTAACACATTTCTAATGAAATTTATATACCATTTTTATGTATTTATCTCATATCCTATCCCTGTGTATTCCCTACTGCCAAGAACAATAAGTTTAATTTAGTAACACTAAACTCAAGTAAATCAGTATGTCTAACTGACCCTAAGTTCTGATTTATAAAAAAAGTCTCTTCACTAACTGAATGTGTTTGTGTGTAGAACTTTTTGGGACCTCGCGCAAACTAAAGTCACAATGATATTTCCTATTACGTATTGCTGAAAGGAAGCAACCTCAGTGATAAGAACAGAAGGGCCTATAAAGAATAATTCATAATGCTTGAGCAATGCAAATGAAAAAAAGTCAGTGTCACAATCCCTAAGTATTTATAATTTTGTGTGGAAATTATATTACTATTAAGAAAACATTTTAAAATACACTGCCTGGTATCAAAGTATGTTTGATTAAAAGTGTTCATATTTTAGACTCAGAATGATGGATTTAAAAAGCATTTTATGAAGCACAATTTTTTTATTTAAAAGAATAAATAAAACATAAAAGTTTAAGATATATGTTTGTTACCACATTGCTGCTTTTTATAGGGGATGAGTCGTGCTATTTGGATTAAGCTATGGAATGAATTAAAATTTAAAATGTCATTTTCAACCAATATCTTATTTATCTTTACAATCCTTCTTGCCCAGTACATAGCATAGTATGGGTTTTTTTTGTTTTTTGTTTTTGCCATAATCGGTACCTCTAAATATTTTTAAATTAAAATCTGTTTAGGGAGTAAGAAAAGTTCATTTACTATAAATGATTAGAGATGGAGACGTTTTAAAGATAGCCTCTGTATCTATGTGACTGGGAAATAGAATCATCTGAAAAAAATAAACAAAAAAGTTTCTGGTGGACTGATTATTGACTGAAAGGCAGCTTTATGTACTCTGCTCTGTGACTCCAGGGTTGAGAATTTGCAAACTATATTTCCCCAATTCTCTGAAAATAGGAACCACTAGAAGGTATGTTGACTTTCTCGCCATGGTTTAAGATGCTCAACAAAACTGTTTATATTCCATCCCACTTAGAGAAAAAAACTTCCTTTTAAGGATGTCATAAATATTTTGCCTATTTTTGAACTTTATATAAATGTTTTATGGTTTGCTTCTTTAGCTCAACATTAGGTTTGAATGATTCATCTATCTTGTTTTACACATAGCACTAGATTATTACTTTTCACATCTTTAAAAGATGTCATTATATAAATACATCACTATTTATTCAATGTAATGTTGATAGTCATTTGGGTTGTCACCAGTATTAAAGTATTCCAAACATTACGTCTATGAACATTTGTGTTCACTGTTTAGCAGACTCTTCTACAAAGTGATTGTACAAATTTGCACACCAATTCAGCAACATATGAAAATTCTAATAGCTCTATATCCTCTAAAAGACTTTTTAAATGTTGGTCAAATTTGTAAGTGTGTAGAGCTATCATATTATAGTTTTAATCTGCATTTCCAAAAATATTAATAAGATTGAGAACTTTTTAATCATCTATAAGAAGTAAGTTGCAAGTTCAACGGGACTAAATATATTAAACATGTTTAAAATTCTTGAGCTACCCAGGAAGAGATAAAAGTACTAACTCACATATGAAAATTCAAGAATGCATACTGTAATTTGTGCATATAGTGAAAGCACATACAATTACTTGGCTGCTAGAAGAAAACTAGAATAATAAAAATAATCAATTCGAAGTAAGTTAACAAAGGTGAGAAAAAGGAACACAGCACAGGTGGGAAAAATTCATAAAATTGTACAATGGCAAATTTAGATATTAAATACCAATTATTCTGCTAAATATAAAATTCTATATATTCTAATTAAAATGCAAACATGTTAATAAAAATTTATTAACAATTAATGAAAAAATAGTTTCCACAAGACATATAAAATGCATGGATTTAAAATTTGGGAATAAAAAGATAGAAAAACATATACCATGTATAAACTAACCAAATGAAAGCTGAAATAGCTATATTAGTATCAGTGAGCAGTGTACTAATATAAAGTCCTAAAAATAAATTTTATTAATATAAAAATTTAATTCACCAAATATAGGTAATATCCATAAATTTGTATGCAACTAATAGCAAAGCCTCAAAGCATATAAAGTAACAAAATAGAACTTTAAAAAATGGCATAAATAATTCCATAATTACACAAGATATTTTTAACCCATGTTTCTCAATAATTGAAAGGATAACCAGACAAACAGTAGTAAACATATAAAAGATTTGAAAAGTACTATTAACAAACTTCATCTAATCAACATAATATAGAACACTACTGGTAACAACTACAGAACAAAATTTTTTGCAGAACAGAAATTCTTGCCAAACAAAATTCTCAAATGAACATTAAATATTGATCAGATCTGAGCACATGCCTCACCAAAACCAAGTATCAGTAAAAACTAAAGTACTGAAATCATCTTGAATATGTTCTCTGGCCAAGTGCAAAGTTAGATAACTTTTAATTCCTCGTAAGTTTGGATATTAAGAAATGCACTTCTAAATAATCAACTGGGTCAAAGAAAACATGACAAGAAAGATTTAGGAAATAATTTAAATCACATTTTACCATTTTCCAATGTATGCAGGTGTGTGAAAAAAGATAGGGTATTAGAGTAAAAAAATTAAAACAACCATAATAAATATGTTTGGACCCTTAGGGAATTAAAAAATAATATTATATTCAACAATACTATTACATAAATAAATTTTTAAAATTATTTCATAGATATGATGATGTTTCAGTTAAATAGGAAAATCTTCTTATTATTAGAGGAACATAGCTTTAATTTTTTTCAGAGAGTACTGTCATAAAATTTAAAATTATTTTCAGGGGCTTCCCTGGTGGCGCAGTGGTTGAGAGTCTGCCTGAGGATACAGGGGACGCAGGTTCGTGCCCCGGTCCGGGAGGATCCCACATGCCGCAGAGCGGCTGGGCCCGTGGGCCATGGCTGCTGGGCCTGCGCGTCCGGAGCCTGTGCTCCGCGGTGGGAGAGGCCACAGCAGTGAGAGGCCCGTGTACCGCAAAAAAAAAAAAAAAAAATTATTTTCAAGTAGTTCAGAAAATAATAGACCTACCTACTGATGAGAAAGAGAGGACAAATAAGACAAAAAGTTAACAATTTGTAAAAGGATACCTCTACTTCTTATATTATTCTTTTAGTTTGTCTCCATCTTCATAATTTTTCTTTTTTTTTTTTAAAGATTTTCTTTTTGATGTGGACCATTTTTTAAGTCTTTATTGAAGTTGTTACAATATTGCTTCTGTTTTATGTTTTGGTTTTTTGACCTTGAAGCATGTGGGATCTTAGCTTCCCAACCAGGGATCAAACCTGCACCCCCTGCATTGGAAGCCAAAGTCTTAACCACTGGACTGCCAGGGAAGTCCCCACAATTTTTCAAGTAAAATCTGAGTGAAATTTTTGAGGGATAAAGCTCAGGCTGTGGTCAGAGGCAAATTTATAACCTTCAAATAGAACTAGAGATGAAGAATAAAATGTAAAAATCTCAAGAATCTAACCAAGAAGTTAGAGAAAGAAAAGCAAATTATACATAAGACACAAGCAGAGATGAGTAACTTAGAAAACAAATATCCAAGAGAGGGTATAAACAAAGTCAAAATATGATTCTCTGAAAAGATTAATAAAACTGAAAAACCTCTGACAATATAAATAATATAAATGTAAAATGTAAATGTAAAACATAAAAATCTACTTTAGGAATAAAAAAGGTATAACTGTACATTCTACAAATATTAAAAACTAATTATTAAGGATAATTACAGATATTAATTCTACAGATATTAAAAAGTAATACTGTTATGGATTGAACTGTGTCCCCCAAACTTCATATGTTGAAGTCCTCTTTGTAGGTATAGTCAAGTTAAGATGAGGTTATTAGGGAGAGACCTAATAGAGTATGACTGGTGTCCTAATATAAAGGGGAAGTTTGGACATAGAGACAGACATTCACAGAGGGAAAACAATGTGAAGAAACAGAGAGAATGCCACTTACAAGGAAAAACTGAGCTACCAGAAGCTACTAGAGAGGCATGAAACAGATTTTTTCCTTACAGCCTTCAGGAGAAGCCAATCCTAATAATGCCTTGATTTCAGACTCCTAGCATCCAGAACTGAGACAATAAATTTCTAAGACACCAAGTTTGCAGTACTTTGTTATAGCATCCCTAGCAAACTAATACAGGTTGTATAAACATATTTTGCCAATAAATTTAAAATGTTGATAAAGTTGACAAATTCCAAGAAAGAAACAATAAAAATTAAAACAAAAATAAATATAAAATCAGAATAGTTTAATAATTTTAAGGAAGTGAAACCTAAAAATAAAACATTCCCACAGAGACATTTCAAGGCTTAATCAGTAGATGGATTCAGTAATAAATCCCAGGAAATATTTCTGGAAAAAAATTATACAAATTTTTGGTTTTCAAATGTGATATGCTTTTTGCCCTCTAATATGATGATATTGTGAATTACATCATTTGTTTTTCAAATGTATGTCAGGCTTGAATTACCAGGATATATCCCTCTTTGTCATGATATATTATCCATTTATATATTGTGGGATTTGATTGTGCAAAGGATTTTTTACATCTAAGTTTGTGAGGGACATTGTTCTATTAATCTTTCTTTGTAATGTCTTTGTTTGGTTTGGGTTTTGGCCTGATAAAAATGAATTGCAAAATGTTTTCTCTCTTCCTTTTCTTGGAAAAGTTAATGTAGAAACAGTAATATTTCCTTTTTGAATGTTGATTAGAATTTTCCAGTGAAGCCCTTTGGTCCTGGGGATTTATTTCTTGAAAAACTTTATTTATTAATTTGGTTTCTTTAATAGACATAGAATAATTCACATTATTTAATCTTGAGTAAGGTTGGTTAGTTGGTGTCTTTTAAGGAATTTGTCCATTTCATCTAAATTGTTAAATTTATGAGCATAAAGTTGACTGACTGTAAAGCTGACTTTTATCTTTTTAACATCTGTAGGATCTATAATATCCTTTTTTCATTTCTCATTTAATAATTTGTGCCTTCTCTTTTTTTCATGGTTACTCTTTCTAGAATTTTATTAATTTTTAATATTTTCAAAGAACCAGCTTTTGGGTTTTTTAAAACATCTCTTTTTTTTTCTGTCTTCAATTTCATTGATTTTTATTTTGTTATTTCTTTCCTTCAGCTTGCTTTAGGATTAATTTTTACCTTCATTCTCACTCTCCAAAATAGTGACCCCATCTTCCTTTCATGCACTACTGTAGGTAAGTCAAGACTCAAATAACATCTTCTAAGAACCTGTATTTTCTTATACATCAGGGTAGTTGCCTGGCTAGACCTCAGTTTTCTGATGGGTTCTAAAGTAATGACTTAGTAGATTATCTGGAGTGATGATGCTCTTTCCAGCTTTCTACATCCTGGGAAAAAGTCAGAAACTCTTTTAAAAAGTATTGTTCTCACTCCTTTTCAAATTAGATAATTTCTATTCATCTGTCTTCAGGTTCACTGACACTTTTCTTTGTTACCTCTATTCTTCCGTTAAGTTCATCCAGGGAATTCTGAAAATTTTAAATATTATTATATTTTTAAATTCTAAAATGTCCATTTGTTTCTTCTTTATAATTTCTACTTTTCAGCTGAGATTTCCTATCCTTTATCACAAGTACATGCCATATTAAGCACAGTTAATTTATATTCTTTTATGATAATTCCACCATTTGGGATATCGCAGTTGATTTTCTTCTCCTTTGAGAATAATACCATTTTCCTGGTTCTTCTTATGTTAATTAATTTGGAATTTTTCCTGGACATTGTGAAAATTGTGTGGTGGAGAATCTTGATATAGTTATATTCTTCTGACAAGTTTTGATCTATTTTTTAGCAAGCAATTACCTTGATTAGGCTCCTACTGCAATCTCTATCTCACTTGAAACAGGTAGCAACTCAATTTTAAGTATATATATATATATATTTTTTTTAACCTTTTAGCCAGGATGCCTGCATGTGCTATTTTTAGACCAGGTAGACACTTAGGTAGTGATTGTACACAGAACACAGGGTTCTCCTTCTATACGCTCTCCTTTCCAGGACACTCTTCTCATTCTCCAGCACAGGCAATGCACTTTTTATTACAAGTTCAGCTGTCTTTCTCTGTGCTGTGAACATGGCCCACCCTCAGGCCAAATCCACAAAAATGGACTAACCTATGTCAGGACTTTTCTTCAAGTCTCAACTTCCCTCCAAAATCTGTCTTTTTTTGTTCACTCTGGAGCCCTCAGAGTGGTTGGTTTTTTGTATTAGTCCAGAGTCGCTTCATATCATTTTGGAACAATTAGAATGTTAGAGGTTTACTCTGCCAAATGGTAAGAGAACTCCACAAATTCTCTTTTTAATGCAATCTTCTATTTAGCCCATTAATGCATTCTAAAATTTGATGATAATCTCTTTCATTTCCAAATCTTTTGTTGCTTTTTCTTGTTATTCTTGTTGTTCTTGTTATTCTTTTATGATTGGGCTGATAATTTTTGATGGTTTCTTATTCCTTTTTATGTTTATGATTTATGGTTTTTAAATCTATATTTTATTTCTTGAAGCAATTTAAAAACAATTATTTTATATTTTGTATTAAGTAATTCCAATTTCAAGAGTTCTTAGAAATATACATATGCTGTTTTGTTAATTTTGTTCACTCTTACTCACAGGGGCTTTATTCCTTGTACATTTGGTTAACTTTATTATGTGCTCATATTAGACCTTTTAAAGGGAGATTATTTGCATTTGTTTCTGTCGCATGTCTTCCAGTTTTATAAACTCAGGGCCACTTCAGTTTTTCAGCTTAGGATTCTCTGGACCTTGAAATTAGAGTAAATTTAATTTACAATTAATGTGAGGAAGTCCTATGGTTACAAATTCTCAGAGTTTTTTATTTTCCCATTCTGAATCTGCCTAAAATAGACAAGTTATCTTGTCATTTTCCTTTGCTGGCAGGTTAGATTTTCTATCACACTTTCATTGGCATTATAGCCATTTGAGAGTTCTTGCTTTATATGTGGGTCTCGATTCCAACTCGTCATTTTGTAAGAGTCCCAGACATTGTATTAATTTCACCAAAGAGTCTATAAAAATCAAGTCTAGTTCTTAGCAAAAGTAAATGTCCCAAAGCAGCCACAGATTCTGTGTCCTTACTATTTTGGTTATGTTTCTCAACTCTTTAATCTCAGCTATCAATTTTATAGCCTATTTGCATTAATTTTTCTGCACCTAAATGTTTTATGATGAGAGTGTCTTTCAGAATATCTAGTCACCTACCATATTGGTAGTAAAAGAAATTCTATACTTGGCTGCCGGTGCTGGAGCCGCCACTGGGGCCGGCTTGGCCTGCGAGCTCCTTTGAGGAGCGGGAGGTTGGGCCGCAGTTACAGCCTCATCGGCTCCCGGTGCCTGACCCTTCGGCAGCACGGCGTGCGGGGCGATGTGGAAGCGGCCCATGGAGTTCGAGGCGGCGCTGCTGAGCCCCGGCTCCCCGAAGCGGCGGTGCTGCGCCCCTCTGCCGGCCACACTCCGGGCCTCAGGCCCCCGGACGCCAAGCTGCCAATGCTGCTTCAGGAGCAGACCCCACCGCTGACTCTGCAGCAGCCCGCCCCGCCATGCCCGGCAGCGAGCGGCGCCTTCCAACTGTGGGGCAAATTTTTCAGAACATAAAACAAGAATATAGTCTTTATCAGCGGTGGAGACGTTTAGAAGTTGTTCTTAATCAGAGTGACGCTTGTACTTCGGAAAGTCAGCCTCACTCAGCGCTCACAGCACCTAGTTCTCCAGGTTCCTCTTGGATGAAGAAGGACCAGCCCACCTTTACCCTCTGACAAGTTGGAATAATATGTGAGCGTCTCTGAAAAGACTATGAAGGGCCTCCCTGGTGGCGCAGTGGTTGAGAGTCCGCCTGCCGATGCAGGGGATACGGGTTCGTGCCCCGGTCTGGGAGGATCCCATGTGCCGCGGAGCGGCTGGGCCCGTGAGCCATGGCTGCTGAGCCTGCGCGTCCGGAGCCTGTGCTCCGCAACGGGAGAGGCCACAGTGGTGAGAGGCCCGCGTACCACAAAAAAAAAAAAAAAAAAAAAAAAAGACTATGAAGATAAAATTCGGGAGGAGTATGAGCAAATCCTCAATACCAAATCAGCAGAACAATATGAATCTTTTGTGAAATTCACACATGATCAGATTATGCGACGATATGGGACAAGGCCAACAAGCTACGTGTCCTGAATCTTTCTTGCATATCTGGGTACCAGGTTTGACCTCAAGAGATGACTGCTGCACACTTTTTGCAACTAGTTTGATATCACATTTCAGCTCCAACTCTGCATCCTGAGAACACTTAAATGTTTCTGCAGGTCCATTTTATACAACTTGAAAGACCTTAAAACTTTCCAGTTGCCACAGGCATATCTTTCTTTTCTGCTCATCCAAAACACAGCTGTGCCCTGCTGTGATAGATTTTCCAAACAAAAATACCTGGAGCAGCAGTTTAGCAAAATATGTCCTCAGTGGCACTCAACAAATGGAGTTTCCCCAAGTACAGTTCTGTAAGAAGTGTGTGTGAGAGTGTGTGTATCTGTATTTTGTTATTATTTGTATTGTGCAAATTTTTTTGACTTTGGGGATTCTGTGAATTTGATGCACGACAATTATGGTTAAAAACATTGCTTTGGTCTACAGAAGATCATTAACGTTTTGTGACCATGTAAGTTGTAACAGTGGATTGTTTTATGTGTAGGTATTATTGTTAAATACAGGGACTATTTCCAGGCACAGAATATGAGTCATAAGTTAGGATGGACATTAGATGTGATTATGACGACATAGCAAAGGTCTGTGGTCCTAGGTCTACAAATGCGTGGTGAGGAATTAGAACAAACCCTAGACAGGCCATTTGACACACAACTCTGCCTAGCTGTGCTAGAACATTACTTTGACTCCAAGCCTTAAAATACCCACGTGGAGTCTGTGCTCACCTCATTCACACAAGGAGCTCCCTGGACACTGAACCTCTAAGAAGGAAAAGAGTCTCCTCTGGAGCAGGGGCATCAGGCTTTGCTTGGGAGCATGACAAAGGCGAGCATGGGGCTGGGCCATGCCCCAGAGGCACTGCTACTTGGGAGGCGCCACTTCACCTTTGTATCAGTTATTAAAAATAGAATTTGGATCCTTTGGTCAGGTTCCCCCAGATTGTTTTAAGAGATGTACATGTTCAATTGCTTGAGCTTTGTTTGGGCAACCCCCTGCCCGAAGTTGCTTACAGACTGTTCTTCACCTTATTTCCAAGGCTGAGGAACAGAAAGTAGCCTCTGTTTTGAGCAGGTGGAAGTTAAGTACACATTTATTTTTTACTGTGACTTGTTCAAGACCATGTTTTACAAAATGCCTTGTTTCCTTTATTATTTTTTCTGGAAAGGAAAGTTCTATTAAAATTGTTTTAGTTTGAATATAGAATAGTTTTTTAAATTAAGGCTTATTTTGAAAAAAATGAGTTTAATTCAAATGTATGCCAGTACCTTCCAAAGTAAGGTAATATTCAGAGACAGCTGTCCTGATCAGATGGCTTAGAGAAGTTTCTGGAATATTCACATTCGAAGATTCCATATTAATGAATATCTTTGACTTAAATCTAGCCAAAAACTGGAACATTATTCTTTGTACATTTTTATTATATAGTGTTAACAAGCTTAGTTGCAAACAAATAAAATACTTAAGCTATTAAAAAAAAATTCTATACTTAAAAGAATTCGTGATTCTCTGCCTACTCTTTCAATTTAGTATTTTCCTTATTCCCTTTAAATTAATAGAAAATATTGTGAAACTAGACAAATTGGTCTTACTACAAACTCTTGCTAACTCATCAATTATTTATTCATATCCACCTGATTGCCTTTTCTACTTTCCTTAAGTTCCCTATTCCTTTCAGCAAATACTCTAGTCTATTATTGTCTGAGGCCATTCAGTATTAATTGTTTATTCTTCCAATTTTCCTGCCTCAAAATATCTGTATTTTGACACATTCTCTTTTCTTTACCTTCACTCTACAAGATTGACACTTGTGCCCTACTTTCACCCTCCCTATCATCTTCATAACCATTATGCTTTAAAGAGTATTTTCACCATGCTTTTGAATATTCAATATTTCCAAGGTATCTCACTACACAGTATAATCTTCTTTTAAATTAATTAATTTATTTATTTATTTATTTACTTTTGGCTGTGCTGGGTCTTTGTTGCTGCGTGTGGGCTTTCTCTAGTTGTGGCGCGCAGGGGGGCTACTCTTCGTTGTGGTGCACGGGCTTCTCTTGTTGCTGAGCACAGGCTCTAGGCACGCGGGCTTCAGTAGTTGTGGCATGCAGGCTCAGTAGTTATGGTTTGCGGGCTCTAGAGCACAGGCTCAGTAGTGGTGCACGGGCTTAGTTGCTCTGCGGCATGTGGGATCTTCCTGGACCAGGGCTCGAACCTGTGTCCTCTGCATTGGCAGGTGGATTCTTAACCACTGCGCCACCAGGGAAGTCCTACAATATAGTCCTCACTCTTCTAAATCTCTTCTTGAACTTATTACCCTTTCAAGCAATACATTCCCCTTTCTCTACTTCAAATGTTTTGAGAAAGTAGTCTTCCCTTCATAATCACCCACTTCATTTGAAATTGTATTGACACAACTTCACCAATGATTCACTCCATCCAAGTCCTTTGGCCTTTTTCTCATATCCTTAATCTTGCTGCAAATTATAAACCTCATGTCACTAGCTCTTCTACATTTTAGAAATCTCCATACTAATCTAGTTTCTCATTCTTGACCTTATCTAAAGTGTAGACATTTCTCAAGGTTGCAGGTTTTTTTGTCAAGCCCCTATCCCCATAACTGTCTATACTACATCGTTTATTGATCTCTTATCATCCCATACTTCAAGATATTACCTCCATGAAATCAATTTCTAAATTTATAGCCCAAGGTGCCCCCTTTTCTGGTAGTCATTTAAGCAGAAACTGCCTAAGACATTCTTTATTTCTCCCTCTTTTAACATTGCCATCTGAGCAGTTGCCCCACTGAGACAATTCTTCTTACTCAAAACATTTTTCATTCCTACTGTCATCACTTTACACCACAATCACATCACCCAATCAGTCTCTCAATTTGTCTATTTCACTCTCTTCCCTCAATCCATTCTGCATATTAAAGCTGAGTTAACTTTTCAAGGATATAGTTCTGATGTCCCCATCATCATGCTCAGAAAAATTCTTTCATTGTTCTCAAAGTAGAAAAACTGATTGGCATCAGGGAATTCTATAATCTGAGCCCCATTTATCTCAAAAACAGTTTGTACTGATTCACTTTAGGCACTCTGGGCACCAATCAATCTAGACTCACCATTTGATCATAATATGTTTGTCAAGACTGATTTCAAGGAACAAAAACCCACTCAAGTAGTTCAAATAAAGGAGCGTCTATTGAAAGGGTATAGTGTCTTTAAATAGCACCAGAACAGAGTTAAATCGCATGAAACCTGGAGATGAGACTTGGGAAACTACTCAGGATTGAGGCAACCTCTTGAAACTTTCTTTGCTTCTCAGCAGCAAATATACCAAACATGGCTTTCACTCTCCTGACCCCACGTGATATTTTTATGAACTCATCTCTATCATCCTACCGCAGTGCCTTGGTTTCTTAGTTTTAAGTTTTGAAGGACTCCAGTTGGCAGTTGGCCAACCAGCAGTATAACTCTAGATAGGTACTATGTCCAGAGAAGGAGTCAAACTGTGCAGGCAATCAAAAATATGTTATTTCAAGAACATACACTGTGTTTCCTGTTCCTGAGCTATTTTTTATATAGGCCTTCTACTTGTGACTCTATGTACTCCCCCCAACCCCATCTTTCCAAATACCCCAAATTACTCATCCTCCCAAGACTTCACACAAATACTACATCCTCCTTGAAGTTTTTCCTGATTTCTCAACTGAAAGTAATTGCTCCCTCCTGTGAACTCCCAGAGCTCTTCCTCTGACTCTGCTGTGGCAAGTCTCATCTCCCAAATTCAGCTGAAAGCAGAAGCTATAGTATTCCCCAACGATGCTTAGATCAATACAAGGAACACAGTAACCACTCGATAAGTGTTTGCTGAACAGCAAAGAGTATTCTAAAGGATAACTAAAGGCAGGAAGTACTTCTAAACCTTAAACGGAAGCCTTTTTCAGAAAGTAGGTCATGTACTGTCATAAATATTCTTACAAGGGAGGAAATATTGATGGACATTAGAACATATCCAAAACCAATTCAATCTCAGTTAAAAGAAGATGAGACTGCATTTATGTCCTAGGTGGGAGACCCAAATGATAGATTTACTTTTAAGAAGAAAAACAAGAACAAACAAACAAAAAACTATCCAATAGTTGAATAAGAATTCGCTGTTGACTTAGAGCACATTACTCTTGTGTTGACACCTTACTTGTGGTAGTAACATTCTTTGTTTCCCAGAAACAAGCCTATCACTAGTTAACCATTCTATTACCTTCCCCTAAATAGAACAGTTGTTAAACTCTGTTGGATTGCTAATCAGTATATTATCTTCTTCAGAGAGGCAAACTGAAGTAACAAGAAATATATTTCAATTCTTTAGTTTCCGCTAGTCTTTTAAACTCTAAAGTATACACTTACTACTCAAATTATCTAAGGAGAGAGATCCTGTGCTAGCTAGGGATTGCAATATATCATTAAGCAAAGGCTATGGAGCTACTAAAGCATCTCTGTACCAAAATGCTAAGATTCATTAAAATATTAAAGTATTAGCTATTATTGCACTTGAGAATGGGGACAGAAAACCTCTCTGCTTCAGAAGAGTTGCTCAGTTCCTCTATAGGCTAAGAGTTTGGTCGAGTATTCTGTTAGCTTTTAGGATTAATAGTTCAACATGACTTGATCTCTGCAAAGTTCATTCTGCTCATTCTGATATTTTTACTCAATATTTTGCCTCCTTATCCAGGTCCCTCTCTGGCTTATTAAAGCAGTTCATCTTTCTCACATATTTTGAATAATAATTTTGAACTGTACACAATGAAATGTATTTCTGGTTTCTGTACTCAGGGGCTTTAACTGTGAGACATCTTCTCTATGATTCTTAGGTAAATAAAGATAAATAACCTCTCAGGGAATCATTTATAAATTACAGTAGCCCTTCTGTTTCTAGGAATTCTCAAATAAATTGATATTGACGTCTATTCTTGCAATACTCCTGCCACATATTTGTTTCCCTATCCAGACTAGAGCACTGTTTAGCATTATTATTTGAGGTGTTTGTATTTTGCCTAGCCAATATTTCATCATGGGATCCTTTTAATTGGATTTGTCCTAGGCTTATTGAATAAAATTCCAATGTAATTTTTCTTTGATTTTTTTTCCCTGAAGTAAATGTTTTGATTATAGTCAATGATGTCACCAAAGAATGACTTTAACCCCATAAACCTCCATCAGCCTCTCCAAAGTTCCCTCTCCCAAAATAAGCACACAATATAAGTATAAATGACAGTTTTACTATGCAGACACAGCTTCCAGAAACAACTCCTCGGGATGCGCCTTTTCCAACTAGATTATCCTTATCCCGTTCATACATATGCATCCTCTTCTAATACAGCTTTACACGCACTCTTTCTTTTGAAGAATATGAAGAGACAGCATTTTATCCAAGTTCATGCCTATCCTTTAGCATCACTCAGTGTCAAGCACATATACCAGATACTCAATAACTATATGTTAAACAAAACTATATTTGGAGTTCATTTTTCCCCCCTGGGCTGAAAAATTTTGTATATGGAATGGTCCGTGTATATGTTGTCAATCTGACCACTGAATTGTGCAATTAGATGTAATTACAATTTGATTCTGTTACAATTTGATGTAATTAAACATAGAACAAAATTTTAAACTTTTCCTTTAAAATAATGCTGAAATTAATTGTTTTCCCTAAGTGTAGCATACATAGGTCCTGGCCAGATGTAACATCTTTTCCACCATTAATATGTAAAGGTACTAGTGAATCTTTAAGAAATGTAAAAAAGCATATCTTGCTTCAGGATTAATTAAATTACATTGCTTCTAGTGACTTGGTGTTATTAGTCCTTTAATTTTTCAGGTTAGGTCATGATATAAACCTAAATGAATGCCAAACAGAACCTTAGGATCCTGAAAATTCCCCTCAAAAAATAAGAGTTCCATTGTCATTGGTTGACCCTCTTGTTACAGGTATAATACGCTGTTTCTTCCTGCCTGCAGTGCTCTCTGCTTGCCCTTTTCTTTGTGAGGAATAATTTAGCCATCCCATGCTAAATAGTTTGAGACCCTGTTTAAACAACACTTACCCTAATGAGCTTTTCTTAACTCATTATTTTCATCTTCCCTTGTCTTACCCTCACCAATTTGTGATAACACATATATTTTATTAAAGTTGTTTTAGATATCTGTCTCATTAAACCAGAAACTTATTGGGGTTAGTGACTTAGTTTTATTTTCTTTGTATTCCAAAAGCCTTGACTAATGGCTGGACAACAAAATGAACTCAATAAATCTGTTGTAGGCATATCATTTTACATGTGTGAATATTTTAGAAGGTTGAGCTAATACTATGTCTATATTTAAAGCATATGCATATATTGTAACAGTGATCTTTTCAAATGTCATTTTAGAAGCACCATGACAATAAGTGTCAATGGTGAATTGCTAGTTCAGGAGTGATTTCTGATTTAAAAATAAGATTACTCATCCTTGTCATCACTGTAAAGTAATTAGTGTAAATTTCATTTGCATATTCTTGGCTCATTTCTTTTCACTCTTTCATCTTGTAATCACTCTGAATTACTTTTCAGAGTAATACTCTGAAAAGGTGACCTTAAGAAGCGATTAACGTATTTGTTTAGAATAACAGAATAATTGCTTGTTTATTAGTATAGAGTTTGAACAAATAAACAATAGATTAACTGAGGAAGAATGGTTCTCAAACTAGAAAATTGCTGGACAATGCTAATACATGTCATCTTTTTAAAGAACACGTAATAAATTTATTAAAATACTAAAAGAATATAAGCTTTTGGTAGAAACTGACATTTAACGGTTAGACTTCAATACAGCATTTCTTTATCAACTTTTGTTTCTTTATATTTTTCCCTTCATTTTCTTCCTTGATATTTGTATCATTTATTTCTGAAAAATGATATTCAGAAATATCATTTATTTCTGAATTTCCCATGACAGGCATTTTTCCCTACAGATCTTACCAAGAATCTATGTATATTTTTACATGACAAAAGCATGGTGCTTTCTGGAAAATCAAGTATACCAGGTATCATTTTAGTACAGGGACATTTATAGGATTAAACAAAATTTGTATAGGTTTTATATATAAAAAATATAAAAGGCTCAGGCCTGACACCTGGCCGGAGCACCAAGACCCTGTCAGCCACACGGCTCAGAAGAAAAGGGAGAAACAGAAAGAAATAAATAAAGTAAAATAAAATAAAGTTATTAAAATAAAAAATATATTATTAAAAATTTAAAAATTAAAAAGTAATAAAAAAAGAAATGAGAGCAACCAAAAAACAAATCCACCAATGATAACAAGTGCTACAACCTATACTAAAAAAAAAAAAAAGGACAGATAGAACTCTAGGACAAATGGTAAAAGCAAAGCTACACAGACAAAATCACAGAAAGAAGCATACACATACACACAAAAGGAGAAAAAGGAAAAATATTTTTTTTTAAAAAAGAGGAAGAGAGCAACCAAATCAATAATCAAATCTACCAGTGATAATAAGCTCTAAATACTAAACTAAGATAAACATAAAATCAGAAACAAATTAGATGCAGAAAGCAAACCCCAAGTCTACATTTGCTCCCAAAGTCCTCTGCCTCAATTTTGGGATGATTCGTTGTCTATTCAGGTATTCCACAGATGCAGAGTACATCAAGTTGATTGTGGAGATTTAATCTGCTGCTCCTGAGGCTGCTGGGAGAGATTTCCCTTTCGCTTCTTTGTTCGCAGAGCTCCTGGGGTTCAGCTTTGGATTTGGCCCTGCCTCTGTGTGTAGGTCACCTGAGGGCGTCTGTTCCCCACCCTGACAGGACGGGGTTAAAGTAGCAGCTGATTAGGGGGCTCTGGCTCACTTAGGCCAGTGGGAGGGAGGGGTACGGAAGGCAGGGCGAGCCTGCGGCGGCAGAGGCTATCATGACATTGCAACAGCCTGAGGTACGACGTGTGTCCTCCCAGGGAAGTTGTCCCTGGATCACGGGACCCTGGCAGTGGTGGGCTGCACAGGCTCCTTGGAGGGGAGGTGTGGAGGATAGTGACCTGTGCTTGCACACAGGTTTCTTGGTGGCTGCAGCAGCAGCCTTAGCATTTCATGCCCGTCCGTCTCTGGTGTCCGTGCTGATAGCCGCGGCTCGCACCTATCTCTGGAGCTCATTTAGGCGGTGCTCTGAATTCCCTCTCCTCCTCACGCACCACGAAACATTTGTCTCTTGCCTCTTAGGTAGTTCCAGACTTTTCCCTGGACTCCCTCCTGGCTAGCTCTTGTGCACTCGTCCCCTTCAGCCTGTGTTCACTCAGTCAACCCCAGTCCTCTCCCTGGGATCTGAACTCTGAAGCCTGAGCCTCAGCTCCCAGCCCCCATCTGTCCTGGCGGGTGAGCAGACAAGCCTCTCAGGCTGGCGAGTGCTGGTTAGCAGCAATCCTCTGTGTGGGAATCTCTCCACTTTGCCCTCTGCACCCCTGTTGCTATACTCTCCTCCGTGGCTCCGAAGCTTACCCCCCGCCCACCCACTGTCTCTGCCAATGAAGGGGCTTCCTAGCGTGTGGAAGCTTTTCCTCCTTCACAGCTCCTTCCCAGAGGTGCAGGTCCCATCCCTATTCTTTTGTCTCTGTTTTTTCTTTTTTCTTTTGCCCTACCCAGGTGCGTGGGGACTTTCTTGCCTTTTGGGAGGTCTGAGGTCTTCTGCCAGCGTTCAGTAGGTGTTCTGTAGGAGCTGTTCCACATGTAGATGTTTTGATATATTTGTGGGGAGGAAAGTGATCTCCACATCTTACTCCTCCACCATCTTGAAGCTATCTTTAATGTTTTATTTTTTAATTTTTTTTTGGCCATGCTGCGCAGCATGCAAGATCTTAGTTCTCTTGACCAGAGTTCGAACGTGCACCCCCTGCAGTGGTAGCGTGGAGTCTTAACCACTCTAGTGTGTTCATCTTTTTTTTTTTTTTTTTTTTTTTTTTTTTTTTTTGCTTTATCACAAATTTAATCAGTTATATG
Source organism: Hyperoodon ampullatus (assembly GCF_949752795.1). Classification (NCBI taxonomy): domain Eukaryota; kingdom Metazoa; phylum Chordata; class Mammalia; order Artiodactyla; family Ziphiidae; genus Hyperoodon; species Hyperoodon ampullatus. Next base: position 69,959,165 of record NC_136922.1, read on the forward strand.
TATACATATGTTCCCATATCCCCTCCCTTTTGCGTCTCCCTCCCACCCTCCCTATCCCACCCCTCCAGGCGGTCACAAAGCACCGAGCTGATCTCCCTGTGCTATGCGGCTGCTTCCCACTAGCTATCTACCTTACGTTTGGTAGTGTATATATGTCCATGCCGCTCTTTCACTTTGTCACAGCTTACCCTTCCCCCTCCCCATATCCTCAAGTCCATTCTCTAGTAGGTCTGTGTCTTTATTCCTGTCTTACCCCTATGTTCTTCATGACCTTTTTTTTTCTTAAATTCCATATATATGTGTCAGCATACAGTATTTGTCTTTCTCTTTCTGACTTACTTCACTCTGTATGACAGACTCTAGGTCCATCCACCTCATTACAAATAGTTCAATTTCATTTCTTTTTATGGCTGAGTAATATTCCATTGTATGTATGTGCCACATCTTCTTTACCCATTCATCCGATGATGGACACTTAGGTTGTTTCCATCTCCGGGCTATTGTAAATAGGGCTGCTATGAACATTTTGGTACATGTCTCTTTTTGAATTATGGTTTTCTCAGGGTATATGCCCAGTAGTGGGATTGCAGGGTCATATGGTAGTTCTATTTGTAGTTTTTTAAGGAACCTCCATACCGTTCTCCATAGTGGCTGTACCAATTCACATTCCCACCAGCAGTGCAAGAGTGTTCCCTTTTTTCCACACCCTCTCCAGCATTTATTGTTTCTAGATTTTTTGATGATGGCCATTCTGACTGGTGTGAGATGATATCTCATTGTAGTTTTGATTTGCATTTCTCTAATTAGTAAAGATGTTGAGCATCCTTTCATGTGTTTGTTGGCAGTCTGTATATCTTCTGTGGAGAAATGTCTATTTAGGTCTTCTGCCCATTATTGGATTGGGTTGTTTGTTTTTTTGTTATTGAGCTGCATGAGCTGCTTATAAATTTTGGAGATTAATCCTTTGTCAGTTGCTTCATTTGCAAATATTTTCTCCCATTCTGAGGGTTGTCTTTTGGTCTTGTTTATGGTTTCCTTTGCTGTGCAAAAGCTTTTAAGTTTCATTAGGTCCCATGTGTTTATTTTTGTCTTTATTTCCATTTCTCTAGGAGGTGGGTCAAAAAGGATCTTGCTGTGATTTATGTCATAGAGTGTTCTGCCTATGTTGTCCTCTAAGAGTTTGATAGTGTCTGGCCTTACATTTAGGTCTTTAATCCATTTTGAGCTTATTTTTGTGTATGGTGTTAGGGAGTGATCGAATCTCATACTTTTACATGTCCCTGTCCAGTTTTCCCAACACCACTTATTGAAGAGACTGTCCTTTCTCCACTGTACATTCCTGCCTCCTTTATCAAAGATAAGGTGACCATATGTCCGTGGGTTTATCTCTGGGCTTTCTATCCTGTTCCATTGATCTATCTTTCTGTTTCTGTGCCAGTACCATACTGTCTTGATTACTGCAGCTTTGTAGTATAGTCTGAAGTCAGGGAGCCTGATTCCTCCAGCTCCATTTTTCGTTCTCAAGATTGCTTTGGCTATTCGGGGTCTTTTGTGTTTCCATACAAATTGTGAAATTTTTTGTTCTAGTTCTGTGAAAAATGCCAGTGGTATTTTGATAGGGATTGCATTGAATCTGTAGATTGCTTTGGGTAGTAGAGTCATTTTCACAATGTTGATTCTTCCAATCCAAGAACATGGTACATCTCTCCATCTATTTGTATCATCTTTAATTTCTTTCATCAGTGTCTTATAATTTTCTGCATACAGGTCTTTTGTCTCCTTAGGTAGGTTTATTCCTAGATATTTTATTCTTTTTGTTGCAATGGTAAATGGGAGTGTTTCCTTGATTTCACTTTCAGATTTTTCATCATTAGTATATAGGAATGCCAGAGATTTCTGTGCATTAATTTTGTATCCTGCAACTTTACCAAATTCATTGATTAGCTCTAGTAGTTTTCTGGTAGCATCTTTAGGATTCTCTATGTATAGTATCATGTCATCTGCAAACAGTGACAGCTTTACTTCTTCTTTTCCAATTTGGATTCCTTTTATTTGCTTTTCTTCTCTGATTGCTGTGGCTAAAACTTCCAAAACTATGTTGAATAAGAGTGGTGAGAGTGGGCAACCTTGTCTTGTTCCTGATCTTAGTGGAAATGGTTTCAGTTTTTCACCATTGAGGACGATGCTGGCTGTGGGTTTGTCATATATGGCCTTTATTATGTTGAGGAAAGTTCCCTCTATGCCTACTTTCTGCAGGGTTTTTATCATGAATGGGTGTTGAATTTTGTCGAAAGCTTTCTCTGCATCTATTGAGATGATCATATGGTTTTTCTCCTTCAATTTGTTAATATGGTGTATCACGTTGATTGATTTGCGTATATTGAAGAATCCTTGCATTCCTGGGATAAACCCCACTTGATCATGGTGTATGATCCTTTTAATGTGCTGTTGGATTCTGTTTGCTAGTATTTTGTTGAGGATTTTTGCATCTATGTTCATCAGTGATATTGGCCTGTAGTTTTCTTTCTTTGTGACATCCTTGTCTGGTTTTGGTATCAAGGTGATGGTGGCCTCGTAGAATGAGTTTGGGAGTGTTCCTCCCTCTGCTATATTTTGGAAGAGTTTGAGAAGGATAGGCGTTAGCTCTTCTCTAAATGCTTGATAGAATTCACCTGTGAAGCCATCTGGTCCTGGGCTTTTGTTTGTTGGAAGATTTTTTATCACAGTTTCAATTTCAGTGCTTGTGATTGGTCTGTTCATATGTTCTATTTCTTCCTGATTCAGTCTTGGCAGGTTGTGCATTTCTAAGAATTTGTCCATTTCTTCCAGGTTGTCCATTTTATTGGCATAGAGTTGCTTATAGTAATCTCTCACGATCTTTTGTATTTCTGCAGTGTCAGTTGTTACTTCTCCTTTTTCATTTCTAATTCTATTGATTTGAGTCTTCTCCCTTTTTTTCTTGATGAGTCTGGCTAATGGTTTATCAATTTTGTTTATCTTCTCAAAGAACCAGCTTTTAGTTTTATTGATCTTTGCTATTGTTTCCTTCATTTCTTTTTCATTTATTTCTGATCTGATTTTTATGATTTCTTTCCTTCTGCTAACTTTGGGATGTTTTTGTTCTTCTTTCTCTAATTGCTTTAGGTGCAAGGTTAGGTTGTTTAGTCTAGATATTTCCTGTTTCTTAAGGTGGGATTGTATTGCTATAAACTTCCCTCTTAGAACTGCTTTTGCTGCATCCCATAGGTTTTGGGTCGTCGTGTCTCCATTGTCATTTGTTTCTAGGTATTTTTTTATTTCCTCTTTGATTTCTTCAGTGATCACTTCGTTATTAAGTAATGTATTGTTTAGCCTCCATGTGTTTGTATTTTTTATAGCTCTTTTCCTGTAATTGATATCTAGTCTCATAGCATTGTGGTCGGAAAAGATACTTGATACAATTTCAATTTTCTTAAATTTACCAAGGCTTGATTTGTGACCCAAGATATGATCTATCCTGGAGAATGTTCCATGAGCACTTGAGAAAAATGTGTATTCTGTTGTTTTTGGATGGAATGTCCTATAAATATCAATTAAGTCCATCTTGTTTAATGTATCATTTAAAGCTTGTGTTTCCTTATTTATTTTCATTTTGGATGATCTGTCCATTGGTGAAAGTGGGGTGTTAAAGTCCCCTACTATGATTGTGTTACTGTCGATTTCTCCTTTTATGGCTGTTAGTGTTTGCCTTATGTATTGAGGTGCTCCTATGTTGGGTGCATAAATATTTACAATTGTTATATCTTCTTCTTGGATCGATCCCTTGATCATTATGTAGTGTCCTTCTTTGTCTCTTCTAGTAGTCTTTATTTTAAAGTCTATTTTGTCTGATATGAGAATTGCTACTCCAGCTTTCTTTTGGTTTCCATTTGCATGGAATATCTTTTTCCATCCCCTTACTTTCAGTCTGTATGTGTCTCTAGGTCTGAAGTGGGTCTCTTGTAGACAGCATATATATGGGTCTTGTTTTTGTATCCATTCAGCCAATCTGTGTCTTTTGGCGGGAGCGTTTAGTCCATTTACATTTAAGGTAATTATCGATATGTATGTTCCTATTCCCATTTTCTTAATTGTTTTGGGTTCGTTATTGTAGGTCTTTTCCTTCTGTTGTGTTTCTTGCCTAGAGAAGTTCCTTTAGCATTTGTTGTAAAGCTGGTTTGGTGGTGCTGAACTCTCTCAGCTTTTGCTTGTCTGTAAACGTTTTAATTTCTCCATCAAATCTGAATGAGATCCTTGCTGGGTAGAGTAATCTTGGTTGCAGGTTTCTCTCCTTCATCACTTTAATTATGTCCTGCCACTCCCTTCTGGCTTGTAGAGTTTCTGCTGAGAGATCAGCTGTTATCCTGATGGGGATTCCCTTGTGTGTTATTTGTTGTTTTTGCCTTGCTGCTTTTAATATGATTTCTTTGTGTTTAATTTTTGACAGTTTGATTAATATGTGTCTTGGCGTATTTCTCCTTGGATTTATTCTGTATGGGACTCTCTGTGCTTCTTGGACTTGATTAACTATTTCCTTTCCCATATTAGGGAAGTTTTCAACTATAATCTCTTCAAATATTTTCTCAGTCCCTTTCTTTTTCTCTTCTTCTTCTGGAACCCCTATAATTCGAATGTTGGTGCGTTTAATGTTGTCCCAGAGGTCTCTGATATTGTCCTCTGTTCTTTTCATTCTTTTCTCTTTATTTTGCTCTGCATTAGTTATTTCCACTATTTTATCTTCCACCTCACTTATCCGTTCTTCTGCCTCAGTTATTCTGCTATTGATCCCATCTAGAGTATTTTTCATTTCATTTATTGTGTTTTTAATCGATGCTTGATTCATCTTTAGTTCTACTAGGTCCTTGTTAACTGTTTCTTGCATTTTGTCTATTCTATTTCCAAGATTTTGGATCATCTTTACTATCATTATTCTGAATTCTTTTTCAGATAGACTGCCTATTACCTCTTCATTTGTTAGGTCTGGTGGGTTTTTATCTTGCTCCTTCTCCTGCTGTGTGTTTTTCTGTCTTCTCATTTTGCTTATGTTACTGTGTTTGGGGTCTCCTTTTTGCCGGCTGCAGGTTCGTAGTTCCTGTTGTTTTTGGTGTCTGTCCCCAGTGGCTAAGGTTGGTTTAGTGGGTTGTGTAGGTTTCCTGGTCGAGGGGACTAGTGCCTGTGTTCTGGTGGATGAGGCTGGATCTTGTCTTTCTGGTGGGCAGGTCCACGTCTGGTGGTGTGTTTTGGGGTGTCTGCAGACTTTTTATGATTTTAGGCCACCTCTCTGCTAATGGGTGGCGTTGTGTTCCTGTCTTGCTAGTTGTTTGGCATAGGGTGTCCAGCACTGTAGCTTGCTGGTCGTTGAGTGAAGCTGGGTGCTGGTGTTGAGATGGAGATCTCTGGAAGATTTTCGCCGTTTGATATTATGTGGAGCTGGGAGGTCTCTTGTGGACCAGTGTCCTGAAGTTGGCTCTCCCACCTCAGAGGCACAGTACTGACTCCTGGCTCCTCAATTTGGGATGATTTGTTGTCTATTCATGTATTCCACAGATGCAGGGTACATCAAGTTGATTGTGGAGCTTTAATCCGCTGCTTCTGAGGCTGCTGGGAGAGGTTTCCCTGTCTCTTCTTTGTTCTCACAGCTCCCGGGTCTCAGCTTTGGATTTGGCCCCGCCTCTGCGTGTAGGTCGCCGGAGGGCGTCTGTTCTTCGCTCAGACAGGAAAGGGTTAAAGGAGCAGCCTCTTCGGGAACTCTGGCTCACTCAGGCCGGGCGGGAGGGAGGGGCACGGAGTGCGGGGCGAGCCTGCAGCGGCAGAGGTCGGCGTGACGTTGCACCAGCCCGAGGCGCGCCGTGCGTTCTCCCAGGGAAGCCGCCCCTGGATCCCGGGACCCCGGCAGTGGCGGGCTGCTCAGGCTCCCGGAAGGGCGGTGTGGACAGTGACCTGCGCTCGCACACGGGCTTCTTGGCGGCGGCAGCAGCAGCCCCAGAGTCCCACGCCCGTCACTGGGCTCCGCGCTTTCAGTCGCGACTCGCGCCCGTCTGTGGAGCCCCTTTAAGCAGCGCTCTTAATCCCCTCTCCTCGCGCAGCAGGAAACCAAGAGGGAAGAACAAGTCTCTTGCCTCTTCGGCAGCTCCAGAGTTTTCCCGGACTCCCTCCCGGCTAGCTGTGGCACATTAGCCCCCTTCAGGCTGAGTTCTCGCCGCCAGCCCCAGTCCTCTCCCTGCGCTCTGACCGAAGCCCGAGCCTCAGCTTCCAGCGCCGCCCGCCCCGGCGGGCGAGCAGACAAGCCTCTCGGGCTGGTGAGTGCCGCTCGGCACCGATCCTCTGTGCGGGAATCTCTCCGCTTTGCCCTACCCAGGTATGTGGGGAGTTTCTTGCCTTTTGGGAGGTCTGGGGTCTTCTGCCAGCGTTCAGTAGGTGTTCTGTAGGAGTTGTTCCACGTGTAGCTGTATTTCTGGTGTATCCGTGAGGAGGAAGGTGATCTCCGCGTCTTACTCTTCCGCCATCTTACCCATAGTGTGTTCATCTTTAATGAACATTTTCTATTTTCACAGTATATGTGTTTTAACAGAAAAATGTAGATTATTCACATTTTGTATAATGATAGATTTAATTTTATTTCTTGATCTTACTTTATGTTTACTATTCATTTCCTTGGTTACGTTTTTTTATCTTCCTTTTTTTAATTTTGCCTAGTTTTATAGAATCATTACACAACCCCCTTTCCTCTTGTTACTCTGGAGATGTTTTTCCTGTAATGTTTATCTTCTTATTCTGAGGACTCATTAAGGAATACATGTCTCTACTCTTATATGAAAGAAAGATGAGAACTGTTTTTCCCCACTCAGGGCTCTATTCCCAATTTGCTTTTCCCACCTAACAAGATGAGGCTTGGGGTGTAAGTACTTCCCCCAACCCACTCCAACCCAGCGTCAGAAGAGACCTTTGCTGGCTCTTCTGTCTTTTCCTCTTCCTTCATCCCCAATCCTTGGTTTCACGGGATACAGTGAGAATAGTTTAGCACTTTTCACTGCAGACTCTTATTAGGTCTGCTTTGCATGATGCCTCCTCTACTTTCAGAATCATCATTTAGCCTCATTAATGCTTCTTCTCCTCCTTGTCTTCCATTCTCCTAAGGCCACTGCTGTGATTCATTCATCATTTGGGTGGAATTCTTAGCAAGGATTTTCTTCAGATGGACTGTGTGGGTCTTATATACTCTGAGTCTTTACTTATCAACTAATATCTTTCTTTCTCCTTGACAGGTGAATTATATCTCATCCACATGTAGGATTCTCGAGTTGCAGTCCTTTTCTTTCACTAGTCAGCAGAAGTTATTAAACTGTGCTTTTAGCTTTCAATATTAAAGATAAGAAGTCCAATGAAAGCTTGACTTTTTTTCTTTGTATGTAACTTTTTTTCTTCTGTTTGGAGCCTTATAAGAATTTTCTCTTTATTTTCTGAATTGGAAACTTCATTGGGATATACCAAAATATGTCTTTTTATATGAATCCTGCCTGGAACCTATTAAGTCCTTTCAATTAACAAACTAAAAATCATTACTCAAACTAGGGAAAATTTCCTTTGTCATTTCTTTAATTACTATAATTCCTCCATGTATTCATTATTCTCCTTCTAAATTTCTATTATCCAACACTTTCCCAAGTCTCTAATCTTCTCCTTCCTGATTTCAACGTCTTTGTATTTCCTTTCAGAAATTTTTGTTATTTCTTCTATTTGATCTTCCAGGCCACTAAACTGGTTCTCAGTAGTGATCATCCTATTCTTTAAAATAATTTCTCAATGAAATATTCTGGAAATTTTCACACTTATACATAAGTTGAAAGAATATTCCCTTCCCACCTCCCATGTACCCACCACTTAGCTTCAACTACTACCAACACATGGCCAATTTTGCTTCATGGAAACCCATATCCACTACCTCCTAACCCAAATGGACTATTTTATAACAAATCTCAGACATCACATCCTTTCATCCCTAAATATATCAGGATCTAAGGTCATCTTTCAACGTCATCTTATGTCTTTATGTGTCCGATTATTTTCTGTTAAAGTTCTTATTGTCTCCTTCACAATTCCTATTTCAACAAGAGGCAACTGTTCTGGGTGCTCTATTTCCCTTTGTATACAAAAGGTTCTAGGCACCTGAAGTCAAGATGCTGCAATGCTTTACACTGTAGGGATTGCGTGTAATCAGCATTCTTATCTGCAGGCTCAGAAGACAAAAGTAACAGAATTTCATTATCTGCTTTCCTTCCTTTTTCCCCTTCTTCGACCTCTCAGTCTCTGCCTCTGTAAACCGGCAATCTGACAGCTGGTAAACTGTCACTCTCTTATAGTGGAAAGAGGAAGAAACCTCTATTCTATTCTCTCTTCAGCTGCAAATCTGTGGTCTGCATGCCCCAGGATAGTGATGGGTTAAAGCCATCAGTTTCTGTCTTCTGTAAATCCTTAAGGTCCAAAGAGACTAGCAAGTCTTCCTCCCATGACCACTCATGAAAGATAGTGTTGCCCTTCCTCTCAGGGGTTAGTGGATCTCCACGGGCCAGTTTTTTTCCGATAACCAGTCTTGACTCTTGCCTCAGAGCTCTCTACTACCATCCCAGAGCTTAGTCAGTTCTAAAGGAGAACCAAGCCCTAAGTCCCCAGTGCCATCTCCTTCTGAAAACTAGGGAGGCCATTTCTCTCATGAACTTGTCAGACTCCACCTGCCTGCTGGCCCTGGTATCTGTGCTTGTGGATGGACTGTAATTCACACTGGAGGATGATAAGGCAGTGCAGATGAATCACCATCTCTACAGAACCACTCTTCTTAGCCCCCTGTTCATAATACATTTATTCTCAAACCACATGTCCTTTTAAGGAGTCTGAAGCATACCAAATGTCTTGTGCCTAAAAATCTGACCTTAAGCAAACATTACCAATATCAAGTCTCCATCCTATGCATCTTTCCTAAGCAGATATCACCTCTTGTAGAAAAGAGGATAAAGTATAAAGGGAACAAAATTTATTGAGGTTGTTCTGGACTCTAAGAAAACTCATAATGTCTAAATGGAGGCTTTTATATGGCTGATCACTAGTATATGGGCTCCACAGGAAGATGACTCGGTCCAACACAAGACTTGAGTCTTAGAAACCTATATAGTATAACAGAATTATGCAGTCTTAGTACTTGAAAGTATATAAAGATCATCTGCACGCACGCGCACATACAAACACACACACACACACACACACACACACAAATTCTACCTCCTCTTCTATACTAAAGGAACCATGTGATTTTTCTCGAGGTGATTGATGCAAATTTCTCCAGACCACCAATATGTGTTTTACAATGTACACAAGGAAATATCATTTTCTCTGAATACAGACTTGTCCAATTTGGTTGTCTGTTATATTTGGTTCAAAATGTGTGACAAAATAGCACCATAGGTGTCCAATCATACAAAAGAATCTACGAAAATTAAGTCTGGCAAAAATAAGCATAATACATAGACGAGGTAAATCTATGCTTTAAGAAAAACATTCTGTAGAAGTATTGTGGGCATTTTTTATAAGTATAGAGCAAAATTAGATGGATGACACTATCTACTTGCTAATATTTGAAATTGAAGTACCTAAATAAGCATAGAAAATCTGTGTCTACTCATCTGAATTGTCAAAATGCAACACCTCAGGGGATTTATATTAGAATCAGATTGACCTTTATACCAATCAGAATATAATACATATGGGGAGGCTATATTGAACCCTACAATATTTCTTCTTTGGCTTTGCCAAAGAAATTAAGTCCATATTATTTTCAAATAATGGAAGTAATTGCATGTGAGACCATAATAAAATCATAAAGAGAAAAAAGCAAGATACGTATATTAAAGTGAAGTGAAATGCAGAGTTAGGAAGGCACAGAGGGTTCTTTTGGAAACAGAATGATGGCTGGAGACATCTGTGTGTGTGATTGGCAACTAACAACAGCCATTATTTGTCATATCTGTTTCATCAGTGAATGAGAAGTCTCATAATTTTTAGTGAAATTGACCAGATGAATTCCCAGAGTTCACTATCAAAACTCTTATACAATATACTTGCTAAATTACAAGTCATCTCTTCAATACCTCTTTTACAATACAGTGTGGTGTACCTTTCAGGTGCTCTCAGTAAACTAATCTGATGACTATAAAGTTGAATTATGAAAAGGTAAAAACTATCTACAGCAGGACATACATTTATTTTTAAAGAAAACAGTCTTACATCAAAGATGTCCATTTTTTATGTTTGATAGGTAGAAGCTAACTATGGATACTACTTTAATAAATAATCTTAAATACAGAATAAGGCCCCATTTGTGTTAAATACATTTTTAGATTTCTAAGAATTCTTCAGTATTAATGAAATATTGTAATCAAAAGATATAGATCAATAATTGAAATAATCCAGTTTTATTCTAATATCACAAATGGATGATATGTCCTAAAAACATCTGAAATTTAGCTTAAAAAAAAAACCACACAACCAAAAACTCCACATGTCATTCCTGCATACCTTATGGAGCACAGGGTTATTTTATCCCATAATCTAGTGCATCTGTACTAGTATTTAGGACCATGGCCCATCTAAGAGATAGTTAATTTTTTTTTTTTTTTTTTTTTTTTGCGGTACGCGGGCCTCTCACTGTTGTGGCCTCTCCCGTTGTGGAGCACAGGCTCTGGACGCGCAGGCTCAGTGGCCATGGCTCACGGGCCCAGCCACTCCACGGCATGTGGGATCCTCCCGGACCGGGGCACGAACCCGTGTCCCCTGCATCGGCAGGCGGACTCTCAACCACTGCGCCACCAGGGAAGCCCAAGAGATAGTTAATTTTTTCTCACCCATCTGGGACAGGTAGGCAGAGAGGAGCAAAGAAAGAATCCTATTGATGATCAGTTTCAGAACCAGTGCCTCCAACTGCCCATAAAAGAGAGACATAAAAAACAAAAACTGTGGTTGCTAGGCATGATTTTTTTTTCACTATGGTATCAGGAGGTCATGGTATGAGCCAACTGCAAAATATAACAATGATTCTCATTTAAAGAAAAAATTGGGGTAAAGGACATAAACAGAAACTTAAAGAAATCTAAAGGGTAAAACACCACAAATTAAACATGTTTAAACTCATTTTAATAACCATAAATAAAAATAATAAAATATTGCTTATCTTCCAGATTAGCAAATATAAAAAGACGGAAAATACCCAGCATTATAGAGGGCACAAAGAACTATCTATCCCATGTAGTGTCAGTAGGAAATTAAAGTGCTTTTTATCCTGGAAATTCTATCACTAAGAATATATCTTCCGGAGATACATCAGTAAGAGTACAGAAGCAAGAATATTCACAGAAGCATTTTTTAACACCAGAAGTTTGGAAACAATCTAAATTTCTATCAGTTAGGAACTTAACTTTCCTGAGTTATCTAAGTTCCACTTAAGAATGACCATGAATATCAATGTTCATTTGAGCCTCTGCATTTACAGCTCCCCATATACCCATGTGCTACTCTAATATATCCATGGATTCCCCACACTTCCCAACACCCTTTCAGTTAAGCCAGGGAATATGACTAATTATGGACAATGGTGGTAAGCAGAAGTCATCAATGACACGTCCATGTTAAAGCATTTACAAGCCAGTGTGTGAACATCCAACTCCCCCTGCCGCTGACTTAGAAACTACATATTCTAAACAGCATGTCTGCAAGGCAACTGTCTGAATCATTGAGTTACTACTTGGAAAACAGCTACTGGACCCACAACAGACTGTGAGAACAAGAAACAAATAGGTTGTTAGGGAAATTTGGGGATACATTAATTACCATCATAGAGACTAGACTAACCTGAGTAATAAAAACATTATGGCAAAAGTGAGATTCTGTTCTAAGAAAAAAAAAACGCTAAAATTTATGACACTGGCTTAGTTATCATGTGGAAGGTAGTGAGAAAACTATTTCCAGACAGCAGTGAGATACAGATTCATGCTGCACAGCAGCAAAATATTTAATAAAACTGAAGACTTGATAACTTGAAAGAGGCTATATAGCTAATGAACTTGTAGCTCTAGGCTGATGATCATGATGATTAAATAAACTTAATAGCATGTGTTAATTGCTAATTGATTGTGTATGGCAAGATATTACAAGAAAACAATGAGTTCAGGATAGAATTAGTAAATTTACAAGAAGAAATAAAAGATAACTTGGGGACTTGGAGACTTGGAAAAGACATTTCTTCTAGACACCAAGTATTTGGAAATGAAATTAAAGATGGCTTTGATTGGCATGATGACCTGGGTTGCGCAGTAAGCTGAAAAGGAAGGTTGTGCCCCTGCAGCTCTGACTTCATGGGTCTTTGCCAATTCTTAAGAACAGCAACAAATGAACAAATCATAGGGGTCAGTAACACTCAAGAATGTGATTATTTATTCCTGGACCCTACTCAAAGAACCTGGTCAGAGAGGTGATAATGGAGATCTAGAGGACCATCTTATCAGTGGATAAACATAAAACCAAACAGACATTTCAGTAGGAGCAAGGAGGAGTGCTCAAGGTAGTAGAGGGAGAATTTCCAAGTCAGAGCTACCCAGAAAAAGTCTGGAGAGTTAATGATTTGATGATAGCAGGATTCCAGAGAAAGCCACCTGATCATTCAATGTGTTCACCAAGCAAAATTTTGATATGTTCAGTAACAGCAAAGTGCTGATAGAGATACTCTATTTAAAAAGTATAAACACAGACATTTAATCTGAGTATAAGACCTCTTCCTTCAAAAAAAAAAAAGTAGACTGTGAATATGACTCCTGTAAAAAGGGAAGAAAATATAATTTAGAATAAATGCTTACAAAGAAAAAAAACTTTAAAAAAAAAGTTCCAGTGAGATTAACTGACCTGGAAAATCAACACTTGATTCCAAAAGTGAGAAAATACATATTGGAACAAATCCCTATAGATATACGGGTCTTCTCTGTGATTCTGGAGCTGGGACTCGGCAAACTACATTTATTTATCAGCTGGCTTTGTATTTGATTCCAGTAAATGGAGTAATCAAAGGAGTCGATAAGGTGAGAGAAATGAAAAGGATTTGCTTCTTTCTATGAGCTTACTGTTACTGGCAGCATTGTCTCAGCAACTGGTGCCAGTCTCGAGTATCTTTCAGCTCTTTCAGAACGAGCTTCATTGCACCCTCTCAATGGTTACCAGCAGAATCCATCCAAACAACAACCGTCCCCAGAGTCTGAACTCCAGCTCCATAAATTGCCTCCTCCAAGTTCCTGGTGAAGTACTAACAGCAGCCAAGTTGTGTCCCCTTCTAAGAGATTAGAGCCTTAACTGTTGGGCCTCTTCTCTGGGCTTTCAGGTATGATAATGCCAACCAACTTTTCTGTGTGGTCCTCCTACCCTAGGAGTAGCAACAGCTCCTGCAGTTCCTACCTTTGTGTTTCTTTCCTTTTTTGCTGTTTAATGTTTTAATTGCTGAAACACCTGCTAGCCTATTCCCTATATTTAACTCTCTCTTTTGAGGTACTTAGTACGGTTTCTGTTATCCTGTCTGAACTCTGAATGATACAATGCATGGTATCAAAAGAGGTCCTACAAAGCAAGCCCTCAAAATAAAATTCTAGGACAATTAATTTTTACCTTGGCCGTGAAAACAGAGCTGGGTTCCTTTTTTAATAGAATAGGATGCTGGTAATCCATGATGTTCCATGGTATTCACAATTAATTAAAAGATCACCTGTGACTGATTGTGAAGGTCTGTCAATTCACGAGCTTTGAGATACTAAGGGGTGCTGCATGTTTCTGTCATGTAACTATAATTTAAAAACACTAGTGAGGAAGGGATAATTCTGCACTGCAAAGTTTGCAGAAAGAAATGGCAAGCTTGGGTTTTGAACATCCTGTCTTCAATGCAAAAGATGATTTCGCAGAATATTAGTGGACAAGTGGCAGTACTTCCACTGAGAAGGTAAGGGGCAATTACTGAAATAAGCCTCAAAAATGAAGTTGTGATGTAAATGTTTTGAACATGGATTTTGGGGGGTTTGTTTATTTACCAATGTGTAATTGATCATGGTGTCTTTAGAAGTAAACTACATAGGCAGCCTACTAAATATTACTTGCTATAGTCTGAATGTTTATATCTCCCCAAAATTCATATGTTGAAATACTAATGTCCAATGTGGTATTAGGAGGTGGGGGCTTTGGTGATTAGATCAGGAGGGTGGAACCCTCATGAATGATATTAATGAACTTATAAGAGGCCCAAGAAAGCCCCCTTGCCCTTTCCACCATATTAGGACACAATGAGAAGTTTATGAATTGGAAGAAGGCCTTCACAAGAACCCAGCCATGCTAGCACCCTGATCCTGCACTTCCAGCCTCTAGAACTGCGAGAATTAAATTTGTTGTTTATAAGCTACCCATCTATGGGTATACAGCCTGAACAGACTAAGCCATTACTTCATCTATATAACAGATAAAAAAACAAAAAATAGGTCTTGTGGCCAAAAACCAGACTTGAGTCAGCACAACTGAAGTCATAGCTACTTACCTAGTTTACAGATCTAAGTTCACAGACCTAAAGTTTTTGACTGATGGGGAGGCTAGTTTCCCTTTAGGACTGACCCTGAATAACTGCCATACATATATACTATAAATCTCTTAGTCTGCTCAAAGGTATTTACCACCATTTGCTTCGATGACTGGTACACAGGAAAAGTGAAGTCCCTAGACCTTTAAAAATTTATTAAATACAGGCTCAAAATTGGTGTTTATCCCTGGAGGCCCAAAATACCACAATATTTTCCAAGTCAAAAGAGGGCATGTGGGTTTCCCTGGTGGCGCAGTGGTTGAGAGTCCGCCTGCCGATGCAGGGGACACGGGTTCGTGCCCCGGACCGGGAAGATCCCACATGCCGTGGACCGGCTGGGCCCGTGAGCCATGACTGCTGGGCCTGCGCGTCCAGAGCCTGTGCTCCACAACGGGAGAGGCAGCAACAGTGAGAAGCCCGCGTACAGAAAAAAAAAAAAAAAAAGAGGGCATGTGGTGGTAATTTGATATACCGTGTTTTCATTCAAGTCACGACAACCTCAGTGGACCCAAGGACCCATATTATGATTATATTCCCATTTCCTGGATAAGTGATTTAAATAGATATACTCAGTAAGTGGCAGAACCCACAGATTGGCTCTCTACCTCATGAAATGAAAGCAGGACAGGGCTTCCCTGGTGGCACAGTGGTTAAGAATCCTCCTGCCAATGCAGGGGGCACGGGTTCGAGCCCTGGTCCGGGAAGATCCCACACGCCGCAGAACAACTAAGCCCTGTGCCACAACTACTTAGCCTGCACTCTAGAGCCCATGAGCCACAACTACTGAGACCACGCACCACAACTATTGAAGCCCACGCGCCTAGAGCCTGTGCTCCGCAACAAGAGAGGCCACCGCAATGAGAAGCCCGCGCACCACAATGAAGAGCAGCCCCTGCTTGCTGCAACTAGAGAAAGCCCGGGGGCAGCAACGAAGACCCAATGCCGCCAATAAATAAATTAATTAATTAACTAATTAATCTATTAAAAAATAATAAAGCAGGACAATGTGAAATCCCCTAGATTTTCCTCTACCATAATAGTAAAACATAGCTATAGCACACCTGGGAATTTGGAGAGATAGGCACCAGCAGTAAGCAGCTGGATCTCAGGAAATAACTATGCACTATCAAACTTAATCAGGCGATTACACCAACTACAGCTTCTATTCTAGAAACAGTATGTTTATTTGAGAAGATTATCAAAGCCTCTGGTACCTGGTATGCAGCTGGTATAGGCGAATTTCTCTGCATTCTTCTTCCAGGCTGTGGGAGGTGGGGATGCAAGAAGCCATTTAGGGCAGTAGAACAAGTGACACAAGGGAGGAGTTCCAAGCATGCGTGTGCTGATACCTGAGACACATTTACCAGCTTCCCTCTGGTGCCTTGGCTCCCTGCAGCCAGGCTGGGCATCTGAAGCCCCCAGGCTTCCCGTGTCAAGGGGAGACTCCTTGCTGGGAAGAACACTGAGGCCACACCACATCATATTCTGGCTCTTTCTCCAGCCAGGATTATATCAGTAACAGCAGTCCAGAATATATTTTGCCTAATGGCGTTCTGCATTTTCTTTCCTTTTTTTTTTTTTTTTTTTTAATGACTAATAGTACGTTGATAGTTGATCGTGCGCTAGAAACTTGATGTACCTGGAGTTCAGAATGAGTACAGACAACATTCTGCCAGGGGCTGCGTTGAAAGTCCAGAAGCGAGTGCTGGGAGGGTAGGCCACCCAGGACTGTGCACTTCCTATCTGAGAATAAGGAAGGGCTGCCATAGAAGCGATGTTGGTGTTCACTGCGTGCTGCCTCCACTGCCGTAACGGCTTTAGTGCTCTCATTTCCAAACGTGTCAACTTCATTATTTGTCTTCGTTTTTTTTTAAATTCAATCCACTTATTTAAATGTATATCGTACATAAGTTACAAATCCTCACTTCTGCCACTCCGCTAGAACTTTCCACAAAAGCCTCCATTTCTTCCTTGATCTTGTTTCTCACAAGCAGCACAACGTTACTGTCTGTGATTTGAGGGTTACAGCTGACAAATGCCTGTTTGTTGGTCTTCCGGGCTAGGCGGTGGCAAGGCCAGCGGAGGTCGCGTGGGAAGTGTCTCGAGGAGAAAGGAGTCGACCACCGGAGAGAGTCCTGGCGGTACCGCGTGGCCAGTCGACTGTGCGCAGGCGCAGCTTGGCCCCGCCCACAGGGAGGGCTACTGCGTCAGCCGGGACGTGGACGCACTGACGCACTGACGTCGATCAGGGAGACGGCCAGGCGGACGGAGGTCTTCGTAAGCCGCCCTGCAGGCTCGGCCCACAAGCGTCCAGAGCCTTCTCCCTGCCTCAGTCGCCGTCATGGCCAGACCCGAGCAAGCGAGCGCCGAGAGGCCGAGCGCACCTCTGCTTAAGGTCAGGGCGCGGGTACCTGGTCCGCAGCTGTTGATGGACAATTGTCTTTTTTCCCTTACAGTAACTATGAAGAAACATGAAGTCGGCTTTTACCCGCCAGGGTCGAAAGTAATTTAGAGCCAAATTAACTCTCCAGTTCTCTACCAAACTTTAGTCTGACTGGGTTTGGGTCTGAGTGAAATCCTACAGATTACATTTCTTCACTACATTGATGACATGAAAGTTGGACCTGATGAGTAGGAAGCAGGAATTACCTCAGATGATTTAATGAGACACATGTTAACAGGAAGTGGGAGAGATAAATCGAACAAAATTTCATGGGTTAGTTACTTCATTGATGTTTCTGGGATCTAGTTATTGGGATAGTCCCTCCAAAGTAAAAGATAAATTACTGCATTTTCACTTTTTTGGTATTGAAAAAGAGGTACAATGGTTAGAAGTCATTTGGATTCTTGAGAGGAAGTATACCACTTTGGAATGTGGTATTCTCACCAATTTACAGAGTAACCCATAAGGTTAACAGTTTTGAGTGGGATCCAGAGGAAGAGAGGGGCCTGAGATTGGCCCAGGTTTTAATGCAAGCCCCTCGACTACTTGAGCCTATTGTCACAGTAGATTTAATGCTACTTACAATGTCTAAGAAAAATAAGGATATTATGATATACACAGCTCTGGTAATTTTTCAGTAGGAGAAATGCAGTGCAGACACATAGGGATTGGGAGTAAAACCACTACTCCCTGGTGCTCTTACGTAGAAAATCATTTATTTGACAACGACCTCTTCTGCCTTGGCCCTTCTTCCTCATCCTGGGACGTTCCAATAACAAGTTGTGTAAGCCATTCACCCTGTGCACAAGAGCTGACTGTAGGAAAGAGCTTGGCTGTACACAGTGGGGTGCCACACACCCTCACAAAATGCACCTCACAGGGCAGAACGATGCTGGATATGGGAAGAGTGGGGACGGTGGGCTGCAGGCCCAGAGGAATTGACTCATTCCAGTGATAAGGCCTCTGGATGCAAAATGTGAGCACTTGTGAACAGAGGAGAATTGAAATAGGAGGAAAACACTATAAACATTTGAAAGTGTGAATGTGTGCAACAGTAAATTGAAACTTCTATCAAGGAATTCATAGTAGGGAAAATCTTATCAAATGTGATAGTAGGGGGAAATAAAGCTTTTCCCTTAGGTATAATCTTGTGTTATAAACCATGTTTCAGATGTGATACCAAACATTTTCTAGAAAAGATTAGAGAATTTTTTAGTAATAAGTTCAGTCACTGTAGAATATAAAGCTATTCAAAAAGCAATTGAATAATTTTAATAATCGGACCATGTACATTAGCATAAATACAAACTTTCCCTGGAAAAGAAAGGGTTTATATAACTGAAAATGTTGATTAGACCTTCTTATTAATCTAACATAACCATAACAATGAAATTAATACAGTAAATATTATCATAACTCATTATGGTAAAATATACAGTGGAAATAGCACATTTAGAAATTTAGCTATCATTCTACAAACCTTTTCTCCTATTATTTCTTGGCGATTATAAATAGCTCTGACACTTGTAACTGAATAGTTCTTTCAATAAAAAGCTATTATTTTGGTTAAGTTGCAAAAAAGGACTTTGTGTGAAACAGAAAACATAGCAGCAGATTGAAAAGTTTCAGGTCTCAAATTAGGCTAAGGGCATTGTCAGGAAGTGAATATTTTCATGTTAAGGTTTTAGAAATGCATTTTGCTGAAACTTGAGTTAAGGGAAAGACTTGGAAGTTAATAGATAACTGAATAAACAATATACCTCAGGGAAGGTTTAAAGATTTGCCTCGCTAGAAGTCTGTGTTATCTATCAAAAGGGAATGAGGTCTGGGCCATAGAGATATTCTAGGGGCTGTAGACTGGAAGAGGCTTGCCTAATCCCACTCCCATGCCTCCAGATGTTTATTTACATTCTAGAGAGTAAGATCCAAGGGTAATGTGTTTACATGTTAAAGATTAGTGCCTCTCTCTCAGGAGGAGAAGAGGAACAGTTATCTTCCTGTATAAACTCTCAGCTTCATATTTTGAGGGTTCCTCATTTAGAAATCCAGGTACATCAAGGTCACCTTTATTTGACTTTCATCACGTCACCGAGAACATGGGGAAGAATTGAGGCAAAGAGAACCAATGTAGTTATTGCTAAATGTAATAATTAATATGTCCCTGCCTCAGAAACCTTGTACCTATTTTTGGAATAATACATATAAATACACACATTAAAAACTTAATAGGTATGACCTTCCTCCTTCCTCTTCCAGTCTCACATTACACACTATTAAATTGAGAGAGAAAGACCTTTGAAGGCAAGAAAGAAAAGAAGTAAAACAGATGGAAGGGCTATTATAGATTATTACAGATGAGGCTACTGGCACGTGGAATAGAGTAATCTGAAAGATAGGAAGTCTTTTAAGATTATGAGAGAGCTATAGTGCCAAAAAAAATTATGAGTTTTGCCTTAAAAAGCCCATGATTGTTCAACACTTGAAACAGCCCTTGGCTCCACAGTTCTGCATCGTCAGGAACTAGACTAACAAAGGTATGCAATTACCAAAAAGAGCAAAACCCGAACACCCACTTCAAACGTGCCCAAGAAAGTTGAAAAGAAAAAAAACCTCATGATAAGTGGAGTCTGGGAGCCTCAGATTCAACAGCAGTTCCAGAAGCCTAGTCACTGGCCTCCCCACACTCCTAGGGTAAAAGATTTTCACAGTGTCTGCCCAGCAGAATTCTAGAACTGCTTTAGACCGGTGATACTTGGTGCCTAGAAGTGAGGCAGAAACATTTATTGATCACCAAACATCTCTGTGTTCCCCCACTTTCCACATTCCCTTTGCAGTTAAAAGAAGTTGTGTTCTGCCCAACAGTGAGCAGAAGTGACGTGAGTCACTTGGGCAGAAGCATTAAGGTCTAGTTCTCTCTTCCCTGCCATAGTCACCTGAAAGCCAGGTGGTGTCTGTACAGGATGCACGCCACCGGGATCCTACAACTTAGAAAGAAGCTAACCTTGAGAACTGTTAGACTCTGCAGATTTTGCATGAGGGAGAAATAAGAACACTGTGTTCAACTCCGGAAATTTGGAGGGTTTTATTACCACAGCATTGCCTTTCCCAGTAGTTCTCAATCAGGGATCATTCTGCCCCAGCACAGATATTTGGTCACATCTTCAGGCATTTTTGTTTGTCAGAACTGGGAAGAAAGGGCTACTGGTATCTAGTGAGTAGAGTCTAAACATCTTACAATGCACAGGACAGCCCCCCCGCAACAAAGAATTATCTGGTCCCAAGTGTCAATAGTACCACTGGTGAGAAGCCCTGGCCAAGCCTAACCTAACCCACACAACATTGAAATGGTCCACGATGTATTGTTAAATGAGAAATAGCAGATTTATTCTCCTCACCTTATACTACATTTTGAGACTGTGTAAATCTCCTCGAGTCCACTTATGCCTATAGTTCATTCTTCCCACAGTCACTACAGTGATCTTTTTTTAAACAATGTAAAGCAAATCACATCACTTCCCTGTTCAAAACCTTCAAGAGCTACACTCATACTTATAATAAAAACTCTACTCTGTACCTTGGCCTACGAGGCACCCACCCTCCTACCTCTCCAACATCATTGCCGTCCCTCTAGTCTGTCCTCAGAAGCCTTCACGCTGTCCCTCTAACCTGTCAAGCACATTCCTGCCTAGGAGCTGGAGGACACTATCTCTTCCTGATGTGTTTATCCTCTAGACATTTGATGGCTCTTCCCTCAGTGGAGGGCTCTGTTCCAGCATCTCCTCCTCAGAGAGGCTTTCCATGATTACCCTACCTGGAATAAATCCCCCCTCCTATCATTCTTTATCCCCTGACCCTACTCTGTTTTCCCTCACAGAACTTATCGTACCTGAAATTTAGCTATGTATTTTTTTTGTTTGTTTACAATTGCCCTCACCAGAATCAGCTCCACAAAGTAAAGGTTTAATATTTTCCCTACAACATTTCTGAGTGTAGAATCATGACTAGATCAAAATAAGCACACAATGAGTACTTGTTGAATAAATGACTAAATGCATGGATGTCAATGCATTGAGAGGTATTAGGAACTATGTCAAAATGTTAATCACCTTTCAGTTGTACAATTTCAGAAGATTTTCATTTTCCTACAGTTTTATACATTACCTCATTTTCTACCTATGTTACCTTTATAAACCAAATTTTAATTTTACTTTCCAAAGAAAAAATACAAACATGAATGTATGACATGAAAATATGTTGTGCATAGTGAACAACAATTATGTTGTACATAATGAACATGAAAATACGAACATGCAAGAAGATTGAGTTTTGGAGGCAATTTCTTTATTATATACATGAATAGAGAAATTATATAGCAAATCTACATGTTTGCCTATTATATTCTCTTGGAATCAAATGGAATAGCCAGATTCCTCTAATTTTATACTTTAATAAGAATTTTTCTTTTGGTTGATACTAAGTCCACCTGAGGAAATATAGGAGTAGGAGAAATTTCCCCTAATACCTCAAAGGATTTCAATTCAAATTACCAGGATGTCCCACAAATAACATGTGGTTATAAAATAATATGATTCCTACCCAATCTCAACCTTCAGAATAGCTCTTAGAAACTAAAAGCAGGGACTGCCCTGGTGGCGCAGTGGTTAAGAATCCACCTGCCAATACAGGGGACACGGGTTAGAGCCCTGGTCCGGGAAGATCCCACATGCCGCGGAGCAACTAAGCCCGTGCACCACAACTACTGAGCCTGCGCTCCAGAGCCCGTGAGCCACAATTCCTGAAGCCCGCGTGCCTAGAGCCCGTGCTCCGCAACAAGAGAAGCCACCACAAGGAGGAGACTGCGCACCACAACGAAGAGTAGCCTCTGCTCACTGCAACTAGAGAAAGCCCGTGTGCAGCTACGAAGACCCAACACAACCAAAAATAAATAAATAAGTTAATTAATTAATTAATTTAAAACAAAAAAGAAACTAAAAGCAGTCGTATATTCATCACTAGTGGGCTCTGAATGAACTGCAAAGCAATGATAAAAGAAAAATCTGAATTTTCCTAATGAGAAACTCTGGGTACAAGCCACATTTGAGATAATTAAAAAATAATGGGCATTGAGTATTGAGAAAGGATGTTAATCTTCACTAATGAATGAGACTATATTATGATGTTATAATTAAAATGTCTGTAGTTTATATTTGAAATGACAAGCATAAACAAAATAAGGAAGCTGTGAGATGGGCTTATGAAAGTCCAATCTGAGTGAATCTCTAAAGAAAAATCTGTAGTGGATATGTGTAGTGAATAAAAAAGAACATGCTTTCTTCACATACTAGAATGAGAAATTTTCAGGGGGTAAAAACAAATAGTGTATGAAGGCATTTTATGTTTTCAGGTTATAAACAGTTTCAATAAAAACAATATCCTAAACAAATAATATAACACTGAAAAATGTTCAACTGGTGTTCTTTAAATATCTCTCAGTATGTTGTTTTTGAACTATGTCCAATAGGAAAGGAAAATACAAATGGACAAGTGGAAAGTATTTCAAAAACTAAAACACTAGATACTAATGACTAAATTGGTATAAAACTTTGAATAAGTAATATCCGTGTTAGCACAACTATTTGCTTTGTATCTTAAAGAACATGGCTGACCAAAATACTGAGTCATTTATAAAATCCATATCTCCCTTTAAGAGATAAAATGCCTGTTCATATAAATGGTCATTCAATCAAGATAGCACAAAAAATATTGAGATAATATATCCAAGTATCTGGAGAGTGGGTAATGAAATCAAGAGTAATAAGCCAGTAATGTGACAAAGTTACATTTAATAGATTTTCTTTTACTAATAGCTTTACTCAGTTGAAGAGTGTGACTATGAGCAGAATACAATAGATGTTTTATATTAAGGATTCATTAACAATTTTGACATGATGTCCCCTGACTTCGAAAATTAATATAAATTGGTTTGGATATGAACATAATCCTGTAGATAGGAAACAGATTTTTAGATTAAGTAAAAGTTCACCACAAATTAATATTAATGGGGCCTACTGGTTAAGGGTCCAATCAGCTCACATAGCAGTGAACTTATGCATTGGAAGCCATTGGGTTTAATGGTAAACAAAGTATTTGAGTACTTACTAATGGGTAAAAAATGAGCTTTAATTACATCTGCTGATTATATTAAAATGGAAGAGTAGTAAAAAATGACAGAATGTGTTGTGCTGGGCTTCAGCAGGAAAGAAGTCAGGGTGTGGAGGACAGGTGATTTAGACAAGTATTGCTTGGGATTCTGTCTCAGTGAGACGATATTTGGGCATTTTGTTTATTTATGTGTTTTTCTCCTAAAGCAGTCACTTTCTTTGCCTGAAGAAAGCAGCAACCACAAAAGAGTGGGAAGATTTGGGGATTCATGGCTGTTTTCAATTATATATTTTGTAAATTCACAAAAATTATTTTAACCTGGCAGTTGTTTGCCAGAATTTAGCTATTATACTTGAGAAGGGTCAAAATGGATAACCATGAAAAAATGTGAAAATATAATTTGATAATTTTTCATTCTACACATATTTATTGTGCTCCTAATCTGTGCCATGCATTGTTTTAAGAGATTAGAGTATTTGTGAACAAAAGATTAATCTTTGCCCACTCCCCAATGTGAAATTTACACTGTAGTAAAATTACTTCCTGCTGGATTTTTTTTTTACTCCTTCAATTATACTATAACAAAGTTTTACATGAGAGCATAATAACCATCCTGGGTGCTAGCAGAGAGAGTGGGAGAAAGGAATTGGCATTTATGCAGCACCTACTGGTTTTCTGTGTTGTGGCTTGGAGGATACAGAGATGAAAATCGTCTACAGCTGCTGGGGAAATGTATGGGGCAAAAAAGGTTGGGGGGATGGGGGTTACCTGAGACGATGAAATTTGTTAGACAGATGAGGGAGCAGCATGTGAAAAGACACTGAGGCAAGAGAAAACATGACATTTTCTTTGAACTTAAAGATTGGTAAGAGATGAAGGTATGCAAAGGCCAGATCATAATGAGCCTTATGTATCATGCAGATAGGTTTAGAATGATATCATGGTGAAAGGGGACTCATTGAAGGATTCATAGTAGCAGGGAAATATGAACAAATTTGTATAAGGCTCATGCTGGCAAAGAAGAATATGAGCCTAAGTACAGGGACACTGATGAGTCTATTGCAGTAGCCCTGGGGACAGATGAAAAACCAGTGCTATCTAATATGGGAGCTCCTAGTCACATGTGCTATAAAAATGTAAATTGAAATTAAGTAAAATTAAGAATTCAGTTCCTTAATCTTACTAGCCATGCTTCAAATATTGTGTAGCACAGATGTAGAACATTTCCATCTTCCAAAAACGTTCAGTGGCACCATTGGATACCTAACTATGGACAATAGTCACCTCTTCTGGGGAAGAAAGTGAGATTAGACTGAAGGAGGAAAGGTGAGCATTTTAAGTGGAGAGAACTTTAGAATTTACTTAATATGTCTCTATGCTTTTTATTCTTTCACAACAAGAATGTTGTGGCATTCACTACTTGTAAAAATTGGAAAAAAAATCAAACACTAAATTTGGTTTGAGGGGATGAAAAAGAAGGAACAGGCAGAGAGGTAGACTAAATCTCTCTTGAAATTTTGTTGCCTATTTTTAATGCTCTCTACTTGATCTTGGCTAGAAAATCCAGAATTTAGAGTATAAACTCTGAATTTGTCAAATGCTTAGTATTAATAATAGAATATCTACATTTAACAAAAAAAAATTGATGCTGCATGATATTGAACATTATCATTATTGTTGTTGTTGTTATTTACTGGAAAAAATAACACTTAAAGGCATGAAATTACACTGACCATGAATTATACATGAAGAAGATTCAGAAGATTCATAGAGAAGACACAGGACTATCTCTCCCTACTTACTACCTAGAGAGCGAGCAGAAAGACAGCCTGGCGGTGGAACAGCCCTTGGCCGAAGACAGATGTGTACTGGCACAGTGGACTGCCAGTGACTTCATCCTTCCAGGGCAAGTGTGCCAGGCTCATGGTGTATTTGGAAGATGCCCAGAGAGCCCAACCAGAGTGGGGGTCTAGCTGCCAGATTCCCAAGCTGCCAGATTCCTAGGCTGCCGAGTCAAAGAAGCCTTCACAACAATCTACCCAGGAAGTTTCAGCACTTGGATCTTGTCTAACCTGCCTGGTGTGGTGAATGTGATGTTGCTTCTTTAGCCAAAATAAAGCAAACCAAACTTAAGGATGAAAACAAAAGTAATGCATACACTGGAAAAATCAACTGTTTTCAGAGCTAAATTACAAAATGGTGTCAAATGGTTTTCAATTTGCCACACTTCCATTCAAATTGTAGAAGTTATATTTTTAAAGACATTAGTTTTTAAATCCCTGAATTGAAAATATGAGGCAGACGTTCACAGGAACAAATCTATATAAATTAGCCACTATTTATCAATGAACTGCAACAGTTTGTTTATCAATAAACTGGAAAGCTTAAACATTCCCTAACTCCTGTCAGCTGCAGAATTGCTTGGATTTAGATTGCTGCTATCAGGAGAGTTCTAATTTTTATTTTGCAATAGAAACAAGACAGGCTAGGAATGCAATACAGAGATTATATATTACATGGTTATCCTAGCTGAAATCTTCTGTGGCATGTTTTGTCAGAGTTATTTCAGAAGTGCTGAAAGTCTCTTCCACTCCCAAACTTGCTGGCAGCCCCAGACCTGCAATTAACAAACGGGTGGGAGAGATCTGCACACTGCTCATTGCAGGAACCCAGCCCAAGGAAACTCTCATTGTTGGCCTTGGGACCTTTTGTCACAGGGAGCAATGCTGTCCCGATGGGAACTGTCTCTTTACCCCCTAGGCTTCCACTTCTTTTCTTTCTAACAACTTTACAAAGTCTCCAGAGAACATGAAGAGGAACTGGACCAAGAATTTGACCTGGAGACTGAAACTTTATTTGGAGGATTAAAGAAGAACCCAACCGACTTTGAATGGGGCTTCTGGATGAAGTAGGGGAAGCAGTGGCTGGTGTGGTTCTCCTTGGCCACGTGACTGGTCTCAAATGGCGAACGTGCATGCAAGGAAGATTCCTAGTCTAAAAAAAAAAAAATGAATCTGTGCTTGGAAATTTACCCAGTAAAAACAAAACACAACCAAAAACTGACTTGGAAGTCAACCCAGGAAAAATATTTATTCTTAGAGGTTCACAGAGGTGAAGAAACTGAAGGGACAGAAGAAACAGGAGCCTCTGGGGGAGAGAGACCAGAACATGAGACTGAGAAAACAGGGTGCCATGTGGCTAGAGATATGCAACGAACTTGGGCAATTTTTTAGCTCTTTCCTGCTACCTTCTGGGCCTGCTTCTCATCCTGGAACATAAGAAATCCCAATAGCATACTTTCAATATAATATTGATTACTTTTCTGTACTCAAGAAATTTTCATCTTCTGTAGTGGCAAAAACTAAAATATTAAATGCTGTCAGGTCTGGATGTATTTAAAATTTTCATACAACTTCCCTTTTGTTCAGTTTTACTGACATCAGCACTGTAGAAGTGTAAGGTACACAGCATAATGATTTAACTTATATATATTGGGAAATGATTACCACAATGAGTTTAGTTAATATAATCATCTCATATAAACACACAAAAAAAAGAGAAAAAAGGATAAAATGTTTTTTCCTTACGATGAGATAAAGAAGTACTAAAAGTCATTCATATCTACCACATACCAACATACTATATTTTATATATTTATACAATTATATATAATAGAAATTATATATCATATATCTGAGAGAACAATGAACAATGAACAATGTATTATTATGTATTATCTTATATCCACTACATACCTATTTTTGCCTAAAAAACTGGAAATGGTATCTAAACATGTTAGAACTGTACATTGTCCTGGCACATCATAGCTTTTATTTCTAATTTAATAATTCTGTGAATGCAAACTAAATATTACCACTGAAATATTTCTTATTCTATAGAAAAGGAAAGAGACAATATTACATGACTCAAAAGTGAATACCCCTCATGTGATGTGAGGAATAGAACCCAGGTCAGATTATCTTTTGATTGAGAGTAAACCTTTACAGAAAATAATCCCTTAAAAGTAAAATTGAAGATTGTTATTCTTTTTGTTCTAACACTGTAATTAGTACAGTGTTTTTCCCAGCTGTCTCAAACCAGGTCCTCTTCTGGCTTTTCCAAATAGTGTACCAGCCCATTTTCATTCTCCCAAGGTCTATTGGTGTTTCTGCACCTCCAGGGCCCATCTTTCATATCCAGAACCTGCTGCAATCAAAGACACACACCCCAGGCCAATTTGTATAATAGTGGTTTCCAGCAGTGTTAGCGGGCTTTTTGGCTAGTTCTATCTAGATTTCTGGGCCAGTGGCTCACACTTCCCCTGCAGCTCTGTCAGACAGAACTGAAGTTTGAGGAGTTCTGGAAGCCTATGTCTTAGGTTAATTATAATTTGCTGTGAATTCAAAGGAATTTCACATAAAAGACAAAATGTTTTTTCACAGTGATATGAAAAAATGTGTGTGGAGATATATATGGCACACACACATATGTATTTGGTTCAATTCCATAAATATACATTGATGAACTCCTGTGTGCAAGTACTAGATTCATATGTGTTTATAAACTGTGACCGATGATTTTTAGGAGCTTATAATCTAACTAGCAGATCAGCAATCTTGGGTTAAAAGGTTGCCTGAGGTCATTTTATTTTGTTCCTAAAATGGGATATAACTTAAGCATAATATTGTTGAAATACGGATGGATTTTCCTGCGTAAAGCTTCCTATCGTTTTTTGAAAACATCTAAATGATAAAATCCTGATTTCCCCAATTAATTCACAAGCATGAATAGCTTTTCTTATTTATGTACAAACCAAAGCTTTAAAGTGTTGTGCTGCACATTAATTTTACATTTATCTAGACCTCTCACTTGTTGGGACATCTGTAAGATTAGTAATGAAGAAAATCTTTAAAAATTTAATTCACTATTTACCACTCTTGGTCTCACCAAGTCAAGAATGTGCTAACTCAAGTGAGTACTTTTTATATTGTGCAGTTTCCAAATCACTTACCAATAAGAATAAGAAAACAAGAAAAAACTGAAATAAAACTGGAAATAAAAAAATATGCCATAAAGTAGGTTAATAAAAATAGATGATGAAAACTTAAGATTTAAAATTATATAACACTGTGACCACATTTGTTTGGTCGTAAGAAATTTAATTACTAAGTAATATTGAGTGCTACTTTCCCTACCCAGTCGTCTCTCACTCTCTGTAAATCAACTTTCCTTGGCTTACTCATACTCAAAAACAGTGCATTAACTCTTTTCACCTTCCCCATACCATACTGAAGTGTTTGTACAGAAGGGTCTGCCAGTTGATCTTCTAGAGGGTGATACATTTTCTCTCCGCTCACAAGCATCATACACCCTCCTAACTCTATCCTCACTTCCTCCTTTGCATTTGTTTTCCAGTCTTTAGTAGCAAAATCTTCCCACTCAAGCACTATCTAATTACATCCGTTACCCAGAACACCTCAGTCCATAGTGATTTCATTCCCCCTTGTCGTCACATTAAGTCTTGATCACATGTTCTATGACCCCACTCAGTCTTGTAGTGACTTATTTTTTCCAGCAGAAAAAGCCTTTCAAACCTGCTACACCATGTATTTCCTGATTCCATGTCTATACAACTTTCACAGTTGTAACATGCTATAAGGATGTCTCCATTTAATGTCATAAAGTACAGTCAAAAATCCTTCATATTTCACCTGCTTGATAAGCCCATGTTCCTAACTATGTGAGCATATATACGGTATTCCTTACAATTTTGTGTGCCAGTACCCAGAGAATCAAACCACTTCCAAGCTAAAAGGACCTTATAGATTACTGGGCAGGTCCAATCATTCTTTTCTTCATATTAGGCTCATTAACCAGTTTTCTCAAGTAACTTGCCTAAGGTCACACAGGTTTCAAGGGAGCTGGTTCCAAAATCCTAGCTTCCTAACTCTGATTTCACAATCTTCCTTCCCAAAAAGATGCACATCAGAATAGATTCCTATGGTTCCTTTCTTGTGAATACCAACTGCACTGTGTTTTTCCACCCTTCCTCCCCCCAATTACTTCACCCTCCTCCAGCCCCTCACTTCTGTGTGTTTTTCCTTCTATTCGTGCCCTCTATTAACTATTCCAAATTTGGAGTCACTCAGTTCTTGGTGGTATTTATTTCCTTTAAATACCTATAGTCTTTCATCTATATTTCTCCTGTTGAATTTATCAAAATCTACCACACATGACAGTTATTTATATTCTTGTTGTATCTTGCTATGAGAAAGTAGGTTGCTTGACAGAGAACTCACTGTGTCTTACAGATCCTTGTAACCCTTGTGGTTCTTAATAAATCAGTGTTCGCCTGAATATAATTCCACCTATCGTAGGATACAGCTGGATGAGACGCAAATTAGTTATCACTCAACATTTAATCTATCTGATTTGCCATGGTTTAAAAATAGTTTTTTGAGTTCAGTATTTCTTTTTTGTTTGTTTGTTATTAGCAAATAGAAATTGAACTTTTTCAGTCACATTCAGTTCAATCAAGTTGTAGATCATATGCTCCCAGAAATAAAGCATCTCTTATTTTTCTTACTTCATACCACCTATAACAGAGCCACATTTGGAAAAGGACTGGGCAATATTTGGGCTCAAAAGTATCAGAATCCCCATTTCAGTATTCAGAATTCTGAATTATGATACAAAAGTTTTACTTTGTGATTGTCTTGATTGGCAGAAAAAATTTTATATGACCCAAATTTTGTGATTTTCATGGTGTTGTTTTAACATTATGTGGTCACGTAATATACACTAAAAGTGACCACGATTTTAGGATATGAATAGCAGAGTTTAGTATAGAATTGATTCTCAATGAAAGCTATATGAATGAACTATTGACTAGTTTACACTAGCCTATCCCTGAACTTATTCTTTTGGTATAATATTTGATGCTTATTTCCTCTATGAGAAGGGGAATTTAGAAACTCATATTCCATTTATTTTGTAGCAGGTGAAAGTAATGTAAATAATTTTCCTCAAGCACAAAAGCTTTCCTTTTAGAACATCATACATCTGAACTTCTTTCTTAACATTCCTGGATAATCATCTTAACAGTTGGGTTTTCCATTGTTCTTAACACTGTGTGAACATAACAGCTGCTTCAGGATATAAGCTACCACTTCCTCACTCCTAGATGTCAGAGCCCCATCATCTCAAAAGTATGGGTAACCCTTATAAGAAAGAAACTGTTCTATAATCCTCATAAACCAAAGCACTACTTATATTCAGAGTCAGATTTTCTGGAAAAAAATAACCTAAGAGGCATTGTGTTGTCCATAGCTCAAAAACCTCAGCTAATGAGGAGAAAATATGAAGTATATTCAAACTGGTCTTTGATGACCTGCTGCTATGTGATGCTTACTAGCATTGACAAATGTATTTCAGCATCTGATTGCTGTCTGATCAATCTCTCATTGCTATCCATTGGTCCACCTATCCCTACAGTAGTTTTTGTGGCTGACTCTGTACTTGGTGTACATTATCTTACTTTGTGCAAAGTAAAATTACGTGGGTGTCACTTGGAGTAGAAAAGCCCCACAAGCACTCATTAATGACACAATTTAGATACTTATAATCCCAATTATACTAGCAACCATGTTTGCAAATGACATTTCATGAAATAGCAAAAGAAACTCAGCGTGCACAGGCTATGGCTATTCTATGTCTTGCCATTTCCATTCCATTCTATTCTACCTTTACACATATGTAGATATTAATTTCAAAAAGTATTTAATAGTGTACATACAAAATGAAAGGTATTGTGCCCTATGTTGAAACATTTAATAGTATCTTGACGCTATATACTTAGATTACTCAGTTAAACAAAGCCCTTCTTTAAGATAAACTTCTCTTATAACAGAAATCCATTCAAATGTTATTAAGAAGTTACTGAACCAGGAGTGTCAGACTTTTATACTCATGAATCTGGCATATATGGAAGGAGTTATAAGGGTAGGAAATACCCAATGTCAAATGGTACATGAAATATACTTATTCCTCTTGGGGTGTTATAATGTATTTCTCCAAAAGTCATTTTTACTACACTGCCACTCTTCACACACACATAACCATAGAACTGACAAATAATTCCAACAAGTAGTCAATGGATTTTAGTAATTCACGGCTTAGAAAAGGCAAATTAGGTAGTTCATCCTAAACATCTCCCCTAAGGGTTGATTATGGGCAGTAATACCTGCACCCAAAGAGTCTGTGGAGACGCAAGGATGGGTTTGATTATGTCTAGAATAACTCTTTGAATTGCCTAGTGAATAAAGCTATAATAATTTACAGCAATATTGTGTTATCTATTGCCATGAGACTGTTAACTTGTGTTTATGTAATGTCTTTCTTAGATTAATTGGAAATGCTCCATTTGAAATCAGAACAGTCTCTAGAGAACACTGCTAAAATGTTTTATCCATTAAAAATAATTCAAAGCCAGTTAACTGGCCAATGAAAAAATTTAATGCTTTAGGAAGTCTCTCCTAAACAGTTACTTTGAGCCACCATGCATGTCTGTATTTGGCTTTTGAATTAAACCTCCATGTAGTATATTCCATGTTAGGAACACCAGCAGAAATGAATAGACTCTGTGTGATGCAAGGGATTATAATAATGATTGAAATGATCAATCAGCTCTTTTTCAGTGTGTGCAGGGAAACAACTTGCTAGAGATTGGCCTCAAAATGAACCACTCATTTTATATTTTATAGCATTTAATAATTGTTAAATAATGTGTATGTAGTTCCATAGGTGCCTCAGAAAAATTATATAATCCTCGTAATTATATGAATCCTAATACTGCAATGTAGAAAGCATATGCTAGGCATACGCACAGGTCTGTTTTTTTAAGACAACTGTAGTGCGCACTGTAGCATGCCACCCAGTCCCGCCTCTCAGGAACAAGGCATTCATTTGCCAGCTGCCAAAAGTGTTGGCTTTTAAGCTACTTCCTAGGAATTTCCTTTGGCCAAAGAGAGCTATCTCCCTCAAAATTACATACCTTTTTCTCAGGGTAACCTGCACCCAATGATTTGTTGATGAAACGTTACAGAGGCCTGAATCACTTACCTCAATTCAAGACACCTTAATTCAAGGGATATTCTATTTTAGAGCCCACCACAGGCTTGGCAGAGGCCTTTATTTCAAATGTGTAGAAGTTCAACTTCCCCTGCTTCCCTCACTTATTCACAGATGCCATTCCTGAAAGCACCTCTCCCTGTCCAATATACCTCCCCCAGTTTAGTGTCTGTTTCCTCTCTAACATGACCTAAGACATGAATCTCAGTGTTGGGGATGAGGAAACTGAGGATCAGAATGAATGCCAGAAATAAGCCTCAAACCCACAGCTTTTTTATAGCTCAGTGTTGTCTGGCTAGGAAGAAGCTGATCCAAACTCTAAAACCTCCTATTTCCTAATGGAAAATTATTTTGCCTGTGGGAGTAGGCAGACCTATGTTCAATCCTGAAAAAATAAATTCTTTAAGAATCCTAGAAAAAGGAAAGGTTATTAGAGAGTTATTCACATCACCTTTTTAAAGTAATATGGTCTAAAAATTTTAACTTCCTACTCATTTTGTTTATGAAGGTAGCAAATTTTAGTTCATTCATGCACTATTCCATTTATTTAACATTTTAAAAGTTCTAATACAAAGAAATAGACAGTAAGGAAATAAAATTTATGCTATTCTGGAATACATGAAGTGAAAAACATTCTATGAATGAGCAAGTTCCATCTCAAAGATCTATAGCTATTGATTGACCTAGTAGTTGTATAACATTGAAAGCTGATAACAGAACTTTGGTTAATATGTTTTTAACTTTTGCTTTCTGTCCACATGTTTATCTAGAGAGAACATTTGCTATTCTGTTGATATAAGTATGTTACTAGTAGAACAAACTAACAATATCCTTTTCCTACAAAGTTTACATTCAAGAGGCAAGGAATTAAAATACACCTAGTACAAAAGGTACAAACTCCAGTTATAAGATAAAAAAGTACTAAGGATGTAATGTACAACATGATAAGTATATAATGAACACTGCTGTATGTTATATATGAAAGTTGCTAAGAGAGTAAATCCTGAGTTCTCATCACAAAGAAAAAAATATTTTTTTTCTTTTTCTTTTATGTTGTATCCATATGAGACAGTGGATGTTCATTAAACTTATTGTGAAAATCATTACATGATGTACGTAAGTCAAATCATTATGCTGGTACACCTTAAACTTACACCGTGCGGTATGTCAATTATACCTCAATAAAACTGAAAGGAAAAATAAAATAAAATACACCTAACATCTTATTTTGCATAGTAGTCATAGCCCTACATAAAGTAAAGCTGAAAGTTTTACATAGTTCCATTTCTGATAAGGTGTTTTTGTTTTTGTTTTTAATTCTAAAATTACAGCAGTAAAGGCCTTCCAAAGCAATGACATACTGCAATATATAGGTCATTTGCATAATAAATTTGAAAACTAATACCCCATGTGTTTTCAGAAAAGATAATAATTTTCCCACATGTCCTTATAACAACATTCTAATGCTATACAACACTTCAGATTTCTTTTACTTATAAAGGTTCTATTACTTAAAAGGTCCATGTCCCTGTGAGAAATAAAAGCCTTCATATTCTAGATTATATTCTTTTGTTCCTTCTTTTTCTAATGCCTTAGACATTAGACCCCTGCACCTAACATTATAGGAATTAAAAATTAGGAAAAAGTATAACAGCAATGTGATTAGATAATTTGGCTAAAAGCTGTTTGATTTGTTTCCTATGATTTTCTGCATAAAATACAAAACTGTGGTCCATGGCAGAAAATAAAATAGAATTAGACAAGAAAAAGTCAAATATACCATAAATTCTTAAAAACACACAAAATTTGAAAGGTGCATTTTGCCAAACCACCCCCTTACCAATCCCAACTACGTATGAAATATCAGGGATTTAAAATATTTTAAACTGACCAATTTGTCATTTTAACCAAATTATCACCCAAACCAACTGCTGTAACACAAATCAAGAATCATGATGATAATGCAAGAGTCGTACATTAGCTCTGGGCACAAGAGCTACCCATGACTTGAATCTGGGCTAGTGAGACACTTGATATACACATTATCTTTTTCACTAGTACTTGGTCAAACCAAGGAGCTTCTTAGAAGAAATATACTCATATATGCTTTATGGAATAAGTCTAAGACAGACTCAAACTCAGTAGTAAAAACTATTCCAGCTGATGAATATACCTGCTAATAAGTAGTCATTGGGAATGGTAAGTCATAACTTGTAGAAAAACCCAATGTTTTCCATGTAATAACTTTTGCTGGAAACTTTACTGAAAAGCTTCTACTCTAGGAAGCTTAATGAATATAAGCAGAAGAATACTAGCACTTAGAGTGGAAATAGATGTAGAACCCATGCAACCACAATGATCAGACTGCTTGTCCTTTTTATAGAATCATTAAAATCACCACAATCTTAACAGCCACAAAATGAGCCTCTTAGCATTTGGAACTTTCTCACGTGCCTGAACTCTTGTGCTGACACCAATATTCAGAAGGTAATATCTGGTTGTATGAAAATAACGAGCACAGTGATTTAAACAAGAAAAGAGCATTTATTGCTACATATTAAAACACTACTATTTTTGGTTCCTATTAGCACCAGCAAGAAGACAAATTTTCTAATTAGCGGCTGGGCTATAAGAACTGTTGCTGGTAGATATGGAAACTTCTGGGTTGCATAATTGGAATACAAAGGTAAAGAATCTCTGAATTCTTGTAGCAAAGCTAGGGAATTGTTAGCAATAAGGAGACCAGAATTACCACCACATTTCCAGATACTGAAGACCATTTTAGGTTTGTGTGCATAGAACTGGCTCACTCAAGGTGAAATAACAAGAGACCTCTACAAGTCTCCCGTCTGTGTGTTTTGAGTCTTTGATCTTTAAACATGACCTAAGTAGTTACAAACATTACAGAGAGGGGAGCACAGCGCCGCATTGTCCCTTTCTGGGATACTTTTCCTTCTCCTTTATGTCACTCCCTGCACCCTGAGATCTTAGAGCCTTTTCCTGTGTTACACAATAACTAGAGGATGAGGGCAGAAGCAGCACTGCCCTGTGGTTTTTGCTTGTTTTTATCAGGATACTTAAAGGAATATTCTTCCCAGTACACACATTTTCTGGGCAAGAAAATTACCTACATTCATTTCAGAGAGAAAGAAACAAAATTACAGAGCCAGGTAACCAGTGTCCTGAGGGAATTGTTGTTTGTCAACCTCCCAGTTGTTCCTCTGGACAGGCGAAAACTCAGAGAGACTCGCTCCACTTTCAATTGTGGGAAAAGCTTATCTATGGCAGCTTATAAATTATCAATGCTCTATACATACTTGATGTCATTTTTTTGTCTTTCCCTTCAAAAATCTATCAGGTCTGTCATGCTTCATGGCCACAGATTTAAGAGGAAAGCAGGAGAAGGAAAGAGGAATAAAATGATAATAGACCTGCAGCGACTTTATAGTCTATTCTCTTCTTCCATTCCCCTGCTGCCAGTCATGTAGGAATTATGTCATAAGAGTTCTAGAAAAATCAATAATATCTGGTCCTACCTCTATGCAAGGTGCTTAGTACTTGAAAGATGACAAAGGAACCCTCAGATAGTTTTCAAACAGGCAATGGATAAAACAAGTTTGATATTAAAAAATCCTACTTAGTTTAAATATATATATTTAAATATATATACACACACACATACATATATATATATATATATATATACATATATAAAATGTCATGACCTTAGGCAAGGTCAGTATTGAAAGCATCAGAAAAGGTTTGAGAGGAGCTGAGTTTTGAGAGGAGCTGGGTTTTAAGAGAAGCTGTGTATAGGATAGGGCTTTAACAAGAACTATATGTAGTGAAGTTGGAGGTTTGGGCTCAATGGGAAAATGTAAGGAAATGAGGAGAAAAAATGCAGAATGGTTTCAAAGGAAATAGTCTGATGGAAAGACCATCAAAGCAATATGTGCAGTAAAATATTAAGCCAAAAGGAAATTATAACCTGGACCAGAGTGACAAAAGGGGAAATTTATACATAATACAGAAATTGAGACATCATTGGAGGAATTTTATCAGAACAAGATGATTGAATCTGAAACTTAAGACATGAACTGATTATAATATATAGCATGGGATTATAGAGCAGAGAGAAAGAACACAAAGAATCCAGTAGAGGCAAGACAGATCAACCAGGATGATGACATAATTAGAAAAAAAAGAACGAAAGATGCATAGATCAAATGTATATGACCTTTGGAACTGGTTTGAATGTAGAAAGCAAAGGAGAGTGTGGAAACAAATCTGATCCCCAGGTTTTGAGCCTGGCTTACTGAAAGAATGTTAGTGGCAAGGGGAAGAGGAAATATGTGAAGTGAAAACAACAAGTTCAGTTTTTGATATCTTGATATTAAGAAGCTTTCCAAACAAACAGAAGGGTTGAGCATGCTGGTTTGAGATTTAGAAACAAGGTCTAGACCAGTCTTAGAGTTATGGTAATGATATGCACAGAAGCAATAGGTAGTAGATGTAGAAATGGATGAAATTCCTATGAGACAGAGAATGCAGGACCATACATAAAGGAGACCAATAATAGAACCTGGGTCAGGCATACATCAGGAGCTGGGAAGAGAATAAAACAACAAAGAAGGAAAGGGTGGAATGTCCAAAGTATAAAAGGGGAAAAAAAAAAGTTGAAGAGACTCCATAGTCTCATGTACATGGGACTCAGTATTGAGGACCTATTGATGGCTTTCTAATTTTAAGGAAATAAAAATAAACAGTAAACCAATGAAAAATATAAAAATAACTAATCCAGACCAGAGTTGCTAAACAACATATCCACACATACAAAAGTAGCATGTGCCTATTTTCTTAAGTCTTGCATATTTTTGGATTTTGACCACTAACATTTTCAAAGACTATTAGGACAAGATTTTTATAAAATATTTGTTCCTCCTTTTCATTTGTCACCAACAATCCCCAGGGTACATGGCTGAAGGTGAGAAAAGGCATGGTAAAGAAAGTACCTTGGAATAACCCAGTGTGTTCATTTTATTATTTTTTTTTCTTCAAGAGAAGGTAGTGAATAACAAGTAAAATGGTTTAAAACATTAGAAAATAACAATAAAGAAAAAGAAATTTAACATCGTACTGGATAAAAAATAGGTGAAAAATCAATTGATGTGAATTTAAATTTTCTCCTTAAAACTACAAAGCTGCATCTCTAGGAAGGAGTTCTGATAGATAAGATTTCAAACATTGTCCTTCTCCACAAACTTGGAGGTGTCCTAGGAGCCAAACAAGCATTCAGCAGGACACACAATTCTTTTCACCACCAATGACTCATATTCAAAAACACAGGACAAAAGCAAAATTTTTAGAAGATGTAAACTTGATTTTAACCAATTACCTATATGCCTCTCTACAGTATCAGCCAACATTTGAGGTAAATTTTCTGCAAAGTTACAAACATCAGCAGTCTTTTGACTTTTTGGTAAGAGGGAAAGGCTTGTAATTAGCATTAAGAATCTTTTTGAAACACTTTCCTGTGATATTTTACCCTACCCTGCAGGACACCATTATGGTGGTATTGTCTCTAAAATATGATTTAAATCTACCTAAGAAGATTTACACAGAGCTTAAAGAAACTTTTAATTATTTACAACATGCAAAAAGCAAGCGTGTGCAGCTACCTGTGAAAATACATTAACACAAAACTGGGCAGTACCCTAGGATGGAAGCCTGCAATTTTATAGTCAAAAAAAGGTAATAGTCCATTTTACAGAAATGGAAGAAAACACTTATAAAAGTACCAAAACTGTGCAAAATGGTTCTATCCATGAAACCATTAAGAATAATAAAAATATAATTTAATTTTAGATTGAATTTTATAATTGCTCAAAGGTTGGAAGCTAATTAATTTGGGGTACTTGGCCACTAGTCTTAGCAAATATTTGCTAATACTATTTAGCTTCTTATAGCCATGGAAATAATACTAGTGGGTGTTAAAAACAAGAGAATAGACGCAAAATAGAGTCACTTTTGCTAAGCCCTATGTCACCAAATGAAGACTTGATTACAGTTTCAGCTCTCCCAGAAATGGAATCTTAAAACAGTCAATCAGGAATCACCTGATTAGTTAGGTGCCTGATAGACCCCTGCCATCCCCTAAAGAACCCACTTCTTTACCTAGTAGGTCTTGCTTGTTCCAGCTCCCTTATGGCTATAAGAGTCTTTCATTTTGTAGAGCTCCTTGGAGCTTCTATCTGCTAGGTTAGATGCTGCCTGATTAGAATCAATTTTTGCTGAAATAAACTCAAAGTTTTTAATATTCTTCACTTTATCTTTTAACAGTTCTGATGTCAGAAGAGGGACCTGAAGGAGACTTCTTACAGCCCCCAAGAGCCAGATATAGTAGATACCCCCTGAGCTGGCTGCTTCTTTGCTGCCTCTGGAGGTGGTGAGTAAGTCCTTCTTGGATCCTAGGCCTGCAATTTTAGCATAATGAGCTTGCAGACTTTATTTGAGCATTTCTTCTTCTAGACTGGTCCTGAAACCAGCCAGAGTCAAACTAGGTTGGTCTTAAAAAACTGGATTGGGTCTGACTTAGAAATTAGACTGGGTCCAGGGTGAGAGTGGATTTGACTTAAACTAGACTGGGTCCAGTGTGAGGACTCAGGTGAATAAAATTTTATTTTAAGCCGAAAAAACATTAGCCTTACCAAAGATAATCTTGAATTACCACAGCCATGGTGGAGAACTTCCAACCATCTTAGATAAGCTTATCCATTTAGGAGATGCCCTAGAGTAAAAGGGGCTCAGCCAGGCATTCACTGCAAAGGGTAGAGGGGAAATTATTTTTTTGCCTCTGTGGTTTCTGGTGACAAGGATGAGACCTGCTGGAACATCCCCACTTGTTCCAGAACCTGCAGATGGCATCCTGAGAAAACTGCAGAAAGCCAGCAAAAGGTGAGAAGCCTCACCAAAGTCAGCTCCCCAACATCTCTGTGGTGCCTGGTCGAGAGAGGAAGCTAAAATTTCATGTTGTTCCTTCCTTTCCAAATTCAGATTGGCAGAAGATGCCTGTAAGCTGTTGTATTATGACTTGTGAATTTGCTTTCAGGTACCCATTGGTTATCGATCTTTTCTAACCCAGAAACAGCTATTGCCCTCTTTGTCTCATCTTGTGTCCTGAGAACCTGGCTTGGCAACCATCAAGTTGGGGCCCCCAAACTATGGCCAGACAGAAGTGTGGGTTGCACCCCATTTGTAGCCAGGACCAGATCACACCTAGAGTTGGATGTTAATGGCGATGCTCAGAGTTGTTGTCCACTGCCACTCCTGCTGGCTAATGCAAGCCTGTGCAAAGAGAGCCTCTAATCCATAAGGATGAAGAGATGGCCACGCGTTGTGTGCAGGAGATGAGGAACACTCTGCTCTGACAGTGATAGGCTGGTAAATAGTTAACAACAAGCTCTCCAGAAAAAAAAAAAAAAAAATTCCTGATTTGTAGCATTTTCCCCCCACAGCATAAATACTGCTACCTGTGTAGATGTCATGCTGCCACACGTGAACTGGGATTTTTCCACAGGTCCTCCTAGACTAACAAGGCCTGCAAAGAATTAAAACAAAAAAAGATTAAACTATTAAAAATATAATTACAAACTTGCCAGACATTGCTCCGTGTTTGGTATAGAGTGAGCACCAAACCAGAAAAAAATAACTCCACCTTCTTAAAGGCAGAGTAAAAATTCATAGGCATCTTTATCACTGTGGGTGCATGAGGCTGAGGTGTGCTTCTGGGAATAAACTAAATGGAACACCCAGCATCATGTCTCTGCCATCTCCTCAGTGTCATCAACTTTCCAAGAAAAGAGGGTAATCACTACAGATTCCTTCCTGAGCCTAATCCCATCACCAGAGCCTCTACTAAGAACTTCAGCCTATCATCTTCTCATGAAAGAAAACAAAAATTTTCTTTCTACTTAACAGCATACACATTTTTTTTCTAGTATCCTTGCCTTAATCTTGGGGAAGGAGAACTTTAATCTTCACCAAACTGATAAAGGAAAATAAAGGAAGGAGAGGAAGACATAATCTTTTTCTAGTTTGTGTATATCTACACAATACTCCTTGACTTTTCAAGAGACTCAGACTTCTTTTCTATGCTCCCAGAAAAAGCAGGTAGAAGCTGTTAACTACATGTGATTTTCACCATATTGGCGTAGGGAGTGAAGCAAGATCTGGCGCTGTAGATATGCAAAATTTACAATTGGCCCAGAAATAATTCATCCAATGAATAGAAAGAGTTTTTAATGAA
Source organism: Hyperoodon ampullatus (assembly GCF_949752795.1). Taxonomy (NCBI): domain Eukaryota; kingdom Metazoa; phylum Chordata; class Mammalia; order Artiodactyla; family Ziphiidae; genus Hyperoodon; species Hyperoodon ampullatus. The sequence continues at coordinate 69,999,866 of NC_136922.1, forward strand.
TGGGTGTTAGGTATATGATGAGCTTAATAAAGAATGTGGGAGATCAAAATAAATACTTTGACTCAGAAATGTAAAAGGAAGAAAAATCTACCAATTATGAAATGTATTACCTATCAATCTTGATATCCATCTTGTATTACAACTATATCCAACCCGTTCTGAAATGCTAACAGCTGCAGCTATGCCTTGGATTAACTTCCTGAGCATGGCCATGGAACTCTGCACATTCTAGCACTCTGGTCTTGGATAGATAAATTTTGCTCCCATCTTATCTTGATAAGTGTGTGTTTATCAACATTATCTAATTGAATAGATACCATAATATTGTCAATAGAAGTATTGCATAGAGTATGTATGAGGTAAACTAGTGTCTGCCTATATGTTTTCTTACTTAGTTTACAAATAATAATAAAGCCACTTGTAACCATTAACATACCTCTTAAGCTCCTTGAGGCCAAGGACTGTGTTGTGGCCTTTTCACAGACACATCTCCAACAACTAAAGACCTTAGAATAGAGAATGATTATTGAATAACAGAGAATACTGAATCTTTCATACAATCTCTACTGCTTGACACTTTTGGGGGGGTGGGGGGGGTGTTAACGTATTATTTAAAATACTCATTCCGATCAGCTCGGTGCTTTGTGACCGCCTGGAGGGGTGGGATAGGGAGGGTGGGAGGGAGACGCAAAAGGGAGGGGATATGGGAACATATGTATATGTATAACTGATTAAATTTGTTATAAAGCAAAAAATAAAAAAATAATAAAATACTCATTCCTTAGAATAAACATATTTTATCTAGGATGAAACATTTATCATAATGTTTCCTGTATAGGTCTGAGCATGGGAGTCAACTAAGGGACACTTTTTTTTCCTTAATACAGAATTTCTGTCATATTGATTCAATATTTATACACATTGACCCTGGGAATCTGCATTTAACAAGTGCCCCAATGACTATTATGTTATAGTGAGCCTGGGAAATATTGCTTTATCAAACTGACTCACTGTAACCAAGCCAAGTAAAGGACTCTGAGGAAAGAGGAAAAGTCTGAGCCAGAAGGGCTGCTCAAGCATGATAAATCTGGTTGAATCTTGACAACAGGACAGAAATCAATAGCCAGAAGAGAATTACTGGCCCACAAGAAGTAATGATGAATTATAGATCACTATTGCCCTGGACCAACTTGCCTGTATTCCTGTACATACTGTTATGCTGAAGGTTTAGGCATTTCTAATCCCAGAAATTTGATTCTCATCTACCCTAATTTGCCCACTTGTGCTTATATCATCTGTGGTGTTCAGTATGTTGTTTTTTTATAGTTTAGGTGCTCATAATGGTCAACTGTTGACCATTCAACCAACGATCAGAATCTGTTAAAGTGTCTGTAAATCTCTGAATACACACTACCTCAGAGCCATGGCATGACTCTAGAAGAATAACCAGTATCCCTTCTATTCTGGAAGCTTTATCTGTTTCTGCTTACAACTGCTCAGATCTGTCTAGACTTGAAAGTTTTGTCCAGATTCCTAATGATGGTCATATCCATCCAGACAGAAGCATAGCTGCTCTCTTCTCAATATTTATTTCACTTAAGATGTATTGTTTCTCTAATTGCAACTTAAAAGCAAGATATCTTTGTAACAATTTTGCTTTGTACACAGTTTTCCAGAAAATGAAAAAGCAGTCCAGATTTGCATATGATAACTCTGAAGAGTCGCACATCTATACCCTTCCACAGCCAGCTTTAGGTATAAAAGCTTTTATAAGGATTCTGAAATAGCAAGAGAACACCAGCTATTGCTCTAATGAATAAAGGCAACCACTTGACAAACTTCTATTGATATTTATCACTGCTCCACATTCCTGTAATCCATAGGATGGCCATTCAGCATCTGAAGACAAACTTATCTGAGAAAGTCAAAGTAATACAGCAATAACTACATCAGCCTGATGCAGAATTTAGACATTCCAGGGCAGGTGGTTTCAGAGTGAAAAGTCTATTAAAGGAGGGAGGCAATTTGACCATGATCTAATTTTGCCTCCCTTATTTTCCTGTGAGTGGTTTTCTACCTTATTGTTCTTCATGCTAATAGGGTCGTGTTCCTCTCATTTGTCAGAATCACATCAAATGAAATGAGAAGATTTTTAACCCGTTTATTTGTTGATTGGTTATATCAACCTCTCTCACTAATAGGCTATCTCAAACTACAGCTGGCTGCATTTGATAATATAATCAGCAGTATGTTCCTGCCTTAAAATTGCAGAATAAACCAGATGACTTGCTATGGTCCCCTGTCTGGTATAAGAGCTTTGACAAATGTTAGGCTGCTTTATGTTTGCATTTAAAAACAAGGAAGGAAAATGGTGTTTATTGAAAAGAATCATTTAGGAGGAGTATAAATTTATGTTACTCTGGGATAAATTGAAGTGATTTTAAACAGTTGTGATTGCATAAGGAAAATGAAAAAATATGGAGAAAAGAGTTTAAAGTTTTCTGTTTTATCTTGAGATAAATAGATAATTCAGACAAGCTAATATTTAGTCATAAGCCACCACCAGTATTAAAACCAGCTTAAAAGCCATGGTCTTTATCCTTGAATCACATCAAACTGTTCATAGCTTCTTAAGAAATATTTACTTAAATCTACAATGAAGGAAAAAACATTTTAAATGTCTGAGAAGAAGCACAGGAAGTATTAAGGATTTAATGCAAAATTTTTGAAAAAGTCTTTAAAGATCATCAAATGTAGTTTACAGGGTAAGATTTAAAAGCCTTCACAGGGAGAAATGATTTTAGCACATTACTGTCAAGTTTCATTATCCCTAAGCAACGTCAAACAGCTAAGCAAACAGCTCAGACGATTCATTTATGGTCTTTCTGAATGATGGAAAAATTCCCACTGAGTCAATTAAATTCTGGCCAAATTGTTTCTTGGGGAAGCAAGGAGAGCATTTCAATTCCAAACCACTATTCCCATACTGTAGGGACATTAAAATGAAAATTTGATCTGGGAAGATATGTATGTGAGGTATTATTTGGGAAGCTAGAAATAAATGCAGTGTTCTTTTTAGCAGAACCTATTCTTTGGTAAGTTGGGGTCCCACCAAAAATTTAGATGTAAGAAGGAAGATGGAAAAGGGTTAACTTTTATCTTCCATTCACTGGTCAGATCTAGATTTAAGTGTCTCCTTCAAATTTCTCTTTCTCTCTCTCATCTTTTTTTTTTTCTGTGACTGAAAAAGCAGCCTTAACAGAGTATCAGAAGCATGTACAAATCATTTGTCAAGGGGCTGCTGAAAGGTATTGCAAGTTATTAGTGAAAAATCTGGACAAAAGAGTAGTATTGTATTGATCTTCTACCTGCAACAGTGTACCCATGTATCCCAAGCATTAAAGGCATTAAGAGCCTTATCCTTACACTTAATTTTGAAATATCAGAATTTGTTTATTTTTAAAATAACATTGAATTTATTATCATTTTTTTTAATTTATAATGGTCAAAGTAATACCTGTACAGTACATAGTTTATAAAGGAAAATAATGATAAAAGGCTTCACAGACTCATTATTATCTAAAATCTCAACCCTGGAGACTTACAGAATTTGAGGTGCTTGACCCTTATTCTGGCTAAGTAGCATTTTATTTAGGAATGTGCTTGGAATAGAAAGAAATATCCTGGAGAATCTGAAGGTAATGAATGAAAAATGTATTTATGACTAAGTGCATTGCATTTCTTATGAGACTCTAATATTGAAGAGAAATTCCAGGCCCAGCATATGTTCTAACACATAACCACAGAGTCCTAAGTGCAGGATACACCTACAAGGTTGTCCTACAGGGTGAGAGTCATGTTTCCAGAGAGTCTGATGTGACCCTCACTTTCTCAGGCATTATTTTCATAATATATTCTTCTTAACTGAATCTTAAAAACCTAAAATCTGCAGCTGTGTCAACCTTCATAATCTTCTGAATCATTTAGAGAAGTAAATAAATGCATAACTTATGAGAGTGTTTATATCTGATCTCATCCTCCATCAATTCTTATTAACCTTTGTCAAAATAGTGATTATGGAAACAAGCAGTCCTCCACTTCCCCCTTGTCTCCTTTCCTTTCTCCTATTGTTCTTGTTAATATTACCTTTTTATTTTTGTTGTTAAACCTGTATTTAATGTTTTCATCAATATGGCTATGTGTATATGGTTCATTGTTGGCCCAAATTTGTACACTATGATTATACTTCCTTTCTATGTAAGTTTTATATTTCTCGAAGAAAATAACTGTCCCTTTATTTTCCATCTGCTTATTCTTCTTCAAATCCCTTACATAGCTCCTGACATCAAACTTCAGACAGACAGTCATTATCAGTTCCATTTTTTTCCTTCTGTCCTCATGTTCTTATATGGCCTAATTGCCTACCTTAGTCTGCTACTGAGACTAGGGTCCTTGGAATGCCTACTTCTCTTTCGTATGTTGGATTCCTTATCTCCTGAATCTTGTATTTTACTCTGTTTTTGTTTTCTTCCTTATTTTGATGGAACATATCCTTTAGTGACTTCTTAAGTAGGAGTGCAGAGAAGCTTAATATTTCTGAGAATGCGTTATCAATAAGATATCCCAATATTACCTTCATACTTGATTGATACTTAGGCTGGGTATAAAAATTTGGGTTAAAACCATTTTACTCAGAATATTGAAGACATTATTCCTTTGTCTTAGAGTTTCCAATACTACTTTTGAGAATTCTGAGGCCATTTTGATACCTAGTTCTTTGTATGTGATTTGTTTTTTCTTTCTGAAGTTTGTGAGATCTTCTCTGTATCCCTGGTGTTTATCTCTAGTACCTTCAGATAGATCTTTGTGCTGAGGACTCAGACTTTTAGTATGTACAGGTATATTTTCAGTTCTAGGAAACTTTGCGGGAGGTGTTTTTGTATAATACCCCATTCATTTTCTTAGTTTTCTCTTTATAGACCTCCCATTAGATGGACTTTCAATCCCCTGAACATATACCATAAATATCATATTATTTCTCTTCTATTTTTTAATCTCTTTGGTTCTTTATTCCAGGTATTGATATTTTCAATTAGAAAAACTAAGAAAAACTAGAATGATAAACAAAAATATATTTTAAATTGTTACATATTGTTGGGATGGGAATAGGGACTAAGGAGTATGGGAAGACAAAACACATATCATTGTGTGTGTCATGTATGTATCTTCTAATAGTTTGACATTTGAATGATATAAAAAATTATAGTTAAAAATAAAATAAACTTCAAACATAAAATACAATAACAAGCAGTTCTTGCTACATAACAAACACTGTATAAAAGTTACCTATTATTTTATCAGAGGTCCATCTGGAAAACAGAAACTCCACTAGATACTTTAAACAGGAATGTATTTAATTCAGAGAAATGGGTTCTTAATATTATGGAAAGGCTATGAGACATAGATTAGATAAAGCCACCCCTAACTTTCAGGAAATAAGGAAGATATATGAATCTCAGAAAACCATGATTGATGTATGCAGCACCAAAGCAATTTTCACAAGAGAATGCTTGAAAGTCACTGGCAAAACTGCACACCTGCTGCCTCTTAAAATCACATTCTTGCTTTCCAATCCTGAAGTAGCTGTAACAGCTTTAGTTGTTCTTCTGCCTTCTGAATCTGAATCATGAAAGTGCCTCTCATTGGCATTGAATCTGCTGGTAAAGATTTTGAGAAATGAGGTTTCCCAGCTTCCAGCTCCTATGTTACAGGAGAAAGTATAAAGGGAAAAGTGTGGCAAAAGGCAATGTGACACTATTATGAATATGACTATATTTTTAATATTAATATTTTCTTTTGAAATATTATTCTGTCCCCTACATTGTCTCTTTTTTCTCTTTAATCATTTTTCTCTGTTTATAGCTCTTTTAGTGTTGCTGTTGTTGTTTATTTCCTCAAATCCTTGGTAACTCTTTCTTAGTGAAACACTAAAAGCCTCCATAAGCTCTGTGTACATGGATGGGACTTGTCTCCAGGTGAATGGAGATTATTTTTAGGTGGTCTGTCACTGTGAGTATATGGGCAGCCAGATAGATTTTATGCTGGGAACTACCAAATGCCAGTATCTTCCTCTATGTTCTAAATGTTCAGTTTCTCTGTTAGGTGGGTCCTCCAGACTTCTCAAGCGAGTGGATCGCCTGAATGACAGTAAGGCTGTCATTAATGATGGTGGGATTGGTACCTCACCATTGAGTATATAGATATTAATGTAATTTCATTTTCAGTAACATACCTCACTCCTGCCCTCCTCTCTACTTAGTGTTTCTGAGTTTGGAGGCTCTCTGCAGAGCCAGCTTCATGGGTGCACCACCATATAGTTGCACTTAGAAGGACCCTGTACTTTAATTCTCTACTGTAGCCATGTTGAAATTCTTCATTTTTGAACAAGGGTCCCACATTTTCATTTGCACTGGGCCCCACAAGTCGTGTAGCTGTGCTTGGCTCTGTTTCAATTTCTGCCAAGTCTGCCTCCTGACTTGTGCAGAGACTAAAGATGGGTAGTTATACAGGCTTTCACAAACAAACAAAAAAACAGACACAAAAAACCAGACCCGCAAGTGTCTGATAACTCCAAGTACAAGTCTTCCTGAGGCTTCACAGGTAACCTCCTCCACAGACGCTGTGTCGTACCTTATTCTGCTCGCTGAGTCACTCAGTAACTCCACTGGTTCTCACATCCTGTGGTTGGGGATACTGATGTCTCCTAGTTTTATTGAAGATCAACTTTGTATTTCTTCTGTTTCTTTTTTGCTTACTCTATTATTTTGCGGGGTCATTTTAGAAAGCAGAAGGGAATAGAAATTTCTGCTTGCTGTCACCTTGAAACCAGAAGCCCACATAACATTTTTACAGTGGTATTTAGAAACAGAAAATTTAAGAGGCTGCCTCAACCTGACCACAAGACTGAAACACACAGTTTTGAAACATATAGCCAAAGGTGAGGTCAATTATCTTCTTCCGTTATTTCAGCTGAATATGTTGCTTGCTCAATGTGTTATAAATATTATTTTCTAGACATCCTTCCTTATTGAAGTGAAATAGATAACACATTGTTGCAGAAGAGAATCGCCCCCCATGCAAATCCAAGTGGTTTCTGCTAGTCTTTGCAGTGAATGATTTCCCGATTTCTAAGCTAAAGGCTTTAGCCATTTGTGGCATGTGTTTTCATTTTGTTACTTATAACCCACTTCATTAAAAACATAATTTAAACTATTTATAGTACATAAAGCAGTTAAGTAATTTTTAAAAATATAAAATTACGTTCATGAAAAGAATGTGGAAGATTTTAGAACTATGAAAACAAAGATTTCCAATGATTGATCATGATGTTAAGATCCGCATTTCCTGAGAACCAGAGCAAAAAGAAAAACAGTTAGTTACATAGTTCTAATTAGCCTCTATGATGGCAGATGATTTGCTCTTTATGCAGCCAACTCCATTTCAGGATTTTTTCAGTAGATACCTCTCAAGTCCCCTAGTGGGAAAGACTAAATATTTGCCTCTGTATAAAACCGTGGAGGGGCATATTCCTCAGTGGCCGTCTGCTATTCCACATTCCCTGACCCAGAGGTAAGCATCGTAGTGTGGGCTCTTTGTATTTAGCAGACCTCAGTCTAAACTTTGAGTTCTTTCTCTTTCCTTGTATGTACACATGCATTTAATTAGTTTGGACCTCTAGTGTACCAGTAATCTTTGGGTTAGTAACACATCATTAATCCATGCATTTCTATCTATTTAGTTAGTTATTTGTAATACTGTAACAAGCACTCTTGAAGCCAGTATCCAAATAGAGTCTAGAACCTTAAGAATAAATTTCATCTTACCATAGAGTTCATGGAATGAACTCTACCTCATCTTCCGGCCTCCCCTGTAACCTGAATGCTGTATCCACCATATCCAAATAAAGGGCACATCCTGTATCCTTTATTTAACTTATTACAAATATATGTATTCCTAAAATGTGGAGCACAGGAGTCGGTGTCCATGTGTGTCTGTGTGTGTTCTTTGTTTTAATTTTTTGAAAAGTGATTATGCTATGCTCAATTCAGGGTACTTACTATTTCTCTTTAATATTATACAGCTAAGATTAATTCATGTTATTGCATGTTTCATGCATTTTTACCACTATATAATATTATATTATACAAATATACTTATTTACCCTTTCATTCATTCATTCAGCCAATATTTATGGAGTGTAAACTCTCTTAATGCAATGGTAAACAAAACAACTCTTTTCTATCATTTTGAATCCCAGCTATGAGGCCAATACTATCATGTCTCCCAATTTCTCTTCCTTTAAACTTATAGAGATTGTCTAGTAAATTCACCTACACTACCCTATTAGTACACTCATGAGCAATAGTCCAAAGCAGTGCAATGTGAATGGTGGAATTTCAGGTTGTGGCACCAGACGAAAAAAGTGCTAGTGAGTGAAGGAGATGGTTCCATTGCCCTTCAGATCTCACATCTTAGGTAACCATCTATGCCACATTCTTTTAATCAACCCTACCCCAAGTAAAATGTTTCAGTTTATAAAAGAACACATAACCAAAACTAAATTGAGATTACATTTAAGAATTGAAAAAGCATGCAATCACTAAATAAATCCTCAAAACAAAAAAAGGACTTTGAATCTAGCATCTGATATACAGAGTAGGATCTAACAATTCCTGGTGAGTACATTTCAGCATTCACACAAAAAGAGAAGGAAGGAATAACAGCATACTCCTTTGAAGCTAAATACATTTTTCCTTTTCTCAAACTATGTGAGCACCCTCTTCACCCTCCCTCATTCTAGACTAGTTTACTGAATAATGGTGCCTCTCCTAAAATGTAGCTTTAGAATAGTTCATTAAAGTGGCCCTTGTTTTTCTCCTCCTTAGCTAGAATTGTCTCTACTTCTGACATCATCTTTCTATATTGTTTGCTTCCAGTGATTCTCCGATTCTCTTACACAATTTGTCACCTAGTATCTTCCCTCCCACTTGTGTCTCCACATACTGGCCTCCTCAGAGCAAAACCTACTCCATTCTGAAAATGTTTGCAGCAATACCTTAGCCCTGCCCTGGAGATTACAGAAAACTTTGGCTATTACAACACGTACATTTAAAACCTAGCCACAAAAATTTTTAGTTTTTCAGGCTGGCAACGATGTCAAGCTAAGTACATAACACATTCTTTCAGTCCTCACTATCGTTGAGTTTCTTTTCTTCCCTGTTATTACTTTCCTGGCACCTTCTTAAATCCTGCTTCTAATCCTTTTGTGCAGGTTCTTTAGATTTTCTCCATTATCCCACTTTTATGTTCCCTTACTTTTTCTAGTTCTGATTTCTCTGTCCCTGAAAACCTCTTTCTTCAGGCTGTTTTCATTTTACTACATCAGAAGTGGTTTTTCCATTTTACATAATCTTGTTATATGAATGCTAAATTATTTTTTAAAGTTTTATTTTAAAAGCAAACATCTTGACAACTAGTATATTCTTCTAAAGGAGCATATATAGACATGAAAATTTCAAAAACTGCTTGAGAAGTTTCTCAAAGCCATAGGTTGAATTTGTATCATCTCTTTTGGAGTTAATGTCAAAGTGATTCAAATCAAGATGTGTTTTTTTTCTTTTTTTTTTTTTTACAAAAGTATTGCATATGTTTTATTAAAAGACGGAATTCCATTTTAAAAAATAGCATATGCAGTAATAATATTTTCTAATGAGAAAATAAAATAAGATTATAACTTAATCTTCACACTAGGTAACTGTGAATAAGATACATACTAAGTAAAGGTTTAGAGTTACTTTATACATTGGTATGTATTGATTTAAATACCTCTCTCCACCCGAGTATCCTCAAAGATCCAGGGAGATAAAACTGATATAAGAATATATTTAAATTAACATGTTCTTCCAAAATATTGTTGACATTTTGGACGACTGAAGATGTTGCTAGCCTAAAACAGAACACTTGTGTATCCATATTTTGTTTGTGATAAAATATTTTCATTTTTATGTGGCTGTATGTATTTACTGTTTTCTTTGAAAAATCTTTGAACACTCTTTAAATCTAAATTATTTTATTATACCTGGACAAATAAATGTTCTAATAACATTTTATAACAATTAATAAGAATATTACAATTATTTTATTATTTTAAAATTTACTTTATCTCAGTGGGATCCAATTTAGCAATTTTTTAATGAATGGATTATTATTTGGTGTCAAGTCTATAAACTCTTCACCTTGCCTGGCATTCCAAGGATTTTTAGCATTTTTTTCTAACATTTTTCTATAGGTTTATATTTTACATTTAAATCCATAAACCATTTTCATTTAATTTTGTATAAATTGTGAAGTTTATGCTGAAATATATATATATATATAACCTCTATGGATGTCTAATTGCTCCAGTTTCCTTTTGAAAAAGCTATCCTTCCCATACTGAGTTGGTTTTGTACCACTGTCAAGAATCTCTTGGGCTGGGGGTGGTGGTGTGATGAATTGGGAGATTGGGATTGACATATGTACACTAATATGTATAAAATGGATAACTAGTAAGAACCTGCTGTATAAAAAAATAAGTAAAATAAAATAATAAATAATAAAAAAAGAATCTGTTGGGCATATCTGTGTGGGCCTGTTCTGATTACTCATTTCTGTTCCATTGATATATATCTGTCACTTAGCTAATACCACACTGTCTTCATTACTACAGCTACACAATAAGCCTTAACATTGGATAAAGTTATTCCTCCTACTTGGTTCTTCTTTATCAAAATTGTGTTAGTATCATTCTGTTTTAAATGAGGGACAAGACAAGGATGTCAGCTATTTTAATTCCTACTCGATACTTTAATTTCTAGAGGTCCTAGTCAATACAAAAAGATTAGAAAACAAAATTAAAGAATTAAGAATTGTAAAGGAATATAAACTTTTTCTTATTTCCCGATGTTGAGGGTATTTATGTTGAAAATCCAAGTGAATCAGTGGCAAAATATATACAAATTGATAAGAAACTTAAGCAAGACCACTGGGTACAAAATCAACTACAAAAATGTAGAGCATTCCCACACCCAAGTAATTAATAAATACAGTAGAAATGAAATCATTCTCAGAATCAACAAAAATGCTAAAGTACTCAGGAATGAATCTAACAAAAACCACACAAGTCCTTTCATAGATATATTGTAAAGATCATCAAAGGACAGAAAAGGTGCTTGAAGAAATGGAGAAATGCAAGTAAAAGATGATAATATTCTCCCAAAGTAACCTGTAAATGTAACTGATATTCTAATCAAAATTCCAACAGTTATTTAAGGAATTTAGAAGTCAATACTTAAATAAGAATAGATGTGTAAAGGACAAAGAATTGTAAAAATAATCCTATGGGGACAGGATTCCATTGTTGGGACAACTATCCAATCAGGTATCAAGGCTTACTTACTATAAGTTATATTAGTTAAGAAAGTATGGTATTGGTGCAGGCAGAAACAAACACGCTTCTGGAACACAGAGATAGGCTTGTGTGTGAAGAAGTGACAAAATTAATGTGTGGCACAGGTGGCATTACAAATTATGTGGAAAAGATAAACCGGTTTCAATACATTGCAGTGGAACAACTGGTTATCTATATAAAAATAAATAGACCTATGTCCCAGCGTCACACTATGTGCAAAAAGAAATTCTAATGAATCAATAACTTAAATGTACCAAAGCAAAACTTTACAACTTGTAGAATAAAATATAAGAGCCTATTTTAATGATGCTTGGGTAGAAAAAACTTCTTAAACAAGATACAAAGATTATAAATTCTACAAGGGAAAAAGATTAGTAGATTTAACTGCCTTAAAACTTAATCTTATATTCTAAAAATATACACACAAAAAATTTAAAGGGTCTTCCTTGGTGGTGCAGTGGTTAAGAATCCGCCTGCCAATGCAGGGGACGTGGGTTTGAGCCCCAGGAAGATCCCACATGCCGTGGAGCAACTAAGCTTGCACGCCACAACTACTGAGCCTGCACTCGAGAGCCTGTGAGCCACAACTACTGAGCCCGTGTGCCACAGCTACTGAAGCCCGCACGCCTAGAGCCCGTGCTCCACAACAAGAGAAGCCACGGCAATGAAAAGCCTGTGCACCTCAACTAGAGAAAACCCGCGTGCAGCAACGAAGACCCAACGCAGCCAAAAATAAATAAATAAAATAAAATAAAAAGACTGGATGCTAGCAGACAATAAAGCAATCCATCAAAAGTCTCAGGGAAAATTTTTTTTAAAAATTTAAAAGACAGAGCTTTGGTCTTGGAGAAGATATCTATTAGTATACAACTGTCAAATGATTAGTATTCAGAATTTATAAAGGACTCCTAAAATTAATGAGAAAAAAGAAAAGCAGACCATTAGAAAAATTTGAAAAGCATAAGAGCAGGCCATTCACACAAAAAATCCAAAAAGAAAAAAACTAAACTTCACAAGGAATCAGAGATGTATAGTTTAAATATATATATACAATTTTTCAGGTCACAGATTAGCAAAAGTCTTTAAGTCTGACAAAACAAAGTTTTGGAGAAGCCATGGAGAAATGGAAATCCTCTGTAGTGCTTATGAGTTTGTAAATTGGGACAAATATACTATAGAGCATTTTGATAGCAACAAGCAAAGTAAATATGCATTAATGTGTGTATCCTTCAATCAAGCAGCTCTACTTCTGGGTACATAATGCAGATAATTTTTGCACGTCTGTGCCAGAAACCTATTACAAGAATTTTCATTGTCTTATTGTTTTTTAATAACAAAAAAAAAATGTTTTAAAATATCCATTAACAGAAGAATGGACAAATAAATAGTGGTGTGGTAATACTGAATACAACAATTAAAATAGTTACATAACTTAACATGGACAAATCTCAAAAACTGAAAGCTAAGTTTTTTTGTTTTTTGTTTTTGTGGTACGCGGGCCTCTCACTGCTGTGGCCTCTCCCATTGTGGAGCACAGGCTCCGGACATGCAGGCTCAGCGGCCATGGCCCACGGGCCCAGCCGCTCTGTGGCATGTGGGATCCCCCCAGACCAGGGCACGAACCCGTGTCCCCTGCATCGGCAGGCGGACTCTCAACCACTGTGCCACCAGGGAAGCCCCAAAAGCTAAGTTTAAAAAGTAAATGGCCTAGCAATGAATTCAGTAAACCTGCAAAACAAAGTCATATAACTGTCTATGGATATATTTCATTTTAGTATTGATATAAAACATGGATAGAATGATAAATACCAAATTCAAGAAAGCAACTACTGCTCAGGAGAAAGGAATTGGGGTGAGAGAGACATGCATGAGGGGACTTTAGCACTACCTGTAATGCTTTAGTATGTACAAATATTCTGAGGCAAATAAATCAAGATATTAGGATTTGATAAAGCATCAAAAGGCAAAATGAAATGGGTATGACAAACCATCAAAACAAGAAGTCAGGTAGGGAGATAGAATCAGGATGTGTTTTAGCATGAAACCCAGAAAACATGAAGCAATTTCTGATGGAAAACGGGAAGTGAAACCAGGAAAAATTCTCTGAGGTGTGGAAACAGTACCACAGACTTTTTGTGTAGGTTACATGTGACATCTGATAAGTGAAGGTGCCCTTTGCTCTCACACTCACAGAGATAAGGTGATAAGGTGCTAGAAGATCTTGCAATAGGTCTTGTAATTTTTAAGATCTTTGTAATTTTGCCAACTTTGGGGGAATTTCATGATCAGGGCATATTATGACACCTGGGAATGCCTGGGAAATGCTAGTATCAGACATTTGTGGTTGCTGCCTGCATGCAATCTATTGTTGATATGAAAAATGTCAAAGCCTCACCCACATAGCAACTAGGAAATTGGGAGAAACAACCCATTGTTATTCCATCAAAACAACCATGGCAAGTAGGGAGGCCAATTGACCATGTGTCACTAAAATTGTCCAGGACCATTTCAGATTACTTGAATTCAGACAGAAAGAGTATACTTTAAGGAAATGTGTACACAATTCACGAAGCTCATTATCATACTCCTCTTTACAGCTGTGAGACATTGCACACAGCAAAGTGCCTCCATGAACTGTTCCACCTCTTATGGTATCAGCTTGAAGGCCTGAGTTATTTGTGTCATGTGAAAAAGGCCTAGGAAATATTGTATCCCAACTATCTCTTGCTTCTCTCTTTTCCAAATAATCTCTTCCTGCAGTGCACATGGTGAAAGCCTCTCCCAGAGAGAGTAAAGAGATTGGGAGATGAGTTAAGTCATTTATTTTTCCATTCCATCATGAAAGAGTCCAACACGACTGCTTTCAACAAGCAGCCAATTGGTCATGTGACCACTAAGCAGTCCTCATTCTCTCTCAGCACATCTGAATTTATTCATGAAGGCAGAAAGCATCATCAAAAGCCTTGGATGAGGCTACGTGAAATTCAATAGGCCTGACGATGCTTCCGAAAATCCTTCGTATATGTGTAAGCTGCATATGCATTCTGCAGGATAACCTGTAATAGACAGGAAGTATTGACATTCATGAAGCAATGGTCCATTCTGCCTCCCCAAAAGGGCTGACTTCAAAGCCACGATCACCTACAGAGACCAGAAAGACCCAGAAAATGTGAAGTGGTATTACTGATGCTCTCACAATGCCTCCAACTCTGTATCTAAACATCTCTGATTCTCAGTAGATATAATTTAAAGTGGTTTTTCAGGGACTTTTCTGGTGGCGCAGCGGTTAAGAATCCGCCTGCCAATGCAGGGGACATGTGTTCGATCCCTGGTCCGGGAAGATCCCACATGCTGCGGAGCAACTAAGCCCATGCGCCACAACTACTGAGCCTGCGCTCTAGAGCCTGCGTGCCACAACTACTGAAGCCCACGTGCCTAGAGCCCATGCTCTGCAACAAGAGAAGCCACCGCAGTGAGAAGCCTGTGCACCGCAATGAAGAGTTGCCACTGCTCAGTGCAATTAGAGAATGCCCGCATGCAGGAACGAAGACCCAACGCAGCCAAAAATAAAAGAAATAAATTTATTTTTTAAAAATTGGTTTTTCAGATAATATTTCAGGAATTTTGGTATCTTCAGCACACTTTCTATCCTCCTCAATATGCCACTCACCCATGAAATGTTGCTGCTTTCAAGGGTCAAACGTTCTTGAAGACTGAGCCTGCCTTCCAGATAAAAACTTTTTTTACATTTGTCCTACCTCATGTAATCTCTATTTCATAATCAGGCTGTGAAATCCCAGCTGCTTCCTTGAGTGACTTTTCAGCTGGTCCTAAAAGAAAATCTGTATTTCTGACAGTTGATTGCTTACTTGGCAATCTCTTGTCCTTATGTTTCATAGCAATGGGAAATACCACTAAAAAGATGGTCATTTTCCTCATGCAGAGGTGAAAATCCACATTTAGAATAAGAAAATCCCTAAGCATCCCCATGAATATGAATGCTTACCCATAATATATTCCCATCAAACATTCTGGGGCAAATATTATCTGATATGCTGTTTGTTTCTGTGACACTTTGGACCCGTTCAATAGCCATAGTTTCTGAGTTAGTAAGAATTGATAGAGTTGCTTTTAGATTTCGAAATAAGTTCTTAGACCTTAAAGTCTCCTTGCCCACAGCAAAGGCAGATGACAAACTCTATCTGGGAGGCAACAAAGCGAAGAGTCTACTGTAAATTAAATAAGATAAAGTATGCACCCCCAATTCTTAAATAGTATACAATTTTCTATTCTCTGTTTAAACTACAAGCTCAGGAACAAACCTCTCCCTAAATTTCTTTGTTACCACCCAGGAGCACAGGAAATAAAAACGTATTGTCTGGGAGATAACCAGTCTAGTGTGGCAGTAAAATTCAGTATGGACAACTTTAAGCATAATGACTCTAGAAAGAGTGAATAGTTAGCTATTAAAGAGTTTTTCTTTAAATTCTTGAGAAAGAAGATTGGTGGATATAAAAATAATCTGGGAAAATCTTGTTTATAGTCAGTAAGAAAATCTGGTCTTTCCTCAACCAAATTTTAGGAGTTTACTTTGGATTCCCCAAATTTAAAATTTTACTTTATATTGATTATTGTGAACTGGTTATTGTTTTATGTGTAGACTGAATTATTACAGCCAGTTCTCTGCCTTATGCATAGAACAATAAAATGGAACCCTACCCCTGCCCTAGGAGGAAGTATTTCAGACATCACTTGGGGGATAGCTGAGTATCTATCTTTCTCATGTATGATCTCTTATTCACAGCAAGGTAGTATGAAAGCCAATGTCTGTAGAATTGTAGGTGTTAAATTGGGAGTACTTAATATGGATTTAAATTGTTATTTGTTAAGGAGTTTAAAGTAGAAATTGGCCCAGAACATATATTGTGATCCCCTTTTATGAGATTAGATTGATACATGTCTTAATTCACAACAGAAGAAAAACTATTTGGAGTATATGCTAATGCTTCACATATGAATACACATGCACACTCTGTGTATACAAATTCACCATTAGAACACAGCATCATATATACATACATAATCACCAAAACATTCAGTCAAGTCTATGTTGTCTTTTTAAGTCAAAGATATAAGGACAAGCCATGACATAAGTATTATGATAAGAATTTAGAGACACCCATTTTCCAGTTCAAGACAGTAACTTAGAAAGATCCTGAATTCCATTGTAGTACTATTTACAATAGCCAGGTCATGGAAGCAACCTAAATGCCCATCGACAGACAAATGAAAAAAGAAGATGTAGTACATATAAACAATGGAATATTACTCAGCCATAAAAAGGAACAAAACTGGGTCATTTGTAGAGATGTGGATGGACCCAGAGACTGTCGTACAGAGTGAAGAAAGTCAGAAAGAGAAAAATAAATATCGTATATTAACGCATATATGTGGAATCTAGAAAAATGGTACAGATGAACCGGTTTGCAAGGCAGAAATAGAGACACAGTTGTAGAGAACAAGCATATGGACACCAAAGGGGGAAGGCCAGGGGGCAGGGTGGTGGTGGTCAGATGAATTGGGAGACTGGGATTGACATATATACACTAATATGTATAAAATAGATAACTAATAAGAACCTGCTGTATAAAATAAAATAAAATGAGTCTTAAAAAAAAAAATTAGAAAGATCCTGAACTCACCTTCTCCCATGAACACCCTGAGTCTACAGCTACAATAAGGAACAACTTCCTTGGGAAAAAAAAAAAAAAAAAAAGCAAAAAGCTAGATGAGCAACTCCTACACATTAGATAATCAAGAAAAAAACAAACATTAAAGTATGTAGGACAGGCTGAGATATAATGTCACCATAAACCCCACCGCCAGTGCAGTGACACACAATTAGGAGGGAACTAAAAACCCAGAGCTTCTCCTGGAAAAGCAAAGGGTTTGAACTCCACACAGGGCACTCCCACTTTTAAGTCCTGCAACTGAGAGATGAGCCCCCAAAACATCAATATTTGAAAGCCAACAGGGCTCATATTTGGAGACTCTCAAGGCTATAGGCAACTGAGAAATGGCTCTTAAAGGGCTTGCATGCTCAGACTCACTCACCCCAAAACCAGTGCAGAGGCAACTGATTGAAAGGATCCCAGACTTTATGTGAAACAGGCTTATTTGCTTATCTTAAAGTGTCAGACTGAGGGACAGGCATCTAATTTAACAAACACACACGGGCCTGCTGGGGTATGCTCTGGGACAGAGGCTGGCAGGCATCATTTTACACGTTCTCTGTGTCTCTCTCCAACCTTGCTGGCGTCTCCCAGAAAGGAGTTTATACCCTCATCTGGCACCCTGATTTTGCAGCAACTGCTAAGGGACACCTCTAGATGACCTGGTTTTAGTGGCAGGTGGGGCTTATGCTCACGGGTCCCACGGGCTGTAACCAACAGAGAAACAGTTTTCAACCAGTTACCACCCACAGGGCACAGCAAAAGACAACAGACCCGGGAGCCCAGTCTTTCTGTGAAAGAGGTCTATGAGCTTGTCTTCATAGCTGTACTCAGATGGACAGGCTTCTAATAAAACAGAAGTCTAAGAGCTGACTGTAATCCTTTCCAGAGACCTCTGAGGGTAGGTGCTGTCTTCGTGCTTTTCCTCTGCTGTGCTCCAGAGTGCCAGTATCGCCTGTATGGGAGCTTACACGGGCATCTGGTTTCCCTTATTTATGCAACTGCCACCCAGGAGACACCCCTCGATCACCTGGCTCTGGTGACCAGGAGAGCTTGTGTTCCTGGGCCCCAAAGGACTGTAACTACCACAGAGACAGTTCTTAGATGGCTACCATCCCCAGGACACTGCCCAGACAGAAGACTATAACACACCACCAGTGTTTCTGTGAAAGGGGCTAATTTGGTTGTCCTGGAGCTTTGGCATGTGGGACAGGGATCTAGTTTGGCACACATCTAGGGATCCACCAATACACTCTCATGATGGAGGCCAGTGGACACCATCTTTGCGTTCTCCCTCTGCCTTGCTCCAGAGTTCTGGCATCTCCTGGAAAGGAGCTTGTACACTTCATAATTTTCAACTATTTCATTTTGGAAGTACTTTATCCGGCTCTTCTTTTTGCTTGCTCCTCAGACTTATGAAGAACATGAGGTAACCCATATTTTAATAATATCCTCTATTAAATAATTTTATTTATAATAGTGACTTTAAGTTAGTAACCTAAAATGATACCACCAAACGGAAAAATTCAGAGAATCTTTAGAGTGATTAATATCGGGTTATGAGTGAAAATAATGATACTTAAACTTTACTGTAATAGCTGATTTTTTTGAGTCTAAAATCTGCAGTAATAAAAATATTAATTATTATGATAGAACAATATATTACTTTTTGAATGTGAAACATTTTTTTACATCTTTTTTTCTCATTTGAAATTTATAAGTTAACAGTACCTATTTTCGTTGCTTCCAACTTTGCAATATTTGCCCCTTTCCGTAATTTTGCAAAAATTAGCTACACTCATGTTTGTTAAATGGTCTTTCTGATGACAATGTGGAAAATAGATTCCAATGATTAGACCATATTATACTAGAGGGCAGTTGTTCTACTCCTCTTTATGAAGCGAATTACAAGGTATTTGCTAGAATGACTTCAGATGTCTGTCCTTCTTGCAAAAAGATGACGCTCAACTCATACAACTCAATAGCAAACAAACAATCCACTTTAAAAATGGGCAGAGAACCTGAATAGACATTTTTCAAAGAAGCTGTACAGATGGCCAACAGGTACATGAAATGGTGCACATCACTCATCATCAGGGAAATGCAAATCAAAACCATACACCTCACACTTGTTAGAAAGGCTTTAATTTTAAAACACACATACACACACACAAGAAATGATGAGTATTGGTGAGGATATGGAGAAAAGGGAACACTTGCACGCTGCTGATGGGAATGTAACTTGATGGAGTCACTATGGAAAACTGTGGGGGCTCCTCAAAAAATTAAAAATATAGCTATCATATGATACAGCAATTCCACTTCTTCTGGGTATTTATCTGAAGAAAATAAAAACTCTAACTTGAAAATATATATGCAACCCTCTGTTCATTGCAGCATTATTTACAATAGCCAAGACACAAAAACAACCACCTAAGTGTTCATCGGTGGATGAATGGATAAAGAAAATGTATATTTATATAATGTAATATTATTAAACCATAAAATATAAGAAAATCTTGCCATCTGTGACAAAATGGTTGGAACTTGAGGCCTTATGCTAGGTGAAATAAGTCAAACAGAGTAAGACAAAATACAGCAGAACAAAAATAAAACAAAACAAACAGACAAAAAATGAGCTCATAGATACAGAAAACAGATTGGTGGTTGCCAGAGGAGAGGTAGGGGAGAGTAAGAGAGTGAATGAATGGATGAAAATTACAAACTTACAGTTATAAAATAAATAAGTGCTGGGGATGTAATGTGCAGCATGGTGACTATAGTTACTAATATTGTATCGCATATTTGAAAGTTGCCAAGAGAGAAAATCTTAAAAACTCTCATCACAAGAAAAAAAAATTTGTGTGGTGACAGCCATTTACTAGACTTATTATGGAGATTATTTCACAATATATGCAAATATGGAATACTTATGTTGTATACCTGAAACTAATATAATGTTATATGTCAATATTACATCAACTTAAAAAAAAAGATTAGCACTTCAGTTTCTGCCTCCTTTTGGTCATTCTCCAATGATTTTAAGTAGTTTTGAAATATGTTGCCCAGAGTTATAATTGTTATCTGCAGGAGGACTGGTCTGATACAGGATTCTATGATATTTCTAAAAAGAGAACAGAGCCCTAAGTATGATTTTCTTTTAATTTATTCTGCTTGCAGTTCATAGTGATTAAGTCTATGCTAGATGTCTCTCATCAGTTTTGGAAAATTTTCAGCCATTATCTCCTCAAATTTTCTTTGTATGTTATTCTATCTTTCCTCCTTTAAAAACAAACAAACAAACAAAAAACCTCTAAATATCAGGTCTTTGACTGTGTCCCATATGACTCCTTTATTTTTTTTCTGATTTTAATCCTTTTTCTCTCTCTCTGCTTCAGTCTGAATAGTTTCTTCTGACCTATCTTCTGCTTCACTAATTCTTTCAGTGTCTAAATGGCTATTAAGTTATATATTAATTGTCTAATTTCTATTATCATATTTTTCAGCCATAGAATTTCCTTTTGATTCTCTTTATAGTTCCCAGTTTCCTGTCATGTTCCTCATTTTATCATGTATTTCTTAAAAACATTAATAATCATTATTTTAATTTTAAACTATATAATCACATCAATATTTGAATCTCTCATGTGTCTGTTTCTGCTGTCTATTTTTTATCTTGGATTTTGGTCAAGTCTTGCAATTTTGTGTACTTACATGTTTTTACTTCAGTCTGAAAATACATGTTTTAAAAATTTAAAGCTAATTTGAGGTCATTTATATATAATAATACAGATAATTTGATGAACATTAACATTTACTAAAGAAGATTTCTATTTCTGGACACACTCCCAGGATGTAGATCTTTTGGTCCCCAATCTGTACTGTTTACCAGGGCCCCTCCTCCTTTTTGAGCCTGCCAAAACATTTTCTTAGCTTCTAAGCCTCTCAGCTGCTGCATTCAGGTTGGCAAATGCCTCAAGGAAAAGAATGAGCCAAATGTCGTAACACATCTCTTGGTTTCTTTTATGTTCAGACTCTTGACCCTGAAAGTCCTCGGTAATGCTCAGTAAAATAAATTGCTCAGATTTTTAGTCATAGTTGATAGGAAGTTTGGTGCAAAGAAGGTGCTGTGCTATTCCAAGATCTAGACTCAAGGGTTAGATGTTCTGGCATAACATTTTAAAACCTCTTTCTGAAATTTTGCAATCCAGAAAAAAATTTTTGTAATCTTGCCTTTAATATATGTCACTGGTTTATGTCTTAGCTAATGCATATTACTTGGTTATAAAAACAATACAAATTTAGATGTAATGTGATGTTCAAATTAATCACTATATATATAAATATATAAATATATATCTTTATAGCTTCCCAGATAATCAAAGGAATCGTATTTGGCAAATATTCATCTTAATGCTGCATTTGATTCTATTCCGTATCTCTTTGGTTTCATGTGAAATCAGATCAAGTAGTCATTCATTTAAAATACATGTGAATGCTTATTATATACCAGAAACTCTACTAGATAATGGTTAGTTAAGCCCACAGGGAGAAATGTCAGGAGGGATAAAGAGAGGCAGAAGCTGAAATTTAATATTTTTAATTTGTGCAGCTAAATAATCCTTATAACACTATTCCTCCTTACCACAGTTCCTATTAAATTTAGAGCAACCATAGTAGAAACATTGTATTAAGATATTTGAGTAATTGAATACTGTTTATTTATGTGCGACCATCATTTTTTTATGGTGCTTATTCCAATTCATCAATTATTTTCTAACAGTAAAGAGAGAATCAAAATACTCCTTACTACACAAAATTTTAGAATGTAGTTTTGTGGATTTGAGGGGTAGGAGGAAGGTGGAAATTAATGCTTTCATATTGCTTTCAATGGAAAATATAAATACTATATTAAATAATAGTTTATGCATTTTGAATTCCCTTTAACAGATATCAAATGGTATTTTTTAATTTTAATTTTATTTTAAAATGATAAAAATTTATTCAGTTTTGTAAATTGAACATCAAAACCTCTTTTAAATTAAATTTAAATAAGTGAATCGAACACAAATGGAGAGAAATCACAGCAACTCTATTAACAGAAAGGGAATGAATTCTGGAATCTATTGATTTTTAGAAAAATAGTGCTGAGTAGTAGCTGGACAGCACTCTGGGCACTTTCATTTCAGCATCTTCCCAGAAGTCCTTGCAAATGTCATTTATTTCAATGCACGCATGTTCACAAGAACTTCTAGAGATGAACTACTTTTCTCTTCCTGCTTGTATTACACAATGAACCATTGTACTTGTATCATCTTACCTTATCCACTCTCTTTTTCTGTTCCTCATTATTATTCACCAAGTCAGATTCCATTCCTTTTCAGAGACTGCCAAGTTATCCACTCCATTCTCACGTGTGTCAAGCAGTCTTCATGCCAATTTATAGTCTTCTCCTCTTTATTACAACTCTAAATTTCCATAGGGTGAAGTCTAAAGAAGATATGAGCTTTGTTTTTTGTATAGTTTTAATAGCATAAAATACTTTTATAAAGTTCATGTCAGAGCCTACTCTAATACTTGCATTATAGTCTAATATACATATCACCATATTATTCTTTATTTGTCTAGGAATATTATTTCAACAAAATTTCACTGAATAAAGAGTTTTTAATATGTTAGTTCTTCTACCATAAAAGTTAGAGACACTTTTCAGAGACTTACTAAGGGCTCTTGCTTAATAAAATAGTCTTCAATGAAGGTATATCGCAAAAATATCTCAAAGTGTCTGGCAGAAGTATGAATTAATAAAGCACGTAAACTTAGTCTGGATTATATCATGACAGAATAAATTTGAAAGTCATTTATTCTTTGTATTTTGGAGTATTCAAACTTTATCTGATAAGCTATGCTTGCTCTCTTATCTTCAAATACTCACTACCAAGTTGCAGAACATGGATGCTTCCAAGTTTCCATTTTAATTTTCCAGCTTAAAACACTGACAGACTGAGTTATGAGCATGTTTTCCCCTGATGTCATGATTACCATTATTATTCTGCAGTTTTCTCTTCTAAACCTCTGTTTAGTTTCTAATTGAATAAAAATTATACATTTTTAATCTACTTGAAATTTACATTTTAGGGGATTATTCTGCATTATTAGCTGGATATTCAATACCCTTGTACTAATAATAAATGAAACAAATGACAAATTTTACTTTTTCCTTCAGAAAAGTTCTTCCTAGCTATTGTTTGATCACTCATGGATATCATCTTCACACAAATTGTTACTGAGTAATCATGTGGTTTTATGTATTAATCCTGTGTTTTGGCATTTAAAGATCTAAGTCCTTCACGTGCTGCTGTCATTTGACTAATGTACTTTTGATGAGATTATAATTAAAGAAATAGATTTCCCTTAGCTCTCATTTAGTCTCTAAATTTAAGTCCCTGTATCGTCCCAAAACCAAGATATTTTTTACATCTTCTCCATTTTCCTGTGGCAGCCACATATACTTTAAATCAAATTTGGAGACCTTTATAGCAAAACCTAATTTTTCTCATTAAGTCAGGTAGATATGAGTATACATTAATTTTTATTGAATTTAATTTTTAGATGATTTTTAAAGTAAGGTCATTAAATCTCCTAAATGGGATCAAATTGCTGAAATTATATGACGGTCTGACATATGTCTAGTGGATGAGATAATTTAAATATTTTCATTTTTTATATCTGAGGTTTTGGTTCCTCATTACTTCTAATTTTCCCTTTGAGAGAAAAAGTATTGAGGTTTGCTAAAGTGTTGCCTTCTCTCCTATGTAATTCTCTCATATTCATGCAATCAGTGTGATCTTTTCTCCATAATTATCTCCATGGTGGAGCACAATGAAGAAGAATTGGGCCCCTAATATCCACTTGTTTTCTCTGACACTATGGCGCTATGGAGTGCTATCCCTTCCCAGGGAATAACTCCAGCCAATAAAATGATGATGATGACAAAAATGACAATGACTGCAACCACAATTTAGTGAATACCTTCCATGTATCGGACACTGTTAAGTGATTTACATAAATTATATCATAAAATCTTCTCCACAATACTTACTTTAAAAGGTAGATTGCTATTCTTATTATACAGTTGAGAAGCCTGAGGCTCAGAGAAGTTAAATGATTTGCCCAGCGTCACATAGCTAGTAAGTGTAGGGCCAAGATTGGAACCCAGCATCCATCTGGCCCTAAAGCACATTGTCTCTCCTTTATTTTGGTGGTTTTCCAACTTGAACCATTGTCACAATCTGCTGGGGGTCACTTTTTTCAATGCAAATAATCATGCATTCTAATTTAACTGTGAGCTTTGCCTAGACAGATGGTTGAGGCAGGAGCAAGGAGTTCTCTTTTCCAGGGTTTTTAGGAGATGCTTGCTTTATTCTTGGGTTACCCCTGGGAAAACATTAAGATTTTTCCAGGAGGTGTGAGGCATAGGTAGCTTTAGGTGAATCATTTTCCATTCTAGATTTTCTAAAATTGCTCTGTTTGCCTTATTCCCTCTCACAGAAGAAAAGCATACTTTACCAATCCCCAATCTTAGTATGGTACTTTCCCACACACTATAAAATCTAAGACCAAAGAATTTTTTTTTTTTTTTTTTTTTAAATTATGCGGGCCTCTCACTGCTGTGGCCTCTCCCGCTGCGGAGCACAGGCTCCGGACTTGCAGGCTCAGCGACCATGGCTCACGGGCCCAGCCGCTCCGCGGCACGTGGGATCCTCCCGGACCGGGACATGAACCCGCCTCCCCCGCATCGGCAGGCAGACTCCCAACCACTGCACCACCAGGGAAGCCCCCCAAAGAATTTTTTAAAATGGAATACGTTAGGTGTTGATAAAGTGAATGACTTTTATACCTAGGTTAAAAAAATTTTTACAAGTGTAGTCATCTCCAATTCTTTGATTTCAACAACATTGAGTTGTCAGTTATTTTTAAATGATAGGTTATTGTGTCATTTTTTACCTATAACTTGGATGTTCAAAGAACTAAATTCCTTCTTGTAAAAAATCTTTCATTTCTATCTACTTATTTATGTGAGAAAAGTTTCTTAATCTCTACATATATGAAAATGAAAAATAGAAATTTAATTGGTGATAAACGTGTCTCATTCTGCCAATATTATTTTTCCATAGATATATGAAAATAAAACTTATATAGCTCATTAAAGGATGTGTTTCCAAAAAAATTTAATTATGAAAATTTCTAAAATATTGTTTAGTTCAATCGTGAATAATAGGTATAATAAATAAACAGCCCAGAAAAAAATTGTTATAATCCACAGTCTACAGTTATAAGAAATTTAAAAATGATAATACAAGTCATCTTTTTAAATTGAAGTTAGTTGACAAAATATTGTGTTAGTCTCAGATGTACAGCAAAGTAATTCAGTTATACATACATATATGTATATATCTATATTCTTTTTTTGATTCTTTTCCATTATAATTTATTACAAGATATTGAATATAGTTCCCTGTGCTATATAGTAAATCCTTTTTGTTTATCTACTTTATATATGGTAGTGTTCATCAGTTAATCCCATACTCTTGATTTATCCCTCCCCCTCCTCTTCCCCTTTGGTAACCATAGATTTGTTTTCTAAGTCTGTGAGTCTGTTCCTATTTTGTAAATAAGTTCATTTGTACTATTTTTTAAGATTCCACATGTAAGTGATATCATATAATGTTTATCTTTCTCTGTCTGACTTATTTCACTTAGAATGATAATATCTAGGTTCATCCATGTTGCTGCAAATGGCATTATTTCATTACTTTTTATGGCTGAGTAATGTTCCATTGTGTGTGTGTGTGTGTGTATGCGTGTGTGTGTGTGTGTATCATATCTTTATCCATTCATCTATTGATGAACACTTAGGTTGTTTCCATGTCTTGGCTATTGTAAATAGTGCTGCTATGAACATTGGGGTGCGTGTATCCTTTTGAATTAGAGCTTTTGTCTTTTCTAGATATATGCCCAGGAGTGGGATTGCTGGATCATTTTTTTGTCTGTACAGTCATCCCTCAGTATTCACAGTTAATTTGTTCCAGGACCTGCCACAGATACCAAAATCTGCAGATGATTAAGTGCCATAGTCAGTCCTCCATATCCATGATTCTGTATCCATGAATTCAAACAAATAAGGATCATGTAGAACTGTAGTGTTTATTGAAAAAAGTCCATGTGTAAGTCAAGCACAGAATTCAAACCCATGTTGTTCAAGGGTCAGTTGTATTTGCTAACATTTAGTGATAGCACTAAATGAAGAAAAAATTCATGGAAACTTTAAGGTCTATGGTCCAGACACTTATACTTGTTTAGAAGAAAAGGCATTTAATTTTAAAATTAACCCAAGGACATGTCAGAAACTCAATGAAGAGGGTATTGTGTACAATATAGCTATCATTTTTGGCACTGCTATGTTTTAATCATTTTAACCTTAATGTTGCCATGATCACAATCACTGACACTGGATCAACCACCACCACTTTTATGTACGTTACCAAAAAGTACAAAGCCACTTAACAATTTGAGCAGTATTTACTTTTATCTGTCTGCTGTGTCATCAGGAGAAGAACAACTCTGCCTAAAATCTCCTAAATTACTCTGGTCATAGGCAGTGATATTAATATTGAAAAACATATATTGACATTTTCAAATTGTACCAAACTATTTTCCAAAAAGGCTTTGTTCCTGTTTAATCACTTCAAAAGCACATTGTGCTATTAAGAAAACAAAAACTCTACCAAAAGGACAGTCTTTATTCAAAACTAAGAAGTTAAAACTAAATGTAAAGGACTTGAGGACAAAGTTAGCTTTGCTGAAATTAAATACTCTGTATCAGAAATAGCTGTTATTTCAAAGTATTTTCCTTTTATTATTAAAGATTGTGTCCAAATCATTGAAAATTTATGCCCTTAGTAAGACTAAGAATCAAGTAGTTTCTTGAAGAATAAAATATAGAAAACCTAGGTATTTCATTCTAATTCCTAAAACTTACTTTTTAAAATAATGTTCATATTTAGTAAGTGCTATTATATGGTTAAACTCACTTTGTTTATTTAATCATATTGTCACATCAGAGAAAAATTGTGACAGCGGAGTTAAACGTACAAGAAAGACTTTATTCAAGACTATTGCAATAGGAGTCAACACTACTGCAATAGGACAGAGAGACTAAATTCAACTTCTTTGAAACAAAGCACAGGAGTGTTTTCAAGCATTGGGGTGAGCTATGGAAAAATACAGGCAGATGTTAGCAGGGAGGCTGATCAACTGATTAGGTCATCTGTGTTTGAACATTGGTGTTTATAGAAGTTAGATTTTTACCCTTCTACAGAGACTGAGAGGTAGGGACCTAGTCTTTCTTGATGATTACATTTCCAAAGGATGGCTCCCAAGTCCTTGAGAAAGACATTGCTGGGTTGTAAAACAGGCAAGAGGCTGGAAAAAGATTTACATCTCAGAGATAGAAAAAAGAATTTACAATTGCAAGTTTGCTAAAATAAATGCTCTAAGAAAAGGGCAGTTAGGGGCCTATAGTCAGGAAGAAATCTGTCTAAAGCTTAGTCAAACTGAGGGGAACAGTAATACTGTCTTGGTCAATCATCAAAAAGGTGATTTTGGCTGTTGAAAAAATCCAGCAATAAGATGGCTCTTCTTTATCTGTAACCATGCGTATGTCAATTGTCTTAGGACAGGGTGAACAAGATGATTTATCTGGTGGAGCCTGAGAATTTTTGCCAGTTAAGATTGGTGATGTAGCTATAACATGCCTCTGTGACCAACTCACTGTAATAGATCTCACCATGAGTAAAAACAGGAACTCTTGTTACAGAGGTGCTTTATATGCTCTCAAGCATATGATGGTTACAGACCTGGAAGTAAAGCACATACTGGCAATCCAGGGATGTTGGCTTGCCAGGATGTGAAGACAAAGAAACCTGAGCCTGAGATATCCAGACCCCTTTCTCAATGCACACCCTCCTGCTATTACTATGCTTTAATTTTTGCCTGTGATAAAGCTGTTCTGTGACTGTGAGCTGAGTCTAGTGAACTCTTTCAGCAATTGAACACTTAGGGTAATTACCATGTAATTCATACAGGTATTATATGCTTATACATTTTGATTCATATATAGAAACTGTCTCATGTAAATTAAAGAGAGATTACTCATTTTAATTAATAGAATTTATCTTTCAAAAGATTTTGATCATGATAGTTAATAAATGGTTTGTCAAATTTGGACCATCTATATATGGATTGATTTCTGCACATAGACTCCAAAATGTGTATGTATTAAGGCCTAAAAATTTGAGACTGAGTTTTATAAACTAGAGACCTCCAGGCCAAATTTAGAGATTTTACATATAAATCCTGATTGCCTCCTTCATTTGAAAAATTGGAAGATCTGGCCAAGTGAATATTGCCGCCTAGTATATTGGCTTCCCTCTTTATACCAGGCATGGCATTTTCTGTCTACCATAGTCCACACTTAGCCTACTTCACACATTTATATTACCAGCCTAGCTTAGAACCATATGGCAACTGATATAATGCCATTCAAAGAATATCTGAAAGAGGTGGGGAATTTTAGACTAGAGAAAAGAAGCCACAGGAATGACATGATCACTTTCCTCAAATATTTCGAATACTTTTACATGGAAGATGTAATAAAAATATTTTTGTGTTACCCCATTAAAAATTCTGATACCTTAAATCTCTATAGAACCTTATCTCATTTATTCTTCGTGTCTATAAGAAGTGCCAAAATACTTAAATCCATTTTATAGATGAGAAAACTCAAAAAGATTAAGGAGCTTGCCTATGATCACAAAACTGGGAAAGGTAGAGAGCTGGGAACTGGACCCAAGTCCTTTGATCTCAAGGCCAACTAGCAGACACAAATCCAAATGTTTAGGGACCAAACAAATAACACAAATATGTGAAGGAGCAGGGAGCGACAGTGGGGAATAGTGGGGCCTGTGGAACATTGGAGAATACCTGCATCAATTAAAATTTAACATAAAACAAAAATAATGATGGGCGAAAACATATTTGCCTTTGGATATGGACTGGAACCATGGGTCTTGAATTTCTGTCTTCTACTATATGCTGCCGAGAATGAATGGACTGGAACCATGAGTCCTGAACCTCTGTTTTCTACTGTATGCTGCCTAGATGTTACTCCATAGCAGAACAGTCTAAAATTGAGTTTACTGTTGCTGTAGGTACTTAAACTACGTAGGGATGCTGTATGAGGTAACAGACTCACAATGAATTGAATTAGGAGACTTTTAAAACTTTCCTGACTCTAAAATCCTATGAGTAATTTTTTAAAGATATGTTTCTAGTAGCTATAAAATATAGGATGACCAAGGTGAAATGTGTATCCTATTTAGTTCCCAAAAGGATTGTGTTATACGCTACTGAACACAGAGGTAAAAGATGTTACACTGACATCTCATGTTTCCTAGCAGTTGTAACACCCTACTTATTCAGCCCTGGAGATTGGCACTGGGTAACTGTACTAATAAAGGTAACACTAGCTGTTATAACAGATAAATCTCAAAATACAGTAAGTCCCCTACATACAAATGAGTTCTGTTCTGAGAGCACGTTTGTAAGTCCAATTTGTTCGTTAAGTCCAACAAAGTTAGCCTAGGTACCCAGCTAACACAATTGGCTATATAGTACTGTACTGTAATAGGTTTATAATATTTTTCACACAAATAATACATAAGAAAACAAACAACAAGTAAAGAAAGCGTTTTTAGTTTTACAGTACAGTACCTTGAAAAAGTACAGTAGTACCATACAACAGCTGGCATACAGGGGCTGGCATCGAGTGAATAGGCAAGAAGAGTTACTGACTGAAGGAGGGAGAAGAGGTGGGAGATGGTACAGCTGGAGGATTGTCAGCAACAGGAGATGGAGGGCAAGCTGCAGTTTCACTCATGCCTGACGTGGATGGAACACATGTTCACATCTTTGAAAGTGTGCAACTTAAATGTTCGTATGTAGGGGACTTACTGTATTAGTTTTCAAACACAATAGAAGTTTATTTCTCCTTCAGATGACTTCCAGAATGGGAGGTCCTACATGGTGGTGGCCCTTGCCCTAGTAGTGATTCAAGGACTCAGTTTCCTTCCTTTCTTTCCTTGTCTGTGTGTAGTCCAAAGGTTGCCCTGGAGATCATCTCCTCTCCAACCACCAAAGGTGAAAAGAATACAAAGAATATTGCACCTAGGAAGTTTTTATGTGCCATATCTGGAAGTAATGCTCAACACTCTTGCCCATATTCCACTGGCCAAAACTCACATGGAACACCTAATGCAAGAGAGGGTGGCAACTGTAGTCTGACTGTGTGCCTAAGAGGAAGAGGAAATGGGTTTGGTGAATAGCTAGTCAATTTCTGTCACAGCAATGCTCAGGCTTATTTTAGGCTAAGCATAGATTGCCAAACTTTTAAAATCTACACAATCAAAAGAGCTCACCTTTGCATAAAGTTATTTATACTTGTCAACATGGTTTTACATTCAGTATTGCAGGTGATCCTCACAATCATCCTCTATGAGTGAACTAATCCTCTATTTGCCTCCTAATTTCTGAGCTATGATGCGAATTTAGGCACGTGACCTCTACAGTCAGAGATATTTGGTTTCAAATCCCACTTCAACCACTTACTAACAGTGGGTGAATTATATTACTTCTCTGAATCTATCATTTCCTCTGTAAAATGATTATAATAGAAATAATGTCTAATATTGAACAATTATCATGTGTCAGATACTGATTTTAATGATCTCATTTAATCCTAAAAACAATTCAATGAGAAAGTTCTGTCATTATCCCCATTCTACAGATGAGGAAACCAAGGTACAGAAAGTTAAGTGACTTGGGGTCACAGTAGCTAGGGATCAGTAGAGCCAGGATTTTAAGCTAAGCCTGTCAAACTCTCAATCTCTGAGGGCCAATGCTCTTAACCACTTTGATATTCTCTTTTTAGTAGAATACATATTTTGCAAGGTTGCAAAAGGATCAAATTTTTAAAATAAAGGAAAATATGAATGAATGAATGAATGAATGAGTGAATGAATCCTCATTTGTCTTATAATGTGACCAAGTGGGACTAAACAAATAAAGATATTTGAGCCCTGTCACCTCATCAGAATCTTCATAATTCAAAAAGTAAATAGCCCTGATAGAGAAGTACAAAAATATTCATGTGTCTTTATGACTTTTACTAGGTAGTTCTACTGTTAGCATAAGTGATTAATAACATAACTAGTGAAAGAAGTTTGGTTAGCATTCTTTTTTCTGTCTATCTAACTCCTTTTTCAAGGTACATGATGACATTTTGTGCTGGTCTTTAAGAAATATTTCAAATACACTAACATTAACTTGTATTTTTAAGAAGAAACACTTCTTAGCAACTTTATAAATTTGTTATAGAAACACCCATTCAGAGCAAAACATGACAGTCAGTGCTGCAGTAGCAATGATGATTATAAATTATTTGCCTACAAAATGTGACTCTGCAACCTTGAAATGGTGCCACCAGGGTATATTATACATATGGCACTGATGCCCACAAAAAGATTTGTAATTACCAAGCACATGTTACAGGGTATAACTTCTTGCTGTGGGAGAAATAAAAAAATCTTGTGTCTCTTAGCTCAAGCATGGCTCATATCACTTTAATGTGTGACAAAGGTACCATATACTCAATTTTACATGTTACCTCTGAATGTCAAACAATACCCTGGAAATGTCCAGTGGAATATGTGTGCAAACCCCAAACAGGAGGTATATCACTCAGGACAAATGTTTCTAGGTATCATTCCCAGAGAAAAGGCTGTTACATTTCCTTGGGGAATGAACTAAACTTTTTAGTTGCAAGAAGCAAAGCTAAAAATAAAAATGCTCCTGGAGAATAAGTCAGGAATAGGTAGCACTTAAGGACTTTGAGTATGTTTAAAGACAAGGCACTGTTTAACAAAAGATAATGAGATGTCCTTATTCTTGATAGTCTGAGGGCAAATGGAAAAGATAACCAGAAATCTTCATAATCTGGGGCCCTAGAACTCATATCTGTGGGGAATCATGTCACTGTGTTCTGATATCAATTGAATCTGTGACTAATTCCATAGTGCCTGCCTCATAAAGGTGCCCTGGAGGGATGAAAAAGTTAAGCTTCTCAAACACTTCCTTTACTCTTTCTGGAGAAGCCAAGATGGTTGCTAAACCTCCCAATTTAAGAGACGCTAACTTCCATCTTCAAATGGATCATTATGCACAAATAATCTTCCCTCTTCATCCTCAAATTTCCCCCTCAGTCCACTTCTACATGGTCCTAGGTGTATGGAGTTCTCACCATCAATCTGAATTAAATAGATCAAAGACAGAACTGCACAGATTCTCTCACCTTTACCAGTTCCTCTCTTAAACTTGCATTTCTGAGTTGTCATTTTATAATGCAAGATAAGAAAGATAAAATGTTAACCTTAGAACATAAAACGAGAAAATGAATATAGTAAAAAGTTTTCATTCCATCCATTCATGCCACAAATATTTATTATGTGCTTACTGTGGACCCTGAGTACTGCTCTTGCTGCTGGGGATGTAGCTAAGAAATAGAGCGTGCCTCTGGCTTCATGCAGCTCTCAGTCTGCGGGGAGAGAGAGAACAAAATTACAATCTGATGTGCTAAGTGCTTTGAAAGTACAGGGAAAAGGGGCAGAGACGGATGCAATGGTGGGGGGAAGATCTCACTGAATAGGTGCATTTTGACATGAACCATCAAAAGGGAAAAGTACTTCAGGATGAGGGATGAACCAATATGAAGATTCTAAGTGTAAAGAGCTTGTCACGTTCAAGCAGCAAAAAGAAAGTCAGTGTGACTGGAGCTGAGTGAGGTGGGGGGTCAGGGAGGGTGGTGAAAGATGAGTTGAGAGAGAGCAAAGGTTAGATGGCAGAGCGAATATTAATTATCTTCTTCTATGAAGCTGGTCTTTAGTTTTCTCTGTCTCCTCTTTGTAGAGATCTCTGGTCTTTTTGTGACCACAACCACTGTTTTCTATGTGCTTTATACGCCAGGGTAGAAATATCTCAGCCTGAAGAGAAAAGATAAAGCGCTAAAAAAAGACAGCCTGAAGCTATAAACCAGAACTATAGAACCATTACTACAGAGTGTCTACCAGAGAGCCAGCTAAGGAGTCTTATGGTAAAGAGAGTCATTTTGGGTTTACACTACACTGCTAAATATTTGGAAAATAAACTATTATTCTACTTCTGTATTTGGCACTCAAATATGTATGCTTTAAAATTACTTTAACCTTTCAAACAGAAATAGCCTAATGCCCTTCAAAAGAAATTATATTACCACAAATATGCATTTACAAAGTGTGTTTTCTTCCCACATTCTCTATCAGATTAAGTGAAGCCTTTAAAAGGTGACTCATGAAAATGTACATAGTGATGCTAAACCTTCTGCTGCCCTTTCTGATCAGAAAGACAATGCAGCCATATGCCAAACAGGATGGTCTCCAAATGATGGTGCCTCTAAATACATCCAACCCCTTTTCTAGGTGAAGATTAAAATCAGCACAGTGTAACTCTTTTGGTTCCTTATTTTGGAACATACACAGAACTAGTCCATAAATGTACCTCATTTTCATAACTGCATTACCTATAGAAGCATCATAAACATTTTGGGAAATGACATTTTTTCTCAAACCTTTAGACTTAATGGACATTTTAGAATAGAAGAAAATTGAAACTTCAAGTTGTGTCCTTACTAAAAACATCTCCCTTTAATGAAAAAGTACCCTATAAAGCTAATGTTTTTCTATTACCGTGTACAGTTCCTTTCTCAATTTTTTAAAACCTAAAACTTCTAGGTTATAAGATTGCTATATAGTAAAAAAAAAGGCACCCAACTGGGAGCCTTGCTCTAATCTTGGTACTATCACTTACTGATGGTTAATCTTGGGCAAGACACTAACTGCATCCTATAAAACTGTGAAGATTTGTTCTGCCCTTTTCAAGAGTTGTTGTGAATATATGAATGAATGAATAAATGAATATTTTCCTCTCTGAGATATTTCTAAGAATCCTGGATGACTGGATATGGTTCATTCTTCCTGGTATCTGTTTGTGCTTGAACCATTCTCTTTATGCTTAGCTGTTCATACCCATTCCACTGCCCGAAACATGCTTGCCTGCAGCTCACTCTTCAGGTCAGCTATCCTGAACTGCAACACTTTTCTTTCTTTAATTCTTTTTTTTTTTTTTTTTTTTTTTTTGCTGTACGTGGGCCTCTCACTGTTGTGGCCTCTCCCATTGCGGAGCACAGGCTCCGGACGCGCAGGCTCAACGGCCATGGCTCACGGGCCCAACCGCTCCGCGGCATGTGGGATCTTCCCAGACCGGGGCACGAACCCGTGTCCCCTGCATCGGCAGGCGGACTCTCAACCACTGCGCCACCAGGGAAGCCCTCTTTAATTCTTAACAGCAATTGGCACAGTCTATTATATAATAGTTGCTAATAAAGAAATGGAGTCCAAATATATCAATGATTCAATAATTCCACTTTACAGTATAACATTTGCTAATTAGAAGAAACATGATGTATTTTTATAGATCTATTAGCTGAATTACCCTAATCACCTTTTCTCTTCATTCATCTATCTACTGCTGATGAATGGGACTGTCTGAAATGATAGAAATGTTCTATATCTGTGCTAATACCGCAATCACTAGCTTCCTGTGGTTACTGAGCACCTAAAACTGGTGCTGGTGCAACTGAGGAACTAAATTTCTAATTTTATTTAATTTTAATTAATTAAAATTTAAGTAGCTACATGGCTAGTGATTCTTGTATTAAATAGTGCAGAGCTATACGAAAGTCACAAAAATATTTTTAGGGGCAAAGCAAAGTTTTCATGGCCCCTTGGATACTTAAAACCGTTTAGACATGGAACCTGCCTGCCTATGTACGTTGTGAAATTGGCTTCAGGTTAAACTCTTTATCTATAGCCATCAATTCCTTTTTTAAATAATCTACACAGAGCAGACTAACACACCTGCTTATTGGTTTCAAGTACTTTTCCATTGGGGGTTAGCAAAGAAAATGTACCAGGGATGAGATGTTTTTCTGTAGCTAAAGCTTCCATGTTCAGGGAAGACATTTTGAGCATCTTAATGATCACTGATTTTCAGATATGACTTCAAAAAATACTTTGAGATGAATTTTTAGACATAGCCACAAGTGAAAAGAAGTTAAATGATTTTCCAGTGACGCCACAGGGTCGTTGGTCTTCTGGAAGTAAGGAAGAAATATTTGAGCCTGGTAGTCAAAGAGTATTTTCAAGAGAATTCCATTTTTGTCTTCTTTGGGAGAAAGTCACACATGGAGAGCATTTGAATGTAGGTCTTTGTTACTACATCTTTTCCCCAAAAACAGAGTCAAAATTTAAAAGCTATGGTCTTTTTAGCAAAGCCTACTTCAGAATATAAAAACGCCATGAATGAAAAAAAAAAACAAAGATGGATTAAATACCCTGAGGTCCAGCAAGATACTTAAAAGATAGTACAAAAACTTTGGTTTGACAAGAGCAAACACAATAAATTTGGGATCAGCTATATAAAGTGTGACCATATTAAAATTCTCCAAACCTAGACATTTTGACAATGAGAAGTGGCACTCTAAGTAATTACACTGGGAATATAGGTGGAAATTGGAACTATTTTGAGTAAACACAGATGTATGATCACCCTAACTTTTTGGAAGAATGTGTTCTAGATCGACATTAATTGTTTGACGGTAGTATGACAGTCCTGTTCTGTAGGACATGTCCTTGTTCCCTTAAAAAACTCATTACTTCATCTCACACCAGTCAGAATGGCCATCAGAAAAAATCTACAAACAATAAATGCTGGAGAGGGTGTGGAGAAAAGGGAACCCTCTTGCACTGTTGGTGGGAATGTAAATTGATACAGCCACTATGGAGGACAGTATGGAGGCTCCTTAAAAAACTAAAAATAGAACTACCATATGATCCAGCAATCCCATTACTGGGCATATACCCTGAGAAAACCATAATTCAAAAAGAGTTATGTACCAAAATGTTAATTGCAGCTCTATTTACAATAGCCAGGACATGGAAGCAATCTAAATGTCCATCAACAGATGAATGGGTAAAGAAGATGTGGCACATATATACAATGGAATATTACTCAGCCATAAAAAGAAACGAAATTGAGTTATTTGTAGTGAGGTGGATGGACCTAGAGTCTGTCATACAGAGTGAAGTAAGTCAGAAAGAGAAAAACAAGTACCATATGCTAACACATATATATGGAATCTAAAGAAAAAAAATGGTCATGAAGAACCTAGGGGCAAGACAGGAATAAAGACGCAGACCTACTAGAGAATAAACTTGAGGATACGGGGAGGGGGAAGGGTAAGCTGGGACAAAGTGAGAGAATGGCATGGACATATATACACTACCAAATGTAAAATAGATAGCTAGTGGGAAGCAGCCACATAGCACAGGGAGATCAGCTCGGTGCTTTGTGACCACCTAGAGGAGTGGGATAGGGCGGGTGGGAGGGAGGGAGACGCAAGAGGGAAGAGATATGGGGACATATGTATGTGTATAACTGATTCACTTTGTTATAAAGCAGAAACTAACACACCATTGTAAAGCAATTATACTCCGATAAAGATGTTAAAAAATTAAAAAAAAAAAAGCTTATTACTTTCTGAACTACCAGGAATTGGGTTTTTAAGTCAGTAACAGTTTTGAAAGTTCCACTATGCAGCTGTCTTTTTTTTTTTTTTTTTTTTTTTTGTGGTACGCGGGTCTCTCACTGTTGTGGCCTCTCCCGTTGCGGAGCACAGGCTCTGGACACGCAGGCTCAGTGGCCATGGCTCACGGGCCTAGCCGCTCTGCTGCATGTGGGATCTTCCCAGACTGGGGCACGAACCCATGTCCCCTGCATCAGCAGGCCAACTCTCAACCACTGCACCACCAAGGAAGCCCTATGCAGCTGTCTTTTGAGGAATGTCCTTCATAACCCTAAAGCTCTGTGTCCAAGTTAGTGATGGAGTCTTCTGATATTATAATACCTGAAACACATCCTCTAGGGCAGGCCAGGGCTACATGGAATATTTAGATCAAAGGTTGGTAAACTTTTCTGTAGAGGGCCAGATAGTAAATATTTCACATTTGGTGGTATATGGTCTCTTGTGAAACTAACTAACTCTAGTTGTAATATGAAAGCAGCCATAGGCAACACATAAATGAATGGATGTGGCAGTGTTCCAATAAAAACAGGTGGTGGGCTGATTGACCTAGATATACTCTAGCATAAGAGACATAAAAGTCAGTCCATATTAAGGTTCCCTATATTGACATAGGGCTTTGCCTCACACACTATGCAAGTCCCTCCCTCCCTCCCTTCCTTCCTTCCTTCCTTCCTTTACTTTTTTCTATCTTTCTCCCTCCCTTCTTTTTTTCTTTCCTTTCTCCTTTCCTTCTATCTTTCCTTTATTTCTTCTTCATTCATTAAGAAAACATTTAATGAGAACAAACTCCACACCAGGCATTAGGATTTAAGAGACAAAAAAGATACGATTCTTACTAATTTTTTTTTGATAAATTTCTGACATGCTGGGCAAAGGTATGTGATATGGCTTAGTGTTGGAGAAATTGCAGCCCAAGGTTATAGGACAGCTGAAACAGAGACAGCACTAGACCTCACTGATCTGACTCAGTTCACTGCACCATCCTTTACTGCTGCAGCCTGGCATATGCTTGGATGATCAAGAAAAACAGTAAATCAACATCAATCCATTTTTAGAAGCCTCTTTTATAATTTACATTCTATACATAGTAGCATTTCCTCAATCTTCCAAAGATGATTTTTGTTTTTAATAACACTAACATAAAATAAATAATAAATGTTTTATATGGTATTACATTTTTATCAGAAACCACTATAAGTATGTAAAACAATATAATGGCAAAGTAATTAGCACTTCCAACATTTTTATGAGATTCAATTAAATATTCTGTTCTAAGTATACTAATTAGTAAGAACATTTATGCAAAAGTGCTTTGTCTCTCTGCCATTCTATGTTTTTTTTTCCTAAATGATATTTATCTTAGAGTTGCATATTTTCCTTAGATCTAATTCCTAAAAATAAAACAAATTATATTTCGATATAAAGTTGAGATTGATCTTTGTAGAAATGATTTAACTTCTGCTTTGCAGTGGTATTAACCATGCTCAGATCACCTTGTCCTCATCCTGTGATTTATCTCATTTAGCATATGAAATGTACTTAAAGTAGCTTCAACATGTTAAGACAGAGATAGAACATCTCTGGCTTACTTCATTTCATTAAACTTGAACATAATTTCTTAAAGAAATCTAATATAACATCTAGGTCAGGGTACCTTCTTCTAAGTTTTCAAGGTATATTACATCGCATACCTCAAAGAATATTACATCATTGTCCTGGCATTCATGGAAATACCTGTAATACAGGATAGAAAATATTTGTTCAACTTACCCTTACTACAAAATTAATTAGGGTATTATACAAAATAAAATGCCAGACTTTGCATTAATGTCTTCCATAATTCTCATTTGATCTTCATTAAAACCATGTGAATGAGTATGGGGAAATAAAACTTCCTTGGATTTCTCAGTGATCTTGTAAAAAAAAAACAAAAGCAAAAACAAAAAGCTAGCTTTCTGAGACTTCTTTCCATTTAAAAGCAGAGAAAAATTACTTTTCCTCATCCCTCACCTATGGAATGTCCAGCTACTCATGTAGGACAATGGACCTGACTCTTATTGCATTGCTCCAGAGTAAAGACTAGGGAAGGAAGGGATGATGCACTTGTTATTTACTGTGAAGTAATAAGAAATCTGTCTCTGACCCAGAATACCTCGTGTGTAAATTCAGGATAAAATTAATATGAATGAATATGAAAAACTCAACAGTGAGATAAATCCTTTATACAGTTGAGAATTCAGACACTTACTAACATATAAGGAAGTCTAAGTTAACAGATCAAGTATGAAAACTGATATCCCTTCTGTCTTAATCCTTTTGGGCTGTTATAACACAATACCAGAGGCTGCATGGCTTATAAACAACAGAATTTTATTTCTCACAATTCTGGAGGCTGGGAAGTCCAAAATCAAAATCCTGGCAGAGTCAATGTCTAGTAAGAACCTACTTCTTCATCGGTGGCCATCTTCTCACAGTAACCTCACATAGTGGAAAGGCCAAGGGAGCTTTCACTGGTGGCTTTTTTTTTTTTTTTTTTTTTTGCGGTACGTGGGCCTCTCACTGTTGTGGCCTCTCCCGTTGCGGAGCACAGGCTCCGGACGCGCAGGCTCAGCGGCCATGGCTCACGGGCCCAGCCGCTCCGCGGCATGTGGGATCTTCCCAGACCGGGGCACGAACCCGTGTCTCCTGCATCAGCAGGCGGACTCTCAACCGCTGCGCCACCAGGGAAGCCCACTGGTGGCTTTTATAAGGGCACTAATTTCATTCATGAGGACTCCACACTCATGATCTCATCACCTCTAAATGGCCCACCTCCTAATACCATCACTTTGGGGGTTAGGTTTCAACATATGAATTTTAGGGGACACAAACATGCAGATCATAGCACCTCACATCACTGAGACTGCAGTTTCCTTGCTCCTGGTTGTTGAAGTGATAGGAAGATTCCTGGATCACCTTCCTCTTGGCTCCAGTTGCCTGCCCTTGTCTCAAGGCTTAAGCCTCCTCCCGCCTCACTGCCCCATTTCCCCTACCTTTTTCTCCAGCACTTTTGGGCCCTATTGGCTGCTTTTTTGGTCTCATGCACACTTGCATCTGTATCCTTTCTGCATTACTCTGGTAATCATGCCCTTGGTGTGGATAAAATGTCCCCACTAAGGTTCCCACCTCTCGGCATTGCCACACTTTCCTCCCTCTTGCAGATGATAATCATTCATTCATTCATTCTTCATTCAACACACGCCTTGGTTAGTTTTGTTTCTGCTTGCTTGCGTCTTCTTTTTTTTTTCCTTAAAGAGCCTCTCCTACTTCTCTGCATATTCCCTTCTTTATGGTACAGGTTCTTAACATTTTATCCACAATTCTGAAATCCAAAATTTCCTGAAAACTGAGATTTCTTCATTGATTGGTTGGTTGGTTGGTTGTTTTTACCTGTTTGCTAGCAAAACTCTCCTGATCAGAATTTATTTAAGGACAAAAACTGGCCTGAACTGACAAAAGGCTATTTAGAGAATACTGTATTTCTCCAACTGTAGGCAGATTGGATAGGGGTCCTCGGGAGGAAGAGAACCTTAACATAAAGGAATCATTTTCTTGACATAAAAGGAGTCGTTTTAGGCTTTCTTAACATAAAAAGAGTCGTTTTAGGCTTAAACTACTGCGTGACCTAAGCTTGGCCACAGCGCTTGCCCGTGCAGAAGAATAGATCTCAGTAGTTAATAATTTTAAGGGAACAAAAGAATGTAAGAACAAATAGCTAAATTACCAGGCCAGGGAAACAACTATATCAGAGAAAATAAATCAGTTGTAAGACTCCCAGTTCTGTTTCAAAGGTAAAGATTAGCCTGAAGCATATTCTTGAACTATTTGCAGGATCCAAACTCCCTCAAGCACTCAACCACCAGACTAACTAAAACCTAAGGAATGAAGATATAGACATTTGCTGAGCTTCAAGATTTCAGTCAATTAGAGCCTTGATTCTGTCAACCTTTGCCCCAATTCTACACTGAATTCTCCTTGGCTCAGCCGCTTCATGAATATACATGCACCCTTAGCTTAAGACTTCCCCAATTTTGCTGTTTGGGAAGACACTGCTTTGGGAAATATCCCCAATGTTCTCCTTGTTGCAAGTAATAATAACACTTCGTTCTCCCACTCTTTGGCTTGGTTGTGTCTTTTGGCTCGACACCCACCAAGAGGCTAACCCAGTTTTCAGGTAACACAACCTGATGTGTATATTTGTACATTTCCCGGCAGCCCCTTAA
This sequence comes from Hyperoodon ampullatus, assembly GCF_949752795.1. NCBI lineage: Eukaryota > Metazoa > Chordata > Mammalia > Artiodactyla > Ziphiidae > Hyperoodon > Hyperoodon ampullatus. Next base: position 70,041,224 of record NC_136922.1, read on the forward strand.
TATGCTTACTTTAGAGTGTTGCCTCTGATCCCCTGGACTTGAGAAGGGGATTCTGCAGTCTATACTATAATCTCCATATTTATCATTCAAAAATGTTAGAAATATTTTTGGTTTCCAAAACACACCTGGCCCAAGGGGTTCAGAGAAGGGATTGGGCACTGCACTCCCTGACACCACCCCTTCCAAGGAGATGAGCTGTGTCCCAGAACTGTTTTCTAACTGTGTCATGCCTACTCAACTGAGCATGAAATGCTGTTAGGCCTTCTTACCCCTTATGTTAAAATTAAATTCAATTTTCTGCTTATCTGAGGAGAGTTCTGGAGTGAAGATAAAGATCTAAATACTTTATAAAAGGGTCTCTCCATTCAGTGGCAGAGAAACACAGTGCTTCCTGAAGGGAGGGAAGACATCTTGGGATTAAATTCTGGATGGTGATGCTGACTGTGACTGCAGACTAGGGATCTGTTTGGACCTCAGTCCTCCATTCTAGGAGAAATCCAATACCACCCCTGAAATTCCTCTTAGGTTTTTAGATGTTAAGACATGTTTAGTCCAGTGGTAAACTGGGGAGAAAATGCTGTATCTAAAGGCATTCAAATCCAATTAAAAAGAGTAAACAACCCTCTGATGACAAATTGGCAAATGAGCCACCACTTTGTGAGCTGCCTAAAGGGACTACTGGTGACAGTTGATAATTGTTTTTTTCTCTCATGTCGCTATTGGTGGTAGATATTGATCTTGTTCCTTCATGATCTTCCTTCTTTCATTGACTCACCTGTCTTGCTTTCCTTTGATATATATCTCTTTCTCTTTCTCAATGTCCCATCCTCACTCCTTTGTTCTCTTGTATCCCCCTAGCATTCCACTATCCTGTCTCATATGCCTCTCTTTACTCCACATCTCTCTCTGTGCCCCTGGCTATTTGCACATCCTCATCCTGATCTCGTGTGGCCATGGCCTGCAGCAGCTTGAAGTAGGATTTCAGTTCTCAGCCAGAGATTCAAGTCAGGCCACGGCAGTGAGAGCGCTGAATCCTAGCCACTAGACCAGGTGGCCAGTGACAAGACCCTGGCCCATATAGCTTTGCAAAAAATGAATTTCCACAAAGAAGCAGAAAATAGTGAAACAAGTGTTTATTAGGAGGAAAAAGAGTACATGTGGATAGACACACCGGCGGGTTCAGAGAGAGACACACCCTTGTGGTAGTTTGAATCACTTATATTGGGCATTTCTTCTGGGTTTCCTTTGGCCAATCATCTTGCTTTGCCTGGTTCTGAGTCCGTATTTGGTATATCTCAGGGTCCTCCCATGTGTGCGTGCTCATCTCTTAGCCAAGATGGATTCTAGAGAAGAGCCTATGGGTAGGTTGACATCACTCCCTTTTTGACCTCCAAGGAGTTTTTCTGCACATGTATAATTGGGAATGTCTCCTTGACTTCGAGAATGAGAACTCTGTGGTCTCTTATCTGGGCAGGGCTTAACTCCTCCTCCTCTTCATCTGGGAGTATCTGTACACAGAGGACAAACTCCTGCTGTTCAGCCTGGGGCCCATCTATCTCCTGCCTCAATCCTGACAATAATGAACACAGTAAGCCCATTTATAAGTTTATTTATTGAATAATAATTGTTAAAGAAACAAAGTTCAACTGAGAAAATTTGAAGATCTAATTGACTTTACTGAACAATTCATGAATTGGGTGGTATCCCACCTAATAAATAGAAGAGCACTCCAAGAGATTGTACAAAATGGAAGGTTTTTTTCAATAGGCAGAAGGAGGGTAATGCAAGAAGATAGCAGCAGAATAAAAGAATGGATTGTTTCAAGCCAGGCCTTGTTTTGGAGTAAGGGAAAGGCAGGGGTCTTCATCATGCAGATGATCTCACTAGTGTTGATCAGGAAATTTCAGATTGACTGTTTAAAGGTCACATTCCTGGGAGAGGCTGAAACAGTAATTAAGTCATGTTTTGCTGTCACAGGGGAAAATGACTCCATTTGGGGCCTTTTTTTTTTCCTAACAATGATATATAATTCTGATTGTAATTTAACATGAAACTGAATGGAAAGATTTGTTTTCCTCAAAAAATTTTGTCCTTCGTCTACCCCTCCACCTCCATTAAATACAATCTGAATTTGAGTATGGCTTTTGAGTACATGTATTTTTTTTCTATTGGTTACTTATTCTTAATTTACAGAAATTACTGCTTTCTCTTATTTAAGATTTAACTCATACTAAAGGCTTTTTTTTTTTTAAAAAAAGAAGCAACTCTCCTGTTCTAAAAAGTTAACTATAATTCACAGTTAATGGTCTTTCTTTTTTTTATTTTTAACATAATAAAGAACATAATTGAAATGTCCTTGGGAAATCATATACATAATTTTTTCTGGCCAGAAATTTCCCTAAAGCAAAATTCCAGCACAGTCAAATTTACTTTCATATACTTGTTCAGTAATCTAGAGAATTTCATTCAGAGAATGAGCAAATATTGACTGCCCACCATGGGAGATAATTAGGAAAAGGGTGGAACTGGGATTTGGGAGAAGAAAATGGGGCTGGAGCATGTGATTAAGCAGGAATAGAGGTCTTTGCGGCAGTTTTCAAAGAGAAAAAGGAGGCAGAGACGGCATAACTTGGGTCTTAGAAGCTTCTTCCTGGGTGTTGGGAGGAGCAGAAGACTTGAGTCCTACAAAAGTTGCCGGTGGAGCCAAGTCTAAGAATTCTGCTTCATTCTAGGATCCTCTGGTGAATAACTTGTGTTCAGGAATTTTAGACATACCCCATTTTCTGCTAGAACATATGTGTTAAATAAGATAACACAAGCATGTTATCTGAAGCATGCAAGTTATTCCGTAGCCATGCAGTAAGGTTGGACAGAAGAAGTTGGGAGACAGAAGTTAATAACTCTGATTTATAAAATTAGAAAGAGATTGATGTCTGGGAGGGAAGAAGACTAGAGGAGAGGTGGGGTGGAAGAAAATGCCTCTCACAAGGCATAGTTTTGTTGACTGAAATAAAAAATGCACAACGTGGGAGCTGTGAGTTTCACTTTTATTCTGGAACATTATTGAGGACTATAGCCCAGGAGGAGGCAGCTTCTCCAATAGCTCTGAGGAACTGCTCCTAGGAGAGACCCCTATATATATATTGGCTAAGAAGTATGTGCAATCAAGCATACATCTCAATAGAAGCTTACTGTAAGTCAGAAGAAACAGATTTCTCAGTTAATGATTTTAGTGTTTTTCTAAGTATAGGAAGATGCAAGAATTTGGGTTCATAAATCACTTTTTTTCCTAAAGTATAACTATCTGAGGGCCTGTTTTGCCTGTTTTCCCAAAGCACAGAGTGCCTCATTGTATCCTTTGTCCTGAATTCCTTTCAGGTGTACTGTAGGTCAGGGACTGCAGTGCCTAATGACTTAATCCTTGTAGAACTGGATGGTAAGCAACATTCTTTGTTTTACAGTTTCTACAACAAAGCACAATTGATTTCAAGCATTTCTTTGATAATGAATAAAAAGAAGAGCATGAGCAAAGTATGATATGAAAACTGCATCTCAGGACCAATTATTACTATTTAAGTTATGTAAGAGTTACTGATAACCTCTTTATTTGCTGTGTGTGGAGGTCGTTATTGTCTTAGTTTTAGCAAATGTTTAAAATATTTTGATTCCCTTTCATGACCTTAGTTATTCTAACATTAATTATCCCACTAAGGTTTTTAGTTCCTCGACGTAAAGCTCTCTTGCTACAGGGGATTTCAGAAATGTAGTCTTTACAATTATTGTTGGTGCTGGAAGGAATACTGGACATTTGATTTAAGGAATTTAGGAGGACTTTATCAGTGTAGGATTCCTAAGAAGCAGTTACCCAAGTTTTGTTTAATTGCCCCAAGTTATGGAAAATTCACTGACATATAGACAACCCATTAATTTTCAGATAGGGATATTTGTTTGAAAATTTTTCTTACAGCAGTCCAAAATTTTCTTCTTGGCAATTTCTTCTGCCCTCTGAAGTAATAAAATAAAATCTGTGTCCTTTCCTAAGAGATGATGGCAACTTTTATGCTTGTGGTGCGATTCTCTTCTTTTAGTAGCAGGTTTCCTGTGCATTCCTTCACAACATGCCAATATGATATTTTTATTACTATAATACCATTATATCCAATATTGTTGCAGGAAGGGGGACCCCTTCTGGGGCCCGAGAGTGGGCTCTCGTCTAACACTTAGAAATGAATTGTCTGAGGAGATACACGTGCTCACAAAGCAAGAAACTTTATTGGATGGGGTGCCCGGGGGTGGGAATGGAGAGCAGCAGGGTAAGGGAACCCAGGAGAACTGTTCTGCCATGTGGCTCACAGTCTCGGGTTTTATGGTAGTGAGGTTAGTTTCTGGCCAGTCATCTTGTTTGGCCCATAGTCTGACTCAGGGTCCTTCCTGGTGGCGTGCATCTCTCAACCAACATGGAGTCCAGTGAGAAGGACTCTGAGAGGCTGGTCATCTCCTCCCTCTTTTGGCCCCTCCCAAATTCTCCTGGGAATTAGTTTTTGGAGGCAGCACCATGTTCCTTATCAGGACCTCATGGCGTGAGACAACTCAAGCAAGCGGGCCTGGCCAAGGTGGTAATTTCGGTCAACAGTTCTCTATCAATACAGTTCGGCAGTTTCATTTAATCTTCTTTCTTTAATTTCTCTCTCTGATCCCTCTTCTTTCCCCTGCCCTGGCTCCAATACTTGTCATTCATTCTCCCAGCCTTTCTGGAACTCCTAGAACTCCCACCTTTGTCCCTGATTACTCCTCCTCTCCTGCAAACTAACAAATGAGAACCTAGGCCTGAGTCTGACAGATGGCTCCTCTGAGGCAGGTGGATGAGCAGGAGTCAGGCCTAGGACAGGCCACCTCTGGGTCAGGGAGAGAAATTAGAACTGTTGTAACTCAGAACCACCAGCCTGAGCAGAGGAGAGTCCCAGAGGCAGTGCCTCTAAAAGATCCCTTAAGGGAGCTGAACAAGGTAGGAAGGTGCTGGAATCCCAACGGACCAGCCACATCCGAGCCTGCAGCTCTGAGGCCCCTGGGAGCCTGGTGTTGAAGTCAGAGGAGCCTGGGAGCCAGAGGGATATCTGACAGGGTCTATACATTTCATATTTGAAATGCTTTAAGAACATGGATTCCCTGATTTTTACAAAAACAAATGCTGACACTTAAAAATAACAAAATACTAGTGGTGATATTGGTAGATCAGTGTCTTGGGAAATAACACCAAACACAGGAATGAGAGCTACTTCCTTTCCTTTTGTAGTCACTCCACTCCAACAGAGCCTTCCTGCCTGCAGCCTTCATTCATTCATCAGTTTCGTCCTCTGTTCCTAAATAACAGGATTTCAGTCCCATTTCCTGGCTACCTTGTTTTAATGTATAACACATTTATGTGGCTAATTTTGGTATTGACCTAACAGCTATTAAGTATTCATTCAATGAAGACTTAGTGAAAGTAGACAGTCAGGCACTGGGCTTATTGCTGGGGATTCAACAGTGAATGAGACAGAGTGTCAAGATAGGGTGGTTAAGGGTCAGGATGATGGTTAAGCCTGTGGGCTCTGGAGTGAGGCTGACTACATTCAAGCCTAGCCCTTCCACTTTCTAGCTCTTCTAGCTGTTATGTACTGTTTCTGTGCCTCAATTTTCTCATCTATCAAAAAAGTGATAATAATAGTAATTATTAATTAAAAATCTTATAGGGTTATTATGAGCATTAAATGTCTTCATAGTCATACATGTAAACCACTTAGAACAGCACTTGGCAGCCACTAAATATTTAATAACTGGCATATGTTAGTATGTTAAAGGGTTCTGCCCTCAAATTCTTTATAATTTAGTAAATAGAGCAAGGATATTGAAATAATTCTTTGATGCACTTGCAAAAATTGTGTGGAAAGATAATACTGAGGAGATTAAATTTTATGCATCTATCAACTGCAAATTAATAGAATATAGACTACTGAATTAACTCCCAAGGCATAGTAAAGATTTATAATTAGAGCTTCATTTTTTTTGTTTTGTTTTGTTTTGTTTTTTTGCGGTACGCGGGCCTCTCACTGCTGCGGCCTCTCCCGCTGCGGAGCACAGGCTCCAGACGCGCAGGCTCAGCGGCCATGGCTCATGGGCCCAGCCGCTCCGCGGCATGTGGGATCTTCGCAGACCGGGGCACGAACTCGTGTCCCCCGCATCAGCAGGCGGACTCTCAACCACTGCGCCACCAGGGAAGCCCTAGAGCTTCATTTTAATAATGAAGCTCGGAGGCTAGAGAAACTAAAAGTATTAGATCACTTGATTTTGAAATTTAAACAATGAATTTTTGAAACGATGACAGCCTCTTTTCTATACTGTCCCTTCAGATCATGGCTGGCTAGATTGCAATGTTTAAGCAGCATTTTCCTGACTGTACATAATAATTTGTTTGCTTCTCTTATGTGTCTAATTTTTCATTACTGTGCCAGTCTCACTTTTTAAATTTAATATGTAATTTCAAAGTAGAAAATCAACTCTAGTTTTTATATTAATTATGGGAATTATCCAATTTCTTTTTCCTCTTTCCTTCTCTCTCTATCCCAATAAACCAGAGTGGGAAACCTATGCCAGAAATCCCCACAAAGAATTTCCTTCACTGATAAGAGATGTGTCATGTGCCCATGTCCAGACCAGTCATAGCTAGAAGAGCTATGATGTGGCCATAATCAACATTCATCTCCTGTGTCTAGGGGCAGGCTTACAAACCACTTAGGCCTCCGGGTACCTAAACCATTGTGCAAGGACAGCCACACTTGCCTATGAGATGAAAAAGAAGCTACCAGGACTTTAGCTTCAAGGAAAAACCAAGAAGTGGGGAGAAAAATGCCACCTGTTTAACAAGTAAGAGTCTTATAGTAACACTTTCAGTATTTTGAATACTGCCCAGAAGATAATGAGATAGTGTCTCCCCTTAAAATTTAAAGAGGGACATTTACTATTTATAGAGAAAAATAATTGGCCAATAAAATCCATGGAATCTGTTCGCATTCAAGGTGCAGATGAGAGGGCTGGGTTGAATTGAAATGTTGACTTCAAATATAAAAGTGCTGCTTTGCAGAGGATAATGGCTGGTTGTTTTCGTTTCACGCACAGGTCATGAATGGAACTTGAGTTTACATTAAGGTATGAGGTTTTGGTATAAGTGACAGAGAAGAATTTCTTGAGCACTTTTGCCATTACAAATCAGAATAAGTTGCTAATGGAGAAAAAGTGTCCTATTCCTTTGCCAATTTCTATGAAAGAATAATTTCTTATTTGCTGTGGTTTAAGTATGATTCAAGAAGTTGGGGTTAGATTGTATTTCAAGTCCTACTAGTCCTTTAAATTAACTCTTAGTCATTTGAAGACTCCTTGGGTGAAGTGTTGATGTTCAAGTTTCCCTTCATGAATAGCACTGGTATAGGAGTAGTATAGGAGCACTGGTATAGGCTGCTGGCAAAACAATCACCAGAAAAGGGTGGGTTGCTTGCATTTAAACACATTTGTGAAGGCATATATTTCCACACACTTCCATTTAGCTTTCTCATCCATTACACTGCTATACCAGCAGATGTAGCAGTAAATATATATATTCTTTTTTTGATGAAATACAAATAGGTGCTGGGTGAAGAGGGATGTCAATTAAAAAAACAGTGATATTCCATGCTTGGTAACACCTGAGAGGATGCTGAACACACTTCTGACCACCCTGGAAACTTCTCTTTGTTCTTAAGTAGTATGTATTAGATTTTTTTTTAGCAAAAATATTTTTAAAAAATGAAAATGGAAACTGACAAATAAGACTGGAGAGTATAATTCAGCTCATCTAGTTCACGTCAGAATTTAGATTCAAAATATTTTCAAAGGGATGGAGAAAATAAACGTTCAAAGGGACGTATGTCTAACTCATCTAATATTCCATTAACAGAATGCAGAAAATAATGTATTTACAGGAAGCTATCACCCTACCCTTAAATTCGTTCAAACACATTTCTTTCTGTTTTTAGTTTCATGGACAAAAGGTGGCTATATAATTACCTACCCCGGGAAAACCACAGCCTTTCATTACAATCAAAGTCAATGGGGACTCAGCCAAAGGTTTAGCATATTCCAAGCCCTGTCAATGCTTAAAAAGAAACTGGATAATTCCCATAATTAATATAGAAACTAGAGTTGATTTTCTACTTTGAAATTACATATTAAACTTAAAAAGCGAGACTGGCACAGTAATGAAAAATTAGATACATAAGAGAAGTAAACAAATTATTATGTACAGTCAAGAAAATGCTGCTTAAACATTGCAGTCTAGCCAGTCATGATCTGAAGGGATAGTGTAGAAACAAGGTTGTCATCGTTTCAAAAATTCATTGTTTAAATTTCAAAATCAAGTGATCTAATACTTTTAGTTTCTCGTTATTAAAATGAAGCTCTAATTATAAATCTTTACTATGCCCTTGGGAGTTAATTCAGTAGTGACATCATGTATTCATTATATATACTATGATGCTTTATTGCATATTATATTCTGAAAAAATTAATTTTGCTTGTGGAAGGAGACCATGTTTCAAAATAGTAGGTCAACTCTAGGTCTTTTGAACTGAGTCAACCATATTTCATGATTTTCCTCAAGGTTGCCTCATATGTAGAGAAAATGAAGTTCCCAAAAGCAAATCCTATTTAGTCTGAACATATGAAATGTACATGATCCATATCACTAAACATTTAAGAGGTTGTTCCAGAATCAAGTATTTCTATTGCAAAATCTTCTCTCCTTCTTAGTTTAGTTGTGGAGATGAATTAGCTGGCTGTGTATAGGAACTGATCAAATGTATCTGTTCTGGATAATCATATACATAGTCTTGCTGCTATATTTTCCTTTAAATGCATTCTTGTCACCTTTGACTATCAGAAAGATAAGGAAGGAAGAGAGGAGGGGACGGAAAGAAGGAGACAAAGAAAGAGAGAAAGAGACAACTATGCATGCATGTGCCCTTACTACTAACCCAAACCTTCTTCAGTCCATTCCGGCTGGCATCATTATTGATTTTATCTGCAGCTGCTGCCTTAATTGAGCTCATCCTGACTAATCAGGACAGATAGGCAGTAGGTGGAGTTGGAACCACTATCTGAGTGATTGAGGTGAGCCCTGAGCATCTGAATGTTCACTGAAAGGGAGCTTGCTTTTACTCATGACCTGTCTTTCAGCCTAGTCTGCATAATTGTATAACCGTTCTTAAAAGGGATGCTTAAAAAGGAACTGGGCAGTTTCCTTGCCCAGCTCTCTTCAGTTGAAGACTTGCAAAGGGCTGCTCCACTGATAAGCTTTGTGAGCCCTCCACTCTGGACAAAGTAAGGGAGGAGCTATTCTTCTGGACAATACCCAATACCCTAGGCACTACCTCGAGGCCACCTTTCAATGTTGCCACCCACCTGGCTCTACTTTATTCTCCAGGCCTTCTTTTCCAATCCCCTTTATTCCCTTCTTTTCTACCTTAAAAAATATATTAAGTACCTACTTTGTGTCAGTCATTGTGCTAGATACTGGAGAAATCAAGGGGAAAAACTGCCATTCTTGTCTCAAGCAAGTTTGAGATGAGTGAGGAAGACAGACATTAACCCATCACCAAGCCAATTGCCCTTACCCTGGTCTACCCTGTGCAATGGGAGGCCAGAGGAGAGAGAACTGATTCTGCTTGTGGAGGTGGTGTTGTTAACAAACCAGGTTCTTTTTGCCTGATGCACAGCAAGCCAAAACACTGAGACAATGAGGTTTGCAGAAAAGTAAGGGTTTACTCACAAGGCAGCCAAGCAAGGACAGAGGAGAACTAGTCTCAGATCTGCCTCACTAAAAGTAAGGGGCTCAGGGTACTTATGGTATAAAGAATAAAGCAGCAGGGCAGGTGTGGAAAGCATGGGGAGCGTGGGGAAATGTGATTGGAAAAATGTGCAGTAATCGTCATTCTGCACAAGTGTAACTAAGATACAGGCCTCTGCACATTCAAAATGGAGGTGTTTAGGAATATCTGAGGGTGGAGCTTTTGGCTCTCTGAGGTCAAAGGATCACCGAGTGGACCCTTGCTCATGCCTACTTGGAAGGTCAGTGGTCCTATCCAGTCTTAGCCAGCTCAGCTTGAACTAGACACAGCTGATTCCAAGTTCTTGGAAAACAACTCTGGCAAACATTTTATTGTTTAGGCTACACCACCTGGAGGACATGCAAGTCTTAAAACAACCTTGATTATGCCATGGAGCAACTAAGCCCCTGCGCCACAACTACTGAGCCTGCACTCTAGAGCCAGTGAGCCACAACTACTGAGCTCGTGTGCCACAACTACTGAAGCCCACGTGCCTAGAGCCCATGCTTCACAACAAAGACAAGCCACTGCAATGAGAAGCCCAAGCACCGCAATGAAGAGTAGCCCCTGCTCGCCACAACTAGAGAAAGCTGGTGCACAGCAACGAAGACCCAACGCAGCCAAAAATAAATAAATAAAGTTATATTAAAAACAAAGAAAAGAAAATGAGTGCAGAGATATGAACAGGGATCAGATTAAAAAAATAGCTTGATTAGTGAAGACAGGTGATATGGATTTGGCTAATAATTACCCAGTGTTTCAGTGTATTAGGGGTGGATGGAGAGAGGGTAGATGAAGGGAATGTTAACTTCCTAAAATCCCTTTTCTGTCTTCCAACGGAATGTGTTATATGATCTAAATCTGTTTGGTGAGCCCTGAGGCTCCCCATGATCTTTCCTAATCCGGTGCATCCCTGCCTGGCCAGCCTTTCCTTGGGTTCTCTAAGGCACTGTGCTCTTTCTCAGAGCTTTTGCATGTGTTTCTCCCTCTTCAAGGTAAACATTTGTGCCTACTTGTCCAGCTTAATGCCCAGCCATACTTTAGATTTCATCTTTTTTTTTTTTTTCCATTTTTAATCACTTTTATTTATTTATTTATTTATTTATTTATTTTTTTATTAGTTTCTGCTTTATAACAAAGTGAATCAGTCATACATATACATCTGTTCCCACATCCCCTCCCTCATGCATCTCCCTCCCTCCCACCCTCCCCATCCCACCCCTCCAGGCGGTCACAAAGCACCGAGCTGATCTCCCTGTGCTCTGCGGCTGCTTCCCACTATCTATCTACCTTACGTTTGGTAGTGTATACATGTCCATGCCTCTCTTTCCCTTTGTCACAGCTTACCCTTCCCCTTCCCCATATCCTCAAGTCCATTCTCAAGTAGGTCTGTGTCTTTATTCCCGTTTTACCCCTAGGTTCTTCATGACATTTTTTTTTTTTTTAAATTCCATATATATGTGTTAGCATACGGTATTTGTCTTTCTCTTTCTGACTTACTTCACTCTGTATGACAGACTCTAGGTCTATCCACCTCATTACAAATAGCTCAGTTTCGTTTCTTTTTATGGCTGAGTAATATTCCATTGTATATATGTGCCACATCTTCTTTATCCATTCATCCGATGATGGACACTTAGGTTGTTTCCAGCTCCGGGCTATTGTGAATAGAGCTGCAATGAACATTTTGGTACATGTCTCTTTTTGAATTATGGTTTTCTCAGGGTATATGCCTAGTAGTGGGATTGCTGGGTCATATGGTAGTTCTATTTTTAGTTTTTTAAGGAACCTCCATACTGTTCTCCATAGTGGCTGTACCAATTCACATTCCCACCAGCAGTGCAAGAGTGTTCCCTTTTCTCCACACCCTCTCCAGCATTTATTGTTTCTAGATTTCTTGATGATGGCCATTCTGACTGGTGTGAGATGATATCTCATTGTAGTTTTGATTTGCATTTCTCTAATGATTAATGATGTTGAGCATTCTTTCATGTGTTTGTTGGCAGTCTGTATATCTTCTTTGCAGAAATGCCTATTTAAGTCTTCTGCCCATTTTTGGATTGGGTTGTTTGTTTTTTTGCTATTGAGCTGCATGAGCTGTTTATAAATTTTGGAGATTAATCCTTTGTCAGTTGCTTCATTTGCAAATATTTTCTCCCATTCTGAGGGTTCTCTTTTGGTCTTGTTTATGGTTTCCTTTGCTGTGCAAAAGCTTTGAAGTTTCATTAGGTCCCATTTGTTTATCTTTGTTTTTAGTTCCATTTCTCTAGGAGGTGGGTCCAAAAGGATCTTGCTGTGATTTATGTCATAGAGTGTTCTACCTATGTTTTCCTCTAAGAGTTTGATAGTTTCTGGCCTTACATTTAGGTCTTTAATTCATTTTGAGCTTATTTTTGTGTATGGTGTTAGGGAATGATCTAATCTCATACTTTTACATGTCCCTGTCCAGTTTTCCCAGCACCACTTATTGAAGAGGCTGTCCTTTCTCCACTGTACATTCCTGCCTCCTTTATCAAAGATAAGTTGGCCATATGTGCGTGGGTTTATCTCTGGGCTTTCTATCCTGATCCACTGATCTATCTTTCTGTTTTTATGCCAGTACCACACTGTCTTAATTACTGTAGCTTTGTAGTATAGTCTGAAGTCAGGGAGCCTGATTCCTCCAGCTCCGTTTTTCGTTCTCAAGATTGCTTTGGCTATTCGGGGTCTTTTGTTTTTCCAAACAAATTTTGAAATTTTTTGTTCTACTTCTGTGAAAAATGCCAGTGGTAGTTTGATAGGGATTGCATTGAATCTGTAGATTGCTTTGGGTAGTAGAGTCATTTTCACAATATTGATTCTTCCAATCCAGGAGCATGGTATATCTCTCCATCTATTTATATCATCTTTAATTTCTTTCATCAGTGTCTTATAATTTTCTGCATACAGGTCTTTTGTCTCCTTAGGTAGGTTTATTCCTAGATATTTTATTCTTTTTGTTGCAATGGTAAATGGGAGTGTTTTCTTGATTTCATTTTCAGATTTTTCATCATTAGTGTACAGGAATGCCAGAGATTTCTGTGCATTAATTTTGTATCCTGCTACTTTACCAAATTCATTGATTAGCTCTAGTAGTTTTTCGGTAGCATCTTTAGGATTCTGTATGTATAGTATCATGTCATCTGCAAACAGTGACAGCTTTACTTCTTCTTTTCCAATTTGGATTCCTTTTATTTCCTTTTCTTCTCTGATTGCTGTGGCTAAAACTTCCAAAACTATGTTGAATAAGAGTGGTGAGAGTGGGCAGCCTTGTCTTGTTCCTGATCTTAGTGGAAATGGTTTCAGTTTTTCACCATTGAGGACAATGTTGGCTGTGGGTTTGTCATATATGGCCTTTATTATGTTGAGGAAAGTTCCCTCTATGCCTACTTTCTGCAGGGTTTTTATCATAAATGGGTGTTGAATTTTGTCGAAAGCTTTCTCTGCATCTATTGAGATGATCATTAGATTTCATCTTAAATGTTATTTTATCAAAGAGACTTTCTCAGTTTCTCCAATTTATATTAGCTTTCCTCACCTTTGCACTCTCTGGCCTTGATCTCCTGAGCACTTAGCACAGGTTATAATTATGTGTTTTTTTTGTCAAGGGCTGTGTTGTTCAAGAGGGTAGTCACTAGTCACATGAGGCTATTGAGCACCTGGACTATGGCTCATCTGAATTGGGACATGCTGTACGTGTAAAATACACTTTGACAACTTAATACAAAAAGAGAACATAAAATATCTCATTAATAATATTTAATATTGGTTACAGATTGAAATGATTTTGATACATTGTGTTAAATAAAACATTATTAATTTTGCCTTTTTTAAAAAATGTTGTTACTGGAAGATTTAACATTAATATGATCTCTCTTGTCCTTTCCACTTCTGCCTTGGGACTCCTCCCTCATCCTTTGGTTCTCAGCTTGAGTCACTCCCTTCCTCAGGGAAGGTTTCCCTGTAGGACCACCCTGTCCCAGCTGCTTTTGTGCAGTATTCCTCCAGTATCCTGTTTTGTTTTGTTTTCTTTCAAAGCGTTCCCATTTGTGTGACTATTTGATTTATCTGTGGTGCCTCAGCTAGACTGTCAGCATCATGTATGTCTGTTTTCCTTACCACCTATCCTATACTAAGTACCACATACTTAGTATATATACTTGGTGAAAGAAGTAAACAGTTGAATAAATGAGTCTGGAGCTTGGGAGGCAGGTTGCAGCTATTAAGTTCAGATTCACACTTGGATAGCACTTTCCTGGGTCACTCCTGAGTACTCTGTGTTCCCTTGCATCAAGAACTTGCATGGGGCTTCCCTGGTGGTGCAGTGGTTGAGAGTCCGCCTGCCGATGCAGGGGACATGGGTTCGTGCCCCGGTCCGGGAGGATCCCATATGCCGCAGAGCGGCTGGGCCCATGAGCCATGGCCGTTGAGCCTGCGCGTCTGGAGCCTGTGCTCCGCAATGGGAGAGGCCACAATAGTGATGAGGCCCGCGTACCGCAAAAAAAAAAAAAAAAAAAAGAAAGAAAGAACTTGCATGATTACCTGCACTTCCAAAACATCTCTTGAGGGAGTTAGGAATAACTATTCACTTCCCTTCCCTGAAGGCCCACCCAGGTACCTCCTGTTTCTTTCCAGCTTGATTTTCTAATGAGCTAAGCTGAATTTTGCAAGTCTTACATGCTGAGAATAAATAACAGGTGATTTGGCAGATTTAGTGAAGGATGAAATAGAATATTTTGGCAATTAATGATCTCAATTTTGAATTTTTTTTTACTTTTGTTTTACACGTAATTCATGAACTATGTCAATGAATTCAAAAATTATTGCAGAATCCAGCCTCCCAGAAAGTTCACATTAGAAGAATCAGCATTAGAAATGCTAGAATATAGAAATATAATGAAAGTAGACCCTACATTTTATCATGAATAACTTATGTGATTCTCCTATTAACTATTCAATGGATTTTTACACCTCAAGCTCTTAGCCAGTGTGAGTTATATTCATTTCAAGCTCTGTGATGTTTAATTTGGTTAGCTTTGTCTTTAAATACTAAACAGCTGGTTTTGAAAGCCGAACTTGTTTAACATTCAACAACCAGGTTGAAGAGGGAACTGCTGTTTGCTATGCATGGGGTATCTATATTCAACGATAAATCTTGGTTTAAACTTCAATGTGACACTTCAAAAATAAATGGGGAAAACTGCATAATTATCCCAAACACGTGTACTTGCCTGAGCAATAGTTTAACTCATGCAAACTGGCTGCAATCTGTACAAAGAATATCTTTAAATGTTTAATGTGGCACCTCATGGATGGAAAAGTTACCATTATAATGTTGTTAAGATTGTAGTTTTTCCCTGTTGGTTGGAAAACAATTCTAATTAGGCCAATGATAATGTTGGGTACAAATTATCTACAAAAAGGGAAAACTAAAGATCCTGTATTTCTTTTAGCTCACCTAAAAGCAGTGTTCTTTGAAGGTGGGAAAGAGTAACCTTGTGGATGACTCAAACCAATTCAGTATGGTTACCAAAAAAGAAAAAAAAAACAACTTATTACTAACATTAATGATTGTTCACTATTATCATAAGCAATAATATGTTAAGACTTTTTTTACACTGTCCAAGTCATCTTTGCTCTATGGAATATCTCTTGTTTGTATTTACCTAGATCTCTTCCTCTTCTATCGCAGAAATGAATGCCCTAGGTATTGTGGTGGGCACTGACCTTGAGGGAGTGGGGGTCTAACAGAATTTTTCACCTCTTGTCCATGTGACTGACCCAAGCAACAGGCAGGTGATCCAAGTTGGGACAATGCAATTCCTTTATGGGGACTTTTCAAGGTCAAGTTGCAAAAAGGGAGCCTTTTCCCTCTAGTCATAAGCTCTGGGAGCATGAGTCAGATAAACCCAGGGCTATTTTTTGTTGTTGTTGTTGTTGTTTTTACCTCATGGAGAAGATAATCTGAGGGAAGGAAAATGATAGAAAGATTTGAGAGGGAGAACATCCAACTAAAGAGGTCTGAGTCCTTCATTTCAGGCCCAGAGGTCAGGTCCACATCTGCCTTTTCAGCAGATGGGTTATATGAGCCAATAAATTTCCCATTGTCCATTTTAGCTGGTTCACTTGGTGATTCAGTCACTTGAAACAGGAAACATCATGACATACATCACATTAATAAGGCAGCAACTCAATAAAAAAAATGAAGAGGCCACTACCTTTAGTATCCTTAAATCCAAATACAAAAATGTGGCTTTCACCATCATTCTGTTTGTTTCAAATAAGTTTACTTTCCTAAAAAAATAGAAGCAAAAACAAGCAAAAAAAAAAAACAAAAAGAAAAACAGAAAAACCTCCACAAGACTTCAATGAATTAATTGTTGCCATTCTTAATTATGAGAATTTTAATTTTAAAACATTAAAAACCAGCATTTTATTCAACCTAATCTCTAAAAAGGACCTCCTAATAGGCAATCAGGACAGTCAAAGATAAATATTACATCATTGATGTAAAGTGGAATTTACATCTGAATACTCTGCTGTGAGTTGTCAGAAGCATTTGTCATGATGTTTTTCAAATCCTATCACCTTGAAGCAGCAGTGTCATCTGTCTTTGCTTATAGCGATTTCCATGCTGTGACATTAAGAACAAACTTAATTGACAGTCAGTAGGAACCCAAGGGCAGCACACATGATCAATTATCTAAACATGCTGTGGTTACCGGAGAGAATGGAGTTCATGAATCTCATATAGCAAGGTTTTTATGTAAAAAGAGTTTTGTTCTTTGGTGGCATAGAGCTATCACCTGAATCTGAGTTATTTTTATTTCAAATATATATTAAATGAAAGTTCAATAAGCTTTCCCCCTTTTGAAATCTGGAGAACTTTACTGGTGCAAACTAACCCTAAGTAGAATTACCAATATTAAGAGTGATAGATAGTTTCTGTCAGCTCTTTTCTGAGTATTACTCTTTTGATAGAAGATTCTTGAAGGCTCCATCCTTTATTCTCACAGGTTCTGTCACTGTACTGTCACAATTACATTTCAGGAAAGGAAGAGTCTCTAGAGTGGAGATTGGATTCTGGCATCATTTTTCCTAGATTCCAAAGTTATTGGATATCAAGTTTTTGCTTTAAGAAGTCATTTGTAATAGAGATAATTAATTTGCTTTACCAAAGTGAGTTATTTTGAAACAAATGATTGATAAGTTGTCTGGGAAGAGCTTGCTTTTTACTTGAAGAATTCTGGATAGTAAGCAATATACTCCGGTCATGAAGGCAGGCTTTGGAGCTTGGAATCAGACAGACTTAGGTATGAACCTCACTGCTGCCTTTTACCAGCTGTGTAACCCTAGGCAAGTTTCTCAACTCCTTAATTTCTTCATGTATAAATTAAGCAATGATAGTACCTCCCTCATAAGATTGTTCTGAGAATTAAATGAGATAATGTTTGAAAAGAGCTCAGCAAAGAACTGAGCACAGAGTAATCATTCAATACATTATATTCCTTTAAGAATCATTGCATGTTTCTTTCCAAAATTAAGTCTAGATTGATATATGTATCCTGATGAGAACTGGTTCCAATGGTTTGAAGTATTAAAAGTCCTTTTAAAAGTCCTTTTGGACATGCGTATCCTATAAAATTTGACAACAGTTTAGCAGGACTTAATTTGTGTATATCATAGTTAAGCTTCCTTTCTTTTTATCATTGTTTGGCAGGGTCCCAGAGGTGGTGATAAACAATTTAGAATTTCTGACAGTGTGATAAAACTAGCGCTCATTACAAAACGTACATCTTTATTATAGTTTTGAAAAGTATATTTTATCCTAAATATTTTTATCTCTAAGTTTATAAACTTTATGTTTTCATGAATCAATTATTATTACCTATTACATGTTAGGCACTGTGGTAGGTAATATGGTATGGACCTTGTCCCCAAAGAACAGCCAATCTGGGAGAGGTTTTGATTCGGGCACATATCTAACCACAGTCGCAGTCAGTAAGAGATAAATGAAACGTGCTGTGGAAGTTCAGGAGCAGCAGAGATTTACTTTCAGCTGCGGACGTGAAAGAAGGAGCCACTGTTCGGAACAGTAGTCCTCAATCTTGGCTGAATATTAGAATCACCTGAAAAGGTCTAAAAAACAAAAAACAATGTCTGTGCCCTCCCCCAGATCAATTAAATCAGAAACTCTGGGAAAGGGTCCCAGGCAGGCATAAGTAATTTAAATAATCTCCCCACATGATTATAATATCTAACTACTTTTGAGAACAATTTTCCTAGAAGTAGAAGCAGTAGTTTAGCTGACTGATTGAAATAGGGGTTGGTGGAATTTCCAGGTGGAAACATTCATGCCCACAAAGTCAAGAACATGAGATGGAGCAGAGCACGTGGAGAACAGGGAGTGACGTGGTCTGGTTGGAGTGTAAAGAGTGTTCATGTTTTAAGGCTGTGTTGGGACCAAATTATAGGGAAGTATGAATTTAGTGTTACAAGCATTTAGCTGTTATTTTGAAGACAAAAAGAACCATAATGACATGATCAGATTTGTATTTTAGGGAAACAATGTGAGTAATCTATGATATGTCATCCTGTTGATCACTGTTTGATTTGGCATCCTTACTGTCTTCTTCCTGATAGAAACATGACTTTGTTTAGGTATCCCAGACATTGCTCACATGACTTGAGGCAATATGACTCTCTCTGCCTTCCTCCTGGAATGGATTCTTGTTAGTTTAAGTAACGAATAAGTAATGAATAGTTTTCACCTGGCAACTCTTTAGACCCCAGAAGCAGGCTTGTGAGTGAAATTGGCTCAGTCAGATGGAAGGGAAGGATTTATTTTCAATGAGAACATGCTTTCTTCCTCCTGCTGGAACAAGGACTATTGTTTTAATTTTCACATTAAGAATCTTTGTCCACGAAGAAAATTAGACTTAGGATGAAACAAGAGAGCACAGAGGTTGAAAGAGCCTAAGTCCTTGTTGATATCATTGGGCTGTGGATTAGGTTCTACTCTCCTCTCCCTCCCTTTCCTCTATACTGCCCCTGTACTTGCAGTTGCACAAGGCAATAATTTCCTTATTGTTTAAGACAGTTTGAGAAACAGTTTCTGTTAAACAACCAGAATCACCCTCATAGATCCAAAGGAGCTGGGTGGAAAGGGATAATAATGTATTCAAGGTTTCAAATTGATCAGGAGAATGATGGTACCATTAATAGAAATAGCAATGTGGGGAAGAGGAGCAAATAGTGGTTTTTATCATGTGTTTGAGGGGCTGCTGGGAAGTAGGTACAAACGTCCAGTAGACTTTTGAATATGCTGCTTTGAGATTCGGAAGACAGGATGAGACAAAAGAAACATATTTGAGAGACAACTGTATACATATCTGGAATTTTAAAAAGTAAGTGAGAATCCCAAGACAGAGATTGGAAAAGCTTGGCCTTACCTACCTGCGTCTACAAAATCAATTCACATTTGCATTTATGTTCTTGTTATGGTATCTTACCTCTTCCTCACCTGACTAAGCAGCAACTTAGCTGTGGATCACTGTGGGAACGATTTCTGGGAGTCCCTAGAGGAAGAATCATACAGAATGCCAAGTCTTCTGACCCTAGAAGCTTAGGGGCTAGAGTGGTCCTAGTCCTACAAGGTGAGTCGGCTCTTTATCAGACTTCTGTGGTTTGTCAGTTGAACCTCAATGCAATTTTGTACAGAGTTTCACAAAAACTCCAGGAATTCTTTCATATTCTAGGCCTTACCTTCTCTTGAAACTGCAGTTTTTCTTAAAAATGGATTCTTCAGGTTTTAGCCTGCGCCCCTTCAATCACAGTGCTTCACACTCAGTCCAAGGGTCTAAATCAACCAAAGAAGCCAAACTATTTCTTCCAGTTTTCCCTTCTTTTCCCCCAATCCCTTCTCCATCAAAAGAGTCTCCTTTTCTTAACAGTTATAGAACAAATATTCATTCATATAAGTTACTACAAATAGATACAGGGTGCTGGGGGTTAATTAGGGAGAAGAAAGCGTCTGATATTAACAGCTGATTGTACAGGAGTAATCAGCTTCCAAGGTGACACCAAATGATCCCTGCCTCTTGTAGTCCCTCCCGCATTATATCAGGGATGGACTGTGTGACCAGAGCATATGGCAGAAGTGGTAGTATGTCACTTCCAAGATCAGGTTATAAAACACTGTGGCTTCCATCTTAGGTTTTAAGAGTTAGGAAATGATTGGGGAGTAGAGACATGGAAACAATATGTGCAGTTGTTTTTTGAATAGTTTGTTAGTTGTAATTTCAGGGAAATTAAATTTAGGGAAAACAGGGTAAAATTAAAAATATATATTATTTTCATTTAAAAGTTTAATTTTATATTATTTTATTATATTTGTGTTGTGTTGGAATTGAACTATTTAAGCTATTCTATTTTGCATTTGAAAGCAGACACAAAGTAGTCCTACCCCAAAACATATACAGATATGAATTATGTACGTTTCATAGATATGAACATACTATATATGAATTAATGAGGTATAAATCAATAAGGCTGTAAGATATTAAGTGTATGTCTTTTAAAAAATTAATTAATTAATTTTATTTATATATTTGGTTGCATTGGGTCTTCATTGCTGTGTGCAGGCTTTCTCTAGTTGCGCCAAGCAGGGGCTACTCTTCGTTGTTGTGCACAGGTTTCTCATGGCGGTGGCTTCTCTTGTTGTGGAGCACAGGCTCTAGGCGCACTGGCTTCAGTAGTTGTGGCGCATGGGCTTAGTTGCTCCACTGCACGTGGGATCTTCCTGGACCAGGGCTCGAACTCGTGTCCTCTGCATTGGCAAGTGAATTCTTAACCACTGCACCACCAGGAAAGTCCTAAAGTGTAGTATCTTTAATGCGTATTCCAATGTTCATTACAACGAAGACTTCATTACATAGTCTCACTGTTTTTAAGGAATAAAATGGTGGATATTACAAGAGTTACTAAAGGCTTTAGAGAAAATATCTTGAACATTCATCTGAAAGAGTACTGGTCAAGTATTTTGAAGAATGTCCTCTGATGTGGTTTTATATGGTGTTTTTCTCATGATTGGACTGGAGTTGTAGGTTTGGGGGAGGAAAACCACAGGTGAAAATTACCCTTCTCATCATACCATATCAAGAATATAGCTATTAACTACAGATGTTAATGTTGAACATTCATTTTTAGAGATTTCCATTTGTTCAGTCTTCAGGACTGTGTAATCAGAGACTCATATATTGATGGGGATGCTAGAGCCTAGAAAGTAGGAGATTTTGATTGGAGTTACACCCAGGCTTAGGGCTATCTGGAGGGTGCTGAATCATGGAGGAAAGAAGAAAATGTTTGACTAAATGTTACCACAGAGAAGATGCAGCTGCTGTGGGACCACCACCCACCCCTGAGGCAGAGCAAAGGACCGAGAAATACCTGGCTTCTCCCATTCTCTGAAGCTCCAGCCATTCACTATCTCCCACTGGCTGAGCCTATGTGGATGCCAGTTGACAAGAGAGGGAGGGAAATGTAATGGTCCTAGTAGGCAGGACAGAGCAGGAGAAGGACAGAGTATGGCTCTAAGCCTCAAACAGGGAAAAGACTGGTACTGCTTGTAAAGGGATGTGGTTTGTGCCATAAAATAAGGGTGAACAATTTATGATGGAGCCAAAGAAAAAGATTAATTTCCACTGGGGTGAGAATGCAGCTGATAATGGCCTATAGAGAACAATGTGTTTACAAATGAATGAGGGCTGATTTGGGAACAAAAAGAGCAAATCTGATTATAAATACAGCTGCCACTAAATTTTAAGGAGCTTGATTATATTATTAGAAGGAGGTTTTAAGTCTGCAAATTTAATTTATGTGTAAGGAAAAGTATAGAAATTTTATATGGAATATAGTAATAAATTGGATGGAGATTTGTAAATATCCAGAAGAACAGCCTTAGGAAGTGACCTCTAAGTTCTGTCTCTGTGGATTATGTTGAACTTGATTTCACCTTCAAGAGAAATTCCCACTAAATCTGAAACCATTGTTTCTTCATTTGGGAAATGGAGTTTATATAACATTCATATAGCTCATTCACACTAATTACATTGTAAGTAAGAAATAATGTGAGAACAAACTCATTACTAATGCCAGACTTCAGACTAGTATAGACCATGATTCCAGCTCTAAAATGATCATGTGGTCTTAGATACAAAACTGTATTTATCTCTATAAATAAATACGAACTCCATTCACCTTGAATTCAGCTGAGCTATCTTTGGCAACTAGCACCTAGGGAAGTCTGTAGCTTTTTGGTTTAGGTATTTTTTAATTTGTTTTTAGTCATGGGACATATTATCTCAATTATCTAAATATAGAAAGTAAGCACGGCAATAATCCTTTTTATGTGATTTACCTATATTTTTATGTGATCACTGAGTAAGTCTGGCTTATACATGATTCTAATGAAGAGCTGCTTAAGATTCATTGTGTATTTTACATCTACAAAGAAGAAAATTGCTCATCTACTCATATTCTTAGATCCTATGGAAGAGGGGCACCTTGCCTCCCAAATACCAAACACTGCAGCCAATTCTACCAGAACTTCATTCTTTGGGTATAGAACAATTTTTTCTTTAAAAATACCTATAGGACCTATCACGCCTTAGATAATTGTTATCCTTCCTTACCTGAAACTTATGAATATCATTTAAATACTTTCTGAGGAAGATAATGAAAATTGAGAAATGTACATGGAGTAGTAGGAGGGGGGGAAATACAGCTGGTGGAAAGAAAGGGTCTTACTTCGTTAAAAAAAAAAAAAAAAGGCAAAGAATTTCAAATCCTTCAATTTGGCTTAAGACCAGTCTTGCATATGTTCTTTTGAAACATGATTTTCTGATTGTGAATTGCCTTTACATCATACAATAACAGTTGGAATTTTAAAATAATTATTATCTTAATAGCTAATATCAGAATCCTCTTAGGAGGGAATTATCTTTACTAGAAAAATTCCTTGATCAATGCCTATGCTAGAAGAAAGGCCCACAGGCCTGGACATGGGTGGGTCTCAAGTCTTCTGAGCAGAGAGCTGAATTGTTCTGCCTAACCAAAGGAGTTTTTGTAGCTCCTAGAACTGTAGAACAAGGAAGAATTAGAAGATAGAACTAGTTGATAATGGCTTTATGGTCTGTAATGTGATCACTCTTGTTGACCTCCAATTCTCCAGTAAGATCTACTAAACTCATAATTATATATGTGTATTTAGTGAAAAGAAGTGATGGGAGTTTCATGTCTGGGGTGATGTAGTATAAATAGAAACAGTGTCTCCACTTGTGGGGATCCAGAAACCAGAAGAACCCGTGAACAGGGATGCTCCAAGAGAATTTTCAGAAATCTTGAGGTGCACTCTGAACTTGTACCAGCTAGGGAAATGGTGAAGGAGTGTGTGTGTGTATGGAGGTAGGGGTGTTGAGTTAAACTAACTTGGCTCAGAATGGCACAGGGGACCCCAACTGCCATCTGGGTTTCACTGCTTGCAAGTTATGACTGTCCTGGCCACTCCTTCTACACACTCTAACTAGGAGAAAGACAAAAGAAAGAAGGTGAAAGAAAGTGCAGCATAGGTCTGAATCTGAAGGAGCTAAGGTGTCAAGGGCTAATGTGGGCAGTTGAGGACAGAAAATCAATAGCATGAGTCAAAGGTTGTGGCCACTGGCTCTCTTCAGAATTCGAGTGTACTTGAACTTAATACTCTGCTTCTCATGCTTTTCACATTTTTCTGCATGCTTTTTCCCCACCACAAGTCACTGGTTTGTTGATTGTTCATGCAGGTTACTTGAAAGTAATAATAACCATGTGAACAGTAATACTTTATTTTGTACAGATAGCTTCTTATGATTTGCTAAACATTTTACAATCATCTCCTTTGAACTTTACAGTAACTTTGAGGATACATAGGATTTTATTATTATTGTCATTTACAAATAAAGAAAGTAAATTTCAGTCAGGTCGAGTACTTACTCTCAGTCGCACAATTAGCAAGGGTTGAAGTTTTTTTTAATAGCTTTACTGAGGTATAATTGACATAAAATAAATTGCACATATTGAAAACATGCAATTTGATTAATTTTGACATATGTATACACCAGTGAAACAATCACTTCAATTAACATAGTGAATATATCCATCACCCCCAAAAGTTTCTTAGTTTTACTTTATAATCTCTCCCTCCCGACCCTTCTGCATTACCCCAACTCCCATTTCCAGGCAACCACTGATCTGATTTCTGTCTCTATATATTAGTTTGCATTTCCCAGAATTTTATATAAATTAAATCATACAGTATATGTTCCTTTTTGTCTGTCTTCATCACTCAATATATATATATTGAGATTCATCCAAATTGTATGAACATCGATAGTTCATTTCTTTAATTACTGAGTTGTATTCCATTGTATGAATACACACAAGTTGTATATCCACTCACATGTTGAGAGACATTTTGGTTGTTTCCAGCTTTTGGCTATTCCAAATAAATCTGCTATGGACATTCATGTACAAGTCTACGTATGAACGTATTCTTTCCTTTCTCTTAGGTAAATACCTAGGAGTGGAATGGGTGGATTATATGGTAGGCTTATATTTAAATTTTAAGAAAATGTCAAAATGTTTTCTAAACTTGTTATTCAATTATACATTCCCACTAGCAGTGTATGAGACTGCCAATTGCTTCATATTCCTGCCAAAACTTCTCATAGTCAATCTTTTTCATTTTATCCACTCTAGTCCATATATAGTTGTATCTCATTGTGGTTCTATTTACATTTCCCTAATAACTAATGATGTTGAGCATTTTTTCGTGTGTTTATCTGCCATCCACATATCTCCTTTGTTGAAGTGTCTGTTGAAATCTTTTGCCTATATTTAAATTAGGTTTTTAGGCAGGTTATTATTGAGTTCTTGATATATTCTATACACGAGTCCTTTAATTATATGTTTTGTAATTATTTTCTCCCAGTCTGTGGCTTGCATTTTCATTTTTCCTTTTTAAAAAAAATAAATTTATTTATTATTCATTTATTTTTGGCTGCGTTGCATCGTCGTTGCTGCATGCTGGCTTTCTCTAGTTGTGGCGAGCTGGGGCTACTCTTCGTTGCAGTGTGCGGGCTTCTCATGGTGGTGGCTTCTCTTGTTGCAGAGCACGGGCTCCAGGCATGCGGGCTTCAGTAGTTGTGCTCACGGGCTCTAGAGCACAGGCTCAGTAGTTGTGGTTCACAGACTTAGTTGCTCCATGGCATGTAGGGATCTTCCCAGACTAGGTCTCAAACCCGTGTCCCCTGCATTGGCAGGCGGATTCTTAACCACTGTGCCACCAGGGAAGTCTGCATTTTCATTTTCTTAACAGTGGTTTTTAAAACACAGAAATTTTTTATTTTGATTAAGTCCAATTAATCAATTTCTTTCTTTATGAATTATGCTTTTCATATTGTATCTAAGAAAGTTTTCCCAAAGTTACAATGTTTTCTCCTGTAGGTTTTATAAGTTTTAGGTATTTCATTTTAGTTTATCATCTATTTTTGAGTTAATAATTTTATATATGGTGTGGAAAATGAATTGAAATTTTGCAGGGTTTTTTGTTGTTTTTTTGCATCGGATTTTCAATGGTTCTAGGACCATTTCTTGAAAAGACTATCCTTTCTCCACTAAATTCCCTTTGCAGCACTACCAGTTTAATCATTCTCAGGCCTAGAGTAGGAAATGAAAGCTTAAAGATCTATGATTTGAGACTCTTGGATTGAAGGATGTAGTGCTTTTAAATGATTTCCCCATTTTGTAAGAGTCTCTTTAGTCAAAGACCAGAGTTCTCCTGTCAACATTTATTATAGTCATCAACTTTGGGGCAGAGTGTCCAAGGCACTTGTGAGTAACTGTGAAAATTAAAGTGTCTATTTCCCCCTAAGCACATGTCAAACTCTCATCTGTCAGTCAGACAGATCTAGGAGGCATTGTGACCTCAGCTGAGTAAGCCCTATTATTATATACAGAAAGGACTCATTGAGATCATCACTGTCAGAGAAGTCAAAGGACAATATATAAGTGGGAGAATGTAATGCTTGATCTGATCCAAACCAATTAATATAATTTTCTGTTTAAGTTAAATTTGCTGATATGATGCTGGTGCAGGGTTTGATTCATAAGGATTTGGTTTAAATCCTAATAAAAGAAAGAAAATTAATCCAGAAAGAATAAGATCTAAAAATATATTATGATGGATTTCCTTATCACTATTATTATTAATATAACACAGTTAATTATATTCGTAGTAATATAGTAATCATTAATATGCTGATACTACAATCATTATGTGTCAATTTTGATTTGAAAAGGAATCACTGAGACTTTGGTTATTGGTGATTTATTATTTCTCATTTGGAGTTGAGGAATGGCTCATTTTACCCTACATAGTCAAAAAACTTTGTTTCAGCGCTTACACAATGAACAAGAAGTAATGTGTTCTTAGTGTTTTATGTCACCATTGTTTCTATGTCTCTACGAGAAGAAAGACATTCTCCTTTTAAAACCAGAAATATATCCTGCCTGAAGTAACTTGAAAACTTCCTCATTGTGAAGTCTGCAGGGACATCAAGGATCACAGAGATTTCTGTTACTCAGATATATCTTCTCCTTCATCTCTTAGTGTATTTGTGGCTACACTTCCTACAGGGAGGGACAATTTTACAATCATGACCAAGGGTTGCTTCAAGATTTGTTGAACATATAGATGTTTCATTCATTTTGAATTAATTTTTATATATGGTATGAGATCCAAATTAATTCTTTTGCACATAGATATCCAGCTCTACAAGAACCATTAGTTCAAAAGACTAACCTTTCTCCATTTAATGGTCTTGGCACTCTTATTGAAAATCAATTGACCAAAGATGTATGTATTTAGTTCTGGATTCTCAAGTCTATTGAGAGTCCAGAAACAAATATATATCTACCTTATGCCAGTAGTACACTGTTTTTGATTACTGTAGCTTGGTAGTTTTAAAAAGTTTTAAAAATCTGGAAGTATCATTTCACTTTGTTCTTTTTTCAAGATTGTTTTGGATATTTGGAGTCCCTTGAAATTATATATGGATTTTAGGATCATATTTTTTGTTTGCTATATAAACTTTGACTTAATTCCTATCTTCAATATAATTCCCCCACCCTCATCTGTGCCAGAGATGCTCTATCTACTGTCCAGGAAATAAGTCTCCAGTCCTCTTCTGGGTAGGGGAATAGTAGTTGCTAGTTGCATGGAATCAGGAAGAGTCTCTAGGTGTCTGGCTGTTTCTACTTCTTTTTTAAAATATACATTTTAAGCTTTTATTAGAAGAAAAATAAAAGGAAGAAAATGAATTCCGAGAAAACTTCTTGACCCACAGAGCTTGAGGTTTAGCCTCTGATTGCTTTCCTATTTTGCTTTGTCAATAAAAATTTTTTCCCTTACTACCTCTTAATCTAACTTTCAATCAATCTTTATATGTTTAGTACCTCCTTTAGGCTACTTTCATAAGTACCTGATGCCATCAATTTCTGAGTTTTTCATGAGTTCTGGAACAAAATGGAAATCGAGTTGCTTATTGGTTCTCTCCATTGTTGACTTAGGGCTCAGCTTTCTTGTATCTAGGTTAGTGACCCCATGTCTATCTGCTTTCCAGCATCTGAAATGTTGCTGTTATTGTTTCCTCTATTCCTGTCTTTGTGTCTGTGGGGTTTTTTTCCTTTAAAAAGCCTCTTTACTGTCACTTTTAGGGTTCAGGAAGGAGTGAGTCTAAATGTATGTGTTCAATCTACCATTACCATCTTTTACTGGAAGTCTCCTTAGCAATTGTTTCTTTGTATAATATATTTATTATAATAGCTTATATTACAATTATTTAATAGCTGCATTATATTCTATTGTGGGAATATATGATCATTTATTTAATAACTTTCTTTTGGGTCATTTCCAATTTTTTAGTTTTAGAAGCAATACTGTGATGAACATCTGTGTAGAAAATTTTGTACATGCCCATAAGTATTTCCCTAAAATAAATTCCTAGAACTGGTATTATTTAATCAAAAGGTACACACATATATTTAGAATTCTGATATTTATTGATAACCCAGAAGAGGGGTTTTATTGATTTAATGTCTACTAGCTGTTTATGAAAATGTTCTTTTCCCACACACTCATCAACATTAGGCATTATCATTTTAAAAATTCCCTTATACTCTTATTTTTTATTTTTTCAAGTTGGAAGTGAACTCAACACAATTGGTTTTGCTATAATGTAATTATTAGAGAGAATGGATTAAAATCCATTATTCTAAAACTGAATAAATTATATTTGGCAGAAGTCTCTAAATTGTAATCAATTTATATTAAAAAAATAAAACTCTCCATAGAGCAGATCATTTGTTTTGGTTGTTTAGAAATATGTATTCCTACTAAGTATTTAGCAATTTCAATAGGGGACTCTCTTACTCAATTAGATATTCACTGAGGAAAAGTGAAACTTACTTCCTATGGAATTGGTGGAAATTTTATAAATCCTACTTAAATAATTGTGCTACTCACTGTAGAACAAAATGTTAAGGGACTTGATCAATCATTTGTTCATGTCTGGAGCAGAGCTGGGACTCTTTTTTTTCTGTATCTGTTAATTTAGGGGAAATATCCTGGCCTTGCTTGAAGGTATTCCTTTGGCCATAGCAGAAAAAAATGGAAAGATCATGTATTCAGGAATGAGTCATAGTTAGCTGCTCCAAAATTTCATCCAGTAACGTTAGCCTTATCTGCTGTTTATTTGGCCTTTAAAGAGTATGGAACTGTTCATAATAGCACTAGAGAATGCCTGTGAACAAAGCTGATTCCCTCCTGTTCACATTTATTAAAATCCTAGAGACAACTAGCAGTTACGAAAGATTGTTTGAATGACAAGCAATTCATCAATCCCAAGTGAACTGTGACTTTCAAATACATTTTTAATTGCTGAACCCTTTCTTTACATGAAATTTTAAGTCTTTTTTTTTTTTAGATATTTGAAATACAACTTTATTCTGATTCTAAACAAAAAGGAATGGGAATGACAGTAACAAACAAGATTCCACCACTGAATATTGTGATGTGACTGTAGCAGTCTTACATTTGAAACTCAACGAGGAAACAACTGCGTTCCAAAACACCTAAATATGCAGGTCCAAAAAAATGAAGTTTTTTTGTTTTTTTTGTTTTTTTTAACTGCCACATTCACTCCAAAACCCATTCATCTGCTTCAGCATCCCAAAGATTAAGCACATGTTCTGCTTAGCTATATAATAAAGTGGCAAACACGCTGCACCACTGACATCACAGGACAGTTGCCTATAAAACTAGACTTCTGACGCTGGGCTCCAGCTTCACTTTTCTCACAGGTCATCATCTTCATCCGGGAGGGCAGTTGTCTGAGCAACCTCTAGATCGTGCTCGTACTGCGCTGCCAACGCTGGGTCCATGACCACCTCTGGCGGGGCGAGAGCAGGCATGGCGACAAACTCCAAGTTAGGGTCTCCCATCAGTTTTCTAGCAAGCCAGAGGAAGGGCTTTTCAAAGTTGTAGTTACTTTTGGCGGAGATGTCATAGTACTGAAGATTCTTCTTTCGGTGGAAGACAATCGACTTTGCCTTAACCTTTCTGTCCTTAATATCCACTTTGTTGCCACACAACACGATGGGGATGTTCTCACACACTCGTACCAGGTCTCTATGCCAGTTAGACACGTTCTTGTAAGTAAGCCTCGATGTTACATCAAACATTATGATGGCACACTGAGCTTGGATGTAATAGCCATCTCTCAGTCCACCAAATTTCTCCTGGCCAGCTGTATCCCATATGTTGAACTTAATGGGTCCTCTGTTGGTATGGAACACAAGGGGATGGACCTCAACGCCCAAGGTGGCTACATACTTCTTCTCAAATTCACCAGTCAGATGGCGTTTCACAAATGTAGTTTTCCCAGTACCGCCGTCACCAACCAATACGAGCTTGAACTGCACTTGGGGCTCTCCTTGCGCAGCCATCGCGATGCTTCCAGAAGCGTCTCCACGCCCGTCTGACTGAGGAAATTTTAAGTCTTACTTGCTTGACTTCCCCTCACTTCTGACAAGGTGAGCAATCTCCATCAGATGGAAATGCCAAGAACACTTTGCTAGCCCTCTGGAAGAGAGGCAGTTAACTGAGTGTCTCCTTCTTATGATTGTCAAAATGTTTGGAGAACACATTTTGTAACTGTATGTCTCCTTTCCAACTTTTCTTCTGGTGTAATCCACTTATTTACTTGCTCTATGGTGATGATGAGTTTATATTCATATTTTCTCTTTTATTAAATATATTTTGTCAGCTTCTAATTCACTGAAAAACAGGTTAAAAAACAAAGGAAAAGGAAATTTTCTTTTTTACATCTTTATTGGAGTATAATTGCTTTACAATGGTGTGTTAGTTTCTGCTTTATAACAAAGTGAATCAGTTATACATATACATATGTTCCCATATCTCTTCCCTCTTGCGTCTCCCTCCCTCCCACCCTCCCCATCCCACCCCTCTAGGTGGTCACAAAGCACCAAGCTGATCTCCCTGTGCTATGCGGCTGCTTCCCACTATCTATCTACCTTACGTTTGGTAGTGTATATATGTCCATGCCATTCTCTCGCTTTGTCACAGCTTACCCTTCCCCCTCCCCATATCCTCAAGTCCATTCTCTAGTAGGCCTGTGTCTTTATTCCTGTCTTACCCCTAGGTTCTTCATGACTTTTTTTTTCTTAAATTCCATATATATGTGTTAGCATATGGTATTTGTCTTTCTCTTTCTGACTTACTTCACTCTGTATGACAGACTCTAGGTCCATCCACCTCATTACAAATAGCTCAATTTCGTTTCTTTTTATGGCTGAGTAATATTCCATTGTATATATGTGCCACATCTTCTTTATCCATTCATCCCATGATGGACACTTAGGTTGTTTCCATCTCCGGGCTATTGTAAATATAGCTGCAATGAACATTTTGGTATATGATTCTTTTTGAATTATGGTTTTCTCAGGCTATATGCCCAGTAGTGGGATTGCTGGGTCATATGGTAGTTCTATTTGTAATTTTTTAAGGAACCTCCATACTGTTCTCCATAGTGGCTGTACCAATTCACATTCCCACCAACAGTGCAAGAGTGTTCCCTAGGAAAAGGAAATTTTAAAAAAATGGCACAGACAATGGGGACCCCTCAGAGATTCCTAAAAAGAATGATGAATTAATTATACTTTTAGTTTAGAAAGATATGAATAATACAGGTAGCTTTGTCAAGATAGATTAAAGAGGGGACTTCCCTGGCAGTCCAGTGGTTAAGACTTTGTCTTCCAATGCAGGGGGTGCCGGTTCGATCCCTGGTCGGGGAGCTAAGATCCCACATGCCTCGGGGCCAAAAAAAACCCCAAAAAACATTAAACAGAAGCAATATTGTAACAAATTCAATGAAGACTTAAAAAAAAAAAAGATAGAGGGCTTCCCCGGTGGCGCAGTGGTTGAGAGTCCGCCTGCCGATGCAGGGGACACGGGTTCGTGCCCCGGCCTGGGAAGATCCCACATGCCGCGGAGCGGCTGGGCCCGTGAGCCACGGCTGCTGAGCCTGTGCATCCGGAGCCTGTGCTCCGCAATGGGAGAGGCCACAACAGTGAGAGGCCCGCGTACCGCAAAAAAAAAAAAAAAAAGATAGGTTAAAGGGGAGTTCAGACTGGAAGCAGAATGACAGACTAAGGACATTATAAAAGCTCTTGGCCTCCAGGGGTTCACAGCCAAGAAGAGGACTACAACCCTGTATATCAGACAGGTTACAGTCACAAAAACAGAAACCATTCTTGTTATTTCAAACAGAGGGATTTTAATGAAGAAACTTGGTTACAAAGATGTTGGAAAAGCTGGGAAGCCAAACATGAAATTGTGAGACAACACAGAGTTTAGCAACAACGAGAAGCACTAGCACTACTCTGAAGGGAAAGAGAGAGGAAGGAGGTGATGTGACAAAGCCCCAGCTGCGGCAGTTTGACTGGAGCTGCACTCATGGTGAGGACTGTCTGGAATGTGCTAAGTCGTGGAGGAAGAAGATGTCTGATGAAGGTTACTACAGAGAAGATGCAGCTGCTGCAGTGGGGACAACCATCCACACCTGAGGAAGACAAGGGAGGGAGAAATACCCTGGCTTCTCCTTTCCTCCCATGCTCCAGTCCTTCACAATCTCCCACTGGCTGTGCCTACCTGGATGCCAGTTGACAAGAGAGGGAGGGAAATGTAGTGGTACTACTAGGCAGGACAGAACAGGGAGAGGACAGAGTATGGGACATAGTATGAGCCTCAAACAGGCAAAAGACTCGTAATGCATGGAAAGGATGTGGTTTGTACAATAAAATAAGTATGAACAATTTATGATGGAGCCAGAGAGAAAGATCAATTTCTACTAAGGTGAGAGTGCAGCTGATAAAGACCCACAGAGAACAATGTTTTGCAGATGAATGAGGGCTGATTTGGGAACAAAGGAAAGAAATTCGATTATAAATATAGCTGCCACTAAATTTTAAGGGGTTTGGTTGTCTTACCAGAATTTTAAAGGAGTCTGAGAGCATAAATCCTTAGATTTTCAAAGACATTTTAAAGTCTACTGTCAACTTATGCATGTAGAAAAACACACAGAAGTTAATTTTAAAAAATGGATGAAGATTTGCTAATATTCAAAAGAAAAATGGCTTATGGAATTGACTTTTAAGGGCTCCAAAGAGAGGGACCTTGAGCTTTACTGTGTGACATTCAGCTTGATTTCAAGAGAGTTGACTTCTGCCACTGTACTGAGACTTTGGGCAGAGCTTTTGGCCTTCCTGTTGCTTGCAAAACCATTGAACAATTATGCGCGCATTTTAAATGCCCAGAATTACCACAAAGAACACGAGACTAAACTCACTGTTAATGCCAGACCTCAGACTATACACCATGATTCCAGCTCTGAAATGATTATATGGTCCTAATATCATAGCCATATTTATTACCATACATAAATATCAACTTTCTTCCCTTTGAATTTGACCAAGCTGCCTTTGGCTGCTATTGTACGTTTCTTCGGCTTCTTTGTTTAGGTGTAGTTTTCACTTGATTTTTAAATCCTGGGATATAGTTA
Source organism: Hyperoodon ampullatus (assembly GCF_949752795.1). Lineage (NCBI taxonomy): Eukaryota > Metazoa > Chordata > Mammalia > Artiodactyla > Ziphiidae > Hyperoodon > Hyperoodon ampullatus. Next base: position 70,074,369 of record NC_136922.1, read on the forward strand.
TCTCATTTTCTAAATACAAATAAACATGCACAAAATTATTATTTTTTCACTATTTATACTGAGTGAATCTATCATGTATGTGATTCTATTGAAGACCTAACTATAATTCTTTATGTGTTTCTATATCTATAAGGAGGATACTTGCCCTGGCTTCTAGGGTCTTAATGTATGTACTATTCCCTTCATTTTCTCATATTTTGCCCTACATGACCCTAGTCTATTCAAGAGCTCAACATTTAATTTTGCAGACCGGATTTTCTAAAACGTTTAAGGATTCCATTTATCTCTGGGCTTTTTATATTAAATACTTAAACATTTATTTGTAAGATTTCTAAGCAATTAGTCTTGACAAAAATAACACCATCATTCTGATATTGAGTAAAATTCTAAAAGTTTTGTAACTGGTTAACACAAGGATGTTCCAGAAGACTCATTTGGTGAAGCCTATTCTAGCAGCACTTCAGGTTTCCATAGTAACTATGGAAAATCACTGGGGCCCTCAGTTAAATGCCATTATGTACAGAGTAGAGCCCTAGACCTTTTAGATCTGGAGGAAACCTTCTAACTGGTGAACTGTTTCTACCTTTACATGTGAGGGAAGAAAATAAATTTCTTTTTCTGATATTTTATTATTGAGACATTTTCAACAATGCTTTAGAGTGTCATCCTCCTCTCTTGTTTTCTTGTCACAGTTTATATAGAAGGTCCTGGAATATAGTCTGGTTTGGTGCTTTCGCCACTCTAAGAATGACTACTCTTCTATATATCTAAAAATCACATTTGAAATGAAATTATAACATACTGAGGACTATTTAGTCTTTTATCTTGAAGCCAGAAGAAAGAAATTTTTATAGTATTTGGATTCTGAATATCGGCTGGTTTGAATTCTTAAGTCTTTAATTAGAAACTTGATTAGTATGAAAAAAAAGTTGATTAGGATGAATTACAGGGGTGATGGTGAGATAGAAGGAATCTAATTTCATCGAGCTGCTTAAATCCCTATCCAGGTGGGTCTAATTCCCCACACAGAATTAAGATGAACAGAGCTAGCTGCTCAAGTTTTCCTGGTGGTCAACAATACTATGGAACTGTTCTTGAATGTATTCAGTGCTTTTGTGGACTCTACGTTCTCTTTTACTCTTTTCTCTCTCAAACTCTCTGCTTTCCCTCCCTCCCTCTTTAATAGAAATCATATATAAATACAGGTTAAGATGGACTTTTGACAGGGATTTCATATTTCATAAACCTTATAAAAAGAAGTGTGACGTGGTGATGCTATTCTTTGCTGGGTACAAGCAGACATCTTACAGTCCTGAAAGTGTTAATACAGCTTTCAAAACAGAGACTGGTGAAATCAGGCCCGAGGCAAGGTCACCCTGACCACTCTTCCCAGAAGAAACCCAATCTGGGATCTCAGGAGTTCTCTATGGGGAGTCCTGGATGAGAAACACCTGGGTGCCCTGGAATGGGAGGCCCCACCTCCCAGGCTAGTCTATAAAAAGTTTGGCTCAGTGCACGTGTGGAGCAAGCCCCACCCCTCGTGGAAGACGCGCTTCTCTCCCTGCTCAGAGGCACAGTGGAGCAGTGCCTTGCCCCAGAGGCCATCCAAGAGGCCAAAGGCTTACTTGCAGCAAAGTGGGCTTCTGGAGCTGAACCCGGGACCCCAATCTGACATCTGTCAAGGTATGAACACAAATGTTTTTTTCCTAGTATTTCACAAAACTTTGAGATGTGTTATAGTTTGTGTGATACCATGGTAATGAATTTACCCTTCAGTCTTTTCATTAGGGATACCTTCTAAAAGAGCTGAGAAATAACCCTTCGTAAAAAGCATTATACTCCTCTTGCTTTTTTTCTACTTTTGCATTATCATGTCTTTGGAATGTTTCTATTCTCAAGCATTCTGGGGGCTGGGGTCTCACAAGGTAAATTGTTTTATGCTTCAGGCTGTAATTAGTTACCTTTAGGTCCCGTTTCCATCTCTTAAAAACTTGTAGGTATCTTCATCTGCCTAAGGCCCTTCTCTTATTGTCTTTGTTGATTTACACTGTTTTGTTTCAGTCATTTGACACAATTTGTTTCAATGTTTTTGTATCACTTACACATAACGTAAAAATTACTATCTTAACCATTTTTAAGTGTATAGTTTATGGGTATTAAATACATTCACATTGTTGTGCAGCTATGGCCACCATCCATCCCCATATCCCTTTCATTTTGTAAACTGAAACCCTATACCTATTAAAAAAAATTCCTCATTCTCCTCTCCCCTAAACCTGTGGCAACTATCATTACACTTTCTGTCTTAATGATTTTGACTAAGTGCCTCATATAGGTGGAACCAGACAGTTGTTTTTTTTTTTGTTTTTGTAACTGGCTTATCTTACATAGCATGGAGTCCTCAAGTTTCATCCATGTGGTAGTTTATTTAATCTCCTTTGGTTCTTGGGAGGACGTGTAGGGGGTCAACTGGTTCAAGGGCCAGAGTGGGGGACGCTAAAGGGCCACTCTCTCTTTGGTTAGGTTCTTAACCTTTAAAAAAAATTTGTTTTAGGGCTTCCCTCGTGGCGCAGTGGTTGAGAGTCCGCCTGCCGATGCGAGAGACGCGGGTTCGTGCTCCCGGTGCGGGCGGGTCCTACGTGCCGCGGAGCGGCTGGGCCCGTGAGCCATGGCCGCTGAGCCTGCGCGTCCGGAGCCTGTGCTCCGCGGCGGGAGAGGCCACAGCAGTGAGAGGCTCGCTTACCGCAAAAAAAAAAAAAAAAAAAATTTTTTTTTAAAGTCTGTAACAGTTTCGCTGTCACTCCCAACACCCAGTCCCCCAGAAACCACATTGCAGGAGCCTGTTTTTATGGGAAGTTCTTAGAACTCCTAACCATCCCCTACTCTTCACTTTCCACCCCGTTTTTTCTCTGTAGTGGTACTAGGGTATTTTGCACTTGATTACATATGCTTCACTCTCTTCTCTTTATCCCATCACCCCCTAAATAGGTCTTGGGAGAGAGGCTAGGGGACGGTGGGGGGAGGGGCAGAGGTGGAGGAAGAGTGGGAAAGAAGTTACCTCTTTTGTTATTGATATTTATATGAAAAAAAGTTTTGGTGGCAGCAATCTCCCTGTCCCCATCGCTGTTAGAGGCCTAATTTTATACCTATAAACATATTAAAAAGCAAGTGAGACTTGGATTATCATGCTAATATTGTCAAAGTTTAAATAACTATATATTCTCTATGACTGCAATGAAGGGCTTATGGGGGCGGGGGAACAAAACTTGATTACCTTTCAGTCAAGATTTCTTTCAGCTGTATTTTCTAGAGCTGGACTTCTAGTATCTGACTCACTGTACTGGTAGCTGTGGTTTTAGCAGGTGAGTTGAGTCCAGAGGCTACTTTATAAAGATGCTCCTTGCCTGGGAACATTCTGAAGTGGATAGGGTATCTACATTAAAATAGAGAAGCTAAATTGCTCATTTTGGGCCCGAGCCTTTAGCCTTACCACTAACCATGCCATGAAAGGACATTAAGGTAACCCAAGAGTGGAGAAAAAAGAGGGCTCTGAAAAAGTCCAGATTAATTTTTAAAATGCATTCTATGACTAAGAAACATTTTAGACTTGGACTCAGTACAAAATTTCAAAACTTAAGCTCAATGAGCCATAATAGGGCTAATCATAAAATTCTTAACTGTAACAGCATTTAATTACTGCAAGCTGTTAGTAATGCTAACAGCAGTTAGATGCTACACCACTATCTTTTCAAACAGAACTATCTCAAGTAACCTACAAAATAATTACACTTCAAATTGCTCCCTAGGCTTGAGACCAAAAGAGAAAAAAAGAAAAACGGAGAAAGTAAAATCAGGCAAAGACAGAAAGCTTTTACGTTCTGTAGTATTTTTTTAATCTCAATTTATTGACATGATATGATAATTATAATTGAAGTTATAGCTGAATTCCATGAATTCAGATCTGGGAAGTGAAAATTCAGAGGCTTATTCATGTTACAAACAGTAATTTGGGCTTCCCTGGTGGCGCAGTGGTTGAGAGTCCGCCTGCCGATGCAGGGGACACGGGTTCGTGCCCTGGTCCGGGAGGATTCCACATGCCGCGGAGCGGCTGGGCCCATGAGCCGTGGCCGCTGAGCCTGCGCGTCCAAAGCCTGTGCTCCGCGGCGGGAGAGGCCACAGCAGTGAGAGGCTCGCGTACCGCAAAAAAAACAAAACAAAAAAACAGAGTAATTTGTTCAAAATATCCTGCTGAGAAGAAAATTGCCTTATGTCTTTGAGGGGTCATCATAGTTTTCACAGTGTCTACAACAACCCCATTGTAGGACATAACAGATAATTGAAAACAAAAGCTGAATTTATTGTCTGTTGGTATCAAGGTTAAAGTAGTGGAATGAAGTATTCAGGTTAAGTGATGCTATTAATGCAATGCCTTCACATGTAGTACGTCTAGCACATTAATACTTAATATGGCACTTATGCTTTTCATATAAAACTTCCACTCTCGCTTGTAATTTGAATATTTTTTAGAAGATAGGGCATTTTTTCTTTGTGAAAATTTTTTTCTAAAAGCCTTTTAACTGTAGGTTAAACAAGCAATTGTGTCATGATCAAAGAGAACGAAAACTAACCTGAGGGATAAATCATTACTACTGGCAAACACATGAGTTTATTGTCCTATCCAGTAAAATAAAAACATACCATTTTCAAACGTGTCAATATCGGTAATACATAGGCTCATGAAAGCAACCATATCAAACTCAAAAATTGTATTAAGGCTCTATTTTTTCAAAACCTTGAGAGAAAGAAATAGTTTGTTTTTCAGACATTTAGAAAAGAATACGTTCCCTCATTTTCCTCCATTTCCATCTTTTCCCTCTCCTTGCATTCCATGTTTGCCCACAGTAATTTTGTTTACTCTTTCCTATTGTCCCTCTTCTCTTTTCTCCCTCTCTCGTGCTCTTTTCACATTTTACTTCTGCAGCCTTCTTCTAAAGAAAAGACAGAAGCATCAAATTATGTAATGTTTATTCAAAGTGTTGATGAGACCTCAGGGTCTTCAGTATTATACAAACCAGAGCCAATGAGAAGGCACCTATCTTCAAATGTTCTCATTCCTATTCTGCATCTCCAGTGGTAGCCACAAATATTGTTGAATAAATTAACATTATTTGATCAGGCTTAGCCTCCTAAGTAGACTCTCACTCCAGTCTTTATTCACTCCAGTCTTTATTCCCTCCAGTCTGAACTGTATGCTGCTATGAAGAATTTTCAGGCACACAAATTAGGTATATCCTCAGAAATACTTAATGGGTCCCCATCAACCACAATAGGGTCACCACCCTTGGCACATTAGGCTCATCACTATAAGAGCTCTGTCTACAGGTCTAGTTCCTGCTTCCTCCCCTCGCCTTGTTCTAGCCTTCCCCTCTCTGACTTTGATTACTCCTTCTTTTCTCCCTGCTGTCTCATTCTTCCCCCCACTTATCTAACTCTTTAGCAGTCTTCACATTTCAATTCAAATTCTCCCTTCTCATGGTAAGCTTTCCTTAATACCTACTGCTTATGCAGACTAAAGCACAATTTTTTTTTCTGTGCTCCCACTTCATTTTGTAAGTACCCACATATTGACATGTGTTGTAATTCCACTGGCGTTTGCCTGCTTCTCTTTCACATAAGACACAGGATTCTAAACTCTTTGAGAGCAGGACAGGAATTTGGATTCAGGTCTTTTTGACTTGAAGGGTCACTATGTTTTGGGTCATATTGAATGTGAGAAATCAATAGTAAATGGAGAAATGGCAGAAACAACTGCAATTTCGAGTTTAAATGATTGGGCATATGGTGATAACTCGGATCAAGAGAGAATATGGAAGGAGTAGGTTATGGGTGGCAACATTAAACACCCATAGTGAAGGATCTGAATAAAAAAGTGTGAAGAATGGCTTCCCTAAGAAATGCTAGCATTTAAGGCATGAGGACTGGAGCTCAGAAGAAGGGAAAGATACAAGGTTAGAAGCCAAGGTGGGCAGATTTTTAAGAAGAAAACAATTATCACTGGAAAATGCTTTAAAAGTCCATTAAATTTGGGGACTGAAAATAGACCAGTGATAAACAGAGAATCATTCCAAAGAAATCTCAATATCTAGGGTGGGGCAAATCAAATTATAAATTCTAGAGTGAGGTGAAGTTAAGTGTAGATGTAGTATATACGTTACTAAGTTTGGACCTGAAAGTGGGTTAGCAGTGGGGGTTGTGTGGTTGGTGGACATTGCCTTGAAGTGAGAAATAAGTGTATGTGAAAGTATTTCTAATGTACTTGTAGGTTGAAGGAGGGAGCTGGAAGGGATGAAGGGTTTGAATGTACAGAAAAGAGGAAATATAATTGAAGGAACTAGTGTGCAGAGGAAAAAGAAGGGGACAGGATGCAGAGCACAAATGGAGAGTTTGGCCTGGGGTTGATTTTTCTCTGGAGGGATAGATGGGATACTGGGTGAAGATAGTTATGTTTGAGAAGGAAGGGAAAAAGATTGGATAACTTTATGACTCATAATTCTGATTTTTCTCTTGTTAAATGGAGTGAACCCTTTTACTTCGGATGATATCATAGGTGCCTATTTCTTTGATTTGCCTTTTTGGATTTTGTGATGTCAGGGTGGGCACCACCTTGCCTTGGTTCAGCTTATGAATCTATTGGTGGCAATTCTTATAAGTCTCAGGAGAGCAATTATGTTCTGCGGCTCAATTTAAGAAAGCAAGTAAGGGGTACTAATATACCACACAAGCATTTACCTCCAGTTGTGATAGCTGAAAGTTTAAAAAAATTCTTATGCGGAAAAATAATTTTTTCTGGACTATTTAAGTAGTCATTAATTCAGTTAAAGCAAGCAAGCTTTGCACTGTGTCTCTGCTTACTTCGGGACTTTCATTGCACAGTGTGTTTGGAGATGTGCATATAATACTTGGCAAGTGTTGAAGAGCTCAGCAACATCAGTCGTCATAGAAGTCAAGTGGCACACAATTATGACCAAAAACCCCAATGTAGCCCAGGGATCTACATGAGGAAGTCAGCATTTTTGTCCTCTTACCTCAAATCTTTGGGCAGTGTAACTTTCTGTAGGCCATATTTTAATTCATATTTTAAGGAATATATGCATTTAATTCTGCATGACTGCATAGGGCATAGTTATCAATACTCCTTCAAAATCTTCACTATGATTAATTCATGAAATCTTTGCCTTCATGAGCTCATATGCCTTGTACTTTTAAGTATAGTCTACTTTAAATATTTAATAAGTTAATGAAAAACCTTTTGAGCATTTAGTTTTATAAATGGATTTATTTGAACATGTATTAGAACTCAACATAAAGAGAGCCTTGGGATTAAGTTTTTTGGCAAAATTATAATAGCTACTATATATAGAGTCCCTACCACATGCTAAAAGCTTTGCATTCATCATCTTATTTATTTGAACAGCCAGTGTCTAATCTCACTGTGGTGTCAGTTTGAACTTCTGTATGTTAACTCTTCAATTCTTCTGTAATGAGAGAATTAGCATTTTTAAAAAATTCCTCCCAACCTAGCCCACAGTTAAGCCAGAAAGAGAAACTAAATAATTGCTATCCAAATAAAGCAACACATGAAATGAAGCAATACTTTCCTTCACAGGGACTGGTTTAGAAAGTGATTAATGCAAGGTTATTTAAAAGTGTTAAATAGACATTAATAAAATTGAATGAATTAATTCAACATTGTGAATACCACACTTTTGATTTTGTTTTATAAATTTATTTTATTTTTGGCTGCGTTGGGTCTTTGTTGCTGCGTGCAGTCTTTCTAGTTGTGGCGAGCAGGGGCTACTCTTTGCGGTGCGCAGGCTTCTCATTGCAGTGGGTTCTCATGTTGCAGAGCATGGACTCTAGGTGCCTGGGCTTCAGTAGTTGTGGCACGTGGGCTCAGGAGTTGTGGCTTGCGGGCTCTAGAGCGTAGGGTCAGCAGTTGTGGCGCACAGGCTTAGTTACTCTGCAGCATGTGGGATGTTTCCGGACCAGGGCTCGAACCCATGTCCTCTGTATTGGCAGGCGGATTCTTAACCACTGTGCCACCAGGGAAGCCCTACACTTTTGATTTTTAAATGTTATACATAGCCTGGAATTACTTGGCTCCTTTTTCATACTGCTTGTGAGGTTCTGATTTTCTGGTGGTAGTTGACAGAATAGTGTAAATTCATAGTTCTAATGGTTTCTTCTTTTAACAGAGCAATATACAATTCACACAGTATTTGATAAGCACCTCTGAATTATCTGCAAGGTTCTGTGATAGGTCTCAGAAGGGAAGACGCTAGGGGTAAGGGTAGGGATTGGGTAGGAAGGATGCAAAAATCAATAAGATATATTTCCTGCCAGTGGAGTTGACACACTATTGCGGGGGGAGGAAGGGATAAAACAAATTACTATGGCACATTTAACAAATGCAGAGTAGTGACCAATGAAGGTACTGAAAACACTACCATTTTTATGATTCTATATTTAAAAGTTAAAATTGCTTTTTAAAAAAAATATTTTAAAGGATGCAACAAAGCATGAGAAAAAGTAGTTATATATTCTGCTTCATTTCCCTTCTTCCACTCTCCACCACCAAGAAGTGCTGTTTTCAAGGATGGAGTCACTCCAGGAAAGGCGTTTGTTAGCACTAGAACTCCTTTCCAAACTGACCCTCCTATTTTCTGTTACAGCTGGCATTTGCTAAGGGCTTTACAATCTAGATGATAAGCCAATTAGCAATTAGGCATTAATGACTCACTGCTGCAGCTCTTAGAGATAATATATTTACAAATTTATAGGAGCTTTCTTTAATCAAAAGATTGGCTGTGGTGGTAGTATTTAGTGTCCACATGGCAAATCCATGGGGAAATATTTTGGAGATGAACTGGGTGTTGAGCGCTCTGTCAAGAACCATGAAGTTCTGAGATTTTGTCCTTGACAGCTAACAAGTTAGCCCACCACAATTAAACAGAAGCTGGCGGAAATTCTGAGACTCCTGGGGCAGACACAGGACAAGTTATGTGATAGGCCTCACAGCAGTAGCGGTAGCCAGTCTCACTGATTTCTCCTGCCATTTCCCGAGGCCCAATTCCCATAGGATGATGTAACAAGCTTCTAGTGATGCTTGCACACCTGATGGATTGTGTGACAGGAGAGGAGAGGTACCCCAAGCCCAGGTAACCCAACTCTTTTATTACACGTTTTCTGGCAAGTAAACCTGCCAGAACTTTGCCCCAGAGGAGGACGTTCTCCTTATATGATACTGGATAGTAAGCAAACCTGCATTCTGCCCTGGAGAGAGAGACTGTCTTCCTCATCCAAGGTATTTACTGGATAAATGTCCTTGGAAGAGTCCAGAACAGAAGGACAGTTAGTGCCTCTGCATTGAAAACATGCAGAAATGCACAACACACTTGGAAAACGGTCTCCTGGCACTCTGTATCAAGTTGCTTTTCAACAAGTATCTCCTATTACATGGCAAGCAATGTTCTAGGGGCTTTAAAGAGTACTTACAAACATCCTCCTTTACTTTCCAAATGACCCTTTTGCATATTTTACATTCCTACTATATTTTCTATTCCTATTTCATAGATGAGGAGCCTGAGGCTTAGAGAGATCAGGTTACTTGCTTAGTTATAAACAATGAGTGTTTAAATGAAATTTAACCCCAGGCTTCTCTGACTCACATGCTTTTAATTACTGCACTCTCCCACTGAAAAAAATCACTGAAAAAAAATCAACCTACTTTAATTTTCTGTATGGATTTTGTTGACAACCTTAAGGACCCCACAGGAGCACGATCTAACTTGAAGGTCTTCATGCAAAAGGTGATTATACATAGCAATTCATTAAACAAATAAATAATACCCCTCTTTATATACATACTCCATTAACTAAGTTCATTTTTTTAAAAAGGGAATTAGTGAAAAAAGAAGAAAAGAGAATATCAGGCTCAATTAAGTAAAGAACCTCTGACAAGCCTCCAGTTTGCTTCATGTTTTACTAGTTTAGTTGTTAGATTAGTTCTCTGGTACATATTTTATTTTCACTTGGTTCATTACTTTGTTTGGAATAGTTTATTGCTGTTAAGGAATTGGTAGAATGAGATAGTCTTGACTCACTAGCTACTAAAATATGATCTGTGTTTTTGACCACCCAGGAGTGTTGAAAGTCACTTATTAAAGGCCTCTAGGGTCCCACTTTTGTCCTACTATCTGTGTGCACATGTTTTATGCACCACTCCTAGGACGTGCTCTGGGCGGCAGTAACATTTAGGCTGCTCTCTCTGTCTCCAGTGCTCTCCTTCCACAGTATTCTATGATCTTCCAGCTTCATCCCATGAAGGTGTTTCTGATCTCTCCCACAGATTATAATCTTTCCTCTGATGAACTTAGATTTCATTTTTCCTTTTCACGGGTCATCTTGACTGTGTATCTGTTTTACCCACACAGTCATAATATAAACTTCTTTTGGCAGTAATGGGTGTCTTACTTATCTTTGTGTATTGTTACATGGTATAAATTATATTTGATGTAATGTAGCCTTGAGGAGGCCTGTTTACGCTGCAGAGAAACTGGCAAGGAGGACATAATGAATGCAATGTGAAGAGGGTGGACGTTTCCCTTTTGTGGCTGGGTCCCAGGTCCTTCTGCAGTGTGCAAAAAGGGGGTATGTGCTCGCTTCCTGTCCTGGCGCACCCATTTTGTTTGTCTTGTTTCCTGAATTAGATATTTCCTGTTGAGAGTTTGACGGGAGCTCCTTCATATGTTATTGGCTTACCTGAAACAGTCTGGATCTTGCTTTGCATCACTTGTTCCACAGTCTCCCTATGTGATATACTAAGCCAAAAAAAAAAAAAAAAAAAAAAAAAACCAAACAAACAAAAAAAGCAAACCTCTGTTTTCTCTGTTCTCAGTGTTGTCTCTGTTTAATAAAATATATATATTCTTTTAATAATTAGTACTAATTAGTGTTGTGAGCAAACGGCTTTCCATTTTCTTCCTATTCAAAGTAGATGACAGGTTATACTTCAGTTCTTTGTATGCCATGCTCTCTGTGACATCAATCCGAAATAAGCAGAAAAATAAATGGAATGTGTGTGTTCACATAGATGTAATATAAAGTTTTTCCATGACCTTTCCTTTTTCTAATATATGTATTCACTGTATTTTTGTATATATAAATGTAGGTTTATGCATATCTGTGACACGATATTGATATATACACACATACACCTCAATTCTAAGATGCGTATTTTTGCACATTAAAATGTTTTCTGGGGCTTCCCTGGTGGCGCAGTGGTGGAGAGTCCGCCTGCCGATGCAGGGGACACGGGTTTGTGCCCCGGTCCGGGAAGATCCCACATGCCGCGGAGCGGCTGGGCCCGTGAGCCATGGCCGCTGAGCCTGCGCGTCCGGAGCCTGTGCTCCGCAACGGGAGAGGCCACAACAGTGAGAGGCCCGCATACCGCAAAAAAAAAAAAAAAAAAAGTTTTCTGATACCAGCATGCTTTTTACATTGACTCATATTTCATGTAGTGTTTCTTTCTCTGAAAAGCTATTATTAACTGACGGTGCCTTTCACAATTGATACCTCCTTAAGAACAACTAAATAAATCACTTATATAAGGAGGAGGCCAGTTGAAAGAAAATTACCATAGTCTGTAACGGGAAATAAGCCTTTTGCCAGAGTTAAGCACCCAAATATGGCTGCTATCCCCTGAGGTTTCTGAGTAGGAGAGGTAGAGCCAGTGTTTCATGTCAATCTGGCGTTAGTACGAGATGGCAAGTATTCCTGGGGCTGCTGTAATTCCAACAACACAATCTTCTCCTGCCTAACATCACAGTACTTTGTTGGCATTAAAGCTATTTCATCTCTGGCAGAGTAACATTCAGTGGATGGATTAGGAGCCTTATCTTACTAAGACCAGCAACATAAGGAATCAATAGATGAGTGACTTGTGCAAATAGTACCTGAGGGAGGAACACACTTTTCCCCGAAGTTTCTAGGGATGATCCTAACACTGCAGAAGGCATAAATGGTGAGGTGGAAAAATTTGTTTTTCTGAGTATTTTTCAAGCTCAGATTAGGTCCTGGGGGAATGAACAATTTATGTTCAGCTGTTTTTGTTTTTGTTTTTAAAGCAATAGGAGGAAAACAAAAATTTTTGTTCCATTTTCAGGTACAGAAATTGATGTAGAATGTAAACTTTGCCGAAAACACCTAAATGAACACTGCCACACTGCTTGTAAAAATCCAATTTTATTTTTCATAGAAGATTTTACTCACCTCTGATACAATGTGTATATTTCAATCACATAGACAGAGAGAAAATTTTTTCTTCTGCAATAACATTCTTTTTAAAAATGGTTACTTAGTAAGGAAGCACTTTTCTAGTCTTCAGTTTCCCCATCTGAAAAATGGTGAAAATAATAGTTCCTACTTCAAAGTTCGTTACAGAGAGGGAGAGGCCGCAACAGTGAGAGGCCTGTGTACCAAAAAAAAAAAAAGAAAAAAAAGAAACAGGTCATTGACACCCCTATCGCAAATCCCTTTTCTTATCTGTCTCTATTTCTCTGAAGGGAAAGGGAAGACAACTCTACACTAGCAGTTACACTTTGGCCAAATAATACGGAGGCAAGCTTCCATCCAATCTCCTGGGGTAGACACAGGGAGCTCATTCGAGTTAAAGAAAAATTCCTGGGACAGGTTTTCTTCCACACCATACATGCCACTGGCATGAATGGGAAAGGGTAGTCAGGGGCCTAACGTATTGACTGCCATTCATGTTCCAGGAGCTGTTAGATGTTTACATTCTTAAAAATAACCAATTTCAGGTGACTTTTTTCAGACCCCTGAGGCAGCTGTGGGGTAATGCGTGGGAAACACTACCTGGGAAGTTAGGAGACCTTTACTAAAGCTGGGTCAGCCACCAAGGACCTGTGGGATATGGCACAGACCCTTCACCATGGTCACCAAAGTTCCTTTGCACAGTGAAATGGTTGGGTTTGTGAATTTTATTCTGAGGATAACAAAGTGGACACATGTTGGGACCACTTTATGACCTGAATGTACTTACCAGTATGTCATTTTCATTCTCAATTATTTAGAGAATGATTAGCCAGTTGATGAGGTTTGAGCTTTTTGATTATTTTCCTTTCCTCCTGCAGCTCACTTTTGGGTCATTTCAGCACTCACCAATTATAACACATACACACACACAGGCTGAGGAAATCATAAATATAAGAAGTTGAGGTCCATCTAACTCCTGTAATAACTCTGATCAAAGGGCTTCAGGGGAAAATACTGAAACCCATGATTACAACAAGATTTGGAGATTAAGATTTTGACAAGGTTCAGAAACATACTTTTATGTGTTCCATTGCAATTGATAGGCAGGTAATGGCTATGACATAAAGGAGAGTTTAAGAGGCAGGAGACGCATAGTTCTTAAATACATTGAGAGACTTGTTATGCATAACCTTGATTTCCAAATTTATTTGATACAGGACTAAAAACTAATTATCATTCTTGAAGTGCCAGCAAAGCTTATGGCTTACGATAGATGGAGTATTTTATGTATCTATCAGGACAAGGCTTTTCCAGGAAGCTTAGACTAGTCCAAACTCTCCCAGTAATTAAAGAAACATTATCATTATTGTTATCCTAATTAGCCACATTGTATATTTATAGAGTACACAAACAAAAACCCCATTTTGGGGAAGGAAAAGACCTAACATAGTTACTTTGTGTCTGGCACTTTGCCCAGCTCATTATACATTTTATTTAATTCTCAAAAAAGCAGTAACATCTATAGTGCCCAAAACATATTGTCTTCCTTGAATGCCAGTGGGAAGGCCATTGTTCTTCACTACACTTTAGTTCTTCCATTCATTTCCCTGTACCTTTCTTTCCAAGTTCCTTTCTTTATTCTTCCCTGGACTCCTTGGTCCTAGTTGTTGACATTCAGTCCCATTCTTCTTTCCCCTTCCCTGTGCTTCTTCTCTGTAGTTCTGAGTCTGCCAAAGGCTCCTGTGGGTGTCCTTTAATTCCACTGGTAACTTTTATAGCTAAAACTGTTGCAGGCTGCTGGCATAAGTCAAATCACATTTGGTAAAATGTATGTTATATATCTGGAAACAGGATTATACTCATTCTAGAGCAATTAACTAAATAATTGCACTGGCATAAAACAACCTTGCACAATTCTTGTAATGAAATAGATAATTTTAACTAAATCTCCACCTAATACTTCCAGGGAGTGCTAAAAAAACAAAAACAAAATAAAACAAAAAAAACACTGGCCTATTCTTGCTTCAGATCAATTAAGTGTCTCCGAAGCTTTTTTATTTTCTCTTTTACAGGAATTGTGCTGGCCTTAATCACTGTGTTTGAACTGGGAGTCTTTGGTCTTTCATGAAATAAAAACCAAGTGCTCTTTGAGTTAAGCGAAGTGTACAATGGAGAAAGCAAAACCTTCACCACATTTTATTCCTCTAATTTTTTTTTTTCTTTTTTTTGCTAGGGCATTTTCCTGGCTTGTTCAGCACTTCAGATCAGTCAGTGCAAAAAGGTGAGTGCAAAAAGAACTAGAAAAGTCATCCAGTTCTAAGGTGTGACATTGGAAAGAATTTCGCAAAGGAGAGGAGGAGGGATGTTTCTGGTCTGGTATTGGTGTCATTTATATCACTGTGTCATCCTCCAGCTGATCTAACAGTTGGGTAGTTAGAGACCCAAACCTGTGTGCTCAGCTGTGTGCTCTTCTACTGTTCTACAAATAGAGAAAATGATAGGTATCTTGCCCCTAGGAGTTTATGGTATAGTTGGGGAGTTTAGAGGATCCCACACACGTAATAAGAACAAGCTCTGCAGGAGAGCTGGGGGTAACTTATGTCGTTGTTGTTGTTCTTTAATGAATATTACAAGCTGATGGTGTTCAGAGAAAACAATACAAGCTGAACAGCCAATGAAGGTTTCTTGGGGCTGGAGATGAGCCCTAAAGAATGTGGCAAGCGATTGAGAAAGAGTGTCTCCAGCAAGGAATCTTTTTCCTTTTTCCTCGTGTCTTCTCTCACCTCCTCCTTTGCTGTGAAACTGGGCAAACCAATTGGTAAGGCGGAGTGGAGATGCCTTTATCTGGTAGTGTTTTGTAATCTGAGAGCATTAGTTTGAATTGTTTGTTTCTACCTGGCTCTATGACCTTTACCGAAGTCTCCAGTCTGTCATCTATAAAAGAAGGATGGTAATAGCCCTTATCTCTGAGGGGTCTCAGAGGATTCTTTGATGTTCTTCATTCACTGCATACATGTGTTTTCAGCACTGAATTCTAGGTCCTCTGCTTGGCATGGGGAATACAGAGGTAAGCATATTGAGAATGTTTTTGTCCTCAAGGAGCTTAGAGTCCAGCAGAGAGGATAGATGCAATTATATAAAATCCTCTGCACAGTTCCTGACTCATAGCAAGACTTCAGTGAGTACTGGGGCATATCAGTGGCTATTTTCAATAATCATAGTAACCCAGTGGAGAAATTTAAAATGGAAGAAATACCCTCAACTTTCTGCCAACACAATTGGACCAGCCAGTGGTATTATGTAAATTCAATATTTTATACTGTCATTAGACCTCCTTGAAAGCTTCCCAGTATTGAATACCATAATATGCTGACTTTTTATATATGCAGTAATACATTAGGCTGGACTGCACCTCCTTCAACAGAAATTTGGCCTTTATATTTGTATGATCAGTGACAGGAAACTGTATAGCATAAAGGGGTTCCTCATCTTTGGAACTGAGATACCTGTTATTTTCTTGACCTTCACTGTGAATAAAGTGTACCCAGTCATCCAAGCCTTTGGCACTCAAAGATGTACCACTATGCAGATGACACCTGGGGACATACCTCAATCCAGTATCTATTTAGTCTTATACAAGTTTTGTCTTTTCTACATGTCTTTTGTCTCCTCCCACAAGTCCCTGTCACAGATTCCTAAGAAGCAGGAATCTGAATCTGATTCAGAGATTAGTGTGCACAGAGTTTATTAGAGAGCGTGCAGAGATGGGAAGAGAGAAAGTAGAATTGGGCAGAGGGAAAACTTGGGCTGTGGTATGGTCTCACTGCAATCCTTAGCCAGTCCAGTGGGAGCTTTGAACCTGGAAGATTGCTTCAGAGTTGTCACAAGCTGGGGCAATGTTGCTGGGCCTTTATATACCCATGTTGATCAATCACTGGACGAGGGCTATCCCAGGAGTAAGGGCATGGCCTTGGGTAGGGTGGCTGTCTTCAGCCAAGGTAGCTCCCTACGAGGGCTGGCAGAGCAAGTCCCTTATTCCTGAAGAAGGGTCAGAATGGTGCATCACAGCATCTACTACATATATACTCTTCCCTAAAAGGCAAATTTAGGGTAGCAGCCCAAGTGATTTATCTGTAATTTTTATGTTCTACCGTGAGATTGCCGATGCCTGCATAAAATGATTATGAAACTGGTATTCAGATACACTTAGGTCCTCCAAGAGCCTCCTTTACAACAGAAACTTGACACAATATTGAGACTTGGATTCTCTGAGATGTGTAGTTGTTGGGGTTAGAGAAGAGACTCGGTGTTATCCAGATAATCAACTCACTTCTACAACTAATCATTTTACCCGTATTTGGTTACATAGTTAGAGCTGAAACTTTGGCTCTTTTATCAGCTCTTTCTTGGGTCCTGAGTCAGCATTCTCATGAAAATGTTATAGTCAAATTAG
The DNA here is from genome assembly GCF_949752795.1 of Hyperoodon ampullatus. NCBI lineage: Eukaryota > Metazoa > Chordata > Mammalia > Artiodactyla > Ziphiidae > Hyperoodon > Hyperoodon ampullatus. Next base: position 70,091,155 of record NC_136922.1, read on the forward strand.
GCAGTTGCCTATCACTTACTGCCTTCCCTATTGCATGTATATTCCTCTTAATCTTATTTACATTAGCAATAAATAGCTCCTAGAGAGCATAATGATACTTTTATTTCCATCAAGCACTATGATCACTGATTCAGCCATATCACAATACATTGCTGTACTGAGCTAAGCTAATGAGTCCTCAAAACAGTGTAACAAAGTCACAAGTAAGAGTTTATTCAGTTTGTGGGTTAAACCTCCCAGGAATATATAAAATATAGGCCTTCTGAGTTTATGACTATTTTCTAATTTGTTACCTTACATCTGATATATTTTAGTTCCAATTCAGAAATGGAGAAATCTTATTTTGTTTAAAAATTTGTTCTTTAATGCTTTTATGCTTTTTAAAAGTAAAAGAGCTATAAGGTAATACAGTGGAAGGGGGGAGTAAATTACATATAAAAAATCTATTTCCATGTTAATGAAGTGTGCTTTTGGAGAGAGAATAGATGATACTTAAATTTATTTCCTTCAAAAAAAGGTGTTTGTTTAAAAATATAAATGTGAGATTTCTAGTTAGTTACATTTTTCTATTTATGTCTTAAAGGAATTGTTTTGTTTAAAATTACCAGGAAAAAAAATCTACAAACAAAACAAAACAGATTAATGACTGGTTACAGGTTTAAGACTCCACTTCTTATTTTAAACCTAGGGCTGTTGTTTTCAAACTTTTTAAAGAATTGGAGTATTTTTACTCCATAACTGTAATACAAGTTGAAAACAAATTATTCATTTTATTTTAAGAAGCAAGGATTCCTACTCCTCTCCCCCTCAACTATTATTCTTTTTATTGCTTCCTTTCTATACTTAAAACAAACTTTTGAAATTTTTCAAGTATATACAAATTATAAAGGATAAGATTATAAAACCTCTATGTATCCATCGCTCAGTTTCTCCAGTTATCAACTCATGTTTAACCTTGTTTTGCCTAAACTACCCACTCGCCCTACCCCTGTCCAGATTATTTTAATGTTATATAATTTCTCTGTATGTAAATATTTCAATATGTATCTTTATAAAGTAAGGACTCTTCAAAACACAGAACCACAGACCTATTATTACACTTAAAAATTAACAATTTTCTAGGAGTATTAGATAGTAAGTGTTCAAGTTCTTTGAGTATGTCAGAAATTGTTTCAAATCCTCAACATTCAAATAAGACTCACGCATTACAACTGGTTGATATAACTCTGAAGTCGCTATGTAGGTTTCCTCTCCATCTCTAATTTTGTTTCTTATAATTTCTTTGAAGAAACCAGGTCATTTATTCTGTATGGATTTTGCTGATTGCATTCCAATGTGTCAATCAACTGTCCCATCTATTTCCTGTAAATTGGTAGTAAAATCTTGAATAGATTAGATTTAGTTTTAAGTTTTGGACAAGAATACTTGAGAATGTGTCATACTTCTACTAGGAAGCATACAATATCCTGTTAACTTTTTTATGACGTTAACAATAGCCATTAATGATTATTGCCTAGATCCATTATTTAATTATGGTGTTAAAATATTAAAATTCTATCACTCTCACTTCATTTATTAGCTGCGATACTTCTGTAAATAAATATTTCTCCTAATCGACTATTTAGGTATCTTAAGGTTCAGTTTGTATACAGATTCAGTTTGCATGATTCTTTATTTACTAGTTCAAAATAACAATTGGTTCCCAACATCCTCTAGGTATAACCAGTAAATTTTATTATCTACCACATACTATATATTTTTGATGTGTCAATCCATAGAAGCTGTTATACGTATTGATGTTTAGTTGTCCTATCTTCAGCCAATGGAAGCCTCTTTAAGTTGGTTTGTACACCCTTTTGACTCTTCTGTAATACTCTTTAGCAGCTTCCTGATTTTCTGGTATGACAGAAAGTGCCAGTTTCATTTTATACATTTTATATTACAAACCTAGAAATCTCCAGAATTCCAGGAAATGGTATTAAAAGTAACAATTTGCGTGCTAGGGGTTATTTGCTTATTGTTAAAGTTATTGCTTTTGGTTTGGTCATTGTATCTAGGCTTATTAAGACAAAAACCGCTCTGTTCACTGAATAAATTACATCACGAGTTCTTACTGATACAGTCTACTTAAGACTACAGAGTTTTTATTTAACTGCATCGATCTTACATATATGTCTTCTTTGTCTCATGCTGAAAATCTCAGTTCTCAAAGAAATCAATAAAATCATTCATTTACTTTATCCCATGATACACACACAATGAACTCATAAAATACAAACACTACCACAGGCAATGTGATTAAGATTTTTTTTCCAATTCCTTTTGTACTCAGGTTATGTCTCAACTGACATACATGGTAAAAGTTACTGTGTTTCAGAGTCACTTAAAATAGTCCTATTTTGCTACAAACTCAATACATAGTTGGGTTTATTTGCTTTGTTTTAGCTTTTTAGAATTTGCCTTTTTAAAAAATTTTATGTACATATTCATCGTTCCAATGTAAAATCTATAAACAAGGTAAATTCAGAGAATAGATTCTATCTCTGTCTTCCTGACCTATTATTACACTTAAAAATTAAAAATTTTCTAGGAGTATTAGATAGTAAGTGTTTACCATATAGGTAAACACTTTGAAAAAATATTAATTGACCCATCAAAACCTGCTTTTTGTTTTTTGGTACTTAGGAAGGTTTGCGGTTTTGTTCCAATGATTATACTAATACTTTTTCTTTTTTTTTTTAAATAACAATTAACATTTATTTATTAAAAAATTTTTTTTTTATTTTTGGCTGCCTTGGGTCTTCGTTGCTGCATGTGGGCTTTCTCTAGTTGTGGTGAACAGTGGCTACTCTCCATTGCGGTGGGCAGGCCTCTCATTACGGTAGCTTCTCTTGTTGTGGAGCACGGGCTCTAGAGCGCAGGCTCGTAGTTGTGGCACTCGGGCTCTAGAGTGCAGGCTCAGTAGTTGTGGCACGTGGGCTTAGTTGCTCCGCGGCATGTGGGATCTTCCCGGACCAGGGCTCGAACCCTTGTCCCCTGCATTGGCAGGTGGATTCTTAACCACTGCACCACCAAGGAAATCCTACTAATACTTTTATATAATAACCACAGTCCCTTTCTTTCTAGATGTTGTCCTTTGGTTTCCTACTATGAGTGCTACTGAAAGTAGCTAATGACCTATTTCCGTCTCCCCATTCTCTCCCAGCATTATTCTTTCTCAGTTAATAAAAATAATCATTTCCTTATAATTATCTACTTTTCATGTACTTTCCCCATTATTCACCTCTTTCGATAGCTGTTTAAGGATATATAGCCATTACATACTATGCTTTCTCAACTATAAACACCATTTAGCTTTAATTTTTCAGGCATATATTCATTTAATGTTCATTGCTAATCCTAATGTTTTCACTCTAGTCATTTTGATTTTCAGAAGCCCATCCTTAGAAAATGCCTGAGGAAGGGTTTATAGGCATAATATTCTTAGAACTCTTGAATTTTCATAACATTTTGTCATGGCTTTTGTCATTGAAATTGTTTATGCTAAATATTAAATCATTGGCTCACATTTACTCCCTGTGTTTCTTTTTTACTAAATTGTCTTCTGTCATGAACTGTGGCTAGAGGCAATTTGATAATCTCATCTTTTTTAAAATTAGTAACTTAGTATTCTCCCTGGCTGTCCCATGGAGTCCATTTTTTTCTTTTTTCTTTAAGGTTCACCATATTATTAGTGTATTTTTCTATGTTGGCTGTTCTGGTTGTAATGCCAAGTTGCTGTTTATTTTAAAGTTTACCAAATTAAAATTTTTAGTGTTCTATTTCATTGTAGTTCTTTTCTTGCCTTTTAGTATATATTATATCTTTTGCTTCCTCTAATTCTATCACTATCTCTTGAATCTTATATCTTCATTTCTTAACTTTTAGAATTTTCTCCTTCTCATATACTATTTCTCTTAGTATATTATCCCTAGTATTCACTCTTATGTTCTTCTAGTTATTTATTTCTGAAATAGTTTTCTTTAAGTCTTTTCTGTATTTTTCCAGCTATCCAAGTCTTTTCTCTAGTCACCTAAATTGAGTTTTGTACATCAGATATGTCATTACTTCATTATTTCCATAATTTCTTGTAACTTATTTTGATGTGTTAAATTATAATTTTCACTTTTTCAGGAATATCTTTCTGATAGGCATTCATTTGTTTATAAAACCATTATTCTGCACCTTATTTTTTATTGAAGTATAGTTGACTTACAATACTGTGTTAGTTTCAGTTGTATAGCATAGTGATCTGCACTTTATTCTTTAAACATATTTTGAATGGGGTTTTATCGTAAACCTTTTGCTTCTCATGTCTAAATGGGATCGTTTTTCCTCTATTCTTATTAGAAGATGGGCCAGGATAGCTCTCCTCACATTAGAGCTTAAGAATTACTTCTGTTATTTTCACAAAGTGTTCAAAATTATGGCCTTGTACTTTCTGTGATATGGAAGCCCTCCTTCTCACTTCCACTTTTATGGGGACCTTTCTTTTGTCTTATTCCTCTCGTTCAATTTGGTTTCTATTTCCAATAGTTTCTTCTCAGTGAGACCTTTTGTCCTAGAAGAAACCTTCAGCTAGTTAGTTTCCAGAGTTTAAAAGACCCAGACCATTCCAGCACCACCTGACTTTATTGTGGTTCTATTCCTCTAACCTGCAAATTGCAGCCCATAAACCTCCCTGCCATCTTTGGCTGCTGCTCTCAGATTGGCCTGTTGAGTATCCTGGTTAGTACTGTTAATTTTCTGGGTCTTCGTGCCATTGGAAGTCTTTATTTTTCCTTTTTCCTCTTCTAAAATTGCAGATTCCACATGGGTCTTTTTGTTATTGGTGCCTTATCTCTCAGTTTGTATTTTCAGGTTTGGGAGACACCTTGCAGCTGCTTTTTTGCAGAAGTACTTTGAGACTTTGGTTTTAGTATTCTTGTTGCTCTGTCAGTTATCATGGAAGGGGATGGGATTCAGATAGATATTCAAAAACTTTTCTGCCATCATCATTTTCCCAAGCCAGTATTTTAAGCCTAAGTTCTACTCAACATTTCTGAAAGAGAAAAACTCTATGGAAATTTCCATTAAAAACTGTCTAACTCAGTTTAATTAGGTAAAGTGATATATTTCTGTAGGGAAAAAAAAAAAACTTCTGTGAGAATAGTGTTCTAGGAAAAAAGAATATATAAAAATAAACCAGTCCTACATCTTAGCAAGAGAAAGAGGAGAACACAGACAATGTAGTTAGATTTGGATGTGACAGTCACCAGTATCACTGAGTAATTTTCTAGCCATTTCAGTGCTGAGCTCATTGTAGGCACCTGGTGAATTTCATAAATGAATAATTAAAATCATTTGAGCCTTGGTAGCTTCCTTGCTGAGTTACTCTGAGAGTAACAAAGAATATGTGTAAAGTGCTTCACACATCACTCTCCTGCCTTCATCACCTTAGGTTTCCTGATGACAAATGAGTGTGTTTATGTGTGAGGGCTCATGCAGGTATGGAGCATCCCCACTCCCCAGTACTGAAGATCTGTGTTCATCATGGCTTTACATGATAATATTCAAGTAAGTTGTAGGTTTTTTTAAAGTTAGAAATATGCCTTCATGAGTGACATATTAAATTTGAAATTGCTGACAATCCCAGGCCTCTGTCATGGGGGATCCTGGCTAGTAAATTATCATTTGACCTCAAAAAAATCTCTCGGACATATCAGCAAGGCTTGGAAACAGCAAAGACACTTAACTGAGGCTTTTAGTGGAAGCTTAACTGGAATAATGATAGGACTGGTGATTAGGAACAAGCAGAGGAAAAAAGTGCCAATTTTTTTAGAAAAGACCAACACTCACAACAATTCAAAAAATGAAGGCTGACAGGGAATTGACTGCTTCACTCCACTTCCACTAACCATAAGGGCAATAAATCTAGATGGAGAAAAACAACTGATGAATGCTCAGGCTTTGCCTGAGAACAATCCACTTAATAGAAGCCAGGAATATCTTTTCTCTCTCTCAGTTTTAGTTTCTAGATTCACAGACTAGGTTCAGATCAAGCAGAAAGGTGAGACAACTGCTTTTTTTTTCTTCTACCTTTCAAAACTTATATATTATACTCCATTAATAGTTACTATAAAATATTGGCTGTATTCCCTGTGATGTAAAATACATCCTTGTAGCTTACCTATTTTATACATAGCTGTTTGTACCTCTTAATCCCCAACCCCTATCTTGTCCCTCCCCGCTTCCCTCTCCCCATTGGTCACCACTAGTTCTCTGTATCTGTGAGTTGTTTCTTGTTTTTTATGCTTATTTATTTTTTTTTAGATTCCACATGTAAGTGATATCATACAGTATTTGTCTTTCTCTGTCTGAATTATTTCACTAAATATGATACCCTCTGGGTCTATCCAAGTTGTTGGAAATGGCAAAATTTCTTTTGTTATGACTGAGCTGTGTGTGTGTGTGTGTGTGTGTGTGTGTGTGTGTGTGTGTATATAGTCATAGCTTCTTTATCTGTTTATCTTTTGATTGATACTTAGGTTGCTTCCATACCTTAGCTATTTTAAATAATGCTACTGTGAACACTGGGGTGCATGTATCTTTATGAAATAGTGTTTTCATTTTCTTCAGATATACACCCAGGAGTGGTATTGCTGGATCATAGGGTAGTTCTATTCTTAATTTTTTGAGGGGCCTTCCTTCTGTTTTCCACAGTAACTGTACCAATTTACATTCACACCAGCAGTGTATAAGGGTTCCCTTTTCTCCACAACCTCACCAACATTTGTTATTTGTAGACTTTTTTGATGATAGCCATTCTGACAGATGTGAGGTAATATCTCATTGTGGTTTTGCTTTCTGTTTCTCTGGCTGTATGCATGTCCTCTTTGGGGGAAAATGTCTATTTGGGTCTTCTGCCCATGGGCAAACTGCTGTTTATGGCAGAAATGGTGTTTTTTAAGGTAACAGGTCACTATCCTCAGTTCCATGTCTCTATGCTTCTTACCTCCATTTGGAGTTTAATTTCAATAAATGAACAGGGTGGGAAGTAGGGGAGGTTGATGATGGTTTAAGCATTGTGACAGCTGTAAACACCTCAAATGTGTTGCTGTATATAGGGGCTGAAGTTACGCAGTACTTAAAAAAACAAGATTCTTATGAGTTCAAGACTTCAGAGGAACAGAAAAACAGGCATGGAGAAGATTTTCCTTAGCATAGTAGAAATATAAGGGTGAATGCTTGATAAACACTGGGAATTAAACAACAACCTGGGCCCATAAATTTGCCACTGGCTTTAAAACAGAGAAAGGAACTACAAGCACCTGAGTGGGAACTGAGCATAATCATGGTAAATTGTCTACACTATCTGCCAGCAAATGTTGCATCTGGATAGAGTTCTTTTCATACACAGATAAGTAAATAGAATAAAAAGCAAGGTGATTCTGTAAAAACAGCAAGGACAGTAATAGCAACAGCAGCGGCAACAACAAAGCTGCACAATAGGAAAATGGGATTATTACAACTAGTGAGAAGCAGAACATGCCACTGAAAATAGTCTATTTTCAGACTTCATGAAGGAACAAGAAATGCAACATCAAAATGTTGTTCTGCTTCTTCAAGAGTTTATTGGAAGGAGAGAAGAGATTTTGGTGGAAAGTTAAAATAAGAAACAAAGGGAGATGGTAAAATGGTTGCAAAAAACCAAAAAATGCAATAGCAAAATCAAAAGCTACGTTGGAGATATAGTATATACTAGAATGACATTGTGGGAAATAAAATCAATAAAGAACAAACGTAAAGTTCTCCAAGAATACAAAGGAAAAGTACAAAGAGATTAACGTCATGATAGAGACAGTAATAACAAAACAGAACAAAGATTCAATCTAGAAATTAAAGGTACTTCTGAATTAGATATTAGAATAAAAACCATATTTAAAAATACAATTAAATACATTACTGAACTTTAGTTAAATTTTATTTTTAAAATATCTGAGAGTGTAGATTTAAAGACTTCCCATACTGATGTAAAAGTCAAAGGAAAGAGATTCATATCTAAACCCAAACCCATTCCACCAAAAGTTTTTAGGAAAGGTAAAGAAAATTGAGCACTCATGAGTCAGGGTAAATGATTATTGATTACAAAGTAACACAAATCAGGTGGACCTGAGACTGTTCCTCTGTAGCATAGAAAATATAACAAGTGGATCAGGATATTTTGGGGGAAAAAAAATTGGGAGGGGTGCAGATTAACCAATAGTGACTGTCTTTCATATGTAAAGGCAAAAAGAATCTATAAAGTGTGCAAGGACTTCAAAGAGAAGATACATTATCTACATATTTTTCTTAATAAAGACTACTGAGCATAATTAATCAAAATGAATAACTTCACTATGAGATTGTCAAGCTAAAGTGAATCTTTTCTTGTTTATTTTATATAAAATTATGATATCTAAATGTCATCAGGTGGCTTTTGTAACCTGGATCCAAACCTGAGGTCTATAATACGTTACTAAATCATTTCTTTTTTATAGATAATTTTTTAAATGGAAGTATAGTTGATTTACAATGTTGTGTTAGTTTCAGTTGTACAGCAAAGTGATTGTTATATACACTTTTTCAGATTCTTTTCCCTTATAAGTTATTACAAAATATTGAGTATAATTCCCTGTGCTATACAGTAGGTCCTTGTTGGTTATCTATTTTATATAAATAATTTCTCTTGATTTCTGCACCTTTTCCTAAAGCAGAAAAATGTTTCTTATACCTTTAAGCAGCAAGTCATATCATTTATTCCACAGTTAAGATGTAATCTCTTGCTATCTTTGAAGACTACCTCAAATAATTTGGTTCCAGCTATAGATAAGTATGTATGCTTAAATATAAAAATTGGTAAGTGTATATAAACACAAATATATACATTAATATCTATACATTTAGATAGGTATAATTATAAACAGAACTGCTATATACAGTTGAATGGTTGTGCCCTATACAAATGTGACTGAATGGGCAGGAAGGGACTGAAGTCTGACCCAATGTCCTCTCATCAAGGAGCACCCTAGGAAAGGGCTGTGTCTACATAAAGAAAGACAAAGAGGTGACTTTTCCTGGTCAGCATTTCAAACCTTGTGCCCACAGGGCTGTACCCCTTCCTAATCCATTCTCTCGGGAAGGGTGGGATATTCTAGTTGTCATGAAGGCACCATGTAGACCACCAGTATGATACACTGTAGGGAGAATTCTTAAATAGCTTATCTTCCTCATACAAAAGTTGTGAAGAACAACATAAAAGCCATTTTGACCACAAGAGAGCTTGAGTGATGACTTTTTACATCTTTAAATCCATATTGAATAACCTGGGTTATGCATTTTAATTAATAAAGAGTAGTAAACCACTGGCAGATTTTTACCTATGGCTAAGCTCTCATTTCATAGTCCAATTAAACCCAGTAAGTGTCCCTGAGGTAACAGTACTTTAAAAATCACCACTACATGTACTAGTACATGTACTAAAAATACCCTCCAGTCTCACTTGACAGACCGAAAGAAGGGAAATTTAAAGAAATGAAGGGGAGGGGGAGACATTACACATAGAACTGAAAAAGCCATGCTGAACTAGGAAAAAACAAAAACTATAAGGAAGTAATAAAAGTAGTATCAGTTCTTCTGTCAGGTGATACTCTTGAAAATTTCTAGTTTTGTTCAAATTGTAAGTAAAAATCTATACCGTCTTACACCAGTATAAAATCATATGTCATATGATTAGAACTCTGAAATATTTTCAGAACAAAAAGATTAGAAGTAATTAAATCCATGTGCTATTTTCCAAGGTGGTGAAACTAGGGATTTTATTTTCTGTACTTTGAGATAATCTATAATTTACCGAATCTTATTTCTTTAAAGCAAAATATACACAAGTGCACTTCATTTAAATTTTTTTAAAAATGGGAAACTTGTGGCAAGACTGAAGAAATAAAGAAAATTCCATCTTATAGAACTGATTTCAATGCTCTAGGACCACTGCTGTTCTTCTATTGTTATTTATACAATACTTAGCTTATCCTTCATTTACACTCACAAAGAAATTCCTCATAATGAAGCTCTTGTACAAATAATGTCTTACAGAAGAATAGTTAAGGTTCTTTTTTTTTTTTCTGGTTTAATTTACTTTGGTCCTTAACAAGCTTGCTAATAATACTTTCATCTGAATTTATAGGAATCATACCTTGTACTTAAATGTTTTTTTCTACATCTGGAAATTGAAAGATTTTATAAGCATTGCCTATTCTCACAACATTTTTGTGAAGTAGAAAGCAATAGTTTTTATCACCATATTAGCTGAACCAACTGAGTTGAAAAGATTTGCCTCAGTCAATGGAAATGCAGAAGAGGAATTTTCTAGGCTCTGGCCACTAGCCAGGTCACTAATGTGCCTGAAAAAATAATATGGGAAAGATATTTTTCCTTAACTTTGGTTTTCAAGCTCCCTAGGGACAGACTTGTTCTCCTGTAGCCATCACCAGTGAGAGTTCATTCCATATGCCTGCCTGAGAGTCCTCTTAGCTTGACTAAAATTTAACAGGTCCCCGACCTCCCTTTCTTAGAGTATTTACTTTAGAAAACTTGTAAATTACAATTTATAGTTTCTCTGCCTGAGATGTAAATATTCTCCCAGTCTCTTGCTAGTTCAACCCAGGAGCGTCTTTCTCAAGGACCTGCTATCCAACCTTTTGAAATGTAAATTGTTGAGAAGCGGAGGTAGTGCCCCTATTTGTCAGTCTCTGTGGGAAGATAGGAGCCTAACTTCAATGAGGGCCAATTAGGAAACAAAATGCCCTGATCCCATTGACCAAGCTGCCCTATAACTTTCTTCAGTACTTTTCCACTAACCTCTACTGCTTTTTGTTTCAGTGGAGTTGAATTCAGTCTCTTTCGCCTATTTCAAGAGTCTTTAGAAAGTCTTCCTTGCCTGTTTTAATTATGTGGTACAGTTTTTTCTTTGACATGTCATGTAATGTATATTTTTTGAGTCTTAGATCTTTGCATCTGAAAGGACCAAATCTAGGACTCTGACTACTCTTTCTGAAATAATGTGTTAATGGAGCAATGAAAGACCATCTCCTTGAGGGGATCCAAGAGGGAATAACAAAGAGTTGATGTGACACCAGTATCTCTCATTTTTTCTTCAGTGTCAATGTAGTATTCCTGTTGAGAAAAGTTTCACAATATTAAAATGTAAACAGTTTAGTCGAACTCACATTTTTAATATGTCTGCTGAGTGTGCAGTATTGAAGAAAGTTTACCCCAAGACATTTAGAATTATAGCCTTTCAACTTAAAAGTCATCTGACAGGGCTCATGTAGCATAGTTTCGGTAGTTTTCTATTTCAGCTTTTAGCTTCTTTTCTTTATTACAAGACTTTTTGGTGAGGGAGGGGTTTAATCTTTGGTGGGACTCAGCAGTGATAGGAGATCAAATGTGAACTCAGTACTCTATATTGAATGGAAACCTGAGCATTTTATTCAGATTCATCACTTTTGTTGCCTTGAATTTTGGCTTGTTGTCATTTCTTGTTTATGAGTGCTGCATAGTACAAAAAAGCTGTCCTCACAGGTTCTTGGATGTTTAAATATGTTTCTGTATTGGCTTTATACTTGAACAACTTGGCGATGTATTCAGTCTTTGGTTCTACTTTCCTAATAATTCGGTAAACTTTGTTCTACTCTCTTCGCATTGTTTTACTGTGGCAGAGTCTGAAGCCAGCCTGATTTTTTGTGTGTATATGTGCACCCTTCCCATATAATTTTTTGGTCTGCGTACCCATGTTTTTACGGCTTTAAGTTTAGTAACTTTCCTTAAGTTTCAGTCTCATGATTTTTCCTAAATGACTCTTGCTTTATCTTTTTTTTTTTAAAAAAATATTTATTTATGGCCGCTTTGGGTCTTCATTGCAGTGTGCAGGCTTTCTCTAGTTGCGGTGAGTGGAGGCTACTCTTCGTTGCAGTGTGTGGGCTTCTCATTGCAGTGGCTTCTCTTGTTGCGGAGCACCGGCTCTAGGCGCACGGGCTCTAGAATGCAGGCTCAGTAGTTGTGGCGCACAGGACTAGTTGCTCCACGGCATGTGGTATCTTCCTGGACCAGGGCTCTAACCTGTGTCCCCTGCATTGGCAGGTGAACTCTTAACCACTGTGCCACTAGGTTAGCCCTCTTGCTTTATCTTTAAATGGAGATGCCTATTATCTGAAAAATAGCAGTGGGCAGAGGGTAGGGAGGGAGATTAGCTAGAAGCTGTTTACAGTCTTTACTTGGGTTTATTGTCTCTTATACCTGTCACTCAATCTGTTTCTTTTGACTTAGGGTGTATTTCTTCCTAATTTTCCTTTGGGTCACAGCAGAGGCTTGTAAATCTAAATTGCGTTTGGCGATCACTTAGAACCTGTTTCCTCTCCCTCTGTCACTTCACTTCTCTTGTAGCCTCACTCCATTAGAAGGCAGGATAGGAGATATAAACTTCTTTTTGATGTTTTTCATTCATCTTCTCCTGCTTGCTGTTCGACAGTGTCAAACCTGTTCTCCACAATGAAGTCCCCACCTCTAAAAGACCACTGTACATATCTTCTAGGACTGACACATACTTTTGAGGTTCAAGGAGGTATGTGCTGGTAATTAGCATGCCCTTTTATTTCTCTCCAGCTTTTGCTATGGCCAGTGTTCCATAAATTGCAGTTTAGGATTATGATAGTTTCTTTGTTCCATTTGAGAGAGATTCCCCTCTGTTTTTCATTCTGTTGTTTTTGATGAGGGTTGAGAGGGAAATAGATAATAAAATACATTTTGTCTTTGTTACTGAAATTCATTAGTGTAATTTTAATATTGAGTTGTGTAATTATATGAAATGCTTATCTCCCCTTCTAGACTCTAAGACTGATGAGGACAGGGACCATGTCTATTTTTTTGTGTGTATTTGACTCAGGCAGTGCTTCCTCTAGCCTCCACGTTAGAGCAGTCATCCATCCTAGCCTCTGAGATTCTACTAGGTCCATTTTCTGTTAAGCCTTCTTTGCCCCTCTAAGGTCCTTCTGTGAGGTCTAAATTTGGTCCAAGAGAACCATGCACATTTGTTCCATGGGGGTTTAAGTCAGCACATTCTTAATACTGCTGCAGATATGCCTCCCCTTCAGAGTCTACCATGGTAAGAGTTAGATACCAGGGAATACATTACAATCTGTCTCAGTGGTTCTCCTAAAGCTCCTTCCTTTGGTTAAATGTGAGTGGAGAGAATCTGCCTTTGAACTGGAGGGACCAGCCAACCGTACATTACTAGCATTCTTTAAAATATACTATACAGTTGACCCTTGAACAATGAGGGGGTTAGGAGTGCCAACCCTCCAGGCAGTCGAAAATCACATATAACTTATAGTTGGCCCTTCATATCAGTCGTTCCTCTGCATCCCCAGATTCATCCAACCACAGTCGTGAATTGATTGCTCTTGAAAAATATCTGCGTAGAAGTGGACCTGCCTTAGTTCAAGCCCGTGTTGTTCAAGGGTCAACTGTATATGTTTATATATAGAAATCCATCTTTCTATATTTTTCTATTTATATTATATAAATCTCTTAATATATAATCTATCTCTACATAATCTCTAAATATATATGTAAAATATCTTACTGTATATAATGTAGAATGTTTAGATTTATATATAATCTCTTCTATTATAGACTTTATATATACCAATGATATATATTTAATAGGTTTATGTACTATATGTTAGATATATCATATATAGGTATAAGATTATATAATCTTTATCAAATCACTTACCTGTCGTCAATATTTTCATCTTGGTGAACCACCTGAGTGTAATTTACAGACATCATGACACTTTTTCCTAAATTTTTCACATACATTTCCTATCTATAAGGATGCTCTCCTAGATAACCACAAAACAATTTTCACCCTCAAATTTAACATTGCTATAAAACTATTATGTAACATAGCCTAAATTTGCATTCCTTAATACCCAATAATGTTCTTCATAGTTTTGCTTTTTAAAAAAATGTAGAATATAATTTTAAAAATCACTTATTAAATCTAGCAGTCAGATCACTTTTGGTCTTCATTCTAGAATAGTTTTCTTTTCCTCCCTCCCCCCTGCTTGCCACCCACCCCCCTTTTTTTTCTTTTAAGACATTGGCATTTTTGAAAAGCAGTTGTCTGGTTTTGTCTTGTTTTCTCATGTTAAGCTTCAAGTAAACCTTTTTGAAATGAGCACTACATAGACACAACTGTGTGTACCTTCTGCAACATCACACTAGGAGAAACATAATGTCTGTTTGTCACATTATTAGGGATGATCTATTAGATTGTTTGTTAAGGGAGTTCCCTAACAGATCCCTATTGTGCACTTTTCTTTTTGTAACTAATAGGTAATCTGGTAGCTTATACTTCAGACAGTGTGAATATCCTGATTCCAAATCAGCTTTCTCCTAAATATTTTAGCATTCACTAATCATTATTGCCTGAATTGATTATTAAAATGGTCGTTGCAAAGTGAGGTCCATTCTTTTTCTGCCGTCAGTAATTTAGCCTTTGGATTGTGGGCACTTTGGCACCTATATCTGGTTTTTAGCTTTTAGTGCATTAGCCTAAACTGATACAGATAGAATTTCAGTATAGCATCCTGACATAAATTGTTGTTATTAATATATTTTTAGAGCAGAGACTTCTGCTACTTTTCATTATAAACATTCCAGGACCTAGCACAATTACTTCCAAATGAAATGTGCTCAAAAGACTGAATAAGTTTGACTAAATGTGAAAAATATTATACATCTATGAATATATATCTTTACATTAGAATTTTACACTGGCCCTAATTGATAGAAAACCCTAAGTTAAAATAATACATGAGTTTGGAATTTCAAGAAGCTTTCTTGATTGTGCCTAAAATATTTGACAATTACTAGGTAGTATAGTCATGGGTAAATATAGGTTTAGACTTAGACATCTGTGTGACCTTGAGTATATTCCTTAAGTTCTCTATATCTCATTTCTGTAATATTTAAAATGGGACTAATAATACCCACCTCTCAGGAAAGTTTTAAGTTAAAATGACAATGTAGAAATTGTTTGGCATGATGCCTGACACAAGGCCATGCCTGAAACAGGGTACTTGATAAATGGTGGCTAATATTATTTTTGCTACTGAATAATAATAAATGTACTGCTCTGTCAAGTATACTAATTATGTATGCTATTGAGTGTATACAAATACTATATCCAATTAACAAGTGAAATATAAACTAAATGTCAAAAATTTGATATTATCTGCTGGCTCTTCCATGATACAGATATTTGTAAATATTCTTTATGAGCTTTGCTTATAGCAGATATTTACAAATTAAATCATATTGTAGGTTCCTAAAAATACAGCTTAGCCCCTCTCAAGTCATGACATGTAATTTTTTCAAAAGCCTTTCTAAAGAGACAAATGCAGGTTGTTTGAAGCTTATTTTTCCAAACATGGTGTCCTTTGACTCTCCTTATTTATATCTTCTTACTAAGATGTCCAGATTCACTTTGTCTCTTTCCCAGGAGCCCAGCACTCACAATTTTTTATAGCTCTTTTTCCTTCTATGGCAATTTCACCTTACCAAACTGTGTGCACTGCTCTCTGAAGAGTTAAAACAAAGTCCATCTGGTATCTCATAACAGCATGCCTGTAGTCCATCTTCATTTTATCATAAATTATCTTATCACGCTGCACAGAGTCCTTGCAGTGTTCAGCCAAATTGAAACAATCTTTCTGAAGCCCATCCCTGGTCATCTGTTCTTAATGGTTTTGCCTTCACTTTGAACAGGGTTAGTGCACCTTAGAGCAAAATCATCTTTGAAGCCGTGGAATTTTTAATGACTCCTAATGTAATAGAGTTCACTATGAAAGACTTGAATGGTAATATTTATACAAATCATATCTAAATTAAGCTGGCTCCTCAGGCTAGAAAAACCTTCAAGAATCATTCCCCCTCTCCCTGGATGAAAAAGTCTTCAGAGACTAGGGTAACCATGGACAGTGAGCACTGAATGATCCACCTGGAAATCAAGGAGGTGGTGCTGGTAGAAAATTACATTTAATTTGCCTTGTCTGGCTTTTCTTTGTTTTTCTTCTGGGGAAATCATGATGTGAATAATTAAAAAAAAAACATTTTGGCAGGGGATATGCTGGTACATGTGCATGGTACATGTGTGAGCACAGCAGGATATTAATACAGAGAACTCCAAACCCTAAGACATTTTCTATGAAATATATTTTTCTGTGATTCGTATATAGCTGAACTCAATTATATGTATTGCAGAACTTAAATTATCAAGTCTACATCTTTTTAAAACTTACCTTTGGAGTAAACAAGGTTCTGACTTATCAGCACCACCTGATGCTGGCTGTCTGCTCTGTACACCCAAAGTGAGGCTGCCTGTGGGTGGGCCAGTGAGTGGGTAATACTGGATTATGCTGGAGAGCTGGGTTCTAATGTACTAAAAATCTTTTAGTCTAGGGCAACAAATTCTGCTAGAGGAACCAATATGTGATTTGTGTATGTAAATACTTGGGAATTTGCATACATCTTTTTTTATTGTTATCTTTTTGATGTTGAGCTTTTCTTTCAGTCTCAGAGTTGGTTTGGGGAAAAAAAAAAATCTGCCAGGTAGCTTACCACCTACTTCTGGCAGAAGTATGGTTGGCCATCCTGAGGCTGTGATATTGATTAAGGTCTCAGGCTTAAAATGCCTCCATGTGGATGGTGATCTGAGAACAGTCACCTTATATGTAGAAGCACCTTAATGGGCAGATGGGGGCAGCCATTTTGCTTAGGCTTTTCACCTTCCTTGATTTGGACCCCATGGAAGGAGAAAGAAGAGAGAGGTACAGGCCAAAGTTATAGTGAGCTTGGGCCCAGAAAGGGAGTGGGGACATCAGATGGGCAGGACCTTGGTTGGGGTGTTCCTGTCTGTGTACATATATTCAATACAGAAGGTACACAAAGATTCTGCTGTCCAGAATGGCTGGTATGAACCTAAGAAATTACTCATGTCTTCACTCTATCTAGTCTCTGGTTCAGATATCTGATTTGATTACTGCCTTCTTCTGTCCTGAGATGGTGCCCCTTTTTTTTCTCTCCTCCTAACCAGTTTTTAGGTATGGCTTGCATTGTACTGACATTGTTAGTCTCTACAGCCTCAAGATTTCCTTCTCTTGCTCTCCATTCTGTAGATCTCAGTCTTGATCAACTTTAAGTCCTAGGTCAGAGCCTGGCTGGGTTATTCTCCATCATGGCAAAATAAGGATGTGTGATTTGGATGGTAAAAGTCAGGACAGATGTCCTTTCACTCGTATACCTTCTCCTCCTGTTCAGATAGGAATTGGCATTGCATACATTTACATTGCCAGAGCTATGAAGAACACTTAGATGCCATCTTCTCCTTTAACTTATGGAGAGGGAGGGGGAGGTAGATATTTCAGAAACTGTGGCAATCCCTGCCTGTCTTTACTGTAGTCGGGTCTAGAGTGAGTATTTATGCTGTTAGGTTAAAATTGACTTTGAAACTAAATAATTTATAGTATTGCCAAATCTAATGAACTCTTTGGCCCATTGCTTAGTTAACTTCTTTCCCTTCGTCCCTTCTTGAGATACTTTTTTCCTTGGCTTTTGTGATACTTCCATATTTTCGCCTCTCTCATATCTTCTTCTTAGTATATTTGCTTTTTTTCCAAAACTAAAACTTTAACTATTGAAGGGCCCTTGGGCACTGTCCTAGGCTTTTTATATTCTCTCCTGATGTCATCTCCTCCTGTCCTATAGCTTTGCATTTTTTCTCTATGCTCATGGCTCACAAACTTTTGTCTCCAGACCAGATTTCTCCCTTGAGTGGCTTATCCTAAACTTAGACCTACCAATTTATATCTTTACTTTCCCATCTACACCTATTCCATGAGCAAGTCTTGCCATTGCCCTGCATATTTCCCCCTCTGCTATCCCACTCTATCCTAAAACACCACCATCGTTCCCCTAAACTCCTGCTACAAGTCTAACATGTTTTCTTTTTTATTCTTTATGACCTCTAGTAATCCAATATCCACAAAGAAATCAGAGTGATTTAAAAAAAATTTATTTAGATTTATGGAACTCTCCTGCTTAAAGCATTTTACTGGCTTATTGTACCTAGAGTGAATAGGTTTATTGCACCTATTGTAACTAGTGGTCTATAAGGCCATGTCTGACCGTGTCTGACCCCTGCTACCTCATTGGTTGTATCTTGTAAGACTGTCCCCTTAACTCACTACTGTCTAGGTGTACTTCCCTCCTTTCTGGCCTTTAAATTTACCAAACTCTTTCATACTTCAGTCTTCACACTTGTAATTCCTTCTTTTTGGAAGACTTGACTCCTGGTTGGCACCTTGTTTCTGTTTCATACTTGAGATCTATCCAGTTTATCTGAAGTCTACTCCACACCCAGTTATTCTCTCCAATCTCTTTATGGCCCTTCTTACTTGTGCTCTATAATTACCTACTTGCTGTTTATTTTCCATTCATTCATCTCCACACCCCACCTCCTGAGAATGTAAACTCTGTGGACACGTAGTGCTTGGCTGCCTTGCTCACGGCAGTATCCCTTGTTCCGGCAGTTTCTGACACATATAAGGTGCTCAATATAATTTTGATGAATGAATTCATGGGAAGTTATATATGGCCACATCTGGCTTCTGAAGGATAACAGTACATTCTTTCCTTTCGGTAAAACTTTTTTCTTTAGAAGGGGGCAGTGCTGAGAGAGTATAAGCAAACAGAAGTGGGTAAGGGTCCATGGAGCTCTTTGTCATGCTGAAAAAGATTGTAGACTAAATATATCTGGAACCCTCTGTATAGGGGGTTTCTTGTTCAACTCCACTGCAGGTTTTAATGCATTTCCTCTGTTTTCTCAGACCACAAAAATGAAAATTCATGGCTTAGTACAACCTGAAATAAGGATTCAGCTGCAAGAAAATGATAATCAGAGTTAATGAGGGGTTAACAGTGCAAGCCAATTTTTTTTTTTTTTTTTTTTTTTTGCGGTACGCTGGCCTCTCACTGTTGTGGCCTCTCCTGTTGTGGATCACAGGCTCCGGACGCACAGGCTCAGCGGCCATGGCTCACGGGCCCAGTCGCTCCGCGGCATGTGGGATCTTCCCAGACCAGGGCACGAACCCGTGTCCCCTGCATCGGCAGGCGGACTCCCAACCACTGTGCCACCAGGGAAGCCCCAAGCCAATTTTTGTGAAAGCCAAGTATAAACACCAAGCCCAGGTTGTAAGTCCAAAACACTCTGTAAAGTGAACAGTTTTCTTGAAAGTTTTTGGCAAACTCTTTTTGCAACAAACCCTGATCTGAACTTATATGAGCCAATTTCAAGTTTTTATTTATCCAAAATCATATGTTTCCCTGGAGGAATGTTAAAGTTTTTAGTCAATATAAGATATTTGTAGCTCATGTACATGAAGGTCCAGATCTCTAGGATGCTTTGAGGGGCTTTTGAAATGATAGTCCCATGCATTCTGAGCTGGACTCAGTGTGGGTTTTTTGTGGTGTCCCAGAACTACATTATATTGTTCAATTCAAAATATGTCCCACTCCCTTTCATCACTTGTTATTTAAGTAAGCACCTATTAAGGTGCATGAAAATGTTTTTGTCCAGGAAATTAAAACATACAAGCTTCTGACTATAATTTATTTGGAGAAGGAAAATAAGTTTCTTTTTAATAAGTGATATCCAACACAATTGAGGAAATTGCAACAGATAACTGGTAGCACATGGAATGAAACAAGATAGGTAGTAATAAGGCAGATCTTATAGTCTTAATGGCTTTTCAAACAAATGACAGGTGGTGACAAGATTTTGAGTGTGATCCATGTTGAACTGGCCATCACTAATTACCAGGTATTTTGTTTGTACTTGGCTTTCATACCGATTGGCTTACAATATGCCAGATTCAATCAAATGCAAATTCAAGCTCAACATTTTCCAGCCCAGACAACTCTTCATTAACTCTGACCAGCATTTCACTGCAACTGAATCCTCATCTATCTGGAGGGGGGTACATGAGGAACCAGCCTTGTCTCAAGTTCTACTGTGGGATATTTATGTCCTCAGGTGCTGCCACTGCAATTAGTCAAGCCCATGTTTGCTACTTCTTATTTCTAAGGCTCAGGACTGCATGTTCGATAGCTGATAGATTGTTTGACATCGGGTACTATTGAAAGCAGTGTTAGTTCCAAGGAAAAAATAATAGACTGTCAGTGCATTTTATTTTCTTTCCTATACCTGGTACTTTGTTCTTTTTCTGCTTCTTCAGTCTGTCTCTAATGGACCCTGGTGAACTTAGAAACCAGCAGTTAAAACTAGGAGCTTTCAAGGACAAAGAACAGAAATGACTCTAGGTTGGTAAATATTATCTGTCCTAAAGAAATGGGAATAAAGTGCTTGATACAGAACACGTAAATAGAATTTGTGAGTTCTAAGTGTGCATAGATGATGATCTCCTAGATGGGGGAAAAATGCTTTCTGTATGAAATACAAAGAACAGTTTACTATTTCCTACTCTTGCAAAATATACAAGAATAACAAAAAATTTCTGCCATAAATTTTAATAGTACTTTTTTGAGGTAAACACATTTCACTGTACATAGATTTTATCTTGAACACCTCAGTGAGTTTTGATAAACGTCTATACCCATGTAGCCCACACCCCTATCGAGATGTAGAATATTTTCATCAACTCAGAAAATATCCCCTTTCTAATCTCCCACTCTCAAAAGGCAAATACTTTTCTGATTTCTATTACCATAGATAAATTTTTTTCTATTCTTCAACTTTATATAAGGAGACTTTATATAATTTTATACAATCATACAATGATTTGTATCTGACTTTCTTTGCTCAACATAGTGTTTTTTGAGATACATCCATGCTGTTTTATGTATCTGTATTTGGTTGATTTTTATTGCTGAGTAGTATTTTACTGTGCGAGAATAACACAGGTTTATTTCTTAAAATCTGTTGATGGACTTGGGTTATTTCTAGGTTCAGCTATTATGGATAAAGCTGCTTGAACATTCTTGCACATTGTATAGCTATTGTATAGCTACGCTTTCATTTTGTCTGGATGAACACCTAGAAGTGTGATTGCTAGGTCATAGGATGAGTGTATGCTTCACTTTGTAAGAAACCATCAAACAATGTTCCAAAGTGATTGTATCATTTTACCTTCCTATCAGTAGTGTATGAGGGTTGTAGTTGCTCCACAAACTCCTTACACTAGTAGAATTAGCCACTCTAGTTAGTGCTTTTACATTCTGACAATTTTAATTTGCATTCTCAGATGACTGAGTCTGGGACATCTCTTATGCACCTTCTCTGACATGGGGTAGGGGAGGAAGGAGGGTGCAGTTTACAGAAATAGGTAATACAGGAGGGAAAAAGGGGAAGACATAATTTTGTTTTGGGTATATCAGACTGTTGGAAATATGGCACTGGATTTCAGAAGAGTTGGGAGACACAAGTTTAGGAATCCATGACATGTTAAATGTGAAAGCATTTGGGTCCTAGTAAAAGGACCCAAATCCAGTTTTATAATTCCACAAATTGTCGCAAAATAATTCTCTCTAGCCTTTCTCCTTTCCCTCTCTGCCCCATTAGAATGAGAAACCATCTGGTCAGGGGAAGAGAAGGCTTTCATTGTGTTGAGGATATATATGGGTCTTTTTTCTAACTCCAAAATATGAGAGGCTCTGTGTCATTGATACCCCTAAAGGAGAAGAAAAGAAAGGATACAGGCACACCTCATTTTATTGTGTTTTACTTTATTGTACTTCACAAATATTGCATTTTTTTAAATAAATTGAAGGTTTGGAAGGAACAACCTGATGTTGTCAGATGATTGTTAGCATTTTTAAACAATAGAGTATTTTTAAAATATGTACACTCTTTTTTAGACATAATGCTATTGCACACTTAATAGAATACAGTATAGCATAAACGTAATTTTGTTATGCGCTGGGAAACCAAAAAAATTGTGACTCACTTTATTGTGATATTTGCTTGACTGAGGTGGTCTGGAAGTGAAACCACAATATCTCCAAGGTATACCTATGTATGTTTTCCAAAGAACACAACCTTTCTAAGTTAAAGTCTGGGTGTTCATAATTACTCCTTTCCAGACCTCAGAATTCCCTGGGAAAGAAGACCTACCAAAAAGTATATGATGCTCTCTGGTCTGGGCTCTTTGAAAAGTCCCAGCCCTGGTCCCTTTCTACAAACTTAACCCTCTCCCACAAAGTTATTCTATCTGGAAGTGGGTAAGTGAGTGGTTCTCTAACTCTGCATATCAACAGATCCCAGATCTCTTTTTGAGATTCCAAAAGAAAAATTCACGGGCCTCCAGAGATCCTGATTTACTAGCCATGGGATGAGATCTGGGAATTTAAAGTCAAACACCACCGGTAATTCTGAGGCAGATGAGCTACAGACATATTTTAGGAAAAATTAGTGTTGATGAATAGAACTATTAGCTCTAGTTTCCTCTTGTTCATTCTTCTTATACTTTGAGTGTGAAAATGAGTCTGTTAAGATTTCATATCCTGTTATCCTATTCATACACAGTTCTTCTCTGATTAAAATGTCATCTTCCTTTTAAACTTATAGTTAATAATAAATTAATACACAATCCATTTCATCTATTACAATGCTTATCTGAAGCCATTCTATTGAGCCTTAGGGACCACTTTTTTCAAATTTCTCCAGTGCTAAGCCACTAATCTGTGGCTTCAGAAAGGACACACTCTTTTTTTAAAAAAATTTTTATTTCATTGTGGTAAAAACATTTAACATGAGATGTACCCTTTTAACAACATTATAAATGTATGATACAATCCTGTTAACTGCAGGCACAATGTTTTACAGCAGATCTCTAGAACCTACTCATCTTGCAGAACTGAAACTTCATTCCTATTGATAAGCAACTCCCCATTTTCCCATATCCCTTGCCCCTGACAGCTACTGGTCTGCTCTCTGTTTCCATTAGATTAACTATTTTTGATACTCTGTATAAGTGACACAGGTTATATCTGTCCTTTTGTGACTTGGCTTGTTTTACTTAACATAAAGTGCTCAGGGTTCATTGATGTTCTATATAGCAGGATTTTCTTCTTTTTAAAGGCTGAATTAGGTTAGATCCACTCTAGATAATCTTCCTTTGATAAACTCAGAGTCGACTGCTTTTGGGGCCTTACTTACATCTTCAAGGTCCCTTTCGCCTTGCCACGTAAATAACCTAATAACGGAAGTAACCTCCTTATCCACAGTGCCAACTCCACTCTAGAGGAGGGGATTATACAGAAATAGTTAAACCAGGAGGCAAGGATCTTGGGGTCCATCCTAGAATTCTACCTACTACCCCTCCTCTTGCTGGCTGCTTGATGATGTTCTTTGTTTAACATACAGAACTTGCTGAGTGTTGCTGGGTGATAAGTACTCAAAGACAGGTAAATACAACACACAACCTACAAATGACTTATTTTATAAACAATGGAAATTTAATGCTAGAAATATGAGGAGATATTTGGTATCACTTTTTAGTATTTGCAGGGAACTATTTTTATGTAACCAAATCCTACTGCAATTCTTATTTGACTTCAGGTAGTTCAATCCCACAAGTTGTTCTCCTCACTGAAAAGACAGTCTCCTTTAGGACAGAAATCAGGAAATACCCTTAATTACGGATGCCTATTGAAATTTTTAAAGAAAACTAAATGCTTACATTGTTTGCCTAGGAGAAAATATTTCTGGAAGTATCTCTTAAGATTCCCGTTGAGTTCCTTAAGTAACTTAATATTGACTTTTCAAATATTCAAGCACCTTACAAATGCATATTACAGAGTAGTTATACAGACGTGAACATCTTAAAGTGGAGGGGGGAGGGAAACAGAAAGAATAATCAGAGAGAAATAGATCTTTTATAATTCATTCTTAATTAGCATAATGTAATATATTAAAATGATTTGATTAAAATGATTTCTCTCAAATTTCACCTTTTTATTAAACAATTGAGTAGAGTGATTAAAATACTGATTTTGCAAGAACTTTGAGTAGCACTAATTTCTTGGTTTTATAGGCTTTACACTTGGCAGTGCCCAGCAGCAACTCTTAACTTCACTCTTCATTTGATTCACCTTATAAGGCAAAGCTTCAATTTAGGAGAAGGCAACAAAGATCAGCAACAAACATGTAAAATAAGTAACCCTTATAAATTTTTTAAAGTCTCGTACATAACACTTTAACAGGTTTAGGGAAGGATATAAAAGTGCCCAAAATAATATCCACTCTTTTGTCCCTCAGCCAGTGCAGCTCACATCACTCCTGTAACACAAGATAGTTGTAGAGATTCATTGACCTGCAGTGTGCGTGTATGAGGGTGAGGAGGAATCATTAAATATACAAACTGAGAACCAGTATTAGAAAGTGTGCTGCAGTGTTTGCTGGTGGCTTCTACTAACAGTAAAGATCATTTTATTTAGCATCTCTTCTTCTGGAAGAAGAAAAACTAAAAGAAGGAAAAGTTGGAACACTAAAGGAAAAGAAAGAAGAAGTTTTACTCCTTCCCTTTACTAATTTATGGGTATTCAGTGGGCTTCAGTAGTCATGGAGAATCAGAGGCCCAGGGCAGGCCAAAACTGGTAGGGATGAGTGTGAGTCTTGAGGCTGGAAACTGGCCATGCAAACCAAAAGCCCAGAGAGTGCTCAGAGCCAGGGCCCAGGTGGGGTGGGACTTCTAGGAGTCTCAAAGGGCCCTGGCAGAGTAATACCTCTGGCTGCTCTAAAGAGAAGCAGGGGACATGGAGCATCCAATTACTACTTGTAGAATTTCTTCTCAATATAATAGATAAAGTCTGGTAGATGTAGTTCATACTTTTATTCGTGTTTGCTGAGGAGTACAGATTGGATGGTGGGGGAGAAGTTTGATTTTCTTAATTTGGAAAGGCTAAGAGGCATGTCTTTTCCTTGTAACTGGTGGCAGCATGATAAACTCATCTTGTGCTTTTTACTCCTTTACAACCAGTTACTATTTCAGTAACAAAACCCTGAAGTTGGTGTTCTTTGGGAGTTTAATTATTGAAGGGGGTCTAATTATAAAACACTCATTGTAATAGATTTAGCATAAAATTTCTCTTGTAGAAATTACAGATAGTGATGCAGTATGTGGCCAAACAGTCTCCAAAGTGCTTGTTCTATCTTGTTACTACCAAATGCAGTAGCTCAGCCTGGAACAATTCCACTTGAAAAACTAGTCTTTTCATCAAATATTTATTGAACCCTTACTTAGGATACTGTTGGAGGAGCTTAGCATAAAAGGAAAACCCCATAGTTTTTGCCCTCAAAGTGTTTATAGTCTCATGAAAAAGCTATCCTCTATGTGTACTTACCCCATAATTAAAAAGAAAATTTAATATCTTCAGGGATTTATTTGTTTAAAACAGAACTATGAACACAAAGAAACAGCAAGTATGAGACAGCAAATATGATCTCTAATCTCTATAGAAAGCATCCATATTCCACCTGCTGGTCTAGGTATACTTTGATAGTTATTGTATTTGATAGAATGACAAAATCTCAGGTGTACAAATGTAGGCATTTATTTAGCTCATACATTTGAGGGGCAGCTGGAGTTGGTTGATCTAGGCTGGTGCACCTGGACAAGTCTGCATCACATATCTCATCTTTCTCCTGGGTCCAGGGGCTACCCTAGACGCATTCCTTCCATGGCAATGGCAGAATATAAGAACACTGATGGGCACACCATCAAGTTTAACTAATTCTATTGGCCAAAGCAGATCATATGACCTAACCCAAATCAAGAGGTAGAGAAATAACTTACCCTTTTAGAGGAAGGAACTGAAAATCATCATATGACAAAGAGCATGAAGATAGGGAGAGCGGAAGGGTTAGGACCAATAATACAACCTACTACAGGTATTAACTTAATCCTGGCAACAACCTAAATTTAAGAGCAGTGTAACGGAGAACATCTGAAGCCAGAATGTACTGAGTCCACTGCTGGCTCTGTCCCTTACTAGCTAAACGACTTTTGGCACTTACTTAACCCATTTGTGCCTCAGTTTCATCATATATAAAATGGAGAAAATAATTTTATTTACAGTATATGGTGTCGTGAAGAATAAATGAGTTTGTGTGCAAGATGTTGAGAATATAACATATAACATAATAGTGTTGATAGCTAACATTGCTGGAAAGTCTAACTGGTCACCAGAAGCATGTAACTTGGTGTCAACAATAATAATAATGGACAGAACAATTGATATCTTAAATCATATCTACTCCTGTTCTTGATCTTAAAATCTCTGGCTCTGTTCTCCACCTGCTATTTACAACTAGCTTTTTTTGCCTTAAAGTTACTGTTACATTTTACAGTAAAAAAAAAATATAGCCCTGTTAGTTCATTAATAAGTTACTGAAAATTTCCATTTACTATCAGAAGCAGTTTAAGGTATATCATTTAGTTCTTATGAAAAGCTCTATTTGCAGAAAATATGCTCTCCATCCAAATGTTAGATGTTTCTTTTTATCTCTAACTCAGATGGACCCAACATTCATAAGTACGTAACTTGGAATTTTCAAATTTGCAGAAAAGGTATAAAGATTTAATGTTCTAGAATCTTACATGCAGGGTTTTGTATTTGAGGAGAAGCTATTTGTTCTTGTGACAAAATATGGAAGAGGATATTTATTCAATCACCATATTATTTATAGACCATCTACTCTCAGATAAAACTTGTAGTTAGGTACAGGGAACACAGATGATTTAAAACATTGTTCTTGTCTTCAACGAGTTAACCATCTAATGGAGAAATTTTTTTTAATTAAATGATTATTATACAGTGTGATAGGTTCCAATAATTATCCACACAGTGTTCTGGGCACTTTATCTAAATGACAGGGAGGGAATTTGGCAAAGCGTAGGAATGAAGCAAGCAGAAAAGGAGTACGCAGAGTGGAAAGGACAGGGACTTATGAGGCAAAGAGAGCAGTGGAGTGCAAGTTTAGGGGCTCTGGCAATAAAATCATTGGGATACATAGAGTACTGAGTTGTTGAAACGGGAGTAGTGAGATGACTAGAGAGAGGCATGGGTCCGATCTTTAAGGACCTTGGATATCATCCTGAGGATTGTGGACTTTATTTGAAAACTTTGGGCAGCCATTGAAGATTTTTAATACGATCTCATGTACATGTTCTCATGATGCTTTTAAGAGCTTTTTGGGAGATGGATTGGCAGAGAAAGCAAGACTAATTAGGAGGCTGTTGCCTCCAGATAAGTAGGAACTAATGGAATCAGATGCAAGACACTGACAATAAGAATGGGGAAAAGAGTAAGAATTCCAGAGATATTAAAGATCTGGGCATAGAGAAACAATTACTATGTACTAAAACACCTCTTTTTGGGATTTGTTATATTAAACAGGAGGGTAATGATATGTCATTTAAACTTCACTTACCTTCCAATTGTTATCTCTAGGTCTACGGAAAACATTTTAGGCATTTAGCAATAAGCACTTGCTACCATAAACCAAGGGTGGATATTATACATAGGCTATTTGAATTGGACGAAAATCCAGATTTATCAGGTGATAAATAGTACCTTTACCTGAGGTAAAGTACCTTCACTTAACCAAATCTGGTCCATTAGAATTTTAGTATTTAAAGGTAACCACAGAAACCCATTGTGCAGATGAGAATAGTGAGGTCAAGAGACATTAAGGAGTTGTCAGTGATAAAGTGCTACTGAAATCCAAGTAGTTTAACTTAGTTTGCAATACCTTCTGTCACATCATACTACTATTTTATTTGCAAATTATTCATGCTTGGATTAACTTGTTTTTCTTGTAATCCTTGAATGGGTCTTTAATGATCTGTTTTTATTTAGTTTCAACATTTTATCCCTACTCGTTTTTTTCATTTTGTGTTTTTAGTTCCACTTGATGATTTTCCTTTAATGGAATAAAATTTTAGTTTTACCTTGTACTGCAAAAGAAATGGAGAGAAATAAAACTTTTTAAAAGAATAATTTTCACCTCAAATGCATCCCACAGTAACTTGATATTGGAGTACTTTAAAATAAATTATAATTAATTAAGCATGCAAATACACTAACTACTTTAAGTACCCAATTAGCTACCTTAACTGAAACAGCTCTCCTGAATAGCACATTTTTTAAAGGCATTTTCCAGGGTGTTACATTTTTCACACCAGAGACAAAGATTTATGTAATTACTCTTGAAGAAAGAATATGGTAGCAGTTGATTGTTCAGGAATACAAATGTTGTAGCATGAATTACTAGCCTCTCTAGACCCCAGTGTCTTCATCTATTAAATAAACTGCCTGACCTAGAAATTTATAAAGGTTCTCCACTTACCTAAAGTCTTGCACTCATTCATTTATGAACTGTGATCTATAACTCATTTTGTCCACAGGATACTATATATTTCTCCCAAGTCTGATTTTTTTTTTTTAATATCAACATCTGCACCCATGCCCCTATTCCAGCCCTATTGCATCTCATTTTCTGTGTTCCATGAAATGGCTAATCACTTGGAGATTCCACTTCATTAACATGAAAAAAATCACTCAAATTCTGACTTGCAGACGTATCCTCAAGGGACCTGCATGGCCAATCTCTCTTTTTTTTTTTTTTTGTTTAGTTTCTTGTTTTCATTTAAATAACCTTCTAATAAAAGCTTTCCAGATTATTAGGTTGATCCCTCGTAATTGGGTACTGCTGCATGATTTCTGTGCCTGTTACATTTTTAAAGTCACACCAAAGGAAGAATGAGGAGCACACTGTCCCTGTACCCTTAGGGCTTCCATTCTGCTTCCGTTCTTTTCGTCTTACTTTAAATGTTTACTTTTTTACCTTGATACAGTCTAAAGTTAACCATTTTCCCTCTCCTCCAAAACAATGTAAATATATTGGAAAGCTTTAAATGTAATGAATGCTCTTTTTCTAACGTATAAGTTAGCACTGTTGTTCCATTTGTTTTAAAAATCAATCTCTGGGCTCTACATGAAATGAAATGCACACATGTCAAGAGTACATTGAGTGAGTTTTGAAAAATGTATACACCTTTTCATTCCAAAAATGGGCAGAAGACCTAAATAGACATTTCTCCAAAGAAGATATAAAGATTGCCAAAAAACACATGAAAGAATGCTCAACATCACTAATCATTAGAGAAATGCAAATCAAAACTACAATGAGATAGCATCTCACACTGGTCAGAATGACCATCATCAAAAAATCTACAAACAATAAATGCTGGAGAGGATGTGGAGAAAAGGGAACCCTCTTGCACTGTTGGTAGGAATGTAAATTGATACAGTCACTATGGAGAACAGTATGGAGGTTCCTTTAAAAAACTAAAAATAGAACAACCTTATGACCCAGCAATCCCACTACTGGGCATATACCCTGAGAAAACCATAATTAAAAAGAGTCATGTACCAAAATGTTCATTGCAGTTCTACTTACAATAGCCAGGACATGGAAGCAACCTACGTGTCCATCGACAGATGAATGGATAAGGAAGATGTAGCACATATATAACAATAGAATATTACTCAGCCATAGAAAGAAACGAAGTTGAGTTATTTGTAGTGAGGTGGATGGACCTAGAGTCTGTCATACAGAGTGAAGTAAGTCAGAAAGGGAAACAAATACTGTATGCTAACACATATATATGGAATCTAAAAAAAAAAAAAGGTCATGTGTTTGTTTTTTTTTTTTTTTTTTTTTAACATCCCTCAAGTTAGTCACTATTGTTAGGTCAAATCATATGTAATTACCAATAGGGTTCAACCTAATTTTTAATATACTTTAATATACTTGAATTCAGATTTGTTTGCAGTGCTTTCAGCTCCTTTGCTCTTTATTGCTTCTTTCATTCTGTGTTCAATTATATTTTTCAAGAAGTACAACCTTTGGTCTGCTGAGTATCCAACTCTAGTCTTGAGAGATACTTTTTTTCTGCTGTCCTTTTCCATTGTTGTTGTAAGCCAGCTGTCAGTCTAATTGTTACACTTTTTGAGTAATTTATCCTTTCTCTTTAGCTGCTTTTAGATCTCTTATAATTTCATATAATCATGTTGTTGTGAGTTTATTTTTATTTGTTCTGCTTGGTCTCTATTGAACTTCCTGAGTTGGAGGAGAGATTTTCCATCAACCCTGGGAAATTGTACATTGTTTCTTCAAGTGATAGCCTCCATTTTCTCTATTTCCTCCTTCTATGTCTCCTTTTCGGCTAATATTCAGCCTTATTTTAGCCTTTGTGTCTTTTAATCTTTATTTCAAGTATAACCTCTTTATTTCTTTATGTTGCATGCTGAGTGATATTCTCAGTTACATATTTGTGTGTTTATTTTGTTATGTCAGCGTTTAACTTGCTCATGGAGATTTTAATCGGTGTATCTGTATTTCTCTTTATACAACTTCCGTTTTTTTATAATGTTTTATCTTATATCTTTGCCTTCTCTTATCTCTTTAGTTATTTTAAGCATACTTACTTTATATCTCTATATTAGTTTCCTAGGGCTGTTGTAATAAAGTACCACAAACTGGATGGCGGAAACTACAAAAATTTGTTGTCAGCAGTCTGGAGGCCAGAAGTCCAAAGCCAGTGTGTCAGCAGGATTGGTTCCTTCTGAGAGCTGTGAGGGGAGAGCTGTGTGTGTGTGTGTGTGTTTTTTAAATTAATTAATTTATTTTATATTTAGGCTGCACTGGGTCTTTGTTGTCGTGTACGGGCTTTCTCTAGTTATGGCTCACGGGCTCAGTTGCTCCGCGGCATGTGGGATCTTCCTGGACCAGGGCTTGAACCTGTGTCCCCTGCATTGGCAGGTGGGTTCTTAACCCCTGTGCCACCAGGGAAGTCCAAGACCTCTTTCCTAGCTGCTCATGGTTTGCTGGCAAGTTTTGACGTTTCTTGGCTCACGGAAGCATCACCTTGATCTCTGCGTTCATGTTCATATGGTTCACAGTCTTACCCCCGTGTGTATGTCTCTGTGTCCAAATTTCCCCTTTTTATGAGGAAACCAGTACTGCTGGCTTAGAGGCCCACTCTTTCCAGTAAGGCCTCATCTTAACTAGTTACATCTGCAATGACTATTTCCAAATAAGGTCACGTCCTGAGGTCCTGGGAGTTAGGACTTCAGTGTATGAATGTTAGAGGTGGACGTGGAGGGAACAAAATTCAACTCATCACAGACTCATTAAAATTATGGATCTAAAATTTGAGATCTTGGAGTGTTAATTATCTGGTTTTCATGTCTGATGATAGATTGCTTCCTTTAGATTTTGAAATTTTTGAATGTGAATTTGAATTTTCAGTGAGGGAAGATTGATTTTTCTCTGTGGGGGTAAGACAAAGCCTGGGTGTTTGAAAGGTCGTTCACAGCAGTACTTCTGCTACAGGCAGGCTTTGGGGTAATACCACTTCAGGGCTATTTTGTCACTGTTATTAATTTCTGGCCTTGGGTTTTCCTGCACCACATGTCTCACATAAA
Organism: Hyperoodon ampullatus; assembly: GCF_949752795.1. Taxonomy (NCBI): domain Eukaryota; kingdom Metazoa; phylum Chordata; class Mammalia; order Artiodactyla; family Ziphiidae; genus Hyperoodon; species Hyperoodon ampullatus. The sequence continues at coordinate 70,122,847 of NC_136922.1, forward strand.
TTTGTCCTCCAAACTTGTGAGAAAAAGCTAGAGTTAAATTCTCTCTGAAGACATTTTTTCCATTGAGAGCTGGGGTGTAGAGAGCAACTTCCTTGACTTCTCCCTGGGCTGTAGAGCCAAGATTATTTTAATCCCTCCTTAACTAGGATTGTGGCCTTCAAGAGGAGCAGGAATTATTCAAGATTTTCAGGCCTATGGCACCTCCTCAAGTCCCCAAGTTCTCATATGTCCCATGGGGATGAAAAATGACCAATCTCCAGCCATTCCTAAGACTCCAGGGCTGCCACTTTGGCTCTCAACTTTCTTTTCTCTCCTGCCATCTGAGAATTTTCTTTTTTCTCATTCTTTTAAACATCTCAAGCATCATTTGTAGGTTATATTTCACTCCACATTCATACATACCAGTGGAGGGAGGATTTCTTCTGTGGCCTTTTCTCATCTGCTGGAAGCAGAAGTCCTAATCCCCTCTTACTGAAGAGTTGAAGATAAATGTCCAAAAAGGTTAAAGTACCTTAGCTAAGGTCACACATTATTTAGAATTCTAATCTTTCGACTTCTTATTTGGTGACCTTTTACGTCTCTTTTTGATTATTCTTTCTTATCCACCATTATCACATCCCTCAACAAAGCAACTCACAGGCCTTTTAGTTTGATATCATTTTCCCCCAGATTCTAGGCTACCTGCAAAGTCTTCTGAATCCCAGGAACCCTAGTAGTAAGTGAAGAACTTGAACATGGAGGCATTGAATAATTTTAATATCATCAGTGATTATTATAGAAAAACAACTTCTCCTCTTTTCTTAAGGCTGACCAAATACTGAGTGACACTATGATCTAATTCTCCATGGAGTCCTCTAGACCTTTATTATTAAATAATTCCATGCTATTTTAAGGTATGAATTCGACATTTCTTTAACTCCATATGAGTGTTGTTTAAGCCCAAGGCAGATTTAAGTGATTCCTTAATTGGAGCCTCACTTAACTGTCTTTGGGGATATCACCAAAGATTCAGCCACAGGGCTGGCTTCTACCATGAAACTAGCAGGAATGGGATTTTGTAGGGAAAACCTTCTAGAGACAAGTAAGATTGAGGATTGGACTTATTGGAGTTAGTATCTTATTCTCCATGTGAAATAATACATGTTTAAATCCCATTTCCTGTCAGGCCAGACTGACTCTATATATCAAGACTCCTGTCAGTCTCTCAGATATACTTCACACTGAAGACTCAAAGTTCATGGATTCCCACATGACAATCAATTACAGTTTGGAATTAGCATGTAAAATTAGTATTCAGACACTTTAACATGTTGTTTCCTTTATTTTTGGCTTTATCTTCAAGAAATGGGATTTTAAGGTATTTTTAGGCTGAACCTAAACATAATTCTGCACTGTGAACAAGAAGGGATTTAAGGAAAGGGACAAACAGAGTAACAGGGAGCTAGACTCTTCATTAGGCAGACTAGGAATGTCTACCAAAATGTGAAATCTCACCAGAGTTTGCAATGAATGAGTTAGGGATCAAAGAATACCTGGAAGATTCTCTTGGTTATATTTTTGACAGTCGAGAGCTGTGAGTGAGCATGTGTGTGGGTGTGTGTGTCGTACACATGCCAGGGCTTCAGTTCCTCTGATTGGCAAACACCTTAATTTACATCCTCTTGGATGTGAAAAGAATCTTACTGTGACATCTACCATATCAAGAAAAGCTAGCACTGATTCAGACGATCAACTGTGGTAAACTGTGCTCCCAATGTTTCATCATTGGTTGAAAAGGAAGTTTTTCCTTGTAAAAGGAACACTAATCATGTGACTTTCTTGAAGTTTTGTTATATCTCACAAACCTACTGGAGAAATGGAAGGAACATTTATTAAGATAAACTACTTTCCATTAAGTTGTAAAGCAATCAAAACCTTAGGGAAGAATTTATTCTTACATCTTAGTATATTCATAAAACACCATTGCTTTACTTATAAATAGCATAAGTATCAAATTATATTGTTGCTCAGATTTGTTTGCTACCATTTTGAAGAGAAAAAAAGATGGATATAAGATCCCATGAACAACCATACCTTGGTTAGCTAGAAGATCTAGGAAGCCTTTTTAGGATAGGTTGCTTTCATGAAGGCATCAAAAGACCATTAGTGATTAAAAATAAGGAAGAAATTCATGAGTGTGCACTGATTGTAAGTGAGACTCCTAGTAACCATTCTTAAAGCTAATAAATAGAGACCTCCTATGTGCTGTGAAAGTATTCTTCCTACTTATAGTACTTTAAAGCTTCGGCCATCTGGAATAATCCTAAGAAATGTTTACCACCTAGGTTCTACATTACATTAGAACTCAGTGTTTTAATGGACATCTTCCTATTATTAAACTTTATTTCATTATTGGATATTTGGCATTTTGCCTTTCCTAAATTACAGAGTCTTATCCAAATGCAAAGGAAATTAAAAGCTTGCTCATCAGACCAGGGAAAGAGAAGCACTGTTAACTCACTTGCATTATGGTTCCTGTTTTTTCCATCAAATTACCTTATGTTTCCAAATAGGGTATCTAAAAGATATTTTGTAAGGTATGTATCTCTTTGCTTTTTTATTCTGGTATTGTTTTCCTGTAGGAGCTAAAGGATGGGAATACTTTCAGATAACAATAGTGTTTCAGGCTTTCTGTTAATTTGAAAGTCAAATATCAAAGGATGAAATTAACAAACTGATAATATTGCAACAAACTACGTTATAACAGGAGAATATTCATCTCACATAGTTCACTTAGTGAAGTATGTGGAAAATATCCCATCTTAAGAGTTGAGAAACCCATGAATCTCAACTCATTCATACTGAAATGAACATGATTTTTTTTCCTACCTTTCTTTCCTTGTTTCACTTGTTGCACCAATTCAACATGCATTTATGATACTTTTGGCTAAAAACAAAGGCAAACAAAATTCCTGATACTTGCCTTCACAGGGCATATAATTTGGTAAGGGATACAGAGTAGTAAACATTATGCAGAATTCCATAATAAATACAATGCACTGGGGCTACTGATGTCCAAAGGGACAGTTAAAACACTTAGGTGTAGTCAACAAAATCTTTGTGAAGGAGAAAGAAAGCCCCTGAGTTGAGTTCTGAAAGACAAATAGAGTAAATGAGAAGTGATGAAAGAGCACTCTAGGTTGAGGAAGAGGTAGATATGAATTCAGAGGCATGAAACAATGGGATGTTTTTTGGAGAAGTCCAGATAACTCTGTATAGTTTAAACAAAGAATGTAGGTGGGGAAGAGAGTGACAGGAGATTTAATACTGTTAAACTCATTACATTAAACTAGTGTAAATTGGCAAAAAGCAGATTATGAAAGGGTTAGTGTGCATTTTAGAATAACCACTCTGGTAGCAGCATAGGGAGGTTGTGAAGAAGAATTAGAAGGCCAACAGAGGAACTGAAAGCCAATGGAGGAACAGTGAAGACCTGAACTAAGACTGAATTAGTGAGATGACAAGGAAGTAAGTTATTTAAGGGGTGTTAAGGAGGTAGATTGGGCAGGTCCGTGTGACTGGCTAGATTGACCATGGGGTGAGTGAGCTGGTGGAGTCAGGGCTGATTCCCTAATTCCAGCTGGGCCAGATGAGAAAATAGTGGAGCTGTTCACAAAGAGAGGTTAGAGGTATAAGTATAGAGGTTAGAGGTATTACAGTGAATTGGTCTTTAACCTGTAGGGTTTGATGTGTCTATAACATGTCTAAATAGATATACTCTGTAACTGTTGAATTCAGAGTTCTGGAGATAAGCAGAGGTCTAGGCTATAGATGCAGTTCTGGGAGTCTTCAGAATATTCTATCTGCCCCAAGTATTCAACAGATGTGTTTTGAGAACAAGCAGCATGGTTTTGGAAAAAATACATTGCTTTTCATAATTGTATAGTAGCTACAATTTATTAGGTATATTGGGCTAAGTATTTTATCTGTTTTTGGTGGGGGTGGGGATGCGTTGGGTCTTCGTTGCTGCCTGTGGGCTTTCTCTAGTTGTGGTGGGTGAGGGCTACTCTTCGCTGCGGTGTGCAGGCTTCTCATTTCTGTGGCTTCTCTTGTTGTGGAGCACGGGCTCTAGGCATGGGGGCTTCAGTAGTTGTGGCACGCGGGCTCAGTAGTTGTGGCACGTGGGCCCTAGAGCGCAGGCTCAGTAATTGTGGCACACGGGCTTAGTTGATCCCGGACCAGGGATGGAACCCGTGTCCCCTGCATTGGTAGGCAGATTCTTAACTACTGAGCCAACAGGGAAGTCCCTGGGCTAAGTACTTTAGATGAATCTTTGCTACAATCCTATGGGATAGGTATTTCCTAAGGCTTAAAGTCATTATGTAACTTGTCCAGTGTCACACTACTTATAAGTAAATGCTGGAGCAAGAACTTGTACCTGAGTCAGACTATAAGCCTGTACTGTGGGCCACTGCACTCTGTGACTTTTGATTTACTTCTCCAGATAGTATAAATTATTTCTACTAGGCAGCTTGATATCTATATTTGATGGAATTGGTCATTCAACAAGTGTTAAATACTAAGATGTTAGTAAATAATAGGCAAAGTTCCATGCAGTTCTTTATTCTGCCCAGACCAAAAAAATAGGTAAAGATCTCTTGGGAAGTAGAAATTAAAGAATTTTTTATTAAAAAAAACTGATGTCTGTAAGTCTAAATATAATAAAAATCCATTTGTACAGAATGGTTGACAAAAAGCGTGTCATTAATATTTTTATAGAACTCTGTTACAAAATGTTCTAATATATCACTTATGAGTCTCATGACAGGCCAGTGAAACAGATATTCCTATTAAATAGAGACTGAGGCACTTAGGTACATTAAATAGTTGCTTCTCCTTTTTGCATATTAATACAACCCTGACATTAAAAGTATAATGCTCTTACATTATATATTGGAACAGCTTATGAAAGAAACAATACCCAGTCAAATTGTTATGTAAGTTTTAATCTCCTAAAATCTCCCAGGTGATCAATTTTTCTTTATAAGAATAATGGTTTTCTTCTCACAGAGACTGAAAACTTAATTAAACTTTAGTTGTTTAGCCAAACTACAACACAATTCATTTATTAGAAATGATGAATCATATTCATAACTTGACAGCATTAGGAAATGAAAATATATTATGCGATACTTTAGGAAAGGTAACTTTTATGAAGGGAAAGCAATCCTCCGAAGAAGGTTACAAAAAGAAATACTAAATGTAGCATTTACTTGTTTGACCATTTTTAAAAATTTACTAGCAAGTCAATATCATCCTAATAACCCATTTACAAGTGGCTGTTACTAATGAGAGAGCTTGGCCAAATGGCTCATCAATCCATACAAATAGCTAGAGCCTGAAAGAGGGGTAACGTTTTGAACACTTGGTCTGAATTTACCACAGTAGGTTTATGTAAAAGTGCCACCAGTGGAATGATGTGTGTTTGTTTTACAAGAACGAGGTCACCTATAGAATCGTATAGGAGTATCTTTAAGTTCCACATTTATATTAGGCAAAGCACTGCTCTAGTAAAATATGCACTGCACTGTTTGGAAAAATATTTTAACATTATATAAGAGAGAGATGAAAGGAATATTTTTGATACACTTTGCATACTTAATTCAGAATTATTTATAGAGATTATAAATGGCATTAAATTACAAAAAGACATAACTGAACTATATTCAGTAAATTCAGCAGGGGTTCTGTCTTACAACAAGAACACCACTAGTAAAAAAAATAAAATAAAATAAAATCATGATGTCTTTTTTCATCAGAGTGAGAACAGCCTAAAAGATAAGCACTTTAAAAGTAGTTTCCCTTTGGTTTACTAATTGCATTGGACAGAAGCATGACAGGAAATGACAGAATGAGAGTTAAAGGTTATTTTGGGCTTTCTGTAAAAAGACCTCAGTGCTTTGGAATGAAAGTGCCAGTCCTTTACTCTGTGACTGGAGTGACTTCATTCACTAAGGAAGGGGCCTCCTTGAGATGAAAGAAATGCTGAAAACTAGTTGAATTAGAATTGAGATTTTTAAAAGAGATCAAATAATTTCTTTATTAAAAAAAAAAAAGCAGAAACAAAATCAGGAATCAGCCCCATTACCCATTTGCTTCAGAATCCTAGGACCCCAAAGATCTAGTTCAATTGAACTGACCCTTCATTGATTCTAGTATACAATTCTAGGGGCTCTGGTACAAGTAGTATGGGCAGCAACCAGATAGGTCAGGGTCAGTCCATGTCCTCAAGGATTTTACTTTCTAGTTGAACAAAAGTAGGGCAGAAGTACAATAATATAAAGCACAAAATGAGACATTTCTCAAGAGTTAAAAGCATAATATTGCAGAGTCAGAGGAGGGAGAGATTTCACTTAACCTGGTGAAGGTAGTAAGAAGGAGGGAAGATTTTTTAGAAGTATGTGTGTGGGTGGGGGATCTGGGAATAGTGTAGGTTTTGTGTGTGTTTGTAGGCAGGGAGATTGGAGAAGACAGAGCTGAAGAAGAGACAAGAGAAACATTTCCTTTGCAGAGACTCTGGGAGTGGAATTAAGACCCTAAGTAGAACTGTGAGATCCTGTGGCTGGTCCAGAATGACATCTCAGATTTTTAAGAACGTTTTACTCAGTCTTATGCTAAAGGCCCCAGCTATAACATGGCTGGGTGACTGAGTGATTCCACGGTTGAAGTAAGCATTTTGAGTAGTAAAACTATGCAGGAAACAGCTAAACTATGGAGGAAAAAGTGTGCTGTCAAAACAGCAACGAGATTAGGATTCAGATAAACAGAGATTGAAACACTGTTTCTACCACTTACTAGCTCGCTGATCTTAAACAAGTTTCTTAATCATTGGAAGCTTCAGTTTCCTCATAAAAGAAAGAATTTAAGAACCTGTTCTGTTTTCTGGAATAGACACATAGCATTTGCTAAATTTAGTGTGAGTCATAGTATATGTCATATATATACTCATATAATATTTATATTTTAATTAATATTATAGTTGTACTATTAATACCCTGTTACTATATTTTTATCCTGATAAAGTTACTTTATCATCCACTGAAGTAATAGTTTAATACTTTTTAGGTGAACTGAGGAAACCACTGTACGATCTTAAAGGTAATTGATTGTCGTCCTTACTGTAATTAGGAATTAATTTAAGATATTGACTCAGCATTTCCTAATATGTATATTATACAATAAAATATGATTAATTCAAAGTAAAAAGAATCCTGTTTTCTCCTTAGTGAGGTCACGTAGTGTTTACTTTTTAATGTCCTACTATATCATCTTAGTTTTACATAAGTGCAGTAATGACGGCCTCATTGGAGCCCAGGTACCCCTCATAGGAGCATGATGGAGTGTGGTTTTCCCTTATCCCGAATTAGACTCTTCTAAGGGGTTGCAGGAGATTTTTCAGACAGCCAGATAGTGTTCATATGTAGTATCAGGAGCATTTTTAAAATCCTTTTTCTTCTTGAATTAGAAAAGAACATTCAGTAGCCTACTTTGAATATCCACATCGTGCTAGCCATTAAATGCCCATACTTTCTACTCTTCCCCAAAACAATGTTCTCAAGCAAAATGCCTGCATGGTAAAGTGGGTCATGATTTTATGGAAGGATCTGAGTTACGCACAATCTAAAAATAATAGATCCCTAAGATTGAGGGCATTTGACATTCTCTAGACAGGGCCATGTGAAGCTATAGTGGGGTGGTGAAAATAGATCGTATTTCCTGATACCTCTAAGGTTCTATATTGCTCCTCTCTGACTCATTCAAGGAAGTGGCATGTTATCCTATAGTAGATACTAAAGCTTTTCTAAGATCAGATTTAAAGAAAATGGATTTAGGGTTAATTAAATAGGATTTTCATGAGATTTTAATGAAGATCTTCCTAATATAAATCAGTGCTTTTTCTTCTCTTTGAATTATTATTATTTTTAACGGGCAGAATCTGTACTCTAAATGACAGCTTAACCCAAAAATGTAATACATAAATCTGACTGAGGTGGTAGTGCTCTGCTAAGGCTTGGGACCCCTTTGCTTGTTGTTTTACTCCATTAGTTCTGCTATAAGAAAATACCACAGATTAAGTAGCTTATAAACAACATAAATTCATTTCTCACAATTTTGGAGGCTGGAAGTCCATGAACAGGGTGCCAACAAGGTCAGGTGAGGGGCCTCTTCCAGGTGGCAGACTTCTTACTATATCTTCACATGGTAGAAGGGGCAAGCAAGCTCTCCGGGGCCTCTTTTATAAGAGACTCGGATGTGTGTTTTTTTTTCAACATCACCAAGCAACTAACTCATTCTGACTCTACCCACAGACAGCATCAGATCCCACAGGTTAGGGCCTTGGCCCCACAAGAGTGCCTTCACTTCAGTCACCAATCGAAAATCTAGGTTGCTACCTGTGCTTCTAATGGACTGGCTATAAACTGAAGGTTTCCATGACCCCTCACCCCCAAGTTTAATTTGCTAGAGAGGCTCATAGAGCTCAGACATTTACTTATATTTACCAATTTATTATAAAGGATATTATAATGGACACAGACAGATGAACAGCCAGGTGAAGAAGTACATAAGATGGGTTCCAGAAGGGTCCCAAGTGTGGGAGCTTCTGCCCCCATGGAATTAGGGTGTGTCACCCTCCCAGCACATCGATGGACATATTCACCAACATGGAAGCTCATCAACTGTTGGTGTTTTTATAGAGTTTTTTATAGAGCTTAATCTGTAGCCGGTGTTCCCCTTCTCAGAGGTCAGTGGGTGTGGCTCAGTGTTCCAGCCTTCTAATCACTTGGTCTTTTTGGTGACCAGCCCCATCCTGGGCTCTCTAGGATCCCCACCTTAAGTCACCTCATTAGCATAAACTCGGGTGTTCTCAAAAGGGGCTCCTTATGAGTAACAAAAGACATTTCTCTCACTCAGATTTCAAGGGTTTTAGGAGCTTTGTGCAGGGAACTGGAGATGCAGACTAAGTACACGTCTTATAACACAGGTACTAATCCCATTCACAAAGGCTCACCCTCGTAACATAGTTGCCTCCCAAAGGCTCCACATCCTAATACCATCACCTTGGTGGTTAGAATTTCAACTTACAAATTTTGGGAGGATACAAACGCTCAGACCATGGCACCTGCTTTCTAGACTTTAAACTCTGACGTTAAGGACAGTGCTTGGGAAGCCAGGAAAACTCAAGGTTTTTTTTCTACAATCTTTTTCACTATGTGAAGATCACATACCAGGATTAAGTAATCAGTGTTTTTATAAGTCGTGAGTAAGGAGGAAGAAGAGGTAACTAGAGTCTGCAGGTGTATGTGATAAACAAAGTGACAAGGGGGGAAGATTTGAGCAGGAAACATTGAAAAACTAGAGAGTAGCAGGAAGCTTTCTGGTTCTTGCAGATTGGGCTGAAGCAAGGAATAAGGAAGGAATCATGATAACATTTATTGAAATTATACAGCGTGCCGAGAATACTAGTTATATTTAATCTCCACAATATTGCTCTGAGATAAACATCTCATCCATTCTTCAAACTGAGAAGTTAGGGCTCAGGGAGTTTAAATGACTTGCCCGTTATTGGTAAGGGGACAGAGCTTAGATTTTAACCTAAATCTGTTTAACTCCTAGCCTAAGATATTTCCACTACATTGTGCTAAATCAGAGGAGAAGGAGGGCAAGGGGCAGAGAGTAGGAGGGGTTTGCTGGCATTGATGGTCACTATTTACATCTCAGTTTTGTTTGGGGCTGTCGCTAAAAGTTGTACCTCCTGGCAAGGGAATGCAAGTGTTACCCGGCTAGTATCAGGCTAGTATCAGGCTAATACAAAAAGGCTGCCGCTGCTTTGTTCCAGCTGTCAAGCCTGAGCTGGAGCTTCATCATCTCGCTACCTGACCTTGCCCAGGCTCCAGGGAGAGGAGTGAAGGGCTCCCTGTGAAATTCTTAGTGCTCGTTTAACTGTCAACACATTCTATTCTTTCAATACCCTCACCGTGACTCAGTACAAGCTGGGACTGGAAGATAAACCTTTCACTTTTTAATAAACACTTTTAAAAAATACTCTCCTACCTTATGAATACTCAGGTTCACAGGGTAGAATCTTAGAGTTGGGAGTACCTTCAGAGGTTCTCATCCCATCCTGGATTATAGCCCAGGATGCTGAGTTATCTGCTGCGGGCTAGGCAGTCTGGGGATGGAAGGGAGTTCTGATTTCATCCACCCTCTGGGGTGGTGCAGACAGCAAGGACACAGATCTAGCTGTAGTGTCCCCAGATACTGGGTTGCGATAAGGGTTTAGACCGAGGAAGAACCTAGCAACAGAAAGGTGGGGCCAGGATGAGGACCTAAGATATTAGACAACTTACCAAGGGAATCAGGGATATAGGACAGGGATCTAGGTACCAATTCTAGAATATAGATGGGTCTAAGTTTTTTTTGAAGGACAGGGGTCTGGTTAAGAGTATTGCAGACCAAGGCTGGGGAAACAGAGCAAATGTGGCTCAACACTGAGTGTTGGATTTGGTCCCTGAGTTCCTGGCTATTGATTTTCAACAACAAAGCAGAACAAGTAGTTGGTGGGCTCAGCTTCCTGTTTGCTGAGCCTGGCAGGATCTAACTTGTCTTCTTAGGGGGTGGATGAGCAGGGCCTTGATTCCAGGCAGAATGGCATTCACATCCTACCTCTACTATTTAATATTCACTTGGTGAGTTATTTAACATCACTATTCCTCAGTTTCCTTTATGTGTAGAAGAAGGATAACACGTATTTCAGAGGGCTGTTGAGAAGATTAGATAAGAGGTGAAGTGCTTAGAACACATAGTCAGTGCTGTGTATTTATTAATACAGTTTATTGATGACACATTAATGTTAATTATTACCTAGATAGGCTGCTGGACTGAGGTAACTAATAATATTTGTGCTTGGTAGTAAAAGCAAATCTAATGAATAAATGGTGAATAAATAACACATGCCTCCCTCCTGTGTCTTGGACAGAATTTGCTAAGAGATCATGGCATTCTTCCCTAACAAACCTGTAGCTTCAGAAATATTCTCCTTAAAGAGACGTAGGCAGTCCCTACCAATCTGGGGCTAGAAATCTATTTGATATCTCTGTCCTGATCTAATGTATGAATTCCCTCGCAGCCCCCTTGAAGATGAACATCTAGCTTTCTTTTATAAACCTTTTACTGTCAGTGAGCTTATTGCCTACTAAAGTCATCCATTTCATGTTAGATACCCCTGAGTATTAAACAGTTTTGGTGGGGAATCAATATCTATGTATTAATATATTGAACAAAAATTTTTAAAAACTGAATTTTAATTTATCTCAATCTCAAGAAAGAGGTTTGCCTTTACTACCATATCATATGTACAGGTATATATTATTTCTTCTTCTTTTTTTTTTTTTTTGGCTGCGTTGGGTCTTCGTTGCTGCACGCAGGCTTTCTCTAGTTGCGGCGAGCGGGGGCTACTCTTGTTGCGGAGCACAGACTCTAGGCTCTTGGGCTTTAGTAGTTGTGGCTTGCAGGCTCTAGAGCACAGGTTCAGTAGTTGTGGCTTACGGGCTTAGTTGCTCTGCGGCATGTGGGATCTTCCCGGACCAGGGTTTGAACCTGTGTCCCTTGCACTGGCAGGCAGATTCTTAACCACTGCACCACCAGGAAAGTCCCAGATATATATTATTTCTTATATGAACATCCATCAATTTTTAGGTTCATACTTGCTGATATTCAAAGAAGTTGTCAGATATTACTTTATAGGTGTTAATTTGCATTCAGCAGCTGGCTTTCAATAAAAAGTTCGGTGTTCTTGCAGGTATGACTGACATTTATTCTTGGCAAGATAAATATTGTTGTAATGCTTTTTTTTTTTTTTTTTTTTTTTTTTTTTTACAATATCACACTCACAAAAGTAGCAGCAGACAAAGAAATGAACTGGTTCAACTTTCTAAAATATTTTTGAACTGGTGTACTTGTGACTATAAAATATGAATTTCTGATTTAATTATGAGGTTCAGTTACTTCTAAAGAAAAAAAAAAGAAAAGAAAAAAAAAACCCTAAAACAATGAAACCGAAAACCAAAGCCAACTTCAGAGCAATGAAAAGACACCAACAGGCTTTTTGTTGCTGTTTTTTTCTCTCCTTTATACAGATACTAGGTCTGCTCTTCAAATATTTTAAGTAGACAATATGGGCAAAATGCCTTTTTAAAAAAAAAGTTTTATGTTGTTGCTGTTACCTCTTCATGCCCAGTGTAAAACAGTTTCCAACATTCAGTCACCAGTCTAGTTCTGTTCCTCCTTTGACTATTCCCCAGACAGGTCCCTGTCTACATGACAGTAAAAAAAAAATAAATAAATAAAAAAGCCAGCTGATTTGGCCTTTTCAGTAGAAATGTACGTCAAATGTTTTTACTGACATTTAGGTAGAAATAATTTGGGATACTGTGTATAACATTTTTTCCAAACTAATGTGAGATGAAATGATTAATAACAATAATAAGCATTTATTAAACATCTATATGTCAGGTGATTAAATACTTATCTCTGTTTTAATCCATCTAAAAGGTAATGTGTATAATCTTCATTTTTACAGAAGAGGAAACTGAGGCTCAGAAGCCTGAAGCCACTTGCCCAATGCCGCTCTATTAAGTGGTAGAGCTGGGATGGATTTGAACCCAGGTCTGCCTGGTACTGCTAAAACTCCTTCCCCTCACATTGAACCATCCTGACTCTTACCCAGATTGAAGGAGTGTTGATTGAATGTATGGGCCTGGAAGAGGAAAGGCAGATCAGGCCCTCAAAGGCTACATTTCATACAGGAATCACACATGCTGCATATCTGATGGCACATGCTGTAAACATGAGAAAAAAAATTCTTAAAAGGAAGAAAATACTCTAAAATGAAAGAATTTCATTCAAAACTATGAAAGTCCTGAGATTCTTCATCTTCTCAGAGTCTAAGATCTAAAACAGAGCCATAAGTAACCTTATGACTCCTCAGGAGGGTTCTTCTTCTTCTATTCATTTTACAGCTAGCTGTCTGTGGTTTTATTACAACTGTAACTGGCTAGAGCCTTTAATTATGGTTAGGTGAATCCATTTGTGTGAAATAACAAGCATGAACTTTCTTCCACTTTCAAAAGTGAACATTTGTGCAAATTCAGATTGTCTTTTTTTGATCTGGCCACTGTATTTTTCACTTTAGTCTCTGATTTCTATGTAATTTGTGTCTTTCAGACTTTATATTATTAGCTGTGGAATGTGACAGGTATAAAGAAGGCACAACGTAATTTCATTATTCTTTGAATCAGTTTCAGGCACATCACTTTCTTGGCTTTAAAAAAATAATCTATATGATAACTTGCAATTTAATCTTCTGTTTTAAATCTCTTCTTTCCTGATGACATTCCTTCAACTGCTTGTTTTAGCGTAAATGCTAAAGCAGATATCAAATTTCTCATTGTGTGTTCTACATTTTACTTTAAAAGTGTAAATTAGGAAAACAAAACCTCTACCTAATTCTGAGAAGATGGCATCAATGGCAGCCTGATTTCTCGTTCTTCCTGAATTCCTACATAAAAATAGAGACTGGAAAGCCAAAGCAAAAACCCATGCTCAGCATTTACAAGTGATACTAGTTATCACCACAACTCTAAGAACCTCAAGGTACAAGCAGGTGGGGACCAACCACTAAGAGCCACAAAAACCTGTGTTCCATTGGCATTTGTGCAGTGGAAGTTGAAGAAAGCAGTGAGGCCAAACACATGCCCCCTGGACCCCCCCTTTAAGCTGCCCTGCTGGAGGAGAGTGGTTAGCTGTTAACTTTCTTCAGACCTACTTCACTTTTGAACTCACATCTTTTTGGGGGGTGATCCCAGCCAATGACTGAGCAAGACTGTGGTAAAGGGTCTAGCCTCTTTCATCAGAAATTAGCACCTCTAATGCAAAATGCAGACCACAGATCTGCATTATGGTTTGGTGCCTTTTCTTGCTGAATCTTGCTCTTCCTCTCTTTTCCTTTCAGAATGTTAGAGTTTAGCATTCCTAACCCATTCTCAGTGTCTGCTTCTAAGAGGACTTTACTGACACAGCAGGGCCACGATTGTTCTGAGAAAGCAGAGGCAGTGAGATGGGGTGGTATGTGGGATAGTCCCTGGCACCAGACGGTGGACCAGTTGCTAAAGTCTTCCCTGATGGTGATGTGAGAGAATATCTTTGTGGAGGCAACTTGAAGGTGCAATGATTCAGGCTTTGAAAGTGTGTAGGGAAAACGATGTACACATAGACAGTGGAATTGGCTGGTTGTTATTGTTATATTGATTGCCTACAAAAGATTAATGAAAAGCTGAGAACAGTTAACAAACAATTAAGTATGTAGTCCAGAAGGCTTCTTTGGTAGATAGAAATCATAAAGAGCCCCCTATCTTCTATAATAGGAAAGTAGGAAACTGAACCCATTCCTTTAGGGAAAGACACTCTGCCCCCCAGGGCTCTGAGAATCCCCCTCAGGATCTCCTCCTGCTTTTGCACTTCTGGCTGCCAGATCAATAACTAGGGTTAGTTTGCAGCTTAACCCGGCTAGGGACATGCTGGGGTCTGAAAAGGGAGGAAGAGAGCTATACCCCAAAGATGCCAGAATGTACCAGAGGAAGCTGATGGAATACCGATGGGACTGGATATTGAAGGTTCTACACCAAGGGAACCAGAATATAAGACTGAATAAGGGAGGTTTTATTGACCCGAAGGAAACTTCTTGGCACGTGAGATGTAATACCCTGCCGAGGACCTTAGAAGCTGGTGCAGGCTCACTCTGGGTAGGTCTCCTAGAACCCGGAGAAAGCGCTTGCCCGTGCTGAGAGAAATAAACAAGCCTGAATTTCTATGGCAGAGAGCAGAGCAGGGACTTAAAATGTTGGTGAAAGGGGATATGCTGGAGTGGCTATAAGTTGTGAGGCCAGGAGACCTCCTGCTAAAGGATTCACCGGGGTCATCAGGAATGTAATGAGAAGGGGAACAGCTTCAGCAAGAAACTCAGTGGTGGCTGTCCTCTGGAAAGCAGGGCTGGTAATAGAAGACAGTGTTTACAGAGGTGGCTCATTGGTAGAAATGGGATAATGGGTCCCTGAAGTAATAGAGGCCTGGTGGTGGCACTTAACCTCCAGATGTCATAAAGGGGCAGCCAAGTGGGCTTAACCTGCAGACAATTGTAAAGATGGTTTGTACACATGGCAACATAGATGGACAGCCCACAAGGTTACTGTGGAATATACGTAATGGCAAAGAAATAGATGGGCAGGAGACTGAGAGCAATTTCCCCAATAAAAATATCATGATCTCTGTCTAGTTTCCAGGCCTGAACCATTTTTTAGACCTAGAATTCATTGACTGAAATGGTAGCTGGGTCACCAAGAGGAAGGGCTCTGCAACACCATGACAAGTACATGCTGTGATGATTATCCCAGCCCTTCCCTACAGGACTGATGGGCCAGTGCATTCGGAGTCTTTAGAAATGAACTGGTGTTGGGGCAATTAAAAAACAAAAACAAAAAAAACTCCTCTTACCAATGTTTAAAAAGCCATATGCCCCACACAGATCAAATCTATACATATAGGTATCTGTACATATCTTTTCATTTTGGCTTCAGAGTGGTTGGTTCTGTGACAAAAATGGCACAGTTCATTGATTGAATTGACTGTCATGTGATTCAGTTCTCTGATATTTTGAAAAACATAACCATTTTTAGTATGCTACTTTTTACAAAATAGATATAATTCTTACCGACTAGTGGCAGTTTCTCTTTGTCTGCTGCTTTTTCCTCTGCCTTTATCTTCATACTGAATCTACTGAAAGCTCCAGCAGCAGGTCCAGGCCCACCCAATTGTTACGGCAGTTTGGGATGGAGCAAAAAGATGTTGTAAGCCTTAGTCTCAAGACAATACCTGATGGACCAGGGATAGCCCTGAGGTCTGTGCATCTTCCAAGTCTCTCAGTATTTCCCATGTTTCTCGTTAGCCCAATTCTACAATTGAAATCCTTTTTAAAATCCCATTCTATATTTGCCCAGTAAGCCTGCTTAGTTTTCCCATCTCATGAGTTGGAGTCCTAATTTAGATTTGTTCCACTAATATAGTCCAGTTATTGCTGGCCACTCTTCATCCTCCTACTCAGTTTATGGGTGAGAGTGGATTATGTTTCTTGTGCCCAAACCTCTGTTTTACTCAATGACAATATCCATTGCTTTGCCAGGAAGCATCTGCTCTCTACCCTCCTGATAATTTGGATTCCTCCAGCCCTCTTAAACCTGCACCAAACACTGTTCACCTGCTTGTTGCTTCAGCCTGGTACATCTTTAGGATACTATGCCTTGAATTTCCAACTAGCATTTTTGGATTCCAAACCAGGAACTGGTTATTTTCCTTACATTTTGGCTTGCCTCTAGTATGTTTCATGCAGTAGTCTGGTATTTGTGTGACAGAGCACTAGGAAACAAAAGCTCACTACTTATCTGTATGAGCTTTGTTTATTAGTATTTGTATGAATAACAAGAGGTAACTTGTCTTTTCATTTTCATACTGTGGCAAAAGAAAATCTATGTTTTTGTATGGAACTTGTGGTGTTTCCCCATGTTAAGAACTGTGAAGTTTCTGAGATTTTACCCTACTTGCAAGCTAACATGTTTGCTTGCTGTAGTTTCATCTATACTAGCAGAAAACCTGAGACTCCTGGGTCAGAGACAGAGGACTCTATTACAACAACAGCGAGTGGAACGAGCATCATGTTTGCATCAGCTCCCCTGGCTAACACAGAGAGACCCAGGAGAATGCTGCACGCACACGGGCTGCATTATAAGTGAGGAATCCTGAGCTAGGATACCCAAATCTTTTACAATGGGCAGTAAGCCTGCCTTCCTCTGGGCCTGTCTTTTGACCCAGAGGAAGATATTATCTTGATTACATGGGACAATAAAGAAACTTGCCCTTTACTCTGGAGAGAGATGCTTTCATTACCTTCAAGTTTGTTCTCTCTATAATTGTCCTTGTAAAGATAGTTTGGGACGAAGGCAGTCAATGCCTCTTCTCATAACACCAGATACCCATGAAGAATTGTCACCCAACAGCCCATACTTCAGTATGGAACACAGTGTACCAACTCAGTTACCTTGCCCAACTTCTCCAAAAACATTATCTTGAGAGTGCTACTGTTTAGTTGATAGGTTAATCCTATTATTATTCTTGAGATGCTTCCATGATTTTTCTGACTTCCTAATACAGGCCTTTTTTTTTTTTTTTCTAGAATGGCCAAGAATAGAGGATATAAGAGGAAATCCTAAGAGCAGTAATGTGTCTTTTTAATCTTAGAGAGCGAGCTATTACCTTCTCTCTTAACTAAACAACATTGCCTTGCTTCCTTCTCCTGTCAAGTGCCTAAGTCTCTTGAAATGAGAACATGTACTGCAGTGTAGCTGAATTCATTGCTTTTGATCCCTCAGATTGACTGTGGGAGTATAGGAAGTACAGACTTCAGTGGCAGGAATCTGGTGACACAGTATTTTGTTTCACTTCCAATGGGCTATCTCTTTTATCTCATCACTCTGTCCTTATTTTATCTGGAGTTGGGACTGCTGAGTGGAATGTCTATACTGAGCTAGGTGCATGTTCTTATGAATTCAGGTATGTTATTTACCTAACTCTCTCACTAACCTGCTATATAATTTTAGGTAAGTCCCATTACATTTTTGAACTTCAGTTTCCAGATCTGAAAAATGAGAGACTTGGACAAGATCAGAAGTCAAGAACTCAAATGCCTGTGGTCAGGGCCCCTGGGTGAGCACAATTCCAGGGTATGATAATCCCATTGTTGTCTATATTAACGGAAAACCTTGATGAACAGTGCCTTCTAGAGGTGTGCAGCTTGGGGTTCCTGTCTACAGGAGAGCCAGACAATAACACCATTGTGTTAATAGGGCCAGGATATAATAAAATAGTGGCACAGCCTGTGGCCAAGCCAGAAAGGTCATTTCTTTCTAGAGACATGCCAATCAAAACTTAAAGGGGTAAGAGTGTATACTGTGGTATAGATGGTCTTCAGAACTCCTACCCAGGTTCTACGTTTTATAATTTTGTTGGTTTGTTGCTTTTATGGGAGATCTTATTTCTCTCTGTTTCCCCTTTGAGGTGTAGTCCTTTCCCTGATGGGCACAGTTACCTAGAAAGTAAGATAGGTAAGAAAGTAATGAATGGATAAAAGCAGATGAAACACCATTCTGGCTCAGAGAGAAGCCATGGTTCTGTTTTCCAAAGACTGGATCCTAGACTAGCTGTATAAGAATCACCTGGTGAACTTAACTAAAAGTAATCAAAAAGCTTACTGAGTCCACACCTACTGAATCAGAGTCTCTTGGGTGAAGGCCAGGAGGTTTGTGTGTTTTCAAGACTCCCTTAAGTGATTCTAAATTGCAGCCTGGGTTGGGAACCAGTGACTGTGCAGAAGTGTCTGGGAGGAACGGAGACTTTCTCATGGATCGACTCTCCACCTCCACTATAAAGCTGCACACTCTGAGCAGAGACTGGGTGCCATGGCATGGAGCAGTTCAAGTTAAAGGCAGTGCTTCTTTCTCTAAACAGCTGGTGTAAGAAGCACAGACGCTCACATCAGCACAGGTTTGAATATGCTTGTCAAACTGTATTTCCGTTTCACTTTAATGGGTAACAGATCTTGGAAACTGAAGATTGGCTAAGGATTGGCAAAAGTGTTTTAAATGCCCAAGTAATAGTAATTGCTTCACTAGAATTCAGTTAACTTCCTTTTGGCCCTCAGTTGTTTTACTTTTTGTAAGTTTCTAGTTGGTCTGTCTGACATTTGATGCTTACTAGGGTGTGTGCAGAATTGCACTGAAAAGAAAGTGTTCCTGGTCAGATTAAAAATCAGGCAAATTTATTCTTTAGTTTCTTATGTCTGGGTCTATAAAGTGCAACTGAATTGGGTGCAGGACCATAAAATTAGCTCCAGAAAGTTCTCTAGAAGATATCCTGGTGGCAGATAAACAGCAACCTATTCCTGCTATTTAGCTCATGGCTTGACTATGTGATGACATGCGGTCATTCCATGGACCCAGTTTTGCCAGCTAGCCTGGGGATGGTGTTCACATGGCATTTTTGTCACCACCAGCCTCCTTGGAGCCTGTGGCAGACATTGTATCAATCATGTCATCCTTTTGCACTGAGCCTTGATGTGGCCTTCTGAAGAGTGATGGAAGGCACCACTACCAATTGACCAGAACTGCCTCACAGAATGATCTGTAGTGCGGTGGAGTAGGCAAAGTGGGGAGAAGAAGGGAAGAGACTCTGTTTCTGACCTTGAACAGACCACTTCCTCTCTCAGCATTTTGTGTTCCTCACATATGAAATGAGACAGCTGGTTCCTTTTCAGTTTTCTTCTTTTCCTTTACTTCTTGTTAGTGTATGGCTTTGTTGTAGTTAGAAGTATCGATTAATGGCTACTGTTAGTCATTTTAAAATGGAAGCCAGCTTATTACCTACCTATTTTTACTTTTTCAGTTTAACATTAGATTATCTCTGAGACCTGTTTGTTTTAAAAGAGCAACATCTATGACCTTGTATATTAACTGCTGTTGTTATACTACAGCTTAGGCATCTGTAAATAAGTGTAATACTTCGTGATGGAGATGGGTAGAAATAAATTTACATGAAACTCAGAACTGGCTACTTAGAATAAGGTGTCCCTGAGAAAAGGAATTCATTTGCCCTGAACCTCTTTTTCTCACACCTTTTCAATTTTCTAAAATCTAAAATATCTAATGTCCTACATTATGATTGGGTTGGCACGTTTTCTGTTACAATCAGCTCTTAGATTGTTGACCAACTTCCAGACAGAAACCTCTAAAGCTGGAAGCTGACAAAGTAGAAAAAGAATGGAAAGCCAGAGGTAGTGCAACAACTTATCCAGGAGTTCCTCCTGCCTTAATTAGCTATTGACCCAGGGCACTCTTCTCTCTGCAGTGGAACTGATCACACCCTTTTAATGAAGCACTTTGGTTGGGGAGGTCTGTTTCATCATGGTGGGGAGGGGTTAGTTTCACTACCTACAGTTTGTTTGGTAGCATAGAGTAGACATAAAGCACTTACTGAGAGAACAGTGTCTTTTGAAAAAAATTTTTTTATCCTAGAAAAGATCAGTTTAAAGGTAAAAACAAACCACTATACTAAATCTTACCCATCAGCTTCTACTATAGGTGATGACACTGATCTTAAACTGATAAAACCTTAAAGTTCTCTCTTTAAATCTAAAGGACCCATGAATAATCCTTTTTTAGAGATGTGGTGCATGAATAAAGTGCTGTGCTCTTTGAGGGTGTTATTCAAAATACAAAAGGTGTTATTCATAATATCTCTTTTACTGTAGAAAATACATGCTTGCTAACTTGGGCTTCAGCTGTTCTTAAAAGAAAATCTGTAGATAGAGCAAAAGGGCAAAAGGGTGACATCTGGCATAACAGACTTTCTAAGACGGTTTTGGCGCAAAGCCTGCATTAAACAGCAGAAGCAGGAAAAAAAATCTATTGAAATAAAAAGAAAAAATGAGGACAACGCAACAGTGACGTCTAAACTTTAGCAAACCTGTTTAAACCCAGTGCAACCGTTTTGTTGTTGTTGTGACTTGAAATGGGCCATCACCTCTAATATTGGCTCTGAAAGACAGGAGAATATGAATGTGATATTTTCTCAAGTGGAAAAGGCTGAGTCTTTTCATAAATTTCCAACCACTGTATACTTCACCTTTTCACCTGAGTGAGTAGTGCACAGAAATGTCCACATTATTACAGGATCTCCTCCACTTGACTTGTGTGGATGCTTGCTAAACATAATGCATCAAATGCTGCTTGAAGTGATAAAGAATATATATCATCTCCAAAACAACAGTGGCATAGAAATTATGATCCCTGTAGCTTGAAAAGAAAATAACATACTGCTTGATACAAAGGACAAATTAGGATAAAGTTTCTAAATCATTTAATTACTCAAGACACTGAAAGATAAGAATCATTATAGAGAATTACCTTTGCAGAAAGAAGGTTTAAGACTAGCAATTTCATGAGCTTCCTTTTTTCCTAAACTATATTTTGCCTGTATCATCTCAGCTCAACACTGAGTGGGTAAGTGAGAGGGAGGCAGGAGTAGAGCTATCGATTCTGGATGATCAATAGCCAATCGCTTGACAGCTTTAAGGCAGTGATTCTGCTGGATTCTGAGTGACTGAGTCCTTTGGTTAGTTCTGATCTGAGCAGTCTCAAACAGTCTGTGCCTGTTGCTTTTGATATGCATGCACATCTGTGAGGTGATCAAGCCATGGCAACAATTCTGTAAAAATCAGCCTTTGTGTTTGGCTTTGGACCCCATTCAATTACACTGGAGCTTGAACTTTACTGATGTAAAGGACTTACGCTGTCACCCTAGTTTCTCACATGGAGATGAAAGTGAGAGTGTTATCTGTGGTAAGACCTTGATCTGCACATGACTAGATCTCAGTGGGAGTATGGCATGTGAATTGGAGACACAATATGGCCCTTGAAAGCTGTTTATAAATAGAACCTGTGTTGCCTTACATGATTTATAAAGCCATGATTCCAGAGATTGAGCAATATTTGTTGAGAGACAGTAAACTAACAAATAACAGAATGCTACTTTAAGCAACAGGTATATAAAAACCTTTTTGGGGTAGAGTTTCTGGGCCCGGACATTGGGCCCATAGAATTTTTGTTTCTAATGTCCCATTAATTCTAATAGTAAAAATGTAGGCCCCACTATTTGGTTATTTTAAGTTAAGGAGAATTACAAAAAAAGGAGACTGGGGAAAAAGTATGAAATGAAAGGAGGATGAGGTGCTGAGAACTTCATTTAGAGGGGATATATCTACAGCATCAATAAGAAATTTAATTCTTTTGAATGTCAGGTTGGCCTGATGATAACCATGGATTTAAATGTTTTCTCTTGTTTATCTGTGAAAGTGGTTACTCCTTTAATGAGTTAGCTAGGGTTGCAGGGTCTTTTCTCTATTCTATTAGACTGGGTTTGGATATTAAAAAAAGTAGATCCCAAATGGAAAAGAATCAGAGTCGGGCATGGATGAGCGTGAATATTTAGAATTAAGGAGGAAGTAGAGAGGAATGACTAATGACATAGGCTCTGAGATAAGATTGTTTCTAATCCTAATTCTACCACTTACTATCTCCATGAATTATTATGCCCAAGTGTTCTTCTTTGCAGCCTGAGGATAATATGGATAGATGTAGTGGATGATGCTCAAAATTTATTCTACTTTCTGTCTAGTCGGCCTTCCTCTCTGCAGGGTAGAAAACTACAAACTGCATTTCTGTGAGTGTTTGCTTCTCCCTGTAAAGGATGAACTTTTACAGGAATTGTTCTTCTGCCATAAGCAACTAGAAAGATGGAGAAAATTTATAAAAACAAATGTTGTTTAAAATTGGACAAAAAGCACTGCCAGACTGTGATCCCTGAGAGAAGGGGAACAAATGAAGTGTTCACTGCCCAAGAATATTTCCCAGGTCACAGCATGGGGAAGGGACACCAAAGAGAGCCTGATAGCCTTGCTAAATCAAGGAGGTAGAGACTAGAGTCAAGGGAAGCCAAGGTAGCTACAATTTGCAAGATCAAATATTAGAAAGGAGAAAGCTGTAAAGAGAGAGAGCACCAAAGATTTTAGGGGGGTCTTGTTTAGTCTTTGAGTAGTACTGATTTATGTAAATATGAGGTGAAATATCATGAGGCTGGGGGAAATTAAAAAAGCATTGAAAGTCAGTTGCCAAATAATTCCAGAAACATATAAGGCTAGGAATGCATCACATTCCTTCCAGCCAGAGTAGCTAAATTTAATAATACACAAACCACTGGACAAAGTACTCAGAAAGGTCATGCTTTAGTAGTGAAGATAGATTATTCTAGAGGGAAGACTGCTCTGTGCATGCAGGGGAAAAAAGTTTAAAGCCACAGAAGGATCAAAGTGAACTAAGTCACTTTATAAAGAGAATACAATAAAATCTAGCATTCATTATCTTTAAATTTACAATGTCTGGCATCAATGAAAAAATTCCCTGGCATGCAAGGAAGTAGGAAAACATTACCCTTGACCAAGAGAAAAATCAATAGAAACAGATATAAACTGATAAAAACAATGAAATTGACAGAAAAGGATCCCAAACAGCTATTATGAATCTTATTAATTTGTTTAAGAATGTAAAAGAAAAAATTAAACATTAAGGAGACCCAAGTAGAATTTAAAGCAATGAAAACACAATATATGAAATGAAAAATGCACCAGAGAGGATTAATAACAAATTAGGGATGAAGAAATGATCAGTGAACTTGAAAACATAGCACTAGAGATGATTAAAAAGGAAGCATGAAGAGACAAAAAATATTGAACAAAATTTAAAAGAGCATCAGCTATCTGTGGGGCAATATCAACATGTCTCACAAACGTTTAATTTGAGTCCTAGAAGGAAAGAAAGATGGTTGGGTAGTGAGAGGGCAGAGGACAGAAGTATTTGAAGAAAACATTGGCCAAAAGTTTTCCAAATTGATGAAAACTTAAACCCTTGGATCAAAGAAGCTCAAAGAACCCCAAGCCAAATAAAATTGCAGAAAGCTACGTCAGTGCACAATATAATCAAATTGTCCAAAAAATGTTATAATAAGAAAAAATCTTAAAAGCTGCCAAAGGCACAAAATGTCATTCAAACATGAAGACAAAAGAAAAATATTTTTCAAACAATTGGAAGCGAAGATAATTGTTTTCCAGCAAACCTGTACTACAATGAATGTTAAAGGAATTTCTTCAGGCAGAGGAAAATTGGTAACAGAAAAAATATGTATAAAAATAACTGAAAGTGGCCAGAAATAGTAAGTATGTGAGTAAATACAAAACACATTTTTATCTCAATTAGAATCTCTCAAAAGATAAAAATTGTTAAAAGCAAAATAATATATTGTGGGATTTATAACACATATAAAAGTAAACAGTATGAAAGCAGCACAAAGAATGAGAAGAAATGGATGTACACTGCTGTATTGATATAAACAATATTGAAATTATTATGTAAGGCAGATTGCAGTAACATAAAGGTGTGTTTTAAAGGTTGTTGTAGAGCAACCCCTAAAAAGACAAACAAATATATATGGAAAATAAGCCATTAGTGGAGATAAATAGAATCATAATCAAATACTCAATCCAAAAGAAGCAGGAAGAGGAAAAAGGAATAGTGAAAAATCCAGGCAGTTAATGAGGAAGAAAAACAGCAAAATAACACATTGAAAATACTCAATCACAATAATGGTATTGTCTAAGCACTCTAAATGTAGACAAAAGACTCATATTGAGTGAAAAAGCAAGACACAACCGTATTGTATATAAAGGAACCCATTTGAAATGTAAAGAGAAAAATAGGTAAAGAAGAAAAAGGATGGGGAAAGATATACTGTGCAAACCATAATCAGAAGAAAGCCAGAGGGTATACTAATATCAAGATAGACTTAAGGGCAAGAGTTTTTTTTTTCACCAGGGGAAAAAAAGAGACATTTTATAGGTAAAAGGGGCCAGTTAAAGAAGGTATAACTGTACTAAATGTATACTTTTTCAAATAATAGTGCTTTCAAAATACATGACCCCAAAACTGATAAGACTGAAAGAACAGAAAGATGTATACCTAGAGCTGAAGATTTCAATACTCCTCTCTCAGAAATTTATATGACAAGTAAACAAAAATAAGCTACGATATTTCTATGGACTGAATGTTTGTGTCTTCCCGAATTCAAATGTTAAAGCTCTAATCTCCAAGGTGATAGTATTTGGAGAATGGGGCCTTTGGGCGGTAATTAAGCTTAGATTAGATCATGAGGGCCCCTCATGATGGAACTCATGCCCTTATGAAAAGAGGAGGAGACACAAGATCTCACTCCACCGGCACCCACCAAGGAAATGCCATGTGAGCACATAGCAAGAGGGTGGCCACCTGCAAGTCAGGAAGAAGGTCCTCACCAAGAAACAAATCTGCTAACACTGTGATCTTTGACTTCCCAGCCTCCAAAACTGAGAAATAGATTGTTGTTTAGGCTGTCCAGTCTGGCATTTTGTTAAAGTAGCATAAGCCAACTAACACAGTGACATTACATTTTCTGATTCATGACAATACATTTTCTGATTCTGATTCACCAGGCCTATTCAGGCTGGTATAGGCCTCCATTTTCTTTAGATATTCTTTATTTTTTTTCTTAGCAAGGTCTTATCATTTTCAGTGTGAAGAGTATACAGAATTTTCACATATTTTGTTAAAATTTCCGTATTTCAAATTTTTGGATACCAAAGTAAATGCTATATTTTAAATCATTCATTGCCAGGATGTTTATAAAAATACTATTGATTCTTTTTTTTTAGGAGCCATTTTATTTTATTTTAATGGAGTATAATTGCTTAACAATGTTGTTAGTTTCTGCTGTACAGCAAAGTGAATTGGCTATACATATACATATATCCTCTCCCTCTTGAGCCTGCCTCCCCAGCCCCGCCCGTCCCACCCCTCTAGGTCATCACAGAGCACTGAGCTGAGCTTCCTGTATTGATTCTTTTTTTTTAAATAGATCTTTATTGGAGTATAACTGCTTCACAATACCATGTTAGTTTCTGTTGTACAACAAAGCGAATCAGCCATATGCATACACATGTCCCCATATCCCCTCCCTCTTAAGCCTCCCTCCCATCCTCCCTATCCCACCCCTCTAGGTCATCGCAAAGCACTGAGACAATCTCCCTGTGCTATGCTGTTTCTTCCCACCAGCCAACTGTTTTACATTCGGTAGTGTGTATATGTTGACGCTACTCTCACTTCACCCCAAATTCGCCCTCCCACCCCACGTCAACAACTCCATTCTCTATGTCTACCTCTTTATTCCTGCCCTGCAACTAGGTTCATCAGTACCTTTTTTTTTTTTTAGATTTCATATATATGCGTTAGCGTATGGTATTTGTTTTCCTCTTTCTGACTTATTTCACTCTATATGACAGACTCTAGGTCCATCCACATCGCTACAAATAACTCCATTTCATTTCATTTTTATGGCTGAGTAATACTCCACTGTATATATGTGCCACATCTTCTTTATCCATTCATCTGTTGATGGACACTTAGGTTGTTTCCATGTCCTGACTATTGTAAATAGTGCTGCAATGAACATTGTGGTACATGTCTCTTTTTGAATTATGGTTTTCTCAGGGTATATGCCCAGTAGTAGGATTGCTGGGTCTATAGGTAGTTCTATTTTTATTTTTTTAAGGAACCTCCACCTTTCCAGCATTTATTGTTTCTAGCTTTTCTGATAATGGCCATTCTGAATGGTGTAAGGTGATACCTCATTGTAGTTTTGATCTGCATTTCTCTAATAATTAGTGATGTTGAGCATCTTTTCATGTGCCTCTTGGCCATCTGTATGTCTTCCTTGGTAAAATGTCTATTTAGGTCTTCTGCCCATTTTTTCGCTGGATTGTTTGTTTTTTTGTTATTGAGCTCCATGAGCTGTTTGTATATTTTGGAGATTAATCCATTGTCATTTCATTTGCAAATATTTTCTCCCATTCTGAGGTTGTCTTTTTGTCTTGTTTATGGTTTCCTTTGCTATGCAAAATATTTTAAGTTTAATTAAATCCCATTTGTTTATTTTTGTTTTTATTTCTGTTACTCTAGGAGATGGGTCAAAAAAGATCTTGGCTGTGGTTTACATCAAAGAGTGTTTTTCCTATGTTTTCCTCTAAAAGTTTTATAGTGTGTGATCTCACATTTAGGTCTCTAACCCATTTTGAGTTTATTTTTGAGTTTATTTTTGTTTATGGTGTTAGGTAGTGTTCTAATTTCATTCTTTTACATGTAGCTGTCCAGTTTTCTCAGCACCACTTATTGAAGAGCCTGTCTTTTCCCCATTGTATGTTCTTGCCTCCTTTGTCATAAATTAGGCGCCCATATGTGCGTGGGTTTATCTCTGGGCATTCTATCCCGTACCATTGATCTATATTTCTGTTTTTGTGCCAGTACCATATTGTATTGATTCTTGTATATTTATTTTATAACCTTCAATCTTACTAAACTCACTTATTAGTTTTAGTAGCTTTTTTTGTAAATTCATTAGACTTCATTTTTACTCAATCATTTATCTTCTATTAAAATCAATTTAATTTCTTTCTCACCAATTTCTATGTCCCTTTTCTTCTTTTTCTCGGCTTATTGACCTCAGCAATAAAAAGAAACAAATCACGACTGATGTATGCAACAACATGTAAACTCCATAGCTTTAAACTAAGTGAAAAAGCCAAACACAGAAGAGAATGTAGTATTATTTCATTTATATGAAATTCTCAAAGGCAAAACTATAATGATAGAAAGTAGATCCATAGTTGCCTGGCACTGTTGTGGCAGGTGATGAGTGACTGGGGAGGAACACCAGTGAACATTTTAGGATGAAGGGAAGGTTGTATATCTTGGCTGTGGTAGTAGTTAAATAACTGTATAATTTCTCAAAACTCATTGAACTCTATTCTTACGGTGGGAGAATTTTATTTCATGTAAAGTGCATCCCAATAAAGCCACTTCAAAAGCTGCATATTCCAGTCTCACTTGCAGCTAGGGCTGTGGGTGTGATAAAAGTTAAACAGTAAGATACATTTCTTGAAATTTAAAAGGCTGAAGTGAGGCAGATGATGTACTTCTGCTTTTTCTGCTGGCCAAGATGTATTGGAGGCATTTCATTTGTTCTGTGGCAGCATTAAGCAGAGTTCACCAGTCATTTGCTTTATAGGTGCCAAGTGGCAGACATGGGACATCCATTCTGCTAGTGCAGATTGTAGCTAGCATGGAATGATTCCTAGGCTGACAGCTAGAACAGCTTCTAATTTATGGCAGTTCTCTGATTGTGGCAGCCACCTGGTTGTTGTGGCTTCCTGACCAGTGTTAGTTTTGGGACCAATGATTTTCTGATCTTAGAAGAGGCAGCACTGATTTTGTGGTGTGGCTTTTGGAACTGTTCTCTTTTGATTCTATAAGCTATACAATACCCTGTAATAAAAACTCATTTAACTTAACTAGAGTGGAGTTTGTTCTTTAACTAAATGCTAATATAGTACCCTGTAGACATATTGTGAGAAATAAATGAAACTAGGTATGTAAAAAAAACTTAATATTGTCCGGTGCTTAGTAAAGAACTCAATAAATATGTATTGTTATTGTGATCTGATGCTAAGTAAACACATGGTGGGCAAACCAACTTGGGAATATAAAATAGTTGACTTTTTGCTCATTGTCTTAGTTTGGGCTGCTATAACAAATTATCATAGACTGAGTGGCTTAGAAAACAATAATTTCTGACAGCTCTGAAAGCTGGAAGTCCAAGATCAAGGTGCCAGCAGACCCACTGTCTGGTGAGGACCTCTTTCCTGGCTGATAACTTGCTGCCTTTTCATAGAATCCTCCAGTCACACAAAGCAGCAAGCTTTCTCGTAACTCTTACAAGGATGCTAATCCCATTCAAGAGGGTTCTGCCCTCATGATCTCATCCAAATCTAATAACCTCCCAAAGGCATTACCTCTTAATACAATCAATTTGGGGGTGAACATGAATTTTGGGGGAACACAAACATTCAGTCATTAAGATTCATCTATTCAGAAGTTTTTCAGTCTATGCTAATTTGCATTATATGATCTGGCCCTTTCCTACCTGCCCTACTCCCATAATCTACTGCTCTCCAGCTTGCTTATGGGACTCCAGATAAACAGGTCTAATGCCCTGTCTCAAATATGCTAAATTTATATCTGCCTGAGGGAATGAATGCACAATACTAACTTAATAGTCCTGGGGAATCTCATTTCTGAATCTTAAGTAAGTTCAAGAGGCAGATGTCTTATATCCAATAACCCTCAAAAAACCTGGAAATTTAAGTGTTGGTGTTTGATTATAAATCATAAAAAATAAGAGATGATCCAGAAGATGGAAGGTTGGCAAATGTCATTCTGATTTCTTTCAAAAATAGGGGAAAATTACATTGGAAAACTATGAAGTGACAGTCTTAATGTAAATACCTAGCAAAACTATTTAATGGATGTTTTAAATGAGTTTGAATGGTTGGGAAAAAAATGTATTAGCAAGATATTAGTTTATAGAGAAAACCTTCAGCCAGGTGAAATGTGCTGTTTCTTTTTAAGGGATGGTTATATGACAGGTAGGTTAAGGGGATGCTATAGACATACTTCAGCAAGGAATGTGACCAAGTTATAATATCCTTAGGAATGAGATGGAGAAATGGAAGCTGGCTCTTAACACAATGCAATGATCTATCTGACCCAGTTCATCTAATGTGGGACCAATTAGTGAGTGCCCACTGGCAGGCTCAACCTCATCTAAGGCTCTGAGACCATTTCTGACCCAGGTCAAGATTTAGGTCAGTAATTTAGTGACTTAGCATGCAAGTCAGCATGATATCTTGTTTTCCCAGACATCTTGCTTGAAATCTTGATTTGGGATCTTGGAGTCATTTTTGATATCCCTCTCACTTATGTTCATTGTCTGTTAAGTACTGATTAAATTTATCTTATCCAAATCTTCCCTACAGTCATTTGTCTTAGTGGCTATCTCATCTTCTTTCAACTGTTGCAACAACCTTCTAACCAGTCTTTTTGCCACAGGGGCTCTGCTTCTCCCAACTTATCCTCCATCTTGTTGTCAGTTATCTTCCTAAAAGTCAAATCTGATCATGTTACACTCCTGATTAAATATCTCAAACAAAATAAAATGAAAACCCCTTCATAACCGACCTAGATCTGTATTTCTAGATTTACTTCCTGTGTCTGTTGGAGTACTCAAACTTTGCAGTTTTAAAACTTACTAAAAAGCTGCAGTAATCAATACAGTGTGGTCATGACATAAGGCGAGACATATAGAGAATGGAATATAATTGACAATCCAGAAATAAACCATACATTTATGGTCAACTGACTTGACCCAGGTGCCAAGACAGTTGAATGGGCAAAGGATAGTATTTTCAATAAAATTTTTCAAGCACAATTGAATAACAACATCCCTAAGATTGAATATGGACCCTTATCATATAGAAAAATTGACTCAAAATTAATCAAAGACCCAAATGTAAGAGCTAAAGTATAAAACAGTTTGAAGAATACATAGGTGTAAATCTTTGTGACCTTAGATCAGAAACTGGTTTCTTAGATATGACAACAAAATCAAAAGTAATCAAAAAATAGATAATTGGCTTCACTAAAATTAAACATTTTCATGCTTTAAAGCACATTATCAAAGTGAAAATATAACCCACAGTATGGGAGAAAATACTGTATATCATGTATCTGAAAAGAGACTACTATCCAGAGTACATAAAAAGTTCCTATAACTCAACAATAAAAAATAAATTGAACCCATTAAAAACTTGCAAATAATTAAATAGACCTTTCTCTGAAAAAGATATTTATATAGCCAATAAGCATGTTGATGCTCAACATTATTAGCCATCAGGAAAATGCAAACCAAAATCACATCCACTAGGATAGATACACTTCAAAAAGTCAGACAATAACAAGTGTTGGTGAAAGTGTATAAAAAATGGAACCCTTGTAGGAATGTAAATGTTGAAGCTGTTTTGGAAAACAGTTTGGCAGTTAAATGCATAGAATTTTCACATGACTCAGTAATTCCACTCCTTGGTACATATTCAAGAATAAGGAAAAGATCTGTCCAAAAATGTGTACCTAGTATTCATAGCAGTGTTATTCATAATAGTCAAAAAGTGGAAAAAATAACAAAGTATCCATGAAGTGATGCATCGATAAAATATGGTATATCCATGCAATGGAATATTTTTTGGCAATAAAAATCAACAAGGCGTTTATACATCCTAAAACATGGACCAATCTCAAAAGCATTATCCTAAGTGAAGGAAGTTGGTTACAAAATGCCACATTTTGTTGATTTCATCTATGTAAAATATTCAGGATAGGCAAATCTATAGACATAAAGTAGATTGGTACCTAGAACTAGTCAGGGGGGTGGGATACTGCTAATGGGATCTGGGGTTTCTTATCCGGATTACGAAAATGTTCTAAAATTAGATTGTGATTATGGTTCCACAGCTCTGAATATAATAAAATACACTGAACTATAGACTTGAAATAAGTGGTGAATTTTATGCTGTTAGTTATAGCTTAATAAAGCTGTAATGAGAAAATAAGTTTTTACTAAAGTGGTTAAAAATTTGGAGAAAAGTGAGAGAAAAAAGATCTTAAAATTTCTTTCTCCTTACAATGTGTGAGAATGAGGAAATGCAATAAAGGCCATGAAAAACGTTTTATGTCAGCTTTCTACTAAGTAATTTTCCTGGCGTCTTATTGAGGCAGAGAGACGAAAGCTATCTTCAGTAACAAATGAAAGAAAAAGAGCAAAAAACTTTAGCAAATCATCTAATTTCCTGAAGAGGCAGACTGCTTCCTACGCTGTCACAATAACATACAAAGGCAAGAGTACGCCCGTCATATAGGCAATAACCCAGTATTTCATGAAGTATTTTAATTCCTAGACTTTACAGGATGTTTTTAAGTTTCAATTAGGTTAGAAATTGTCTTAGAGATCCATCCGAAGATGCTCTTATTGTACACACAAGGCTATTCGTGAAGCTCTATTGGCCAAGCAGAAATAATCCAAATATGTATCCATCAAAGGAGTTGGTTGAATAAACTATGTTACATACACACAGTTGAGTATTAAGCAGCTATAAAATAGATTGAGGAATATATGTACCATTGCAGAGCTATCTTCAGGGTATATTCTTAAGCTAAAAAGCTCAGTGGAAAATGGCGTGTACAGTGTGTTATCACTTATCTAAGAAAAGAGGAGTGGACAGAGGTAGTAGTTTGATAGTCGTTTTAAAATAAATCTTTTGTAGACTTGACTTTTGAATTGCCTAAATATTTTATCTGACTCTAAAACAAAGTTTAGAGACTACTCTTAGAGATTAAAAGTAAAATAAAATTAATGGACAAATCATTTAACTGTATTAAATTTATATTTTCTAAATTATCGAGGGAAAAACAAAACCCATTTTACTTCAAAGGATTCTAGTTACGTATTTTGGCATATGTCAACTAGCTTTTCATGGTTCAATGACCTAAAAAGATTTATTTAATGCTTTCATTAGAATTTTTTATCTTACAGAACACGTATTAAGTGGCTGCATAGCACTAATTTAAATTTATCTGATTTAAACCTCACAATGACACAGAAGTGTTATGATCTGCTTTTTCCAGCTGTGAATGAATACTAAGACTTTGAGACATTGAATGACCTGCCCAAGATCAGTTTGACTCACCCAAGGTAGACAGCTTGACTGTGTAATCTAATGCTCTTAACCAAGACCATACTGCTTGTTATTAAATTGATATTAATCTAAAGGCTATATAAGCATCATAATAGGAATTAATACTTAGACAATGCATGGTTCACTTTTATTATCTTTTCCATTAAGGGAAACTTTTTGCATTTTACACATCAGTTCAAGTAAGAGTTGATTCAACTAATTCTCCTACCATAAAACAGGTAGGTGTGAAATTTGAACATGTCTGTAACACTCAAAAGAATAACATTATTAAAAGAAATGATTAACCAATAAAAGTAGTATAAATAGGACTCAAATCATTTAATTACTGTTTACTATTGTTTACTAATTGTTTTTTAATTACTATCAAAGGGGTAATTTTGGCCATTTTATAGATACATTTTGATTAAACTTCTTGGGAGCAGTGATGCCTAATGTATATTCTCATAACACTTATTACAGTGCTTTATATAAGTAACAAATGTTTGTTCAATTAATATATGAAAACTTGCTACAAATAAGAACAGAATCCAGATTCTATAAGAAACAATAATCAGCTTTTAAATGAGTAAAGTTGATAGCCAAACTCATCAATTTTCCTCCATTTTGATTTTCTTTTTTCATCACTTACTCATTCCTTTCACAAACATTTGTTGAGCAGAGTGCAGCAGGCTCTGTGCATTGGCTGTCCCCTATAGAGCCCTCTGTATGCCTCTTTCACTAGGTGAGCGTTCTACCTCATCTGGAATCCTTTAAGGACATGTCTAAGAGACTGAGCCAAATGACAGGTGGGACTTTCTTTTGCTGACTCTTTTAGGCAGAAATTACTAACTCACACGCATACAGACACCTGTCAGATAAATCTCAGTAAGTGCAATGGGCCAGGTAAAGAGACCATAGGGAGTGTGGTGGGTTCCCAACAAACTGGGGACAGCAACACTGCAGATCTCTCTGTTGTCACCATTATAGATTGTGGGACCAAGGTTATAAGAACTTCCAAAAAAGATGGGAAACTGGATTTTTACTTGAAATATTATAATCCGGAAATTTTGACAGTGAAAAAAATAAAGCAAATTACAAAGTGGAGAGCAAAAATTTTAAAATAACATGTGAACTCCTACATAGTTCTGGCTGAATAGAACCTGTTTGCTGACTGAATTTGGCCTGTAGACCAGCACCACATGGACCTCTGCTTTACAATATGTTCTGAATTTCATACCCTTGTCTAGCATTCCATCTCTTCCCTAGGGGCTGAATACTGGGCAAGTTTATACTGTTTAGAAAAGGCTTCAACTTGTAACCAGAGTTGTGACCTTATTCTATGATCTCACTAGGATAGTAGCTCAAAATACAATAAACCCAGCATCCATACAAAATCTACATGAGTTTTTATAAATTTTCTCTTCAAGACCCAGAAGCATAATTTTATAGCCTCTTCACACATGTGTTAAAGTTGTTTTTTTCTTTAATATTCCCCAATACTTCAGACTTTTGTTTCAGTCGTTTGTACTTTTTTGACTTTGTTCTTAGAAACTAAGCACACTCAGACTCAAACCAGAGTTTGATGAAAAAGAAATGGTTTTGGAACGCATTAACACTTTCAGGCCTGTGGCCTGATTTCTGTTTCTTACCTGTTTCAAGCAAACACAGTATCGTTGTCTATTTGAACTGAGACTTTGCCTTAGTTTTTTTGTTCAAAAAGACTAAGTCTCTTTGAACTAAAGACTGTCAGTTTTTAGATATTAGGAACGTTGTAGTTGGTCCTTTATGCTAAAAACTCTAGAGACTAGAGTCATAGGTAAAGAGACTAGAGTCATAGGTAAAATAGATTGAGGAATATATGTACCATTGCAGAGCTATCTTCAGGGTATATTCTTAAGCTAAGAAAAGGCTTCTTTTCTCATGCCGTTTATTTGCATAAAATGAAAACTGTCTGGCTAGACTAAGAAATTTGAACTTAAGTTTCTTCTTCCCCACTTCAGTTTGGAAGGAATATTAGAGCTCAAGCAATAGCCCATTAAGAATGAGGAGTGGTGACTGATGTCTGACAGCCACTGGTCAAGGAAGTAATATCTCTGGTGAAAGGAATCATCAACCTTAACTGCAAGAATATAGGTAGAACATTGTGGTAGATGTTGGCCCATTCAGTATCCAATTTACTTTATTTCTAGTGTGTCTTCTGTACTTCAGAGTGTAGACAGTAAGATTTCCTTCAATACTAGGACTTGGGATGTAATGTGAGTTCTTTCAACTAGATGTACTTTCATGAGACTTGAATTTGGAACTGGGATTTGGAGAGGCTGGGATACATCTAGCAGAAAAAAATGTGGTTCTGGAGCCAGTTGGTTGTCATAGAAACACCCTAATTCCACAGCTTCTAGTTGAAGCAAGGACAGAAGTTCCCTTGGTGGTCCTGTCCTGCACTGTAGTTTGGGAACCATTCCTAGACACTCAGACTCGAGTCTCTTTCTTCAACCCTCTTAATTCTATAAATCACCTAAAATCCTGTAATAAATCCCTTTCAATATAGTAAAGTTGGAGTGAAGTGTTAGTCACCTACTGAACTGTCCTGCAGCAAGGCTAAGCACTGAACCTCAAAAGAAACACCGTGACTACGTTTCCGGGTAAGGTACTGTGTAAGAAGAGAAAGTTAATTTGAAAGTGAAGGCAAAAGTTCAAGGAGAAGGATTCCTTGACCCAAGCCTCTTAACTGCTAATTTCAGAGATTCTGTCTCCAGTCATCCAATCATGTTGAAGGAACTTCTAATCTCGCATTACTAACCCCTGGTGGTGGGAGTGGGGAGAGTAGTATAATTGTGATTCCCTGGTGACTGGCCAGTCATGTACCACACAAGATCCCCTTGTGCTATAAATTTCAGGGGCTCTGGAGCTTTTCCCATTTCAGAGCACTGTAGGGATGGCTCTGACAGTCTGAGCAGGGATTCACATGTACCCATTTGGTAAGGGCTCAGATATTACCTGAAGCCTTAGCTTATATCACCACTAAGAAAATAGTATGCCCAAATCACGTATAAAAGCTTGAGACTAGGGAATCTCTAGGTTTGTTTTATATGCTTACCAATATGTCACCACTGAGCACCATGTAAAATGTAGGCCCTATCTCCCCAGGAACCTGCTTCAACAACTGTGTTCTTTCTCTGGATCACCAGTCTCTCCCCACTATGGGCTCTTCCTCCTCAACCTGTAAATATGCTTAGTTCTTTTCCACATTAAAAAGATTCAACCCATCCTCAATCCACACTATTTGCCAGTATCTTGCCTTTTACTGTCTAAAATTCTTAAACATGCAGTTGGGGGTATCCTGGCTGAGACACTTGGCCCTAATCATTTTGAAAAACCTAAACCATAGACCCTAGAAACTTTGTCATTTCAAAATAGCAAGCAGATTTTTTAAGGGCAAAATAAAATGGTTTTTTGTTGTTCTGGAAAAATATTTAATTAGACCTCTTTGTTAGATAAATATAAAGCAAGCATTTCCCTGTTGTTCTTGTGGAGAACAGAACACTATTAACCCAAATCTGATATTTTTTTGGACCTAGAAGTTAAGTATTATGTTGGTAGTACAAACTGTTCTGTATTTCTGGAGTAGATTAACATCTCTGAGACGTTCTTTGCCTTTGTTTATGTGATGGGAGGAGATGAGAACTATTTTTGGTCCTGAATAAATTTAGAATGACCAGTATTGCAAAATGCTGCTTGGTCTTGGGGGAGTTGTGGGCATTCTTATTCAAGATGTTAAGGAAAGAGATAAGTACTTAAAGAAGTTAGATGCCTGCAGAAAGGACATGGAATTGTTACGAGGTGGATTACCTGCACCTGGCATTGAAGAGCAGTTGAAAGAGGGAACCGGACTGGTTCCAGTACTCAACGTTATATAAATCTGATTGATGCAGAAAGTACTGATATTGGATAAATTGTCCATAAGGAAAGGCTATGATCCTATGAATGGGAAGGATATTTTCTCTAAAGGTGGAAAAGATTTCTCTATCAATTATTCAACATTCTTGAATACACTTCATTCAAGTATTATATAACCTGGCACAGGAAATGGGGATTTAAGGTCCTGAGTGGCAGTACTCCAGTAAAAGTGGTGTCATGATCTGGCTTTTTTATACTATTCACTAAAATGAACCAGGGCTTGTTGGGAAAAGTCTGCTTCCAGGACTGGGACAGAGAAAGTACAAGATGAGCCTGGAAATTTCATTTTGCTAAAAAATAAGAATGTGCTAATAGAAGGGTGGGGACATGTCAAAGGGCATAGAATTCAGCTCTAATTGGCTCCCGATGGTCAAATATGGCATAACTTGAGCATCAAAATAAAAAATGACAGTATTGATCATAACCAATTGAATAAAATAATAATCCATGAGTTTATACTGATATAAATAAGTGAATAAGTCAAACATTTGATCATGAGTAGGATATTCACATAACCTCAAAATGCCTCCCCATAAAAAAACTGATTACAAAGAGATAAAGAGTAATTTCACAGCTACTATCCAGGCAGATATTAGTTTAATCAAGAGAATCAAAGCTAACACCACTAATGATGGGAAAAATGGAAATCATGTAGCACATAATAGATGCAATAAGAACCCTGTATCACTTCTGTGACATTCCTGCTCAAGATGCAGAACCTGAACCTAATCATGAGGAAGCAGCAGATAAACTGAGGAACATTCTACAAAATAACTAGCCTGTAATCTTCAAAAGTGTCAAGTCTTTGAAAACCAAGGAAAGACAAACAATTTCAAACTGAAGGAAACTAAAGAGAAATGACAAATGTGTGTGATCCTGGACTGGATGTCTTTTGCTGTAAAAGACATTAAGGACATACGTTGAAGCTTGAATGGAGTTTGATCATTAGGTGGGAAAACTTTATCAATGCATTTCCTGATTTTGATGGTTATGTAGGAATCGACACATAAAACACAAAAGGTTAATGTCATCCCATTTTATCCTCAGTGGCCAGTAAGGCCTGGATATTTGTGTGAGAAAACAGTGATGTACACTCATTGCTTCTAATTCTTTACCTCTCATTCATGTTTTAACATATCGTAAGTTTTCCTTCTTTTCTTCTCCATTTTTAACTGCTCACCAAGGACTGCAGTAAAACCTTGGCTAACCAAACTTGTCCCACATAGTGTCTGTGTGATCTTAGAAACTTTACTTCACTTGTGCATCAGTTCACTGTAATCTATTACATGGGAAAATAATATAATTGTGGTTGAGACTTAAATACATATAAAATGCCTAGAATCTCTAATAATTAGTGATGTTGAGCACCTTTTCATGTGTTTGTTGGCAATCTGTATATCTTCTTTGGAGAAATGTCTTTTTAGGTCTTCTGCCCATTTTTGGATTGGGTTGTTTGTTTTTTTGTGATTGAGCTGCATGAGCTGTTTGTATATTTTGGAGATTAATCCCTTGCCAGTTGCTTTGTTTGCAAATATTTTCTCCCATTCTGAGCATTGTCTTTTCATCTTGTTTATGGTTTCCTTTGCTGGGCAAAAGCTTTGAAGTTTCATTAGGTCCCATTTGTTTATTTGTGTTTTTATTTCCATTTCTCTAGGAGGTGGGTCAAAAAGGATCTTGCTGTGATTTATGTCATAGTGTTCTGCCTATGTTTTCCTCTAAGAGTTTTATAGTGTCTGGTCTTACATTTAGGTCTTTAATCCATTTTGAGCTTATTTTTGTGTATGGTGTTAGGAAGTGTTCTAATTTCATTCTTTTACATGTAGCTGTCCAGTTTTCCCAGCACCACTTATTGAAGAGGCTGTCTTTTCTCCACTGTATATTCTTGCCTCCTTTATCAAAGATAAGGTGACCATATGTGCATGGGTTTTTCTCTGGGCTTTCTAATGCAAATCAAAACTACAATGAGGTATAGCCTCACACGGGTCAGAATGGACATCATCAAAAAATCTACAAACAGTAAATGCTGGAGAGGGTGTGGAGAAAAGGGAACCCTCTTACACTGTTAGTGGGAATGTTAATTGATACAGCCACTATGGAGAACAGTATGGAGGTTCCATAAATAACTAAAAATAGAACTACGTATAGACCCAGCAATCCCACTACGGGGCATATACCCTGAGAAAACCATGATTCAAAAAGAGACATGTACCACAATGTTCATTGCAGCACTATTTATGATAGCCAGGACATGGAAGCAACCTAAGTCCATTGACAGATGAATGGATAAAGAAAATGTGGCACATATATACAATGGAATATTACTTAACCATAAAAAGAAACGAAACTGAGTTATTTGTAGTGAGGTAGATGGACCTAGAGTCTGTCATACAGAATGAAGTTAGTCAGAAAGAGAAAAACAAATACTATATGCTAACACATATATATGGAATCTAAAAAAAGAAAAAAAATGGTTCTGATGAACTTAAGGGTAGGACAGGAATAAAGACACAGACATAGAGAATGGACTTGAGGACAATGGGGGAGGAGGAAGGGTAAGCTAGGACAAAGTAAGAGAGTAGCATTGACATATATACACTACCAAATGTAAAATAGATAGCTAGTGGGAAGCAGCCGTAGCACAGGGAGATCAGCTCGGTGCTTTGTGACCACCTGGAGTATAGAGGGGTGGGATAGGGAGGGTGGGAGGGAGATGCAAGAGGGAGAGTATATGGGGATATACGTATACATATAGCTGATTCACTTCGTTATAAAGCAGAAACTAACAACACTGTAAAGCAATTATACTCCAATAAAGATGTTAAATAAATAAATAAGTAAAAATAAAAATGCCTATAATCGTTCTTGGCACAGGTTAACTGCTCAAAAATGTTAGCTACTCATTATTATTAGAACTGTCTCCATCCCAGAATTCTTGCCTGTAATCCAGACCTATATATTCAAGTGACCACTGGACATTTCCACCTGGATGTCCCACAGACACCTGGAACACAGAATGCCAACACCTGAGCTCTGCACACCAGCACTTGTTCCCATTCTCCCCACACCTGTTTTCCCTACCCTCATGAAAGCCTCTGCCAGAAACCTGAATACCACCTTTGACCCTTTCCTTTCCTTTTTTTTAAAAAAAAAAAACTTATCCTATTAAATGGATGAACAAACAACATTAATTTTAATATCCTTTTATCTATTCCCCTCCTCCACCTTCCTGATTGTCACTTAGTTCATCATCTCATTACCTCTCCCATGTTTTTGTTCATTTGTTTCCTTGTTGGGTGTTTGGGGAGGGGGTTGTTATTTGTTTATCTTCTGAATGAGATGGAAGAACTCTTAAAGTGGAGGCATTTGTACAAGGGGTCTGGCAGGATTGGAGGGTGTGGGTCTGTCCGTGTGCCAAGACATCCAAAGAATCTGCAGTAGCCCAAACTCAGGTCTTTTTCAGAAATAGGCAGAGAGGAGTTCAGTTTTGAACATTGCAAAGCTAACTGATACCTCAGTCACTACGGAAGTTTCCTAGAATGAGCTGAGTTGTAGGAGGGAGTGCGCTGGTCCTGCCCACAGCTCCCCTGCCCTCTTCTCAGCCTGAGAGGTATCAGGAGGGTGGTCCCAGGACAAGTCTCCTGTCATCCATAAACATCTCACCACTTCTACCACTATGCCTGAGATACCAACTCAGGTGTGGAGCCAGGGGTTAGGTCATCACTCAGGATGAAACCCCTCACTGTCTATCCTGTTAATGACTGCAGTCTACCTAGTTTTCCTGCTTATCCTTGACTCTCTCGCATCGTTTTTCTATCCTACCTCAAAAATAATCTTTCTAAAATGTAAATATGAACAAGTCCACCTTCCCCCCTTTAATGAGGTCACGCTGTCTTTAACATAAAATACAACCCCTTAGTATGGCTTCCAAAGACCATTCTCTCCAGCTTTATGCTTTGCTCCTCTTCTTCCCCTTCTCTTGGCTTAATATAGAGTTCTGAACTAATCAGGGTATCCACAAGTGCCATCGACTCTCTTAGATCTTTGTGCAAATGTTGTTCTCTCTGGGCTGCTGTTGCCCATGTTTCTTGCTTAGCTAACTTTTGCTCTCATTTAAGACTGCTCTCATACATACTCACCTCCAGGAAGCTTTGTCTGAACCCTGCAGTGGGTTACATGCTCTCCCATCTTATGCTTCTTTGGCAGCACTCATCATGTGGTTTCATAGCTGCCTACATATTCTCTATTCCTGCATTACACTGAAAAGAACCTGAAGGCAGGGACTCTGGATGTGTGTGGATGTATGAGTCTCTTCAGCTCTTACACTGTATTTCTAGTGCCTAGTACATTGATAGAAACATAGAAAGTATTTTTTAAAAGATTTTTGAGTAAGTGAATAACACCAGCTGTATTAGTGGCTTCCTGCCTAATTCTACGTCATTTTAGACTGCCATCTGTTTATAGCAAATTGACAAATCATTCAATTACAATATATTGACAAGTCAGTCAATGTTTACTTTCTATTCCCAGTGTCCAGCTTTCAATAAGTACTCAATAAACATTTTAAAATATGTAGTTTTTAAGTAAGACATTGAATCGGATATTAAACTGTTCCTTAAAATTATTTCTTTAAAAATGTATACTTTACCTATAAGATCTGGACCTTCTAGAGCCTTTAAGATGCCAGCTACTTTTTTGTTTTTGTTTTTGTTTTTTGCTGTACACGGGCCTCTCACCGCCGCGGCCTCTCCCGCCGCGGAGCACAGGCTCTGGACGCGCAGGCCCAGCGGCCACGGCTCACGGGCCCAGCTGCTCCGCAGTACGCGGGACCCTCCCAGACCGGGGCACGAACCCGCGCCCCCCGCATCGGCAGGCGGACTCCCAACCACTGCGCCACCAGGGAAGCCCGCCAGCTACTTTTTAATGGCTCGCTCATTAAAGATGAAAATTATTGTTTTTGTAATTTTCAGGGGTTCCTTTTCTACCATGTATGTCAGTGGCATTGGAACAGTTCCCCACTCCAGCTTAGACCAATGAGTTATTTTCTATATATTTCCTATAGCTTTATAATCGTCCAAACTTCACATGGTACCAAAAAGCAACTAGTGCATTTTATACCACAAGAGTTGAGTTCATAAAACAGAAAACATAAAAACAATTGATAAATCCTAAAAATGAGTCTCTTAAAAGTATTTTATAAAAGCTCAGAGGAATATCTCCAGGAAAATTCAGACATAGCTTTTAACAAGTTCTAGGTTTCTAGCTTGGGTGTAAATTAAGCCTCAATGGCTTTAGTTCATGTGATTAAAAGAGATACGACTCAAAGATATTTGTTATTTTATATATTTTCAATGACCCTGGATTGGTATTATAAGTATTAATATCTAGCTTATAGGGTACAGTAAAATAAAGTACTAAGCATGGAATCACCAAGGACTTCAACAATGGACCTGTTTTGGGCATTTCTCCCCAATGATAGACAAATATTTGATGAAAGTACCTTTACATCTAGGATCTTTCACCGTTCTTAGGAAGTACTGACTCCACGGGTTAGCTCTGTGCTGCCACTATAGCAGAATCAGTCAGTTTGCATCCTCAGTTGAATGGTCTCCACTAAAAAATGACTGGGATGTAGCAGTAGAAGCATTCATTGAACTCCATGCTATGACTTTGATGCCTCTATCATCTCATATACATATTGAAGATTAATGTTTAGTTCAGGCCCTGGGTGACTAGAATGATAGAGGACATTTAAGATATCAGTAGGTTATTATGAAAACCAAGCTTACAGAAGAAGAGAAGTAGATGCTATTGTATCTAATGATCTTTGCCAGCATGACAAGATCCCCCAAAGTTGGAAAGCTGACCCTGCTCCATAAGCAAAGGACATGGCCCATTGACTCTGGAAGGATTCTAGAGTCAGAGGTCACCGTACTGGAGCCTGTTTACATGGTCACTAGCCTGCAAATAGGCCTATAAGTCCTGGATGTTACCTCTAGAGAGAGACGTTTAAACTATCAGAATCATCAGGAGGTGAAGAAAGCCCACTCTTCTATCCCAGAATTCAGAGGAAAAAAATCTGTACATATCATCAATGGGTAGGTTAGCTCATCTCTAAAGTACCTTCCCAACTTGATGTTAGGGCAGCTCAAAGTGCCCATGGTGCCTTCCTAAGCATATCCACATTTGCATAGAAAGCATTAGATAGGTTGAATTCTTTGTAACTTCAAGTCACTTACTCTGAGACTCAAAAGCAAAGTAGGATTTATCAGTAAGGTAAAGATGTTAATACAAATATCACAGTGTCTGATTATAGAAGCACCCAGTGGGTGGTATCCTTCATTATTACTTTATACTTACATTTGTATTTCTTGAAATACTTTGATAGTTCTCAAAGCCTCTTGAAAAACAGGGAGTATTATTATCTGCTTAATAAATACATTCTTGAGTAATCATTTCCACTAAGTTTCTTGCAAAGCTTTGCCATTTATTTCACACGTGAACCTGTTGACAAATGAATGACCAAAGTAACTACAGAAGGAACATAGTTTCCTACGTCTACCCAGAGTAAAATGACATGAAAATATAAAAGATGTAAAATAAAAATCCATGTGTTTATTTTAAACTATTTATTGAAATCTGCTTATAAAGTGCTGTCCTTAATGTCTGTAGGGCAAGAGAGGATGCTCCTCTATAAGTGTACAGTCCAGTGAGAAAGATTAGATATTGCTGAGGTAAGGGGACTAACATAAGACTTAGGAACACTATTTCTTCATGTCTGTTTTATGTCACAAACCCCCTTCTGAAATATGACTAAAGTCAACTATGGAACAAGCTATAGTGTGTTTTGTGTGTTTCACTGTTTAAAAAAATTTCTAGCAGAGGTGATAACTATAATTTTTTAAGAAAAATTATGGCAAATTTGGTAAAAAGTAATCACAGCAAAAGCCTGAATCATGTACTACAATCAGGATGCATGATTTTGTGGTTGGAAGGCCTTAGACAACTCACATTTATTATCTTTTGGTTTTCTCAATTGTAAAATATAAAAGATAGAACTGTGCCACTGTCTTTTGCGTGAAGACATATGGGATTAAAGAGATATATAAAGTAAAAGAAGAGAGACAATACCTTGTAATGTAGATATTATTAACATATGAGGAAATGAAGTTTCAGGAAGACTAAATATCTTGTAAAAGGTTATACAAGGGACTGGCTGAGTTGTGTCAAGGTTCATAAACTCTTATTACCATTTTCATCGTAGAGATATACAGGAAAAGGTAATTCTTGCATTTCACTCTCTTTACAGTTTTTATATAGCAGCTACCATTTAATTCCTGGGTATGGTATCTGTACAATGGTTCTGACTTTCTTTGTGCATAAAAATTATCTGGTAGGCTTGTTAAAAATGTAGATTGGGGATGTCCTTAACCTCCCACACTGATTCACTGTATCTGGTGTGGGACTCAGGAATCTACATTTTTACCAGCCACTCCCAGGTGATTCCATCACAGGTGATCCATAGATCACCTTTTGAGAAACACCTATCTCCATCACATGGGGGATTTTAACAGAAAAGCTAGGTATCTTTCAGTTTTATTAGAACCTAACATACTGACAGTGTCTAGGTCCTAGCAAAATACCTATGACACTAAATACACTTTCTGGAAAAATGTTTCGTTTTCTGACCACACAGAGACTACATCTCAAGGATTCAAAACCTCTGATCCAGGTAGAAAAGCTCCTAGTCTGGCCTCTTCTTTTGCCTTTGAACTTAATATTCTTCTTACACATTCTCAGAATACCATAAATATTTTGCCATTGTGGCATTAAAAACAAACAGAAAAATTGCTAGCCCTTTGATGTTTATCCTGACAAGGATTGCAAGGAATTTCAGTAACCAGAAAAAGAAAAAAAAGTCAATTACTCTGTCCATTGATTTATTACCAGTTCTGGACTAGACAAAGGACGATTAGACACCTTTAGGTACAAAGTTAATGGCTGTATGCTAAGCAGATCAAATTACAGCTGAAGTCAATTTAATGAGGAGACAGAGTAGAAGATTTACAAAAGCATAAATAGAGCACCTTCCTCTATGATTTCTAAAGAGTGTCCTAAGCAAAGATTTGTGGAAAGATTACCTCAAGGCCTCAAAATTCTTTGTTCTGCTTTGTTTC
The DNA here is from genome assembly GCF_949752795.1 of Hyperoodon ampullatus. Classification (NCBI taxonomy): domain Eukaryota; kingdom Metazoa; phylum Chordata; class Mammalia; order Artiodactyla; family Ziphiidae; genus Hyperoodon; species Hyperoodon ampullatus. The sequence goes on from NC_136922.1 coordinate 70,167,439, forward strand.
ACAGAATTAAATTTACACACTTTTTAAAAACCTAATCCAGAGATATCAATTTAGTAGATCAAAAAGAAACAGTGATATAATACATTTCCTTTAAGAATGTTAGTATCAAACCTAGCTGAAAATTCAAGAATTATAATACTCTTTGATCAGTGATAGTTTCCTGCTTTCTTCTACCACAGAAAGCATCTACCTTGTATATATGCATATAATTATATGTATTAAATCTTGTGGGGGGCTCAGTTCAAATCCATCCAAATATGATCCATAGCATTTTTGTGCTATTAGTTTTATCTTCAGCTAGTCTTTTTTTTTTTTTTTTTTTTTTTTTGGCTTTACGCGGGCCCCTCACTGTTGTGGCCTCTCCCGTTGCGGAGCACAGGCTCCGGACGCACAGGCTCAGCGGCCATGGCTCACGGGCCCAGACGCTCCGCGGCATGTGGGATCTTCCCGGACCGGGGCACGAACCCGTGTCCCCTGCATCGGCAGGCGGACTCTCAACCACTGCGCCACCAGGGGAGCCCTTCAGCTAGTCTTTTAAAGATCAACACACTTGTCATGTTTACAGATGAATGCCGAGACCAGCTGTGAATTAAGCAGAGACCGTGGATTATGTAGATTAGACAACATGGCTACTCATTTCCTATTCCAGGGAGTGATCCTGATTTGAGGGCAGTTGGGGATATTGAGAGAAGCTCTGGGTATGAGGTAATTTATATCACAATTGTAGGTCTGTCCCTTTACTTTGTAGGGGAACACTTTTATTGTGAAACTGAAAGTTTGGGTCAGACCGGCTCTTAGTTCCTTTCTACCTGGAAAATCTTAAGATTCTATGATTTTTGTGGATTCGTGCAAATCTTTAATATCAGTAAGTCCCCATGGATACTCTAAATTTATCTTCTTGTATAATATGTGCAACCTTTGTCAAGTACTCTTGGATGTAGATGAATCTGGCATAATTTTTAAGTATTCTACTTTACCAGCACCTCGTTGTATTTGGGTAAGGCTGATCCCCCTAGATGAGAGTCAGAATCTCTTGTGGGTAGATCAGGATGATTTGTAAAAGTCCTCACCAGTTTCTTGCAGTATCAGTTGCTTTCTGTCCCTTATTTATTCTTATTCTTCCCTAAGAGATATGACTGCATACTTAGTGCCTAGTTCAGGGCAATGCTTCCATCCATGGACAATTTTAGAGGATAAATCTAGGTGCTTCTCTCTTTTCTACCTGCAGGGAACATTAGACTGGGAAGAACCTATTAAAGAAATCTCTTGGAGGAAGGCCAACCATTGTTTACACATTTATAGTAATAATATTCCTAGGTCTCTGTCACAGATTATTATGGTTGCTCTTAAATTTTCAGTATGCATCATTCTACATGGAAAAGGCACAAGCAAATACCAGAATAACAGTCCCTTTGTTATTTTTTTTCCTCTAACTTCCTTACTCCCCCTCAACCAACTATAATAGCCTGTCTCTACTGATTTTTTTTTTAACACTTCCCACTTTAGTATTAACAGTAAATTTAATTAACATGTTGTTTACCCACACTTCTATTTCCTTAATAAGCATCTCAAAGTATTGGACTCAAACCACCCTTGCAGCACCTGGTCATAACAATCCCCCAATGATGAGTCTTCATGTATCATTGTCTTTGATTTTTAGTCCTTGAGATATTTTTTAAAATCCTGCATAGCTGTGTTCTTAGTTAACATTTCTTGAGTATATTTTTGAAGTAAAATATTTTATGGGACTAATTTTTTGCATCCAGTTGTACTCATATAAAAATCAATTGTCATGATTTGCTAACAGTAAACTCAGCCTGCTGCACATTCCCCATTAATTTATGATACCCTAAGTTCATAAATTTCTTTTTATTTCTGTTTTAATTTTTTTTTCAGTTGCTTTGCTCAGATTCAGCGATATTATTTACAGGAATGCTCTCTTAGGAAACTCTTATTTACAGATTGACAAGTGAATATTCAGAAAAATCATGCATTTTCTTTATATTCCTTTTTAGGTTGGTTTTAGTTATATCTGGCTCATTTTTAGTGATGTTATAGGGTGGGAGATGAAAGAAGGTTGTCAGTTCCTTGAGGACCAAAACTATGTCATTCATTCATATTCCTCACAGAGGTTTAAATAGCAGATATTTAGTTAGTGTTTGCTACAACACCCAGTAGACCGTAAGCTCTATTGGCATGGAGATCACTTTTACACAGGGGACCCACAATGCCTAGTAAATATTGGCTGGCTTTCTGTCTCTTTTGCTCTCAATCTGTGTATTATTCACACGAGCATATATTTATTGAAATTTTTTTCACTGATGTATAATTCATTTTTAGTGAAATGCACAGATCTTAGATGTAGAGTTTGATAAATTCTGACAAATGCATACACACATGTAACCCACATCCTATCGAAACACAGAACATTTTCATTATCCTAGAAAATTTCCGCATGTCTCCTCCCAGTTAAAACCTCCCTGACAGAAGCACTCTTCTGATTTTTTTTTCTAGTATGTACTAATTTTTGCCTGTTATAGAACTTCAAACAGTATGAACTCTTTTGTGTTTAGCACATTTTACCAGTTTTTGATGTTTATCCTTGCAGCTCATCCGGCAGTATTTTCTTATTGTTAATGGGCATTAAATATACCAGAATTTTAAACCCATTCTCCTGTTGTTGGAGAATTACTATTAGCCTGAGACAACTAGCATTGTTTACAGTCTTTGGTTATCATGAATTAAGCTGCTATGAACATCCTATACAAGTCATCTGTGTATGTTCATGTGTACCTATGTTTATTTCTCTTAGACAAATACCTAGAAGTAGTGTTGTTAGGTCACAGAGGTAAGTATATGTTTATGGGAAACTGTCAGGTTGATTCCCAAAAAGATTATACTATTTTATGCTCTCAGTAGCAGTGTGTGAGTTCCAGTTCCTCCAAATCCTTGCCCACAATTGGCATTGCCAGTCTTTTAAATTTTATCCTAATAGAAATATACAATGGCACAGCCACTTTGTAAAACAGTTTATCGTTCACCAAAATGTTAAACATAGTGTTACCATATGATCCAACAATTCTGCTATGTACATAATAAGAAAAATGAAAACATACGTCTTCACAGAAACTTGTACAGGTACATTCATGGCACCATTATTTCTTTTTTATTGAATTATTATTGATTTACAATGTTTCAGGTGTACAGCAAAGTGATATTTTATATATATATTCTTTTGCAGATTCTTTTCCATTATAGATTATAAGATATTGATATAGTTCCCTCTGCTATATAGTAGGTCCTTGTTATTTATTTTATATATAGTAGCGTGTATCCGTTAATCCCAAATTCCTAATTTATCGCTCTCCTCCTTTCCCCTTTGGTAACCGTAAGTTTGTTTTCTATGTCTGTGAGTCTATTTCTGTTTTGTAAAGAAGTTGTTTGTATCACTTTTTAAGATTGTGGTGTATATATATATATACATACTTATGTATACACCACATCTTCTTTATTCATCTGTCAATGGACATTAAAGTGGCTGCCATGTCTTAGCTATTGAAAATAGTGTTGTTATGAATATTGGGGTACATGTATCTTTTTGAATTTGAATTTTCATCTTTTCTGGCTATATGTGCAGGAGTGGGATTGCTGGATTACATGGTAACTCTATTTTTAGTTTTTTAAATAACCGCCATACTGCTCTCCATAGTGGCTGCACCAATTTACATTCCCACCAACAGTGTAGGAGGGTTCCCTTTTCTCCACAACCTCTCCAGCATTTATTGTTTGTAGACTATTTGATGATGGACATTCTGACTAGTGTGAGGTGACACCTCATTGTAGTTTTGATAGCAGCATTATTCATAATAACCAAAAATTGAAAACAATTCAATGTTTATCAACTATTAAATGGATAGATTAAAAATGAGGTATATTCATACAATGGAATATTAGCAATAAAAAGTAATGAAGTATTAATGCATATTACAATATGGAGGAACCTTGCAATCATTATGCTGAGTAAAAGAAACCAGTCACAAGACTACATATTGTATGATTCCATTTATATAGAATGTCCAAAACAGGGAAATGTAGACAGAAAGTAGATTTACAGTTGTCTAGGTCTTGGGCAGGGAGGGGAATAAGGAGAAATGAGGAGTAAGACATGGCCATGGGATTTCTTTCAGAGGGGACAAAATGTTCTAAAGTTGAAAGTGATGATGGTTGCACAACCCTGTGAATACACTAAAAAAACATTGAATTTTGTACACTTTAGATTGAAGAGTTGTATGTTCTGAGAATTATATCCCAATAAAGCTGTTTTTTTTTTTTCAAAAAGAAACTTATGCAGACGGGGTGTAAGTGCAAAGGCCCTGAGGCAGGAAATGCTTGGTGTGACTGAGGAGTAACAAGAAGTCCTGTGTAGCTGGAGCGGAGTGAGCACAGCAGAGAGAGTAGTGGGAGAGGAGGTTGGAGAGGTAGGCAGGGAGGGGCCAGGATATATAGGGCTGTGTAGTCCATGAAAAGGAGTTTAGAATTTATTATGAATGTTGTAGGAAGCCACAGGAGGGTTCTGGACAGAGAAGTAGCATGATCTGATGGGTATAGTAAAAGATCACTCTACTGCCTGTATGGGGTGGGAGCTATGGAATGGGAACCGGGAGAGCAGTTAGGAGGCTCTGGCAGGAGTCTTAATGAGAAATGGTTGTGGACAGGACCAGAATGAACTCTGTGATGGTCATGAAAAGTGGTTGGACTTGGGATGTATTTTGAAGTCAGAACTTACTGGCACACTGGATGTTTGATGTAAGGGAAAGCAATCCATTAAGGAGGAACAGGTGTTGTATATCTGTGTGTATATTTGGATGTGCATTCTGCTTTGTAATAAAGAAAAAGCTGACTTCATTATTTTACTTTGTTCTAAAGACACAATAATTTATTTGGAAGAGAAAACAAAATGCTCACATTTCTGTCTCTGCAAACTCTTATTCGTTGGATGGGCATAGTCACATAAACTCAGAGAATGTTCTTAATATTGTTGGTGTAAGAAATAAAGTACCTATAAAGTTCAAACATACAGTGTTTTACATAAATAGTAATGACCTAAGAGAGAAAGTGCTTTCTGGAATCTCATATTTCTCTGTGAAAATTTCATGTTGTAGTCCTGAACTGAATGTTTGCAATTGATCACATACTTATTTTATTTTTACTTAGTTTTTAGATAATTGTTTTTTCTGTTGAGTGTTTTTTGTAGCCATTTTTACCTTTTCACATGGCTTCTTACATCTTCCATTATTTTTATATTAAAGCTGATTCTACATGTCTAAGTCCTATTTAAATTAAATCCTCATTCTCTTTATGTAATCATTTCATAGTTGGCCTCTTTATAGCACTGAATTTATCTTCTAAATAGCATTATTAAGTACAATTTACATGTGGAAAAAGCATCCGCAACATTCAGATTTTGTACTTTAAGTGACCATTTACATGTGTGTTGTACCTTGCATGTGTAGTTGTGAAACCAAGAGAAGATAAATAGCTAGCCACAAAATTCATCAAGTGCGGTGTTGACTGCAAAAATCACAATGAGCTACTAGCCAGTTCATTTGTGTTTCCATTAGGATGCACTGAATTGCATAATTATGCTATTGTTGTTGAGTGGTGACCTAACATAAAGGTGCCTGTGGTTATTGCTTAAGATTCTTATCAAGGTAAATAAAGGTCTTAAATATTCAAAATAAATTAGTCATCCTGAGACTCTTTTATTGTTGTAGGTTTGCAGGCATTTCAGAAAATTCCTTTCTTCTGAGGTAAACCCTACCTTCATCTTTCTCGTTCCCTATGTCCCTAGTGTGTGGACAGGCAATCCTTCCAGTAAGGTCTCTTTTCTGGTTTTAATGATAGCAAAGAGTTTTCTAATTCCCGGAAGTGGCTGATATTATTGACTACAGTTCTCATCCACAAGACATTGTGGAAATACAATGATCTGGCCTTTATTCATTCAACGTGGGTAGGGTATAACCTTTGCTATCAATCATGCAGAATGGCTGACATTAAATGCTGCCTGCCCGCAAGTCTCCTGGGGCTCCTTTCTCCAGCTCATTTTGATTTCCACATCAGGAACGCTCTCCGAGGATGAAGAGAGTATGGTGGTGGCTTGTGACTCCCAGGGTGTTGAAGCGAGAGAGCTGCAAGTGCTCCCGCTCTTATTGCATGGATAAACAAGGCTGAGGGCAGTTCCTGTTGCCCACAAAGAATTTTAGCTGGAGCTAGATGTCGGCAGGCTGAATCAATCAATCAGAGAAGGCAGGTGCTAGGGACTTGGAGGTGAATACTAAATAAAGGGAAGAGAAACCCCAGGGAAGGGAGAGAGCATAAAGGTAAATGGGGCAGTTGCTCTTTCCTGTACCAAGGAAACATTGTGCTATGCTTCCTGCACATAGCGGGGGGTGCAGGTCAACGATTAAAGACACAAGTAAAATGCTGGCAAGCTTCCTGACTTAAGCAATACTCCACAAATGTTCAACAATATGAACAGCATTTATTGTTGTTTTGTTATTCAGTCTGATTTTCCCTCATAATGGAGATAGCTTGCATTTCCTTAATTACATCCCATACTGACCAGTGGTCTACAATTGGAATCAGCAATCCAGGAAGTGACTGCTCAGTTTACCTCACTGAAAAGCACTTAGAAATAATCCACACAGGCATCTAGTCCTGCCCTAACTTGGGCTCCACTCATGCTTTGCTCACACAAGCTATAATCATTAAGTTATATGCTTATAGGTCATAACTATCATGAAAGTAAATCCTTATATAGGTACTGTAAATGCCTGTCAATCAAATGTGAATGTAAAAAAAAAGTTGTATATCTTCTCAGCAGCTCTTCTAACAAACTAAGTGGGAGAGATGGTCTTGTTAATGCTTCTCAATTTTTTTAACGTTATATGACATGCACAAATTAATCTGTCCAGCCATATCTACTTTTATAGATGTAGGAGTAGCAATGGTAATAGATCTCAAAGTATCTATTATCAATATTATTATTGTGATTCTCATTTTTGACCACTGAGTGAGCTGAGGGGTATAATTGAAAGTTGACTGTCTTCTTGACAGATAAGTCTAGAAGGCCACCCTCACTGTTTATAATGGATAAACCCTATTATCTCATGGCTTTCAGGCTTATTCCCCCATAATTACTTGAAGAGACTGGAAGATGGGATAGTAATGGGTTAGCTCAGCAGGTAGAATAAGCTGATGAAACTGTTAGCTTCCTTGCTCTTACTGTACTGAAGTAGATATTTTTGAAACAATAAACATGTTCTAGCTGGCTAGCTTTCACTTATGGTATACTTTAAATCAAACACACAAAAATAATGTAACAGTGAAAAGTGTGCACCCTGGAATCAAACTTTCTGTAATAATTCCACATAAGTTACTTAAAGCTATACATTTCCTCATCTACAAAATGGGGTATTAATTGTAGTTGATTTGTATGGTTCCAATGAGGAAGATGTAATATATGGCATTTGGTACTAGTTTAATATATATCTTTATCATTTTACCACTACACATATTTTAGTTTTCCAAGGCGGGGGGAAACAACGTTTGTTATAAGAAAACTCTCTTACATAAATTAACATCTCCCCCCCACAATTCCCAATGTAATTACAAAAAACTTTTTAAGAAATAATCTAGTTATAAGGTTAGCTCTTATCACAGCCAGGGATCTAAAACAGGTGGAGTTGGCAAGACATAGGCAGTCATGGACTTATTTTTATTGATATATAATTCACATAACGTAAAATTCACAATTTCAAGTGTGCAATTCAGTGGCTTTTAGTATATTCACTATGTTGTGTAACTGTCACCACTATCTAATTTCAGAATATTTCCATCACCCCAATTAGAAAACCCATAACCCCAAACCTACTAGCAGTTACAATTCTCCTCTTTCCCCTACCAATCATTAATTTACTTTCTATCCCTGTGGATTTGCCTATCCTGGACACTTCATATAAATGGAATCTTAAAATACATTGCCTCTTGTATTGTATCTGCTTTCTCTCAGAATAATTTTTTCAAGTTTCATCCATGTTGTAGCATGTAACAGTACTTCATTTCTTTTGTGATTAAATAATATAATAGTATGGACATGACAAATATTGATTATTCATTTACCAGTTGATAGACATTTGAATTCTTTGAATTTGGGGGTTATTATTGAATAATGCTTCTATGAATATTCATGTACAAGTTTTTGTGTCAACATATGTTTTCAATGCTCTTGAGTATATACCTAGGATTGGAATTGCTAATTCAATGTTATGGTAATTCTGTTTTACTTTTGAGAAACTGCCAAACTATTTTCCAAAGTGGCTGCACCATTTTCACTAGCAGTATATGAGAATGTCAATTTCTCTTCATACTTGCTAACACTTTTTCCTGCTTTTTTTTTTTTTTTTTTTTGCGGTACACGGGCCACTGCTGTGGCCCCTCCCGCCGCGGAGCACAGACTCTGGATGCACAGGCTCAGCGGCCATGGCTCACGGGCCCAGCCGCTCCGCGGCATGCGGGATCCTCCCGGACCGGGACACGAACCCGTGTCCCCTGCATCGGCAGGCGGACTCTCAACCACTGCGCCACCAGGGAAGCCCTAAACAGATAATTTGAAGGACAGGAGAAATATAATGAAAAAATAAAACTCACTCATGCATCTAAAACTTAAGGCTAACCAGTTTAAATATTTTGCTATATGTATTTCTATCCTCTATCTATGCATTCATATCATAATGTGCATACTGTTTTGGAAATCCCTTTTTAATATAATATGAGCATTTTACTGCGGCAATATTTTTTTAATTTTATTTACTTACAGTATTAGATTATGACTGTACTATCAATTTCATTCCAATTACACTTTTTAAAAAATGTCTCAAGTTAGGGCTTCCCTGGTGGTGCAGTGGTTGGGGGTCCCCCTGCCGGTGAAGGGGACGCGGGTTCGTGCCCCGGTCCGGGAGGATCCCGTGTGCCGTGGAGTGGCTGGGCCCGTGAGCCATGGCCGCTGAGCCTGCGCGTCCGGAGCCTGTGCTCCACAACGGGAGAGGCCACAACAGTGAGAAGCCCGCGTACTGCAAAAAAAAAAAAAAAAAAAAAAGTCTCAAGTTAATCTTTTTTATTTATTTATTTTTGGCTGTGTTGTGTCTTCGTTTCTGTGCAAGGGCTTTCTCTGGTTGCGGCAAGTGGGGGCCACTCTTCATTGCGGTGTGCAGGCCTCTCACTATCATGGCCTCTCGTTGTGGAGCACAGGCTCCAGACGCGCAGGCTCAGTAGTTGTGGCTCACGGGCCTAGTTGCTCTGCGGCATGTGGGATCCTCCTAGACCAGGGCTCGAACCCGTGTCCCCTGCATTGGCAGGCAGATTCTTAACCACTGCACCACCAGGGAAGCCCTACCATGTCTGCATCTGATGCTTGTTCTGTCTCTTCAAATTGTGTTTTTGCCTATAGGTATGCCATGTAATTTTTTTCTTGGTAGCTGAACATGGTACTGGGTAAACTGTTATGAATAGGACTGTAATAATCTGGTAGTGAGGGAGGGGAAGTGTTCTATAGTCTATAATTAGGTCTCAGTCTTTCAGTGACCCTATGCCTCTGGACTATGAACTTCCTGTGTTTCTCAGTTTTCTTTCTTTTTGCTCAGGTAGGACAGGAAGGCTCAGGGGGCTGGAGGTAGGTATTTTCCTTCCTCTGGGTTAGCTAAACTCTGATAATACCAGAGTTTAGGCTCTGATTAACTAGCTTACCCTGAAGGCAGGCCTTGTTAAGAAGAACAAAGTGCTTTGGTATATTTTCAGTGGTTCCTTTTCCCCTCCCCAGGTGGAAGCACCAGGAAATTTTTCTCTGATATTTACTCTGGGAACCTGGTCAAACTCCTGCAGGTAAATCTCACAGTGTTGTGGAGGTCTCCTTATGACTAGGTCCTCCTAGAGTTTTTCACTCTCAGACTTGGCACACTGTGCCTCCAGCAATTCATCAATTACAGTTCAGGTTTCCCTACCCAATCCTGGTTCCCAAGGCTGTTTCAGCTCAGGAGTCTCTACTCTGGTAAGCCACTGCTCCTTATACTTGCCTGCCTGTCTTTCCAATCGTCAGGCCAGCCATTTGCTCAGTGTCTTCCCCTCTCCTGTGGTTCCACAAAAAGTTTTCAGTTTTTCAATGTGTTCAGCTTTTTACTTGTTATTAGGACATAGTTGCAACTTCCAAGGTCCTTATATTGCAGAACTGGAAACCAGAAATCAGTGATCAACTTTGAATTATTTTACTATGAATATAGGATTTACAAAAGATAGATAGGAAGAGAAGCCTAGCTATCCTTTACTTTAAATGGAAAGAAGTTTAAGGAAGATGGGTCAATTGAATTTTTACTTGCAAAGAGATAAGAAAATAAGTGTAGCCATTGAAAGAAATATTTAGAGGCATAAGATTCTCTAAATTGAGAGCTGAATGAGGCAGCATTTATAAGTTTTCTGTGGTCAGGACCTAGATGTCATTTCTTTTGTAAACTCTTATAACATAGAGCAGTCAGTCAGAAAACACTGATTGGCAACCAGGAAGAAATGTATTTTCTTACAGCCATGGGCTAGTTACCTCAAAATATCTGAAAAGCATAGAGCCCCCTCTAAGGAGGAATTCAACCATAGTTTAAGGGGATGGGGCAGTATTGTGGGCCTATGTTTTCTACAGTATGGCTTTTTCCCTGCCTCCTGCCATGGTTAATTAGACCAGTGGTGAGCAGCCAGTAGTAGGCTGCTCAGGATCCCATGATATGGCCTCATACAAATAGATGACTGGACCAGTTAGACTCTACCTCTTAGAAGATTGACCTGGGAAACTTTCTGAGACTAACGTCATGAAGAGGAAGGAGATGACGCTGAATGAGTATATTGCCGAGGACATAAGGTAGAACAGGAACATAAGGCATGATGACAAACCAAAGGCATGAGAGAGAAGAAGCCATTAATTAAGCAGAGACTATGAGAAGGTGAAAAAATAGAGTACAGGGTGCAGATTTTCATGGTTAGAAGAAAAGATTGGAACAGATGTCAGAAGAAGAGTTTGGAACAGATAACAAAAGAAGAGATTATCATTTACATATTCCTACTGGTAGGATTTCTTAATTTGCTTTGGATCCAGAATGCTACTCTCATTAAGGTCCAGGTCTGCTTTAGCTCCTGTTTCATGAAATTCTACCTCATTTACTGTTCCATATGTATCCTTTAATAACCTACCCATCCGGCCCTTACTTAGTTACCTTATTGCAACAGAAGGATCCAAACAAAACAATATATATGGACTTTTCTCCATTTTATCTATTTTTATGTAGATAAAGCTTGAAATATTTCAATGTCTAAGACAAAAAAATGCTGGATAATTTTCCGTAAACTCATTAAAAGGGAAATCCCCTTTAATTCAGAATACTTGAATAATATTTGACCTTCTTAAACTGATTTTATTACCTAGTTGTCCATTTAATTTATATTGCTTATGTTTAAGTTAAAACTTATGTGTTTTAGAAGAATGTACCTAATAAGAAAAAAAATAGTTTCTATTAACATACTTCAGACTATAAGCAGCTTACCAGTTGGGATTTAAGAGTTGTTCCCAAAGGCATTTATTTTTTAAATTAGTAATTGGCTTATGAATTCCTTAGGCTTTCCTCAAGGACATCAATACAGGTCTGTTTAGAAATACAATAGTGGTTTGAAACTTATATTTTTAGCTTAAAACCACAATTATTGAATTCTTATAGAAACTAGTCTAAATTATGCACAGTAAATTTGCTTTATTTTTGTTTTTTCTCCTAAAAGATATAAAAATTAAACAAAAGTTAATTTATTTTTGTTTTTACAAAGAACTCAAGCCCCACAAATACAGTACCTTAATATTTTGATAAAATGTCATTTGGTCAACTAGATCCCTTAAGCAGTGAACATCTATCCTTGACTAGAAGTCTTTAGTGATACTATACAAAGTTAATACTGTAAGAAGAGCAACAGAAAAAAAGTTCACAGATATTTTGACCTATCTTCCAGGCTCACTGCCAAAAAACACTTGAAAGCAAAGGAGATGCTCAGGTGGGTTGGTGACCTGACATAGTAAATAGAAAAATAGGAATCTTAATTGTTCATAACACAGATGATTTAGATGAGAGGAGAAGAGGGGGAAAAAGTAAAAGGCAAGCTGAAAGATATGGAAACAATTGGAAAAAATGGAAAGAACCTTAGACAAAATCAGTACACTTGAGGAAAATTATATACTATGTCCATAAGCCTACTCTACAAAAAAAGAAGGGAACAGTATGATTCATAAAGCAGTATTCAATCTCTTACCCTATAATTTTCTTAGCACTTATTAATGCAAAGTAATGGAGAGGTGGAAATGTTCTAGTTCTAAAAGAGAATATAGTCATCTGTTTATATACAATTAAACAATGATAATAAGAAAATTTTCTTGGAACACTATAATAGTTCTTTTGTTAACATTGCATGAAGGAAGAGTTGGCTTTTTTTCCAGTATTATGGAAAAAATAGATATTCTAAGAACTGTTTGCCATACAAAACATCATGCTTCAGGAAAGTCAATCATTTACTTTAAAATATGATAGATTAGAATAGTCCAGAGTGCCTATCATAAACAAAGCAAATTATTCTTATGAAATATAACTTCAATGATGCCTTTCAAGATTACTATAGATGTAATCAGCCAAATAAATAGTCTTAATAAAATATAGGAAAAAGCCACCCACTGTGAGAGAAAATCAGAAGAAAATTTCAATTGCAGAAATAGTGCTCAAAAAATATTAGATACTAAAATGATCATCAAAATATATTTTTAAAAATGAAATTTAAAAAATAAAAGACAAAGTTAATAACGTGAAAAAGGGAATAAGGACTATTACAAGTAGTTAGGCAAATTTGAAAACACCTATAGCATTTAAAATAAAAACATAAATATTGACATTTAACACCAAAAAATAAAATAGTTAAATAATAGATTAAATACAGCTGAAGGGAAAATTCATGAGCTGAAGGGAAAATTCATGAACTGAAGACAGATCTGAAGAATTAGGCAGACTTCAATTTAGAGGCATGAAGAGATCAAATTTATATAAGAGAGGTTAAGAGTCAAGGAGAATAAAATAAGTTCTTTCGTTTGTCCCAGTGTATTTCTAGATACAATATATAGAATGAGTCAGTCAACATTCAAAGTGATAATAGCTGAGACCTTTTCAGAATAGATGAGAGACATGAATATTCACAGTAGATTCCAAATAGGATAAGTAAAAACAAAGCCATATCTATGCTTGTAGTAAAATGCAGAAGTCAAAAACAAAAAGAATTTAAAAGAAAAATGCAAAGAAAGATTCCTACAAAGTAATGACAATAACCTGATAGGAAACTTCTCAATAGTAATAATGGGAGCAAGAAAATAATAAAAGATTTTCTTCAAAATATTGAGAGGAAAAATAAGTGCTAAAATAATATTGTGTACCTATAAACACTTATTTCAGAAGACAGCAAGATTAAGGCAGTTTAAAAAAATAAAAATGAAAGAATATACCAGCAACAGGATCTGTAAAAAGAAAATGATCCCAAGAGGAAGATGTGAATGCACAAAAGACTGAAATTCATGAAGATGTGGAATGAGGTTAGTAAGCGGTGAAATTTGTTAGCAATGAAATGAGTATTATTAAATTATATATATTAAAAACTTTTATTGTTTCAAATAATAATTTTGGAATTTTAATAACAAGAAAGATGTTAAGTTTGGATTTTAAGTATGGAAATTAAAGTTTTAAGGATGCCCACGAAAAATAATAGATTAGAGCAGAGGTCAGCAAGCTTTCTCTGTAAAAACAGTAAGTATTTCAAACCTTGCAAGCATATATGGTCTTTGTAATAACAACTTAACTTTGCCACTGTGGTATGAAAGCAGCCAGAGACAACATGTAAAGCAATGAGCATGGCTGTGTTCCAATAAAACTTTATTTATGACAATAAGCAGGGCAGGGTTGACCTGTGGGCTGTAGTTTGCTTATCCCTAGGTTAGATGGTATAACTATCAAACAAATAGAAAGATGAAGCAAAATAAAAAATAACAGATTTACCAAAATTTATCCGTCTAAATGTGGGAAAAAAATAGAAAAGAAACAAGATTGGAAAAATCAAATGGATTCATAATGACATAGATAAGTAGAATCAATAAATATAAACAAATTAAAGTACCTAATTGAGAGAGATTGCTAAAAAGGTACAAAACAAAATCTGATTTTATACTCTTTACAAAAGAACAAAACTGAAAACTAAAATCTTAGGCCACAGAGGGTTGAAAGTAAATGTAGAGATAAACGAAGATATACCAAGAAAATACTAATCAATAGGAAGCTATTATATCTGCATAAATTTTAAAGGAAGTATACTTCAAGACAAATTTTTAAAAATCATTGTTATAAAGAAGATAGAACAGAATAACAAATTGTAAATTCATCAAGAATATATGAAACTACTAATAAATATAAGCAAAAAGTGATAGGATTACAAGGGAAAAAATAGACAAATGCATCACGATAATGGGAGCTTTTAATATATTTCACTCAGGAACTGATAAAACAATCAGAAAAATATCAGCAAAGATATAGAAAATTTAGCTATAGAAACAACATGTATCTAATGAATAACTTTAGAACTTATTTTCTGCCATGAGGAAAGACCAGTCCATAAAAGCAAGTCTCAATAAATTTTAAAGACTGTCTATCATTTTGACCACATTCATCCACTTCAGGGCTGTTAAGAAATAACTTAATTGCATAGCCTTGATAACAAAACAATTGTTAATTATCTCCATAATAATTTATGTACTCAATATGTTGTCAGTAAAAGTCCTGCTAGTGGTTTTCTTGAAACATATAAAATCTGATTATAAAAATGTTTGTGGAAAAGTCTGATCAATAATGACAATTCTGAGGGGAAAAAAAAACTTACTCTACCAGAAATTGACTTATTATGAAGCTTTGGCAATCAAGACAAATTGACCAAACAGAACAGAGCAAAGAATCTAGAAATAAATCCATACATATATAGAAATGTAATATATGATGTAATATCATTGCAGATCACTGGAGAGAAATGAATTGTTCAAGAAACGGTGTTTGAAAAAAGCTCACTGTGTGAAAAAATAATATTGCATTCATACCTCACAGAAAACACATGTGCACATGCAAACATATACTCACATAATAATTTCTAGTGCATACATTATCTAAATGTGAAATCCATATCTTTAGATGTTTTAGAAAAAATATATAAAAAAAGAATTTTATGTTTGTAAGTCATAGAAATATTTTTGAACTTATATTTCTGTCCTCTAAACACTCAATAATACTTACATTTGCTAGAACTAAAGAAATAAAGTTGCTTTACTACTACATTTGGTAAATGCCTGAGGCACAAGCCTAAGATTATATTTATATGAATGCTTCACTGTGCAACACTTCATAGTGCAATTGGGCAACTCCCCGCTATGGCATAAAGCCAATTGAAAAGACAGACGGTTTTTGCAAGCAAATATAAGACTGCACAGTGACACTTCTCTGAGTGGTAGCAATGGCATTTGAAAAATTATACAACATTCTTGGGATATATACAGTGAATGAGTTTGATGAGTAACCCAGAACTGTGATTATTAAAAACAATTCTCCCCCGAATTATTTTACAGTGCTGATGGCCTGGTTCTTTTGTAGGCATCTGTCTTGTGTAAGTGTAAGTAAATTGCTGCCCAGAATTTAGCTGCATGAGTAAAAGTTCACCATTTTTACCTTTGCTAATTTTTCACGAGCCTATAATATAATTTTGGGGTAGGTAGGGAAAAACTTCCTACTTCAACTTTAGTTGTTGTCCCACATTTTGTTTGAATTTTTTGACATTCGAACAAAAAAGGGAAGAAACAGTGCAGGTGGTAGAGCAGCTTTTATTTGTAGATAGTTAAAAGATGAAAGAAGATATGCTAGTCTCAAGCTTAAAGTACCAGAAGCTGAGCAGTAGAATTGGATGCTGAATAGGACTTCTCCTGGCCTCCAGAAGTAAATAATAGGTTCCGTAAAAGGAGAATCAGACTGAAATCAGACTTCTAATCTGTACATTAGAAGTTGGAAGACCATGGAGTAACAACTACGAAACTCTTGGGTGAGAAGGTCTGAACATGGGAATCCATTATTCTAGTTAAGATAGTATTCACTTGTTAAGGAGAAAGAAAGATACTTGTTAATATACAGTATTCAAAAATTATATCAACCACATACTTTAAATGAGGAAAATACTTGGGTGAAGATTCTGACCAAGTTGAATCACTTTGCTGTACACCTGAAAATAACACATTGTAAATCAACTATATTTCAATAAAAAATTTAAAAAAAAACAAATGAAAAAAAAATTAACCAAGTAACAAATCCCAAAGGGAGACATCAAGAGAGGAGATGATAAACAAGAAACAGTAATGAGCAATGAGCCTTCTGCCCCATTGTGGATAAATAAATATATTAATAGATGGATAATGTTAAATAATGAGGCAAATGAAACATTTACAAATAATCTAGGACAGGAAGGACTAGAAGATTTGGTAAAATCTACAAGTTGAGGTGAGAGGGATAATGATGAAGTAAAAACCTTCTCTAAGGGCAATTTTAGAGTGGAAAAGGTAAAGATATTTTTTAATAAGTTTTATCTTTTGGGCATAAGAAAAGGCACATTGTTGGAAGAGGAATGGTGAGTGCCTTATTTTTATGTGATAGCTGAGAATAACTGCCAAATTATGTGTTTTATTTTTGGAATCTATTTTTTGCTTTGTTTTCACTTGAGATTTTTTTCCTGCTCATTTTTAAAATATTGAATATAGTTGATTTACAATATTAGTTTCAGGTGTACAACATAGTGATTCAACAATTTTATAGGTTGTATTCCATTTAAAAACTCTTGTACACTGTTGATGGGAATGTCAGTTGGTGCAGCCACTATGGAAAACATTATGGCATTTCCTCAAAAAAAAAAAAAAAACACTAAAAATATAACTACCATATAACCCAGCAATTCTACTCCTGGGTATATAGCCAAAGGAAATTAAAACACTAATTCAAAAAGATACATGCACCCTAATGTCCATAGCAGTGTTATTTACAATAACTAAGAGATACGAAAGCAACCTAAGTGTTCATCAACAGATGAATAAAGAAGATGTAGTATATATGTACAATGGACTATTACTCAGTCATAAAAAAGAATGAAATTCTGCCATTTGCAACAATGTGCATGAACTTAGGAATCTATTTTCTTGGTAGAAAAAGTAAAGAACTTCAAAATTAACAAAGGGGATAAATGGGATGAATCATACCAACTTGATCATACCAGCTAACATATAGATCAATAAAACAGGAAGGCATGAAGGATGATAGTGAACATAAATTAAAAATGGAAGAAATACAGCCAAGTATATAAGATATTATATTACATGTGAATGGCTTTAAATCCCCTTAAGTCGGAGATTCAGTTTGGATTAGTACGCAAAACCCAGAAATATACACTTCACAGGAAGTGATAAAGGCAGGCTGAAATAAAAGAAATCGGGCAAAGAGACACAAGGCAACTGCAAATTCAAGTAGTCATAGCAATATTAATATTAGACAATGTGGTATTTAAATTAAGAACACTAAACAATATGAAGAGGATAGGAGGGAGCAGTAAAAACTATGATTCATGAAGAGGATGTAACAAACACAATCCTGTATGTCTAAATATTAGAGCTGATACAGAGAGTAAAACTAATTTGAATGAAAGGCCATGTTGCTAAATTATGATGAACGAGTTTAACATATTCCTTTTATAGTTGGAAATACTTAACATATAAAATTAGTAAAGTCATGGAATAATTGAATGAAATAACATATCTATATATACATTACATAATACATCAAGATGCAAAGTTTATATACTTATATATGAAATGATGGTACATATTTGCATATATCCATGAACAATTACAAAACTAGATTCTTTACCTCAAAAAACAAAAATAATGCCACAATTTCTTTTCAAAACATTATAATGTTTAAAATAAATAATGAAATTAAGTAAATGGTGACAAAAATGTTAATATCCTAGAAATTAAGAAACACATTCCAGATAACCTTTGGTTTAGGGAATATAAAAAAATAAAATTACTTTCAAGCAAAAAAGGAATAAAAAGGAAAACATTTCACCACAAATTACAGGGCACAAAGAAAAACCTATAATCAAAAGAAAATTAATAAGCTTACATACCTTCATTAGACTAAAAGAATATTACTGTTTATCTCAAGCAATTGGGAATTGCATAATAAAATAAACATAAACAAGAGTTAATAAAATATAAATAACAAAGAAAAATGATAGCATTATACCATGAAAGACTAAATCCTGAATTAGATCTTTGGGAAAAAAAAGTGTTAAATACCATACCAAAGGAAGAATTTTTTAAAAACAAGAGAGTAAAAATATACTTGATAAGTAATGAGAAAACTCACAAATATTGAAGATAAATAGATCATAAGAAACTATTCAATTCTATGGCAAGAAATTTTAAAAACTAAAGGAGATGATCAGACATAACCCCCAAAAGAAAGAAAAACTTGACTAAATGATGAATATAAAAGATTATAATGATTAAAGATTACCATTAAAATGAAATAGGACAGGTGGATTCACATTCAATTTGTATCTAAATTTTAAATATAAATTCCATGTTACTTAAACTATGTCAAACTATTGAAAATGATAAATAATTCTTAATTACTATATGAAGGCTATATAACTTTAATATAAAAGATAATATGTGCAATGCCCCAATGAAAATGACAGGCAAAGCTATCTGATTAATAAGTTGTAAAAAAAAATATTATCAAAGAAAACTCAGTAATGCAAGAGTGGTTCAATAACAGGAAATTTGTCAACATAACCCAAAATATCACTCTTACTGTTGGGTAAAAATAACATGATTATACCAATAGATTCCAGAAAATTCTTTGAAAATCAACTGTGATGCCTACTAATAACTTTAAGATTAAAAAAATAGATTCAAATATAATAAAGGTTTTTTAAGAAAAATTTATATCATGAAAATATCATTCTTATCTGAATTAATGTGTAAATTTAATGATATGCATAGAACTTCATTTTGTAATGATTGAAATATATGATTTTAAAATTCAAATAAATGTAATTTCCTAAAGATAATTAAAAACTATAAATACTAATGGGAGCCTTGCCTTTCCAAAATACAGAACTATAAAGCTACTGTAATTAAATCAATTTGATACAGGGACAGAGCAGGGAAATTAAAAAGGACAACAGGGCCTCCCTGGTGGCGCAGTGGTTGAGAGTCCGCCTGCCGATGCAGGGGATACGGGTTCGTGCCCCGGTCTGGGAGAATCCCATATGCCGCGGAGCGGCTGGGCCCGTGAGCCATGGCTGCTGAGCCTGCGCGTCCGGAGCCTGTGCTCCGCAACGGGAGAGGCCACAACAGTGAGAGGCCCGCGTACCACAAAAAAAAAAAAAAAAAAAAAAAAAAAAAAAAAAAAGGACAACACCATAATACTATCCAGATATAGTTCACAGTATATATGATTTCTTTGGTATCATAGTAAAAGTGCTATTTAAATTCAATGTGGGAAAAAATGGCTTATTTAGTGAATGGTGCTGGCACAGCTGAATATATATTTAGAAGAACATAAAATTATTAACTTCTGTCTCACATCATACATTAAAAATTCAAGAAAAAAGTAATGACTTTTTTTTTAAGGGAACGATCTTAGGGACATATTCAGTAGCATGATGGAGTTTGGCTCATAACAGCCTGCATAAGACAATCATGCACATCTTTTCCCAACTCCGTATTCTGGGATATCATGTTCAAACTTGAAATTGGCAGTGGTCGAAAATGTACATCACAGAAATCAGCAAACGCTACAAATCAGGGCTTCCACTTCTACCCCACCTGGAGCCAGTTGTTAAACATTTATCAACATACTACTGTGTACATAAAATTGCCTAATACAAGGCTTGAAGGATATCTACATATATACTTCCCTATTCTAAATTTGGGAAACATTCTTAACAGGAAAACTACAACTGGAAAACAAACCCCAAAATACTTGTCTATTTCTCCTTTCAGTTCCATCAGCTGATGCCTCATATTTTTTAGTTATATACATGTTTAAGATTATTATGGTTTTTGGAGAATTTATTTGTTCATCATTATATCATGCCTCTATCTGTGCTAATCCGCCCTTTTCTTTAGTCAGCTTGGACTGAAATTAATATAGTTATTCTAGCTTTCTTTTGATTAGTGTTAGCATGAGAAATCCACTGTAATTCTTACCTTTGTTTCTCTGTAGGTAAGAAAGGTGTCCCCTTCATGCTCCTGGGTTTTTTCAAGATTTTATTTTTGTCTTTGGTTTTCTGAAGTTAGAATATGAATATGAATATGGAATACATGTTTTTGTTTGGTATTTATCCTGCTCTGTGTTCTCTGAGTTTTCTGAATCTGCAGTTTGGTGTTTGTCATTAATTTTACAAAGTTCTTAGCCATATAACTTCAAATGTTTATTTCGGTCTGTTTTCTCTTTTCCTCTGGTATTCCAACTATGTGTATGTTATATCTTTTGACTTCATCTCACTGTTCTTGGATGCTCTGTTCTCCCCCCTCCCCCATATTTTTTATTCTTTTGAATTTCAGTTTGGGAAGTATCTATTGCTCTATATTCAAGCTCATGAACTTTCCTCTTGATGTCTACTCTATCGATGGACCCATTGAAGGCATCCTTCATTTCTCTTGCAGTGGTTTTGGTTTTTAGCATTTCCTTTTACTTCTTTATTAGAGTTTTCATCTCTCTGCTTACATTACTTATTTGCTTTTGCATATTTTCTCCTAATTCCATTAGAGCCCTTAAAATATTAATAATAATATTTAAAATTTTTCTAATAATTCTGACATCTGTATTACATCTGAGTCTGGTTATGATGCTTACTTTGTCTCTTCAGACTATATTTCTTGCCTTTTGTCATGCCTTGTAATTTTTTGTTGAAAGCTGGACACATTGTAGAAGGTAATAGGAAATAAAGTAAATAGGCCTTTAGTACAAGAATTTATGAATTAACATATCATGTTAATTATTATAATTATTATAACATGTTATTAATTACTAATATAGTAACATTTTAATAGCTAGGAGTTGGACTAAAATAGGAGTTACAGGTTCCAGAGGCTTCCGATTTCGCTAGTGTCTTTGTTTTTATCTTCCCTTTTGACTTAAGACTTTCCTAAGTACTCCTCCTTAAAGAGTTTGCGTGTTATAGATTTTTCAGATATAATCCACTGTTATTATACTGGAACCCTGTTGGTGTGCTGCTAAGGTATGGGGGAAGATGAGTGTTTTATAATCTTCTAATTAAATCTCAGTCCTTCAGTGGACTTATATTTCAGGACTGTGATACTCACAAACTGTACTCCAGTGGTACAGTTTTTTTTTTTCTCCTTTGCCCCATTATTCCTAAATCTGTGACCCCTGATTGCTATATATCCCCTGCCCCCTAATTAGGTGAGACAGGAAGGCTGGAGGGAGCTGGGTGGGAGCAATTCCCTTCCCCTAGCAAGAGCTTTTTAAGTTCTTTCCTCTGGAGTGTAGGCATTTGTTATGGACAAGTTTCTGGGCTGGTTTTGCAATGGCTGCTCTTCCCCTCCCCCTGCCAGAGCCACTGGGGATCTTCCTAGAATCCTCAGCATAAGGACTTCATGGAATTCTGGGAGAAGAAGCCCCAAAAGCGTGGTTGCCCCTGGAGTTTCTCATTCTTCACTTGTTCATAATCAGCCTCCAGTAATTCATCAAAATTACATTTAAATGTTCCTATCACCACATTATTGCTCTAGCAACTTCTGCTCCGAGAAAGCAGATTTCAGTAGCTGTTTCTTCCTTGAGGCACCTGTCTCCAGATTTTGGGCTGATAGTTTATCTGCAACTCTGGTTCTCTGATGGTTTCAAAAAAATTGTTGATCTTCAGTTTGTATAGCTTTTTCTTGTTGTAAGGATGGGAGTGATGCCTTTCAGGCTATTTGAATGTGGGAGCTGAAACTGGAAGCTGTATGATTGAAAAAGAATCTTTTGAGTATATAAAAATATAGAACTTTAGTATTGCAAAAAATAGCATAGGCAAAGTTAATTTGAAGAAGACATAGATTTTGGAAATACCTATTTGCAACCTACCTGACAGCCAAAGGGGGGACATTTCTATACGATACAAAGAAGGCTTACCAATAGACGAGATAAAGATAGACAGACCAATAGGAATGTGGTCAGTTCACAAAAAGCAAACCGAATGGCCAATGAACTTATGAAAAATTATTAAATTAATTAATAGTTGTGGGAATGCAAAGAAAAGTAACAAAACTTAAAAATTAATATAAAATAACTCAGGCAGTCATACATTCTGGTAGAAATATGAATTGCTGCAAACTTTTTGGCAAACAACCTGGCAGCAATCATTAAAAGTCCACAAACCTTTAGCCATAGATAACTCAGTGTTTCATAACTATCTTATATAAATAAAAGCAAATTAAGATATTCACATGGATGTTGATGGCGCATAACTGTTAACAATGTGAATGCCTGGTGCTAGAAAAATGCTTACATAATAATGAAACAGCCAAACTATGGGATATTTTGCACTAATTTAAATGAACAAATGAATTACAGCTATGTCTGTTGAGTTGGAGGGATTGCCATAAAGTATTTATGAACAAGAAAAGCAGAATGTAGAAAAATATGTTTAATATTTTAATTTTAGAAAATAGCAAAAAGGCATACATACGTAGATCTACATAAAGATTTTGCCAAAGTTGCAGATTCTTTTTACAGTATGATTTTATTATGGCAAAATAAGCAACTGAGCAAAGGGGATTTTTAAAATATCCCTTTATATGCATGAAGATGCTTGTATAAGTTTGAATAAGCAAGTTGAGATGTATGGAAAAATACACACAAGACATGGGTTTGCTCGTGATAGGAAGATGGGGTGGGAGAGGGGACATGGAGCAGATGACAAACTTTTTTTTAATATATCTTTGTACTTCTTCACTACTTTCAAGCTTACATTAAAGTAGTAAATTGAAAAAAATCAAATATACAAGTTCTAAATTAAAAAAAAACCATATACTACTATACAGATTTTACTGAGTATATCAGTCTGGATTTGCTGAAGATAACAGTCACAAGTATTAAAGGAACAAGGGATTTAATATAGGAATTAAGTGTTTCATAGCTGTGGGAGTAGCTGAGGGAAGGATGGTCTGTAAGGCTGTATCTAAAAGATCAGAGAAAGTTACTAGCCACTTGAGCAAAGATACTGAGTCAGTTCCCTCATGATCTCCCTAGAAAAATGTTGTTTATTTCACTTCTGCTTTATCTTAACACTAAGTTCTTTCACTTATAAACTCCATTAGTCATAGTTCCAAGCTTAACCAAGATGACATGGCACAATCCAGCACAGTCTACCCTTTTGTCAACTTGGCACTCATACAATCCTTTTAAACTTTCAAATGAGAATAATAACCACATCATACATCTGACTAATAATTATATCATACTATATATTATAACTGTATTATATATAATGTTATATATAAATAATGCAAATAGGTGTACGTGTGTATGTATATAGATGCAAGAAAATACATATCACTATAGTAGTCCTTATTTCTGCATTGTGGTCACACAGGCATAAGCTGGTATTACATCTTCCTTGTTTTACTCCTCGTACCATATCACCTTAATAATTGAATTTGTCATGGGCTGTTGGACTGAGGGCCTGAGGTCCTTACCGACTGTTGGCCAGAGGCTTCCATCAGTTCCTTGCCAAGCAAACATGGCAGCTTGCTTCGTGAAGCTATGCAAGCTAGAAAGACAGTAGAGTCTAACAAGATAGAAGTCATAATATTTTGTAACCGGATAATGAAATAGCAACACATTCCGTGAGAAACTAAATCCATTGCTGTACCCTACTGGTTAGAAGAATGTCACTACATTCATTCCACGCTCAAAAGGAGTGGATTGCACAATGGCATAAATATCAAATGGTGGGGATTGTTGGGGCCATCTTAGAAGTCTGTGTATCACATTGGGCATATTTCTTTCTGCCACCATTGTATATTAGCAACCCAACTGCACCAGTCACTAGAGTCACCACATTTTTGGCTGTTAATTCCATAGTACAAGGATCTTACAGTGACTAGGTGGTATTCTTAGCTTTTAGTTGAATGGAACCATTATTTTATCTCCTTGCAGAATCATTATTTTATTGGAAACTTAAATCTCTAAATCAGCAGAAAACTTTCGAGCAGGGAAGACAAATTCAAATCCAGCTTAAGTGTCTAATTCAATAAGAACAGATCACTGCCCCTTTCCTGAAAGAAGTATAATTAACCTGCCGTCATATAGCTGTCTGCCCCCAAACCCCCTCAGTAGAATACTGTTATACCAGGGGCTCATGGTTTGTCTCTACTGTTGGTAGGTGAGGCACTCAGGATTGATATAGCCAGATCAATCTTGTTAAGTGGACGCCCATGTTGCTGACTGTATCTATTTCAGCTCTACATTTTAGTACAAGGAACATGACCACACGGTGTCTTGAGGGACCCTCGGTTAAACAGCATCAATCACCTGGCTCTCTTAAGCCCTCTTTCTGAAAAGTAGATCACTGTGCTATTTCGTTTCCCCAGGAATTTGTTAGCTCAAAACTAGTGTCCAGTAATCTCTAAGATGTTTATTTCTTTTCTAAAGCACAAATACCCCAGTAAATGGCTGCGGGTTCTTTTGGAAAGATCTAAATAGATAATGTACAGTATACATTTTTGGCAGTGTAGCTTTATCC
The DNA here is from genome assembly GCF_949752795.1 of Hyperoodon ampullatus. Taxonomy (NCBI): domain Eukaryota; kingdom Metazoa; phylum Chordata; class Mammalia; order Artiodactyla; family Ziphiidae; genus Hyperoodon; species Hyperoodon ampullatus. The sequence continues at coordinate 70,192,447 of NC_136922.1, forward strand.
TCACTCAAGGGAATCAAGCCTCCTTTTCATTTAAGGTGCTCTGAGTCTGCAAACCACTCAAGTCTGGGAAGTGAATAAGGACCACGACTATTGTGATAATGCAAGTCAGGCCTCTACTCACCAGTCCCAAAGGTTTGTGCTTATACAAATCAAGTAGATTTAATGTAGTAGTCTGTTCATCTCCATTAGTCCTAGGAATATAATTATTTAGCCACAGACAAGGGTCTCTACATGTCTACATGTCCCTCCTACCCATTATGGTAACCATGCCTACCATGACCCTGGTAATTAATTTCTAGAGGCAATTAAATTCATCACGTGGCTCCTCGCCACTTCAGAATCCCACCATCCTCACTGTTTTCTGGGAGTCTGCTCCACTGATAGCCTCTCTCTGTCATTCCTGACTTGCAAAGAATAGCCATTAAAGTCTTTCAAGGTTGCTTGTCTCCCCGTCATCACTCTATTTCTGAAAAACTTGGAGAAAGGGGTGGGTGTGAGCAGTAGAACAATAATTCCATTCCTATCTCCATAAGCCTTTGGATACTGCCGCCTTCAGTTCAGTTTGGCCACCACAGGGACCCATTTGTAGTCAACCAAACAAGGTGTTATAGTTATTCCCAAATGTTCAGGGTAGCACGGTGAATCCAAAATCACCTGTCAGTGATTCATATAAAAAAATCCAGCTGAATCATACAGTGTATTTCTTCTTCCCTGTTCTAACATCCTTAGTGTTCATTCCCAAAGATAATTTCCCCAGTTTCCACTGATGTAAATTGTCAAAATATTGCAATGTTTTTGGTATGTGTAGTATCACCTCCAGAGTAAGACTTTTTTTTCAAGGCTTGAATCCATTTAAAGGTTTAGAATCAATGAGAGGTGATGGAGTGGGTTGTTATGAGAATCAGCATTTCTCCCATAAGGCTACAGGTTCTTTGGTAAGAGAAGCTGAATTTACTCAGACAAAGGAGGTTCCTACTAGGTGGAATTTGGTGGTTCAAGGTCCTCAGCTTCATTGGAATTTATCCTGATATCTCTGTCTCAATCTTTAGGAGTTCATTCCTTCCCAATCAGTGTCATAGACATACTATAAAAAACCCCAAGAAGTTATGAATTTGACTCACATTTTAATTCAGCCACTGGCAGTATTAGATTTTGGATTTGGTTTTCAAAAATTTCAAACTTGCAACTAAAAGCAATAGGTAATCTTTCAGGGTAGTCATAGGTGTTTCTTGTTCCTCACTCAGGACTTGAGATGGGAATTTAAAACCTTGACCTCATCATTTACTTTTTTCCAGCCTTTCCTGTGCAGTTAAAATAGCCAACCATCTCTCCCTGCCCCCACTCTGTCCTTATGTTTTATATTATGATTTTTTTTTTTTTTTTTGTAGGTAGGTAGGTACTTGGTCACCCAAAGTTGTAGGCACCTGACTCCAGGGGATAATTTAAGAAACTATTTTACAACTGTATATTGTGGTCTATATCATATTTACCACTGACATGAGGTTATTAGTGCCTTTAAATCTAATCATGTTATAGAACCAATTCTAGATTACCATCTTTAAGATTCTGTTCCCCTGGATCCACTTTTAGTACCAAAAGCGAAATAAGTCTGTCCTTGTCCAGGAAAACTGAGCCACTACAAGTATTACAGGAATAAATGGTTTAATATGGGAATTGAATTTATACAAATTTGTGTGTAGCTGGTAGAGATTTGTCTGCAAAGCTTCAGCTAGAAGATAAACTCTCTTTAATCACTTCATTCTGAAGCACTAGCATGAGTGAAAAATCTTGCAAGATGTTTGAGAAGTTAAACACATGAAACCTCAAACTGGGAGCTCACGAAGAGATTTGAAGAAGCACCACAGTGAATGAGGTCATCATGTTGGATTCCCATGGCCTCCTAAGAATAATGGCTTCTACCTCACTTCTGCTTTCCAAATAGTTTGTGAGATCCTCTCACTGGCAAATGTCAATGTGAAACCACACAGAGAAGGGGATTCTGTGAATAAATTTCCCAAACTTGAATGGAAGAAGTAGCAGTTGTGTCAAGCTGTCAACAGACAATCCAGAGCAACCTAGTTCTTTTCTATCTCTGATACAGTTTTCTAAATGCCCAAAGTCTAAAAACTCCAGTCATCCTTAGAAACACTCTATATTAGAGTGTTGAATTCAACCACCATTTTTTGAGTGCTCTGTGTCGGATATTACACTTAAATATGGGGATACAAAGATGAACAAGTCAGATTTCTTCAAAATCTCATAGGTTAGCAGGGAAGAAAAATATGGCAACAAAAAAAATGGTTTTTATTGGAAGGATACTACTAATAATGACATAATTCAAGGTAGAGTGAAGAAAAATGGATTTTTGGCAGGTGAGCAAAGTGAAAGTCATTCTAAGCAAAGATGTCAAAGGACATATGTTCTGAAAGATGAAATATTTAGAGGAAATTCAAGGATATTTGTATGGATGGAAATTAAGAGTTCTAAGAGGCAATAGGGGAGATTAAGTTGGAAAGCAGGCAGAAGTCAGGAGAAACACATACAAGAGGTTTAACCATTTTCTGTGGGAAATTGAAACCAACAAAGAGATTTGAGCCCCAGAGATTTGTTTTGTATAAAAATCACTCTTACAGCAATAAAGTGGAGGAATTGGAGTGGGTCAAGGCCAGAGGCAGAAAGGTATTTTAGGAGGCAAATGCCATAGTCTAGGTGAAAATTATATAAATGCTGTGGTAGTTGAAGAGAGGAGAGTGGTTTCAAAAGAGGTCCACTTAATTTAGTGATTGACTGATGGGATCTGGAGATGTGCAGGGAGAGATGATTAGGCATAACCTTTCTAGTTCTGGCTTGGTTGACCAGATAAACAGGTAAAGGCCATTAGCTAAAGTGGGAGCTCAAACTAACATGTTCTTCTGTAAGAGCTAAACTGTGGAGAAATATCTTGATCCATTTTATTACTTTGAAATGGAGCTATTTTAAAATGATAAAATGTATAAAATGTTCCTATGTCTCCATGGTACATAAAAAGAACATACTTTAACAATGTCAAAATAAGAAATATAATGTATATGCAAATTTAGCTGCTCAACATGACCTTTCACATCTGTCAGTTAGAAACCCGTGTAAATAGTGTGCTGTGAATGTCAGAAAATGTAAGCAAAGGTGTAGGAAATGTATGGAATTTAATCTAAGCCATTCACTTTATATAAGTCAAGGCATATTTTTTTCTTCATTTCCTTTTTTTTTTTTTTCCTTTCTCTCTCTCTCTCTGCCTTTTGGTTTAATTTGTAAACTCTGAGTTCACAGTCTGCATCTTCATCTTATAGTTTTCTTGCCACAATGACTAACATAGTTCTGTTCATAAGCACACTTTCTGAATAAATAAATGAATCATTTAATAAATTAATCACACAGAAAGAATGACCCTATCACAGAGTACTGTTTATAGCATTAGATTAGAGTTGGAAGAACCTGGGTCCTCAGTTCTGTCACTTTAGCAGGTGACCTAATTCTCTTTGAGTCTCAGTTATTTTACCTGAAAGACTGATTACTTCATATTTTGAATTTATAAGACTATTTTCACGTATTTATTTTTAAGAATGCTCTGCTTGATAGGATAAGCAATGTATCCTAATTATTTTTGTATTCTCAACAATTAGTCTAGTACCAAGCATATGATAGATGCTTAATGAATAATAGTTGAAAGATTAGTTTATTAATTATCAGGAGTGTGAAGGAAGGTTAAGGTTTGGAAGGTGCGGTCAAAAACAATATCTTGAGAATCTGTAGTACTCAAGAGCAAGAAAAGATCAAAAACTGAGGTTTGAAAAAACAAGAATAAATCAATGGTAAAAAGCCATGGGGTAAGTTTGGAATACCTCAACTCCAGCGGAGCAAGCCTGCCCTTGGGATCAAAAGGAAAAAGTAGGCTTAATCTTGAGCAGGAGTGATTTGCATCTGGCCTACTTTAGCTTTTTAACTAGTTGTGAGAATTTTTTAACCAGTTGTGCTAGGTTTTGAGAAGGTAATGTAAAAAATAATTAGCTGGAGATTCACTGGTTCTGGGTTGTTCCCATTTGTTTTGTGCTGGGGGGTGGTGTGGAGTGATGTAGTGGTAGTGAGTGGAGGATAGTTAATGAATTGGAAAAGAATGTTTTTCTTTCAACTTTTATCTTAAATATATTTTTCAGAGTCAGAAACATTCTATGGTTAAAAATCTACCCAGGTTTCCACCAGTATCTGTTCAAATCATGTCCTCATAAGGGTGCCTGTCTGAGGCATAAGAATCTACCTCTAACTCTGTTTGCCAAGTTATGACCCTGGGGAGAGGAAAGGGAGAAGGCAGACACAGGAAGAGCGGTGTTTTTAGTCGACCTGCCCAACAGGAACCTTTTCTCTAATTTGCATAAGGGTGCTTATGTCCTGGCCCTAAGGGTACCAAAAGCACATCCAAAAATCAATAACACTGGTAATAATAATCACCAGTGTAGATTCTGATGACATAAAGTACTGCAGGTTTCTCTATATAATATTCTTAATATTTATCACATGGAAGTTCCACAAATCTAATGCTGAGAATAATAAATCATTTCCAGTAACTTTATGCATAGCAGCTACATTATATCTTGGTACTGACTGCGTTCTTCTGCAGGATCCACAGAGAAATAAGAAACCCATATGTAAGCGTTGACCTGCTACTGTGAGATATTACCCTTTGATCTTTGTGAGAAACCTTTTCTAATGTCCATAGCTTAGAGACATGTTGATGAGTAAGTGACTGATTAAAAACATTTCTTATTGAATTTGTGCACTTCCTGAAAAATTAGCTAGGATAAAATTTTAGATGCTATTGAATATGTGATGTTTTGGAGACTTTATAGGCGGGGTTGATTGGCAAACGTTTTTCCCTTGGATTTTTTGTCTGTATCTAGTTTTCTCAGTCTTCATTTTGATTTTTTTTTTAAAAAAGGACAATTTCAACCCAGGCAAATATATCCAAATATTCTCAAATATTTAAGCCAACTTATGACTTGGTGGTACGTAAGACGGCAAAGATGCTTTAAAATGCATTTATTGGATTCCTGTTTCTACTTAAGACAAGGAATATTTGAACTGGGAAAATCCTAATGGCCATAAACCTAACTTGCCACTTGATGAAGAGATCTCTTCTTTGTCCTCTGCTTCAATACTTTCTATGAATGAAGTGGGAAGAGGTGGAGTCACTTGTTTCCTATATGTCCTACGTACATTGTTGGACACCAGTAATTCCTCTTATTTTGAACTGAAATTCTGCCTTCCTGAGGATTTATCACTTTAGAGTTCTTCTCACCTCTCTTCTTCCAACCTGAGGTACTCAGCAATATTTTCAAAACAGCTAATATTTTACTAGGTCAAAACAGTTCTAACCTGAGTTTTTGTCTCTTCCAGACTGACTAGTTGCAAGTCTGCCACCCATTCTGTGTACCATCTAATTTCCTGTAAGTTCATACTCTTATTTCTCTTCCTCTTGCCAGTCTTTAGTTTTGCAAACAACCCCTTAAAAGACTGCTTATGTTTGAATTCCAGGTCCACTCTGTACTAGCTCCACGACTTTGGATGGTTATTTAACCTCTCTGTGCCTGTTTACTTATTCCGTGTAAAACATTCATTTTACAAATATTTGTTGAGCACCTACCATATACCACGCAATCTTCTAGGTGGCTGAGAAATAGAAGTGACATAAACAGAATACCTCACTCTCGTTCTTATGATGGCTCCTGGCACATGGTAAATGATATTAATTATGTGTGCATGTGTTTGCATGTATTTGTGTATGAAAATGGTGTCCAAAGTAGTCAGACTATGTCAGACATACTCTCACTAGTGCTGAATACATCAGGATTATTACCTTCTTAAAGTTGAATGAATATTACTTCTTAGAAAGTAGCATAAAATTGCTTTAGTAGCTGGGTTAATTATTGTTCTTGTTAAGGTTAAGGTCAACTGATACTTAGTTATTACTATATTTTTTAAATAACACTGAGTGCTGTTATTGGTAAGTATAGAAACTCATCCGTGTGTGGGGTGCGAAGCTATGGAGAAGCCCAGAACCTATCCTATGTGTATTTGTACGTGGGACAAAGTTTCCTTGACCTCCTCTGCCTTCCTTACTGCCAGCTCTGCTTCACTTTGTTTGCCTTTGACCCTCTCCACCAGCACAGTGGTTTGCTGAAGCCAACTTGTATCTGCTGTTCAGCTGATTGTGGAAAATTCAGGAATTTTACAAGCTGGTTGAAAGCTACTATTGGTGGCTATGAAGAGAGTATTTACACCACAGAAATCAGCAAACCCTGCACATCAAAACTTTTTTTTTTTTTTGACTCAGCTCACCAGCACACAGCTCCAGCCCAACAATATGTGACCAGTGTTTCATTTTTGTGTTTTTAGTTGTCAGTTGAACTCTGCTTAAATGTTTACTAAGTGAGGTTTTTGGCTGATACATGTTAAACTGTACCTTCCATCTAGAATATTTTTATTTCAAGACAGGAAATTTTTTTAAGATGAAAAATCTTTCAAAGTATATAGGAAAAATTTTTGATGGTAGGAGGGAGTTCCTAATTACTTTCATGAGGACAGGAGTCTTTGTTTTTGTCACTGATGTATCTTAACCACCTAGAAGGTTATATAGTACATGGTAGATGTTCAATAAATATTTGTGAAACAAACTCATGCTTTTCATGTAATAACTAAACTGAAGCACAAAGTTGTTAAATAACTGTGTGAGGTCATGCAGCCAGTACAGAGTGCAGCTGAAATTGAAATATAGGCAGTTTCTTAAGCTGCCTTTTCTCAAAATGAAAAGAGTTAAAAGAACTGGTCTGTGATTTATTCACCTTCCATCCAAGGGGGATACCCTGAGGGAAAGAATAGAAGGTAGGTGATCCCATCAAATCTCCTTGTCACCTGGAAATTTGGATAAACAGAGCAATAATATTACCCAAAAGAAAGAGACTGTATTTAGTATTCCTAAAAGGATGCTGCTTCTAGGGCACATAAAGCCCTGGGCAAATATTTTCCAATGATTTGGGGATGGGAACCCTGCCTATATAAATAATTTGATTACATAATGTGTAACAAAATTAATTAGTACTCATGATGTATAGTGATACACTGATGAAAATTTAGAGTAATGAACAGAGAAGTGGTACTTAAGTATTTGTTTATTTTCTAATCAGAGTACATGATTATTATTTTCTGATCAGAGTACATGATGATTCTTCATGGTGTCCAGACAGTACCTCTTTTTGTTCACATCTAGGAGCAATGTTCTTCATGTTCTTTCTCATCAAATGTGCCCTTCCTGACAAATTTTCTATTTCCCACACAATAGAAAGGTAATGATGCTCTTGTTACAATGTCATGGATCTTCAAACCTTATTTGTATTGAAAGAACATGGATCTTATTGGCTCTACAGTTCCCTAAAACCATATATTTATTAGTCTGGTTGCATCATTATGCAGGGTGCTATAGTATCCCTCATGCACCTATGAATATGGACCTCAAGGGCTCTCTTTAAGGTTGTAACTGGGCTTTGTTGTTGATACTCAAAAACGTAAGACTTTCATTCATAGGGTGTGCAGGAAAATGTGAGCAATAATTTACTTCAAATATAGGCCACATATTCCAACCATGTGTTCTTTTGAACTCCTCAGGCCATAATCACTGCATTCCTATGATGAGACTTCAGTCACTGTTGACCACATCTCTTTTTTCTACTCACCAACACCAGGGAATAATAGGCAGGAGGTCATGGGTAGAGAAAAAAGAGAGATTCTATTTGTGTAAGGAATGCTTGTCATTTGTCCAGTTCAGCTTAAGACTAGCCTAGGAGAGCATGATATCACCACATCAATCAGATGCAAGTGAGGATATTAACTGCAATGGCCCATTAGTGTTGCAAAACAATGATTGAAAAATCCTTGGAAGAGATGGATATGACTACCTGAGGGGACTGCCTTACATGTGGTATAGAACCTGCAGAAGCGGTAGAGTAACTGCATTGTGTGCCAGCACTAGGGAACACAAGGTTAAAGGATGCCTACCACCACCTCTACCACTCTTGGGTACTGAAGCCCATAGACAGCACCAAGGTCAGAACATAGACAGGTGAGAGCTGACACATGGGTCTAAACAAGCAGCCTCAAGCCCAAGGATCAGAGGTGGACTCTCAGAAATTTATAGCCCTGTACTTGTCCGACATGAGCGAGAGTCACACAGAATCAATGTATAAGCACAATTCTGGTAGCCAAGTTTCGTGAGATGTAATGAAAGAAATATTCTGTCCAGTGGAAGCAATCTGTTTATAAGGTCACCCTCCTGGAACTGGGGCCCAGGCCTTGGACTGTGGAGCAACATCAAAAACCATAAATCTCAGAGCTTCTCAGGGCATCTGGTCCATTCCATGTGTAATATAAAGGTTCAGAGAGAGCTCCAAAGAGAAGAAATGGAAACCATGGCACATGTAGCTCACTACCTGTAGGGAACTACTGGTTCCAGGCAGTCGCAGCCACTGGAGGGGACTTAGAAACTTTTGTGGAAGACATTTCTAGCAAAGGGACCCAGATAGAATCTGGTCCTGACCAAGGGCATCTTGATGAGACAGTACTGCTGGTCTCAGGCAGTCCCAGCCATCAGAATGACACAGAAAATTTTGAGTTAGGTTCTCCTGGTGACCAGGATCCATGTAGGACCAGATTTGGGCTTAGGGCATCCTGCCTGGATGGACTACTTCATATAGTCCCAGACACTGAAGCGGAACTTAGAAAATTCTGATGAAGGGACTGTAGAGTCCTCTGAGGGACCTGTCCTGGGGCAGGGGCTCTACTTGGTAGGTCTGAGGGTAGAATTGTTCCCTGGCTACTGGATTATTTAATAAACTTAGAATCTATGAGTCATGGCTTCCTGGAGAAGGCCATATAAGTGTTATAACTCTCTAGGATATTAAATGGAGATGTTTCACAATTAAAGCCCACTTCTACTATATGAAGTAACCCCGCAGACTTCACTTTTAGAGATTTCTTTTTCATCTATTATTCTGGGCCAAAGGTTAATGTTTCACATGGCAGGATAAGACTCGGGGAACTGCCCTGGATGTCCCAGGCATCTTTCTGCTCTGTGGAGTCTCTTGATTATCTGCATCCTTGAAATTACTAGTAAAACATAATGTCTGGTAAAATCTCTGATTTGTTTAAGTCTGATTTGCCAGTCAGATCTTGTATGCGACTCAGATGGTAAATAGGGTTGATGTTTGGGGGTACGAACGTTGTACTTGGTGGAACATTAGTTGCCTCCTCATCTGCTTCACTCAGAAGTTGACAGGTACCAAAGCAAAAACTTTGGTCTTTTCTTTCAGTGAGGGAAGAAGGGAAGAGTGAAGAAGAGCTGTCCAGTTTTTTTTTAATTCGATATTTATATATACTGAAAAAATTATGTATGTGTACATCACTATGTATGGTGATGGATGTTAACTAGACTTATTGTGGTCAATAACTCTAGTTAACATCCATCACCATTCATAGTTACAATTTTTTTTCTTGTGATGAGAACTTTTAAGATTTACTCTTTTAGCAACTTTCAAATAAACAATCCAGTAAAATTAACTATAGCCACGATGCAATACATTACATTCTGCCATGACTTATTTATTTATTTTATAACTGAAAATTTGTACCTTTCGCCCATTTCCTCATCCCCCGCCTCTGGCAACCACCAATCTGTTCTCAGTATCTATGAGTTCAGTGTTGTTTTTAGATCCCACATATAAGTGAGATCACATGGTCTTTTACTGTCTGACATTTCACTTAGCATAATGCCCTGAGGGTCCATTCAAGTTGTCACAAATGGCATGATTTAATTCTTTTTTATGACTGAATAATATTGCATATATATCATATATATATTATTTATATATATATATATATATCTCACATTTTCTTTATCCATTCTTCCATCATCATACACTTAGGTTGCTTCCATATCTTAGCTATTATACATAATGCTACAATGAACATTGGAGTGCTGTATCTGTTTGAGTTAGTGATTTTTTTTTTCTTCAAATAAATACCCAGAAGTGGAACTGCTGGATCATATGGTAGTTAGATTTTTAACTTTTTTGGGAACCTCCATACTGTTTCCCATAGTGGCTGCGCAAATTTCATTCCCATCAACAGTGCACAAGGATTCCCTTTTCTCCACATCTTTACCAACACTTCTTCTTATCTTTTTGATAATAGCCATTCTAACGGGTGTGATATCGCACTGTGGTTTTGACTCGCATTTTCCTGATGAAACCTTTCCATGTACCTGTTTGCCATGTATGTCTTCTTTGGAAAAATGTCTATTCAGATCCTCTGCTCATTTTTAAATTGGACTGTTTGGTTTTTTGCTATTGAGCTGTGTGAGTTCTTTATATATTTTGGATATCAACCCCTTAACAAATATGTGATTTATGTTTTATCATTCATTGGGTTGCCTTTTCATTTTATTGATGGTTTCCTTTGTAGTGCAGAAGCTTTTTAGTTTGATATAGTCCCATTTGTTTGTTTTTGGTGTCAAATCCAAAAAAATATCACTGCCAAGAACAATTTCAACGAACACACATACCACCTATGTTTTCTTCTAGGGGTTTTATGGTTTCAGATCATATGTTCATGTTTTTAATCCATTTTGAGTTAACTTTTGTGTATGATGCAAGACTGTGGTGGTCTAGTTTCATTCTTTTGCATGTGGCTGTCTAGTTTTCCCAGCACCACTTATTGAAGAGACTGCTCTTTCCCCATTGTATATTCTTGGCATCTTTCTTGTAAAGTCCTTGACTATATATGTCTGGATTTATTTCTGGGCTCTCTATTCTCTTCCATTGATCTAGGTGTCTGTTTCGATACCAGTGCAATACTGTTTTCATTACTATAGCTTTGTGATATAGTTCGGAATTAGGGAGCATGATACTTTCAGCTTTGTTCTTTCTCAAGATTGCTTTGGCTATTCAGGGTAAGACCTACCTAGCTTTTAAATTAAGTATTCCCAGAGAAATATGCTATTTCTATTTACATGGCTAGCTGGCAAATAAATTTAGAAACACCTTTCAATAGTCTATGTTAAGAATAGAGACAGCACTCAAAATTCAAAGCATGCATCACTCTATCAAAATAAACTGTATACTTCTTCTACCCAACCCTTCCTCTGTAAAGGAGAATTATCACAGCAAAGCCCAACTTTTTCTAAATATTTTTGACTTTGAGGCTACACACTTTTAGGACAAGTTATCCAAACAGAGGTGTTGATTTGTAAGAGTAAAACTCAGCCAAAATCTCTGAGTTTATATGACTTCACAGAAGTCAAGGTGATCATTTTTGGACACTGCAAACTTAGCTTTTCAAATCCTCAAGAATAATTTGTTAATTAGGCTTAATTGATATGTAATGTCCATTTTGAAGAAATGGCCCAAACCATAGTTATTAACCATTATAGTTTAATGGTGTTTACTGTAAATTTATTGAAACTTCACCATGTGTTAGGTGTTGCTCTAAGAACTTTATGTGAAATATCTCATTTTATCCTTCCAGAGACACTTGAAGTAAATACTTTTATCCCCACTTTACAGATGAGGAAGCTGAAGTAGGGGGTAATTAAATAGTTGGTACATAGTTGGTAATTGCTATGAGTGAAACAGTTCAGATTGATTTCAACCTGCAACCAAACTTCAAGCTCAGAATGGATGTGGCACCCCAGGTGTAATAGCTGAGTAATTATAGATGATTCTTCTCTAGCTCTTTATATCTACCTCCTAAGCTGAAGGAATGAATTCAGAAATTCAGAAGGACTAAAAGAATGCACTTAGGCCACTCTCCTTAACTGGTAAAATTTTAGGGACATGGAAATAATTATAAATAATACATATATTTTTACTTTCTGGCAAACTACCTCCTCCATTCCCAGGTTCACACTACATTCTGAGGAATGGCCTAGAAAAGAGATAGGATGGAGTGGTAAGAAGGTGGTGGTTTGCACTGAGTTGATGAGCTTTGTCCTCTTCTCTCATTTACTGGTCAATCACACTTATTAATAAATACCTATATTTTATAATGATAGGGAGGTTTTGATATTTGGTATAAAATATGATACCCTTCCAAACTTTATGCATTTAAAAATAAAGAGAAAAAGTTGAGTATAAGAGTGAAAAGGTACAGAACTCTTTTATTATTATTATATAAACCACTTTATTAAATTATGGTTGACATGTAAAAAGCTGTACATGTTTAGTGTATACAACTCAGTGAGTTTGGGGATAAGTATATACCCATGAAACTATCACCACTATTAAGGCCATAGACATATCCATCACTTCCCAAAGTTTCCTCCAGAGTCTATTATTTGTCTGTGTGTATGTGATATGAGCATTTAATATAAGATTTACCCTCAGCAAATTTTAAGTATTTGCTAGCCATAGTTAGCTAGTATTTTTAGCTATAGGCACTGTGCTAATATATAGTAGATCTTCAGAATGTATCTAGCATACATTTGTACCCTTTGACTATCACCTCTCCATTTTCTCCTCCCCCCAGTTCCAGTAATCACCATTCTCTCAATTCTTTGGATAAATAACCACAAGTGGGACTGCTGGATCATATAATAGTTCTATTTTGTAATTTTTTGAGAAACCTCCATGCTGTTTTCCATAATGGCTGTACCAATTTCTTTCCCACAAACAGTATACCAGGGCTCCCTTTTCTCCACATCCTTGACAACACTCGTTATCTCTTGTCTTTTTGATATAATAGCCATCCTAACAGGTGTGGGGTGATATCTCATTGTGGTTTTCATTTGCATTTGCCTGATGATCAATGATAAAACCCACTTTACTGTATTTTCACATCTTTGTGAAAATACTCCCCTATGTGTAAGATGCATTTTTATATTACTTACAGTCCACATATTATAATTTACTCATATAAATATCACCTTAAAAACTTATACTTTAGTTCTTAGTTTATAACTTACTTTAAATTATGTATATTTTTATACTTTTGTAATAGCAATAATGTTTTTGTTTTTTATCCCTTATAAATAATGTGCCTTTATTCAGAAGCAAAGGTAGTTTCCCATCAGTTTATAGTGGGTGGATGCTTTGCATTACATTTTAAATGTTGCTTTGGAAACAGGCAATTAGTTATAAACCAGGCCTGCCATCATCATTTATTGATGAAGAAACACTGATACTGAGTTCCTTCTTTTGTAAATTTGAGATAAGCTGTCTTCCCAAAGACATCTTGATAAGAGGAATCAATGTAAATTGTCATTTTGACAGGGCATACTTTCCTGTTTGTTTACACATCTGCTCAAGGAGAAAAAACTATCAGATATTTTTGCTGACAATGATAAACAAGAGAGGGAGTCTTGGGCTGGCATCTGAGGACAGCCTGTCAGAGCCGAATGGAAATTCGATCCCTGTTCTAATGAATGCCATTGCCCTACAGGGGGAGCCATGATGACAGCTGATCTGTCCCCTGAAATTTGAAGTCCTTGCTAAGGACATGACTGTAATTCTCAGACCTGTCAACAAGGACCTGACATGCTTTTTCAGTCCAGTAGGGTACTGCGAGCTATTTTCATATGTGTGTTTTCAGGACTATATACCTATTTTGAAGTGACTCTGTTCTGTGGGGGGTAGGAACACCAAGGACCATTTAGTTCCTACCAAATGATTTGGAGAAAGAGCTAGTTCATGTTAGAAAGTGAGAAAAAAGTGACAATTTTTACTACAGATACCAAAAATCTTAACAACTCAGGGAACAATACTATAATAAATACCATTTAATTAACTATAAAAAACATATCCAGAATGTCCTCTGCCTTCACAAGTACCTATCCAGCCCAGCTCATGGCCTTAGTCTTACAAAATAGCTTTGTTACCCCTGCCTCCTCTTCCTTTGTAGGAAGTCAACTAGCTCTGAGTTGGCTGAAAAACATTACTCTCTTCTCTGTTTTCTCTCTTCTCCCCTCCTTGTATCAGAAAATATCTAACATTTTCTATTCATCATTACATTAAAGAAATGCTGGTGTATTTTCAGAGACTCAGTCTTCAGAACCAATGTATCAGAACCAAAGGAACTGGTAGTTTTATTCTTAAGTCAGATTTTTATTCTTAAAGATGATTTAAGATAAATAAAATTGATCAATTAAATCCAATTAAATTAACTCAATGAAAACCAATAAAAGATGTATAAATATAACCAAAAAATGATTTGAGAATTTTAGAATAAAGAATCAAAAAAAGACAGGGCTTCCCTGGTGGCACAGTGCTTAAGAATCTGCCTGCCGATGCAGGGGACACAGGTTCGAGCCCTGGTCGAGGAAGATCCCACATGCCACGGAGCAACTAAGCCTGTGCGCCACAGCTACCGAGCCTGTGCTCTAGAGCCCATGAGCCACAACTACTGAGCCCGCGTGCCACAACTACTGAAGCCCGCGCACCTGGAGCCCGTGCTCTGCAACAAGAGAAGCCACCACAATGAGAAGCCCAAACACCGCAACAAAGAGCAGCCCCTGCTCGCTGCAACTAGAGAAAAGCCTGTGTGCAGCAATGAAGACCCAATGCAGCCAAAAATAAAAAAAAAAATAAGTAAAACAAATAAATTTTAAAAAAGAATTAAAAAAATTAGTTGAACTTTTCCCCAGTAAAACAAAAATCATGGTGTGTTTAACTTGCAAAATAACCTAGATTTTCCACTTTAAAGCCTGAATGAAATATGTGATAAGATGAAGTAATAAGTGAAAGTGCCTTGCCCAGATTCTAGAACTTAATAAGTACTAAATAAATGTTGATATATGAATGATGGCCTCTGACTTCTGCTGTTTTGACTAAAGATAAAATCCTAAAAATTTATTATGTGTGTGCTACTTGATTTTTCTTTTATTATTATTCTAATGGTATTACAGGACAAAAATTACAAGGATATTCAAAACCCAAGATTATTTTCATGGCTATTGTGGTTTTATAAATTAACGTGGACCACTGCATCATCAGTAGAGCTATGGCATCCATACCAATTGTGAATACTGACTGTAGATTGGGCTTGTCACAATCAGTTTTCTCATCCCATGGCCTGCCGGGCTGAGTTAGTGTAGACATGGCCCACGGAGTACAAAGTCTTTCAGAATCTGATGTAAAACTAAAGAAACCCATGACAAAGAGATCTACAGTACAAGTATTTTGAAATTATTTTTTGTTTTTCTACATTATTCCCCTTCTCACTTGTATTCTGTTTAGGGGCAAAGTATGATATAAAAAGGTAGCTAAGAATTAGCTTTCATAGTCCTTTCAATTACTATACTAAAAGTGATTAATTTATTATTACTTTAACCAACAAACCCCATGGGATGGGTTTCAATAAGGATGTGCTTAGTACCAAAATTCGATCTTTTAACACTACACCTTTAGTAAAATATTAAAAAAAAAATCCTGACAAAGAATTACTCTGATCTTTTTCCTTTAGACTATTAATACAAATTGATTCTGGTTTCCTGAATGAGAATTTTACTTGGTTTTAATTCATTTTTGATAGCATAAGAAAGAAAACAGCTCTTTCTAAATTATTCACCATGTTGTTTAATGAGTGAGCACTGCACAATGTGATGGCTCCTGAAAATCCATTAGTCTATTGTGAAATATATAATTATAGACTATTATGAAAATAAGAAATTTTTATTACACATATGCATTTGACAACTTGCAGTTAGTTTTAGACTCTAACATGTTTTACTTAATGGTGAGTGATTATGCATTATCATTTAATTATGGATAATTTCAAATACTCATCTATTTTTGTGTGAATCTAGAAATAAAATTAAGCATTTGTCAAGAAGCAAAAGAGTAAGCTTTCTCTGTTTTTGTCCAGTACCAAGAATTATTATGAAATAAATAGTAATAAAGTAGCTTTCCTTTGAGTAAATTGCTGAATATTTTTTTACCATATATATCCTGCTGTTATATTTATGAATGGTGCTTTTATATGAGTTATTCATGAGTAATTTTTCACATAAAGAGGAATCAATAGTACAAAGAACTGTAGAAGCTGTTATGAGCTGCATTAATTAAATACCACTTTTTTCCTGAGTAGTCATTCTAAACACTTAGATTTCATCAATCTACCCTAATTAGAAGAATGTATTTGTATAATCAGGTTACAGAACAAATTATACTTTTTAATGTAACAGTACCTGACCATCCTTGAATAGTTCTTTTGTTATTATATAATGTTTGATGAACTCCCAAAGTTTTTCTACTTGGTGGTTTTGCTATATCTCATAGATAAATTTTCTATGTTTAGAAAAATGATATATAAATAGGAAAAACATGAAACTTATGAATCCATTTATTCCTCCATATAACAAATGAAATTGCCATCAAAATACAAGGCCTTACGGGATTTCCCTGGTGGCACAGTGGGTAAGAATCCGCCTGCCAATTCAGGGCACACGGGTTTGATCCCTGGTCCGGGAAGATCCCACATGCCGCAGAGCAACTAAGCCCGTGTGCCACAAGTACTGAGCCCGCATGCTGCAACTACTGAAGCCCACGTGTCTAGAGCCCGTGCTCTTTAGCAAGAGAAGACACCACAGTGAGAAGCCCACGCACTGCAACGAAGAGTAGCCCCCGCTCAATGCAATTAGAGAAAGCTGGTGCACAGCAATGAAGACCCAACACAGCCCAAAAAAAAAAAAAAAAAAGGCCTGAGAAATGCTCTTGATTATTTTCTCATTCTATAAATCCAGAGTGAATGGGATTAATGAGTTAATATTTCTAAAATCAGAATATCTTTATGGAGATTTGTAAGCAAGGGAAAGAAGTTTAATATTCCTTGTGACATCTGTCTTGGTATTTATGGTTTAATTTGCATTTTTGACAGGATATATTGCTTTAAAAAAAGCAAATCCACACATTATAAAATGTGTGGATTATAAAATGTAAGTAGAGTGATTGTAATCAAGTTTGAGCTGTGTAAATGTTTGCTGAAAGTAACTAACACCCTAAAGCAGATTTTTTTTTTGTAAAAGAGGGCTAGAATTATCTGCTGTGGCTGTCTTTGAAATATAAGTGGCCTAGATAACTGTACTGCTTCTCTGTTTGTTTTGATGTAACCTTAACTAGAATGCTAGATGAGTGGCACGTACTGAGTAACTTATTGTTGTAGGCAGAGTAATGGCCCCAGAGATGTCCATAACCTAATTCCTGGAACCTATGAATATGCTACTTTACAGGCAACAGGAATTCTGCAGATGTGATTAAGTTAAGGTAGTTTGAGATGAGATTTTCCTGGATTTTCGTGGTGGGCTCAGTGAAATCACAGGAGTCTTTATAAATGGAAGAGGAAGAAGGAGGCAGAAAAAGAGAGTCAGAGGGAGATGTGACTAGTGAAGAATGGTCAAGAGATGCATGTGGTTAGCTTTGTGGCCACCTAGGAGCCAAGAAACGTGGGTGATTTCTGGATGCTGGAAAATTCAAGAAAACAGATTCACCCTCATCCTCCAGAAAGGAATGCAGCCCTACCAACACCTTAAATTTAGCCCCATGGGCCCATGTTAGACTTCTAATCTACTCACATCTCTTTTCCTACGTGGTAAGATAAAATCATAAGATAATAATTTGGTGTTGTTTTAAGCCACCAAGTTTATGGTAATTTGTTACAGTAGCAATAGAAAACTAACATCCATTAACCACAACTACAATATTCTGACAACAACCTTTAGTAATAATAAAATAGGTGGTATTTATTACTTCTTATCATGTGCCTGCCACGTAAGAATTTTGCAAAAATTATTTAATTTAAATCTCACAAAAAACTTATGAGGTTGGTAGTATCATTAGGTCCATTTTAGAGATATGAAAATTGAGGCTTCCGTTAAAATGTAAGTAAACAAGTACTGTATAAGCTTCCCAGAAGTCTGACTTCAGTCATTTCTCTCTGTCCTTCCTGTCAGTTAGTGATGGGATAAACAGAGTCTTCTTTCTCTTCAATTCTGGTTATTGAAAATCTTTCCAAAAGATTTTCTAAGTTTAACACTCATTTAAATTTAGTCAACTATAATGAACACAATTTAATATTTTATAAGTGAGCATCTTACAGTACCTTAAGATTATAATTAAAATCACCAATTCTTAGTGGGTAGAAATGTAGAGAGACAAATGTCAGGCCTTGGTTGATTCTATACTTAACTGTATCTCAAACCTCAAACAAATCAACATTTTCTTGTCCCTGCTGAATAAAACAATGTGTCACTTAAATTTTACATTATATAGATTTCCATCATCCAATACTGGATATTTTGATTAAGGTAAAGATTTCCTTTTTTCATTCTTTACCTGAATCCATCCTGTTTGTTTTTATCCCATTATTAATTTGAAAAAGCTAATGTGTAACATATTTATCTGAGAACTATAAAGCCTTATTGTATGTAACATGTATCAAGTATCCTGTATTCCTAGTAAACTTGTCTGTTTCTTTTACTTAACTCCTATATTTTTCTTTACATTTTTAATTCTTCCAGATTTGCATTTTTACCTATTTGTCATTTGCCTTCTGAATCTGATGAATCAAATCTACTTACTTTTCCTAAATAGGTTTTTTTTTCTTCTTCTTGGTTTATATTGTGTGCAGTGTGGACAGAAATTATTTTTCTTGGACTTGTTTCTCATTTTCTCCACACTTTTTAATATGTTAATGTCATTCAACTCCTATTTTTCACTTAGATAATATCTGATGATGACAGCTGTTGCAGTATAAATTGTACACAAGGTAGTTTAAAATGCATTTTGATGATTGCTCCTTGTGAACGAGGCAGGGTGTTAAAGCTTGTCCGTCTTCACTCAAATCTTCCTCCACAGAGCTTAAGCGGGTTACAGATTCCAGTCTCCTGACACAAGAAAAAACAAACAAGTAGCAAAAGAGTAAAACAACCAATTGCAAACGTCATCTCTTACAAGCTATGAAATAGTGCTAATAATAATTATTATCATGATTACTAAGGGGGGAGCCACAAGACCCACACTGCTTATTTTTGGTCACGTGCCCAGGGCTGAAAGGTACACAGAGGTATTTGGAACTCTGACATAATTCTTCCTTCGGCTTCCTACAACCACTGCAGGTTTATAAGACAAAAGGGAATTACAAAGGAGAAGCTCAGGCCAAAACCAAAGAAAAACACTTAGAAATATCCAGGATTTGGACCCCAAATTTCTCTTCGGAATTTCAGGCCCCCATGAATTAGTTAATTAGTTGTTCTCAAAGCGTGATCCCAGTCCTAGTAACATTAAAATCACCTGGGAGCTTGCTAAATGCAAAACCTCCAGTTCTGTCTCAGACTTACTGAATCAGAAACTCTGGGGAAGAAGCCCAGGAATTTGTGTGTTTTGTTTTTTGTTTTTTGTTTTTTTTTTTTCAGTACACGTGCCTCTTACTGTTGTGGCCTCTCCCGTTGTTGCGGAGCACAGGCTCCAGATGCACAGGCTCAGCGGCCATGGCTCACGGGCCCAGCCGCTCCGCAGCATGTGGTATCTTCCCGGACCGGGGCATGAACCTGTGTCCCCTGCATCGGCAGGTGGACTCTCAACCACTGCGCCACAAGGGAAGCCCAGGAATTTGTGTTTTAACAGTCTCTCCAGGTGATTCCGGTACACGTCGATGTCTGAAAACCTGTGGTGTAGATCCTAGAGGAGCCGAGAGGTCCTTTTTCAAGGACTAGGCTTGTTTAAGCAATTTTGATGATGCTTCCTTTTTTGTTGACTGTACCCCAGCTCTCTGTTATCCTTCAGAGAGTGGAGTGACTTTCCAGGGCAGAGAAGCAGCCACAGTGCAAGCAAAAAACAAACAAACAAAAACAAATTAAAAAAAAAACACTAATAAGACCTCATAGGCCTAAACACTTATAACTTCTTTTCACTCTTAGAATTCTGTTCCCCAACACACAATGGGTCAGAAGAGTTCTCAAAGCTTGGCCAGTTGGACATATGATCTTGCTGTTTTATGACATGCACTAAAACATCAGAGAAATAAGTTAGAAATGCTGTCAATAAATTCAGGTTTCCACAGATGACAGGTCCCACTCCTAACAAAGTTACTGCCTTTGAGTGAACAAACAAACAAGAAAACAGTCACCCTCATTGTTGCCAATTTATCTTTTAAGGAGTACTTTTGTGGCTTTCCATGCAGAATGTACTATACAACCACAGCACACCCACCAAATCCCAAGGCCAGCTACTTGATGGCTGCACACAGCTGAAAATTTGAAACTGAATAATCCATGAGGTGTGGTGTTTACTAGGAACGAGTACTCTATTTCATTAACTAATTTAAATACCTTTATTATGACCCTTAAGAAGTTCTCTGGTTTGGTAAATTGCAATTTGATGACAATTCAAATATTCTAAATGCTATGATATGTTCAGTGCATATGATAAATTCCTTATTTCAAATTTAAATTGAGTTGTACAGCTTTCATTAATAAAACACTTGTTTCTCACTGCTACCACTAAATATTAAACATATTCTAAAATACTAGTGAAAAGAGAGTCAGTTTTTAGCTTTTCAGGGTTACTCATATGTCCCCATTTGTCTATGTCTAGGATTTCTGTGAACATTCCTCTTCAACGTGGAAGGAAAAGGAATCCTTTAGCAGCATTTAGGATGTAATCCTTGTCTGTAGCTAAAATAAAATATGTATCTTTACTTGGTAAAGTTCTGTGGAGGACTTTTTCAGATTTTTAAGGGTAATATTAGTTGGGAGGCACTCCCTTTTTGCTTAAAGTATTTCAGTAGCTTCCTACTTGATCGCCCTTGTCCCAGTTTTTTTTTCCTTTTAATCCACCTTACTACTAAATAAATTTTTCTAAAACTTTTAAAAACTTACTTTCATTAAGCCCTTCATAGTTTTTCATTACCTGTGGGCTAAGTCATTTTGACTTCATCTCTTATTCTATTGTTACATCTAGATTTTGGAAAACTCATGAGCATGAGTATGCATGCTCATGACATATCTGGTCCTGTACCAGGAAGTATACAAAGCCACAGTATCACCATGGTGAATCTTCTCTTGGAGTGTCATTTTTACTCAATAATAAGTAGTTTAAATAATAATATTTAATTCATGTTCACTTAAAATAAATTGAGTATTTTATGCTTGTACAGTACTACTTTGAGCTCTGTTTTAATTCTTCTGTGAAAATGTTTGAGATGATTTGCACTGTACAAACTTTCCATTCCATCCAGCCATGCAGAAATTGGCATTATCTCCCCTTAAGGTTGTCCAGATTCTGGTCCTCTAGGTGGACTCCGCTCACCAGTGACAGTCTCTGATTCTCCTTTTCATCAGGAGGATTCACCATACAGTGCTACCCAAGAGTAGGTGATTTACCTAGAAACTTACAGATTCCTTCAACTCCTCTAAGTAGACAGATTTACTTAACTTGCTCAGATCACCTTGATTTGTCCATTTTGTACAAGCTATTGAGCAAATAGCTGACATTGTAAGGATGTCAGGTTATACTTCCTAATTACTAAGATTCCTCCTCTTGATCATTACTGGAATGGGTTCCTAAACAAAATAGAAGTTTTAGAAAATATATTTCATAAAACATGTAAGATGATGTTGAATGTGACTTTTTTGTGGGGGGGAGAAAGTGGGAGACTCATAATTCTGAGTGAAGTCCCAAACTAATGACAAAGAGATAAGTATATACATATTCTACAGAAAGCACAAGATTGCTGCCGTGTATTTCTTCCAGGGCTGATTAAGGGGCAAACAAAACTTTCTGAGAACCTCACTCACCATGCCATTTGGCCTACAACAAGAAGACAAAACTAGAGAAACATTGGTTAAAGAAGAAGGATACGTTAGAGTAGTGAGTCCTTGATCTGGGAGGAGAGTGCTGGGGTGGTCTGATAGCCTCCCAACCCTAAGGTTTTTAAGAAGCTAAAAAATTCAACATTATGGAGGTAAATTTTACATGTATACAATAAAATGCACCACTTAAAATGTATACATAGTTTGATAAGTTTTGATAAATATAATTACTACCCATGTAATCACAACCACAATCAACATGTAGAACATTTCTATCACCAGGAAAGTTCTTTTGTGCACTCCACTGTAGGTCCTAGGCAACCACTGATTTGCTTTCTGTCAATTTAGATTTGTTTTCTCTTTTCAAGAACTTCATATAAATGAAGTCAAATAGCATGTGCTTTTTTTGTTCTGTCTTCTTTTGCTCAGCATAATGTTTCTCAGCTTCATCAGCGTTGCCTGTATCAGTATTCATTCCTTTCCATTGCTGAGCAGTATTTCATTGTATAAATATGTTACAATTTAATTATTTACCTATTGGTGGATATTTACATTTCCAGTTTGGGGCTACTATGAATAAAGTTGTCATAGACATTCATATGAGTCTTTGTGTGAACAGTAATTTCATGGGTCTGTGTAAATGGACTAGAATAGCAACACTGTATGTTAGGTGTATGGGTAATTTTATAAGAAGCTGTCACAGTGTTTGCCAAAATGCCATTATATATTCCCACCAGCAGTATATGAAAGTTCCAGTTGTTCCACATTCTTAGCAACATTTGATGTCATTAATATATATTTTTTCATTTGTCTTTCTGTCTGCTGTTTTGATTGGGTGATTTCCATTATTCTATCTTCCAGATCACTTATTCATTTTCCTGCATTTATTTTCTGCTATTTATTGCATTTAGCTTCATTTTCATCTTGGCAATTGAGTTCTCTAACTTTGGTTGGCCCCTCATAGTTTGTAGTTCCTTGTCACAGTGATCTGCATTTCTATCAACAGCCTTCTGAATTCCTTCAGCATTGTTATTACCTGCTTTTTGAACATGCAGTAGACTGGAGAGGTTTATTTCATTGTTTTTTCTTTCAGGGAAATTCTCTTGTTCTTTTAATTGGGAGTGGTTCCCATGCTTCTTCATTTTACTTATATTTATGTGACTCTATGAATTTAGGAGAAACAGTTATCCATTGTGGTTTTTTTTTTTTTTTGAAATAGTTATAGACATTGTGACATTTTATTCCTAAAGACTTCAGCATGTATCATCTAAAAACGAGCATTCTCTAATATAGATACAATAGAGTTATAACACTTGGGAAATTTTAAATTGATACAATTCCATGATCTGATACTATATTTAATATTATTACCTAATATGAGTCCCTATTCAAATATCCCCAGTTATTTCAATAATGTCTTTCATTGTATTTTTAATCATCCAAGAGCCAATGAAGGATTACACATTGTATTTAATTACCTCTTTTGTGTCGTTTAATCAAGAGCAGTTCTCCAGTCATTTTCAGTCTTTCATGACATTGACATTTTTGAAGTCCTGGCCAGTTATTTAGTAGAACGTTTTCAATTGAATTTATCTGATGTTTTCTCAAGATTAGACTCAGGTCATGCATTTTTTGGCAGGAATATCACAGAAATGATGTTGAATCCTCCTCAGTGTGTCGTATCAAGAGGTGCCTGAGGTTGGTTTGTCCCATTCCACTGTGGTTTTGATGGGCTGTTTTTATGTGGGAGCATCCCTGTGTACTCTGCATGAGTCTAGTATTTTTGGTGCGAGGGCTGTTTTTGGTATGGATGGCTGCTACATCTTTCCTCAGGGTGTGCTGGCCATTATCCCCTTGATAGTGGGTGTAAGTGGTGTTGTGGTGACCAGAGCCTGCACTGGATGTTGGATGGGGCCTCCTCTTTGCTCTGGGGTTGTCACAGCCCTGTCTGGTGCAGGTCTTCCCCCCCCAGTTATTGGAGTAGAAGCCCCCAGATCTGGTTCTAAGCTGTGGTCATCAATCTTTTAAATTTCATTATCTCAGTAATTTTTAATTTGCATTTCCCTGGTGAGTAATGATGTTGAGTACTTTTTCAGGCTCTTATTGTTCTTTCACATATTTTCATGTGAGCACCTGCTAAAATCTTTTGTCCATTTTTAAATTAGATAGTTCGTCTTATTTTGAATTGTAAGAGTTCTTTAAATATCTAGATACAAGTTCTTTGTCAGATATATGTATATATATGGTGTGTGTGTGTGTGTGCGTATCAGCTTGTAAATTCCTATAGAACTGTTGGTATTTTAACTGGGAAAATTGACATCTTAACAATATTGAGTCTTAACTATACTGATACATTAAATTGGTATGTCTTTCCATTTATTTAGCCTTTTAAGATATCTCTCAGCAATGTTCTGTAGTTTTCAATACATAGGTTTTGGACATGTAGAAAATGATCTGTAAATACTTCATTTTTTGGATGCTATTGGAAGTTGTATCATTAAAAAATCTTATTTTCTAGTGTATAAAATAATAGTTGATTCTTATATTTTAGTCGTATATACTGAGACCTTAGTAAATGCACTTAGGTCAAGTACTTGTTTTGTGGGGTTTTTTTTTTCTGTATACACAGTCCTGGTTCCTGAGAATAGTGACAGTTTAATTTTTTTCCTTTCAATTCTATATGCTTTATTTTTTTCTCTTCTTGCATAATTATAGTTGCTAGAACCTTCAGTAGAATATTTATTAGAGTGCTGAGAGCAGACTTCCTTTCTCTCCAGCTTTATTGGCATATAACATTGGAACATTATATAATTTATATATATAACTGACATATAACATTGTAAGTTTAACACCCATTGATTTGATACACTTATATATTGCAAAATGATTACCACCATAGTATTAGCTAATACCTCTATCATGTCACGTAATTACCATTTCTTTTCTGTGGTGAGAACATATAAAATCTACTCTCAGCAACTTTCAAGTATAAAATACAGTATTATTAATTATAATTGCCCTGCCATACATTAGATCCCCAGAACTTATTCATCTTATGACTGGAAGTTTGTACCCTTTAGCCAAGCAGAGTTTCACTTGCCTTACTCCCAAACTTAGCAGGGGAAACAGTCTTTCACTATTAAATATGGCATGAACTGCAGATTTTTCATAGATGCCTTTGGTCAGATTGAATTTTCCTTCATTCTTAATTTGCTAATAAACTTATATAAGTGGTTGTCCAGTATAATCACATATATCTATTGAGATAATCATGTTTTCTCCCTTTATTCTGTTAAGATAGGGAATAACATTAGTTTTCAATTGTTAAAGCACCCTCAAATTCCTGGAATAAATGCCCCTTGGTCATAATATATATATTTTTTACATATATTGTGGGTTCAATTTGATACTTTGTTTAGGATTTTTGCATTTGTGTTCATGAGGGATAGTGACTTTGTAGGTTTCTTTTCTTGTAATGCTCTTATCTAGTTTTGGCACTGGAGTACTTCTGACTCAATGGGATGATTTGGGAAGTGTATCATCCTTCTCTATTTTCTAAAATAATTTGTGTAGGATTGGCTTTTTTTTTTGGTATAAATGTTTTATAGACTGCAGCAATGAAATTATCCTGAAGTTTCCCTGTGGAGAGATTTTAATTAGCCTTTCAAATTCTTGATATATGGCTATTTATACTTACTATATCTTATTTCAATTTTGGTAATTTATATCTTTCAAGGACTTAATTTTGTTTAAACTGGCATAAAGATGTTCAGATTATCCTTTTAATTTCTGTAGGATCTGTATTGATATGCCCTCTTGTATTCCTGCCATACGTCATTTATGCTTTCTTTTTTCTTGATTAATCTAGGTAGAGGTTTATCAATTTAAATGATTTTTCTAAAGAATCACCTTTCATTTCATTAATTTTTCCTTGTTTTTTCTTTTATTGATTTATTTGATTTATATTTCCTTAATTTGCTCTTCTTTTGCAAGCTTTTTAAGAATGATGCTTAGATAATTTATTTTAGATCTTTATTTCAATATAAATGTTTAAAGCTATAAACTTCCCTCTAAGTACTGCTTTATTTCTATCTCACAATTCTTTTTACATGTTTTCTTTCATCATCATTTGTTCAAAATATTTTCTAGTATCTTTTATGACTTCTTTGATCTGTGGGTAACCTAGGAGAGTGTTGTTAATATTCAAAATATTTGGCAATATTCTATGAAACTCAAAAACAAAACTAAGGTTTCTAACATAATTATGTTGTAGTTAGAGAATCTAATCTGTTTGAATGCAATCTTTCTATATTTACTGAGACTGCTTTTAGGGCCCAACAGATGATCTATCTATTTTGGTAAGTATTCCATTTGTACTTGAAATATAATTGGAAAGTGCTGTTCTATGAATGCCAATTAAATCAGGTTAGTTGATAGTGTGATTCAGTTCTTCTTTGTACTTAATTATTTTTTAAATTATGATTTCTAATAATTCCTGAGCAAAGAGTGTTGAAGTCACCATTCAAAAATGGATAAGCATATTTATATTAGTATGTCTTTTAATGAATTGCCCCTCTTATTACTAAGAAGTTTCCTTTTCTATCCCTGGTAAATTACTTGTCCTGAAATCTACTTTGTCTAATACTAATATAACCACTCCCAGCTTCCTTTGATTAGCATTTTTGTAGTTCTCTTTGTTCATCCTTTTACTTTTAGTCTATATATATCTTTATATTTAAAGAGCATTTCTATAGACTGATGTATATTTTGGTTTTGATTTTGATTCAGTCTAATACTTTCTACTTTGATTATTGTGTTTGGTTCATGTATATTTAATGTAAAATTTTATATAGTTGAGTTTAAGTGCCAAATAATATTCATTTTCTATTTGTACCATTTTTGCTGTGGTTGTTCCTTTGTCCCTTGGTTCTTGCCTTCTCTTGGATTATTTTTTGTCTTTCATTTTATATGCATTACTGAAGTATATGTTATAGCTCTTTGTTTATTTTTTATTGGTGGTTGTAGAGTTAACAATAAGCTCCTTTATCCTGTCAGAGTCACCCTCAAAATAATATGATACCCCTTCAGAAATAGTGTCAGAAGCTTAGAAAGTTTGCCCCTAATTCCTCTTCCATCCTTTATGCTGTTGTTGTAATACATTTTATTTCTACCTATGTAATATTTCTGTAATGTTATTATTGCTTCATCATGTCATCTTTTAAAGAAATTTTAAAATGTGGATTTCATTTATATTTACACACATAATTACCATTTCAGAAGCTCTTGATGCTTCATGAAGATCGAAGTTGTCATTTGGTATCATTTTTCTTCTGCCTGAAGAACTTTCTGTATCATTTCTTGTAGTGCCTATTTGCTGGTAGCACATTTTATTTTCAGCTTTTTTTGGTCTGAAAATGACATTTTTTATCTTCCTTTTTTTTTCTGAGTATAAAATTCTACAGTAACATTGTTTTTAGCACTCTAAAGAAATTATATTTCTTATGGATAGCATTTTTTTTTTTTTTTTTTTTGCAGTATGCGGGCCTCTCACTGTTGTGGCCTCTCCCGTTGCGGAGCACAGGCTCAGGACGCGCAGGCTCAGCGGCCATGGCTCACGGGCCCAGCCGCTCCGCGGCATATGGGATCCTCCCGGACCGGGGCACGAACTCGTATCCCCTGCATCGGCAGGCGGACTCTCAACCACTGCGCCACCAGGGAGGCCCGATAGCATTGTTTTTGAACAAGGCTCTGATCATTGTCTTTTTCATATATATTTAATTAAGTCCTTTTTTTCTATGATCACTTTTAAGATTTTCTTTTTTTGAATATGCATGCCTTTGTGTGGCTACTTCATACTTTACTTTCTTCTTGCTTTTGAGTCATTGACTTTCCCAGATCTATGGGTTTATAG
This sequence comes from Hyperoodon ampullatus, assembly GCF_949752795.1. Lineage (NCBI taxonomy): Eukaryota > Metazoa > Chordata > Mammalia > Artiodactyla > Ziphiidae > Hyperoodon > Hyperoodon ampullatus. Next base: position 70,220,235 of record NC_136922.1, read on the forward strand.
TTTTCATCAAATATGGAAAATCTTTGGACATTATCTCTTTATATAATTTTTTATTTTGATTCCACCTTTTGTCATTTAAATTACACATCTGTCAGACTACTTTAAATTGTCCCATAAGTCACTGTGGCTTTGTTCATTTTTTCTTTTAGTCACTTTCTCTCTGTGTTTCAGTTTGAATATTTTTTATTGCTATGTCTTCATAATTACTGATTTTTTCCATCAGTGTATAATCTCCTATTTTGGCTATCCAGTGAATTTTTCATATATATCTAGTGTATTCTTTACACCTAGTTTAGCCTTCCTTGTAAGGTGCAAATCTTCTGAAGTCTCTCTTATCTGCTCTGATGATTGGATCAAATCTCTCCATTATGGCTGATTGGTACTTGAATACCTTCTAGTCCAGTTTGATCTCTGGGAATTATTCATCTTAGAGCTCTCCATTAGCTCTTTGCTTGGTCTTTGGAATTTCATCCTATGCCTGATAGCTTAGTATTCAAAAACAGACTAGAAAAACCACCTTAGAGGTTTTTGGAGTTCTTTCTCTGTATTCTCACTCCTCTCTGTATTCTTCCTGAAAAACTGCAGCTGCCTCAGCAAACCCAAGCCCTGATTTCTGCCTGAGCTCAATGAAACCCCCAAACTGTGCCTAGGTTCCCCTTCCATGTGCTGCAGTCCACAATGTTCCTCCAGGCCAAAAGTCAGGGAGATTGAAGGATACCTCATTTGTGCTTATCCTCTTAGAGATCACCGTGTTCAACTCCTAAAAACTTTGATTTCATTTTTTTTTTTTTTTTAACCAGAGTTCTGGTTGTTTACAAAGTTCAAGCAAGACCAAATTACTTACTTTAATATGGTAGAAGTCTCAGAAAAGGACACACAGTAACAAGTCAAGAGGTTTCTTTTAAAGTTTCAAAGTGACAACATTGCTACATGAAGGGGGAGCTTTCAAAAGATGTTTGGCAAAAAAAAAAACCCAGAAAAAAAGTCATTTTATATTTGCATCTCTCTAAGTTCAGACTGCTCAGTAGACTAGGACTTTAGGTGAAAATGCTTTAAAGATTTGGGGGTGGGGGATGCATTTTCTAAACAAGGGAAAACAATTTGAGCCGAAATAAAAGTAGAAAGGACACACGTTTTTCAAGTTCAGGGGAGACTGACATGCAGAATCCTGGTTTGTATCAGAGGAATCAGCAACTTCATGTTCTGATTTAACTCCCTGATAAATTGGATGTGGTTTGTTTCAATATTTACATCACTTCTGTCAAGTTTCATAATATCAGCTTGGATATCTGATCACATTTTGATGCTCTTTTAACCTCTCTTTATACTTTGAAAAACACAAGAGTTACTATTTCTGGGGATTGGTGGTGGGATCAATAAAACCACTGAGAAATTTAGAATATTGCTTTTCTGTGGATCATTTCTACAGGGGCAAGAGAATCAATCACAATCAAAAATTTTCTCACCACATTTCTCTGTAAGCAGAATGTGCTGAATTGGAATAAATCTTGTGATAATTTAACTTGGACATTCTGTGTTTCTGGCCTCTGAACTATTTCCTTTTTTTTTTTTTTTTAACATCTTTATTGGAGTATAATTGCTTTACAATGGTGTGTTAGTTTCTCTTTTATAACAAAGTGAATCAGTTATATATATACATATGTCCCATATCTCTTCCCTCTTGCGTCTCCCTCCCTCCCAGCCCCCCTATCCCACCCCTCTAGGTGGTCACAAAGCACTGAGCTGATCTCCGTGTGCTATGCGGCTGCTTCCCACTAGCTATCTATTTTACGTTTGGTAGTGTATATATGTCCATGCCACTCTCTCACTTTGTCCCAGATTACCCTTCCCCCTCCCCATATCCTCAAGTCCATTCTCTAGTAGGTCTGCATCTTTATTCATATCTTGCCCCTAAGTTCTTCATGACTTTTTTTTTTTTTAGATTCCACATATATGTTAGCATACAGTATTTGTTTTTCTCTTTCTGACTTACTTCACTCTGTATGACAGACTCCAAGTCCATCCACCTCACTACAAATAACTCAGTTTCATTTCTTTTTATGGCTGAGTAATATTCCATTGTATATATGTGCCACATCTTCTTTATCCATTCATCTGTTGATGGACACTTAGGTTGCTTCCATGTCCTGGCTATTGTAAATAGAGCTACAATGAACATTGTGGTACATGACTCTTTTTGAATTATGGTTTTCTCAGGGTATATGCGCAGTAGTGGGATTGCTGGGCTGTATGGTAGTTCTATTTTTAGTTTTTTTAACAAACCTCCATACTGTTCTCCATAGTGGCTGTATCAATTTACATTCCCACCAACAGTGCAAGAGGGTTCCCTTTTCTCCACACCCTCTCCAACATTTATTTTTTGTAGATTTTTTGATGATGGCCATTCTGAAAGGTGTGAGACGCTATCTCATTGTAGTTTTGATTTGCATTTCTCTAATGATTAATGATGTTGAGCATTCTTTCATGTGTTTGTTGGCAATCTGGATATCTTCTTTGGAGAAATGTCTATTTAGATCTTTGGCCCATTTTTGGATTGTGTTGTTTTTTTGATATTGAGCTGCATGAGCTGCTTGTAAATTTTTGAGATTAATCCTTTGTCAGTTGCTTCATCTGCAAATATTTTCTCCCCTTCTGAGGGTTGTCTTTTCATCTTGTTTATGGTTTCCTTTGCTCGCAAAAGCTTCTAAGTTTCATTAGGTCCCATTTGTTTATTTTTGTTTTTATTTCCATTTCTCTAGGAGGTGAGTCAAAAAGGATCTTGCTGTGATTTATGTCATAGAGTGTTCTGCCTATGTTTTCCACTAAGAGTTTTATAGTGTCTGGCCTTACATTTAGGCCTTTAATCCATTTAGAGTTTATTTTTCTGTATGGTGTTAGAGAGTGTTCTAATTTCATTCTTTTACATGTAGCTGTCCAGTTTTCCCAGCACCACTTATTGAAGAGACTGCCTTTTCTCCATTGTATATCCTTGCCTCCTTTATCAAAGATAAGGTGACCATCTGTGCATGGGTTTATCTCTAGGCTTTCTATCCTGTTCCATTGATATATATATTTCCATTTTTGTGACAGTACCATACTGTCCTGATTACTGTAGCTTTGTAGTATAGTCTGAAGTCAGTGAGCCTGATTCCTCCATCTCCTTCTCAATATTGCAATATTGCTCAATATTGTTTTTCCTTCTCAATATTGCTTTGGCTTTTCGGGGACTTTTGTGTTTCCATACAAATTGTGAAATTTTTTGTTCTACTTCTGTGAAAAATGCTGGTGGTAGTTTGATAGGGATTGCATTGAATCTGTTGATTGCTTTGGGTAGTAGAGTCATTTTCACACTGTTGATTGTTCCAATCCAAGAACATGGTATATCTCTCCATCTATTTGTATCATCTTTAATATCTTTCATCAGTGTCTTATAATTTTCTGCATACAGGTCTTTTGTCTCCTTAGGTAGGTTTATTCCTAGGTATTTTATTCTTTTTGTTGCAGTGGTAAATGGGAGTGTTTTCTTAATTTCACTTTCAGATTTTTCATTATTAGTGTATAGGAATGAAAGAGATTTCTGTGCATTAATTTTGTATTCTGCTACTCTACCAAATTCATTGATTAGCTCTAGTAATTTTCTGGTAGCATCTTTAGGATTCTCTATGTATAGTATCATGTCATCTGCAAACAGTGACAGCTTTACTTCTTCTTTTCCAATTTGGATTCCTTTTATTTCTTTTTCTTCTCTGATTGCTGTGGCTAAAACTTCCAAAACTCTGTAGAATAATAGTGGTGAGAGTGGGCAACATTGTCTTTTTCCTGATCTTAGTGGAAATGGTTTCATTTTTTCACCATTGAGAACGATGTTAGCTGTGGGTGTGTCATATATGGCCTTTATTATGTTGAGGAAAGTTCCCTCTATGCCTACTTTCTGGAGGGTTTTTATCATAAATGGGTGCTGAATTCTGTCAAGCTTTCTCTGCATCTATTGAGATGATCCTATGGTTTTTCTCCTTCAGTTTGTTAATATGGTTTATCACATTGATTGATTTGCGTATATTGAAGAATCCTTGCATTCCTGGGATAAAACCCACTTGATCATGGTGTATGATCCTTTTAATGTGCTGTTGGATTCTGTTTGCTAGTATTTTGTTGAGGATTTTTGCATCTATGTTCATCAGTGATATTGGCCTGTAGTTTTCTTTCTTTGTGACATCTTTGTCTGGTTTTGGTATCAGGGTGATGGTGGCCTCGTAGAATGAGTTTGGGAGTGTTCCTCCCTTTGCTATATTTTGGAAGAGTTTGAGAAGGATAGGTATTAGCTCTTCTCTAAATGTTTGATAGAATTCACATGTGAAGGCATCTGGTCCTGGGCTTTTGTTTGTTGGAAGATTTTTAATCACAGTTTCAATTTCATTGCTTGTGACTGGTCTGTTCATATTTTCTATTTCTTCCTGGTTCAGTCTCAGAAGGTTGTGCATTTCTAAGAATTTGTCCATTTCTTCCAGGTTGTCCATTTTATTGGCATATAGTTGCTTGCAGTAATATCTCATGGTCCTTTGTATTTCTGTAGTGTCAGTTGTTACTTCTCCTTTTTCATTTCTAATTCTATTGATTTGAGTCTTCTCCCTTTTTTTCTTGATGAGTCTGGCTAATGGTTTATCAATTTTTTTAATCTTCTCAAATAACCAGCTTTTAGCTTTATTGATCTTTGCTATCATTCCCTTCATTTCTTTTTCATTTATTTCTGATCTGATCTTTATGATTTCTTTCCTTCTGCTAACTTTGGGATGTTTTTGTTCTTCTTTCTCTAATTGCTTTAGGTGTAAGGTTAGGTTGTTTATTTGAGATGTTTCTTGTTTCTTAAGGTTGGATTGTGTTGCTATAAACTTCCCTCTTAGAACTGCTTTTGCTGCATCCCATAGATTTTGGGTCATCGTGTGTTCATTGTCATTTGTTTCTAGGTATATTTTGATTTCCCCTTTCATTTCTTCAGTGATCTCTTGGTTATTAAGTAGTGTGTTGTTTAGCCTCCATGTGTTTGCATTTTTTCCAGATTTTTTCCTGTAATTGATATCTAGTCTCATAGTGTTGTGGTCAGAAATGATACTTGATACGACTTCAATTTTCTTAAATTTACCAAGGCTTGATTTGTGACCCAAGATATGGTCTATCCTGGAGAATGTTCCATAAGCACTTGAGAAGAATGTGTATTCTCTTTTTTTGGGTGGAATATCATATAAATATAAATTAATCCATCTTGTTTAATGTATCACTGAAAGCTTGTGTTTCCTTATTTATTTTCATTTTGGATGATCTGTCCATTGGTGAAAGTGGGGTGCTAAAGTCCCCTACTATGATTGTGTTAATGTCGATTTCCCCTTTTATGGCTGTTAGTATTTGCCTTATATATTGAGGTGCTCCTATGTTGGGTGCATCAATATTTACAATTGTTATATCTTCTTCTTGGATTGCAACCTTGATTATTATGTAGTGTCCTTGTTTGTCTCTTGTAATAGTCTTTATTTTGAAGTCTATTTTGTGTGATATGAGAATTGGTACTCCAGGTTTCTTTTGATTTTCATTTGCATGGAATATCTTTTTCCATCCCCTCACTTTCAGTCTGTATGTGTCCCTAGGTCTGAAGTGGGTCTGTTGTAGACAGCAAATATACGGGTCTTGTTTTTGTATCCATTCATCCAATCTATGTCTTTTGGTTGGAGTATTTAATCCATTTACATTTAAGGTAATTATCGATATGCATGTTCCTATTACCATTTTCTTAATTGTTTTGAGTTTGTTATTGTAGGTCTTTTCCTTCTCTTCTGTTTCCTGCCTAGAGAAGGTCCTTTAGCATTTGTTGTAAAGCTGGTTTGTTGGTGCTGAATTCTCGTAGCTTTTGCTTGTCTGTAAAGATTTTAATTTCTCCATCAAATCTGAATGAGATCCTAGCTGGGTAGAGTAATCAATCATGGTTGTAGGTTTTTCTCCTTCATCACTTTAAATATGTCCTGCCGCTCCCTTCTGGCTTGCAGAGTTTCTGCTGAAAGATCAGCTGTTAACCTTATGGGAATTCCTTTGTGTGTTTTTTGTTGTTTTTCCCTTGGTGCTTTTAATATTTTTCTTTGTATTTTATTTTTGATAATTTGATTAATATGTGTCTTGGCATGTTTCTCCTTGGATTTATCCTGTATGGGAATCTCTGTGCTTCCTGGACTTGATTAACTATTTCCTTTCCGATATTGGGGAAGTTTTCAACTATAATTTCTTCAAATATTTTCTCAGTCCCTTTCTTTTTCTCTTCTTCTTCTGGGACCCCTATAATTCAAATATTGGTGCATTTAATGTTGTCCCAGAGGTCTCTAAGACTGTCCTCAATTCTTTTCTTTTTTTTTTTTCTTTATTCTTCTCTGCAGTAGTGATTTCCACTATTTTATCTTCCAGGTCACTTCTCCGTTCTTCTGCCTCAGTTATTCTGCTACTGATCCCTTCTACAGAATTTTTAATTTCATTTATTGTGTTGTTCATCACTGTTTGTTTGCTCTTTAGTTCTTCTGTGTCCTTGTTAAACATTTCTTATATTTTCTCCATTCTAGTTCCAAGATTTTGGATCATCTCTACTGTCATTCTGAATTCTTTTTCAGGTAGACTGCCTGTTTCCTCTTCATTTTTTAGGTCTGTTGGTTGTTTGCCTTCCTCCTTCATCTGCTGTGTGTTTCTCTGTCTTCTCATTTTGCTTAACTTACTGTGTTTGGGGTCTCCTTTTTGCAGGCTGCAGGTTCGTAGTTCCCATTGTTTTTGGTGTCTGTCTCCTGTGGCTAAGGTTGGTTCAGTGGGTTGTGTAGGCTTCCTGGTGGAGGGGACTGGTGCCTGTGTTCTGGTGGATGAGGCTGGATATTGTCTTTCTATTGGGCATGTCCACGTCTGGTGGTATGTGTTGGGGTGTCTGTGGCCTTATTATGATTTGAGGCGGCCTCTGTGCTAATGGATGGGGTTTTCTTCCTGTCTTGCTAGTTGTTTGGCATAGGGTGTCCAGCACTGTAGCTTGCTGGTTGTTGAGTGGAGCTGGGTCTTTGCATTGAGATGGAGATCTGTGGGAGATTTACATCGTCTGATATTACGTGGAGCTGGGAGGTCTCTTGTGGACCAGTGTCCTGAAGTTGGCTCTCCCATCTCAGAGGTACAGCCCTGACACCTGGCTGGGGCACCAAGAGCCTGTCATCCACACAGCAGCCCTTAAAAGACCCACGGCAGGTGCATGCCCATGAGCATCTTCCCACCTCTCTTGGCAGCCACAGGAGCTGCATCCTCTGAATTCTTTTCTATGAGACCTTTCTCCTCCTCTTTACCTATGTTAATTACTATCTAGGGCACAGCTAAAGTTCTATTTCACCTACTAAGTCTTTCCTGACCACTTCGGTGCACATTGATCTCTCAGCCCTTGAATTCCTAAACCATTTTATGACTTGCATATAATTGATTAATTAACTGTTACATATAATTTAATTTATGCAGTGTTCTTTTTCATATCTTCACTTGAATGAAGGTAATTACTATTTACTTATTTTGCTCATTCATTCAAGTGTTTATTAGATATCTACTCTGGGTCTGGCATTTTGCCAGGAGATGATATTCATTTGTGAAATGAAAAGTTGATGGTCCCCACTCTGAAGCAGCTTGGAATGGCAGAAGAAACGTGCATCAAGCAAAATGTATGCAAGTGTTAATAATAAATTGTGATAAACTCCCTGATAGAAAGGAACGGGGATCTATTAAAGAAGAATATTAGGTGAGACCTAATTAACTTTGAGTGGTTAGGGAAAGTCTCTCTATGGAAAGAATATTTTGGCTGAGATATGAAGAATGAAAAATAGTTATCTAGGCAAAGAATACGGGGAAGAACCTTGTAAGCTTTAGACATGACATGGTATAAACTCATTTGTTGGGGAAGAGCTTGACACAGTGAAGAAAGTGGAAGACAGATTGTGGCTAGAGCACAGCTGACCTTAGTAAGGGATGGGTTTGGAAAGGAAGGCAGAGGTCTGATCTGCAGGGCCTTGTAGCCACATTATGAGTTAATTGTATTCTCATATCTATGGAAGTTCCTTAATCATTATATTCTGAATGGAAATGAATGCAGGAGGCAGAACATTACTTAAAAAAGGGGAATGATCTAAATCCTCAAGAGTATAAGGCAAAGGCAAATGTGTCTAGAATAGTAGTCCTCAAACTTTAGTGTTAATCAGAATAATCTGTGCTTACTAAAAATGTAGATTTCTGGCCCTCAACTTCAGAGATTCTGAGTCAGGTTTTCTGTATTTTGTAAGTACCCAAGTGAATCTTTCTGGTATAAGTAGCTGTGACTCCATTCTGTGAAATATAGGTATAAGCAGTTAATCTTTTCTTTAAAAAAAAAAGTTACAGTAGGAATGAACACAAGTGACTCCTCAATGGAATAAAAGGTGTAAGGTAGGTTTGTACCTATAAGAATTTGTTGTGCAATGGAATGTGGATATTAAAATCCTGAAATATTGAAAGTGCAGCTATTAAACTCAAAGTTGCAAAAGTCCCGACTTAATTTCTCAATATCAAGGAATTTCTCAGTATCAAGGAATAGGTGGTAACACGTGTTCCTTTGAAGACAGTAACTATGCCTGATAGAACTTTTCATCCTGCACAGTATCTGCCTTAGTTTTGGTGATTTACAAATGTTGAATGCATGAATGAATGCACTAATGAGTATTTTCCTGATACTTTTTGCTTGGGGAAGAGATAAGGTACTGACAGATCTAATAAATGATGTACTGCTACTTGGAATAATTTGAATAAAATAATGTCTGGAAGAGAGCAATGATTAACTGAAAGAAAATGACCTTCAGTCTATATCCTCATAACACTTCATAAATGTTTCCTTTATCTACATCTATAAAATAACCATAATATAGTATAATATATCTTATTTTTTCTACTTGGACTGTGAGCTCCTCCAGGGTAGGAGCTGTGCTTTATTTATCTTTATTACATATAGAGTTATCCATTGTGTCTTCTTTGGTTGGTGCTAAAAGGGTTTATCTTGAATTGAGTTATTAATGAAGATATTGCAAATATTTTGGCACCTGGATTGGGGTAATTTTTGAAATAAAGAACTTTCTTAATACTTCTTAATTCTTACATTTGCACTCTTTTTCCTCCTCCCAACCTACAGTGGGATCCAAGGGCACAGAAGTTGACTACACAAGCACCATTGATGGGGAACAGCAGTGCTCCCCAAATCTAGAGTTTGGGTTAGGCACAAATGCTAGGATGCCCCATTTGAGTGACCCTGAGACTCATTTAGTATTTCAGATGAACTCAAGTTAAATATATGTTCATTTCTTGACAACTTGGTGCCAGTAGCAATAGGATAAGCCATTATTAGATGGAGACAACCTTCTTAGTTTGTGGATTGAAGAGCTGGGGAAAACACATTAGTTGGTAAAGAATGATCTCAGAACCGAGAGCTGGGTGGTCCAAAGCAACAGTGTTTGGAATGATTTGGGATTTGGCTTATCTGAACCCAGAGCTCTAATCTGGATGATGGCAATGGAAATATAGTGAGAGATATATGGTGGTGTCCAATTTGTAACCCCGGCAGGTGCCATTTGGCCAATGGAGATTGCTCCACATATGAATATTGGAGATTGAACCACACTGGAAGGCATGGGTAATAGAATCTTGCTCAAGTGAAAATGGTTTGTTAGGAGGGAGGCCATAAGATCTGGTTTGTTTGTGGAAAACCAGGAAACTAGGCAACTTGAGGTAGAAATTATGCCAAATCAGTGTCTAGCAAAAAACTTCTGGTTAATCTTGCTTCCCTGATGTATTGATATGAGGGTCACTTTGTGTATGTAGAACGCAACAGAATGTGCATAAACATTTCACTTCAACTGCACTCGTTTTGATCATATTATAAGTCTGACCTCACCCTTCTTTTTTTCCTTTTTTTTTTTTTTTTATAAATTATTTATTTGGGGCTGTGTTAGGTCTTCGTTGCTGTGCATGAGCTTTCTTTAGTTGCGATGAGCGGGGGCTACTCTTTGTTGCAGTGCGTGGGTTTCTCATTGTGGTGGCTTCTCTTGTTGTGGAGCACGGGGTCTAGGTGTGTGGGCTTCAGTAGTTGTGGCATGTGGGCTCAGTAGTTGTGGCTCATGGGCTCTAGAGCTCAGGCTCAGTAGTTGTGGCGCAGGGGCTTAGTTGCTCCGCGGCATGTGGAATCTTCCCAGACCAGGGCTCAAACCCATGTCCCCTGAATTGGCAGGCAGATTCTTAACCACTGCACCACCAGGGAAGCCCTGACCTCACCCATTTTAAAGCAAGCAGTACACAAAAACATTATTAACTTGCTTGGTTAAGAAATGCATTGCCTTGACAGCCTTAGTATTATTTTACAGAAAAGCTTCTCTTTTTTTTTTTTTTTTTTGATGCCACTAAACCTTATTTATGAAGAGCATTTTCAGTTTCTCTTTAAGAACATCTTCAACAGATGATTTTATGTCAGCTGGTGCCTGGCTCTTCAACAGCTTCTTTTTAAATTTAATTTTCCTGTTTCCTTTCCTTGCTCCACTGAGCCCTTCCTTAATTATCAGATTACAGTGTTCAGCATGATTCCTGGAATTGTTCGTTTTGTCAACCAGAAAGAAAACAGACCTTTGATATATGTAAGACTGTGCCTTCTCGTTTAATGATTCTCCAGTTAGTGTCCCAGTCAATCTCGGGAACTATGTCTGAAATAACCAGTGAGCAAGTTCTCCTTCCTTGCTGCTCTCTAATCTCTCTTCCACTACCAGCTTTATCCATAAATTATAAAGTGGGCTTTTGGTGAAATAGTCATTTAATGTCATGTGAATATCAGATCATGTGGTCAGCTCTTTTATTTAGCAAGTTTGTTCTAATCTCTCTTTGTGTAGAACTCAGTGTGTACATGTCCTGCTCTTTGCCCTGAAGCATGGTGAATTTTAATTTCATTAATTAGGTAAGCAGGTGTTATAGGCTGCTGAGTGCACTGGAGAGTACCTTGGCCAAAAAACCAAGGCAGTATGTCCGGCTGGATTCGTGGATGTACAACCTGTGTAGGCCTGTGATCAGAAGGGCCCTGTCTTTGATTTAATGCTTTGGTGGTGTTTTGAAATTCTTATCTCTTTCAACTTGTATTTTGTAAGTGAACTTTGATGGGACAGTGGAGCATGTGTGTGAGCAGAGGAGATTAGCACAAAATGTGTGCCCACATTTCGGGTCACCTCATTTGCATATAGTGTTTGGGATGCTCCAGGAGCACAGAATTCTGGTGGACCCACAATGTATGAATGTTCAGCAATACAAAAAGTGAGTCTAAGGTAAGCATACTCTATCTACAACTGAGAAAGTGGGTGAACTGACAGCCTGGGGTGCTGTGCTTTCTGTTGGAACCAGAATTTGTTTCAAATGAAGAGGGAAGGCAATGGTGTTCTAAGAAAAATGAACAACTGTAAAATAATAGAAAATATCTAAGTTGGTCTCTACCTCCAGTTCCTAGCACAGAGCTCCTAAGTGATAAGAGTACTAAGAGCATTTTTTCTCATGTTTTGTCTTTGATCCCAGTTCTCACACAGAGCTCCTAAATCCCTTGCAGTTTCTTGGGTGATTGCAGTGTCTTTTGTACTAAGGAGTCCCTCTTGGTGGACTCCTGGAGAGCTTCAGGACAGGGGCTGGTCACTAGAAAGAGCCACTCCATCATTAGAAGCTTGGAATGTTCAGCTCTACCTCTCATCCTCCAGGAAGAGAAGAGGAGCTGGAGATTGAGTTAATGATCTGTCACGCCTTTGTGATGAAGCTTCTGTAAAAATCCCAAGTGTAGGGTTTGGAGAGCTTCCAGGCTGGTGAACACATCTACGTGCTTGGAGGATAGCCCTCTCCTACTCCACAGGGGCGGAAGCTCCTTCCTTGGGACCGTTCAAGACCTTGACCTTTGCATCTCTTCCATCTGTATATTTATCTATATTCTTTATCATATCCTTTTATAATAAACTGGTAAACATAAGTAAGTGTTCCCCTGAGTTCTGTGAGCCATTCTAGGAAATTGTCAAACCCAAGAGGCGGTCATGGGAACCCAAATTTATAGCCAGTCAGTCAGAAGCACAGGTAACAATCTGAAACTTATAATTGGCTTCTAAAGTGAAGGTTGGGGGCAGTTTTGTGGAGTTGAGCCCTTGACCTGTGGGATCCAGGTAGATGGCATCAGAATTGAGTTACATTGTAGGACATCCAGCTGACGGTGGTGTGAGGAACCTCCCCCTCCAACATACACAGACACATTCAGAAGTGTCAGAGTGTTCTGTGTGAGTAGTACAGGAGAAACACTAAGAGTGCTTTTCCTACACAATCACCAAGGAATCATATCATATCCTTTCTGACTCACGTTACTTCCCTGTATTAGCCAGCCGCTTATGATGAAAATGATGACATAGAAGGAAAAGGAAATAGGAAAACCATAGTTCTTTTCCTTTCATTACTTCTAACTTGTCAGTTAGGCTTAAAGTAGAGTGTTGGTAGAATGTGTGCATATCGAGAAGTGAGATAAAAACAGTTGAGTTTTGTGCAGTATTGCTACTGTTTTAAGAACAACATACATACGCATGTACAAAGCTACAAAATATGAATTGTGTAATTTTGGTGATTCTGCAATTGAGCTAAATGCTCTTCTATTTGCATTTAAAACAGGCATTGCACAATATAAACAGGAATGGTAAAATTCATGCTAATAATCAAAAATTTAATTTCTTCTTTACTTAGAATGACATTTGATAGCAAATAAAAAAAACACTGTGACAGGTCAGGAAAAGATGAGGAAGAAAGGAAAAAGCTTTATGTTTTAGCACCTTTAATGACACTTTGTTCCAGCTTTTCAGACAAGAAGCACCAGATTTTCATTTTACTCTGGGCCCTGCAAATCTTGTGGGCTGCCCTGTGGAATGTTCTCAGGATCACTTTTATTTCTGCTGTCTTTATCATAGATCTCCAAAAAGTGTTTATGGCTCCAGGAAGGGGCTGAGAGAGAGACTTCCCTGTGTAAACCACCCCCCACCGCCCCCAGCGTCAGGCTACATCATATAAGCTGATGACTCTCGTCCAGGGGGATGGTAGTCTTTGTAGAAAATCCACATCTTCCAGAGATGGAGACTCCATCATAGGAGAGGCCTTGCTCTGTGAGTCTTTTTGCATTCCCTCTCTTACCTTTTTCTTTATTCACAATTGATGGTGGCCACACAGCACCTTGGTTGCCAGAAGCCTTTGGAGTCAAAAATGAAGAGGACTTTTTGCTTGTTTGGAATGCTGCATCATTTCTAGGTTACCAGTAGCTACGAACACACAGTTGGACTTTTACAGTGATAGGCTGGTACAGCACAGCTTTTAGATGTCAAGGCACTGAGCCTATAGCAGCATCACTGTGTGAGTGTATGTGTGTGTGTGTATGTGTGTGAGGGGCAGGGGAAGGGAAGAGGGAGAGAAAGACAGAAAGGCAGAGAGAGGGAGACCATGCATGTTTCAGTAGTGGCAGAAGACTATGGGAGATAAAATCCTTTTTCTTCCTTCCCACTTCTCTACAACTAGCCTTCCCAAACTATGAGAAATTTCTGAAGATTATTTTCTTCATTTGAAGGCCATAGAGTGTATATTTTAACTTTTAAAATATTGATTTATTCTCATTATAAAAGTATGCTACTTTGGAAAATGTATGAAGCTGAAAGGAAAAAATGCCTATAATTACATCATATATTTAACCAGTATTAACATTTCGGTGTGTTTTCGTTTTGTCTTTTTCTTGCTTCTTTCCTCTTATCCCCCTCTTTCCCTCCTACTTTCTAGTCCTTTCCTTCTTCTAGTCCATGTGTGTGTGTGTGTGTGTGTGTGTGTGTATAACATAAAATATATATAATATATATATTAATATAAAATTTATATATTATATATATATATATAAAATCCCTCCCAAAAAAGTGGCTTTATATTCCTTATATAGCTTTGTCACCTGCCCTTTTTCTTAACATTGTGAGCATTTCCCATGTCATTAAGTTGTCTCTGAAAACATTATTTAAAAAGTTGCATCAAAACAGCCCTTATGGCCTTCCCTGGTGGCGCAGTGTTTGAGAGTCTGCCTGCCGATGCAGGGGACATGGGTTCGTGCCCCGCTCCGGGAAGATCCCACATGCTGCAGAGCGGTTGGGCCCGTGAGCCATGGCCGCTGAGCCTGCACGTCTGGAGCCTGTGCTCCGCAACGGGAGAGGCCACAACAGTGAGAGGCCCGCATACCGCAAAAACAAACAAACAAAAAAACCCAGCCCTTATATAGATGTGCTATAATTTACAAATCAGCCTCTTATAGTTGTACACGTAGGTAATTTACAAATTAGTCTTCTGTGGTTGTATATGTATGGATGTCTACATCTACTTTTTAAAAAAAATTTAGAAAATATCAGAGACTAGTTATGTCTACATTATCCATAAGCAATGACCAATCTGGTACTTTCTGCAGTTTTAAGATTTAGATTACAGTACAGTCAATGCAATCAATTGTGTGGTGAATGAGAATTTAGTGACCAAAAATAGGATAGATTCAGTCAATTTGATATCCGTGAATAGAACAGCTTCAGTCATCACAAGATTAATCAGTAAGGTGTTAACATAAACCAGTAAAGTAGAGGGACTTCAAATTAAGGACTTTCTATCATTTAAAGTCTCACCCCATTAGCCTTTCCATGCAAGTGCCCTCAGGCTTTCGAGGGCATAATTGCATGTGGTTTAAGAAGATTTAAGATGAGGGCGATCCACTCAGCAGAGAGCAAACTTGACCATTGCTATCTTACTTTAATTAATCTCTTCATTCTCTTTCAGTTCACTCAATACTTGAATCAAAAAAAGTAAAATCGTGTTCTTTTGAGTTGAGGAAACAATTGAGTTATAAAGTAATCTGATAAAGAGAGGATCAAGGACTGTAAAATTTAGAATTCTTAACAGATGGACCTGAATTGAAAGCCCTTTTACACCAGGTTTTTCATGCTTCAGTGGCAGACTTTTCTTCCAGGTTCCCTGGATCGTGCCCTTAACCCCTTGGGGTTTGTGAACATAAAGCTTCCTCCCTTTGACTTACAGCCTAGGCTAGCATTCTAAAAATGATTGGGTTCAAAAAGTTACTCCTTTTTTAACTCTGTAAGAATTTAAGGCTCTTTCAGAAACCAAATCCTCTCGAGACGCCTGAAAAGTGTTCTCTTTTTCCATAGCAACCCTTTTATTGCATGTTGGAAACTTAGTTAGATTATAAGTACTTTTGCACCTCCATTCATTCATTTACCTGAAGAGTATTTATTGACTAGTTGACTACCTACTAAGTACCCAGCTTCTATAGCCTCTTTCCTCTTGGAGCTTATTCTTTGGGGGAGAAACAGACATTAATCATATGACCAAAATGAAACAACAAATGTGAAAGATACTGGAAGGAGAGGTAGTTGGTGCTATAAATGCTTGTAATAGAGAGAGAATAGCCACACACAGAGTAGGGGGCTTCTATGAGATTGAAAGATGAGAAGGTGTATGCCATAGGAAGGGACGGGGGAGGAAAGAACATTTCAGAAAAGGGAGCTGCACTGGCAAAGGCTGTGAGGAGAACCATGATAGCAAGGACATGAGAGCGTGTGACCTGATCAGATTCACATTTACAAAAGATTTACACAGGCTACAGTGAGCTGAATAGATGGGTCGCTAGGTCCTAAAGCTGTGATCTCTGGTTTGGTGGCGAAATAACTACTATAAACAAGCCACAGGATGACACAGATTAATCATATAAAAATATTGTTAAAGCCGTCCAGTAATACACTGTATTATTCACAATGCATTTTACTCAAAGATTGAAAATATAATGGAAAAAAAAAGAAAAGAAAATTGCACCACTAAAGGCTTTATGGGACAAACCACATTTGACACACAAATAACTTATAAGGTCTAGTAAGAAAAGGCAAAGTAGCTTCAAGAATGTTCCATTTAATAACACAATGTGTCAGACAAGGGTGGTGGTGGTGAAAAAGGTATGAGAGTGGCACTCTCCCTGTAAAGGTACAGGGCCACTGCCCTAAAGGAACTGAGAGTCTAGTGGTGCAGACACGTGATCAAGCCTCTACAGCACACTCAGACATGTTTTAAGACAAGTGAGCACGCAGGAGAGAGTGTCTGCCCTGATGGTATGGGCCATCAGCCAGGTTTCATGGAGGATAGGAAGCTGAATCTGAGTGCTGAAGAGGGAAAATTCTCGAGGCAAATGTGAGATAGAAAAGCAAAAAGGACAAAAGAAACAGAATGAGTGAAGGCATTATGTTATGCTAAGGAAATTGCTCAGTACTACAGAGCAATGCTTTTCTCCAAAAGCTGGTTTAGGATTGCATTTTCATGCATCCGTAACAAAATGAGAAAAATGAGGATGATGAAGAAGACACACACGTTTTCAAAGACACACAGATTTCCCAGGTACTGGGAACACAACAACGGACAAAATCTGCCTTTATGAAGCTTACATTCTATTGGAGAGACGACCAATAAATACATAAGTGAAAAGTGCCTTCAAATAGAAGTGCTTTGAAGAAAAGTAAAGCTGGATGAAAGAAAGTGGCTAGGGGAGATAGTTTAGATACTGTAGTAGGCGTTTCTGCTGAGGTGACAGTCAGATGGAGACAGGAATGAAGTGGGAAAGTGAGCCACGCCACTATCTGGACAAATATCTGTTCCCAATAGAGGGAACAGCAAGGGCAGAAGCTCAGAGGCAGAAACATGCTTGGCATGTTTAAAGAGGAGTACAAAGAACAGCTGATCTGGAGTAAAGAGACCGAGAAGGAGAGGGGTAAGATAGGAGTATGAAAAGATAGTTGGGGGCCGGATTATATAGGTCACAACTCTGCCTCACATTTTCTTATAGGAGATCAAGATAGGGAACTCGGATTTTATTCTATGTTGAGAGAGAATAAATCTAGTTCTGTGTTTCCCTGAGTATGTTCTGTGGAATACCCGAGGTAAGAAATGATCTTTTAAAAATGTATTTTACATTAAAGTAGATTATGAAGTCCAGCCTGCTGTGTCCCCCTGGGGCAGATTCAGTATGTGTCTTAGATGGTTCTTCTCAAAAGAAAACCTGGGGCAAGGACATAGTTTGCCAGTTGTTTTTTAAGAGAAGTGAGCCCAAGGAACACGAGTGAGGGACTGGGAAAGGGAAGAGGAATGCTGAGCCTAAGGTGCTTTATTGAGCTGATAGTCAAAAAACAGTATCTAGAACTATGAAAAACCCATTTGGGGTATGACCAATGGAGAAAGTTATCTCTTTAGTGCTGGACATTATTCTTTCATTAATAATTTGACTTAAAAGAACATTGTTTTTTGGAGTCATTCCACATTTTCAGTTTAGAGTCAATTAAAACTGCCCAGTCTTTGTCCTGTTGTAATGTGGCAGCTCAAGCATGTGAAGCTGGAGATGCTGAGTGGATGTCCTGGGAAGCTACCAGTAACTGAGTCACTTTGGTCAAGTCACTCTTGACTTGGAGCATCTCATTCCTATTTAAACTTAAAGGGCTTGGAATAACTCTGAGATTGTTTTTATTCATTTAGTATTTATATGAATTACTTTTAATGTATAGCTCCTCTTCTATATTTGTACAGTACTTTTCAAAATACTTAAGTGAAGTACTTTTAACCTAATTAAGCTTTACCTTGTTGAAACTGGAATATTAATTGAGCACTTTGTTGTATTTTGTATCCTATTTCTGATTGTGTATGTCACTCTTAGCTTCATTATACATGAAAATCTCATCAAATGCCACGAATATTTCTATATAAGATATTGATAAACACAGGGCATGAAACTTCTTTCAGATTTTGGTACTGGGGAAGAAATCTAGATGACAGAGAATATTACATTTCACAGTCCTATGTACTATGATTGAGCAAATATGAAAGTAAAACAGGCAGACATTAATGTCTAATGGAGGAAACCAATGTACCTAAATACCAAAACAAGTAAAGCAAAGTTTTAAAAAAATCCTCAAAATGAGTGAGTAGTATAAAGTAAAATAGGAGAGCAATTAATTTTTCTGTGAATAACCATCTTTATGAGTAATAGTGGCAAACATTAAGACATCCAATAGTTTAAAATCTAAGAGAGTATCATTCAACATTTCCTATTAGATAGTGAGGTTTTTTTCAAGAAAGTTTACAGGGGTTTAATTATTCTCCAGAGCCTAATATCTGCCAAAGAGCTCACTACTCCTTTAAATTTGGTTAAACTCCCTATGGAGTAGTAATATGCCACTTTTGACCTCCATTTTAATGGAAGGAAGGATTTCATTAATACTTTTTCTTAACTACTGCTCTAATTAATATGTTCAAGTCAGAAGAGCTGATTTACACTACTTGATTTCATAAAGAAGAGGAACTAAGAAATCATGAAATAAAAACTTTATCTAAATACACAGTAGGATGCTCAACAATGCATACTAAAAGTGAATTTCTCATCGGGCAGCATCCAGCCAAAATTCCAGTGCCAAGCAATTCCACTGGCAGAATGTAAAAGATGTGTTTTCTATCATCAAGAAGCTCTGCTGAAAAGGGAGCCCAACAAAATGAGAAGTGTTTGAATGAAGGCCAGGTGAAGAGAAATGCAACTTCTATTTTATAGGGACTGTCTTTAAACACTCCAACACCATTAAAGGCATTTCAGTCACTCTGGCTTTATTTTAGAGTCTTTGCCTCACAAATAAGCAATCGGAGAAAGATTGGTTACTCTTACATCTTTTATACCATCTCCTTAGGAATGGTATCCAAGGCAGACTCCTATTCTCTTCCCCCTGAAAGTCGGTTTGTGACAATACCAATCAAATAAACTTAAAAATTCTAAAAATTTCCAAATCTCACCTTCATTTTGTATTTTAGGATTGTAGCAGCATCTGCCAAAGAAAACCCTGAATATAAAGAAGAGAAAGAAATATGTGTTGGTGATCACTCAGTGGGGGTAGAATTGTACAGATTTTATTTTAGGGAATGTCCCTACAGTATTTACTGAAGAAGCTACTATATATAATTTCCCTTCATCTATATTCTGAGAACTAAGTTTGTAACAATTCCAAATTCCTCTTCTTTTAGTTCTGCCATCCTCATCTGGTAATCTGTGAAGGAGTCTTAAATTAGTTTTCTGTCTAAGATGATAATCTCCCATGGAATTTTCAGAAAAATCCACATGAAAAACTCCTTTGACTTAATCCAAAAATGTGTTATGCTAGTTGCTGGGGATGATTCATATGTGATGAAAACATGATTCCTCTTCTCATGGACTGTACAAGTAGGATCAGTAAGGGAGAAAAATAAGTAAGTTAAAGATAAACCGGAATGTGCTAAATGTTGATACACATGCACCTAGTAATTGGGAGGGAATTGTGAGGAGAAGGGGGTTTAATTCAGAGAATCTTCATGAAGGAAAGGACATTTGAGTGGGTTGGAAAAGGTTTGGATGGAGAAGGTCCAACTCAAGTGGAATGATCTGAGCAGAGGCAGAGAAATTGAAAAGTGTTGACTAGCTCTACACAATGGAGAAGAATCTAGATCGTCTGAGGTGTAGGATTTTGAGAGGAAGATTTGGGGAATAAAACTGGAGAAACTGGCTGGAGTTAGATCTCAGATGAGTGGAATGAGGCAGTGGTGTTGTGACTACAGTGTTAGTACATGCAGATATTTCCTCAAAGAAATGACATGAGCAAAGATATGTTATAGGAAGATCAGTCTGAAGTGTGGAGTAGAGTGGATTAAGGAAAAGAAAAGACTATGGCAGGGAGAATAGTTGGATATAAATGCAGTGGTTTCAGGTGACAGTGATAAGAACTTTAGGCTGGGGACAATGGCAATGTAAATAATCCGTTATGATTCCATTGAAGTTCTTGTAGCTCCACAGGCCTGACAACTCGATTCTAGAAAGGGATTGGTGAACCTTGCGAGATTCTGTTTTTTATCCTAGAGGATAAAAATTTCTAAAGATTAAAAAAATTGTAGATGCCATCCTCACTCTCCCTTTAGATAATTAAAAAAATTTTTTTCATTTTCTTCTAATAGGCTATTTATATGAGAAATACAACCCAAATGTGTCTTTAAGTATTCAAAACATTAGGATCAGAGCTCCGATAAAATGTAGGCCTTTTACTGTTTTTTGGATTTTTGTATTTCAATGCAGAAAGCATGAAGTACTCTTATGATCACATTTTGTCTTTGTGAAGGAAGTCTCCTTTTTGTCTCTCCTAGGGCTGATCATAGTATTTGAGGTATATTTTACACAGTACCACTCAGTGAAAATCATATGCTATTGGGAGTCCAAGTGCAACAATTCCAGTGACATTGATTGATTTTGTACAGGTTCCCATGAAGAAAATACTTCACCCAACTCAATTTTTCTGCTAATATTAATTTAAATGCTGATATTTACAATGTTCACAATTTAAGCATAAGTGAAACATCCCAAGGTTTCTTTATATAACCCACTCAAAGAATTATAAAAGATGATTGATGCCATACGTTTCCATTTAAATAGTTGTATGTGGATAATCACTGAACTAAATCTATTCCTGCTGTTACAATGTGACACTGTCATCATTCCTCAGAAGTTCCTATTAAAAAACTGTAAGTGAACCATTAAGCTTTGGCTCAAGGGCACAATAACCCTCACATCAATATAAATCAACATAAGTTAATGGAAAATTAAATTTGATGTTCAATACACTGTAATTCCTGCCTTATATATCCCATGACTGTAGATTTCCTAAAATGGGTTAATTTTATATGATGAAATGTCATACTAGACATAAAAACTCTTTTGTATTCTTTTATAACTATTATTTAGGAGTAGGAATTATCTAATTTCTCCTCTAATTGGTGAATTTTTTTTTTACTATGTTTGAAAGTAATTTTCTTGTATAATTTGTTTTCATAGATATACATAAAAATTAACAGTTGGAAATTGGAGAAATGGAATCAACCTGTACTTTGCAGTTTACACAATATTTCATTTACTTGTCATTATGACTCTACTGTACTGGATTGTATTCTGTCCTCCCAAAATTCATGTCAACCTAGAACCTGTAAATGACACCCTATTTGGAAATAGGGACTTTGCAAATGTAATCAAGTTGAGTTTAGACTGAGTTAGGGTGAGGTCTAAATCCCGTATGACAGGTGTCTTTATAAGAAAAGGGAAATTTCAATACAGACACATAGGGATAATGCCTTATGATAACAGAGGCAGAGACTGGCATGCTGCATCTCCACAGGAAGGACTGCCAAGGATTGTCAGCAACCACCAGAAGCCAGGAAGGCGCCAAGGCGAATTCTTCCCTAGGACCTTTAGAGAGGGTGTGATCCTACCAACACCTAGATTTGGAACTTCTAGGGTTCAGAACTGGGAGGAAATAAACTTATGTTGTTTAAAGCCACCCAGTTTGTGGGAATGTGTTGTAGCAGGCCTAAGAAACTAATACATCTAGAAAGAATTTTACTCAAATTGATTGATAAAGCATCTGTGGAAGAAATGAGTATTTCTGACTGCCTAATTTGTGAGAGTGTTTTATATAATTTATTATGCAATAATAATCTGCAAGGCAGATATTAGTATTTACATTTTAAAAACTAAAGAGGCTCCAAAAAGTTAAGAACGTTTACTGTAGTCACTCACGTCTTTTCATTTCAAAGCCTTAAGTTTTTTCCCTTACTTCAAGCAGCCTTGTGAAGTAGTGCAAACTGTTAACAGGAGGAGTTCTAGCTCCATCTGGTTACCTCTCTGTAGGAGTTAGTGTACAAAGGATTTGTGTTAGGTGAGATGTCAAGTAAGCTAACTTCTAATTCTTTTCCAATTCTGAGGTCCTAGAAAAGATCCACCGGGTCACACAGAATTCTAGAATACTATTGGATTTTAGAGCCCCTATTAAAACCCAGGCCTCTGAACCAAAACACACAGACTGCATCCCTGTGGAACACATGAAGTGGAGAGGCAGCACTGCTGAGAACTTGTCATTCAGTTCATTTGATCCCTGATGACTTTGCTGTACTCTGTAAAGGCACAGCAAAGGGTTCTTGTTCTGTACATTGCCAACTGAGGTAATGACTTTTAAAAGTCATCAGTTTCTAAATGGAAATTCTCATATATCTAAATTCTTCTTTATTATGTATCTAACCAATATCAAAATTCTTACATCTGTGTAACATAAAATGTACGACTGGACTATGAGTCAGAAGACCACAATTCTAATTTTGGATTTGCCATGAATTAGCAAATGATGCAATCTCTTTACTTCCATAGCCATATCTATAAAATGAGACAGAGATCATTACTTGTTCAGCAGACATTCATTGAGCTTCAATATGGATCAGGCGCTGAGAACAGCCCCCTTAATGATAGAAGGCATAGAGTGGAGAAGGCAAATATGTTGATTGGTGTTGTGCCATCTGTATTTTTGTTAAATGTTTGTATCATTTCCTATCCTGACATTCTGTAATGTTTTGTATATATGGAAAAACATTTCCTAAACTATATTCTACTGTTGTATTATTTAACCAGAACCATTTCAAAAAGATCTTTCTCTCCATTTGTTTTTCATTCCCATAGATATTTGGATAAGAAGGATAGGGCAGACCATAACTCACTGACAAACACAAAACTGTTCAATATGGCAGAGTCAAAATTTAAAACCAACATTTGAGTAAATATTTATCAAGTCTATTTAAGTATGTAGAATATCCCAAGTTAGAGTGGTAGCAAATGACACAATTTCCAGATCAAAATAAAAACAAAAAAGAATTTTTAACCACCTCTAGGCTCAGGCTAATTTACAAAATGAAAGGAGAACTTGTAAAATTTGAGTTAACACTTCAGGTCAAATTGGGCCAAAATGAAGGCTTACAAATAATGTTTTTTGTTCTTCTTCAGTTTATTTATTTTATTTATTTATTTTTGGCTGTGTTGGGTCTTCGTTGTTGCTGCGCACGGGCTTTCTCTAACTGTGTCAGGCGAGGGCTACTCTTCATCTTCGTTGTGGTGCCCGGGCTTCTCATTGCAGTGACTTCTCTTGTTGCGGAGCACAGGCTCTAGGCACGTGGGCTTCAGTAGTTGCAGCACGTGGGCCCAGTAGTTGTGGCTCACAGGCTCTAGAGCACAAGCTCAGTTGTTGTGGCACACGGGCTTAGTTGCTCCGTGGCATGTGTGATCTTCCCAGACCAGGGCTCGAACCCATGTCCCCTGCATTGGCAGGCGGATTCTCAACCACTGTGCCACCAGGGAAGCCCCACAAATAATGTTTAGATGACATCTTTCCTCATAGTTCCAAGATTCCTGGTATATGAAGAGATTGAATTCTCGTTGCCTTCATGAAACTAAGAGTTAGAACAAGAAGGTACCTGAAGAAAAAATCATCTAGTTTAATTCCTCAGATAAAATGCCTGAAGTCTAGAGTGGGTTAGAGACTTGGTCGGCATTTACCTCATAAAAAAGCCAAGAATATTCATGAAGGACACTGTGCATTCCCATCTTTATTCAGGTTGAATATAATAATCTATTTTCTGTCCGTTAGTCTTGTAAGAGGAAGAAGTTTTTTTTTAAACTACTTTTTCCATATGTCTGTATTTATCTATTGAGAGTTATACATTTTACTATAAAATTCAGAGAACTCTTTCTATAACTCTTCCCAGTATAACAATACCATTTTCTGATCCTTCAGTCAGAAGGATCAGAATTGAATTTGATTGAGTTGGGTTGAGTTAGATTAATTCAAGAGATTCTCCCTCCCTGTCTCCCCTTAGCTCTCTCTCTCTCTCTCTCTGTCTCTCTCTGTCGCTCTCTCTCTCTGTCTCCTCCTTCCTTCCCTTCCTCTCTCCCTCTCTGTCTCCTTTCTTTTTGCATAGATATAACTGTTGTGTATATTTCATAGCTACTTGTTGGCATCTTTCTTACTTTATATTCATTTTGGGCAGTTTACGCTTTTAACTACTTTAGATATGATGAAATACCATAAGAAAAAACTATTAAGATTTTTTCCTTGCCTTTTAATGAAAAAAATCAGAAATCATACAACAAAATCTTTTTAAGACAATTTGCCCTACATAATCATCCCGAAAGATTCAAATGGCTTAATAGCTGATCATACATTTTCAAATCTAAGGCAATCAATGAATAAATCCAGGCTGAGATCAGCTTGAACTTACTTCATAAGCCAACAGCCACATTTCACATACAGATAAAAATCTGATTATGAAAAATAGTATTCAGTGAAATGTGTCACTTGAATATGCCCAAAGATTGTATTGACTAAATGTTTACATATGTATCCTGGTAAGATGGCATATTGCCAACAAAATGATTTGGCTATGTTTTCAATTTGTCTATCTTTGGAGTTTCCAAAATCAACTGACTGAAAGATTATTATCATAGCTAGTCATTTAATGACTGAAAGTTTCACTTAAATTCACATTTTAAAGATAAATCTGAATCCAGTCAAGTCATTATAGATTCAGAACTGTGGACAAACTTCCCCAAGCTTAATGTGCTAGGAAATGAAGACTATTACTATTTTAATAAAGGTCTTCAAAATAAATGTTAAACAAGGAAGACATACAGAGATTGCCCAAACCAGGTGGAAATCATTATCAAACTAGCCTTTAAATGATATATGAAATTATATATCTTTAAAAATAGTAGATTGTAGATTTTACGTTAGTAACATCTTTGCCATGTTAAGTTTTTCTAATTCAAAAGCAGAGTATAAAGTTGACCCTAATAACCTTGCTGATATATGGGATAGAATATAAAATTCATGGCCTACTGGAAGATGTCAAGATTTTATTATAATTCACATTCTAGCCCTGTCACTCTGAGTATCAGGCAAATCCTTAAACTTTGTGTTACTTCACTTTCCTCTTCTGCAGAAAAGATTTAATAATAATTCCCACCCACCTATTAGTGTTATTACAAGATTTATTGTGACACCTGGCACAACCTAGGTCCTTAAATGTCTGAGAAACACTGACGAACGTGTTTAAGAGTTAAAGAGTAAAGCAGTATGTAAATAATGTGTCTATCTACCTAAATATTTATCTATTTTCTAAGTATTGAGGCAGACATATATGCTGCTTCAGGTTCTCTGAAGCCCTTTTGAGTACATTTTCTCTTAATTTCATATCTGAAGCAACAGCAGGAGATCCCTGAAAGAGGCACTTGATGCCTGCATGGCCCACCCAGCTCCAGGGAACACCTGGGTTCTTTCAGCTTTCACTTGGGACCATGCACTAAAGTGTAGAGTTCAGTGATTTGTAGATGAGGTTAATACACCTATGTTCTTAAGACAGGTAATTAATCCCTTGACTTTTACAACAGTAAACACACATAGACATACATGTTATTTTACGTGCTTAAATATGTGAAAACAGAGGTCAAGGGCTGTGAAGAGATTTTTTACTATATTTGAAAACCAAGGTAGTCTGCTCGAGTTCCATCGATATTGTGTTGAAATAAGACCTATGACTTCTGGGTCAGAAAACAAAATGTTATAACTCACAGCCCAGCAGGAACCATGAGCTTTATGTTCACATTGGTTCCCTTGTCCCCAAGTCCCACGGGAGTGATGCAGCGCGGGTCCAGGTGGATGCTGGGTGCACAATAGGTTTGTGTCACAGCTGAGGAGCATCAGACTTTTATAAGAGGACTTTAAATCTGCTTAACTTTTGTCCCAAAGGGAAACATTGTGTGTCTTTCAAGACTGTTCACTATACAAACATCCTTGAAAAGATAGTGCAGAAAAAAACTTTGTTAGTTCTCAGGCTCTCGAGATGTGCAAAAATGAAGGTCCCATTGAGAACTGTATTGTGAGAGGAGGTTACAGACATCCCTCATCCCTAAATACTTCAATGTATACCTCCTAAGATTGAGGACATTCTCCTTCATGGCTACATTGCCATTATCACTCCTAAGAAAATTAACATTAGTAATCAATTTTTTAAAATTCCTTGTTAGGTTTCCTCTTTTGCTAGAATCTTTGGCACATGCAAGTATATATAATGTGACTAACTTACTAATTCATTAGTGTTATATTTAGAGTTCTCTAGTGAGAAGCGATCATTTGTAAATACATTTAAGATCCCTGCTGTATCTGATGGCATCATAAGAAAGGGTTGAATAGGCAAAACTTGTTTTTGCTAGGAAAGAAATAAAGTGTGATGTTGAAACGTGGTTGCAAATACAATAATAGCAACATCAATAATAATAGCTGGCATTTTATACAGCTCTTATTATGTACTGGGCACTATGCCAAGGTTTTACATCATTTACTTAGTTCATTCTTGTTAGCAGTCCCATGAAGTTTTCATAAGATGAAAAAATTAAAGTAACTTTCTCAAGGTCAGTGAGTAAACGGCAGAATCAGAACCTGGGCTCCAGTCTGGATAATTCTGCAGCCCTTGCTCTCAACCACTATGCCATATTATACTGTTCACCCTCTGCTGGCATGAGTTTGCCAGTATGTGCTTGCTTGTATTCCATTAGCACAAATCACTTCCACAAAGATATCCACTCTTTGAAGGTGGGCCTATATATCTCTTGGCTTTGGTAGCTTCCCACATCTTCTAGAGGCATCACAATATTTAAGACTTTTACATCTTTACTGTGTTAAGTTTTTCTAATTCAAAAGGAGAGAATAAAGTTGACCCTCATAACCTTGCTGATTTATGGGTTAGAATATAAAATTCATGGCCTATTGGAAGATGTCAAGATTTTTTTTTTTTTTTTTTTTTTTTTTTGCAGTACGCGGGCCTCTCACTGTTGTGGCCTCTCCCGTTGCGGAGCACAGGCTCCGGACGCGCAGGCTCAGTGGCCATGGCTCACAGGCCTAGCCGCTCCGCGGCATGTGGGATCTTCCCGGAGCGGGGCACGAACCCGTGTCCCCTGCATCGGCAGGCGGACTCACAACCACTGCGCCACCAGGGAGGCCCTCAAGATTTTATTATAATTCATTCTAGCCCTGTCACTCTGAGTGTCAGGCAAATCCTTAAACTTTGTGTTGCTTCACTTTCCTCTTCTCCAGAAAAAATTTAATAGTAATTCCCACCCACCTTTTAGTGATATTACAAGACTTATTGTGACACCTGGCACAACCTAGGTCAAGAGAGAGGCAACGTGGTATCAGAAGAGACTATTTCAAAGTCCTCAGAGACCTGAGGCCTGGAGTCAAACAAAACAAATTCAAATCCCAGCTTATCACTTAACTTGTGGGAGCTTGGCGGGTCAGCTAACCTCTGTATGATGACTCTTTTGCAAAACGTGGATGATAGTGCCCCTCTGTCCTGGAGCAAAGTCAAAGATAAAAGCATGTCATGGATGATTCTTCACTCAACACTTCTCTCTGGGGAGTGCCTGACCCCAACTTCCCCAGAGGGAGAGTCAGAACAGCAAGAACAACCAAACTTCAGGCATGGGTGTCGCTCAGTCTCAGGACAAATGAGTATGTACAAGGCCCCAGAAGACTGAGTGTCTCATTTAGCCTGTCCTTGGCTCCCTTCAGGCAGCTCTGATAACAAGCAAAAACCACAGATATGAAACAGCATTGTTCATTGACTCTGGGGGTGAATCAACGGGTGTCCCGTGCTCAGAAGCACTCCTAAGAACACTGACTCAAACATTTCTCCTTCGTGACTATATTCTTTTTCTGTGTTAAATACTTTTTAATGAACTCCCCATCCTCTGATCTTGTGGAGTGGATGCAGCCACAACTGACTTTGCCTCTAATTACTGTTCACTTCATTTGCCTCAGTCTTGCCTCTAATATGCCACAGACATAAGACTTGGGGGGAGGAGTGGGGACTCCCACTGCCAGTGAAACTGTGATTAGCATATGGGCAAAAGAACTCCAGTTTGAACCCCTGGTCTAACTCCAACCATGTTCTGGGCTTTCCTTGCCCTTATGGTTGATCAGTTCTGCCTACTTACAAGTGACTAACATTAGAAGAAGGTAAAAGTTTCCACATGATCCACTAGCTACTGCTAGTTTTTTTCTTTCCCCTCTTTGCTCTTAATATACAGGGATAGCTGTTTCTGAAGACTATTCCCTTGGGGGTGATTTCAACCTCCTTAAACAAAAAAGGATCCTAGGAGGTACCTCCTCAGAGAATAATCTCTAATAAGGTTTATTGTTCTCCATGATTGGTAAGAAAACTCACAATGCTTAACCCCAAACTTGGGGTGACTCATGCCTTCTCTCAGTCATGATGG
This sequence comes from Hyperoodon ampullatus, assembly GCF_949752795.1. Lineage (NCBI taxonomy): Eukaryota > Metazoa > Chordata > Mammalia > Artiodactyla > Ziphiidae > Hyperoodon > Hyperoodon ampullatus. The sequence goes on from NC_136922.1 coordinate 70,248,568, forward strand.
CCTTTCAACACTCCTGAAAATCGGATGAGGAAATCTTTCCCAAAGGACCACATGGGGAAATGTCATCATGAGTTTGACATGTTGGATTATTCCACCATTTTCTTCCACGAGATTCTGGAACACATTACACAAATGAGGTACACCACAGGCACCAACACAGGTTTCCCACAGCAACTTCAGTTACATATGTGCTTGGCATACATTTGATGACTTGGATTCCAGGAATGGACTTTTAAGAGGAAAGTAGAAAGCAATGATATAAATTTGGAAGTGAAAGTGTGACCATCTAATCCAATAGTTTTAAACATTTTTTAAGCCATACCTTCCTTTGTTCAAATAAAATATTATGTGGAAGTTCAAGAGAAAAATAGATTGAGGAAGAAGCACTCCAGTGGAAATAGGGTGCCTGTGATTCTGGTGATGGAGGAGACCAGGACTCTTGTCCAGTCAGCACTCTCTTCTTGCAATTCAATCCCCCTCCCCACAGGTGGTGAGCTCTGAAGAATTCCTAGAGTTCCATGGAGGAGAGTTTGGAAATTGTTGATCTAATCAGCTCTCTGTTCCATTATAATTCACCAAATATTTGTTGAGCATCTCCTACATTGCTGATACTCCACTAAGTGCTTAGGATACAGAAGAGACTGTGGTTCCAACCTTCAAGGGGCTTACATTCCAGAGAGGATTTATTGCATAATTTAATTTAATGTGCTCAATATTCTGATTAAAATTTGCTTGGCATGTGGGACTGCAGAGACATGCAGTCTGGGAACTGTAAGGAAGGACTTTCTGTAGAAGTTGATCTGATGGTTAATTTGTTAGAATAAAACCACACTGGAAACATAAACAGGACCCAGAATTTAACTGATTGGTGTAGAGTTAAGAACCTTGGCTTTGGGGTCAGGCTGACTGGGCTTTACTTCCAGCCCACTGTTTACCAAGTGGGTCAACTTGGGCTAGAGTGACTTAACCTCAGTACTCAGTCATAAAATGGTGGTCACACTTGACTCAGGGTGTTCCAAATATTAAAGTAGATCATGTCTGCACAGTGCTGGATCTCACTCCCTGAGCATGGTAGCTATTGAAGACTCTTCTGTCTTCTATCCCTCTCCCACCTCAAGCCCATGATGTTGGGTGAAAGAAAAACTAGTTTCTATGCATAGTGCCACTAAAGAGGAAACTATCCTTTTAAAAAAAATATTTTAAGATGCTGCTGTTTCAAAATTTGGCACTTCATGACCTTTTGGGTTGAAGAATAAATGTTTCAAAAAGTACAGCCTTCTGGAATTGCTACTGACACTGCAGAAAAGCTTTTGAGCATTTAGAATCTTTTACCTGCCCTCTAAGCTTGGTTGTTTGAGAATATGCCTGATGTCATGCGTCATTTCTGCAGTGTTTTCTCCTATAATTTAAGAGGCACATAAATTCAGGAGCAAAGGTGATCCACAATAAAATGAAGTGGTAATTGATACACACACACCCCCCTCATTACTCCTTAATGTGATTTAACTGTGAACATGTACATATCTTCCATAACAGGGCAATTTAAATTCTTTATATATTTTAATCACGTCTGGAAGAGATGAAATGGTTGAATTACTATCAACTTCTTTTTTAAAGAAACTGTTTAGAAGTAGGTAACAGGTGGATGTATTGGGCTGTGTTTCAGACTGGAACAGTTGCTGTTTTCTTTTCAGTTATTCCAAATTTATTACCATGACTGGAAATAACACTCTACGAAGGGGACTTCCCCTTATCTCTGTGTATGGAGAAGATGAGTGATGTTTTCATGTTGCTACATTTCATGTTTCTTATGATTGACTGATGAGGATTTCATTTGCTGTTGTTTTTTTCTCCAGTTCCCATCAGTTTGAAATAGATGTTGAAAGATGCCTCTAGGTATATCTTGTTTCCTGTCGACCTCTTTTTTGCCTCCAGGTTTCTATGCATGTCCTTATTAAATAAATGTTTGTAAAAGTAACCTTACCATTCTGATTTTCCACTGCAACTTTACTAGATAGATTCTTCATCATTTATTATCATCTACCGAACATGCCTCAAGCCTTTTATTTGAATCTCATGATGCTTGCTCAGGGGAAAAATAAATGAACCTACTACTAACAGAAGCTTTAAAGGGATTTGGCTTTACTTGGTGCATGCTTTCTTCTTTGTGTTTTTCAAGAGGAAGAAACAACCTGTTCTGGAGGGAATTACCAGCTAGATTTTAATTTGCACCTCTTTCCAGAGTGCCTGAAATTCACACATCCTCATCCAAGTTTTCTTAGCTTTATTTTAAAAGCTTGGCTTAAAAAAATTCTTCACTTGCATTTTCTTTTCTCCATCTACTGTCTGACCTAAATGACACAGAACAATATCTTAAGTGGCTGACTCTAGGGTTCATTTCACAATGGAGTACACTTAGCATCCAGTCCAATGACATTTCAGAACTTCTTTCATATTGGTCTTCCATTTGGGATCACGCAGAAACAATACAGCTGGGTTCAGTCCAGCCTATTCCAGGAAATGTGGCTCCTAAGCATAAGTGGGCAGCAAAATACCTGTTTACAGTAAATGCATACTTTGCGAATATTTCATAAACACTGTCAAAGTAGAGAGAAAAACATTCTGATGAAAAAACATCTGTTCATCCCAGAGAGTTCCCATCACTCCTCTATAATTCCCACTGGGGATTGTTCTGAGAACTAGATTCATTTACTTCTTGATTGTCATACACTTTCTCGCAGCAAAATTGTGAGCCAGACTAAATTTTAGGTTTCAAGGGTTCACAAGTAAGTACCCTGCACTCAAAATAAAGAAGCAGTTTGTTAGCTCTTTCTCATGCAGCTTGCTCCACTATGTCTTATTGTTAGTGCTGTGCTTGTTGAAAACATAGGTAAAAGTCAATCAGGACATCCCTTTTAAAAAACTATCTATATGTCTATTTGTTTGGCAGATCATTCAACAATGAGGCTGTTACAAACCTTGGAGGTGAGATGTTTTTCTATGATGTGGTGAACATTTTTAATGTTCTCGTACATCTGGAATTTGTTTTAATGTTTGTTAAAAACCTTGGAGGTGAGATGTTTTTCTATGATGTGGTGAACATTTTTAATGTTCTCATACATCTGGAATTTGTTTTAATGTTTTCTCTTTTATCCGCATACTAGAAACAAACGTTGGGATAAATAGCTATGACTCTCTTTATGACTTTATGCTATGTAATATGCTATGGTACTGAAAGGACACCACTGGGAAGGAGTATACATTAACATAATTAGGTCCATTCCTTCATGCAACAAATTATGTTATGTGCATACTATGTACTAGGCACTATATGAGATATTGAGAGACTAGGCGTGCACAAGAAAATTTTTTATTCAGGGCTTTCTCAACAAAAGGGAGATCAAAAAGTGAGTCAACAGTGACCAAACGGAGTGAAGAATGTTTTGTTAGAGCTATGAATTGTTGATCTGGGAGCACTGCAGCAGCAACTAACTCAGCCTGGGAGTAGCATCTCGGGGAAAGGACAGATGACACTGATCATTGAAAGACAAAGAAGACTTTCAGGGACCACTGGGGATAACAAGCTTTGATATAATGTAAACTAGAATGTAGAGTATGTGGTGAAAGAAATTGGAAATAGATGGTAGATAGAGTTGTGATAAAGGAGACTGTAGAGGGAGACAAGCCATTTCATGAAAGGACACCAATATGATTTAAAGACTTTAGGTATTAGTCTGAGAACTCTGGGGAAGCACTAGGGATTGTTTCTTTCCCGTTCTCTCCATTCCTCTCTCCCTTCCTCCCTCGTTCTGTTCTATTCTATTCTATTCTCCCTTCTCCTCCCCTTCTCCTCCCCTCCCCTCCCCTATATAAAAAAACCATACATCATTAAAGGGTACAATTTGAAAAAATTTTCAAGGATCTATATGCTCATAAAACCATCAATGCAATTAAAATAATGAACATATTCATCACCCCTAAAATCTCCTCCTGCCCCTTTGTAATCTGTTTCCTCACTGTAGGTTTGCATTTTCTAGAAGTATATATAAAAGAAATGATAGAGTATGTACATTTTAGGTCTAGACTTTCACTCAGCATAATTATTTTGGTATTCATCTATGTTGCATAATACTGTATGAATATGCCACAATTTGTTTATCCATTTACCTACTGATGGGAATTTGTGTTGTTTTGGTTTGTTGCTATTATAAATAAAGCTGCTATAACCATTTTTGCACAAGTATTTGTGTGCAAATATGGTTTAATTTGCCTTGAGTAAATACCTACGAATGAAATAGACAATATGGGGCTTCCCTGGTGGCTCAGTGGTTGAGAGTCTGCCTGTCAATGCAGGGGACACGGGTTCGTGCCCTGGTCCGGGAAGATCCCACATGCCGCGGAGCAGCGGGGCCCATGAGCCATGGCCGCTGAGCCTGCACGTCTGGAGCCTGTGCTCCGCAACGGGAGAGGCCACAACAGTGAGAGGCCTGTGTATCACCAAAAAAAAAAAAGAAAAAAAAAAAAAAGAAATAGACAATATGATAGGTGCTTTGTTTTTTAAGAAACTATCAATCTGTTTTCTAAAGTGTTTCCTTTTACATTTTCTCCAGCAGTGTGTGAGAGTTCTAGTTGATTCACATCTCCACCAACACTTGGTATAGTCAGGTTTTTAAATTTTAACTATTTTAGTGGATATGTAGTGGTATATCATTTTGGTTTTAACTTGCATTCCACTAATGCCTAATGATGTTGAACATCTTTTCCTTTGCATATTTGCCATTGGCATATCTTTGGTTAAGTTTCCATTCAGATCTTTTGATCATTTGCTTTTCCTTATTATTGATTTTAGAGAGTTCTTTATATATTTTGGATACAGGTCCTGTATCATAAATGTGATTTGCAAATCTTTTCTCCCGATTTGTGACTTTTCATTTTCTTAGCAGCATCTATGAAAGAGCAGAATTTCTTAATTTTGAGTATAATTTTTTAATATTTTCTTTTATGGGCTATGCTCTTGGTATTCTATCTAAGAAGTCTTTGTCTAAACCAATGTCATGGAAATTTTTTGCTGTGTTTCTTTCCAAAGTTTTAAATTTTTTTAGTTTAATGTTAAAGTATTGATTGATTTTTAGTTAGTTTTTATATTAGAAGCCTTTCATCAGGTTTAGGAAGTTCCCTTTTTTTTTTTTCAAGTTGCCTGAGAGTTCTTATGAAGAACAGACATTAGATTTTGTCAAATGTTTTTTCTGCATCTATTGAGATAGTCCTTTGTGGTTTTTTATTTAGTTTGTTGATGTGGTGAAGTACATTGATTCTCAAATGTTAAACCACGCTTGTACTTTCAAGATGAACCCAACTTGAGCATGATGTAGTAGACTTTTTATATATTTTGAATTTGATCTGCTAAAATGTTAAATTTTGCATCTATGTTTATGAGAGATTTGGGGTTGTAATTTTCTTGTAACATCTTTGTCTAGTTTTGATATCAGGGTCATGTTGTTATCTTAGAATAAATTTGAAAATATTTCCTCCTCTTCAGTTCTCTATTTATATAAATTTGGTATTTTTTCTTCCTGAAAATTTGGTATCCATCACAACTGAGGCTATCTGGACCTGGATTTTCCTAGTGAGAACTTTTAAGCTGGAAGTTCAATTTACCTGCTATTTAGGGCTATTTGGATTATTTCATTCTTCTTGTGTAAGTTTTGGCAGTTTGTGTCTTTCAAGGAATTGGTTCATTTCATTCAGGTTACTGAATTTTTTGTGTACTTATGTTTATACTATTTCCTTATTATCTTTTTAACATCTGTAGAATCTGTAATGATGTCACCTCTTTAATTTGTGATGTGTTTATTCTTTTTCCTCATTATTCTGGTTAAAAGTTTACAATTTTATTGATTTTTTTCAGAGAACTAGCTTTTAGTTTTATTGATTTATTTTCAATATAGTGATTTCTACTCTTTATTATTTCCTTTCTTCTGCTTACTATCTAGTTAATTTGGTCTTCTTTTTCTGGTTTCTTAGGGTGATGCTGAAGCTACTAATTCAAGATCTTCTTTCACTAGTGTAGGCGTTTAATGCTATAAATTCCTCTCTATTGTTTTAGCTTCTTTTCACAAATTTTGTTATGTTGTGTTTTCATTTTAATTCAATTGAATAATTGTTAAAATTTCTCTTAATTTCTCCCTTGATCCCAGAGTTATTTTGAATGTGTTGTTTGGTTTTCAAATTTGGGGGAGTTTTTTTTTTTCAGATATTTTTCTACTGTTGCTTTTTGATCTGATTACATTTCGGTTTGAAAATATATTTTGCTTGGTTTGAATAATTTTAAATTTATTAAGATTTGTTTTATGCCCTAGAATATGGTCTATCTTAGTACATTTTCTGTGAGTGCATCCAAGAATTTGCATTTTGCTATAGCATGGTGAAGATTTCTGTAAATGTCAGTTTGCTCAGGTTGGTTGATAGTGCTGTTTACTTATTTTATTCTTACTGACTGTCTACTTGTCCTGTCAATTAATTGAGAGATGGATTTTGAAATGTGTGACTATAACTATGGATTTATTTCTCTTTGTAGTTGTGTTGGTTTATGCTTCATGCATTTTGAAGTTCTGTTATCAGTTTCAAATATTTAAGTTTCTAGGGGTCCTCTTAATGAATTGATTTCTTCATCCCTATGAAATAATAACCTTTCTTTTTTCTACACTGGTTATATTTTTTTACTGTAAAATTCATATTGTCTGATAATATTTTGATCATTCCAGCTTTCTTTTGAATTCTGTTAGCTTGACATATCTTTTCCTATTATTTTATTTTTAATTATATCTTAATATTAATATTTTAAGTACATTTCTTGCAGATAGCCTATGGTTGAATCTTGTTTTATTATCCAATCTGATGATCTCTAACTTTTATTTAGGGTTTTACATAATGTATATTTAATGTGACTTCTGGTGTGGTTGGGTTTAATCTACCATTTTGCTATTATTTTCTCATTTTCCCATATGTCTTTGTTTCCTTTTCATTATTTTCTTCCTTCTTTTGGATTGAATAATTTATGATTCCATTAAATCTCCTTTATTTTCTTAAAAGATAAATCACCTTGTTTCTTTTCTTTCTTTTTTTTTTTTAGTTGTTGCTTTGGGTTTATTGTATACATCTTTAAAATAACATAGTCTAATTCTGACTAACTTTGAACATTATTCCATTCACATATAATGTAAGAATTTTATAATACTTTACTCCATTTCCTTCCTCCTGGTCTTTTTATTATTGTTGCCATAAATTATGTCCACTATGATTTAGTCTCTTAATACTTTGTTATTTTCTCTTCTTGGGTCATTTATATTTCAAAGAATAGTGATTATCTTACATTTGCTCACATATCTACCATTTCTAGTGCTCTTCATTTCTTTATGTAGATCCAGATTTCCAGCCAGCATCATTTTCCTCCTGCTTGAGACATTTCTTTAACTTTTTTTTTTAAGTGAGGGTTTGCTGGTAATGACTTACATGAAATTTGTATATCTAGAAAAATTTTTTATTTTATTTTAATTTCTGAGATACATTTTCACTAGCTAAGGAATTCTAGATTGGTAGATTTTTTTTCTTTCTCTAATTTAGAGATGTTGTTAGTGCTCTTCTGGTTAGTATTATTTCTGATAAGAAATCTGTCATCTTCATTTCTCTGTACACAATTTGTTTTCTTCTCCCTCCCCCAAACTGGCCTTCTTGATTTTTTAATTTTTCACTGGTTTTAAACAACTTGTTCTTTTATATCCCAATGTTGTTTTCTTTATATTTCTTATGCTTGGGGTTCATTAAGCTTGTTGAATGTATTTGCATTTTCCTCAAATTTGGAAACATTTTGACCATTATTTTTATCAATATTTTTCTGCATGCACCCCCCCACTTCCTCTGGGGACTCCCATTACATCTATGTTAGACTGCTTGATGTTACTCCATAGTTCAGAGATTCTCTGCTCATTTTTTGTCACTCATTTTTCTCTGTGCTTTATTTTGAATAATTTCAATTGCTAAGTTTTAAGTTCACTAACCTTTTGTTGTCTTTAATCTGTTATTAATCCCATTCAGTATATTTTCATCTCAGACATTGTACTTTTTCTCTCTACAAATTAGGTTTGAGTCTTTTTCATATCATCTGTATTTTTGTTTAATATATTTACTATTTCCTTTACTGTCCTGAACACATGGAATATAGTTATAATAGCTGTTTTAATGTTCTTGCCTAAAATTTCTATCATCTGCATAATGCAGTTTTTCATTTATTGATTTTTCTCTTCAGTGTAGGTTATACTTTCCTGTTTATTTGTATGTTTGGTAATTTTTTATTAGATGACAGAAATTGTAATTTTACTTTATTGACTGTCGAGGAATTTTCATTCATAAAATGCATTCTTGAACTTTGTTCTGGATCATAGTTAAATTACATGGAAATCATTTAATCTTTTTGGAACTTGATTTAAATCTTTGTTGGGCGAGGCCAGATTAATGTTTCCTCAAACTTTTTTTTTCTTTTGCCCACTTATGAGGCAAAAATTCTTCTTCCCTACTTTTTTGTAAGATTTTGTAAGATTTTTAGGATTTTCTACAAAATTCTACTTTACCTGATACTCAGAATTATCAGTTATTCTATTCTGGCTCATGGGAACTATATTTTTCCCAGCTCTGTTTGTGCTGCAAAGATGCTTTTTCCCTGTTATCTTTTCAGGCAGCTCTTTCCTTGGCCTCAGATAGTTTCTTTCCATGTGTATGCTGATCAGAACATTGATGAGTACTCAAGGGGTTCCCTCTACATATATCCAGAGTCTTCTCTCTTTGCAGCTCTCTTCTCTGTAGTACTCTATTCTGTAAACTCCAGTCACACTGACCTCCCTGAACTCTCAACTCCATCTACTCCATTCTGTAAGAGCTCCAGATTTTGCTTGGGTTTCCCTGTCTTGGGTCACAGCCTGGAAACTCTTCCCAAGCAATAAAGTCGGGCAATCATAGGGATTACCTCTTTGGTTTCCCTATCTCAGGCATAACTGTTCTGTGCTATATGATGTCCAATGTTTTTAAATGTGTTTTACATATTTTGTTGAGTGTTTTAATTTTTTCAAGCAGGAGAGTTAATTAGGTACCTTCCTTCTATCCTGATACAGAGGTCCCACAATAGATTTTTAAGAAAGGAAGTGAATCATTTTTGAATTTGAATGCTAACTATAGCTCAATGTAGATTGTAGATTTTAGAGGAGACTGGTTAAAATAACCTTTATAATAATGCAGAAAAAATAATTATGTGAACCAGATTGCAGAATGTAACAGTTAGAACATTAGGTAATTAAGAATTTTGCCGGCATTTAAAAGTAGAGTTTAATATATATGGAATCTAAAAAAAAGAAAAGAAAAAATGGTTCTGGAATCCAAAAAATATAAAAGAAAAAATGGTTCTGATGAACCTAGGGGCAGGACAGGAATAAAGATGCAGATATAGAGAATGGACTTGAGGACACAGGGATGGGGAAGGATAAGCTGGGATGAAATTAGAGTGTAGCACTGACATATATACACTACCAAATGTAAAATAGAGAGTTAGTGGGAAGCAGCTGCATCGCATGGGGAGAGCTTGGTGCTTTGTGACCACCTAGAGTGATGGGATAGGGAGGGTGGGAGGGAGACACAAGAGGGAGGAGATACAGGGATATATGTATATGTATAGCTGATTCACTTTGTTATAAAGCAGAAGCTAACACAGCATTGTAAAACAATTATACTCCAATAAAGATGTTAAAAAAATAAAAAACAAAAAATAATAAAAATAGAGTTTACAAGGACCAAATGGCATAATTGAAAACATGTTATGATATAACATTACATTTTTAAAAGCAGTGTACTGAATCATTTATATTACACATTACTAAGTGAAAAAAGAAACCTGCTATAAAACTCTATATTTAGGAAAGAAAAGGAGTAGTAGAAATATTACATAGCATTTTACCTATTACATAGTAAAATCACAAGCGATTATATTTCTTGCTGTTTTCCTGTACTTTCTGAATTTTATTTGATAGCATTATTTTTATTACAAGAAAACAAACTTTTAAAGTTTTTTACAACCTAGAATAAATAGTATTTGATATTAGTGAATAAATATGAAGCAGGGGATTAGGTTAACTCTTGGGACTGGGATGAATAACTAATCTAAAACGTACTGAGGGTAAAGCAGCTCTGTGAGAGAAAATATTGTGTTTATATATAAACGTTTTGAATTTGAAGTACTTGAGGGATACTTAGGTAGAAATGTCTAGCAGGGCATTGGTTTCAAGTTTCTGAAACTCAGAAACAAGCTGTTGGCCAAAAATACACATTTGGGAGTCACTAATTTTATTTGAAGTTACAGGTTTAGGTGAGGTTACCTAAATGTCATAATTATTATGATTTTATCATAATATTTTAAATTTAACTCCCTAAATGGGCAAAGTACTCTATTAAAATAATAATTAAGCAAATGCCCTGCATATTTGCCTTATAATAAATTACAGAATAATTATGTATATTTTTTATAATGTAAGTGCTTTCAGCATCATAGTGCTGTTGGTTAATTTGGTCATTTCCCAAGTATTAAAAAGACTCCAAATTTAGAAACTGAGAAAAAAATTGTAGAATGATAGTGCCTTATTAAGAAGTTTTATGTATATCATACCTTTGGATGCCCACTGTACTCTAAGCTTTTTGAAATCCAATCAATCAAATCAATGTGTCTGAATTCTTCTAGCACAGAGTCTGGTACATAGTAGAAACTCAATAAATATCTGTTAAATGTGTGACAAAGACTGTGTAGCAGTTGAATGAGACTGGAGATTAAGTATATATAGAAAATAATATCTACCTGGCTGTTGTTTCCTGCCCACTTTTTCTCTTTTCTTCCTCATTACACACATTCTCTTTAACCATTTCATGTAAAGACTGAAAGAATGAAGCATGTTTTTTCCAACATTTTACTACGTGTATTTTCAGACATGGGGTAAAGTTGAAAGAATTTTACAGTGACCATATATATATATATATATATATATCCACCATTAAATTGGTTTTTACTATTTTATCATTGTTTTAGTACATTTGCTTTATCATATATCTATCCATTTATCTCTCCCTCTATTAATCCTTAGTACATTTTATTTCTTGGTACACTTCAAGTAAATTGAAGATATCAGTTCAACTCCTGTTAAATACTTCAGCATAAGTGTCTTTTAACTAGAATGTTTTTAATGTAATAGCTTTTTAAGATAAAATCTACATGCAATGAAAAACACATAAGTGTACACTTGCTGCTTTTTGACAAATATACAGCTCTGTAACCCAAACTCCTATTAAAATATAGAACACTACCATCAACCCAGAAAGTTCTCCCATGCTCCTTTTCAGTCAATCCCCTCTGCCACTGTTTCAGAGGAAACTGCTGTTCTGATTTGTTTCTACTACAGAGTAGTTTTATCTGTTCTAGACCTTTTAATAAACAGGAATGTACATATTCTTTTGTATAAGGATTCTTTCACTCAGCATATTTTGAGATTTATTTATGTTACATTATCAGTATTTCATTCTTTTTTATTGCTGAATAGTATTTCCTGATATGAATATTCCAGTTTGTTTATCCATTTTCCTATGGAAGAATTTGTGGCTGTTTTCAGTGCCAGGCTATTATGACTAAGCTGCTCTGAACATTCTTGTGCATGTTTCTTGGTCGGCATATATTTTAATGTCTCTTGGGTAAATACCTAGAAATGAAATTGCTGGATCATAGGGCATATATATGTTTACTTTTTTTAAAAAAATAAAACTCCAGACCTCCCTTTTCTAAAGTAGTTATACCATTTTATATTCCCACTAGAAATATAGGAGAGATACAGTTGGTCTACATTCTTACCTGGCCTTGTCCAGGTAAGACAAGGCCTTACGGAAGTGTAGTCATATCTTGTTGTGTTACTAATTTGCATTTCCCTGATGATTAACAATGTCCAGCACCTTTTCAGGTGCTTATTACCTATTTGTATAATCTTTCGTGAAGTGTCTTGTCAAATATCTTACCTACTTTTTATGGAGCTTATTGAATTGTGGGAGTTCAAAACTAGAACAGATATTTGAAGGGAAAGTCAACATTTTATGTGTTGTATTTCTCCCTGAAACTAGTGTAGGGTGTTGCACATGAGTGCTCAAAATATTTGCTACTTAGTTTTAATTGGAAATAGACAATCCTAAAAAGATACACATAATCTGGCACTTTAAACTTTGAAAAATACTTCATATAAATATTGTGCCATTTACCATACTCCGCTCTCGAAAAAGTAAAGAATTTAATTGGCTTACTCTGTCATTGTTTGACAGAATTTTTTGTTTTTGCTTTTATTTATCACTTTGTTGAAGAGAGCACTTTGTTGGAGAGAGAAGCAGCTTTTTATGTCCTGGAGTAGACTGTGCCGGGGTTGTAATTTCAGTGCTATTAAAACCTTGGAAGGGAGAGATTTTTTTTTTTTTTTTGCAGTACGCGGGGCGGGCCTCTCAGTGTTGTGGCCTCTCCCATTGCGGAGCACAGGCTCCGGACGCGCAGGCTCAGCAGCCATGGCTCACGGGCCCACGCGCTCTGCAGCATGTGGGATCTTCCCGGACCGGGGCACGAACCCGTGTCCCCTGCATCGGCAGGCGGACTCTCAACCACTGCGCCACCAGGGAAGCCCAGGCAGGGAGAGATTTTTGCAGTCAGCCTCCTACAGCCTTCAGAGGACCGGTTGAGTTGTTAGAAATCTCAGAGAAGCCTGAGAGTTCTTTGTGATAAAAGTGTAGCAAGACAAAAAGGCTTTGTTTTAAATGAAATTTGTTAGTCTTGACTGAATGTTTAATTATAGCTGTCATAGCAGTGTTACAAGCAGGGCACACTTTAGGGGAGTGGTTGGACTATGGGAAACATGTAAGCCATTGATGCTCATTCAGTAGTGGCAGGCTTTCAATAGAGATGAGGTTTGCTAGTTGGTTTTTGCCTCTCAGAAGCCTGAAGGACCAAGTACGACATGCTTCTGGTGACACTGAGCCTGAGGCAGCATAGCCTAGAGGATTTGGACTTAGTTACAGCATTGGATGCTAGCTCTGCCACTTACTTGCTCATTGGCCTTTGGGAAGTTACTGAATCTTTCTAAGCCTCAGTTTCTTGAAGATGGGGATGGTGATAGTGCTTATATCAGCAATGTGTGAGAACTACTGAGATGATAACAGTGAAGTAAGTCAGCCAGAGAAAGACAACTATCATATGAGATCGCTTATACGTGGAATCTAAAAAAATGGTACAAATGAACCTATTTACAAAACAGAAATAGAGTCACAGATGTAGGAAACAAACTTATGGTTACCAAGGAGGAAGGGGTGGGGAGGGATAAATTGGGAGATTGGGAATATATTTATATATAAAATAGATAACCAACAAGGACCTACTGTATAGCACAGGGAACTCGACCCAGTACTCTGTAATGACCTATATGGGACTAGACTCTAAAAAAGAGTGGATATATGTATAACTGATTAACTTTGCTGTACAGCAGAAACTAACATAACATTGTAAGTCAACTATACTCCAATAAAAATTAATTTAAAAAAACTCGGTTATAGAAATCAACACTCTATAAATGTTACCCACCATTATTATTTTTGCTATTCATAGTAGTAGAAGTAGTAGCAGAGTGGCAGCATCAATACTAGTACTCCAACTTTAGGATGGATGTAAACACCAAGGCTTTCCCAGCAATGTAGTCATGGTGACAAAGCGTTTTTATCTTTCTCTTTAATTTGCACTTACTTAGATAGAGATATTACTGACTCATCTTGAAGCCTCTCTTCCTCCTCAAGTATCCAAATCAGTTGCCATGGCCACACTTTCTTCCTCACCACAATTTTAATTCCTAGATTTTCTCTGCCCGCCTTCCTTTAGAAAAATCAGCACTTGGAGAGTCAACACCTCTGGTCATTGACTTGCATTGTCAGCACTTCCCCACCCCTGAGGATCATAAAGCCGGAGGGAAATGAAAAACTGTACCTTATCAGAAAAATGCAGAGGCTCCTGTCACAATACTTCTTCAGGTTTGCAATTAAACCTGGCTCGAGGGGAGAGGGATGTTTCACAGGAACCAGGGACATTCTCCCTCAACAGGACTGTGGTTTTCTGATGCTCATTTAAAGCAGAGACAAGAGAATTCAGAGCAGGTACTTTGAGTGACCAAGAGGCAACGAGAGGTTTCTGTTTCAGAGGCTTCCCTGCCTCTTTGCTTTCCAGGCTGGGGTTTTGAGTTGTGACATTGTTGAGACTACTTCTGATGAACTGACCATGTAGGTATCTTTCCTTAACTCCTAAGGAAGTAAACTTGTTACCTGCAGCTCATGCTTGAGGTTTGGCTCAGCATGAAATGCAGCAGCCTGGACATCCACATCAGAGATGAGCACGATTCTGTCAGAGTCCTGCCACCTTCAAGTGTATGTTCAGAGAGTGGGAGAGAAAGAGGGGGTAAGTGGGCTTCTGCTAACTCGCTCTCCCCGGGCTGGGGTCAGTACGGGGCCGTGCCAAGAAAACTTTCCTTTCTGATTCCTCTTGATTGAAAATTTTAATACAAAGCAAAAACTCTTCTAATAATCCAACTAAAAATTGTTGTGGCCAATAGAGGAAGAAGTTAATTGAAGAGATTTCTTCCAGTCAATAAAACTGCTAGTAAAATTGTGTTTTCTTTCTTTATATCTTTTAAAAATAATTATGAGAATTTTCTTTCCAGCATTTAATTATGTCCTGTCGAATTAGGAGCAAGGAATCTGCTGTTTCCTTTCATAACCCAGAACTAGCTATTATAGAATAACTATGAGAAAGAGACCTTAGTATCCAATGAAGAAGAAAAGAGTAAATTACATGTTAATTTGGCCCTGTGCTTTCAATAGCTTTGCCTGAAGGATTTTTCAGCTTAAGATAAAACAATAATTCAGTCATTAATCTAGTTTCCTTCTCCAACCTTTTCCCCCTGCATGGTGGTATAAGATCTACTAAAAGTGGTAAAGTTGCTAAATTAAAATATTTGATAAAGAATAATCCATCTGGAAACACAGTATCCCAGAAAATAACTGGGTTTTTTTTTGAAATATAATTAAGAAATTAGTGTCCTTGGAATTAAGATGATCAAAATTGTACTTGGCCTCACTGAATAATTTCTGGTCTACAATAGTAAGACTATCAAGGAAAGTCTTTTCGGTTATGAA
The DNA here is from genome assembly GCF_949752795.1 of Hyperoodon ampullatus. Taxonomy (NCBI): domain Eukaryota; kingdom Metazoa; phylum Chordata; class Mammalia; order Artiodactyla; family Ziphiidae; genus Hyperoodon; species Hyperoodon ampullatus. The sequence continues at coordinate 70,263,856 of NC_136922.1, forward strand.
AACAGAATGCACTTAGATCTGAGGGAGTGATCAAATTCCATGACAACATTGCATTAATAACCTTCTTCCTGAAGGGGATACTAGAGGCTGCTGGCTGCCATGTGGATGGCATGAGTCATTTATTCATTTATTCAGCACTTGGTGTTCCCAAAATAAAGAAACTTTGAAGACAGTAGGAGTGAGACCAAAGTGAGAGGAGACAGGAAAGTGCAGTTGTGCCCAGAGGTGGTTGAAGCTCTTTTGAGCCTCAGGTCCCCCATCAGGTGGATTATTTTAGAGCTTAAAATACAGGTCTCAAGGATGTAGAGGGCAAGGGTTGTAACCCTTTTCTCTTCTTGGGGTTCTAATCAGGGGTATGGTTTTTCATTTTACCTTGGTGTTCAGAAAATATTAATTTCTAAACATACAGTGACAATTGGGATTACCATTGTTCTTTAACTTGAGACTTAAGTAGAAGACTAATTCATATGCAAGTAATATACCTTAAAAATAGTGACTGATACACTCGTAACATTCTACTCATCTGTTCATTTGGAAAGAGTGGAGCTTTATTCTGACTTTTAAGTTTATTGTGGAATTTATGAAAGATTTGCAAATGCATTAAATAAAAATAATCACCCTTAATTTTATCAGCAGGAAATAATATCTGTTAATATATTGGTATATATACTTCTAGTCTTTTAAGTTTTATGCACATGTAGCCATTCTGTTAAGTAGCCCAAACTTAGTACAGCATGAATGTGAAAATTTTTATCTTTCTTCTATTATTACCTATCTTCTAGACTATGTGACTGACGCCCTTAACAAAAACTTGTGTAGATTCCAAAACTTTCTGGTCATTTCCCATTATTAAAACAAATACACAACAAGAAGCAAACACACAAATAGACCACTGTCTTCTCTGGTTGAAGTCTCCCATCTCATTTCCCAGTTAAAGCACTTTAAGACATGTTTGAGATAGGGGGAGGGGAACATGTACTTCCTGCAGCTAGGAATTTGTATGGAAATGCCTTTTACCTCTGGGCCAGAAAGAGGGAAATGAAACAAGGGACTGACCTCACTGAGGGGATGAACGCTCCAAGTTACCCGTAAAGCCTACACTCCTGATGACTCTTTCAACTCCAACAATTAATTATTTTGCTCCCCCTTCCTTATTCTTCCCCTTTGATAGACTAGGTGTCGAGATGGTAGAGGAGGGGAGCTAGTGAAGTGGTTGGCGTAGTGGAGCTTCCTCGGCTATCTCAGTAATATCCGAGGGAGGTTTCTGACACTGCTCATTGGTGTCTGTCTTGGGAAAGTTTGGTATTTGGAGACACTGCCCACAGTTTTTGATCCTAGCAGGCAATCCTAGGATTACAGAAAAACTCCTACTTAATAACCGGTTACATGTGTATATGGGGAGTGAATGTAATGTGTTGACACATGTTAATATGCTTTTCTCGTTTGCCTGTGTTCATACATGCTCTTCTTCAGTCAGCTTAAAGCATCCTTCTGCCCATCTTGATGGTGGTGTGTGTATTTGCGGGGGAGTGTGGGGTGGGGGTGTGGAACAAAGTGTTGCAGCAAGCAGTCAACGAGAACCTTTTCAGCTTCTAACTTCCAAAATAGAATTTGACAACAAAACACCAAGCTTAAAGCCAGGCACTAATATAGAGAGAATATTCTAAATTCATTATATTAAGAATCAAGTTATAAGGACTCAGATTTATAGGGTGTCTTGCATAGTATAGTGATGATATTCCTTCTGCCTGTGATGGCCAGGACATGAAATAGGCAGAGTAGGAAAACTAAGAGAAAATCTAGCCCTAGCAGGACCCAAAGTCTGCATCAAAGAAAATTGGGAGAAAAGCAGAAGGGGTTAAAGTATGTGGCTCCCAATCCCTTTTCTTCACACTTTGACTTAGGGTGTCAGAGGAGTTTCTCTTGAGAAAAATGCCTGGAGTTTTTATCCCAATTTATGTTTAGAAGAAGATTGTCACAGATGGGGCCTCCAGAAGTAACCTGGGGGGTGACCACATCAAGTAAATTCAATAGTGCAGTCAAGTTAGGCAGGAGAAAGGCCAGACTTTCTGAGATGTTCCCAGTTCTTACAGGCCAGGTATGGGATCCATACTTTCCCATAGTCCCCTAACAGTGACTGAGAGTAGCTGTACTGAGAGATGGTGGAGCTTCTTTGAAGCTGCCATGAATTAGAGGCAAGTTAGAGTAGCTTCTATGACGTACAGTATAGGACAGAGGAGACAGAGGGGGAAGTGTAGAGAACAAGAGGCCTCTACTCTTTTTCCAGGACCATGAAGCATTGATGTGTGATCATCATTAAGATCAATCAAATTAAGGGGGACAATACCTTGAATTCTGCCATCAGGACACACAGTACAGACATGCCTATGGTGGGTAGTAGCACCAAAGGTCACCACACATACACAGACCCCCTCCCCATAGCCCCCGGGGAGGACACAATAAGTTCCACAGATACCACACATCATCACGAGCAAGAGAAGGTAAGGGGAGGGTGATTTAAAATCCTAGACATTTGGCTAAAGACCTGAGCTAATTAAAGAGACAGTTGAAATTAGAGAGCACCAGACATAAAACCTAGTTTGTTTGTTTGTTTGTTTTTTCCAGCTGCTCAGTGTGTGTGTGTGTGTGTGTGTGTATAGGGAGGTTTGGACTGTAGACTTCAAAATTGTTTATAGTATTTCTTGTAAAAATGCTATAAGAAGAACATCAAATTTATTCTAATTATTCACTATTACAAAAAAAGCTATGTTTAATAATGTCCTAAATATACATGTATGTACTCATAAGCAAGTATGTTGTGAAGATATATTTTCAGACATAGAATTCTGCAGCCAAAGCTTCTATGTATTTTTGATTTTGGTGTACTTTGCCAATTCCTTATCATGAAGGCAACAGCACCAATTTTCACTGCTCACAATACTGTATGAGAAGGCCTACCTTCCCGCTCCCTTAGTGTTTTTGGCAATAGCCAAAAAAGCTGAAAATGTTAATAACCCAGAACTCATGCTTAACTCTTTAGCTCTTTAACAGAGAAATTATTCCTTATGTTTACCAGAAGTCATACAAAGTTATTCACTTCAGTTTTTTACAGGTAAAATATTTGTAATGTGAAAAATTGGATATAAACCAAGTATCCACCAATAGTAATGGATAACGGGTAATACATTCAAACAATGGCATGCTGTATAAAAGTTAAGATGAACGTAGGACAACATAAATGGAGTTCAAAAACACAATAGGGAATACAAAAGCAAATTTCAGAAAGTAACACACTGTGTTATTTATGGATATGTATATTATTAAATTGTTAAAAAAAAGTACTGGAGATATATTCACCTGATTAATGATAGCAGAGAAATAGCCTTAAGGTGGGAAGGGAAGTGTTGCAGGGTCATACAGGCAAGAATTCTACTTTATTATGTTTTGTTTCTTTTATTATTACATGTTATTGTTAATCTTTAACAAAATAACAACATTAACCAATTCTGTGTAAGAGGTATATAAAGGCTGATTTCTTCTCATACATTTTTTTGTGTTTTTCAAAAAGAGAAGAAATTCAGGTCCCTTAGTTCTTAGCATGTTAGGAGTACCTTAACCCAACAGCACCTAGGTTTCATGCCTGTTATTTTATAAATGTTAAACATACAGAAGTGTTTAAATCTGCTGAAGTCCTAAGGCTAATATTAACAGCCTTGTTCTCCTAAATTGCTCTATTTTCTTAGACTATTTTTCTTTGCCTAAGTGAAATTCAAAAAAATATTTTGAGAGTGGTTATTCATTTTCCATTATTAGTTAAATCATATGTTTATCTCCTTTGCATTCTGTAAGTGGTAATGAAGAATTGCTTCTTCACATAGTAGGTAGTCATATTCTGATTGATTAATGGATTGAGTGAAATTTTTAAGAGAAAAATTTGTAGGGCCTTCCTGGAGGCACAGTGGTTAAGAACCTGCCTGCCAATGCAGGGGACATGGGTTCGAGTCCTGGTCTGGGAAGATCCCACATGCCGCGGAGCAGCTAAGCCCATGTGCCACAACTACTGATCCTGCGCTCTAGGGCCCGTGAGCCACAACTACTGAACCTGTGTGCCACAACTGCTGAAGCCCATGCACCTAGAGCCCATGCTCTGCAACAAGAGAAGCCACCGCTCGATGCAAGTAAAGAAAGCCCGTGTGCAGCAACGAAGACCCAACGCAGCCAAAAATAAGTAAATAAATTTATCTTAAAAAAAAGAAAAATTTGGGGCTTCCCTGGTGGCACAGTGGTTGAGAGTCCGCCTGCCAATGCAGGGGACACGGGTTCGTGCCCTGGTCCGGGAAGATCCCATGTTGCACGGAGCGGCTGGGCCCGTGAGCCATGGCCGCTGAGCCTGCACGTCCGGAGCCTGTGCTCCGCAATGGGAGAGGCCACAACAGTGAGAGGCCCACGGACCGCAAAATAAATAAATAAATAAATAAAATAAGAAAAATTTGTAGCCAACCAAACCAGTTCTGGACTGGAAACCAAAATATGATGGGACCTTTTGAAGTGGGTGTGGACTCTGGCATTTGTGTTGCATGTGTGAAAAATTCTCTGTGGATTTACAGATAAATTGCCAGTTGTCTGTCCTTTTCTATTACATTTGACAAAACCACCTTGTTTTATGTACATTGTTGGGGCTGCTGACTGAAATGTCTAGAAATATGGACACTGAGAACCTAATTTAATTTTAAAATGTTTAAGAGGGAGCCCATAGACCAGAATAATGGCTCAGCTGGTGCTCTTCGAAGGGCTCCTTACCTGCACCTACAAGATTTATTGAGCCCCCTGTGCGTATGGTATTAGGTTTGTAGGGTACACAGAAAGAAATGTGTTATATTTGTTTTGTGAAGGCAAGAGCATGGGTTTGTGAGGTATATAGGTAGCTATAACTAACCATCCACTGCAAAAGACCCTAGCCCCCATCCTCAGCTCTGGTGGGTTGCTATGCAAAATAGTGGTTTAATTTGACACTCCTACCCCTGGAGTATGAGAGCTCCTGTTGGCTACCACTTCCTTAGCATTTGATATACTCAGACTTTTTAATTTTGGCAGTTCTTTACTGGTTTTGTTTGTTTGTTTGTTTGTTTTTTGCATTTCCCTCATTACTAAGGGGGTGTAGCATCTTAGAAGTTTATTGGCCACTTGGTTTCCTCTTCTGTGAATTGTAGCTTCATATACTTTCTCCATTGATTTGACCTTTTCTTATTGATTTGTAGTTCATTGATATTCTAAGTGAAAATCTTTTAACTGTTATATATATCGCCAGCTGTTCTTGCAGTTTTTAACATGCCTTTTAAACTTGTTTATGGGGTCTCTTCTCATGCAGAATTTTAAAATTTTGGTATTCTCAAATTTATCAACATATTTCCTTCATTGATTATGCTGTTTGTGCCCTGTTTAAGAAATTCTTTTCTATGTCAAGGTCATAAGGATAGTCTTCTATAATTTCTTCTGATGGTTTCAAAGACTTCTTATTCTTTGTAGGTTTTTTGTTTTGTGTTCATTAAGGTCTCCAAAATATCTGGATCTCATTTCAAAATATAGTTTTCGATAAGGATCTAATGTTTTCCATATGGAAATCCCATTTACTTATGCCATTTACTAAATATCTAACAGTTCCCCATGATATTTAGTTCCATTTCTATTATATATACCAGGTTTCTCTATATTTGGGGGTCTATTTTGATATTTGTTATTAGTTTCTAAATATACAATTTTTCATAACTTTCATTATGATTTAGTCAACCCAGATACTATGTAGTAGTGTGACTTTTAGTTATGCATATATTTTTAAATAGTTCTGATATTAGCTATTTCTGATTTAATTGTTATGTGATAATACAGTATGGTCTTTACAAGAGCTATTTTGGGGGATTTGTTGAGACTTTCTTTATGGACTAGTGACTGGTAAGCTTTTGAACATTTTCATGTGCACTTGAAAATTAGTTGAATGTAGAGTTTAAAATATCTAGTAGATACAGCGTGTTAATGTGTGTTGTTAAAATCTTCTATAGCTGTAGTAGCTTTACAAATGTTCAACCTATCAGTTTCTAAAAGTTGATTTAAAATATTCTGCTTGGATGGTGGATTACTGAATTGCTCCCTGTAATTCCATCAGTTTTGCCTTATATGTTTTGCATAGTGTTGTCAGTTGCATAGAAATCAGGGTTCCTGTATCTTCTTTGTACATTACTGTCTTCATTATTATACATTGTGTGCTTATCTTCAGTGAATTTTTGTTATTATTTTGTTTTCCTTTGCAAATTGTCTGGATGTGAAGTCAATCCTAGACAGTGGTTTTCCATTTCCCTCTATCTGGCCCCATGGGTTCCATGATTTCTGATCTGTTTTCATGTTAACTTCTTGGCTTTTGGTCTTGGTTAATTAGTGTGTAATTTCAGTTTCTTGTGGTTGATTCTTTTTTTTTTTTTTTTAATCCATGGCCCTATGTGAATCATAAGGTGCTTAGTTTATTCTCAGAGTCAGTTGGTGGACTTTTTCAAATCCTGTATCAAGTCCCTCTTACTAGCCCTTTGTGTTTCTTTCTGTCATGCTGCTAGAGCTGCTGTAGCACTGGGAGCAATTTGGGCTGTTCAAATGTCCTTTTCCACAGCCCTCAACATTAGGGTTTGTATGCACCTGTAATAGCTGTAAACAATTTATCTGCAGCCTCTGATCACTACTCTGTGTATCTCTGCTATTTCCAGCTCCTGAGTTTTCAAGGAGCTCTTTTCAGTTTTAAGTTCAGCCATGTATTTTCAATTTTTAAAGGCAACTTTATTATATTTCATGTTGAATTTCTGTGTGACTGTCTTGTGTGTGCATGTGTGTGTGTGTGTGCATGGAGAGGAAGAGATGATAATTCCAAGCGACTTAATCCCTTATTAACTACATAAACACAAATACATAGGAGTATTTTTTGCATTTAATTTTAACAAAAAAGGCATCATTCAACCATTAATGATTCTCCTGGTCCTAGATACAATCTAAAATAGGTATTTTGAATAGTAGTGTAATAGTACATAGTAGAGATTAAAAAAAAATACTTACATCTACCATTCCCCTATTAATAGATAGAGTTTTACTTTATTGCTGCTACATACAATGCTATAGTAAAGATACCTTTCACTTATTACATATTTGCACTTTTAATCTACAGAGTAGATAACCAAAAACAGAATTTCTTGGTGTAAACACATATATTTTATTTTAGTCTATGTTAGTAGAGATGTACATTTTCCAAAATTTTTTGTTTTTGTTTTCTCTGTGAAATTTACATCCTTCTCAACAATATTTGATTCTGTTAATTTCTCTGCATCTTTTCAATACAGGGTATTATTGCAGTTATCAATTTTTGTCAGTCTGATAAGTGGAATATGGGTTCAATTGGCATTTCCCTGACTACCTTTGAGATTGGGCATCATTTCATAGAAATCATTTGGATTTCTTTTTCTATGATTTTTCTGCTTGTATCCTTTGCCCCATGATCATTTTTAAAATAAATCAGTCACTCTTTGTAAAATGGTGCTGAGAATGTTCATGTGGTCGAATGTGTGCATTTTATTTGATTAAATCAGATTTCTTATTAAAGAAGTTGCTTCCCACACTGTTTATTCAGATATAAATTTTTTATCATTTGATTCTTTTGAGTCTATGTCTTGAAATATATATATTTAAGGGTCTTTTTGGTCAGACAGCCAATTATGATGGCATCATTTATTTCTTATGAATGAGAAAGCTGACTTTGACTAACAGTACTTGGTGCTATCAAAGTAAATCATTTTTTCTCCTGAATAGAGTTAAATTTTCATCCCTTTTCCTTCTCTTTCCCTCCCTCATCTTTTTTCCCATCATATAAGTCTGGAGTTACATCATACTATTCCCTAGTTTTAGGCTCTGGCCCAAGTCCCCAGGCCATTAAGGGTCCTCTAAATTACATAATCCACTTCACTAAGAACAGTGGTTCTCCAACTAACATGCATCAGAATTATCCAAAACGCTTATTAAAACACATATTGCTGGGCTCCGTACACAATTTCTGATTTAGCAGGTTTAGCATCATTGTTTTGGGTCAAACAATTTGCATCTCTAGTAAGTTCTCAAATGATGGTGATGCTGCTATTCCAGGGCCCACACTTTGAGAACCATTGGCTTAGAAAAATGGCCTTTAACTCCAGAGTCACCTAGAGAGCTGTTAAAAGATTCGGATGTCTAAGTCCTACCCCAGATTAGTTAAATTAGCTTCTAATTTAGATAATGCTTCCTTGGCTTTATCCTGAAGACAAAGTCCACATTCAGCTCTTTTAACATGTGGAGATGGGGAGGGCCTGATTGTCCAAGCTTTCTGGAAGATATTGATAGTTTTCTAATTAGTTATTCTGGACATCATTGTATTTTTTAAGCTCCTGTTCTTTATACTTATTGCTTCTAAATGCAGAGTTTCTTACCATCCTCATTTGGAGGAACAGCTCACACCTTTGTCAGTCCTCTCCTGTACATATATTAGAATGTACCATGCTTTGCTCTGGTTTCAGCATCAATCTGAGTCCATCTGGTATTTTAAAAGTAGGTTTATTTATATTTGAGACTTGGAGAAAAAAAGGATAATTAAAAATAACAAACAATAATAGCTGCAAACATAGGTGCTGTTATTATTAATTCTTTAGAGATAAGTAAACTGAGTCTCCAAGGATGCAAATAGTATGTTCAGTTATGAGCAAGTGTAATTATGAGTCCCAGTTACATACCTGGGCAGTGTGACTCCAGGCATGTACATTGAATTGTCCTAGTAAACCTGGATTCACTGTTAATTAAACTGGCAGAATGAGTTATTTCTCACTCTTGTGTGAATTTATTTACTAGGTAGCAGACACATAAGCTGGAAAACCACTGCCTTGCATAAGGGAGGTCCTTTTTGGTGGGTTCACTGAATGGGGCCAGGAAAGACAGATGTACTCAACATGAACACAGGTTTAAGAGACACAGAAGCCCATCTATATCTTCTAGAAATTCCTCAGCATTTCTGTCCTGCTGATGATATCCTCTCTAGAGTCCTAGCATAATTATAAAATTATGATTCTTATATGTCTTCCTTCACTTTGTGGTATGTTGGGAGGGGACAAAGTTAAATTTGTGCTCAGTTCACCATCCTGAAAGGAAGGAGACCTGAATTTCCAGCTTTAATTCTGCAACAAATAGCTCTATGACCTCGAGACAAATAACTTTATCTTACTGGGCCTGATATTTTTCTTCTGAAAAAACTTGAAATAGGTGATTTTTAAAATTATTTCTAATTCTAACAGTACAAAATGGAATGATAAAGCTCCAAGTATGACAAGTGAAATCTTGTAACAACACTGAACTGTTCCCATATCATTATTCTCAGATTACTTATGTGTCTCATTACAGTGATTTATTGTGATCATGCAGTAATTTCTCAGCCCCCCAAAGAACAATCTGTTTATCTGGTTTTTATAAAAACCTTAGAAAGAACAAAAATCACTCCCAAGCCAAAACCAAAACAGGAGATAGAGAGAGAATCTCTGATCTCAAGATGCTGTTAGTCAAACAAATGAGAAAAGAAATAATTTCAACTCACTGTATTTCAATTTTACTGGAATTCATTAATGCATATATAAAGTGTTTCGTGGTGCATAGTTAAAATTGCTATCTCTATGTCATATATTATCAGGGTTACTGCTATTAGCAGAATACATTATATTATGAACGTCTCTTCTGTTTCCAGGGAGATGAACTGACAGTGGCATACAGATATCTCCAATGGCAGGCAATGTTTCTTTGTGTTTAAAATACTTTATGAAAGAACCCCCAGTCAAGAGAGCACTTCTAAGCATATTCACCTATGAATAGATACAACTTTATTTTTTAAATATATATAAAGCTCATTTCATTAATGGCTGAGTGTCTGAGGAACTTAGACAACAATTTCAAACGTGACTCTCTTAATCTCCTTCCAAGATATATGCGTGCTGAGGTAATTGTCATATACTTCTAACTTCTAAGGACATCTATCTTTTGAATTCTTCATGTGTGTTTTCTATAATTTGCAGAGTAGGGAATACATTTTGTACAGTGGCAAAGAGTTTTCTCTTGGAAGTTCGTCTCTCATTTTATTTATTTATTTATTTATTTATTTATTTTTATTTTTTATTTTTTTTGTGGTACGCGGGCCTCTCAATGTTGTGGCCTCTCCCGTTGCGGCCTCTCCCGTTGCGGAGCACAGGCTCCGGACGCGCAGGCTCAGCAGCCATGGCTCACGGGCCCAGCCGCTCCGCGGCATATGGGATCCTCCCAGACCGGGGCACGAACCCGTATCCCCTGCATCGGCAGGCGGACTCTCAACCACTGCGCCACCAGGGAGGCCCCGTCTCTCATTTTAAAAGCCTTTTCCATAAGGTAAATAATGGACTGAAATAGTAAGCAATTTGGGGATTAGATCAGAATTAAAATTTAAAATAGTAGTAGTTAACATTCATTCCCTTTGGTGAGCATTTATTTTATTTAGGTGGCTGATACTTTGGCTGTATCCGTGGCTTCAGTATTCAATTTCATTAAATAAAAGTTGTATAAATAGGGTCATGATGTCTTAATTTGGGTTCCAGGAAAATAGACTCTGAGCCTGAGATTTGCATGCAGTAAGTTTATTGGGTGAGTGCTCTCAGGAACAATACCTGTGAGGGAGTGAGAAAGGCAGGATGTGCAGAGGAAGAAATTGAACCATGATGAGGCTACAGCATAGGCCACAGTCAAGTCCACAGAGAGCTCTGGAGCTGGCATGGCCCTTCAGAGTTGTGAGTCAAGGCAGAGCAGCCATGTCTTTGTACCCTGCATGGACCAGCCATTGGATATGGGCTACCCCGGAGAGGGAATGCAACCTTTCATCAGGGTGCTCACTTCTGCGAAAGGTGACTTCCAAATGAAGAGCTGCAAATGTTTTGTCTAGGACCGAAAACTAATGCTCTGAGACAGGTACGGCATAGGAGAACCAGAGTTTTACAATGTTTTCCACAAATTACGGCAAGCACATTAGAAATTTTAGAAAGACTACGAGTACTAATGACAATGGTGGATTTCCACTTAGTAATTACATTTAAGTATGAAAATGTATTCCAAAATTATGCATATAAAAAATACGCTTTTCCAAAGGAGCTCAAAGTTTAAGTCATCAAATTTGGTTTATTCAAGATGTTTCTAGTAATGGGATAACTAAGAAGAAATACGCAACCTGAGTAGAGAACGTAAATAAGTATGGAGAATATACTGTATATGAATTTATGTAGATCTTTTTACTACATGTGTTTGCAGAGGACGTGATATATTCTGTGTATTCTATGAATGTCTGAAAGGTTTTCTGATAGTTGTTTGCTTGACCTAGTTTTAACCAAGTATTAAGTTTGACTAAAGCATCCTATATGCATATATATCTAGAATCCAACCCTGTCTTGAAAGTCCACACCTTCAACAGTTAAAACCCATCACTTCTTGACTGGATTATTGCAGTAGCCTCTTTCCTACCTGGTCTTCCCATCCTTGCTTCTAATATAGTTTGGTTTCAGCACATCAGCCTATGTGATACTATTATAATGTGAGTAAGATGATGTAACTACTTTGCTTAAAGCCTCTCCTGGGTTCCCATCTCACTCAGCATAAAAGCAGAAGTCCTTACAATGGCCTCTAGGACCCTATATGATCTGACCAATGACCTCTCCTCCTACTCTGCCTTCATATGCTCTGGGCGCACTGGCATTTTTGCTTTTTCCTGAACATGCCATGTTTAGGGGATTTTGCACTTGCTATTTCGTCTGTCTGGAGTGCTCCTTCTCCAGATAATTCCATGGCTTGTTACCTTACTTCCTTTAGGCATTTACTCAGAAATTATCTTCTTAGCAATTCTTCCCGGATAGCCTACCAAAAACTTCTATAATCCTTTCCTACCCCAACACATCTGGCTTTTTTCTTTGACTCCCTAACACTTACCATTACTTAGCAAGGTACATATTTTATTTATCTTGCTTGATGTCAATCTCTGTTGCTGGAATAGAGAAGACTAGGATTTTTGGTTTTTTTATTTATTCCTCTAGCTGTAGCATTGAAAACTAATGCATAGCACATAATAGGCCCTCAGTACGTTTTTAATGAATGAAAGTAGATTTAGATGAGAAATGTGAGTGTATACTTAGTGCTTTTACACAATTGGTCCCCACTGTCAAGTTGCTGCCTGACACAGCTAACACTAGAAGGAAGAAGAAAAGACTTTCTATGGGATCTGCCTCTTCTGTTTTCTCCAGAGATTGAGGGTTTTGGGAATGGCAAGAGACCTTCTTTACGTAGTGTTAATTATGCTCTGGGCTTTCCCACATGAACTGCCCAGAAAGCTTAAAGGAGAGGTGGCTCTCTAGAATCATGGAAGCTTGTTTATACCCAACTGTGAAACCATGAGACAACAATCCCATGAGTGTCAAGAAGAAGAGCCTTAGGGCTGATGAGAGCAGTAAAAGTGTCATACTGCTTATTAAGAAACTAAATAATTTTTCTTTCCAAAATAACTGTTCCCTAATTCCTGTTTAAAACAGGACATGGAACTCCAAGATCAATTTTAAAAAGATTAGGTCAAACCCAGAGTCTGCTTTCTATGAACTACTCTCTGAAATCAATATCTAACAAATATTTCAATGTCATTTGCAATATGAATGTAGCAGAGATTCTTAAGGAAGTTGTAAGAGAGATGCCTTAGAATGTCAACTCATTTTCTTAAAGGATGCTAAACTTTGGTTTTCAGTCTGCATTAAAACTGACTTTTTTGTAACACCATTGGGTGTCAAATGCAAAGCATGCTTCTTACATGTGACATCTGTCAGTTTTATAAATCCCACAGGATCTGCTGCCAGATGTCAGCTCTTCCCCTAGCATGCTTCCAGGACCTACACAACATCAGAAAAATGATGTCTGACTACTGATAGACTACCTTGAGGCATAGGGGGAAATTGACTGAGAACAAAGAGCTTGGCTGTTGACTATGTAAGGCGCCTATGAGCTCTATCCTCTCCATGTGTTACCCGTGGCCATCATAGTTACCATCACCTCAGGTCTGCTAACAGTGAGGAACTCTGAGACAACTTTCAAGAGCACTGCAGGTATTAACCAGTCTGTGGCCTCTTCCTTGAGGATCGCTTTGCATGCCATTCTAAAGCAATCCGATCTAGTATGCTCCCCCTGCAAGTCTGTGCTGACAGCAAAGCATAAGAGATGGCTTACAGCGTGTTTCTTCTCAGTCCTGAATACTAAATATGGAGCCTGCTACGTACCTTCTCTACTTTCAGTGAAGCCTCAGAAAAACCAGAAGAGCTTATGGCCCATTAGGATGCAGGTGGGATAGGATGCTAAGCACCTCATCACTGTGGCTAGGTACCCAGGAGCAAAATCATGATTTATACATTTTCCAGTCTTCTTTGGCTGCAGAATTTTGAAGTTTGGGGGCTCGGCAGAGATTGGATTTGGATAAGCACGGACGCCGACACAGTATTTAGATGTCCCAGAAGTTCAGTTGCATGGTCTGTCTGGGCTATTCTCTCAGGAAGGGTACCTGAGAAGGCTACTAAGCAAGTTATTTTATTTTAAAGCAAAAAAGAGAAATCATCAAAAGGCAGTCTGGCTTTATTAAAAATGGAATTACTTAAAAATGGGATTTCAGTGCCCAAGAGTGGCACCAAGATAGGGTGGTCCAATGTCTTTCTGGCTTGTCTGTGAGCACGTCCTGGTCTGTGGACACTGTTGTGGCATCACACAGCCTGCCTGGGCTGAGGGCTTGTTAGGACCTGAAAGGGGAAATAGAGCCCACCATGTCTATGCACTGGCTGCTCGAGGCCTTCTAAGTCTAAAAGCATTGCAAGTAGACATTTGCCAGTGAGAAGCTGAAGCGGAGTGGGGAATGCTCTCTGTTTGTCACTCTGCTCAGCCATCAGAGGAGTTTCTACCTCTGTATGGGCTGCCAGCATGTCCCAAAGGAAAGTAAGCATTTTACCCAATCTCATGGAATTTTGTCAACATAACTCCAAAATCCTAGAGGTTGAGATGATTTGTTTGCATTCTGCTCTGAATGTTTTGCCATCAAATGGACAAAGTCTAGTGTGGCAAAATGTGCCAGTGTTCCATTTGAATATTAAGCCAGAAGTGGCAGAATGACCTCTGCCTGTACCAGCTCATCTATTGCTTCTGCAGGAAGCCCAGATTGTATGAGCAGGACCCACTAAACCTCGCTCCCTCTTTCTCTGTTAAGCTTCTGCATATCAAAATAGCACAGTTTATAGCATTCCTTCTTTTCCCTTAGTCACAATATCTCAAGTGTGGGATGATTGGGTATCTTAGTGGTACAGGGCAGTGAGTATGGAATACCTGAGAACACAAACTGTACAGAGGGTTCTACACATTCTATGTGCTTTGGACCAAAAGTGAAGAATAACAACAGAACAGGGATGCTGTGAGGATTAGAAGGGATTAAAGCAACGGGAATAAAGACACAGACCTACTTGAGAATGGACTTGAGGATATGGGGAGGGGGAAGGGTAAGCTGTGACAAAGCGAAAGAGAGGCATGGACATATATACAGTACCAAACGTAAGGTAGATAGATAGTGGGAAGCAGCCGCAGAGCACAGGGAGATCAGCTCGGTGCTTTGTGACCGCCTGGAGGGGTGGGATGGGGAGGGTGGGAGGGAGGGAGATGCATGAGGGAAGGGATGTGGGAACAGATGTATATGTATGACTGATTCACTTTGTTATAAAGCAGAAACTAATAAAAAAAAAAAAAAAAAGCCTGGCTGGAAGGGTCTGCTGGTCATGTGACTTTCTGAAGGTATTATGAGCATCTCAGATAAAAGGGTAAAGTGGTCACAGTATCTTTCTGAGAACACTGTTTTTCTCATAGGCCATTTAAATGTATTTACCTGTTACAGACTGCATGGAAATGATGGGAGAATTTTCCTGCTGTTTGCAGAAAGAAACAAGGAGTCAGTTTTCTAATATGAAGAAATTAGCTTGTTGCAGCTCAGCTTCCCATGACTTGCTCTTTTATGCAGCAAGCTTGAGGTTTCTCATCCTTGCCTCTATGGCAGGGCTCAGATATAGTCTAACTTTTCTGTTGAACATCTCACTGTAGCTGCTGATAAAAGCCACGAAGGACACAAAGACAATCTCATGAAAATGAAAACAAAATTATTCTGTGTACCATACACTGGGTAAAAGGCAGAGGCATATATATTACTTTGCCCTGTCTTTGAATTGCTAGCCTATCAAAAGTCCAAAGCTGAAAGTTGTATCTGTATTCATGGTAACTTGGGAATGTTCCTTGCACCGAGGCATCATTTGACAAGGAGATAACAACCTGCATTAAGAAAGTGAGAGCATCTCTTTGAAGGCTGGCAGGAATGGTAATGGAGCAGTGTGCCGTGCAGATGAAAATCAACCCTTCAAAGCGAGAATGGTATCGAATTCTCTTTGGAGACAGGGTGAAAGTGTTGATAAATTGCAATTGCATTAGCTTTGCTTTTTGTCCAAAATCAAATGGGTAGAACAGAGTATCCAGTAGAAGGGACTAGACTCTTGTGGATTGCACTGAGGCAGGTCTACGCTCCTTCCTGGGCTCATGCCATGCTCATCTCCAGCTCCTGGTCTTTGCTGGTGCTATTTCCTTTCGTAAAATTCTTTCCCAGCCCATCCTCTCATGCAGCTACCATCCATCCTTCATACTTTGAGCCAATGGCAGTTACATATTATGTTCTGTGTCCCACCACTAAATTAAATTTGTATATATATGTATTATTCACGTTAATCCTGATCACAACTCTGTAAGGTAAATACTATTATTGTTCTCAATTTACAAATAATTAAATTGGTGCCATAGAAATCCAATAACTTGTCCAAGGCCATTCAGTTTGTGAATGGAGAAATCCACATTTGAATCTAGGCCCTCTGACTGCTTCTGCCCATACTTTTAACCATTATACCACACTGCTTCCCATGGTAGGCCAGATATCCTTACATGCTCATAAAGCCTTCACCATCAATTCCTGTCCATAGCCATATGCTTTCTTTTCATTCCAATTGCATTGTTTGCAACATTCATTCCAGTACTTGACCTTATGCTGTCATAGATGATTATCTAAGGTGTTTATTAAAGGAAAGTTTTTCCCCGTAAGGTTACACAGTGTTTAAGAGAACTATATATTTTTTCATATAACACTGTATTTTTGTATTATACTAGCCTGATAGTGTACTCAGCACCTAGGAGTTGAACTAAATAAGTCACTTAATATAGCTGCAATAAAATGGGTCTCATTCTGAGACCCATTTTGCTAAGCATTACTAAATCGTGGCCATGGAAACTTCCACCACATCTATATGATCACCCCTTTAACATGTCAGGATGATCAGAACACTGTAGAAATTCAGCTCTATTGTGTAGGCAGGGCAAGAGAGTACATTTCTGAACAACAATTCAGTAGTGAATAGGTCAGAGGGCTGTCAAGTTAAGACACTAAAGTGATGTGCTGAAAACAAGCCAGAAGCAATGTAAAAATCAATAAAGACATCTGAGAAATAGCTAGAGTTGACCAGGCCTTCTGGGCAGGTCTGCCAGGCAGATGTGCTCTAGTTTATCCATAAACCAACCACTACTACAGAGACCAAACAGAAGTGACGTAAGCCTAACACCACTTAGGCTCCTCTTATTGAGGCTTAAGGGAGACATAACAAGATAATCACTTATGTATAATTGACGCTTCTGAGTGTGCTGGTCATCAGTAAGCCTGTAGGCTAATTCTGAGCCTCCTGGGGAGCACCCTTGGCATAGAACAAATAAGAGGACAGTTACCATTACAGAAGATGCTCCATAGTCGAGTGATTAAGAAAATTAAGTCTGTAATATGAGACTGCCTGCTTGACCATCACTAACAGATGTGAGAACAAGCACAAGTTATCCAACCGCTCTGGGCCGAAGTCCTTACTGCAAATTAGCACATAGGAAAAAGAAGGCATATCGATTAGCTTTTTTAAATAAGTTGATGCATACACCTTTCTCAGCACAGTGCCTGGCTGTGTTAAGTATGTGCTCAGTAATGAAGAGAAGTGGGAGTGAAGGATGTATGTGGCAAATGTGGGCAGAATAGGGTATAAAACCATTCATTTATTCAGTAAGTGTTTATTGAGAATCTAGTCTGGTAGATGCTGGGTACAGAATCTAAACAAAATCAAACCAAGCCCTACTTATCTGGGGCTTAAACTCTAGCGAAGAAGATATACCATAAACAAGTAAACACATAACCGTATCATCCTCAATTATGAAGAAGTGATCTGAAGGAAAATTAGGAGACTGAGAGAAAGAGAAAGAGAGAGAATAATGGAGGAGGACTTATTTTAAATTGGATGGCAGAGACAACTTCCTTGAGGAATAACATCTAAGGTGAAATTTTAAAGACCAAGAGAATACAATGATGATAGCAGGGTGGAGTGGAGAAGCCATCCAGGCAGAAGGAGTCCCATAGCCTAAAGCCCTCAGGAAGGAAAAAAATCTTGACCTGATCTATTAGCTGAAAGAAGGTTAAAACGATGGAGCCAAGATGGAAAGGGAGAGTGACTCAAGAACAGATTGGAGGCAAGAGAACTGGCTGGTGTAAGTTTGTTCAGGGCTTTGTAGGCTATAGTGAGGAGTTTGAATTTAACAGGAAGGGTAATGGGAGGTTATTGAAAGGATCCAACTTAGGTTGTCTGCTTTATGGTGAATGGGTTGCTGGGGCAGGAATGAAAGCAGGAAGACCAATTGGGCAGCCTTTCTAGTAGTCCAAGCTAGAGATGATCATGGCTTGAGCATGGGTGGAAGCAGTGGGTAAGAGGAGAGGTAGACAGAATTGAGATGTATTTTGGAGGTAGCATCTATAGGGCACACACACAAAAGCCACATTTATATTTGATATAAAAAGGGATATAGGTTGATAATCCCAGTCAAATGCATGCCAGTTTTAAATAGTGTAATATAAAGATAGCTTAAGTCACTTTTGGACTGCAGCCAATTGTATTTAGAGGTTTTATCAATCCTAAAATACGCATTTAAAAAATCAATCTCTCTGAAATCAAGATTATTTATAATTGAAGACAGATTAAAGGAAATGCCATATCTGTCATTTTTTTTAATGGCATGAGAAATTCCCAGGTTTCAAATTGGTAACATTTTTTTCCATGTGTTACTTTAAATTTCTCCAATGAAAGTTTCTTTCAAAAACTCTTCAGGCTCAAGCTGAACGGAACCCTAGAGCTGTGAAATTCAGAGTTTCTGATATCAAAGCACACTATAGGGCACAACAAGAAATGTTGTATACCAAGCATTTCTGCTGTAAATTAATTCCCATCAATTGAGAAAGCAGGATAGAGCTGACCAAGAAAAAAAAATGTAGTGCAGCCCATAAACTCGAAGTTGTTTTTTATCTCCTGTTACAAAATTATGCAGTAAGGAGTAGGTTTTCAAGGCATTTATGGGGATTGGGCAGCTGAGTCCCCTTGGGATGTTCTAAAATTTCACCCACAAGAGTTTAACTACATTCATAATAACACTGTAATTATTTTCTGATTTCAATCCGTATTTTAATTTAGCAATATTGTATTTTGTACCATGATTAACAATTGCCTATGCACTAGTTATGGGGCAACTCACTTGTCCTGTTGATGTAAATCTTATCCCTTTGCTGTACCATCAGATGGCATAGCCTTTCTGAGTTCATGTGAGATTTCTAGAACTGTGGCCCAGGAGATTTCATCCATGCATCCTGACTAAGAACTGACTCTCCTACGCCAGCCGAGCTGTGGGTTGCTGCTGAGTCACTACAGCTGACAGACCCATCTGGATGGTAGCCATCACAGATACAGAATTCATTTTGAGCAAATGAACTATGTGATACAGGTGACAATGAACTGAAGTGGCAATCCAGAGCCAGCCATACACATAGACTGAATAAGCAGCTATCTCTTTACTGGGATTTGAAATAACCTTAAAGAACACACTCCCCAGGCTTGGTTCTCTAGCATCTTTTCTCGCTTGATGCGACCATATTGGCTTACATGACAACATTACTCACTCCGAGTTACGTTATTAAAGACTCCACTAAAATGCATGTTTCTTAGAGAAAACTGTCTTTAGGTTAGTAGGCCCTACCTATACCACAGAACCAGCTCCATGGAAAAATACGTTTCCAGCATCCTTGGGTTATCCATAGGCACTTTTCTGAACTCTTACCTAGGTGACTTGCTCTTTGTTTCCACGCTTCTACTTTAATCTACTGATTTAAGTTTAGGTGTTACTTCTAGTTCTGAGGTTTACAAGAACATCTATAAAGAAGCCTTTAACATCTAGAAATAATTATAATAAGTTACTTTATCAGATAATAAATACTTTGGCCATAGCCTGGTCATGATGGGATAGGACAGTTTTCAGGTATAAACTGATGACTGTGGTAGAGGAAGGAAAGTTGCTAAAAATGAGATACTAGGGGGCTCAGAACCAGGGAATAGAGGACGTAAAGGATGAGGGTGGTGGGTTAGGACAGTTAGGAGTTGAAATGTAGACACAGAGTGGTTGAGGAAGGCTTGTTTAACACAGGAAGTAGATAGAAGAGGCTCCAGAGGTGACGTTTACTTTTATCAAGATTGGAGCTACAGAAATATTTATTAGAGTTCTACAAATAGATGGATGAAACCAAAGCATGTTTTCTAGTGTCTTCTAAAATCTGTTATTTGGAACATCAATTCCATGAGATGCTTTATGAAAATAAGGTCCAATGGATTAATAAAATTAGGAAATGCTGCACATTCAAACCTCCTGTCAGAAATTCACTTGACATGTCAGCATATGGGAGGTTTTGAGATGTTTCCATTAAAAAAAATGATTTGATTTGTTTAACTTCTTTTTTTCCCAAATAAAAGATTAACTTAGAGGAACATAGTTTGACAAATTGTGCCTGTGCAATTTAAGGAAGCAAAAAAAAAAAAAGCTTTTATGAGTAGGTACTCAAGTAAAAAGCAAGAATCTAAACCAAGGGTTTCCAAAATTTTGAGTTCTCAGCTCTAATAAAGCTATTATATTTATTTTTAGTTACATACATATTACTATGTTCTAATATATTATGTACATTATAGCACACATAAAATAGAAATCCAGAAGATGAGAAAAATGAGAACATTTTAAATGTCATGTTTATTTTATTTTTGACTGTTTGAAGACATTTTCCTCTTGCCAAAATATTTAAATAATGACACTTTTTACTGAAAAAAATGATTAAAGTTTTTAAATGTATATATATATATTTTTCTATTTTATTTTATTTTTAACATCTTTATTAGAGTATAATTGCTTTACAATTGTGTGTTAGTTTCTGCTTTATAACAAAGTGAAACAGCTATAAATATACATATATCCCCATATCTCCTCCCTCTTGTGTCTCCCTCCCACCCTCCCTACCCCATCCCTCTAGGTGGTCACAAAGTACCGAGTTGATCTCCCTGTGCTATGTGGCTGCTTCCCACTAGCTATCTATTTTACATTTGGTAGTGTATATATGTCCATGCCACTCTCTCACTTCTTCCCAGTTTACCCATCCCCCTCCCCGTGTCCTCCTGTCCATTCTCTACATCTGCATCTTTATTCCTGTCCTGCCCCTAGGTTCTTCAGAACCTTTTTTTCCTTTCGGTTCCATATATATGTGTTAGCATATGGCATTTGTTTTTCTCTTTCTGACTTACTTCACTCTGTATGACAGACTCTAGGTCCATCCACCTCATTACAAATAGCTCAATTTCATTTCTCTTTATGGCTGGGTAATATTCCATTGTGTATATGTGCCACATCTTCTTTATCCATTCATCTGTCGGTGGACACTTAGGTTGCTTCCATGTCATGGCTATTGTAAATAGAGCTTCAATGAACATTGTGGTAATGACTCTTTTTGAATTACAGTTTTCTCAGGGTATATGCCCAATAGTGGGAATGCTGGGTCATATGGTATTTCTATTTTTAGTTTTTTAAGGAACCTCCATACTGTTCTCTATAGTGGCTGTATCAATATACATTCCCACCAACAGTGCAAGAGGGTTCCCTTTTCTCCACACCCTCTCCAGCATTTATTGTTTGTAGATTTTTCATGATGGCCATTCTGACTGCTGTGAGGTGATACCTCATTGTAGTTTTGATTTGCATTTCTCTAGTGATTAGTGATGTTGAGCATTGTTCATGTGTTTGTTGGCAGTCTGTTTGTCTTCTTTGGAGAAATGTCTATTTAGTTCTTCTGCCCATTTTTGGATTGTATTGTTCGTTTTTTTGATATTGAGCTGCATGAGCTGCTTGTATATTTTGGAGATTAATCCCTTGTCAGTTGCTTTGTTTGCAAATATTTTCTCCCATTCTGAGGGTTGTCTTTTGGTCTTGTTTATGGTTTCCTTTGCTGTGCAAAAGCTTTTAAGTTTCATTAGGTCCCATTTGTTTATTTGTGTTTTTATTTCCATTTCTCTAGGAGGTGGTTCAAAAAGGATCTTGCTGTGATTGATGTCATAGAGTGTTCTGCCTGTGTTCTCCTCTAACAGTTCTTTAGCGTCTGACCTTACATTTGGTCTTTAATCCATTTTGAGTTTATTTTTGTGTATGGTATTAGGGAGTGTTCTAATTTCATTCTTTTACATGTAGCTGTCCACTTTTCCCAGCACCACTTATTGCAGAGGCTGTCTTTCCTCCATTGTGTATTCTTGCCTCATTTATCAAAAACAAGGTGACCATATGTGCGTGGCTTTATCTCTGGGCTTTGTATCTTGTTCCATTGATCTATATTTCTGTTTTTGTGCCAGTACCATACTGTCTTGATTACTGTAGCTTTGTGGTATAGTCTGA
The DNA here is from genome assembly GCF_949752795.1 of Hyperoodon ampullatus. Classification (NCBI taxonomy): domain Eukaryota; kingdom Metazoa; phylum Chordata; class Mammalia; order Artiodactyla; family Ziphiidae; genus Hyperoodon; species Hyperoodon ampullatus. The sequence continues at coordinate 70,285,837 of NC_136922.1, forward strand.
AGTCAGGGAGCCTGATTCCTCCAACTCCGTTTTGCTTTCTCAAGATTGCTTTGGCTATTCGGGGTCTTTTGTGTTTCCATACAAATTGTGAAATTTTTTGTTCTAGGTCTGTGAAAAATGCCATTGGTAGCTTGACAGGGATTGCATTGAATCTGTAGATTGCTCTGGGTAGTAGAGTCATTTTCACAGTGTTGATTCTTCCAATCCACGAACATGGTATATCTCTCCATCTGTTGGTATCATCTTTAATTTCTTTCATCAGTGTCTTATAGGTGCCTGCATACAGCTCTTTAGTCTCCTTAGGTAGGTTTATTCCTAGATATTTTATTCTTTTTGTTGCAATGGGAAATGGGAGGGTTTCCTTAATTTCTCTTTCAGATTTTTCATCATTAGTGTATAGGAATGGAAGAGATTTCTGTGCATTAATTTTGTATCCTGCTACTTTACCAAATTCATTGATTAGCTCTAGAAGTTTTCTGGTAGCATCTTTAGGGTTCTCTGTGTATAGTATCATGTCATCTGCAAACAGTGACAGGTTTACTTTTTCTCTTCAGATTTGGATTCCTTTTCTTTCTTTTTCTCCTATGATTGCTGTGGCTAAAACTTCCAAAACTATGTTGAATAATAGTGGTGAGAGTGGAAAACCTTGTCTTGTTCCTGATCTTAGAGGAAATGGTTTCAGCTTTTCACCATTCAGAACGAGGTTGGCTGTGGGTTTTTCATAAATGGCCTTTATTACGTTGAGGTAGGTTCCCTCTGTGCCTACTCTCTGGAGGATTTTTATCATAAATGGGTGTTGAATTTTGTCAGAAGCTTTTTCTGCATCTATTCAGATGATCATATGGTTTTTCTCCTTCAATTTTTTAATATGGTGTATCACTTTGGTTTTCATATATTGAAGAATCCTTTCATTCCTGGGAGAAACCGCACTTGATCATGGTGTATGATCCTTTTAATGGATTCTGTTTGCTAGTATTTTGTTGAGGATTTTTGCATCTGTGTTCATCAGAGATATTCACCTGTAGGTTTCTTTCTTTGTGGCATCTTTGTCTGGTTTTTGTATCAGGGTGATGGTGGCCTCATAGAATGAGTTGGGGAGCATTCCTCCCTCTGCTATATTTTGGAAGAGTTTGAGAAGGATAGGTGCTAGCTATTCTCTAAATGTTTGATAGATTTCATCTGTTAAGCCATCTGGTCCTGGGTGTTTGTTTGTTGGAAGATTTTTAATCACAGTCTCAATTTCAGTGCTTGTGATTGGTCTGTTTATATTTTCTATTTCTTCCTGGTTCAGTCTCGGAAGGTTGTGGTTTTCTAAGAATTTGTCCATTTCTTCCAGGTTGTCCATTTTATTGGCATAGAGTTGCGTGCAGCAATCTCTCATGATCCTTCATATTTCTGTAGTGTCAGTTTTACTTCTCCTTTTTCATTTCTAATTCTATTGATTTGAGTCTTCTCCCTTTTTTCCTTGATGAGTCTGGCTAATGGTTTATCAATATTGTTTATCTTCTCAAAGAACCAGCTTTTAGTTTTATTGATCTTTGCTATTGTTTCCTTCATTTCTTTTTCATTTATTTCTGATCTGATCTTTATGATTTCTTTCCTTCTGCTAACTTTGGAGTTCTTTTGTTCTTCCCTTTCTGATTGCTTTAGTTGTAAGGCTAGGTTGTTTATTTGAGATGTTTCTTGTTTCTTGTTTCCTGAGGTAGGATTGTATTTCTATAAACTTCCCTCTTAGAACTGTTTTTGCTGCCTCCCACAGGTTTTGGGTCATCGTGTTTTCATTGTCATTTTTTCCGGTATTTTTTAATTTCATCTTTGATGTCTTCATTGATCTCTTGGTTATTTAGTAATGTATTGTTTAGCCTACATGTGTTTGTATTTTTTACAGATTTTTTTCCTGTAATTGATGTCTAGTCTCATAGCATTGTGGTTGGAAAAGATACTTGATATGATTCCAGTTTTCTTAAATTTACCAAGGCTTGATTTGTGACCCAAGATATGATCTATCCTGGAAAATGTTCCATGAACACTTGAGAAGAAAGTGTATTCTGGGTTTTTTTTGGATGGAATGTCCTATAAATATCAGTTAAGTCCATCTTGTTTAATGTATCATTTAAAGCTTGTGTTTCCTTATTTATTTTCATTTTGGATGATCTGTCCACTGGTGAAAGTGGGGTGTTAAATTCCCCTATTATGATTGTGCTACTGTCGATTTCCACTTTTATGGCTCTTAGTATTTGCCTTAAGTATTGAGGTGCTCCTATATTGGGTGCATAAGTATTTACAATTGTTATATCTTATTCTTGGATTGATCCCTTAATCATTATGTAGTGTCCTTCTTTGTCTCTTATAATAGTCTTTATTTTATAGTCTATTTTGTCTGATACGAGAATTGCTACTCCAGGTTTCTTTTGATTTCCATTTGCATGGAATATCTTTTTCCATCCCCTCGCTTTCAGTCTGTATGTTTCCCTATGTCTGAAGTGGGTTCTTTTAGACAGCATATATATGGGTCTTGTTTTTGTATCCATTCAGCCAGTCTATGTCCTTTGGTTGGAGCATTTAATCCATTTACATTTAAGGTAGTTATCAATATGTATGTTCCTATTACCATATTCTACATTGTTTTGGGTTTGTTACTGTAGGTCTTTTCCTTCTTTTGTGTTTCCTGCCTAGAGAAGTTCCTTTAGCATTTGTTGTAAAGCTGGTTTGATGGTGCTGAATTCTCTTAGCTTTTGCTTTTCTGTAAAGATTTTAATTTCTCTGTCGAATCTGCATGAGATCTTAGCTGGGTAGAGTATTCTTAGTTTTAGGTTTTTCCTCACTTTAAATATGTCCTGCCACTCCCTTCTGGCTTGCAGAGTTTCTTCTGAAAGATCAGCTGTTAACCTTATGGGGATTCCCTTTTGTGTTATTTGTTGTTTTTCCCTTGCTGCTTTTAATATTTTTTCTTTGTATTTAATTTTTGATAGTTTGATTAATATGTGTCTTCGCATGTTTCTCATTTGATTTATATTGTATGGGACTCTCTGTGCTTCCTGGACTAGATTAACTATTTCCTTTCCCATATTATGGAAGTTTTCAACTATAATTTCTTCAGATATTTTCTCAGTCCCTTTCTTTTTCTCTTCTTCTTCTGGGACCCCTATAATTCGAGTGTTGGTGTGTTTAATGTTGTCCCAGGGGTCTCTGAGACTGTGTCTCAATTCTGTTTTCATTCTTTTTTCTTTATTCTGCTCTGTGCTAGTTATTTCCACTATTTTATCTTCCAGGTCACTTATCCATTCTTCTGCCTCAGTTATTCTGCTATGGATTCCTTCTAGAGAATTTTTAATTTCATTTATTGTGTTGTTCATCATTGTTTATTTCCTCTTTAGTTCTTCTAGGTCCTTGTTAAACCTTTCTTGTATTTTCTCCATTCTATTTCCAAGATTTTGGATATCTTTACTATCATTACTCTGAATTCTTTTTCAGGTAGATTGCTTATTTCCTCTTCATTTGTTTGGTCTGGTGGGTTTTTACCTTCCTCCTTCATCTGCTGTGTGTTTCTCTGTCTTCTCATTTTTCTTAACTCACTATATTTGGGGTCTCCTTTTCACAGGCTGCAGGTTCTTAGTTCCCATTGTTTTTGGTGTCTGCCCCCTGTGGCTAAGGTTGGTTTAGTGGGTTGTGTAGGCTTCCTGGTAGAGGGGACTGGTGCCTGTGTTCTGGTGGATGAGGCTGGATCTTGTCTTTCTGGTGGGCAGGACTGTGTCCTGTGGTATGTTTTGGGGTGTCTGTGACCTTATTATGATTTTAGGCAGCCTCTCTGCTAATGAGTGGTGTTGTATTCCTGTCTTGCTAGTTGTTTGGCATAGGGTGACCAGCGCTGTAGCTTGCTGGTCGTTGAGTGGAGCTGGGTCTTAGCGATGAGATGGAGATCTCTGGGAGAGCTTTCACCATTTAATATCACATGGAACTGGGAGGTCTCTGGTGGACCAGTGTCCTGAACTCGGTTCTCTCACTTCAGAGGCACAGGCCTGACACCCAGCCGGAGCACCAAGACCCTGTCAGCCACATGGCTCAGAAGAAAAGGGAGGAAAAAAAGAAAGAAAGAAAATAAAGTTATTAAAATAAAAAATAAAAATAATTATTAAAAATAAAAAATTGAAAAGTAATTAAAAAAAAAAGAAGACAGCAACCAAACCAAAAAGTAATCCACCAATGATAATAAGCACTAAAAAACTATACTAAAAAGAAAAAAAAAAAAACATGGACAGACAGAACCCTAGGGCAAATGGTAAAAGTAAAGCTATACAGACAAAATCACACAAAGTCCATCACCTCATTTCGGGAAGTTTCATTGTCTGTTCAGATATTCCAGAGATACACAGTACATCAAGTTGATTGTGGAGATTTAATCTGCTGCTCCTGAGGCTCTGGGAGAAATTTCCTTTCTCTTCTTTGTTTGCACAGCTCCTGGGGTTCAGCTTTGGATTTGGACCTGCCTCTGCATGTAGGTCGCCTGAGGGTGTCTCTTGTTCACTGAGACAGGACGGGTTAAGTAGCAGCTGATTAGCGGGATGTTGCTCACTCAGGCCAGGGTGCAGGAGGGGTACGGAATGCGAGGCAAGCCTGCAGTGGCAGAGGCCGGCATAACTGCAACAGCCTGAGGCATGCCGTGTGCTCTCCCGGGGACATTGTCCCTGGATCACAGGACCCTGGCGGTGGTGAGCTGCACAGGCCCCCAGGAGGGGAAGTGTGGATAGTGACCTGTGCTTGCACACAGGCTTCTTGGTGGCTGCAGTAGCAGCCTTAGCATTTCATGCCCGTCTCTGGTGTCCACACTGATAGTCCCAGCTCACGCCCATCTCCGGAGCTCATTTAGGCGGTGCTCTGAATCCCCTCTCCTCGCACATCCCGAAACAATTGTCTCTTGCCTCTTAGGCAGGTCCAGACTTTTTCCCGGACTCCCTCCCAGCTAGCTGTAGCGCACTAGCCCCCTTCAGGCTGTGTTCACGCAGCCAACCCCAGTCCTCTCCCTGGGATCTGAGTTCCAAAGCCGGAGCCTCAGCTCCCGGTCCCCACCTGCCCTAGAGGGTGAGCAGACAAGCCTCTCAGGCTGGTGAGTGCTGGTTGGCACCGATCCTCTGTGCAGGAATCTCTCCGCTTTGCCCTCTGCACCCCTGTTGCTGCGCTCTCCTCCATGGCTCCAAAGCTTCCCCACCCCAGCCCCCGTCTCTGCCAGTGAAGGGGCTTCCATAGTGTGTGGAAACTTTTATTCCTTCACAGCTCCCTCCCAGAGGTGCAGGTCCCATCCCTATTCCTTTGTCTATGTTTTTTCTTTTTTGTTTTGCCCTACCCACATACGTGAGGAGTTTTTTGCCTTTTGGGAAGTCTGAGGTCTTCTGCCAGCATTCAGTAGGTGTTCTGTAGGAGCTGTTCCACATGTAAATGTATTTCTGATGTTTTTGTGGGGAGGAAGGTGATCTCCATGTCTACTCCTCTGCCATCTTGAAGGTCTCTCCTTCCAGTCTTTTAGATAAAAGTCTCAGCCTCATCTGGCTAGACCAGAATGACATAGATTGCCTCATGAACTAGAATTCTGACATCCCAAGAACTCAATATCCCAGGTCACAAATGATGAAGAAGACTGTACAGGCATTCACTTTTTTGTGATCCCTTTTCTGATGGCTGCAAACAAACCAAAGGAGCTCCAAGGCAACCCTGCCAAGTCTTCCAAGTCTAAATATATTTTTGTTTATTGAAACTCTTGGTTTAAATCCTGGTTTAAAATGTATGCTCTAATGAGTCAGAGGAGGGGTTCTAAGTTGAGTTTATTTCCGTATAAGTTTTAAATGACCATATGAATAAAGGTAGCCTGATACATATAAAATATAATACAAATGGAAGATGGCATTGAATTACATTAACTAGTGCCTATAGGTGTAATATGTATTATACATAGGATTAAGAACAGCATTAGCAATGGTGGACATGGATCCATATTTTAAGTAAGCTTCTAGATTATTTACATAGCTTGGTCTTTTTGTCTGATCTGGTAATATCACAATATCCTTTTTCTATGGTATTTAGAGAGCTGTACCCAACAGTAGAGGTGTCTTATACATTGTTCTTTAGTGGTACTCTTTTAAGACTTCCCAGACATTTCAACAGGGTTGGTATAGTTAGAATTACACAATATAATTACGTCTTCTTAACTCGATGTAATAAACTGCAAAGCATTACAATATGCTAAAAGCAAGTGAAAGATAGAGGTATCAATTGTCAATCGTCCTTACCTTTCCTTCAGGATGCTCCAGATATACAGATAACCTAGGACTATTGAACATGTAGGGTAACAAAGACTAGGGCCCATCTGAATATTAGCAAAACATAATTATTATATTTTTATATTGAAAAACACACATTTTAGTATTTTCTTCTTCCATCCTCCAGTGGATTGTCTTGCTAACCTTTTGGGCTACATGCAGCTCATTTTGGACTCCCTCCCTCTTGTCCATATTTCTAAGAATTTCAACTTCATTTCTAACCTATGTCAGGCCTGTTCCATTTCTCAGGGTGTATTGTTTCTTAGCACATGGGCAAATGAAGCCAAAAATCAAACTTCCTTCAGCCACCAGGACTCCTTCAGGTGTGTTTTAAAATCCCTTAGATATCGAGTATTCTGAGTTCATTTTTCAACAGAATTTAGCAGAGAAAGGTTTCTGGACGAAGTAATTTTGGATCTTGATGTGCAACCAGATAAAATGATGGGGTTTTCAAAAAGGAATGGAATGATATTCCAGGAAAGAAGGACCATCAGAGCCATTTTCTTTTACATGACAATGACCTTATGGGACATTATTACTTTAAAGTAAATGTGTGTGTGTATGTATGTGTGTATACATACACCCAGTGTTTTATCAGAGTGAGGCATGTGCAGAACTTGGAAATTAAATATGCAGTCGATTTGCCCAGACTTCTAGTTTTAGGATAGTAAACAATTCTATTGTTAAATCAATCACATTAAAACTTGTTTCTTTCATTGCAGTAGTCCCAGTATTCTTTAAAGTAGTTCTGGAATATAGACATCTTCCCATTTCATGCACTTCTCTGTATCCTGGAGTGGCACAAGAATAGCTTATGCCCATGCATTTGTGTTGTTTAACATGCATTGAGTTCCCATACAATGACATCTTTCCTCTTCACTTGGACATCTCTTTCCCCTGAGCTTGATCCTGCTCATTTCAAATGCCAGTGGTAACAACTCAGGGGGAAGAGCCATGATTCTTTTGCCTATCTTAGCAGTGTTGTCTGTAATATCATGTGCAGTTAGAAGATCTGGATTTTTCTCTAAATTCTTAAAAGTATCTGTGGACATGACATACACACCCTAAGTTAACCCCCAATGATACATACCACTTTTAACCCCCTGCTCTTGAGTGTGTGTGTGGCAGGGGAAATCTGTGTCTTGCTTCCAACCAAGTCAATAAAGCAAAGGTGATGATGGGATTTTACTTCTGTGATTATGTTTCATTATCTGAGACTATTTTAGCTGACTGGAGAGACTTTTCTCCCTTGCTGGATTGAAGTCAACCACCATGTTGTGAGAAGGCTATATGGCAAGGAATGATGTGCAGCCTCCAGGAGCTAAGAACAACTCCTGGCTAAGAGCCAGCAAGAAAATGGGGGCATCAGTCCTATAACCATAAGGATATGAAATTTACAAGCAATCTGAAGAAACTTAGAAACATATCTTTCCCCAGTCAAGCCTCCATATGAGAATCAAGCCCTGGCTAACACCTTGATGGTAGCCTTGCAGAGAACCCAGCTAAGCTGTACCCAGACTTCTGACCTACAGAAACTGTGAGAAAGTAAATGTGAAATGTTTCAAGCTGTTACACTGTGGTAATCTATTACATAATAAAAGCTAGTAGAGTAGAAAAGTAGCCAGTTTTAAATTTTTTTAAGCATCTACAAACCTCAGTTTTTCATCGGTAAACTGAGGAGTATGAAACATGACGTTCTTTCTTAATCTTTGCTTTAAACCCTTGCTTCCATTTGATAAAATTGTACACTGCTCTGGAGATCACTGTACTTCCTCCACTTCTGCAAAGAAGTAACACCTTCTATTTTGTGGAATCGCCAATAAAAATAATATACGATTTATCTTTGGGCTTACTCCACCAACCTTGTAGTTCTAGACAGTTTTACTTTCTAAGCTTGAATGATGGCTAAGAACTTATGACCTTAAATGAGCTTTTTCCAGACTACATGTGGATTCATCCTACCTTGATATGGACACATGCTCATTACGAATCACTGGATTAGTGGAACTGTAAGGTCCTTTCCAACACTAACACTGTGACTTTGTGGTTTAAATTTATTCCAACCCATGTGATACCAAAACAAACAGTGTCTAGGATACTCAGCTTCCCAGTCACACTACCTGTTTTCATACCATGTGCTCTCCAGAAAGGATCTGATGTTTTATATTTATGACTAGGTGATTTTGATCAGTCAATGGACCACACCTGTCAGTGGCTATTGAAGTTTAAGCCTAAACTCTACTTGTGGAATGAAGGCATCATCTCCTTTACTGAAGTATCCTGAAGAAAGGAAAACTGGATTTGTGGCCTCTCTGAAATCATAGCTTGAAAGCGGTGAACAGTTCCACCAACACATAGAACTGACTCTAAGGATTTTCCTAGGATTGTCTGACTATTTACTTGCTATTCAGAGCATCATCTGACCTCTACTTACTTCAAGAACCTGCACCCATAAACTGATCATATAAATATTCAGTGACAACTCTAAGTTTTCCTATATAGCTGCTGCCAGGTGGTACACAAATCATGTCTGTCCTACCTTGGGTGGTATAGTTAGGATTAGAGTTTGCCTCCTTTAATTATGCATTTTATTTGGAGATTAAAGTATGCCATTTATGCATAAATTGGTACATAGTGATTCAGGATTGGTGAAGAACTAGAAAGTGAAATCAACCGAGAACTCATGTGCTTAGTAAATTTCCTGGAGGTTTCAGATCCATATTTTAAAACAAACAAAGATATGTTGGTAAATTTGGAGGTAGCCTGTCATATCATCCTAGATTTGATTCCTGGAGCAGACACTTACCAGTTAAGTAGCCTAGAGAAGACAATTTTATATCTCTGCACCTTAGTTTACTTATGGTTAAATTACAGATTTATGACTGTAAAAAAATGAAGAATTTTAATTTTCTTAGTAGCTAGTGCAAAGAGATTTTTAGATTACTGTCGCATAAAAGAAAGTCCAACAATGGGGGCCTAGGTTGCCAGTGGAAAAAAGACGCTACATTACATAATCGGGAGATTGAGAAAGGAGGGTTGGAAGTGAACATACAGGATGAGACAAATCAGGAGAAGAGGTGAGTCAAATGAGGCTGCATGTGAAGGAGCCAAACTCTACTCTGTCTTATCAGTGACACCTTTGCTAAAATCTCTATTGCTCAATAATTCTTTCAGTATAAATGGATTTGTTTTCCTGGAAAATTTAAAGCAATAATGTTCTGCAATAATGTTTGTGAGGAAAGAAAACAGAGATGCAGAAAAAACAAACCTCTGATTTACATAGCATCAACATCTTAATGGTATTGTGAGAGCGAATCCTGATAGGGTAAGTAAAGTGCTTTGCGCAGTGCTGGGCACACCTGCCTTCAATAAATCGTAGCTACCAGGCCTGCTAATCACCACCTTGTGTTCAGAAAGATCACAACCCCTGTACAATGATAATTAAAATTTCCTTTTAAACACACAGTGATGCAAAAGTTATATCAATATATAATAACAATTAAATTAAAATTGCAAGCAAAAATAATATATTCAGCAACACATATTTAAGTGAGAAGTACAGTAGCCCTTTGGGAATGAAATCTTAATAGAAAATTAGAGGATAGGAATCTTTAATAAAAGAAAGATCAAGCAATCCCCAAGAATATGTAAGAAGGGGCAAAAATCTCTTATTAATCAAGTAGGACATGGTGGATTGTCAGTGAATAAAATCTTAATTTGCATCATAATAAGTAATGTTGAGTTATTGGTTTCTAAGTTTCTCCTAGCTACTGAATGATTTACTATGTCTCACATCAATACTTTTAAAAGAAAATTTCCCAATGTTAAAATATGTCACAGCTGGTTAAAAAATATTCCCATCTGGCATCATAGTTGGAGTTTATTTTTGTGTTAAGCCATGGACATGATAAAGAAGAGTTTGCCAAATTGCCTGAAAATGATAAAGTGGTGGTTAAAAGAAAAGAGAATAGCCACCAGGAAGGCAAAATTTTAAAACTCTCATATAGCGCTGCTAGGAGTAAAATTTGTTCAAGTGCTTTAGAAAAACTTTTGGAGAGTATCTTCTAAAGTTCACTGTATGTCGATCCCAAGAGACTTGTATGAGAATATTCTTAGAGTAATTATTATCAATAAAAAACTGGAAACAATCTGAAAGTCCATTGACAGTAGAATAGATAAGTAAATTGTGATATTTTTTACAATAAAATACTATATAGCTGTGAAAATATATGAATTATAGCTATTTGCTACAATCTGAATGATCTTATAAACACAGTATGGGATGAAAGAATAGATATTGTAATTCCATTTGTATGAACTTCCAAAACTTCAAAAGTGATCTATGGTTTGAAATCAGGATAGTTGTTGGGAGCAAGAAGGGTTTATAATGATTAGGGAGGCATATTTGTAGTTCATGACCTAAGGTGAGGTTCTATGGGTGGACTTACCTTTTTTTTTTTTTTTTTTGTCTATTTTATTTTTTAAATTGAAGTATAGTTAATTTACAATAGTATATTAGTTTCAGGAGTTAATTTACAATAGTATATTCATTTCAGGAATACAGCATAGTGATTCGGTATTTTTACAGATTATACTCCATTAAAAGTTATTACAAGATAATGGTTAGAATTCCCAGTGCTATACAATATATCTTTACAGTTTATCAATTTTATACATAGTAGTTTGTATTTCTTAATCCCATACCCCTAATTTGTCCCTCCCCTCGTCCCTCTCCCTTTGGTAACCACTAGTTTGTTTTCTATGTCTGTGAGTCTGTTTCTGTTTTGCATATGCATTCATTTGTATTATTTTTTAGATTCCACATTTAAGTGATACCATATATTATTTGTCTTTCTTACGTTTAGAGATAGCAGGGACAGTATATGTATATTTTTTTATCCTTGAAAAAAGAAGAAAGAAAACATTCCGATGCTTAGATTTTGTCTAGAGTTCTAGATTTTTAGGTTTTTAGGCATTCAATTTTTTAGGTATTCTAGAGTTCTAGGTTTTTAGGAAATCAATTGTACTGGACTATGATGTCAACTCAGCATCACTGCCAGTGATTCTGGAATTCACTTGCTCAGAATCCCCTTCCCCATATAATTTTGGATAATAGAATACCAATGAGAAGCACTTGCTTTGGGAGGCAGAAGGAAAGGAGAAGCCAGGGGCTGCTGGCAGCAGTAGAATCACCCACTTTGGTGCCTTATTAGGTAGCTTGGGCTGCCATAACAAAATACTACAGAGTGGGTGGCTTAAACAACAATTTTTTTCTCACAGTTCTGGAGGCTGGCAAGTCTAAGACCTGCAGTGTGGGCTCACAGGTTGGAGATACAGGAGAGCCAATGGTGCACATGAAGTCTGAAGGCAGTCAGCTGACAAGCTCCTTCTTACTCAGGACAATTTTTTAGTTCTATATAGGCATTCAACTGATTGAATGAGGCCCACCCTCATTATGAAGGGCAATCTGCTCCACTCAGAGTTCATTGATTTAAATGTTAATCTCATCTAAAAATACCTTCCAAGTTAATATATGAAATTAACCATCATGACATCCTACACTTAAATGTAAATAATCTAATGTATGTTTGGGCATTAACTTCTAATTCCTACTCACAGAACAACTGGCTCTATACTTGGACAGGTCTGAGTAAAAAGATGTGCTTGTCTTATTCCTAGTTTTTTCATCCTAGTTTTGCTTCATCTTTCTACATCTTTTGTTAACAGTAATAAAATTTCACTCCCTTATATGCTGTATTATACTAATTTCAAGGAATATGTCTATAATTATGAGGTTTACACATTATTTATAGTCTTCATCAACTATTTATTTTTAAACTTCCTGGGCAATCCCTGCTACTGTAATTATGGCACTGCCCTATGACAAGCTAGAGGTTAAGGAAGTGCTCAAACAATATGTGATAATGCCTTCTGCAGTTTACTGTCTGGGGTATGCCTTTACTTTCTGCCTCTGTGATGTGATCATAAGAAGGATTAGCTATTTTAGCCTGTCTTGCCTCTAACTGAAAGGAGAACAGATTCTCTAGGTTGGCTTGTGACTACACAGCCACCCTTTTCTCTTTGCTTTCTTTCTCCCCAGAGCACCAGGGACTTTGCTCTAGTGTGGAGAACTCAACTGTTGTTCTAATGAGAGCAGTCATGTCAACCTGAACTTATTTTCCTTATTGGATGGATTTACTAACTTAGCCAATTAGGGACATGTACATGTACACACATCTCATGTGTTTCTCATGAGATCCTTGTGAACAAGAGAAGTAAATGAGGACTGGGTGTGAGCATAAATATAAGAAATTACAGTTGATTGAAAAACCATGATCAAAGAGTATTGATTAAGGAATTGATGTCATCCCCAAATGCATGCTGTATGTATGGCTTGTCATAAAGTCAGTCTTCTCCAGTTCTGTGATTGCTCTGCCCGTGAATGGAGGAGAACTGTTTCAGATGCTGTATCCTGTTTGGAGTCTAGTGGGAGATACTACATTACAAAAGATAATAATTTAATAATGTTGTGGGTACAGTAATAAAGACACATATGTGGGGGTACTATGGTGGCCCTGAGGGAGGTACCTCCTCCACATAAGCAGAATTGGGTGGAGAGAAGTGAGGGTCAGTCACAGCTTACTTCAGTAGGTCAATCCCAAACTGACCCTTAGTTTCTATATTTCAGCCACGAGATATATCCAAGTCCTAATACCAAATACCTATCCATATGACCTTATTTGGAAGTAGGACCTTTACATTAAGGACTGCAGACCCTAAATCCAATGACTGATATCCTTATAAGAAGGGGAGAGGTCACAGACACACAGGGAAGTTCTTGTGAAGATGGGGATGGAGGTGGGTCATGCAGTTCCAAGCCAAGGAACCACTCAAGACACCAGAGGCTGGAAGAAGCAAAGGAGGACTTACCTCTAGAGCATTTGGAGGTAGTGTGGCCCTATCAACACCTTGATTTTGGAATTCTGGCTCTAAAAACTGTGAGAGATTCCATTTCTGTTGTTTTAAGCCACAAGACTGTGTTAATTTGTTAGAAGAGTCCAAGGGAACTAATAGAGGCTTTGGTACGAGGAAGTAGGCTGCTGCTGTAAAAAACATCTAAAAATATGCGAGTTGCTTTGGAATTGGATAATGGGTACAGGCTGGAAGAACTTTGATGTGTATGATAGAAAAAGCCCAGACTGCATCGAAGATCTGATTAGTGAAAATAATGACATTAAAGGCTATTTTGATGAGGGATCAGAAGGAAGTGAAGAGTACAGTAGAGAAAGTGTCTTGTCTTAAAGGATACGTATATTGTCGTGAACAGAATGCTGATAGAAATATAAATGTTAAAGTTATTTCTGGTAACGATTCAGTAGGAAATGAGGAACATGTTATTGGAAGAAAGGTGATTCTCATTATACAGTGGCAGAGAACATGGCTGAATTGTATTCTGCTGTTGGATGGAAAACAAGTAAAATGCAAAAGCAAAGAGAAGAATTGAAGAAGGAACTGCTAAGCAAAAAGGAAGCAGCACTTGATGATTTGGGAGGTTCTCAGGGTACCCAGGTTGCAAAGGATGCTAAAATGAGGAAATTCATTGTTGGGAAAGCATGCTCTGAACTGAAGCCTGAGGGTATGGCTCGGAAACCTTTTGCTGAAGAGACTAGGTATGTGACTCAGGTGTCTGATTGACCAATTCAGCAGGCACAATAATAGAGATGGGGTTATCCAGAAAAGATAACCCACAGGTCCTCTGTGGAGGGCCTCCTGTCTAATGGTGTGGATCCCATGACATACATGGTAGGCCTACAAGGTTTTTGAGAATGTTGAAACACTGCTAGCTTGGACTGAAGGGGACTGAGACAGAGATACAGAGCAGAAGGGTCTGTGAAGACAGAGGCAGAGACTGGGGTCAGGCTACCACAAGCCAAGGATCACCAGGGGCCATCTCAAGCTGGAGGGAGCCAGGAAAGATCCTCCCCTAGAGCCTTGAGCAGGAACATGGCCATGCTGACACCTTGATTTCAGACTTCTGGCCTCCAGAACTGTGAGAGAATAAATTTATGTTGTTTTAGGCCACAAAGCTTGTGGTGATTTGTTATGGCAGCTCTAGGAAAGTAATTTATTATCTATTACTCTTTTTCTGGTTCTGCCAATGCAAATGAGAGGATCTTTCACCTAAGCTCTAGCTCTGAGTACCTCTAACCCAGTCCCAGGCATATTTATTCTACCCTTGGATATTCCCAAGGAATAAACTCCCCACCTCTCTCCTGTTAACTGTTTCTGTGAACAACATACAAAGCATTACAAATTGTAACAAAGCCTCATAGGCATCAAAACCTTATCATCTTGGCAACAATTAATTAGAGGTCATTTTAAGTGTTTTGAAAGACTTTTAAAAATGTACAGTCGTGATGATAAATAAAAAACTACAGCTTCTTGTACATACCCTATTGGTATAGGGTAGGGAGAAAAGAGCAGAAGGGCTGGGCATATTGGAGAAAGGTAGTGAATCTTTGCAGTAAGTTTTATGGATGTTATATTCACACTCTGATTACAACAATATATTATAAATGTACACATGGATAAATCTTTTAACTATTAGAGTAAAGTTTATGGAACAACAAAGTACTTAATGATAGTTCACTTTCTGGATTCCATCATATGTCTTATGCACATAATAGTTGTAGCAACAATAATGATTCCCACTCATATTTAACTTCACAGTTTGTGAAAGGTTTGTTAATAAATTATGTATCTAGGTGTCTACAAAAATGGATTCTTACAACAACTCTGTGTGGTACACAGGGGAAGTGTTGTTATCTCATCTTACAAATAAGGAAACTGAGGCACGGGCTTCCCAAGTTCATAGAGCAAGTATCAGAACATTGACCAGAACCCAGGCCCCCTGATTCCAGCCAGTGATCTGTTGGTTTCTTTCTGCTGACTTTGGAAAAGGTGACCAAATTAAATGAATCTAATAAAGTTACAGGTTTATATATTTTTACTTATTCTTATTATATGATTTGGAATTTTAAACCTAAGAAAAACAAAGTGCAAATCCCTTTGTTTAATGGCTTGCTTCTCTGAACATATGCTTTGACATTTTCTGTCTTGATAATGAAATGAAGCAAAGGATGCAGATAAGGTGCATTTAAATTTATTTTTTTGTGAAAATACAGCTTACTACCACTAGTGGATGTGGTTTAGGGAGAAAATGCTCATGTTGTGTTGGACATAGGTTAGTGATTTTTTTTTTTTTTTAACAATCTGAGAGGATTAAAGAGATTGTATTTTTTAATGTTATCTAGGACATATGGATGGAATGAGGTTGACCCAGAAGGGCAATCTATTATTGCTAGAAGGCCAAGGAAACTTCCAGGAAATAATTTTAAAATATTTATACACTGAGTTCCCCTAAATCGTTAAGGAAGGAAAATGGTTCATGGTTCAATGCAATGAAAGACCAATGTGTTTTACGCTAGTGGTTTGGCAGTTTTACAAAGATAACAATGAATATGGACACATTTTGAGGCAACATTCAAAAAAGTCCTTTAAAATTAATTATTCAGTTTTTTAAAAGAACCATTAAGGAACTAAGAGTTTAGCTGATTTAATACCTGGAAAATAATCTCCATCTAATAGAAATTTGCTTCAAATGCAGAGTGCTTCTCAGAAAATTGCTAAAAATATGATAAATTAAGCATACCGAAGTCACATCTATTTTCTCCTCGCCACTGCTGATGCTGTTGCAATCACATATTTCCAGAATAACTGCTGTTCAGGATACTTGCAACATCAGGGAGCTGAAAATACTTGTCTTTGGAAAATGTATACTCATGAACCTGAAGGAAGCAGTTAGTCATGCCGTGTGATGTATTTTTATATACATATGTAAATGCACATAACAAGATGAAAACACCAGCAGCATTTGGATGTTTAAATTGACAATATAGACTTGAGAGTCAAGAAACACAAATGTTAATATTGTTTTATCAACCTTGACACACACGATGTTGCATAAGGAGCTTTTATGAGATGACTGTCACTAAACACAGACCTCTCGAGTGGGAGGTGAGAGTACACACTGATGACTTCAGAAGGGCTTACTTTGTGAATGTCGTTGGGCCTGCTAGTGTAGGAGGTACTCTACGAATGCCTGGAGACCTCAAGGATGTGAAATGATCATCTTGCTTTTCCTTACTCCTAATCTGGGCTTTCTGTCCTATCTATGATGAATGGCTAGTTAACATTTTCTCATCGAATTGGTTTGCTCTGTAAAGTTAAGTCAAAATTCAGGTAATGTCAGTTTATCTGATTAAGGCCTTGATAGTAGGAAAAAAGAGAGTCACACCGTTTGTGTTCACATGTTCAGTTGTTTTTAAAGACCACATGTGGCCACCCAAGTTTTGGTTTTGGTAGTCATTGTGTAGTTTTGCATTGCAAAAGGATTCAAAGTTTCAAAATCAAAGCCATTAGTGACCACTAGTTTTTGTAGTTCCTACATGAATATGCCAGTAGAAAAGATAAAAGCCCTATTTAAACTATCTAAACTAGAGGAATCCAAAAGAGATTTAGAAATTCCTATCTCTAAATTGTCTGCTATCCTCACCACTAACAACTGAGGCACACAGTCTGGTGTCATTGTCCTGACGTTGTTTATTTTTCTTCTGACTTCTACTAGTCCACTTATCTTATTTTGGGCACTAGGATATTGCTTAGAGTCTGTCCTCTTTTTTCTGTTTCTGTTTATAGAGCCAAAACCTTCTCTCCAGGGCAGAGCCTTTCTTTTTCCCTTTGTCCAAGTTTGATGAGCTCACCTTGTACACATAACTCTCCAGGAAGCTTTGCACAGTGGGTGAGGGGGAAAATAGGTGGGAATGTGTTTGGTAGAAAAAGATAGTAGCTGCCCAGTCCGAATCACTCTAATGAGATTTGGAGTTTGCTGTCACAAGGCTACAGCTCATGATAGGAAGAGAATACCAAAAATACTCATAGAGGCCCATGAGCTCCTAGGGAAGACTGACCGTCTTCCAGCCCATCATCCTGAAGGAGCTGACAGGGAACATTCAGAAGATCCTCATGTTCTCCTGGTGCTCCTCTTTGACTTCAATGTGGGTTTTTTTATTTTTTCAATTTTATTTATTTTTTTATGCAGCAGGTTCTTATTAGTCATCCATTTTATGTGCATCGGTGTATACATGTCAATCCCAATCGCCCAATTCATCATATCACCACACACACACACCCCCGGCGCTTTCCCCCCTTGGTGTCCATACATTTGTTCTCTACATCTGTGTCTCTATTTCTGCTCTGCAAACCGGTTCATCTGTACCACTTTCCTAGGTTCCACATATATGTGTTAATATATGATATTTCTTTTTCTCTTTCTGACTTACTTCACTCTGTATGAGAGACTCTAGATCCATCCATGTCTCAACAAATGAAACAATTTCATTCCTTTTTATGGCAGAGTAATATTCCATTGTATATATGAACCACAACTTCTTTATCCATTAATCTATCGATGGGCATTTAGGTTGCTTCCATGACCTGGCTATTGTAAATAGTGCTGCAATGAACATTGGGGTGCATATACCTTTTTGAATTATGCTTTTCTCTGGGTATATGCCCAGTACTGGGATTGTTGGATCATATGGTAATTCTATTTTTAGTTTTCTAAGAAACCTGCATACTGTTCTCCATAGTGGCTGTATCAATTTATATTCCCACCAACAGTGCAAGAGGGTTCCCTTTTCTCCACACCCTCTCCAGCATTTTTTTTTTTTTTTGGTGTTTGCCTTATAGTTTTGGTTTTTTTTTTTTTTTTTTTTTTTTGTGGTATGCGGGCCTCTCACTGTTGTGGCCTCTCCCGTTGCGGAGCACAGGCTCCGGATGCGCAGGCTCAGCAGCCATGGCTCACGGGCCCAGCCGCTCCGCGGCATATGGGATCCTCCCAGACCGGGGCACGAACCCGTATCCCCTGCATCGGCAGGCGGACTCTCAACCACTGCGCCACCAGGGAGGCCCCTGGTTTTTTTTTTTACAACTTTATTGGAATATAATTGCTTCACAATAGTGTGTTAGTTTCTGCTGTATAACAAAGTGAATCAGTTATACATATACATCTGTTCCCGTATCCCTTCCCTCTTGCATCTTCCTCCCTCCCACCCTCTCTATCCCACCCCTCCAGGCAGTCACAAAGCACCTATCTGATCTCCCTGTGCTATGCAGCTGCTTCCCACTAGCTATCTAACTTAAGTTTGGTAGTGTATATATGTCCATGCCTCTCTCTCGCTTTGTCACAGCTTACCCTTCCCCCTCCCCATATCCTCAAGTCCATTCTCAAGTAGGTCTGTGTCTTTATTCCTGTTTCACCCCTAGGTTCTTCATGACATTTTTTTTTCTTAAATTCCATATATATGTGCTAGCTTACAGTATTTGTCTTTTTCTTTCTGACTTACTTCACTCTGTATGACAGACTCTAGGTCTATCCACCTCATTACAAATAGCTCAATTTCGTTTCTTTTTATGGCTGAGTAATATTCCATTGTATATATGTGCCACATCTTCTTTATCCATTCATCCGATGATGGACACTTAGGTTGTTTCCATCTCTGAGCTATTGTAAATAGAGCTGCAATGAACATTTTGGTACATGACTCTTTTTGAATTATGGTTTTCTCAGGGTATATGCCCAGTAGTGGGATTGCTGGGTCATATGGTAGTTCTATTTGTAGTTTTTTAGGGAACCTCCATACTGTTCTCCATAGTGGCTGTACCAATTCACATTCCCACCAGCAGTGCAAGAGTGTTCCCTTTTCTCCACACCCTCTCCAGCATTTATTGTTTCTAGATTTTTTGATGATTTGTTGTTTGTTGATTTTCTGATGATGCCCATTCTAACTGGTGTGAGATGATATCTCATTGTAGTTTTGATTTGCATTTCTCTAATAATTAGTGATGTTGAGCAGTTTTTCATGTGCTTCTTGGCCATCTGTTTGTCTTCTTTGGAGAAATGTCTATTAGGTCTTCTGCCCATTTTTAAATTGGGTTGTTTGTTTCTTTAATATTGAGCTGCATGAGCTGTTTATATATTTTGGAGATTAATCCTTTGTCCGTTGTTTCATTTGCAAATATTTTCTCCCATTCTGAGGGTTGTTTTTTCGTCTTGTTTATGGTTTCCTTTGCTGTGCAAAGCTTTGAAATTTCATTAGGTCCCATTTGTTTATTTTTCTTTTTTCTTTCCATTACTCTAGGAGGTGGATCAAAAAAGATCTTGCTGTGATTTATGTCAAAGAGTGTTCTGCCTATGTTTTCCTCTGAGAGCTTTATAGTGTCCGTTCTTACATTTAGGTCTCTAACCCATTTTGAGTTTATTTTTGTGTACGGTGTTAGGGAGTGTTCTAATTTCATTCTTTTACATGTAGCTGTCCAGTTTTCCCAGCAACATTTATTGAAGAGGCTGTCTTTTCTCCATTGTATATCCTTGCCTCCTTTGTCATAGAATAGTTGACCATAGGTGCATGGGTTTACCTCTGGGCTTTCTATCTTGTTCCATTGATCTGTGTTTCTGTTTTTGTGCCAGTACGATATTGTCTTGATTACTGTAGCCTTTTAGTATAGTCTGAGGTCAGGGAGTCTGATTCCTCCAGCTCCGTTTTCTTCCCTCAAGACTGCTTTGGCTATTCGGGGTCTTTTGTGTCTCCATACACATTTTAAGATTTCTTGTTCTAGTTCTGTAAAAAATGCCATTGGTAATTTGATAGGGATTGCATTGAATCTGTAGATTGCTTTGGGTAGTACAGTCATTTTCACAATATTGATTCTTCCAATCCAAGAACATGGCATATCTCTCCATCTGTTGGTATCATCTTTAATTTCTTTCACCAGTGTCTTATAGTTTTCTGCATACAGTTCTTTTGTCTCCCTAGGTAGGTTATTCCTAGGTATTTTATTCTTTTTGTTGCAGTGGTAAATGGGAGTGTTTCCTTAATTTCTCTTTCAGATTTTTCATCATTAGTGTATAGGAATGCAAGAGATTTCTGTGCATTAATTTTGTATCCTGCAACTTTACCAAATTCATTGATTAGCTCTAGTAGTTTTCTGGTGGCATCTTTAGGATTCTCTATGTATAGTATCATGTCATCAGCAAACAGTGACAGTTTTACTTTTTCTTTTCCAATTTATATTCTTTTATTTCTTCTCTGATTGCCGTGGCTAGGACTTGCAAAATTATGTTGAATAACAGTGGTGAGAGTGGACATCCTTATCTTGTTCCTGATCTCAGAGGAAATGCTTTCAGTTTTTCACCATTTAGAATGATGTTTGCTGTGGGTTTGCTGTATATAGCGTTTATTATGTTGAGGTAGTTTCCCTCTGTGCCCACTTTCTGAAGAGTTTTTATCATAAATGGGTGTTGAATTTTGTCAAAAGCTTTTTCTGCTTCTATTGAGATGATCATATTATTTTTCTTCTTCAATTTGTTAATATGGTGTATCACATTGATTGATTTGTGTATATTGAAGAATCCTTGCATCCCTGGGATAAATCCCACCTGATCATTGTGTATGATCCTTTTATTGTGTTGTTTGATTTTGTTTGCTAGTATTTTGTTGAAGATTTTTGCATCTATATTCATCAGTGTTATTGGTCTGCAATTTTCTTTTTTTGTAGTATCTTTGTCTGCTTTTGGTATCAGGGTGATGGTGACTTCATAGAATAAGTTTGGGAGTGTTCCTTGCTCTGCGATTTTTTGGAAGAGTTTGAGAAGGATGGGTATTGGCTCTTTTCTAAATGTTTGATAGAATGCGCCTGTGAAGCCCTCTGGTCCTGGACTTTTGTTTGTTGGAAGATTTTTAATCACAGTTTCAATTTTAGTGCTTGTGATTTGTCTGTTCATATTTTCTATTTCTTCCTGGTTCAGTCTTGGCAGGTTATACCTTTCTAAAAATTTGTCCATTTCTTCCAGGTTGTACATTTTATTGGCATAGAGTTGCTTGTAGTAGTCTCTTAGGAGGCTTTGTATTTCTGCGGTGTCTATTGTCACTTCGCCCTTTTCATTTTTAATTTTATTGATTTGAGTCTTCTCCCTTTTTTTCTTGATGAGTTTGGCTAATGGTTTATCAATTTTGTTTATCTTCTCAAAGAACCAGCTTTTAGTTTTCTTGATCTTTGCTATTGTTTTCTTTGTTTCTATTTCATTTATTTCTGCTCTGATCTTTACGATTTCTTTCCTTCTGCTAACTTTGGGTTTTGTTTGTTATTCTTTCTCTAGTTCCTTTAGGTGTAAGGTTAGATTGTTTACTTGAGTTTTTTCTTGTTTCTTGAGGTAGGCTTTTATTCCTATAAACTTCCCTCTTAGAACTGCTTTTGCTGCATCCCAAAGGTTTTGGATCATCGTGTTTTCATTGTCATTTGTCTCTAGGTATTTTTTGATTTCCTCTTTGACTTCTTCAGTGATCTCTTGGGTATTTAGTAATGTATTGTTTAACTTCCATGTGTTTGTGTTTTTTAAGTTTTTTCCCTGTAATTCATTTCTAATCTCATAGTGCTGTGGTCAGAAAAGATGCTTGATATGATTTCAATGTTCTTAAATTTACTGAGGCTTGATTTGTGACCCAAGATGTGATCTATCCTGGAAAATGTTCTTTGCACACTTGAGAAGAAAGCGTAATCTGCTGTTTATGGATGGAATGTCCTGTAAATATCAATTAAATCTATCTGGTCTATTCTGTTATAAAAACTTGTGTTTCCTTATTTATTTTCATTTTGGGTGATCTGTCCATTGGTGTAAGTGAGTTGTTAAAGTCCCCCACTATTATTGTGTTACTGTCGATTTCCTCTTTTAGACCTGTTAGCAGTTGCCTTATGTATTGATGTGCTCATATGTTGGGTGCATATATATTTATAATTGTTTTATCTTCTTCTTGGATTGATCCCTTGATCATTATGTAGTGTCCTTCTTTGTCTCTTGTAACATTCTTTATTTTAAAGTCTATTTTATCTGATATGAGTATTGCTACTCCAGCTTTCTTCTGATTTCCATTTGCATGGAATATCTTTTTCCATCCCCTCACTTTCAGTCTGTATGTGTCCCTAGGTATGAAGTGGGTGTCTTGTAGACAGCATATATATGGGTCTTGTTTTTTTATCCATTCAGCAAGCCTGTGTCTTTTGGTTGAACCATTTAATCCATTCACGTTTAAGGTCATTATTGATATGTATTTTCCTATGACCATTTTCTTAATTGTTTTGGGTTTGTTTTTGTAGGTCCTTTTCTTCTCTTGTGTTTCCCACTTAGAAAAGTTCCTTTAGCATTTGTTGTAGAGCTGGTTTGGTGGTGCTCAATTCTCTTAGCTTTTGCTTGTCTGTAAAGCTTTTGATTTCTCCATCGAATCTGAATGAGATCCTTGCTGGGTAGAGTAATCTTGGTTGTATGCTCTTCCCTTTCATCATTTTATGTATATCATGCCACTCCCTTCTGGCTTGTAGAGTTTGTGCTGAGAAATCAGCTGTTAACCTTATGGGAGTTCCCTTGTATGTTATTTGTCATTTTTACTTTGCTGCTTTCAATAATTTTTCTTTGTCTTTAATTTTTGCCAATTTGATTACTGTGTGTCTCGGTGTGTTTCTCTTTGGGTTTACCCTGTATCGGACTCTGTGCTTCCTGGACTTGAGTGGCTGTTTCCTTTCCCATGTTAGGGAAGTTTTTGACTATAATCTCTTCAAATATTTTCTCTGGTCCTTTCTCTCTCTCTTCTCCTTCTGGGACCCCTATAATGCGAATGTTGTGGCGTTTAATGTTGTGCCAGAGGTCTCTTAGGCTGTCTTAATTTCTTTTCATTCTTTTTTCTTAGTTTGTTCCACAGCAGTGAATTCCACCATTCGGTCTTCTGGGTCACTTATCCGTTCTTCTGCCTCAGTTATTCTGCTATTGATTCCTTCTAGTGTAGTTTTCATTTCAGTTATTGTGTTGTTCATCTCTGTTTGTTTGTTCTTTAATTCTTCTAGGTCTTTGTTAAACATTTCTTGCATCTTCCCGATTGTTGCCTCCATTCTTCTTCCGAGGTCCTGGATCATCTTCACTATCATTATTCTGAATTCTTTTTCTGGAAGGTTGCCTATCTCCACTTCATTTAGTTGTTTTTCTGGGGTTTTATCTTGTTCCTTCATCTGGTACATAGCCCTCTGCCTTTTCATCTTGTTTATCCTTCTGTGAATGTGGTTTTTGTTCCACAGGCTGCAGGATTGCAGTTCTTCTTGCTTCTGCTGTCTGCCCTCTGGTGGATGAGGCTACCTAAGAGGTTTGTGCAAGTTTCCTAATGGGACGGACTGGCGGTGGGTAGAGCTGACTGTTGCTCTGTTGGGCAGAGCTCAGTAAAACTTTAATCCACTTGAGTACTGATGGGTGGGGCTGGGTTCCCTCCCTGTTGGTTGTTTGGCCTGAGGCAACCCAACACTGAAGACTACCTGGGCTCTTTGGTGGGGCTAGTGGCAGACTCTGGGAGGGCTCATGCCAAGGAGTACTTCCCAGAACTTCTGCTGCCAGTGTCCTTGTCCCCACAGTGAGCCACAGCCACCCCCACCTCTGTAGGAGACCCTCCAACACGAGCAGGTAGGTCTCGTTCAGTCTCCCCTGGGGTCACTGATCCTTCCCCTGGGTCCCGATGCATACACTGCTTTTTGTGTGCCCTCCAAGAGTGGAGTCTCTGTTTCCCCCAGTCCTGTCGAAGTCTTGCAGTTAAATCCCACTAGCCTTCAAAGTCTGATTCTCTAGGAATTCCTCCTCCCGTTGCTGGACCCCCAGGTTGGGAGACCTGACGTGGGGCTCAGAACCTTCACTCCAGTAGGTGGACTTCTGTGGTATAAGTGTTCTCCAGTCTGTGAGTCACCCACCCAGCAGTTATGGGATTTGATTTTACTGTGATCACGCCCCTCCTACTGTCTCATTGTGGCTTCTCCTTTGTCTTTGGATGTGGGGTATGTTTTTTGGTGAGTTCCAGTGTCTTCCTGTCGATGATTGTCCAGCAGCTAGTTGTGATTCTGGTGTTCTCACAAGAGGGAGTGAGAGCCTGTCCTTCTACTCCACCATCTTGGTTCAGGGCCCCTAGCAATGCCCGACCTCACTGTATTTTGATGCAACTGAAGAAGTGACACGCTTAGTTACATGTGCTCCTCTCCAGATGGTTTCCTCCCCACACAGCACCAAAGACATCACTACCCTCTTAGAAAATTCCAGCATTAAGCTCACCATGCCCAATATCTGGATTTCTGTCAGTCACACAAGAAACCCAAGATACTCAAGTCATCTCATCACATGGATGCTCATTCTTGGAATATCCTTTAACTAGCCCACATCTCCCACCTTCCTCAATCCCAAACCCTTCTTCTTCGCCCTCTGGAATATACAGTCAGTCATCAGAGACATCCCATTTATACTTCACCTCTTCTCAGAATATTGCCTTCATCCTCTTTCTCCAGCTAAAATCAGGCTCTCCCTAGAGATGGCTTAAAGGTTGTCTTTTCAAGTAGTGTTGGTTTTCTCTCTCATGCCCTTCGTACTACTGGGTCTGGAGTTTAGATAATGTTATTTCCTGATTCCTCTTGTTTCTTTAAGACCTTTTTTCCTTCTTCTCTCCTCCTCCAAAACCCCTTATTTCTTTTGAAGTTGTTACCAAGAGATTGCTCACTACCCAGACTTGTTGTATCTAACAAACCCCCAGATCACTTTTCTTCATTTCTTGAAGATTTTACCACATGATTCACTCCATTAGTACTTTGTCACAATTTTTGGTGATTCTGTATTCATGCAGATGATCCTGTTAACCTCCTGACTTTTTAGTTCCTTTTTCTCCTTTTTGACTAGAATCTCATTCCCTACTTTATATCAGCTGCTCACTCTCATGGGGTAACCCTAGACTTTGTCATTACTAGTAATAGCTCTCCCTGCATAATCTCAGTTTGATGCACCCCACTCTCCAATCCATCCTTCATATCTTTCTAACACATTCCTACTATTTCCTTCCCCACACAATTCATCCACTTGTCTGAGATCTTCAGTCTGTTGGTCACATGGCTTTTTCATGCCAAACATTTTCGCAACTCCTTAAAATTCTCATATTCCTTCATCCAAACTTAGATTCTGTAGTTCATATTTACACTTGCCTCTTGCTTACATCTTCAGTTCTTTGGCCCCTTTCATCACATCTTCTTATATGCCTGAAAAACCCAACTCCAGTCATATTCAATTTTTAGCCTCTTCTGCATCTACTCATGTCTGGAAAAAAGTATACACCAATATTCCCTGATCTTATCTTAAATAAATGAGCATTATCCTCAAGTTGAATCCTAGTTCTGTACAGCAACCCTTTACATTTCCTTCACAAATTGTCTCTTACTCTCCTAGATGACTATTTTACTTCTTCTTCTTTGTCAAACATCCATTTCTACCATTCTCTTCTTTCTGAGCTAACAAACTTGCATGCTATTCGAACATAGAAACGATCAGAAGGGAACAGTCACACAGGAACATCTCCAAATCTACCCATCTACATGTGTAGTGACGATGGAGGAACTCTCAGTGACGCTATCTAAGGGTAGGGCCTTGATAAAGGCACTGGGTTCCATCCTTTCTGCCTACCACAGGACATGGCTCCTGTAAGAGACCCTTCTCTCCTGCAGCACCCTTTTTTCCTTCTTATCTTGTTATTCCCATTGGTAGATAAAGAAGCTGTAATATCTCTCATCTTTAAAAAAAACTCCAATTTCCTTTTTTGCCCTTAACATTACCAATTACTTAAGAGATGTTCTCGGCTCCTCTCTATCCCTTTGCTAAGTCCAATCAATCAGTTATACCTCTTTCATCTATTGTTTCCTGCTGCCACTTAGTTCAGTCCCTTAGTAACATCTCACTAAACAATTCAAATAGAGTAACCCCTGTTACCTTTGCCTCTCTCAGTCCTCTAGCCCAGGAAAGAGCATTGGGTTAAATCAACAAATGATGAATTATGCAGATTTCAAGAATTGAACCTTTTAGGAATTTTTTGTTAGGTTTAGTATCTTAAGAAACAACTACTGTTATATCATATTTTTCAAAAGCTTTATAAGGCTACTTACTGCTTATTGAAGAAAATCGGGACTTCTTACTCCGGTAAAAAAAAGTCCACAGTGATAATTTCTGATTTATATATCTTGATGACCTTGCTGAATTAGTGACCATTTCTTCAATATGTCCTGTGAACTTTCTCCATTCCCTTTCTGTATCACTATGGAAATTCCATCAATCCTTTAAAAAAATAAAAGAGTAAAATAATTAGTAATATAATAAGCATCCATATTCTTGCCACTCAGTGAAAAACAGTTAATTTATCATCTTTTATTGCAAAATTTTTACTTGTCAAAAGGAAAAGAAATCATTGTGGAGAGAGTAAAAGGGTCCTTAACCACCACTTCTGGTTGCGTTCTTCCATATCATCCCCCTCCATAGTTCACACTGTTGTCAGTGTTTGTGTATATTTTCCATGCTACTTTTGTTTCACATCTGTAAAACATATATATGGTTGAGTGTGTTCTCCACTTTTTTCTTTTCTGGAGCATAATCAAGGGATGGGGAGTACTGGGGCAGATTTCTGCGTGAACTTAACTGTCATATGGACAAAGAATTATCTATCCATCCTTTAAGGCCCAGAGTTACCTATCCCTTAAGATCCATTATCCTTCTTGTCATGTAGAACTCCCATGCCAATGTATTTGGAAACCTTTTTATGCCATGTACCATGTAAGTTATATATCTATATATATATATATATATATGCGCATAAATATGCTTCTTGATATTGGCATTACCTTTTATCATCCCTGAGACTATCTTTACGTCTGCACCTGCAAATTGCATAGCAGAATATACACCTACACCCACACTTAGAGCCCCATGCATGCATTTATATGTGTGTGTGTATATATACTTATATATATCCCTCTGTTCACTTCTTTTACTCCAAATATAAAAAAATAAAGGAATTAACAATAGAATGGTTGACTAAGGAACATCTAATGCTTCACATTTCACTAGGTGCTCGTTATCTAAGTGATGTGCCATACTGCTAATTCTTCATCCCTTTATTACACATGGCACTAGTAAAAAGTAATAAAGGGCTCTTAGCTACTTGAAGTGTTCCCATAACCTATAGGAGCATCATTTGTCTTGGTGGCAGCTAGGAAAGGAGCAAAGAACAATTTGTCTTTTTTTGACTCATATTTCCACTTAAGTGTAGAGAGATAAAAAGCAAGAGACAGCTTGTACTAATTAGGAGGAGAAAATTTAAGAGAATATTGCTCTTGGCAGTGTTCAAAATACCAAGGTCAGACATGTACAGTCTGTAACTCTTTGCCTTTCAAGAGAATAGTGTATTGAGTGAGAGGATTGCATGATGGCATCTTTTTGGATTTTACAACAACGGCCTAGCAGCACAGAGTCAGGAGGTTAAATGTCAATTTCTTAAACAGTCACTGGGAAACCATAAGATCCTGTTTATTCTTTAAACATAGTTTTTAAGAACATTAATTCTAAGCCTGAAAGATTAATACATCTGTGTCTACTGCTCCCTTGGGGTGCCATTTATTTGCTCTCTCACTTAAAAATGGCTTAGACAATGAAGTTCAAGGACTACTTCTCCTTCCACTCCCATCCCCTTATACATCATATAATTCAGCAATGTCATAACTTTTTGACTGACTTGTGGTTCATTTGTATGGAATAACCAGTTACTGATTATGCAGTTTCTTTCCTCCACCAAAACCCACACCTCCTAGAAAAATCAATCTGTTCAGTGTCCTCTTTCACTTATTGGCAGATTAAGAAATAAAATAGATGTTTGGCAAAGACTAATATTTCTTATTTTGTTAATCTTAAAACCCAGGCATTCCCATTAAATTGCTCATCAATGCCATTAATTTCCTAGGAAAGAATTAAATAGCCAATTTTGTGAAATGTTCTACAAGATTAATAACACAGTACTACTAAAATGACCTTAAATAATTGAAACTAAATCACACCTGTCAAAATAAATAAAATGTGTTTTGGAAGGCAATTTATTTAATTTCTACTGTACATATTCGTTGAATTTCTAATATTGATCTCTTAGGGTGTCCCTTTTAATTGTCAGGTGGAGATCATTAAACTCTAAGCAGAATTAAACACAAGTTTTATCTCCAT
This sequence comes from Hyperoodon ampullatus, assembly GCF_949752795.1. Taxonomy (NCBI): domain Eukaryota; kingdom Metazoa; phylum Chordata; class Mammalia; order Artiodactyla; family Ziphiidae; genus Hyperoodon; species Hyperoodon ampullatus. The sequence goes on from NC_136922.1 coordinate 70,314,367, forward strand.
TTGAAACTGTTAATAAAATCTATTATTCCTCTTTGTTCAAAGGAGGCTTTCATACAATTCCCTTCTTGTTTTTTCTATTTGACATTGCAAAATAATTGCAATATGCTTAGGGTAATTACACACTGTCAGGACAAGGTCCTTTTATTGTTAATATAGTCAGGTAAGCATCTCAACATGTAAAGCACAAAGAGGGAGAAATCCCATAAGAGGTGTCTACTGCTATGTTTCTTAAGAATTACATTTTATTCTACAGAGTCTAAGCTCCATGAGGGTAGTAGTTCTTTTTAGCTTGTTCATGACTGTATACCATTGCTTTGCCCAGTGCTTGATATAATAAGCGCTCAATAAACATTAGCAAATAAGTCATGCTGCTGCCCTTGTTTATGCAGACTAAATTATCTAAATTCTAACATAAATTTTGTAAGTATCTGGCCTTTAGTGGCGTATGCAAATAACAATATCCCCGTTTTAAGTAATGTTTTTATGAGTATTTTACTTCTTTTATAAAGCTAATCGAAAGCAATTGACCTTAACCTTCTACATAAAGCATCACTTAAAACTATGTTTTAGATTCTGTCATAATTCATCCACATAAACCCCATATGTGAGAGATTGGATTTTTTGATATAAATCAGGAATAAAAGAACATCATGCCAAGTGGATACCATTCCTTCCTCTCTCTTCAGTTGGAAAACTAACGTAAATCCTATTTCAGTGGGCCAACAAGAAAAAGAGATTAGCTCATAACAGAGAGCTATTGCTTTTCTTCACCTCTATATTATACTTGGATTCTTCCATTTGAGATACAATGGAATTTTCCCATTTTTTTAAGGCTTTTATTCAGGTCTCAAATCTCTTTGTCTGGTGTGTTTTCTAACAGACTGTCATTTAGCTTTTCTTTAGGGAAGCAACTTTTGAGAATGCCACAGACTCTAGCTTTTCATGCTATATTTAGAAGATAATTTGCTGCACATTCTTGGATTGATTTTGCCATCTCAGTTACTTTGTAAGAGATAATTGGCATTCTTTGTGCTATGACAGCTATATGTGATGGATTCGTTCTAGTGGTTGACACTGGTTAGCTTCATATCAGTGACAGAAATTCATGAGCAACCAGGTTCAAATCCTATGCAAGACACAAGAGTTTTCCAGGAATATAGCCAGACTGAACTTAAGCAAAAGAGCAAACACATTCTCTCTTTAAAGAAATCTTCAATTTTCCAAAGTCATGAAAAACATGAAAACTCAGTAGACTATTAGTAAAACAGTATCCAATGATCAGCATGTATTATAACTGAAAATTTTCAGGGTATAACTACAGCTAAATATTGTGGTACTTTTATATCAAAGCATTAGAACCTTAAAAGATATAGCTAAAATCACTTTTAGAAATTAATTGAGTATAATTTAGCCTATGAAAAATTAAAAATTATTTCAAAAGGATTCATAAGAAACATTCATTTATGTTTAAAGGAGTGCATGATGGGGACATATTCTGCAGAAAATTTCCTCTTGTAATCTTCAAGATTAATGAAATACTGATAGAAATAATGTCTACTAAAACATTGAATGGTAGAAGGCATATCATAGAGTTACTACATTTTGAGGGACCTTAAGACTTTTATGAGTTGTATTTTCTTTTGTAATGATTTATCTAGGTGTTTATCTCCTTACATTTTATACTCTCAAAGCTTATGTTTCTTTAGTATTCCACGTTTAGATATAATTTAAAGACACAGTCTCTGTATTGTTCAAAATAAATGTTATTCATTATCTTTCACTTAAGTGGTTTAATATCTTGCACCTCCTCTACACTGATCTGATATTGCTTTATTTATTTCTCTGACTGATAAGTGAGAGGGCTTAGTAATGTATCTACACATTAATGACTGGAGAGAAATGACTTGAGCCTGAACTGTCCAATTGCAAAGTACAATTTATGTTTCCAACGTGTTCAAACAATATAGAGAGTAGTTTACTAATACACAGACCCATTATTTAAAATGGATCAGTGCTACTTAATTCACTGGTCAAATTTTTACTGTGCTTCTGTTTTACTTCCAAGTTGGCCAGATGATCCATCTTCACAAAACTTCAGAACCATCTCTCCATACTTTTTTTCTGCAAAACTATTTCAACTCAGACTTCATGGGTCTTGATTCCTCTGAGTGTATCTTTGGACACCAACCATATTGCTCCTTGTTGAATCTTATCTGTCTAACTGAACCAAATCACCATAAAAGATTTTTCTTACTTTCAAGTATTTTCTTATAGTAGTTTTCAATTTAACTTTCCTGTTTCTCTTAAATTATATTTTATTCACTCCCTCCCTTCTCTCTATCCCTCTCCCTCACTTATTTTCCCCTCCCTCCCTATCTTCTTCCTTCCTTCCTTCCTTCCATTTCTTCCTTTCCTCCTTTCCTGTCTCTTCCTCTCCTGTCTTTCTCTCTCTCCCTCCCTACCTCCCTTTTTTCCATTAGCTCTTCCTTAATCAGTTCATTCATCCTAGGTTAGGGCCTTTTTGTACCAAGATGTTTTCCACAAAACTAAATTCTCATTTGCAACATTCCCAAAACTATATACATGGAGTATCTTTTCTGTGTTCCAGTAAACTCGAGATAGCAACATAATTTACTCAAAATTACAGGTTATGTAATTTAGCCCATGGTAGCTAAATGATGCTAAACACTGTTAGGGTTCATTTGCTGAAAATTCCTTCCTTGGTAAACTATTGATTTGCTTAATTTTATACAATTGTCACTATGGTGAATTTCCCCATTTTCAGAGGCATATCTATTTTCATCATCTCAGTTTTTATTAATAGAGGAACTATTGCTATAGGAGTCTAAATATGGATTGTATAAAGATGTTTTATAACTGATAGCAATTAACTAGGGAAGACTTTGGTAAGAGGGTACATAATTCAGATATAACATGAATATGTTTTGCAGACCTAATGTACAACATGGTGGCTATAGTTAATAACACAGTATTGTATGCTTAAAGTTTGTTAAGAGAGTAGATCTTTACTGTTCTCACCACACACACCCACAACTATGTGAGATATGAATGTGCCAATTAGCTTGGTTGTGGTAATCATTTCACAGTGTAAAGGTATACCAAATCATCATGTTGTACATCATAAGTGCATATAATTTTTATTTGTCAATTATACTTGACATCATGTTGTACATCATCATGTTGTATCTGATGTTGTACATCATGTTGTACATCATCATGTTGTACATCATAAGTGCATATCATTTTTATTTGTCAATTATACTTCAGTAAAGCTGGGGGGGAATTAGTAAACATTAAAGAAGCAGGTATTGTGGATGCATATGGAGAAGTGTGCTCAAAGAAGTGACTAGGTATACTCTGGAATAGAAAGGAGTAAGTCTGAATTAAGAGACCATTGTTGAGGGTGGGTATTGTTTATTCAATAGCAAGGGCTGGAGAAAATATTCAAGTAATTTGACCTGGGGGACCTAGAGTATAGATAGCTACACACACACACACCTTACACTCATGTACACACACACTCTGTGTGTACATCAGGAAAGCACAGAGGAGAAACGGTGAGTCGTCAGTTGTTGAGAATAGTTTCAGCCTCAGTCTGTACTAAAGAGTCAGAATAGGCTGGGTTTCCTTAAGAATTAGAGATTCATGTAAACAGAATTAACTCAGGTGACCTAGCTGTGGTCACTACGATGAGAATTTAGATTTCTCTCTCTAATTGGCCTGCCCCCAGATTCCTCACCTGGAAAAGCAGGTAAATTTCTACACGCTGAATATGAGGTGAAACCGCCAGTTTACTCTAGAGGTGAGCGAAATTCAGACTTCTTATTCTGTCTTGCCTGCCCCAGGATTTCTTACCTGGAAAATAAAGCAGATTTCTGTATGCTATATACAAACTGAATTTGGGGTGAAACCAGCAAATTCAAAGGAGAGGAGAAAGTGCTGGGGTTCTAAGGCTTCAGTGATGATGGTGACTACATATATATTTCTTTAATTACTGGGGTGATGATATGAGAGAAACTCACCAACAGCTATGGTGGGCCTCGATGGAGGGCTTACATTGGACATGCTTGTGATGGTTCATTAGAGAAACATAATTGGCAGATAACATAAAGCCATTTATGCACTATTTTTCTGAATAGGACCTAGATTTTCTGGATTTGTTCAATAACCTCAGTTTCAGTTTTGGACTACTCTAGATTGTTGCTTAATGTTATTCAAGGTCAGTTTACAAATAAAGATTAAACATGTATAGAAGTGCATTCAATTTTAGTTCCAGAATTTTTCTTTCACTAATGTATTTTTATATGAAAACAACTAGCACAAGAAATCATTTTAAGCTGGCATGGGATGAGCAAAATTTGTTTTTATTAGGACTTTTGAACTGTTGCATTACCATAAGTAGAACGATTTTATTTTCTTGAAATTTGCAAGTTCCTTAATTTAACATAACCAAAGTAGCCACATTTGTTACTGTGGTTTAAATCCAAGGCCAGTAGAAAAAGATATTTGAAATTTTTATTTTATTTTTTAACATTTTATTTTATGTTCAAGTATAGCTGATTAACAATGTTGTGATAGTTTCAGGTATACAGCAAAGTGATTCAGTTATACATATACATGTATCTATTCTTTTACAAATTCTTTTCCCATTTAGGTTGTTATATAATATCGAGCAGAGTATTCTGTGCTATACAGTAGGTCCTTGGTGGTTATCCATTTTAAATATAGCAGTGTGTACATGTCAATCCCAAACTCCCTAGCTATAACTTTCCCCCACCCTCTCCCCCATAACCATAAGTTCATTGTCTAAGTGTATGAGTATGTTTCTGTTTTGTAAATAAGTTCATTTGTATCTTTTCTTTTTTAGATTCTGCATGTAAGCAATATCATATGATATTTCTCTTTCTCTGTTTGACTTACTTCACTCTGTTGGACTTACTTCACCTAGAGTATGGCAATCTCTAGGTCCATCCATGTTGCTGCAAATGGCATGATTTCATTCTCTTTAATGGATGAGTAATATTCCATTGTATATATGTATCCCATCTTCTTTATCCATTCCTCTGTCGATGGACTGAAAATTATAAAAACCCAGAAATATATATATGCTCAATTCCAGAGATCCTATATATATTAATATTTCTATTCCTTTGTCTATCTTCTGTTCATCCTGGAAATGAACTTATAATATATTTGTATGTAAAAATGATGAGGCACTAAATGAATTTTACTGGATGTTTCTTGTTTGATCAGTGTTTGTGTTGGATTTGGAACTTCCCAGCACAGCAACTCTGCCTGTGCCATAAAGTACCCACAGTGACTTGATGACTTTTGTTGTTATTTGCTTTTACTGATTATGTAGACATCATTCTCTCAGACATTCATCACTGTAATGTAAATAAGCATCTTTTTTTAAATATAAAGCTCCAGTACTTTCATTTGATCAGAAATCCCTTAGTAGCAACTTAACCTGGGTTGTGGAAGTTGACTCAGCATGAAAAGCTGTTTCTGCCATTCAGCCCCTGTGACCTGTCTATGTTCTAAAAGGAACATTCAATTACTAGTACCTTTCCTATTTTCTAACCTTTTGCCCATTGTGAGTCAATGTGAAAAAAGGTCCAGTGTTCCAAAGAGGAAATAATCAGTCTGAAATGTATCCATCAAGTGTAATGTAGCTGCCTGACCAGCTATAGGCATAGAAAAGAACAACTCCCTGCTGTGCACTCTTATCTGAGAAAAGAGTTGCTGACATCTTTTAGTCTTTTCTCCATGGGAGCTTATTTCCTTTTTCTCCATCCATAGCATTTCTAAGATCCACATCCAAAGACAAAGGAAAGGAGTAGAAAAAAGACAAATGTGAAATGCAATTATAAGCCACATCTTGAAATCTATGCTTTACTAGCAAGAGTCTAACAAGGCAGAGGTTCTATGGCCTCCTATCAAGGTTCAGTTTCAAAAGGTGACCGGATATGCCTTAGACTTTTGCCGTAACCATTAAGATCCTACCCATCAATTTCAAGCATCAAAACTGTAGCCCTCACTTCATCCCAGAGTGGCATGGACATATATGCACTACCAAATGTAAAATAGATAGCTAGTGGGAAGCAGCGGCATAGCACAGGGAGATCAGCTCGGTGATTTGTGACCACCTAGAGGGGTGGGATATGGAGGGTGGAGGGAGATGCAAGAGGGGAGGGGATATGGGGATATACGTATATGTATAGCTGATTCACTTTGTTACACAGTAGAAACTAACACACCATTGTAAAGCAATTATACTCCAATAAAGAAGTTAAAAAAAAACAACTGTAGCCTTTTCTCTGATCTCAATAACAGATGACTGGGAGGTAGCTTATAAAATATAATTGACAGCCTGAGCTAAAGTTGAACACAGTAGTTTGCAAACCTGTGTAACCCTGAGGTTTATGAGTGGTTGCCTACCTGTGCTGGGGAGCAAGAGGACACGGGTCATGGTTAAATGCCCTGAACAGGACAAGTGGGCCTCACAACTTTTTCCAAACATTACTCTCCTTCCAGTATTACTCCTAACAGTGAATGGAGGCCCAAGAGTAACCTGGAAACCAACTGTAACTCTTCCCTCTCCCCCGTTTTCTCACATCCAAATTCCAAATCTTATTATAATTAACTCATCCATTTACTTCTCTACATCCCATTTTTGAACTCATGCCACGAACGTATCTTGCCTGGATTCCTAAAACTGTCCTTAGTTTTTAGGAAATAAAATTCTTGGCTTCAGTTTTGGTCCCTTCTGATGTATACTTCACTGCAAGTCAGAATGATCTTTCTGAACAGCAGAAATCCTTGTAATTTTCAATGTCGCTATTGTCCTCAGAAGCCCAGACTCCCTAACATCCTTATCTCTCATTAGTCCCCCTTTCTCTGTACTGAATTAAATGCCCCCTGACTCTCCCGTCCTCTACCCTTATGTTTGGACATATGGTCCCCTTTCCTTGTAACATATTCTTGCCTGACTGGCTTGCTCCCACTTATCTTTTAAGTTTCAGTCTTCCTTGATTAGTCTCTTCTACTACTGCCCCTTTAGTTCCTCTCTCATAATCTTCATTTTACTTTCTCGTGATAACTGTTAGTATATCTTCACCATGAGAATGGATGTTCCATGATGGCTCTGAGGGCAGAGGAGGTAGCACAGCTTTTGTTTACTATCATATGCCCATGCCTCCATAATGTTTGCTGGATGAAAGGATGAATTAACTTTTCTACACCCTCTGAGATCCAGGGCCATGAATGGTCAGCTGAGAAGTGGGTTTTCTTCTCCTAGCCTACCTGGAAATTGAGGGAGTGGTTGACAGGACGAAACACAATGAGGGAATGTCTTTGTGTATCCCTCAAAGAGAAAAAATAGATGGGACTGCTTGTCCACAGAGAAGATTGAGCTCCTTTGGGGAACATTACCCCCTTCCAGGCTTTGCTCTCAAAGCTTCAGATTGGGGAAAGAGGTGAACATGGGATAGGAACTTTAATTACAGCCTGATGTAAGCAGAGAACTCTGTACAATTAGGATGTATAAGTAGCTCAAAAATACCAGAAAAAAGTCCCAAGCTTTCAGGAAGCCTAAGAGAATACAGGGTTGGAAGAATTGAAAACATAAACTTCTTTCACATTTCCTCTTCCACGCTCAGTCTTTTTAATATCCCTAATTCTGACCGATTGGCTGACCTGCCGACCAGCCTTTCTTCCTTGCTTCCTTCCTTCCCTCCCTCCCTCCCTCCCTCCCTGACCACACAGTTATTGTGAGCCTACAGCATGCCAGGTATACTTCTAGGTGTTGAGGATACAATGGTAATGAAGTAAAAACAAAATCAACAGACTCATGGAGCTCATATTTCAATGGAGACAGTAATAAGTAAATAAATGTGTAATACAATGTCAGGTAGTGATAAGTCCTCCTAAGAAAAATAAAGCAGAGTGAGGCATAAAGAGTGACTAGATTTAGGTGTGGGGAGGATGGTGGGAATAGGTTATTCTAGACGTAGGGATCAGAGCAGAAACTCTGAGAAGATGTCAAAGAAAAATTGCACTGGACAGAATTAAACAGGCAAGAGAGACTTTATTCAAGACTATTGCAGTGGGGTCAGGACTATTGCAATAAAGGAAACAGAGTGAATTCTGCTGACCCAAAAGGCAGTAGAATTTTTAAGCACTGGGGTGAGCTAGTGGAAAGTACTGGAGGATATTATGGGTAGGTGGTCAAGTGATTTGGCCATCTGTGTTTGCTAATTTTCCCTTATAAAAATTAGGCTCCTGTCCACCCACAAAGACTGGAAGATAGTGACGATAGTGGCGCCACTTTCCATGATGATTATGTATCAAAGGGGTGGCTCCCAGGTCCTTGAGAAACACATTCCTCAGTTGTAAGACTGGCTAGAGGTTGGAAGATTTACACCTCAAATGGGACTGAGAAAGAATTTAACGTTGGAAGTTTTCTAAAGTAAATGCTCAAAGAAAAGGGAGGTCAGGGGTCTATAGCCAGGAAGAAACCCATGTAAAGTTTAGTCAAGCTAGGGGGAATATTAAAGCCATCTTGGTCAAAGGTAACATTTGGGCAGAGACCTAGAGGGAAGTGAGAGGGAGAGTCCCGAACGGACCTGAGCACAAGCACTGAGGCTGAGGCAAGAGCAAGTACAAAGGCCACCACATAACATCAAGCTTGAAGTCAGAGGAGCAATTAAAACAGGCCTATAGGGCTCTAGTGGAGTGAGCAAGGCGGGAAATGGGCTGGAGCTGAGGCCAGAGAGCTGGGCCGAGACCAGACCATGGAATTTTTTCAGGGAAGAAGTTTGGAATTTATTGTGAGGACCCTGGGAAACCACTGGAGAATTTAAAGAAGAGAGTTTCATAATCTACATGAAAGAGGACCTCTCAGGTTGTTGTATGTGAAATGAGTTTAGGGGCTGGAGGGCAGAAGCAGGGAGACTAGTTAGGAGGCCACTGCAATAATGTGAGCATGAATCTTGGACTAGGGTGGTAACAGCATCCTTAGGGAGGCTTGACATACATGAAGATGTATATTCTTTGCTTAAGAAATGGATACAGATAAAAACAGGATGAAGGGAGGCTCAAAATATTTGACCTGAGTGACTAGGTGAATATGGTTGCTACCGGGGGATGGAGAAGCCTGGATAGAGAGCAGGTTTGGAGGCTGGTGGGGGATATGAAAGGAAGATTTCAATGCTGGAGAAGTTAAAACTGAGGAGCCAAGAAAGTATGTCGCCTCGGCCATTGCATATATTACCCCGTAGCTCAAGAGTAGTGTCAGAGATAGAAGGTATTATTTGGAAGGAATTATTTGGGAATCATTGGAGTGTAGCTAGTACTTAGAGCCAGGCCAGATTTCCTTCAGGGTATGACAGCGAGAAGAAAGAGAGGACATTTATTTTTCAAATTTACTCTTATCTGGCAAGGTTCTGTTTAGTGACTCCTCCCAGCATTAAAAAAAAAAAATCCATTTGGATTAATAGCTACTCACTTTTTCTTTCAGTAAACGTTTCTTCTGCTGCATCTAGGGTTGAATTGTAGACTAAGCTAGTGCTTGAAGGCAATAGCAAAGCAAGTGTCTTTGTCTGTTCAGGCTGCTATAACAAAGTACCATAGACTGAGTGGCTTAATAACAACAAAAATTTATTTCTTATAGTTCTGGAGGCTAGAAGTCTGAGATCAGAGTGCTGGCATGGTCAAGTTCTGCTGAGACCCCATTTCCTGATTGCAGACTGCTGACCTCTTACTATATCCTCACATGGTGGAGAACAAAGAGAGGAAGCAAGCTCTCTTGTGACTTGTCTAAGGGCCCTAATCCCTTTCATGAGGTCTCAACCCTCATGACCTCTTCTAATCCTAATTACCTCCCAAAGGCCCCACCTCCTAATACCACCACATCAGAGGGTGGGGTTACAACCTATGAATTTTGGGGGTAAACAAATAGTCTGTCCATAACAGCAAAGGTGCTGAATATGTTTTAAAGAATGCACTGATGTTTCAAAAATATATATGAAATAGGAATAATTGGACAAAGTAGCATTGTGTTTGTCTTTTACAACCTCATTTTACGATTTAGTGTTTTTTAGAATATGCATATACTTGAGGTAGAAGACACGATAATTTTCAGCCTTAATACTGCCTTGGCCAGGCTCTGAACTTGGTACTGGCCTCTATAAGAAACAAATGTCAGCTCACTCTGTTCATTTTTTCAAATGTGTTTTTGAATCCTCTTCTTAGCATTAAATAAAGAAAAGGTGACTATGCACAAATGAATAATGACATGCTGCATTAACTGGCAGTGCTTTTACTTCTTTATTAACTTTAATCAATGGTAGATGAAACTCAAGGGATTTTAAAAGTCGAGTAAACCCAGATGAGCTTCACAAAGAGAAAATCTCCAGACAATACTCTATTGTTTTGTCCTCAAATATTTGTTTTTTATGCTTTTTCTACACACTTACTGAGAAGTTGTTAAATACAAGGTCAGACAGAGATACTGAGTGCCCACTATGTGCCTGGCCTGGTTCTGAGTGCCAGGGTTATAGCTGTTGATAAAGTAGATAAAAGTGTTTGCTTTTATCGGAAAGAAACACAATAAATAAAAGGAAAAGTGAAATGTGTATGCTAAATGTAGTAAACACTATGGATAAACATAAAACAAGGTTGATGGAATAGAGTGCTGGGTTGTGGGTGGGTTTGCAGTTGTCCATAGGATGATCAGGGAAGGCTTCATGGAAGGGATATTTGAGCAAAGGTGTAAAGGATGTAAGGGAACAAGTCATGTAGACATCCAAAAAAAGAGCATTGCAAGTTGAGGGAACAGTGATAGCAGGGATTTCAGGACTGAATCATGGATGGAATGTTTGAGGGACAGCAGGAGCCAAGTAAGGGAGAGGGAGAGCCGTAGGTAATGAGGTCAGAAATAGTGGGGACCAGACCATGTAGAGCTTTTAAGTCATTGTGGTGATTTGGCACTAAATTGATGGAAAACCACTGGAGGCTTTTAAGCAGAGGAGTAGCATGAGCTGACTCACACTTTGAAAGGATCATTCTGGCTGCCATGTAAAGAACCGATATTGGGGGCAGGGGGCAAGAGTTGAAGCAAGAAAAATTCTGGGAGGTTATTCCAATTATACAGGTGAAGTAATGATTAGCAATGACAGTAGACCATGGGGTTAGCAGTGGAGGTAGTGAGGCTTGACCAGAAATATTTTAGAAGTACAGCTGGTAGGACTTGCTGAAGGATTATATGTGGATCGTGAGAGAAAGGAGTCAAGGATGACCTCAAGGTTTTCAGCCTATAGAATTGGAAAAATGGTGTTACCATCTACTGAATGGCTGTAGGAAGAACAGGTTTGAAGATGAAGATCAGGAATTTGTTTCAGGATATTTTAAGTTTGATATGCCTACTAGAGGTCCAGGTGGAGTTGTCAAGAAGGCAGTTAGATATGTGAGTCTGGAATTCAGGGTTGAGGTCTAGGGATATCTGTTTAGGATTCATCTACCTCTACCTGGTATGTAAATGAATGAGTGTAAGCAAACAAATTGTCTAAGGACCGAAGCCAGGGGTGCTTCCTCCATGTTTAGAAGTTGGAAAGATGAGGAGAAACCAACCAAGGAGAGTGGAAAGCAGTGATATAAGGAAGAAATTCAGCAGAGTGGCGTCCTGGAAACCAAGTGAAGGAAGCATTTGAAGGAGTAATCAACTGCGTCCAATGATGCTGACAGGTCTGGAAATAAGGACTGAGCATACACATTGTATTTAGCAACATGGAGGTCGTTGGTGACCTTGACCAAGCAGTTTCAGAGGAATTGTGGGCAGAAGCCTAGGTTTAAGAAGGAATTGGAGGAGAGGATGTGTTGGCATCATGAATGTAGAGAACTCCTTTGAAGAATTTTGTTATAAAGGAGAGCAGACAAAGAGGTCTTGACTAGAAGAATTGAAGTCAGTAGAGTTTTGTTTGTTACTTTTTTTAGATTAGAGAAATGCATGTAATGGCTACGAACTGGTGGTCAATGAAAGACAGAAATCTTGGTGCTACAGGAGAGAGAGGGGAGAAGGGAGAATTGCTAGAGCCATGTCCTTGAGTAATGGATTAGGCCTGGGATTATGCTCAAGCAGAGAAGATGCCCTTAGCTAGGACATGATACTGAGGGTCTCTCTCCCCTGTCTTCCCCTTTTTCTTCCTCTGAGCTTCATCTCTCTCTCTCCTTCCCTCCCTCCTTCTCTATATTCCATACCCACCCCCCCAACACACACATCTTTTGTCAAAAAATAATTTAAGAAGTCCTATTGGCAATTTTAATCAATTAATTAATTAAGATATGAAAAAATGGGAGCAAAAAATACCTTATCATGAGCTTGGCTTCTTCAGGAGTAAATAAGAGTGAGGAACTTAGTATCTAAGATCCCTCAAAGTATTAAAATCCTATCAACTTGTAATATATTACTTTAACAACTTTATTAATAATGGAGTTAACTACTAAATCAAAGATGACCAATTTTTTGTAAGTTTGACTCAAGTATGTGAAGCTTAATCCATTAATTTTTTTATGTAGAACATGCTATTCATTTTCAAAATGTTTAGGGTAAATATTTCTGTTATACCATCATGGTATGGCTTACATATGATTTTTAAGAATGTTTAATAAGGAATAGCTTTACATGGGATTTAAAACTTTTTCTTCTCAACTCATTAATTTTTATAAATAAAATGAAATATACAAAATAGGGATAACTACAAAACTGAACTATGCATAAAAAGTAACTACACATGGAACTTTTAAATAATCTCTTAAACATTTTTATTCCATTATCTTCTTTAACTCTCCAGGACAATGAAGCTAATGTGAATAATACTGGAATCGAAGTTCCCTTGCAAATGAGAGTGAAGGTATGAATTGTTCATTATATGCTAAAATCTAAAATAGATGAATTTTTATCATCCTTTGACTGTTCTAAGTGGTCCCTCTGGAGAGCTTTCTTTCTGTCTCTCTCTCTGGTCCATAATGAGCTGTGAATCCTATTATGTCTCTTAAAAACTTTCACTTTCTATGAATTTTCTGAATTTTCTTACAAACTTAAGACTTCCTTAATTTACTATAATTACCAGCAAAAAAATCAATTTCAGATTTTATTTGTAATAATTCAGCATTACCCGCACAGATTCTCAGACACACCTGATGTATGTGTGACCCTGATGGGCTCTCTACAGAATGATTGGACAGTCAGCAAACCTTTGACTCTGCTAAGTACTCACAACACCCAGTACAATGAGACATATTGGTTCTTTCAAGCCTAAAGCCTGAAATACTTCAGCTATTTTTGTCAGCCCAACATATAAATGCCAAATAGTGTGGTCATTCCAAGACTGGACTAGATACTGGGATTGGTTCTTTAAATGTGTTCTGTGTCATTTAATTATGTTGCATGATCTCCCATTAAAATCAAATCAAACCATACCAAACCAAAAAAACTGTCAAAATTATGTTTTGAGTCCAGCTGTCACTCTCTTTTTCCCCTTCAAAGCCAAACTCTCTCCCTGCATGCTCTGCTGAAACTGCTTTCCTCACCACTGTTCTCTGAATTGCCAAATCCAGGGAGGACTCTTTTATCCTTTTCTCTCTTTCAACCTGGGCATTTAATTCTGTTGTTCCAAGCACATCTAACCAAACTCTTCTTCCCTTTGCTCTCATGACATTATACTCTTAGTTTTATTCCCATGTTTACTCCTCCTTTATTTTCAGGGTCCCCTAATACTGCCTTTCCTTTAATAGTGATATTTCTCAGAATTCTTCCTGACTGGTCAGAAGAGTGACCTTAGAAGTGCTGACTGCAGGTCAAAGACATGAGAGCTAAAACTTCACCTGACTGGCATTTTAATATATCTAGAACTTTGGTTATAATAGGACAAACATAAAAATAATTGAGAAGGTAATAAAGCAATAACTAGATCAGAGGAAGCTCAGCATGTGGTGTGGACAGAGTGTGGGTTACAGGCCCTCACATGATGTAAAAATAATAAAATACTTGACAGTCAGTGATTTGGACCATTGGATCCTCATCCCCTTAAATTCTGGAATTCATGATATAACAGCTATTAAATATTGTCCAGAGTATGTCCTCAGCTTGGTGAGTTGAGATGATAAATGTCTCTCTAATAGCAAGTCTTTTTCAACCCAAGAAATATATAGAATTAAGAATAGGAATGTTTCAGAAGTTCAAAAGCAATATATAATTGTTTTATGTTAGAGAGTCTGTAATATTTAGTATTTTATATTACTTATACTATTTTTAAAATTTTTTCATAGATAATTTTAGGCCAGTCTTGAAATTGCTATTCAAAATGGATAAATAGTTATTTTGACTTGTGATTTTAAGTTGAAATCTATGGCACAAATTGGGTTTGGGTCATTCACTACTCATTCTAAATATATTCTACAGTATAAAAAATAGAAAGCTAAAACCCACATTTTCCAGACTCCCTTGCAGCTGCAGTTCTATGTATAAATTAGATGCACTTGAATAAGACTTGGATTCATAAATGAATAATCTGGGGTTAAGGGGCATCCATTTTGGGGGCGGGGAGCAGATTGTAGCAGAAGCAGCATGGTTCTGGAGCCAGTAGCTGTAGAGGTAGCTTCCTGATTCAGCAGGTGGTAGCATCCTAATCTGGCATCTTCCTAATGGTGTGGCTTCTTTCGAGTCAACACTGGGCAACACCTTCCTGATTCTTCACCAACCACCTTCACCTGAAGCAGCAGCAACCTGTTTTTGCATTCTCCTGTGTCTTTGAGCATGCTGTCCTCTGCATCTAGAAGGCTTTTTCTTTCTCTGCCTGAATCACATAAACTTGGCTTTCCAGACTCAGTCAGTGTATCAGCTTATCATGGAATATTTTCTTAACATCCCCCACCCTCACACCCTGCTGTCCTGGCTGTTAGGTCACCCATCCACGTATTCTCTTTTATACCTTATTTATCTCCGACTTAGTGCCACACTCCATTATACTTCTGGTTTATTTGTCTAGTTCTTCACCATATAGTAAGAGCCTCGTGGACAGAAACTCTGTTTTCACTTTTGTTTTAGCTATGAAACCCTAGCCCCAAGTATGGTATCTGGCACATAGTAGGCACTCAATGTATTAATGAATGAAATAATGAGTAACTGGACGTCTGAGTGCCAGTGAGGGGCTTCAAATGGCAATTTGGTCTTTCCATTAAAATAACTATTTCTAAACACATATGTGAAAATATTTCCAAAAGGAGAAGTCTAATTACTCTGTAATTCAAATAAAGTAGCAATCCAATCCACTCTCTTTCCAATCCACAGAACTTTCATGAATATCAGGCCCATGAAACACCATTGAATTCCCTAATTCTTTCTTTTCTGATAAGAGCCCATTAGCTTAACTGAAAAGGGGCCTTGCTGCCAGGCTATGTTTTGGGATGAGGTGAACACTTTACTACCAGATGTTTGAAAATGCCATAGGTAAGGTAAAATGATGAAGAAAGCTTGTTTCTTTAGTAGCTTTTACAAAGTAGGATTTACAAATCCTGTCTTGTTTGTTCAATTAGGACCAAAGGTGAAATTGAACATGGGCTCAGGTGGTTGGAAGAGTTTCTTAAAATGTTAGATTCAGATTATAGACATTTTAGAATTGCAGCACACTGATAAAAGGATTTTTCATTCCTAGAACTTCTACAGGTGATTTAGGTAATGATTGTAGTTTTTTATACCAACACTGTTGTCACAGGGGAAAGAGAAAAATGTAATACAAAGGAAAATTTGGTAGTTGTATCTGCTGATGACAATACCTGGTAAATTGAGTATAACGGGATTTTAATATATGAATTAATTAAGCTTGTTTATGTCTTCCAAACATTTAACTGAACAGGTATAACTGGTAACCTTCTATTTTTCTGATGAAATAGAATGCTTGTATGTGTCAAATGACAGAACATTCATGAAAAAAGCATGAAAGGGTTAAGATAGTTTCATCCTGCTATCCCATCTATAAAGCCAGGTCAAGGAAACTTTTAACCTAATATAGTTCCTATGGTACAAGGAAAATCTCATTTGCAATTTAAAAAATCCTTTTCATTTTCTATGTTTCTCAACTGGCTGTTATTGGATATACATTTCCCATCAACAAAATAAGGGACCACAGCTTCTCATTCAGCATCTTCTAGTTATAGCTGTGAATCCTCTAACAGTGCTCTCATTCTGACTGGTGTACATTGCTCCTAATATTGCTTTGGGCACCATTCATTCATTCAATAAATACATATTTTAGTGCCTATTCTGTACCTAGCCACTATCGCAGGTACCGAGGAGTCAGTGGTAGAAAACCATAGACATAATACTCACCTTTTTTGACTTATAGTTGGCAGCTGGAAAAGGGATACGTAATGTTAAAGAAAAGATAGTAATAAGTGTTATGGCAGAAATTAGTGGGGTAATGTAAGGAAGATTAACAGTAGACATGGTCCGTCATGAGCTCCCAGGTCACCACATTCTTGCACACTGATGGGCCTCTCCAGGCTGCCCCACAAATTCCCTGTGATGTTGACAGTGTCCCCTTACCTCATGCTGGGCAGGCTTTTCTGGGAAGGTGAGCTCCTGGCCATCTTGCACCCTGCTTTCCAACACCTCATGTCCTCCGAGTTCCATCCCCTCTTAGAGGGCTTTACAATTATTGAAAGAATACTTAATACCCTAGTC
The DNA here is from genome assembly GCF_949752795.1 of Hyperoodon ampullatus. NCBI lineage: Eukaryota > Metazoa > Chordata > Mammalia > Artiodactyla > Ziphiidae > Hyperoodon > Hyperoodon ampullatus. The sequence continues at coordinate 70,331,129 of NC_136922.1, forward strand.
AGAAGTATTTGCATTTGTATGCTTTAATTGTCTGGGCTTTCCTGAGAACACATGTGAATATTTACCTAACTATTATGAGACTGAAAGAGTCACTATAGCAGTGTCAGTGTTGCTTAGGTAGAGAAAGTAGCTCTGCCCCCAAACAGTGAATATGCCACTTGTTTGATGTGGACAAAAATAAAGAACTAGGCAGATAATTTAGATTTGGGATGATTTACAGAACCCCATTAGCAACATTATATGGCCATTTAACTAAGTAACAGAATCATGGCAGTGTTCCAGGTTTATGTCAGGAAAATGGGTTCAAGTCTAGGTGCTGCTATTTACCATACATCCTGTATGACACTGTGCAAATTACGTTTCTGACATCTAGGTTCATCCCTGATCAACCCAAATATAAACAGACGCTCTGCCTGACTCCGAATAGACTTCGAGGTTAAAATGGAAGTGTGCCTTAGAATTATACATTGATATTGTTTTTCCTTAAATATAGAATAAAATAATATTTGTGAGGGTCAACTCTATGTCAGGAATTACCCAGCGTAGGCAAAGCTGTCTTTATGTTGCTGATGAGACAATGAACAGTAGGTAAAAGATTTACCCACAGTCACATTGGTAATAAGTTTTACTGGAATGAAAAATGAAGTCATTTGATACAGTGTCCTATTCTCTTTCTCTTAAACCAAGCAGAAAAATTTACAGTGTGAGTTGTACTATACATTTTTAGAAGATTGCTGTTCAAATACCTGTAGTCAGTGTCCTGTAAGAAGTGGAGGAGAACCTCAGAATAGTTTGGTTCCTGCTCTTATCCCAAAATGGGTCTATTTTCTCCTGATGTACACACTGTCCTCTTAAAATTTCCTTTCAATCAAGAGTTCTTAGATTAACATGAATGAGTGAATGAATGAATGAATGAATGCCCCTCATTTAGAGAGTCATAAGTTGGCAAAATTATTTGCGAGCTAGTCAATGTTTTGCTCTCAGAAAGAGGCCTGCGTAGACTCCTATGATAATCTTCCAAAACATTTGAAAAATACTCAAAGACTTAGGAATGTTAGTTGGTTTATTCAGTATTGTCTCCAAGAAAACTCTCTCTCTCTCTCTCTCTCTCTCTTTTTTTTTTTGTAGCCTGAGAATGACTGTGTAGGAGGGATTCTGTGAAAGGACCTGTTAAATTTTGTTAAATATTCATTTGCTCATTTTAGCATCTGGATAAAGACTTTTTACATTTTGGAAGATACCTTCCAAAAGAAACTTTAATTGACTTGGTGAACTATCTTTCTCCCAACAAGAGGGATTAGTAAACTGGGGCCATATATTTTCTTGTATTGCAAAAACATAAAAAATACCATAAAGGGAAATCAAAATAGTAAAGGATCGGTAGAACTGCTGAGATAGTTGTAATATTTTTTCAAACACTTTAGCATAGCAATATTGATTTTCTATACATATGTATGCAGAAATATACAGGTGTTTACAATCTCGGTATAGTTTGTAATGAATTTTAAAGGTGTTGCAAACAACAGCAGCAAACCATGAATGATTAGCATTCAAATCCAAGGTGGATAGAAGGTATGATGAAACAGCAAATTATACTTTTTAATAAGTGCATTGTTCTGCTGAAAGAGATTATTATATTCACTGACAGCCAATTCTGTAGTGATGAATTATTTTTTAAAAACCTTTCCCTGTGATATTTTTGGTAAGCAGTTAACAAATAACTACTCAGCTAATTTTTATGTATGCAATTATAAATCTTTGCTTTAGTTATATTTCACACCAAGTAAACTGATACATGTTTTTGATTGTATATGTACCTTCCCTACCTTTTCTTTCATTTGAATTTTCCAAAATAGCATAATTTTCCCAACATGAAAGTCGAGGATAATTTGAAGAAATGGCAAGGTTGGGAGCAAAATCTTAGGTTTATACCTGATGTCCTTTTTAACAAGCACTAATCAACGTTTAGAATTCCATTGCTACCTTTTCTTCAAATAGTAGAGCATTTGCCATCATCCCTCAAACTGTAATTCAAGGGGAAATTTTATTTGGTACCTCTTTCAATCTTCAGGTCTTTAAAAATCAAGGAAAATTCTTTTATTTCCTATATATTTCTTCCCCAAAGTAGATTAAGCATAAGAGAAAACTAGCTTGTTTATTTTCAAAATGGAATCAATTAAAAGTTTACATGGTATTGAAGTTTTATGTTTTAAAATGTTACTTTCATTTTAATTGTTATAACCATCTCAGGGTTCCAGAGTATATTATCAATAATCATTATGGTTTTCTGATTAATCAATAGTTTTAGGGTTAATCACTCTTGTAAGCTGTTTAATTTTGTATAAAACACCTAATGACAAATAGGTGAAGTCAGAGATGATCTAGTTATGGAAATTTAAGGTACACAGGAAGGGTGCCCGCCAAATAAATCAGTCTCCTTCAAAGACTGGAAAGAGAAACTTTGGATATTTTATTTTTTGCTTTTGAGAGTTCTACAGTCAATAAGAAGTACCAAATGAAGTGTAGATATCCAGCTAGTGGGGTCAGGGCTGCGACTTTCCCAGATGCAGCAGGAGGAGAGAAGAGGCTCAGTAGAAAGGGTGGAAGGTTAGATGAAGGCTAAATGGTTTTACCTTAAAATTTTGCCTCCAGCTGCACGGAAATTTTAAATATAACTCCATATTCTTGACTGAATCATGCTGTCCTCTCACTCACATCAAGTTGTTTTGGCTTAATTTTTCAGAATACTTTTCTTGTAATGAATTTCCATTATTCACCGTTGGGTGATTTCTATCTTGAGTTAATAAGAGGACAACAGTAGTTCTGTTTTAATGAGACCTTTTTTTCTCGTGTAGTTTTAAAAAATAATGGCTAACGTAAAGCATGGATACTTGGAATAGTTGACAACTTCTGTCCTCATGTATTTTACCAGTACCTTTACGTTCATATATATTCACAACTTCCCTCTACCTGCAGAGGCGGTTCCTAGAACAAGGGCTATTCTGTAGCTTTAGTAAATCCATAGTCTACTAAGGAATAAGAAAAAATGAAAGGCAGAAGTGTCTTTTGTTATCTGAACAACCTGTCCAATTTTCTCTTGATATTCTTTTATCCATTTTACTCATTATATGTCAGTAAATTATCACCCACAGAAAAAGCGATGAGAAAGTACAAAAAGGGTTTTGCTTTAAAATATATTTAGTTCTGTATAATGGTGCTTACCTTTGAAGATTCAGGTCTTATGTGAAGATTATTTATTTCTTGGGTAGTAAGGATTTATTTTTTTTGGCCCTGCAGAAGGTAGTTCAAACTCATTATTCTGTGGATTGTTATTCACTGGAAATATGTTGGACTAAAGTAGAAAATTAGAGTCTCTGGTGTAGTGAGTTCCTCTCTTTTCTGGTCTGTGCACTCAGGAAGAGAGCTGCTTCCCTTGCTTCCCTTTCTCCCCTGTGGAGCCCTTACTAGGATCTGGAACTGGAATGGAGATTCCACCTTCCTTCTTTCAATTGAATTAAGCCTTTCACTTTTGAGGAGGCTGTATAAGGTTGGTCTTTTTAAACAAGCTTTTACTGACAAGAGAATACCTGAGGCCAGCTCATTACTAGACAATAGTAATGACTGCCCTTCAGATAACGATTTTTTTGGTCTGTTTGGGACCATATCTTTCACAATGTCAATGCAAAAATTTCACTGGACAAAGTTAAACAAGCAAGGAAGATTATTCTGGCTCTTGGAATTGGGCATAGAAGCTGAACTCAACTCCCCTGAAACAAATGATGTGAGTGTCTTTAAGCGCTGGAGGACAGGAAGGAGGGGGATTGATCCATGGGATGTGTCTGCACATTGAATATGCAAATGGTTTCCTTTATGATTAGATCATCGGTGTTAACTAATTGGTGCCCATCTAAATTAGGCTTCTATCCTCCCACAGAAACTGGGAAATAAGGGCACTATATTCTAGATGATTACATTTCAAAGAGTTGGCCCCAAGGTCTTAGGAAAGTCATTCCTGGGTTATAGCAAGAAGATTTTTTAAAGGGGCAGAGAAAGAACTGACAATGACAAGTCTTCTAAAGTAAATGCTCTAAGAACAGGATCACCAGGGGCCTAGAGTTAGGAAGAAGCTTATTTAAGTTTCATTAGTCTGAGGGCCTTCTTGGTCAATAATAAACATAATTTCTGCTCATATTGCACCAGCCATGAAGTCTCATCAGTTCTCAAACAACCAATTTAAATATCTGTACTCTTTTGGCGGAAGCTTGAACTGATATGTATCTCTATGGTCGGTCTATAAAATATTCTAAATAAGTGAATAGTGTAAGCTAAATGTTTTCAGAACATTTTAAAATTTATTGAACACATTTTAAAGTATACTTTAAGTTCTTAAATTACACTCAATTTCATGTCAGCATTTGTTTAGAAATTACAACTCTTTCCTATCCGTTAAAACAAATCCCCTAACACCTCTACTACATTTTTTACCACCTTCGTTCATCAAAGAACTAATGATTTTTAAGAGTAATTCTATAATCTCTCATTTTTACTATTTTGGTTCCTCTAAATTAAAAACATACTATTGAGCCTGTGATTGTAATATAGCTGTAATATATCATATATATAACTCAGATATTTTAAACTTAAAATATTAAGTATTTATAATTTGAAGAAGAGAGCAAGCGAGCAACTAGTCTGTTAGAAAATTTAAGTTTGTGTGTGGACAGAGGACAGAATAAGTATTGTTATTTTAACTATTATATTAATATTCTACTAGCAAATGTGTCGTTATTCATCAACACTTAGGACAAATATTACCCAGCAATAACTGAGTTTGGTGTTACTCTTTGAGTGGAACAAAGATTTTAGTATATTTAGCCTTCCTTTCACACTCTCTTTTAGTCCTTGGAAGCAGCTCTCAGTATGATACTCTGTCTATAGTGGCATTTTCAGTATATATAGTGGCATTATATATACTGCCAATATAGTGGCATTTTCAGTACCTTGCCATAAAGAAAAGTTATTTGCATGTTTCATTTCAACAGAGTGAAATTCAGGTCCCTGTAGTCTCTTTTTCCCTGGTTATTTAAATATATCTTAATATATTAAGGGGTTACTTAATACCTACAGTTGACCCTTGAACAACGTAGGAGTTAGGAACGTTGACCCTCTGTGCAGTTGAAAATCCTCATAAAACTTACAGCCAGCCCTTGGTATCCTAGTTTCCTCTATGTCCACATCACATCTACAGATTCAACCAACCGCAGATCATGTTATACTGTAGTATTTACAATTGAAAAACATTTACTATTGAATCCATGCAGTTCAAATCCATGTTGTTCAAGGGTCAACCATATTTTTTTCCAATTTTCTTTTAGTGTGGTAAAATACATATAAAATTTACCATCTTAACCATTTTTAGGTGTACACTTCAGTGACAATAAATACATTAATAATGTGCTACCGTCACCACTATCCATCTTCAGAACACATTTTATCCTGAAAAACTGAAACTCTATGCCTAGTAAATAATAACTCCCCATTGCCCTCTCCGTCCAGCCCCTGGAAACCACCATTCTACTTTCTGTCGCTATGATTTTAATCACTCTAAGCGCCTCATAATAATGGAATCAAAAAATACTTGTCTTTTTGTGGCTGGCTTATTTCACTTGGCAAAACGTTCACAAGATTCATCCATCCTGTAGCATACATCAGAAGTTTCTTCCTTCTTGAGGTTGAATAATATTCCATTGCATATATATATACACCATATTTCACTTACCCATCATCTGTAGGTGAACACTTGGTTTGCTTCCACATTTTGGCTATTATGAATATTGCTGCTATGAACATGGGTATACAAATATCTCTTTGAGACCCAGATTTTAGTTCTTTTGGGCATATACCCAGAAGTGGGATTGCTAATATATTGTCTTTCTTTTTTTTTTTTTTAGTTCATTAGTTCATGTCTTTTATTAACCAATATACAATCACTTGTCTTCTGGTTTGTTGAAACAATAGGTCAGACAACATTTGCCACAATAATGTCTGTCAAAGTGGCTGGCCATAAAAACTCCAGCACCACATTCATCTGAAGGGCACTCCCGACAAAGGCGACTGATTTTGCCATTCTCATCCACCTTATAGTATTTCAGGACAGCCAGTTTAACCTTCTTTCTCTTATGCTTGTTCTTCTTGGGAGTGGTGTAAGACTTCTTCCTTTTCTTAGCGCCACCACGAAGTCTCAACACAAGATAAAGAGTGGACTCCTTTTGAATGTTGTAGTCAGACAAAGTACATCCATCTTCCAGTTGCTTGCCAGCAAAGATCAGTCTTTGCTGGTCAGGAGGAATTCCTTCCTTGTCCTGGAGCTTGGTCTTTACATTTTCTGTTGTATCCGGGGGTTCGACCTCGAGAGTGACGGTCTTCCCCATCAGGGTCTTCACGAAAGTCTGCATATTGGTGGCGCTGCCACTGCAGATGGCAGATTTGAAAAGCTGTATTTCTATTTTTAATCATTGAGGAACAATCATGTTATTTTTCCACCGTGGCTATACTATTTTACATTTCCACCAACAGTGCACAGGGTTTCTAATTTCACCACATCCTTGCCCACATGTGTTATTTTCTGTTTGTTCATATAGTATATAGTAGCCATCCTAATGGGTTTGAGATGGTATTTCATTGCAGCTTTGATATTTCATTTCTCTAATGAGTAGTGATGTTGAGCATCTTTTCATGTGTTTATTGGACATTTGTATATCTTCGCTGGAGAAATGTTTCTTCAAGTTTTTTATCCATTTTTGAATTGGGTTTTTTTTTTTTTGTTATTGAGCTTTAGGAGTTCTCTCTATATATGATAAGAGATATTAATCCCTTACCATGTATATGATTTGCAAATATTTTCTTCCATTCTGCAGGTTGCCTGGCACTCTGTTGATAGTGCCATTTGATGCACAAAATTTTAACATTTTTGTTGTCCAATTTGTCTATTTTTTCTTCTGTTGCCTATCTCTTTAGTGTCATATCCAATAAATCACTGCCAAATCCAATGTTGCAAAGATTTTGTCCTATGTTTTCTTCAAAGAGTTTTATCATTTTAACTCTTACATTTAAGTCTTTGATCCATTTTAAGTTAATTTTTGCATATGGTGTTAAGTAAGGGTCTAACTCATTCTTTTGTATGTGGATATCGACTTTTCCCAGCACCATTTATTGAAAAGGCTTTCCTTTCCCCATAGAATGGTCTTGGTCCCTTGAGATTACATATGAATTTTAGGATGAGTTTTTCTGCACAAAATGTTATGGGAATTTTGATAGGGATTGCATTGAATCTGTAGATTACTTTGCATAGTATTGACATCACTTTGGGAAGTATTAATATTAAATCTTCCTATCCATGAACATGGAATTTCTTTCCATTTATTTATGTCTTCTTTAATTACTTTCAGCAGTGTTTTGTAATTTTTATTGTAAAAGTCTTACTTGGTTAATTTCTAAATATTTAATTCTTTTCGAGGCCATTGTCAATGGAATTTCCTTTTCAATATTTCATTGTTAGTATATAGAAATGCAGCTGGTTTCTGTGTGTTGTATTTGTATCCTTCTACTTCGATGAATTCATTTATTAGTTTTAACTTTTTTTTGCTGAATATTTAGAGTTTTCTACATTTATGATAATGTCATCTGTGAATACAGGTAATTTTATTTCTTCCTTTCTGATTTGAATGACTTTTTCTTCTTGTCTCTCTGGCTGGAACTTCCAGAACTTTTTTGAATAGAAATGACAAAAGTGAGCATCCTCACCTTATTCCTAATCTTAGGGCAAAAGCTATCAGTCTTTCATCATTGAATATGATGATTGTTGCATGGTTTTCATATGTGGTTTTTATTATGATGTGGTCATTTCTTTCTATTCCTAATTTGTTGGGTTTTTTTTTTTTTTATCATGAAAGGATGTTGAATTTTGTCAAATTCTTTGTATTAGTTGAGATGATCTTGTAGTTTTTTCCCTTCATTCTGTTAATATGGTGTATTGCATTGATTGAGTTTTGTAAATTGAATCATCCTTTCATTCCAGGAATAAATCCCACTTGGTGTATCATTCTTTTAATATGCTGCTGATTTCAGTTTGCTAGTACTTTGTTGAAGATTTTTATATAAAATTTCAAAAGGAATATTGGTCTATAATTTTCTTTTCTACTAGTATCTTTGTCTGGTTTTGGTATTAGGGTAATGCTGGCCTCAAAGAACGAGTTAAAAACTATTTCTTCCTCTTCAATTTTTTGGAAAAGTATGAGAAGTACTGGTATTAATTCTGCTTTAAATTTTTGGTAGAATTCACCAATGAAACCATCAGGTCCAGGGCTTTTCTTTGTTGGGAAATGTATGATAACTGATTCAATCTCCTTATTAGTTGTAGATCTATTCAGATATTCTATTTCTTTGTGATTCAGTCTAAATAGATTCTGTTTCTAGGAATTTGTTTAGTGTAAGTTATCCAATTTGCTGGCATAAAATTGTTCACAGTACTTGCTTAAAATCCTTTTTCTTTCTGTATAATTGGTAGTAATGTCTCCACTTTCATTTCTGATTTTAGTGATTTGAGTCTTCTCTCTGTTTTTTCTGAGTTCATTTAGCTAAAGTTCTGTCAGTTTTGTTTATCCAGGTCCCAGTAGTTCTTATAAGCAATTCCCAGCTTGAGCACATTCAAATTTTGAGTGTGTACTATGTGCCAAGCAATATATTAGATGTTGGGTTTATATTTTTAAAAAATATTTAAAAATGTATAAACATATAAAATATTTTTAAAGTGTATATCACTTTTTTGCTTTCAAAATGACCCAGTGGGGAACAGTCTTTTTATTTCCACTATATGGATGAGGAAACTAAGATACAGAGAAGGTTGCCCAAGGTCACAAAGCTTGTGAGTGGCAGAATCAGTATTCAAATCCAGGCAACCACACTCCAGAGCAACATACTTAACCACTATGCCAAACAAATAAGTACAAAAAATAAATTAATAGTTTTCAATATTTGATAAATGCTATCAAGGAAAAAAACTGAATGTTATAAGACAGGAAAATATATGAGTCTCCTTTAGAATGGGTAGTCATAGAAGGCCATTCTGAGTGAGGATGTACATTTTAGTTGAGGCCTAAAGCTTGAATAAGAGCCATTAGCTGAATGCCTAGGGCCCTAGCAGTCCCTTATAGTAACTAATCAATCCAGCCAAACCCCTCCAGCCACCCACACTTGCCTTGCTCATTCCTGCTTTCATGCCTTTGCCTGCACCCTACTGCTCTTTCCTGTGTTGTCATTTTTTCCACCTAAGAATATTTTTTGACTGAATATATTGCTTATTGATTAATAAGCAATATATTCTTATTGCTCTAAACTCTTATGACATATAACAATTCATGTACAAGTTGCCTGATAGTTCCTTGTCTTGTTTTATTGGTGGTTATGTTTATATTCAGTAAGCCACAAAAACCACTGGCCAGTTACATGGCTTCTCCCTTATTCTGAGGGGTTCATTAAGTCAGTTCATTAAGTTCATATAAGTCAGAGCATGTGATACAGGATACACATCATGTGATCCATGACATGAACTTCACCATGAGGGCTACAGGTGCTATGACCAGGGCTGGACCCCTGAGCCGAGAGTGGTCAGTATTGAGGCTGGCATATGAGGTAGTAACATGAGGAATCTCCCTCATTAGGGCATGCTTTCCTGATTGCTCACTATTTGAACCAAGCTGGTTCTTTCTTTGGGGGAGTTTAAACAGAAAACATAGAAATAAAGGAAGTCATAAGTATTTGCCTAAAGACGCTAAGGAAAGGCAGGATAAATCTTTCTGAAAACATATCTCTTCATCAGAGTTAGGAGACACAGCTCAGGAAAAGACCAGACCTGAAGGAGGACAAAGAAGACTTTCCATTTGATGTCACTGATCATTTATCCTATGTGACAATCATTTATCCTATGGAAGGAGTAAGTCATGGAAAGAGTTAAGAGGACAGAAGGAAGAGTCCTTGTGCCCAGAATAATCACAACATTATGGCTAGGGGCCTGAGAAAGGAGGAGAACCTAAGGAAAGACAAACGTGGTCTCTTGCTGAAATGGCATTTGAGGAACTGAGGCTTTGGAACTAGAGAATAGAAGGAAAGATGTTTGCGTGTTGTACAGATCACTGCTTTGAAGGAAATAGAGATTAAATATCTAAGAAAGAATATGAGAAAGTTTTTGTCTGGTCTGTATAAACCCCAAATGACAGTAAGGCTATTTGAGAGATGAAAGAACTGTAACATACAGAGTTTAGGTACTCATCACCAAGCCAGACCAAGCTCTCTCCATCAAATTCAATGTCTTTCTAACTTAGATGGCTAGAAAACATTTCAATTCAAGCTTAAGCTCTATAACTTAAATATTTTTGTCTCTCACTATTTATGAGAAAGATCTGGGTTCTTGAAGTAGTCTTCATAGAATTTGAATGCTACTCTTAAAAAAAAATCTTACAAAAATTATAAACTCAAGAGGTCCAAGAGAGAAGTGATTTTTCTTTCACTGAATATTTTCAAGCAGAATCTGTTGCTTGAAGGGATGCTATAGAGGTTATTCATTAAGCATTAGATAAAAGTTGGATTAATTGACCTCTTAAATTCTTCCTATTGTTTAACTATGTTTCTTTGAAAAAAAATTAAAACAGAAAGGAAGTAAATCATTTTATCCTATATCAAAACTCTAACATATTATAAATGGTTAGATTAAGACCCAGCCTTGTCCTGATACTTTATTTACAAATGATTAGAGAAAATATAACTGTACATTTTGTCCTGCTTTATTTCTCAAAATTAGTGAATTTTATTCCTTTGGAAAATTTTCCAAGTTGATTAAATTAAATACATTTGTAAAACAATAATTTGGGGGCTTACTGAAAACGTTGGGTTTTTTGAAAGTGTTACTTCACAACCTCCTCAGGAGCTTCCAGGTATGATCTGAAAATGGCCCCTGGACACAGAGGGCAGGGAGAGACCAAAGAGGGAGACAGACCACTCCAGATTGGTGGCTGGCAGGTTTAACAAGCAAGGGAACTTATGAGGCTACAAGACAAGTAGATCTCCACGCCAGCCCACGACAGTCTTAAAAGTTCATGTTGAGGCCTTAACCAGGTTCAGTCACATACCCAGTCCAGAGAGTTTCATCACCACATCACTAGCTCAAGGCTGTATCCTGGGGGCAGCTCCTGGGAGCAGTAGGCAAGCAGCACATACATTCCAAAAACAGAGGAGGGGATGAGGAGCTTCCAATTGTTGAGGTCCAGCTCACATCCGGGTCAAACCAACAGTCACATCCTCTCGATGACCTCCAATAGGAAGTCAAACATTATTTAAGAATTATTTGCTAGATTAAGTGTGCTATAAAAATTACAGAAAATAAAATGTATAACTTACAAAGCTCATTTTTTTGCTTTAATGTTTGTGTTTTAATGTTTTATAGGAGCATTTGCATAGGATATGTACCCTCTTTCATAAGAGAAAGCATGATACTGATACCTATTCTATAATTAAGTCATACTTTTAGAAAGTCTGTGAATCTACCTAATCTCTTTCATCTCTGTATTCTTAATAAGTGAAAAAAATCATTGGCAAGACTTAATTAAAATATTCAAGCAGCATATAAGCTGGAAAAAAATTAAAACTAAAAAACATTGTTCATGAAATACAAAAATGCAATGTGTAACACATTGATATATTAGAACTTCCACTGAATAAAAATGACTAGTGTAATTATGGGTAACACTTAAAGATAGTTAATTTTTGTTGGGGTAAAGAAAGGGATCGATAGTGAAACTAGAAAGATATTCATCTTGGTAGTTAAGATATTAAAATCATGTGTAAATATAATGCAAAGCTATTGAACATTATATGGGTTAGAGTTAAATAATATATTGGATACAGAATTTAGAAATTGCTTTCTCTTATTCTCATTTTTTCTTAGTCTCATTCTCTCCCTCACTGTTTTATATACATGCGTATAAAACACACACCACAAACACACATAGACAAGCACATATACATTGTGTGTACACACACACACACACATAAATGAAGAACACAAATGTGTTTGTGTGTGTGTGTATGATAGTTAGCTATACACTTTCTACATTTTCCCAATTTTGGCAGAAGAGATTGAAGTGGCAATCTAGAAAACGTATAATGCTTTGGAATTATGTAAAGGGCATTTATAGCCCAGGTAATAGAAGTGCTAGATTGCCTAGGGCCCAATATGTGAACTCACGCTGAAGGAGGAGAAGCAGTTGTTTGATGTGAAAGAGACAAGACATATGATGGAGAAGCTGCAACCTGAATTTGGGATTCTAGCAGGAATATGCATATCTTGTGTCTTGTGATTCTAGAACAGTTAAAATAATGTATTTTCCACTATTTTAGCAGAGTAACCAAGTTTAGTGCCTTAAGGGAAAGCCTTCTGTTCACCCATAAAGATGCAAAACTATTCTGTCAGCAATAAAAGGTTGTAAATTTGATACATATCTATGATATATTCAAAATTAAGGTAGAAGTATCCTTAAATCTACCTACATAAGATTGGTTTTAAAATACCTAAAATGATTAACAGAAGTCCAGAATTGGGTTTTTTTGTTTGTTTGTTTTTGAAGAGTAGATTTATTAAATGAATCAAATTTGAGAGGCAAAATAGCTAGGACAACTTCCCACTTCTCTAGAGGGAGGAATAGAATTGAAAACCAAAAGAGATTCTGAAATTTCTCTACCTGTAAATCTTTTAGGAAATCACATTGCCAATCCCTTTAGAGAAAGTCTTAACTATAAGGCTGGAGGAGAGAAATTCAGGTCAGGGATTGATATTCATCCTTATAAAGCCTGTGGTTAACAGGAATTACTTTCTTTCCCCTTCCTTTAGTGAGATATAATTGACAAAATAAAAAATGTATATTTGAATTTTACAATTTGATGCTTTGATTTACATATATATTGTAAAATAACCACAATTAAGCTAATTAACATATCCATCACCCAACATAGGTTCCAATTTCTTCCTTCTTTCTCCCTTCCCTCCATCCCTCCCTCCCTCCCTTCCTTCTTTTTTTGTGGTGATAAGAACACTTAAGATCTACCCTCTTAGCAAATTTCAATGATACAGTACTGTATTGTTAACTATAGTCACATTGCTGTATATTAGATCTCCAGACTTTTTCATCTTGCATAACTGAAACTTTGTCGAAAGGCCAGGATTTGGAATGCCTAAAGGTAGCAGGATTTCAGCTAACCGATTTTAGTGAGACTTGAGGTATTATAATCTCACTTGCACAGTGTCCTCCCAATCCACGTGGGCATTGGCACGAGATAGTCTTTGTGAGGATTAGATCAGAGAATGCAAATTAAACTCTTAAGTGCAATGAATGTCAGGCACATAGTGAATTCCAAAGTAAATATTTGCTATGGACGGGGTGGTGACAGTGATGATAAAGATAATAGTGATGCTGTCACACACAAGGGGAGGTTATACCAACCAAGGGACTAAGGTGCTAATGAATTGCATTGCTGTCCTCTACTTTATCAGGACAGAATTCCCATGTGGACCAAACTGTTGTGTAATTTTTGTATGGCCTAAATGACAACTGCCCACCTTCATGTGAGTGAGTTATTGTCAAATGCCCTGGAAGAGCAAGAGCAAATGTATTTGGGAGAAATGGGATGAAATTATCTGTTGGGTAATAACCCTCCTAAGTTTGCCAGCTTTGACCTTTCCACACTTCAAACATTATGCCCATTACAACATTTTTTATCTCTCATTTTAGGATAGTCCTTTAAACACCTAATCAAATCCCCTTTTCTCAGTTTTTAAGTCACTTTTTTATTCTCTTTGCAGAATCCCTGAGAATTGCTGGACAACCTACTTGATCAAATAGTATTTCTAATACTTGTAGTTGCTCATGAGGTGACCCCTTGGTAATCTATTCAGGATAAATAACTTGTTTCCCTCTAATGTCTCTGAACAGATTTTTATTTCATAAAAAATAATCCTTTTGATCAATTTTTGTGGTTTTTCTCCTTGGTCACTAAATACTTTTCTTAAAAATGGTCTTCCCATTAGGTCTTTTATCTATAGCATCCACACAATGCCATGCACATAGTGATGCTCCATAGATGACAGTTGAAGGAAAGTAGGGAGAAAAGAATAAAGGAGGGAAGGAAGAAAGGCGACAGCAGGGTATAAGTGTTTGCTTGTGTTGTGTAGCTTAAAGGATTTTGAGAAGAACCACTTTTAAAATACATCTTCTTCAAAATATCTGAAATTTTGTCACTAAAGTTTGTTTCTGAATATTGTATATTGGTCTTTTCACATACACCTAGAATGAGTCCTTAACACCTTAGTGAGAATTAGTTCAGGGGGATATTTTGTTTTTCCTCTTATAGGAAAGACTATAATAGTGTCAGAATACCTGTTTGTAGGATGACTATGATCTTGACGTCATTTATAAACATGGGAATTATGTCAACATAAAAGTGAAGTTAGGTTGATTCATATGTGACCAATTCTAGGCAAAGAGCAGGTGTAGCAATAATTAGAAACTTCTGCAGGAAAAGAAAAATCCATTAGCTTGGATATTACACAGATAGGAGTCCTTTTGGCTATATTTTAAGACAATGGAAAATGAGCTCTTACACTGGGGATTCCACTCCAGAAAGCTGAACCCATACTTTAACCAGCTTTCCCCTTTGGTTAGTTTGTTCATCCTCCTGTCCAGAGCACCGCTTCCATTTGCATTGTCTCTGCACCTGTAAGCCAGCATTTCTACTTCATTGTTTTGTGTGAATTTTTAATGTCCTTGAAGCAGCCTCCAAACATGCTCAGTGCCTGCCTAGCTGTCCAAGTTATCTCTGGAAGTACCAATTATGATTTTGGTTAGAGCCTCTGGTTACCATGTAGATTAAAATTTGAATGATCTCCCAACACTATTTTTCCTACCAACCCTGTTACTTTAGTATGATTTTGAAAATCATGCATTTTGGGGGAAATACATATATTGGACTACAGTAGAAATTGTATTAAACATTGCCAAGGTGTTAGTAGGGGACTCTGGGATGTTGCTTGGAGGAGAATAAAGGTAAGGAAAAGGCACTGAAGTTAGAGACAGACACACATAAAGCAGGCCTTCTCAAATTTTAAATGCATTGGAATCAGCCCAGGATCTTGTTAAAATGCAGATTCTGATTCACTGTGTCTGAGTAGGATCCTAGATCTTGCCTTTCTAAAAAGCTCCAGGTGATTCTTGCTGCTGGTCTGGGGATGACAATTTAAGTAGCAAGAGTCTGAAGGACAGGTAGCAATTTGAAGAGGCACCATATAGCACCGGGCCAGTATGGAGCATATATATTTTTTCAGGTTATGATGTGTTTTCCTGACTCACAGACAAACCAGGATCATTACTAAAAGCTTCAGTTTGAAACTAATCAAGAGTAAAAAAAAAAAAAAAAAGTTCGACCAACATCCATGTTCCTTTAATTTTTCTCAAACATGCACTTAGAAAGTATCAACTGGTTTTTAAAATATTAATACTCAGAAAGAGGTTTTTCTTTTATCTTGTTTTAGAAACAGCTTAAGTTATAACCTCCAACTGTCTCCTGGGCAAATGAAAGAGGCAGGAAAGATAACCAGGTCCAATCACTTTTATTGACTAAACAAAGTGAGTTCCCTGCATTACTTTTTGTGACATTTCACTTTTACTTGTCTGGATTCACAATAACTGTGATGTGATTTCAATGACCTTCAATACTACTAAAGGATGCCAGGGTATATTATAAGTTTGGGCTAGCATTTCAAAAATAAATAGGGCCTATAGAAGCTTAAAAATAAATTTTTTCTGGGCTTTCCTGGTGGCGCAGTGGTTGAGAGTCCGCCTGCCGATGCAGGGGACGCGGGTTCGTGCCCCTGTCTGGGAAGATCCCACATGCCGCGGAACGGCTGGGCCCGTGAGCCATGGCCACTGAGCCTGCACGTCCAGAGCCTGTGCTCCGCAACGGGAGAGGCCACAACAGTGAGAGGCCCACGTACCACAAAAATAAATAAATAAATAAATACATTTCTTCTGTAAATTAACAATTTTGAAACCATATAAAATGTAGATAGATAATGCTTAGATATACGATTGCAGTGAAAAAGATCTACTCTTTTTTTTTTTTTTTTGCGGTACGCAGGCCTCTCACTGTTGTGGCCTCTCCCGTTGCGGAGCACAGGCTCCGGACACGCAGGCTCAGCGGCCATGGCTCACGGCCCCAGCCACTCCGCGGCATGTGGGAACCTCCCGGACCGGGGCACGAACCCGCGTCCCCTGCATCGGCAGGCGGACTCTCAACCACTGCGCCACCAAGGAAGCCCGAAAAAGATCTACTCTTGACAAAAGACAAAAAAAATAATAATTTTTAAAAAAGGTTTTTAGTTATCATTTGTTGTGTTGCTTTACATATGCTATCTTACCCAGCTCTCACGAAAATGTCAGATGTTATTAGCCTCATTTCACAGAGAAAGGAATCATGGCTTGGAGAAGGGAACTAATTTAATGTCACACAGCTAGTGAGCGACATGCCAAGATTCAAACCTAGATTTGCTTGGGTCCAAAATTCGTGTTCTTAATCACTAAGCTCTCAATCCATTTGGAGCCACTAAAACTTAGGTAGACATTATGTCTGAATTATATGTTATGACAAACAAAAAGAGCATGAAATTCTCTTTGGCATGTGTCCCTTCCTCTCTGGCAGTTACCAAAAGTCCTTTTTGGAAATAAGTGGTGTGTAAAGTTTAAATAAATAAAAATTTAAAATGTCCTCTACTCACCTCAAAGACTTTTAAAGTACATTCTGTTTCTTTGGAGGAGTGAGTGAGTGCCATTAGCCCATGAACCCCTGCTGTATTTTGTGTCCTTGAGGGGGTCTCTGTTCTGTTGACTGTTGAAAAGCACCTGAAGAAATAAGATCCCCAGGGTTTGTAATAGCTGGTACTATAGTTAGTTCTTCTGCAGTCTTTCTTTGATTTGATTCACCTCATGCACTACTGGTAAATTAAAACATACTATAAGGATGATGTGGAGGTCATCTTGGTTCATGCACAATTATGTCCAGCCTGTTACTGTTTTGAAGCAATCAGTGGCAAGCTTCTCAAAATTAAAAAGACCACTTTTGCAATACATAAAGAGCTTAAAAAAAAAAAAAGGCAGAAAATCTCCAAAGTGCCTTCCTTTAGAGCAAAAAGTGGCTGTTTATTTGCTTCAAGAATTGCTAGGCTTTCCACTATGTTCAGCTGTCTGGGGAAATACAGATGTGGAGACATTTCACCATGAATTAAAATAATGTAGTAAAAAAAGAATTCTGATGAAAAGTCTTTATCAAAAGTGTATGCCTTCTAGGATCTATATCTGGAAGAAGGAAGCACAGGTAAAACATTGAAAAGAGTTTTCTGACAGTGATGCTAGTAGAGATTTAACTTTACTAGGAACCTTTATTAGGGGTATTACTGTTTATGTTAGTGCTCTGGTCACAAAGTTCCAATATAGACCCAGTTCTGTTTTTCCACAAGTCTTGTTACTTTTAGTGCTCAATTCTGCAAAATGTGAGATTGTTCAAGACAAGCCTGTATTATATGAAACTAGGTTGAAGCAAAGAATGAACAGTTCTCACAAGTGCATTATTTTTCTTTCTCTAGTAAGTACCTGAAAAAAAATTTTTATACATCTTTATTGGAGTATAATTGCTTTACAATGGTGCATTAGCTTCTGCTTTATAAGAAAGTGAATCAGCTATACATATACATACATCCCCATATCTCCTCCCTCTTGCGTCTCCCTCCCACCCTCCCTACCCCATCCCTCTAGGTGGTAACAAAGTACCAGGCTGATCTCCCTGTTCTATGTGGCTGCTTCCCACTAGCTAGCTATTTTACATTTGGTAGTGTATATATGTGCATGACACTCTCTCACTTCATCCCAGCTTACCCTTCCCCCTCCCTGTGTTCTCAAGTCCATTCTCTACATCTGCATATTTATTCCTGTCCTGCCCCTAGGTTCTTCAGAACCATTTCTTTTTATTTTTAGATTCATATATATGTGTTAGCATACGGTATTTGTTTTCCTATTTCTGACTTATTTTGCTTTGTATGACAGATTCTGGGTCCATCCACCTCACTAAAAATAACTCAGTTTCATTTCTTTTTATGGCTGAATAATATTCCACTGTATATATGTGCCACATCTTCTTTATCAATTCACCTGACGATGGACACTAGGCTTGCTTCCATGTCCTGGCTATTGTAAATAGAGCTGCAATACACATTGTGGTACATGACTCTTTTTGAATTACAGTTCTGTCAGGGTATATGCCCAGTAGTGGGATTGCTGGGTCATATGGTAGTTCTATTTTTAGTTTTTTAACAAACCTCCATACTGTTCTCCATAGTGGCTGTATCAATTTACATTCCCACGAACAGTGCAAGAGTGTTCCCTTTTCTCCACACGCTCTCCAGCATTTATTGTTTGTAGATTTCTTGATGATGGCCATTCTGACTGGGGTGAGGTGATACCTCATTGTAGTTTTGATTTGCATTTCTCTAATGATTAGTGATGTTGAACATACTTTCATGTATTTGCTGGCAATCTGTATATCTTCTTTGGAGAAATGTCTATTTAGGTCTTCTGCCCATTTTTGGATTGGGTTGTTTGTTCTTTTGATATTGAGCTGCATGAGCTGCTTGTAAATTTTTCAGATTAATCCTTTGACAGTTGCTTCATTTGTAAATATTTTCTCCCATTCTGAGGGTTGTCTTTTGGTCTTGTTTATGGTTTCCTTGCTGTGCAAAAGCTTTGAAATTTCATTAGGTCCCATTTGTTTATTTTTGTTTTTATTTCCATTTCTCTATGAGGTGGGTCAAAAAGGATCTTGCTGTGATCTTTGTCATAGAATATTCTGCCTATGTTTTCCTCTAAGAGTTTTATAGTGTCTGGCCTTACATTTAGGTCTTTAATCCATTTTGCGTTTATTTTTGTGTATGGTGTTAGGGAGTGTTCTAATATCATTCTTTTACATGTAGCTGTCCAGTTTTCCCAGCACCACTTATTGAAGAGGCTATCTTTTCTCCATTGTATATTCTTGCCTCCTTTGTCAAAGATAAGGTGACCATATGTGTGTGGGTTTATCTCTGGGCTTTCTATCCTGTTCCATTGATCTATATTTCTGTTTTTGTGCCAGTACAATACTGTCTTGATTACTGTGGCTTTGTAGTATAGTCTGAAGTCAGGGAGCCTGATTCCTCCAGCTCCGTTTTTCTTTCTCAAGATGGCTTTGGCTATTCAGGGTCTTCTGTATTCCATACAAATTGTGAAATTTTTTGTTGTAGTTCTGTGAAAAATGCATTGGTAGTTTGATAGGGATTGCATTGAATCTGTAGATTGCTTTGGGTAGTAGAGTCATTTTCACAATGTTGATTCTTTCAATCCAAGAATGTGGTATATCTCTCCAACTGTTTGTATCATCTTTAATTTCTTTCATCAGTGTCTTATAGTTTTCTGCATACAGGCCTTTGGTCTTCTTAGGTAGGTTTATTCCTAGGTATTTTATTCTTTTTGTTGCAATGGTAAATGGGAGTGTTTCCTTAATTTCTCTTTCAGATATTTCAATATCAGTGTATAGGAATGCAAGAGATTCCTGTGCATTAATTTTGTATCCTGCTACTCTACCAAATTCATTGATTAGCTCTAGTAGTTTTCTGGTAGCATCTTTAGGATTCTCTATGTATAGTATAATGTCATCTGCAAACAGTGACAGTTTTACTTCTTCTTTTCCAATTGTTTTCCTTTTATTTCTTTTCCTTCTCTGATTGCTGTGGCTAGAACTTCCAAAACGATGTTGAATAATAGTGGCGAGACTGGACATCCTTTTCTTGTTCCTGATCTTAGAGGAAATGTTTTCACATTTTCACAATTGAGAATGAGGTTGGCTGTGGGTTTGTCATATATGGCCTTTATTATGTCGAGGTAAGTTCCCTCTATGCCTACTTTCTGGAGGGTTTTTATCATAAATGAGTGTTGAATTTTGTCAAAAGCTTTTTCTGTCTCTGTTGAGATGATCATATGGTTATTCACCTTCAGTTTGTTAATATGGTGTGTCACATTGATTGATTTGCATATATTGAAGAATCCTTGCATTCTTGGGATAAACCCCACTTGATCATGGTGTATGATCTTTTTAATGTGCTGCTGGATTCTGTTTGCTAGTATTTGGTTGAGGATTTTTGCATCTATATTCATCAGTGATATTGGCCTGTAGTTCTCTTTCTTTGTGACATCTTTGTCCGGTTTTGGTATCAGGGTGATGGTGGCCATGCAGAATGAGTTTGGGAATATTCCTCCCACTGCTTTATTTTGTAAGAGTTTGAGAAGGATTGGTGTTAGCTCTTCTCTAAATGTTTGATAGAATTCACCTGTGAAGCCATCTGGTCCTGGGCTTTACTTTGTTGGAAGATTTTAAATCACAGTTTCAATTTCAGTGCTTGTGATCGGTCTGTTTATATTTTCTATTTATTCCTGGTTCAGTCTCAGAAGGTTGTGCATTTCTAAGAATTTGTCCATTTCTTCCAGGTTGTCCATTTTATTGGCATATACTTGCTTATAGTAATCTCTCATGATCCTTTGTATCTCTGTAGTGTCAGTTGTTACTTCTCCGTTTTCATTTCTACTTCTATTGATTTGTATTCTCTTTTTTTTTCTTGATGAGTCTGCCTAATGCTTTATCAATTTTGTTTATCTTCTCAAAGAACCAGCTTTTAGTTTTATTGATCTTTGCTATCGTTTCCTTCATTTCTTTTTCATTTACTTCTGATCTGATCTTTATGATTTCTTTCCTTCTGCTAACTTTGGGGTTTTCTTGTTCTTCTTTCTCTAATTGATTTAGGTGTAAGGTTAGGTTGTTCATTTGAGATTTTTCTTCTTTCATGAGGTAGGATTTTATTGCTATAAACTTCCTTCTTAGAACTGTTTTTGCTGCATCCCATAGGTTTTGGGTCATTGTGTTTTCATTGTCATTTGTTTCTAGGTATTTTTTGATCTCCTCTTTGATTTCTTCAGTGATCTCTTCGTTATTTCATAGTGTATTGTTTAGCCTCCATGTGTTCGTATTTTTTACAAATTTTTTCCTGTAATTGATATCTAGTCTCATAGTGTTGTGGTTGGAAAAGATACTTGGTATGATTTCAGTATTCTTAAATATACCAAAGTTTGGTTTGTGACCCAAGATGTGATTTATCGTGGAGAATGTTCTATGAGCACTTGAGGAGAAAGTGTATTTTGTTGTTTTTGGATGGAATGTCCTATAAATATCAGTTAAGTCCATCTTGTTTAATGTATCATTTAAAGCTTGTGTTTCCTCATTTATTTTCATTTTGGATGATCTGTCCATTGGTGAAAGTGGGGTGTTAATGTCCCCTACTATTATTGTGTTAATGTCCATTTCCCCTTTTATGCTTGTTAGCATTTGCTTTGTGTATTGAGGTGCTCCTATGTTGGGTGCATAAATACTTACAATTGTTATATCATCTTCTTGGATTGATCCCTTGATCATTATGTCATGTACTTCTTTGTCTGTTGTAATAGTCTTTATTTTAAAGTCAACTTTGTCTGATATGAAAATTGCTACTCTAGGTTTCTTTTGATTTCCATTTGCATGGAGTATTTTTTCCATCCCCTCACTTTCAGTCCGTATGTGTCCCTAGGTCTTAAGTGGGTCTCCTGTAGTTAGCATATATATTGGTCTTGTTTTTGTATCCATTCAGCCCGTGTGTGTCTTTTGGTTGGAGCATTTAATCCATTTTCATTTAAGGTAATTATCGATATGTATGTTCCTATTACCATTTTCTTAATTGTTTTGGGTTTGTTATTGTAGGTCTTTTCCTTCTCTTGTGTTTCCTGCCTAGAGAAGTTCCTTTAGCATTTGTTGTAAAGCTGGTTTGGTGGTGCTGAACTCTCTTAGCTCTTGCTTTTCTGTTAAGATTTTAATTTCTCTGTCAAATCTGAATGAGATCCTTGCTGGGTAGAGTAATCTTGGTTGTAGGTTTCTCTCCTTCATCACTTTAATTATGTCCTGCCACTCCCTTCTGGCTTGCAGAGTTTCTGTTGAAAGATCAGCTCTTAACCTTATGGGGATTCTCTTGTGTGTTATCTGTTGTTTTTCCCTTGCTGCTTTTAATATTTTTTCTTTGTATTTAATTTTTGATAGTTTGTTTAATATGTGTCTTGGCGTGTTTCTCCTTGGATTCATCCTGTATGGGACACTGTGCTGCTTCCTGGACTTGATGAACTATTTCCTTTCCCATATTAGGGAAGTTTTCAACTATAATCTCTTCAAATACTTTCTCAATCCCTTTCATTTTCTCTTCTTCTTCTGGGACCCCTATAATTCGAATGTTGGTGTGTTTAATATTGTCCCAGAGGTCTCTGAGACTGTCCTCAATTCTTTTCATTCTTTTTTCTTTATTCTGCTCTGCAGTAGTGATTTCCACTATTTTATCTTCCAGGTCACTTATCCGTTCTTCTACTTCAGTTATTCTGCTATTGATCCCTTCTAGAGAATTTTTTATTTCATTTATTGTGTTGTTCATCTCTGTTTGTTTGCTCTTTAGTTCTTCTAGGTACTTGTTAAACGTTTCTTGTATTTTCTCCATTCTATTTCCAAGATTTTGGATCATCTTTACTATCATTATTCTGAATTCTTTTTCAGACTAGTAGGTAGACTTCCTATTTCTTCTTCTTCTTCTTTACTATCATTATTCTGAATTCTTTTTCAGAATAGGCCAGTAGACTGCCTATTTCTTCTTCATCTGTTAGGGCTGGTGAGTTTTTGCCTTGCTCCTTCATCTGCTGTGTGTTTCTCTGTCTTCTCATTTTGCGTAACTTATTGTGTTTGGGGTCTCCTTTTTGCAGGCTTCAGGTTCGTAGTTCCCATTGTTTTTGGTGTCTGTTCCCAGTGGCTAAAGTTGGTTCAGTGGGTTGTGTAGGCTTCCTGGTGGAGGAGACCAATGCCCGTGTTCTGGTAGATGAGGTTGGATCTTGTCTTTCTGTTGGGCAGGTCCACGTCTCGTAGTGTGTGTTGGGGTGTCTGCGGCCTTATTATGGTTTTAGGGAGCCTCTTTGCTAATGGATGGGTTTTTTTTCCTGTCTTGCTAGTTGTTTGGCATAGGGTGTCCAGCACTTTATCTTGCTGGTTTTTGAGTAGAGCTGGTTCTTGGCATTGAGATGGAGAACTGTGGGAGATTTTCGTCATTTGATATTACATGGAGCTGGGAAGTCTCTTGTGGACAAGTATCCTAAACTTGGCTCTCCGACATCAGTGGCACAGCCCTGACGCCTGGCTGGAGCACCAAGAGCCTGTCCTACACACGGATCAGAATAAAAGGGAGGAAAAAAAGAAAGAAAGAAGAAGATAAAATAAAATAAAGTTGTTAAAATAAAAAATAATTATTAAGAAAAAAAATTTTTTAAGTAATTAAAAAAAAACATACAGACAGAACCCTAGGACATATGGTAAAAGCAAAGCTATGCAGACAAAATCACACAGAGAAGCATACACATACACACTCACAAAAAGAGAAAAAGGGGAAATGATATATATATCATTGCTCCCGAAGTCCACCTCCTCAATTTGGGATGATTCGTTGTCAATTCAGGTATTCCACAGATGCAGGGTACATCAAGTTGATTATGGAGATTTAATCTGCTACTCCTGAGGCTGCTGGGAGTGATTTCCCTTTCTTTTCTTTGTCTGCACAGCTCCTGGGGTTCAGCTTTGGATTTGGCCCCGCCTCTGCGTGTAGATCGCCTGAGGGCGTCTGTTCTTCGCTCAGAAAGGACGGGGTTAAAGGAGCAGCTGCTTCGGGGTTCTGGCTCACTCAGGCCGGGGGGAGGGAGGGGTACGAATGCGGGTTGAGCCTGTGGTGGCAGAGGACGGCATGACGTTGCACCAGCCTGAGGCGCGCCGTGCGTTCTCTTGGGGAAGTTGTCCCTGGATCGCAGGACCCTGGCAGTGGCGGGCTGCACAGGCTCCTGGGAGGGGAAGTGTGGATAGTGACCTGTGCTTGCACACAGGCTTCTTGGTGGCATCAGCAGCAGCCTTAGCATCTCATGCCTGTCTCTGGGGTTTGCGCTGATAGCCGCGGCTCGCGCCTGTCTCTGAAGCTCCTTTAAGTGGCGCTTTTAAGCCCCTCTCCTTGCGCACCAGGAAACAAAGAGGCAAGAAAAAGTCTCTTGCCTCTTCAGCAGCTCCAGACTTTTCCCCCCGACTCCCTCCCGGCTAGCTGTGGCACACTAGCCCCCTTCAGGCTGTGTTCATGCAGCCAACCCCAGTCCTCTCCCTGGGATCTAAGCTCCGAAGCGGGAGCCTCAGCTCTCAGCCCCCACCCGTCCCTGCAGGTGAGCAGAGAAGCCTCTAGGGCTGGTGAGTGCTGGTCAGCACTGATCCTCTGTGTGGAAATCTCTCTGCCTTGCCCTCCGCACCCGTGTTGCTGCGCTCTCCTCCGTGGCTCTGAAGCTTCCCCCCTCCGCCTCCCCAGCAGTCTCCGCCCGCGAAGGGGCTTCCTAATGTGTAGAAACCTTTCCTCCTTCAGAGCTCCCTCCCCGAGGTGCAAGTCCCGCCCCTGTTCTTTTGTCTCTGTTTTTTCTTTTTTCTTTTGCCCTACCCAGGTACGTGGGTAGTTTCTTGCCTTTTGGGAAGCCTTAGGTCTTCTGCCAGCGTTCAGTAGGTGTTCTGTAGAAGTGTTCCACATGTAGACGTATTTCTGATGTATTTGTGGGGAGGAAGGTGATCTCTGCGTCTTACTCTTCTGCCATCTTGTAGCTCTCCCCATTTCTTTTTTTAACATCTTTATTGCAGTATAATTGTTTTACAGAGTTGTGTTAGTTTCTGCTGTATAACAAAGTGAATCAGCTATATGCATATGTATATCCCCAAATCCCCTCTCTCTTGCATATACCTCCCACCCTCCTTATCCCACCCCTCTACATGGTCACAAAGCACTGAGCTGATCTCCCTGTGCCTTGCAGCTGCTTCCCAATAGCTATCTGTTTTACATTTGGTACTGTATATATGTCAGTGCTACTCTCTCACTTCATCTCAACTTACCCTCCCCCCTCCCCATGTCCTCAAGTCCATTCTCTATGTCTGTGTCTTTATTCCTGTCCTGGCCCTAGGTTCATCACAAATATATATATATATTTAGATTACATACATATCTGTTAGCATAGGGTACTTGTTTTCCTCTTGCTGACTTACTTCACTCTGTATGACAGACTCTAGGTCCATCCACCTCACTACAAATAACTCAATTTCATTTCTTTTTATGGCTGAATAATATTCCATTGTATATATGCGCCACATCTTCTTTATCCATTCATTTGTCGATGGACACTTAGGCTGCTTCCATGTCCTGGCTATTATATATAGTGCTGCAGTGAACATTGTGGTACATGACTCCTTTTGAATTATGGTTTTCTCAGGGAATATGCCCTGTAGTGGGATTGCTGGGTCATATGGTAGTTCTATTTTTAGTTTTTTAAGGAATCTCCATACTGTTCTCCATAGTGGCTGTATCTATTTATATTCCCACCAACAGTGCAAGAGGGTTCCCTTTCTCCACACCCTCTCCAGCATTTATTGTTTGTAGATTTTTTGATGATGGCCATTCTGACCAGTGTGAGGTGATATCTCATTGTAGATTTGATTTGCATTTCTCTAATTATCAGTGATGTTGAGCATCTTTTCATGTGTTTGTTGGCAATGTGTATATCTTCTTTGGACAAATGTCTATTTAGATCTTCTGCCCATTTTTGGATTGCGTTGTTTTTTTGATATTGAGCTGCATGAGCTGCTTGTATATTTTGGAGATTAATCCTTGTCTGTTCGTTCATTTGCAAGTCTTTTCTCCCATTCTGAAGGTTGTCTTTTCGTCTTGTTTATGGTTTCCTTTGTTATGCAAAGTCCTTGAAGTTTCATTAGGTCCCATTTGTTTGTTTTTGTTTTTATTTCCATTTCTCTAGGAGGTAGGTCAAAAAAGATCTTGCTGTGATTTATGTCATAGAGTGTTCTGCCTTTGTTTTCCTCTAAGAGTTTTATAGTAAATGGCCTTACATTTAGGTCTTTAATCCATTGTGAGTTTATTTTTGTGTATGGTGTTAGGGAGTGTTCTAATTTCATTCTTTTACATGTAGCTGTCCAGTTTTCCCAGCACCACTTATTGAAGAGGCTGTGTTTTCTCCATTGTATATTTTTGCCTCCTTTATCAAAGATAAGACAACCGTATGTGCGTGGGTTTATATGAGGGGTTTCTATCCTGTTCCATTGATCTATATTTTTGTTTTTGTGCCAGTACTATACTGTCTTGATTACTGTAGATTTTTGGTATAGTCTGAAGTCAGGGAGCATGATTCCTCCAGCTCCGTTTTTCTTTCTCAAGATTGCTTTGGCTATTCGGGGTCTTTTGTTTTTCCATACAAATTGTGAATTTTTTTGTTGTAATTCTGTGAAAAATGCCATTGGTAGTTTCATAGGGATCGCACTGAATCTGTAAATTGCTTTGGGTAGTATAGTCATTTTCACAATGTTGATTCTTCCAATCCAAGAAAATGGTATATCTCTCCATCTGTTGGTATCATCTTTAATTTCATTTATCAGTGTCTTATGGTTTTCTGCATACAGGTGTTTTGTCTCCTTAGGTAGGTTTATTCCCAGGTATATTATTCTTTTTGTTGCAATGGGAAATGGGAGTGTTTCCTTAATTTCCCTTTCAGATTTTTCATCATCAGTGTATAGGAATGCAAGAGATTTCTGGGCATTAATTATGTATCTTGCTACTCTACCTAATTCATTGATTAGCCCTCATGGTTTTCTGGTGGCATCTTTAGGATTCTGTATGTATAGTATCATGTCATCTGCAAACAGTGACACTTCTACTTCTACTTTTCCAGTTTGGATTCCTTCATGTCTTTTTCTTCTCTGATTGCTGCGGCTAAAACTTCCAAAATTATGTTGGATAATAGTTGTGAGTGGACAACCTTGTCTTATTCCTGAACTTAGAGGAAATGGTTTCAGATTTTCACCATTGAGAATGATGTTGGCTGTGGGTTTGTCATATATGGCCTTTATTATGTTGAGATAAGTTCCCTCTATGCCTACTTTCTGGAGAGTTTTTATCATAAATGGGTGTTGAATTTTGTCAAAACATTTTTCTGCATCTATTGAGATGATCATACGGTTTTTCTCCTTCAAGTTGTTAATATGTTTTATCACATTGATTGATTTGCATATATTGAAGAATTCTTGCATTCTTGGAATAAACCCGACTTGATCATGGTGTATGATCCTTTTAATGTGCTGTTGGATTCTGTTTGCTAGTATTTTGTTGAGGATATTTGCATCTATGTTCATCAGAGATATTGGCCTGTAGTTTTCTTTTTTTGTGACATCTCTTTCTGATTTTGGTATCCGGGTGATGGTGGCCTCACAGAATGAGTCGTGGAGTGTTCCTCTCTCTTCTGTATTTTGTAAGAGTTTGAGAAGGATAGGTGTTAGCTCTTCCCTAAATGTTTGATAGAATTCGCCTGTGAAGCCATCTGGTCCTGGGCTTTTGTTTGTTGGAAGATTTTTAATCACAGTCTCAATTTCAGTGCTGTGATTGGTCTGTTTATATTTTCTATTTCTTACTGGTTCAGTGTCAGAAAGTTGTGCTTTTCTAAGAATTTGTCCATTTCTTCCAGGTTGTCCATTTTATTGGCATATAGTTGCTTGTAGTAACCTCTCATGATCCTTTGTACTTCTGCACTGTCAGTTGTTACTTCTCATCTTTCATTTCTAGTTCTGTTGATTTGAGTCTTCTCCCTTTTTTTCTTGATGAGTCTGGCTAATGATTTATCAATTTTGTTTATCTTCTCAAAGAACCAGCTTTTAGTTTTATTGATCTTTGCTATCGTTTCCTTCATTTCTTTTTCATTTATTTGTGATCTGATTTTTATGATTTCTTTCCTTCTGCTAACTTTGGGGTTTTCTTTTTCTTCTTTCTCTAATTGATTTAGGTGTAAGGTTAGGTTGTTTATTTGAGATGTTTCTTGTTTCTTGAGGTAGGATTGTATTGCTATAAACTTCCCTCTTAGACTGCTTTTGCTGCATCCCATAGATTTTGGGTCATCATGTTTTCATTGTCATTTGTTTCTAGGTAATTTTGATTTCCGCTTTGATTTCTTCAGTGACCTCTTGGTTATTTATTAAGGTATCGTTTAGCCTCCATGTGTTTGTATTTTTTACAGTTTTTTTCCTGTAATTGATATCTAGTCTCATAGCATTGTAGTTGGAAAAGTTACCTTATACGATTTCAATTTTATTAAATTTACCAAGGCTTGAATTGTGATCCAAGGTATGATCTATCCTGGAGAATGTTCCATGAGCACTTGACTAGAATGTGTATTCTGTTGTTTTTGGATGGAGTGTCCTATAAATATCAATTAAGTCTATCCTGTTTAATGTGTCATTTAAACCTTGTGTTTCCTTATTTTCATTTTGGATGATCTGTCCATTGGTGACAGTGGGTGTTAAAATCCGCTACTCTTATTATTGTATTTGCTTTCGATTTCCCCTTTTATGGATGTTAGCATTTGTCTTATGTATTGCAGTGCTCCTACGTTGGGTGCATAAATATTTACAATTGTTATATCTTCTTGGATTGATCTCTAGATCATTATATACTGTCCTTCTTTGTCTCTCATAATAGTCTTTATTTTAAAGTCTATTTTGTTTGATATGAGAATTGCTACTCCAGCTTTCTTTTGATTTCCATTTGCATGGAATATCTTTATCCATCCCCTCACTTTCAGTCTGTATGTGTCCCTAGGTCTGAAGTGGGTCTCTTGTAGACAGCCTATAGACGGGTCTTGTTTTTGTATCCATTCAGCCAGTCTGTGTCTTTTGTTTGGAACATTTAATCCATTTACATTTAAGGTTTTTATTGATATGTATGTTCCTATTACCTTTTTCTTAATTGTTCTGGGTTTGTTTTTGTACGTCTTTTCCTTCTCTTATGTTTCCTGCCTAGAGAAGTTCATTTAGCATTTGCTGTAAAGCTGGTTTGATAGTGCTGACTTCTCTTAAGTTTTGCTTATCTGTAAAGGTTTTAATTTCTCCATCAAATCTGTATGAGATCCTTGCTGGGTAGGGTAATCTTTGTTGTTGGTTTTTCCCTTTCATCACTTTATATATGTCCTGCCACTCCCTTCTGGCTTGCAGAGTTTCTGCTGAAAAATCAGCTGTTTACCTCATGGGGATTTCCTTATATGTTATTTGTTGTTCTTCCCTTGCTGCTTTTAATATTTTTTCTTTGTATTTAATTTTTCATAGTTTGATTAATATGTGTCTAAGTGTGTTTCTCTTTGGGTTTATCCTTTATGGTACTCTCTGTGCTTCCTGGACTG
The DNA here is from genome assembly GCF_949752795.1 of Hyperoodon ampullatus. Classification (NCBI taxonomy): domain Eukaryota; kingdom Metazoa; phylum Chordata; class Mammalia; order Artiodactyla; family Ziphiidae; genus Hyperoodon; species Hyperoodon ampullatus. The sequence continues at coordinate 70,360,660 of NC_136922.1, forward strand.
GATTGACTATATCCTTTCCCATGTTAGGGAAGTTTTCAACTATAATGTCTTCAAATATTTTCTCAGACCCTTTATTTTTCTGTTCTTCTTCTGGGACCCCTATAATTCGAATGTTGGTGTGTTTAATGTAGTCCCAGTGGTATCTGAGACTGTCCTTAATTCTTTTCATTCTTTTTTCTTTATTCTGCTCTGTGGTAGTTATTTCCACTATTTTATCTTCCAGGTCACTTATCTGTTCTTCTGCCTCAGTTATTCTTCTATTGATTCCTTCTAGAGTCTTTTTAATTTCAGTAATTTTGTTGTTCATCAAAAAAAACCCTTGGCTATGGGGGTGGAGTTTAGGTGGGGGTGGAACTTAGGCAGGGGTGGGGTTTGTGGTGGGGTGGGACCTAGGCGGGTGGGGTGGTGACATTTGAGCGTGGGTTGGGGCCTTTTCTTAGGACCTGCACAGAATGGGAGAGGCAGCACTTCGAAAGGAGGGCCTCTGGAGTGTGGGGTTCCAGAGTTTGGAGGTAGGGTCATGAGTGAGGGTGTGTGGGTGGGGTTTAGGCCCAGCGCATTGGAGGGGGTCTCCGAATGTAGAGGTAGAGTCCTGGGTGGGGATGTAGTGGAGGTGCTTGGGCTCTGCGCTGCAGGAGGGAGGCTCCGAGGGCAGAGGATTAGGCCCGGGAGCCCAACAGGCTTCCTTGTGCCTAAGTGGATAGGGAAAGCACTGGCCCTGTTCCCTTCCGTTCCTTTGTGCCCCTCCTCCACTGTCTCCCCCAGGGTCTTCCCCATCGCCACTGGACCCCTAACCGTGGGTGGGTCCCTCTGAGTGTGGGAACTCCTTCCCTCCCGCAGTCATTCCTCAGGGGTCCTGGTCCCAGAGGTCCGGCCTTTACTTTTGCTCCCCCTTCCCTCCCTCCCTCTCCCTCAGGACCCGAGTGGGTGGAGGGGGCCTAGATGGGCAGAGGATCAGGCCTGGGATCTCTACAGCTTCCTGGGAGTCCAAGTGGGCATGGGATAACTGGCCATGGTCCCTTTTGATCTTCTGCCCTCCCAATGGCTCCCCAATCTCCCCCTCGGGCGTGGTCCCTTCCCTTCCCCCAGCTGCCCCTCAGGGATGCCAGTCCCATCCCACCTCCACTTCTCCTCCCCCTTCACTCCCCCCATGCCCCTTGTCCTACCCCATCGCTGGGGGTTCCTCCTGTCCCCTTAGGTGTCCGTGGTCCCCCACAGGTGCCTGGTAGGATTCCACGTCCTCCTAGTATGCCGTCTTGACTCAGCCTTTTCTTCTTTCATTTTTAAAATGTTGAAAACTTTCAAACCTGTAGAAAAATTGGAAGAACAATGCAATGGGTCTGTATATGCCCCTCATTTATATTCAAGGATTTAAACATTTTTGTAGAATACTTTAACTTGATATATACTTCCACATATATTTCCTAAAAATAATTACATCCTCCTACATAGCCAGAATATGTCTATCACCATTGTCATTATATTGATGGTTGTGGGAGTGGGTGTAGAATTAGTCTCATTTTTCTATTCTACAAAAAAGATACCTCACTAAAGAAATAAGTGGTGCTTGGTGCTTTACATTTAATTAAAATAAAAACTATAATAGGAAATTCAGGTTTCTTCACTCAATGAATATTTTGGAGTGATCTTTACTCTGGACATAAGATTTGAGAAGATTGTTCCAGGTGATTTTGATACTCATATTTAGTTTTGAAAAGTGATAACTGTATTTTCCTCTTCATTTTTTTCCAGCTTCATTAAGGTATGATTGACAAATAAAAACTATATATTTAAGGTGCACAATGTGATGATTTGATATACATTGTGAAATGATTACCATAATTAAGCTAAACACATGTAGGACTACATCAAACTAAAAAGTTTCTGCAGAGCAAAGGAAGCAATCAACAAAATGAAAAAGTAATCAATGGAATGGGAGAAAATACTTGCAATGCAGTATTTTTCTAGTTGTGATTCTCAGATGGCTCCGGGGCTCAGAGCAGCCTGGGCAGAAAGCTTCCTCTCTCCAAGGCTCAGGGATTGTCAATAGAATGATCATAGACAGAAGAGGTTGAAAGATCCCTAGAGGATGCTAATAGTTAGAAGTTGACAAGGTGAGAAGGAACCTACCAAGGCTACTGAGTAGGAATTGTTAGTGAACTATAGGGATACCAAGAGATAGTCAATCCCCAGGAGGCAAGTGAATAAAATATATAAGGGAGGGAGTGGAAAGCAATATCAAATGTTGTTGAAAGGTCAAGTTAAATGAAGGCTGGGCATTGACTTTGGCATATTGGAGGTCTCTGGTGACCTTAACACAAAAAGTTCTAGTTGAGTGGTAGGGGTCAAAGCTTGAATGGATTTGGTTTCAAAGGGAATCAAAAAGGAAGAAATAGAGACAGAGAGTGTGGGCAACTCTTTTGAGGAGTTGCTTTATAAAAGGAGAAGGGATTGAAGAGAGTGAGTAGAGTACAAGGGGGCATGTGTCAAGGGAAAGAGTTGTCAGGTGGGAGAAATTACAGCATATTTATATGCTGATGGGAATGATGCAGAGAAAGGAAAAATTGGTAATGTAGAGAGGGGGGTTAATTACTAGAGTAATTTCCTTGACTAGGTAAAAGGGCTTGGATCTAATAAAAAGTGGACATAAGAGAATTCTTATATATACATTTTTAAAGTAATTTGTACTGCAGTCTGGAGATATATATATATATATATATATATATATATATATATTTTTTTTTATGATAGTCTATTTTATTTGACAGATTTGTTCAGACTGTTTTGTTCTGTAGTTGGTTTGCAGTGAGTTACCATGTTTTAGTCAGAAGTTGCCTTTCTGAGTGCTGACAGAATCCATTGCCTTTAAGTTGTTTTTTGTTTTTTGCGGTATGTGGGCCTCTCACTGTTGTGGCCTCTCCCATTGCAGAGCGCAGGCTCCGGATGCGCAGGCTCAGCAGCCATGGCTCACGGGCCCAGCTGCTACACGGCATGTAGGATCTTCCTGGACCGGGGCACAAACCCGTGTCCCCTGCATCGACAGGCGGACTCTCAACCACTGCGCCACCAGGGAAGCCCAGTCTGGATATATTTTCAGATTTATCTTCCTAGTCATAGATTCAATTTTCTGAAATGGAAAGGTGCATTTTAATAAGTTTATCTATCAGACATTCAGGAAGCAGAATAAGTGGATACAGGTACACATAGGCTATTAGACATGGTTATGGCAGACTGATGAAGTCCTCTTCTTATTCCTTATATATTCTCATTAAATTGGAAGCAAAATCATTAGTTCAGGGAGAGCATTAGGAGAAGGTGTAAAAGTGGAGAGGGTATGAATTAATCTTCGAAGAAGGTGAATAGATGAATTAGATAAATATACTGGGAGAGGGATAGAGACATGTTGTGGTTTTGAGTCTGGGCAGTGTTTTTATCTATGACATCACCCAGAGAGAGTAAAGCTCTGTATAAAGACCACAGAAACTGCAACAATATGAGAAAATTGGTGAGAAGTATTTTGTTATTTCAAAAAGGAGGAATGGGATTAGGATGATCTGAGGGGAAAATATGTATGCTTAGGGCTCCCATGCTCCTTGAAGAAGTAATGTTTCACCCAAAATAGAGGATATATGTTTTGTGAGAAGACTGAAAAGAGTAGAACTAGAGGCCTGCTTTGGAGAAGGTCAGTGGGACCTCACTTCTTGTCAGCCCTTGGGTGCTATGTTTGGATATGAAACCTCTTATTAGAGTCCTCAGGTTCTTTGTATGTACTCCCATCTGTCTAGTGGGTGGATCTGGACTCTTTGCAGCTGAGGATTGGATACCACCCTGTTAGTAGGACTGATTAAAGACTTGCTAATCTTGTGATTTAAAGTATATAAAGTAATGAAAAAATTACTGTAGCTTCAACTTAAATGTCAATAAGATCAAACTAATGTAAAAGCCCAAATTGAATCTCTGTCATCGTGTAAACTAACATAACAAATTCCTCCTGAATTTGATATATTTTCCCAGGTGAACTTGATACCCTTCCCATTTTGCCGTGCCAGGTGAAAGTTTCCATTCTATAGTCTTTCCAACTGTCAATATACTAGAATGGTTCGTAATGTTGTCTTTCCTATTTGAAGATCAAAAATTAAGTAATCAGGGCTTCCCTGGTGGCACAGTGGTTGAGAGTCCGCCTGCCGATGCAGGGGACACGGGTTCGTGCCCTGGTCCGGGAAGATCCCACATGCCGCGGAGCGGCTGGGCCCATGAGCCATGGCCGCTGAGCCTGCGCGTCCGGATCCTGTGCTCCACAATGGGAGAGGCCACAACAGTGAGAGGCCCGCATAACGCAAAAAAAAAAAAAAAAAAAGTAATCAGCTGATTTTGAGACTGAAATGCATATGAAATTTGTTATCAAATTTTGGAGATAGAGACGTTAACCTTTGAAAGAGAGGCATGATAGTCTTGACTCAAAGAAGAGCTAACTCAGAGACAGTCCTTTAAGCTATACTAGGAATCCTTCACTGTAGTAATCTCTATTAATTAACCTATGTTAGTTAAGGGAGACTTGGTTGTGTTAACAGACTTCAACATCTCAATGACTTTACAGAATAGAAATGTGTTTCTTGCTCACTTAATAGTCCAGGGAAAATGTTTCAGTTGTGTTGGCCTTTTTTCAGATAGTCACTCAGGGACCCACACATTTTCCATCATGTGCTTCTGTCACCCTTAAGGTCTTATAATCATAAGCCTCCCACTGGAAGACATGGGAAGAGGCTGGAGGAGCCCATGAAAGGTTTTATGTGTCAGGTACATTAATCATTTTTAATCATAATCTGAGTTGGCAAGAACTCAGAAACATGGTCATAACTAACTGCAGGGGAACCTGGAGAACATAACTTAGTGGTATTTCTAGGAAAAAGAGGTAAATGATTTTGGTGAACTGCTTAAAGCCTCTGCTATACTAATGAAGGAAAGAGTGACTGTGGCAAAATAAGGACATTGCTGAGGGTTTTGTTTATTGGAAGTTGGTTGTAAGAGAGATGCTCGAGAGATTTCTGACTTTTAAAATATAAATTTTTAAGAGCTTTATTCTCATGTGTTTAAGAAGGAAAACTGGTAGTGTAGGAAGACAGATCTTGGTGAGAAATTTATAGTTTGGATCACTTTCACTTCTTAAATTTAGCAGGAGAGGAGAGAATTTAAAAGATAACAAGAAATCAAAACCCAAATTGGAGAAATGGGTGTCTCCAAAATTTTTTTTAATTGAGGTATAAGTGACATATAGCATTATACTGGTTTCAAGTATGCAACATGATGACTCAATATTTCCATGTATTATGAAATGATCACCACAATAAGTTAACATCCACCACCATACATAGTTATAATTTTTTTCTTGTGATAAGAACTTTTAAGATCTATTCTCTGAAACAACTTTCATATATGCCATACAGTATCATTAGCTGTAGTCACCATGCTGTACATTGCATCCCCATGACTTATAACTGAAAGTTTGTACCTTTGACACCCTGTATCCATTTCACACTTCACCACTGCCTGCCTGCCCCCACCTCTGGCAACCGCCAATCTGTTCTCTGTATCTATGAGCTTGTTTTTTTTTTAATGTCTTTTTTTTTTTTTTTGGTTTTCACATATAAGTGAAATCATACAATATTTGTCTTTTTCTGTCTGAATTATTTCACTTAGTATAATGTCCTCAAGGTTTATGTTGCCATAAATGACAAGATTTCCCTTTTTTAAATGGCTGAATAATATTCCATTGGATATATATACCACGTTTTCTCTATTCATCTGTCAGTCTTGGCTATTGTAATAATACTGCAATAAAAATAGGGGTGCCTATATCTTTTTGAGTTAGTATTTTTGTTTCCTTCAGATTAAATACCCAGAAGCAGAACTGCTGGATCATATGGTAGTTCTAATTTTCTGAGGAATGTACATATTGTTTTCCATAGTGTCTGCACCAATTTACATTCCCACCAACAGTGCATAAGAGTTCCCTTTTTTCTGCATCCTTGCCAACATTTATTTCTTTTCTTTTTGGTAGACATTTTAACTGGTGGTAGGTGATATCTCATTGTGGTTTTGATTTTCATTTCCCTGATGATTGTGATGTTGAGCCCCTTTATATGTGCTTCTACCTGTTGTTCACCCATATGTCTTCTTTGGAAAAATGTCTATTCAGAGCCTTTGCCCATTTTTTAATTGGATTTTTTTGTTTTTTGCTGTTGAGTTTTATGAGTTTTTTTAAAAATATATTCTGGATATTAAGCCCTTATCAGATATATGATTTGCAAATATTTTCTCCCATTCGGTAGGTTGACTTTCTCTTTTGTTGATGGTTTCCTTTGCTGTGCAGAGCTTTTAGTCTGATGTAGTCCTACTTGTTTATTTTTGCTTTGGTTGCCTTTGCTTTTGGTGTCAAATCCAAAAAATCATCACCAAGACCAATGTCAAGGAACTTACCACCTATGTTTTCTTTTAATGGTTTCAGATATTACATTTAAGTTTTTAATCCATGTTGAGGCAATTTCTGTTTATGGTGTAAGATGGTGGTCCAGTTTCATTCTATTGTGTGTGGCTGTCCAGTTTTCCCAACACCATTTATTGAAAAACTGTCCTGGAAACTATTGTATATTCTTAGCTCCTTTAGTCATAAACTAATTGACCATATATGTATGGGTTTATTTTGGGGCTGTCTATTCTGTTCCATTGATCTATGTGTCTTTTTAATGCTAGTACCATAGTTTTGATTACTATAGCTTTGATATATAGTTTGAAGTCAAGAAGGATGATGGCTCAAGCTTTGTACTTTCTCAAGATTGTTTTTGAATATTCAGGGTCTTTTGTGGTTCTTTATAAATTTTAGGATTTTTTAATCTATTTCTGTGAAAAATGCCATTGAAAGTTTGATAGGAGAAATGTTCTAATCTCATTTTTTCACATGTACCTGTCCAGTTTTTCCAGTACCACCTATTGAAGAGACCTGTCTTTTCTCCATTGATTAATTGACCATAAGTGAATAGGTTTCTGGGATTTCTATTATGTTCCACTGGTCTATGTGTCTCTTTTTGTGCCAGTACTGTACTGTTTTGATGACTGTAGTTTTGAGTATAATGTGAAGTCAGGAAGTGTGAAACTTCCAGCTTTGTTCTTTTTTCTCAAGGTTGCTTTGGCAATTCAGGCTCTTTCATGGTTCCATATGAATTTTGGGAGTATTTGTTCTAGTTCTGTGAAAAATGCCATGCATCTTTTGATAGGGATTGCATTAAATCTATAGATTGCTTTGCGTAGTATAGACATTTTAACAATATTAATATTTCCAATCCATAAGCACTGGATATCTTTCCATTTATTTGTGTCTTCATCAATTTTTCCCATCAATGTCATATAATTTTCAGTGTGTCTTACGTCTCAAGTTAGTATCTTGTAGGAAGCCTATAGATGGGTCTTTTTTTTTTTTTAATCCATTCAGCCACTCTATGGACTGAATTCTCCAATCAAAAGACATTTACATTTAAAATAATTATTGATAGGTTTGTACTTATTCCCATTTTGTTGTTTTCTGGATGTTTCATAGTTCCTCTGTTTCTTTCTTCTTCTCTTGCTCTCTTCCTTTGTGACTTGATGATTTTCTGTAGTGGTGTGCTTAGTTTCTTTTCTATTTTCCTTTTATGTATCTAGGTTTTTGCTTGGTGGTTATCATGAGCTTTACATAAAACAATTTATAACAATTTAAGTTTGAATGCAATCTACAGCTTTTTATATTTTTACTCCCCCCATGTTTTATAGTTTTGATGTCACATTTTACATCTTTTTATCTTGTGTATCCTTTAACTAATTGTTGTAGCTATAGTTATTTTTATTACCATTGTCTTTTAACCTTCATACTAGCTTTATAAGTGATTCAGCCACCACCTTTACATTATTCTGAGTTTTACTATATATTTAACTTCTCCCATGATATTTATACTTTCATATGTTTTCCTGTTACTAATTAGCACCATTTCATTTCAGCTTAAAGAAGTCTCCTTAACTTTTCTTGTAAGGCTGGTTTAGTGACAATGAACTCCTTTATCTTTTGCTTGTCTGGAAAACTCTTTACCTCTCCTTCAACAACTTTGCCAAGTGGAGTATTCTTGATTGGAAGTTGTTTTTGTTGTTGTTGTTGTTGTTTTCTTCCAGCATTTTGAGTACACTGTGTCACTCCCTTCTAGCCTACAAAGTTTCTGCTGATGATCTTATGGGGGTTGCCTTGTGCATAACATAACAAGTTATTTGTCTCTTGCTGCTTGGATTCTCTTCTTGTCTTTAACTTTTGACAGTTTAATTATAATGTGTCTTGGTGTGGGTCTATTTGAGTTCATCTTTTTTGGAACTTTCTGGGTTTTCTGGATCTGGATATCTGTTTCCTTCCCCAGGTTAGGAAAGTTTTCAGGCATTATTCAAATGAGTTTTCTCCTCTCTCTTCTCCTTCTGGGACCCTTATAATGAAAATGTTGGTCTTCTTGATGTTGTCCCATAAGCCCCTTCAACTATCTCTACTTTTTTTCATTCTTTATCCTTTTTGCTGCTCATATTGTGTGAGTTCCACCACTCTGTCTTCAATTCCATTGATCCTTTCTTTTGTTTCATCTAGTCTGCTGTTGAATCCCTCTAGTGTATTTTTCAGTTCAGTTATTATATTCTTCAGCTCTGTGACTTCTCTTTGGCACTTTTGTATATTTTCTGTCTCTTTGTTGAAGTTCTCACTGTGTTCATTCATTCTTCTCCCAAGTTTGGTGACCATCTTTATTACCACTATTTTGAAATTTTTTTCAGGTAAATCACTTATCTCTGTTTCATTATTGACTTTTCTGAGGTTTTATCTTGTTCTTTCATTTGGAATATATTCCTATTTCTTCATTTTCCTCGACTCTCTGTGTTGGTTTCTATGCACTAAATAAAACAACCATCTCTCCCAGTCTTAAAGGAGTGGCCTTGTGTAGGAGATGAATCTTATTGTTCTACTCTGCCTTAGCTCTTGGTTGTCTGTCAATCCTTTGTGATTGTTCATGCAGCCTGTTTTTTTTTTAGTGGCTCCTTGTAGTTGAGGGTGTGCCAAGACCTGTCAGTGGAGGGGAGGATCTCAGTCAGTACCTAGATTCAAGTGGTTTGGAAGCCAGGCCCTCAGGCAGCAGCTTTTAAAGTATGTAAATACATGTAGTCCACAAGCATAAATCTCACTGGCCACCAGAGCCAGGAAATCTAGAGGAGTCTTCTGGTGGCAGTTACAAAAATCAGGGTGCCAGAAAAGCTGTCTTCTGGGACATGCTGGTAACCTGAAATGAGGCAGAGGGAGAGCACAAATATGGCATCCACCCACCTCTGTCCGTGCTGTTCTTACCTCAGTAGGCCCCTAGATGTGTGCTAAACCAGATCCCTGCCCTCAGAATAAAGTTCCAGGTCAAGCAAATAGGCCTCTGTCACAGAAAGACTGGGTGCAGGTTTCAGTCTCCTGACTGTGCAGTGCCCTGGGGATGGTAGCCAGCCAAGAAGTGACTCTCCAATTATTATAGTCCCATGGGATACATGAATGCCAGCCCTGCTGGCCACCACAGCCAGTGATCAAAGGGTGTCCCATGGGTGGCAGTCACAAAAACCAGGGCACCGGACATGCATAAGGCTCTTCTCTGAGAGATATTTGTGCTCTGCAACATGACAGAGGGAGAGTGTAAAGATAGTGCCTGCCCTCTGAGGTCTCTGGAAAGGATTACAGTCAGCCCTTATATGTGTGTTTCATTAGAATCCTGTCCCTCAGGTCATAACTATGAATATAAGCTAATAGGCCTTTTTCACAGAAAGACTGGGCTCCTGGGTCTGTTGCCTCTTGCTGGCCCTGGGAGTGTTGACAATTAAGAACTCTTTCTTGGTTGGTTAATAGTGAGAGTGATTGATGCACTCATGAAAGTACATACTAGGTAACACAGTTATAAACTCTACCTGGAGTTTCATCTTTGAGGAGGTAGCTTATGAGCTGAGTTGTTCAACAAGCATCAAGAATTAACTCTGCTGGTGATATGCTAGATGGCTTGAGAATACAAAATTAAATAGAAGGAACATTTGTCTCCTGTCTGAAGATTTACAATCTTAAATTAATAGTTTGAATAGGAAGACACAAATAGTCAATAAGGTAGTAAGGCTGATAGCCAATTTGCTGAACTGTTAAAATACCAAATTCTTCCATACCAGGGTAAGTAGCAGCTAATCCAGGTACCCCTTTATTTGTTCTCTACTCTGTCCCGCCTCATTATCACCCCCAATCCTGTCTTCCATAGTCCCTGAACTTTCCTGTGTTCTAGTAACTAAAGGTTTAATACTCTTATGCACGCAATATTTTACATATAATCCCAGGGGATGCACTTCACCAAGGGGTAAAAAAGTTTCAAGCCTTGAAATAGCAATGAGAATTTGGTGATCTGCAGTTTAAGACCAAAGTGTGAAGTTCAAGTTGGGGAAGAGAGGGAAATGGAAATGAGGAACTCATAAGGATAATATAGATCCACGGAGAGATATTAAGCAGATTTTTTTTAAATGATGATTTTGACCAACCTTAGTATATAAGTACTCATTGATGTGTGTTGAACTAGCTATTATGATGCTAATGAATTATTATTAGTATCATATACTCTTAATTTGCATATGTTTTTTGCTCTTGCTCTTTCTGTTCCTGCCAGCTAATGAGTTTGCATCCACATTTGCAAGATAGCTAATCCTTGTTTGGGATCTTATCTGCTGATGAAACAAAAGAAAGCGAAAGGAGGCACACAGATGCTAGAGATGTAGTTTCCATAAGCACAAACCTCCAACCAATGGGAGGAAAAAAAGAAAAGCTTCATACATATAGACTTGCATGCAGGGAATTTACCTCCTTAGCTATACAATTATAAAATCTATTATGCCAATATTACTCCACTTTTCAATAGGTGATTTCAGAATTATAGACATGAGCACTGAAAAATCATTGGGAGGGGAAAAGAGATCAAACTTGGTTGATCTGGAGTGATTTTTCCATTTCACTCAGAACATTTTACCAAACAGTAACCGAATATTGACAAATAGGTTTACTCATCAATGTGCATAGGCATGAGATCACTAAGAAGTTCTGGATTAAAAAAGGGCCAGTAAGAAAGATTTGGCTATATGAAAATATTGAGAGAATTGATTCCCCATTGCTTCCTTCCTTCCCAAAGAGAGAATGTGTTCCTTATTAATGGATGATTATTACAGGTCAAATAATAAACACCCCAAACAGTACCTGAGCAAATCAGTGTTTTATTTTTACATCAGTTTACTGTCCTTCCTGACAGTCACTGCATTGCAGATACTGTCAATTATAATTCCTAACACTATGTGTATAATGTTTCTTCATCTTCCATCTTAAGAGTAACTGAGTAATGTTATTTACTTCCATCACATATTAATCTTCCTATTCTTCCCGCAGCAAGCTCCAAAATCAAAACCTATCAGTAGAATATGTATGCATAAAAAAATCCAAAATTTATCCCCTTTGAGACATATGGGAATAAAATTTTCATATTCCCAAAGGTCTGCATTTTTTTGGCATTGAACAGGGTATTACAATTAACACAAAGTCAGGTAACATTTAGTACTGTTTAATATTTTAAAACTCTTTCTCTACTAATACAGATCATCTTAATGTGATAGAAATGTTTCTTGCACAGCATCATCTTGGGGGAAGCTTTGCCCCTATGGTGTTCCTCTTCTCCATCCCTCTTCCTGGGGTTGGTGGTGGTGCCTCCCCATCGCAGCAGCTCAGGGAGATCCATGCAGGCAGTCCTCTTCACTCTGAATGGGCAAGCGCTCTGGAGGAAGAACAGATTCCAATTTCTGCCAGCGCTCTGGAGGCCACAGGATGTGAGTAGCATGACCATGCAGGAGTCCCAGGGAAACCTGAACTCATGAGAGAGACAAAGTGAGAAAGATGTTCTTTTATATAGGATCATCATTAATATCTTGAAAACAGAATTTGATCCAGGCCTGATGTTCCATGGAAAGATAATTATGATGATTAAGAGAGTAAACCCTTAGTGGCATTTTTTCTACGTGCTTTATATATGTAAATTCCTTTAATACAACCATTTGAGGTAGGTATTGACATCCCCTTTTTGCATTAGAGAGAACTATGCTCAGGGAGGTTAAAGCACTAGCCAGAGGTCACATAGCTCTCAAGCCACAGAGGCTGGCTTCAAGGCTGAGTAGTCCAACTTCAGGGGCTGCCCCCTTAACCTCTATCTTCAGTAGACTGGTTGCATAACCCCCGGAGGCATGAATCTGGTTTACATTCTCAGAATTTCCTCCAGCGTTCCCAGTATCTCCGAGAGACTTTTTCTTTTTTCTTTTTTTGGTGGAAAATCAGATATCCCTTAAAAATATCTATATTTTGTAAAAAAAAAAAAAAAAAAAATACTGTCCCACATACTGGATGAGCAGCAGAAGTTAGGTGTGAGACTGTGTAGGGTGCCTCCACCGAAAGTACACTGAGCAATTCGGATCTACTGCTCACGAAGAGCGGTGGGAAACCAAGGGAAAAAAATCCAGTATATGGTCTTCTACTGATGATGGTTCGACTTATGACTTTTGACTTTATGATGGTGTGAAAGCAAGACGCACTCAGTAGAAACCATACTTCCAATTTTGATCTTTTCCCAGGCTAGCAATATACGGTATGATACTGATACTTTCTTGTGATGCTGGGCCGTGTCTTTGAGCTGCACAATTACAAGGGTAAACAATTGATACACTTACAACCATTTTGTTTTTCACTTTCAGTAGAGTATTCAATAACTTACATGAGATATTCAGTACTTTATTATAAAATAGGCTTTGTGTTAGATAATTTTGCCCAACTGTAGGCTAATGTTAAATGTTCTGAGCACGTTTAAGGTAGGCTAGATGAAGCCATGATGCTTGGTAAGTTTATTAAATGCATTTTTTTACTTAAGATATTTTCAACCTTCAGTGGGTTTATCAGGATGTAACCCTATCATAAGTGGAGGAAAAATCTATATGAAAATCACTGCAGATGAAATGCATTTTTTTACTTAAGATATTTTCAAACTTCAGTGGGTTTATCAGGATGTAACCCTATCATAAGTGGAGGAAAATCTATATGAAAATCACTGCAGATGGTAAAAGACATACCAGGATGAAAGAGGAGGCAAGGGAAGGGAATTTTTCCTGGAGGATATAAGACTGAGTCCTGAGAGGGAGGGAGCCCTTAAAGACATGTCAGGGCTCCCTAGGGACATGAACTGCAGTGCTCAAAAGAATGTAGCAAACCGGTTTAAAATGCAGATCAAGGCCCTATACTCAGAGATTTCCAGGCCCTCCCTCAGACCTGTGAAGGGTAATCTGTGCCTTTTGTTGTCGGTGCTATCAGGTAATATTTTAATGGTATGTAGAAGCTTACAAAGCACACTCATATTGAGTGCCATCTATAAACCAGATACTGTGTGTCCATTTTATTTTCAAATGTTTTTCCTATAAATTGGAGCTCCATAGTGATTAACATATGACACTGCTTTCATTAAAGTTCTTCTATTTATATGCATTTGAAAAATCACACTGCCCAGAGCCTCAGAGCTGGGTGTCAAGGGAGACACTTCCAAATAGATAACCAGAAACATTAAAAAAAAAAAAAGTAAACATTCACAACAACTTGAAATACAAACAAGATAAGCCCAAAGGGTACCAAGAAGCCCATGGGCCCAATAAAGGAATTTTTCAACTTGTTACTGTAAAAATCAAACCTACAGAAAATTTGAAAATGTTGTATAAAAAACAGCTCTATTCACCAAAATTCACCAGTTATTTACATTTTGCTGCATTCATTCCCCTCTCATATGTGTATATACGTATTTCTACTTTTTCCTGAAACATTTGAAAGTTGTCATCATGCTGAATTTATCCCCAAATACTTCAGCGTGTATCACCTAAGACACTTTCCTACATGAACACAATACATTATATGCAAGACATTTAATATTGATACAATATTACTTAATATACAGCCCACATACAAATGCTTTCAATTGTCCAAATGTGTTTCAGAGCTATTTTATTTTTTTAATTTTCAACTGAGGATCACGAATTGCATCGATTGTCACTATGATGCTTCAGTTTACATTTGACTTAATCTAGAGGTTCTACATCTGTAATTACCCGATTTTTTTCCCCTCCTGATTAGAGTCAAGTGTTCTTGGCAAGAATACCATAATAGTTATTATATTCTTACCATTTTATCACATCAGGAGGCACAAAATATCAGTTCATCCCATGTCATGTGAAGTTTGATCATTCGATTAAGGTGATGTTGACCAGGTTTCTCTTGTAAACCAATCATTTCCCTTTTGTAATCAGGGGGAGGATATTTTGAAATGTAAATATCCTGTATGTCAACAACATATCATCTCACTGCTCTCTGAAGGAAGCTGGTTTCTAAAGCATCTAAAATAATTTTAACAACTATTGATTATCCTGCCTGAAACAGGATAATCAATTATCCTTTCTAAATGTTATTTCTTTTACATTTATTAGCTTCCCTTCTCTTAAGAAGTGCTGTCCCCATCAACCTCAAATGCCTATATATATATATATATATATATACACACACGCACATACACATATATATATATATATATATATTTTCTTTTTAGTTGTGGCACATGGGATCTTTTAATTGCAGCTTGTGGGGTCTAGGTCCCTGAATAGGGATCAAACCCAGGCCCCCTGCATTGGTAGCACGGAGTCTTAGCCTCTGAACCACTAGGGAAGTCCCCAAATGCCTATATTTTAACATAAAAGATTCCTTTTTAAATTCAAAATCTTACTATCATTTGGTTTGTTTGATACTCAGATGTCCTACGTTGGGCCAGTGGGAGTCCTCTGTTCATTTTTGGATATGTCTCCATGAATCTTTGAGCACTTCCTAACTTTTTGGTACCACTAGGTGTTGTGGGCTTACCTTGTACTTTATACCTGTTCCCTCTGAAATTAGACTTCTTTTATCAAGGAATGCTATTTAGAAATCAAGATCTGGTACTAGATGTGCTCATTGCTCCTGGGGGTGTCAATCTTCTATGCCATTTCAGGGGATAAACATAAAAAGCCCCAAACCACAGGATTCTCTCTTACCTTCCTCCATTCCCTATTTCTATCTCCCTTCTTCCAGAGTGAGCACTCTGTCTCTCCATAACAACACATTTACACTATCCTAAAATATACAAACAATAGTTTTGAGATCACTATACTATAAATACTACCAACAACAAATTTCCTGAGTAAAAATTGAGATTTCTTTGCAATTATTTTGGTCCTTAAAATCTCATTTTAAGGGTGTATTGGCAGAGTCCTGTATTCAAAACTTAGTTGAATTCAGTCTTTTTTTCTTCCCAATATACAGTTATATTTCTATTCGATATATAGTTAGGCCTATTTGTTTTTATTTGTATTCAATTTTAGAGTTCGCTTTTGTTATCCTTTTTGATTCAATTTAACTTGTATAAATATTTAAATGGTTTAAGAGTAAAATTATTCTTAAAAGGTATGGCATGCAGAATAATGTCCCCACACAAACTCCAGAGATGCATATCCTGATCCCCAGAAGGTGTGAATATGTAATGTTCCAGGGCAAAATGGGAATTAAGATAAGGAGACTATCCTGTAGGGGATCCCATGAACACAAATGTAATCACAAGGGTCTTAAATGTAGACCAGCTAGGCAGAAGGGTCAGATTCAGAGAGATATTTGAAGATGCTGATGCAGAACAGGGCCATGAGCCAAGGAATGCAGGTGGACTCTGAAAGCTGGCAAGGAAACAAATTAGCTCCTAGAGCTTCCAGAATAAAGGCAGCCCTGTGATACCTTAATTTTAGCCTAGTGCCCATTTTGGACTTTTGGCCTCCAGAACTGTAAAATTATAAACTTACGTTGTCTTAAGCCACTAAACTTGTGGTGATTTATTACAGCAGCAATAGGAAATAATAAACTAATAAAAAATATACACAGAGAAGTTCCACTCCCATCTGCTACCTTACCTCTCTAATAGGCTAACTATATTAATTAGTTTTTGGTTTATCCACTTTTTTCCAAAAAAGAAACCCAAATACATATTTTTATCAATTTTTATCTATTACATTCTTATTTCCCTTTTTTCTCACACTGAAGGTATATATTCCCTTTTGCTTGGTACTTTTATTCTTAACAGCATATCCTGGAAACCACTTCCTATCACTTCATAAAGATGGAGCCTGTGGCTTTTACAAAAGCCCTATCCCACATCCAAGCGATTCTGATTAACCCCACTAGAAATCTAGATCTGAACTTTCCACTTGGCTTCACACCAAGAAAAGGTAAACCTAACCAACTTTAAAAACTCTCTTGAATATATCTGGAACTCCTAAGTAACCATTCTAACCATATTAACTGCAGAAGCCTAGATCTAAATGGTCTGTCATGCTGCCGTTTTTTTAATCTATTTTTGTTCTTGTCTGGGCTCAGCTGAGCTAGAGAACAGCTGGTCCCCATCCCCTCCACAATAACCCTTTTTAGGTTTGATAGCTGCTACTCAGTTGTTCCTCAAGCCTTTATTTGCTTTTCCAAGTTGTTTAACTTTTTTCATAAGGTTGATCTGCCAATCTTTTAACTGGGCTGAACTCTTGCCAATATTTTTGCCTGATTTCCTAGTTTCGGAGCTCAGTCTTAACAGAGTGATTCAATTTTTTTAAATCAACATTCGGTTTACCAAAACCTATTATAATTTTATTCCAAATATTTATTAGAGATGCTACTCTAACTTCCTGAAAAAAATGATTCATCTTCATAATTATAAATAATGGTGAAAATTCCCACAGATGGATAATGTCAGTATCATTTTAAAACATGGTATGGGAATGCAAAATATAACTGTTTTTTAAAGACTGAGATTAAGATAGAGAGTGCCTAGTCACTCTCTTAGCTATCTTGTCACAGATCTTTTTTTTTTTTTTTTTGGTTGGTATGTACATAGACATGCAAAGAACACAGTGAATTTAAAAGGGCATAAAAATCCAGAAATATATTAAACTTTAAACAAATTAGAAGTTCTCTTCAGGTACAGCATTGGTGTCCACACATACTGTGTTAGGCATGGTCTTCCAGAGAAACAGAACCAATAAGATGTGTGTATATATAGGAAGAGATTTATTTTAAGGAATTAGCTCACACAATTATGGAGACTTGGTGAGTCCAAAAATCTGATGCAGAAGACCAGTAAGCTAGAGACTCAGGAAAGAGCTGTAGTTTAAGTTCAAAGGCAATCTGCTGGTAAATTCCTCCCTGGTTGGGGGAATGTCAGCCTTTTGTTCTTTTCAGGCCTTCAACTGACAGATCTGCAGTACATGAGTGTGACTTATCCAACCTGCTTTCAAAGTCCACCCATCTAAATGTAAATCTCACCCAAAACCACTCTCGCTGAATGATGTTTGACCAAATATCTAGGCACCTTGGCCCAGCCAAGTTGACACACAAAATTAACCATCATACCTACAAAAATATAATCAATCACCTCTGACAAACATATTTCCTCTGTGCTTACTCAATGTCACACACAGTTTTCACTATATTCGGGGTGATGTTCCAAACGACTTACTTATACACACTGACTCATTTAATTCTCACAATAACCCTGACGCAGGTACTATTATTGTCTCTACTTCATAGTTGAGGAAACTCAGGTATAACAATACATTTTTTGAGCTGAGGCTTTAATACATGCCCTCTGGCCCTCGAATATCTATATCAGGATCATCACCATACAATTTATCATACAAATGAGACACTTCTGACAGTCAATGGGGGCACTTTAGTCAGGATAATAACTTGTCCAAGACTGTCCTGGACAAATTAAGATATGGTCACCCTAATCATACTACTTCTTGATATTCCTAGGTCCCACATACTTTCCTGAAACAAGTAGATTTATCAAAAGGAAATGCACATTATGGGCAGAACTGTGTTCCCCCCAAATTCATATACTGAAGCCCTAACCCCTAGTACCTCAGAATGTGGCTGTGTTTGGAGATAGGGCCTTTAAAGAAGGGACTAAGATAAAATGAGGTCATTAGGGGAGGCCCTAACCCAATCTGATGGTATGCTTGTAAGAAGAGGAGATTAAGGCACACAAAGGGGTAACAGGGTTGCATGTAGACAGGTGAAAGACCATGTAGGGACACAGCAAAAGGACAGTCACTTGCACGCCAATGAGAGTGGCCTTGGAAGAAACCAAACTCACCAACACAGTGATCTTGGACTTCTAGGCTCCAGAACTGTGAGAAAATTTGTTGTTTAAGCCATGCAGTCTGTAGTATTTTGTTATGGCAGCCCTAGTAAACCAATATAGACATAAAACAGGAACACTGTGCTGGAAGCCAGGTCCTGAGATGTCCCAATATTCACACAAAATAGGGGAACAAAGGAAGAGGATGAGAAAAAAAAAGTCTGTTATTAAAGAGCGAGACAGAAAGAGAGATGCTTACGCATGTATGGAATACAATTCTTTTCAATAGCTTAAATACTTTGACCAACCAACCTAATATTTTATTGGGACTCAACGCTCCCCTCTCTTTGCTCGTT
Source organism: Hyperoodon ampullatus (assembly GCF_949752795.1). NCBI lineage: Eukaryota > Metazoa > Chordata > Mammalia > Artiodactyla > Ziphiidae > Hyperoodon > Hyperoodon ampullatus. The sequence goes on from NC_136922.1 coordinate 70,379,345, forward strand.
TGTGTCCCCTGTGTAGATGTGTCTCCTCCAATGGATTCACAGTGTTTTTAGGCTTGAGGAATTCACTTTTACAGTAAATTTTAAAACACACCAAAAACACATTAAACATTATAAACCCTTAGCAGATCATTGTACTTTTAGTATCTACTGAATGAGAAAATAGGTCCATTTACATGTATTAATGAGCCTCTTATAATAACTCTTTTGCCCAAAGATGGGGAATCAAGGATCTAGAATATTTGTCACCAAACTATTTTGATTGTATACCCCACTAGCAAAAATACTTGAGAATTCACCTTTGTATTTATATATTTAAAATTGTATATATAATATATAAATATAAAATTATATAATATGTATTAGTATTAACACTCTATAAAACCAAATGTTAGTAAAGCTCAAATTCTTATTTTTCAGATCCAAAGTTCTAATTATTTATTTACTTTTTTTTTGCATCCAAGGGATCACTATAAACACCCCCTATATATTTCTGCTCCCTCTTTAGAAATCCCTTCTCTGGCAAACGCCAAAATTACTGTCTGGAAAGTGATCAGTGCTATCAGGCAACTGGTTTGTTTTGTCCACATGATGCCAAGGAACCACATGGACTAAATTTACAGTGAACTACCTGTCTTTGATTGAATTGGCTCCATTAAGAAGTTATTTTGGCATCTGGCAGACACAGCCTTCATGGGCCCAGCCTTTGCTTCAGGTGCCAGGGGCACAGGTGTGTGTTACTGTGTTTCCCTCCACCCATTTCCACAGGGCTACAGTCTACAGAACACGCTTCTGATTGTTGGCTTCAGGGCACCCTCTGTTGAAGGAAGAGCTTGCAAGGACAGTCTGTGAGTACTGTGGTAAAATAATAAAAATAAAACCAGTTACTTTGTACTGGTCATTGCTGAGCAAGGACAAACATAAGCACATGAGTCTAGAGATAGGACAGAGGGGGAAAAACACAGAAAAGAAGTTAAGGAAGAAAGAAGATGACTGTTAATGGGAGCAAATTCCTTTTTAAGAAGATGTTCAGAACTAGAGCCAGGGTCAGAAGAGGACCAATGTGAGAAATCAGATGAAGCATAAAACTTCCAAGTTTATGTGATTAAAATGTTTTCTGGGGCTTCCCTGGTGGCGCAGTGGTTGAGAGTCCGCCTGCCGATGCAGGGGACACGGGTTCGTGCCCCGGTCCGGGAGGATCCCGCGTGCCGCGGAGCGGCTGGGCCCGTGAGCCATGGCCGCAGAGCCTGCGAGTCCGGAGCCTGTGCTCTGCAGCGGGAGAGGCCACAACAATGAGAGGCCCGCGTACCACAAAAAAAAAAAAAAAAAAAAAAAAAAAAAAAATGTTTTCTGAAAAGGATAATGTTTTATCCAAGATTAGGAATTACTTTTCAGCAACAAATATTTGTTGAATGAGTGGATGTTCATTAAGGAGGAAAGCTAAAATCTGGAAATGCTATATTTTCTGATCTGGGCATCAAGGATATTCCCTAACTTATCTTAAGAGAAACATCCATAGTTTGCTGGAAAACAATACTAAGTGACATAAGAGTTTACAAATGATGTGCCACAGTGGATTGACCACAAACTAGTGCTACCAAAAAACTGTGATACAGTTCTTGATACAGTTCTTTGGTCCAGTCTCACAAGAATTTTTTAAAGTTACAGTATGGAATTTAAAACATATATATGAAATACATAGATTTTAAATTTTTATATTTACTGCTTCAGAATTTTAAAATATATTACACAGGCGAAGAAAATTGGTTTGGATTGCCTCTGGTGACCACCATTTACCTCCAAAACAAATGAACAATATTAGGGAGGAGAGAAATGTATAATGACTGGTCCTCAGTCTCCTGGGATGAGTACCATTGGTTTTTGAGTAACAGACCAAAATCCTGGCTACTTGTCCTCTTCCACACATTAAACTTTTCCTGAATACAACATCCACATCAGTCTGCTCACAGCGGCAGCCAGGGAACACTGCTCCCTGCTGTATTGACATTCTTTCTGGACTGGAGTACCACAAAAGAGGATGTTGTCTTGATAACTACTGATAAGACCAGAGATGCAAGTGGTACCTGGAGAGCAGGACACTGGAGAGAAACATGGGACTTCACTCAGGGCCCGTGCTTCGGTACTGTGCATTCAATATGACGCTGCAAGTGGAGAGTGTAGGGCAGGATCTGTGCATTGGTGATCAATCCCGAGGGAGGAGAGCACTGTACACCAGTTACGAATCCCGTGGAGGAACTCCAACTAAATGGAGGACAGCACAGATCATCACAATGCCAGCCACAAGGAACAGATGTCTAACATCTCACCCACTGCATCTTGGTGTCAGTCCCCAAGGAAGACACAACGCCATCAAGCACTGGATGGAACAGTGCATCGCTCCCACAGAGAAAAGACAGAGCAACACTGGCTTCCACTGTGGATGTTGCTGGTACTCTGCTCCACAGAGAAGGACGTCCTGATAGTGCAGAGCTTTGCCTTCCTGGCCCTGCCTCTGTGGTCACCATTTTCTGGGAATGTCAGTGTTACACAACAACAACACTCAAGGCAGGTACTTAAAAACAACCTAAAAGACTAAGAGAGAGGTTGAGGAGAACAAAATAATTCCTTTATCAGAGAGCATAAAAGTGAGCTCTCTTGAAAATATGAACAAAAGCAGATGCGTAGTCTAAGTGAATCAAAAAGAATTAGAAATAAAGACAGGCATAAACATACCACATGGAAAAATAAGCAACGGCACTGTTTTAAAATATTATGAAAAGGATATTTTTTATAAGTCTGAAGGATAGAAATGATAGCACCTACTTTATTTTTACACATGGGTTAACATATACAAATTTGAGGCTTTCATTAACATTGTTTGATACAGTAGACAAGGGTCAGAAAGAGGATAGTAGTGGCCTGTCAACCAGCACACATTCCCAAGATGCTTATCTACACAGTGTTGAGCAGATAAACACAGTCCTCTAAACAAAAACATGTAGGGAGACTGCTTGCAGTCTAAGCAAGCACTGACTGGCATCTACTCAAACAAACTAGTAATGGCAAAGCTTTGGTTGTAGAGGTGAATGAGAGGCATTGCTAAAGAATTATGCAGAAGACAAACAAGGAAAGTATCAACACTCCTAAGACCTAAGCTGGTGAGCAAAAGAATATATAGGAATAAAGGAGGGGAGAGGAAAGCTCTAGAAAAATGGAGAAATAAGTTAGAACAGAGGGGAAGCAGCAGCAGGTAAGGTAAAAGGCACAGAGGCAGTGGTGGCACACTGAGAAAGCTTTATTTGTGGAGAATGGACCACTTCCATTGCCCCCCTTCCACAGGGACCCTAGTAGCAGCACCAGTTATGAGAACACGTCACCATCCAGAAAATCCCAGTGCTGTTCTCTTTCTCCTCCCTGAAGTGACAAGAGTAAGGGTCCTTGTACCTGGGAATATTTCCCTTGGATGAGAACGCTTTCCTTCCTAAAGATGTATAATACAGGCTCACAATACCTTATCTACAATTCCAAAATCCAAAGAGCTCCAAAAGTTCAATTGTTTTGTAACTCTCTGGTAGCAAAACCAGACATGACCTAAACTGTTAGAAAATCATGCCCATTATTTTTCCCCCGCAGTGTGCCTATTCATAATTTTTGCTGCAGAAGTATTAACGTGCTTGATTATAGAAGTTGCCCCAGACTCTGCTGGGAGCGTTATGTTACATGGTATAGATATTGTTTAGATGCTGTGTATAGACACTGATACCACTTTTCCAACATCCAAACAGTCTGATTTCTGAAACACATTTGCCCTCCAAGTTTTAGATATAGTATTACTATCTTTAAATATCTGCAAAGATGAATATTTACCAAAGAGGATAAATGTAACCAGAGTTTTGGGCTCAGTCCTAGGTGGGATGGGACCCCGTCTAGGATCTCACCAACTGGCAGGAAAGACAGATGTTTAAACACAGCATCAAAATACAATCCAATACGACAGACATATAAAAGAGCCAAGTGCCCTGGGAGCAGAGACTGCGGTTAGGCCTTGGGAAGGTTCCACTGAGCTGATGCATCTAAGCTGGCTCCCAGGAATGATGGAGACTTCCTTTTACCCAATGACATCCCCTGCCAGATTTCTGTCTAGAACATTCTCCTAATCCTCCTTGCCCCCCACTGAGTTGCAAAATTGAGACAATGTGATAGGTTGATACAACCCAGTACTTTGCCATCGAAAAGGAAAGCCATGTGCTTTACAAAAGATTCAAAATGAGATTCTCTCTTCTAAAGACCTCATTCTAGGACAAGTGTTTTCCTTCATTATCAACAATTTTAACTATAATCATTTCAAAGCAATTTTCCTGTTCAAGACTGAGTTTTAATCAGAATGCATCTTCAGGTCACTTCATGGCCTCTTCAGGATTCTCTCTAGATAACTACAGAATCATGCATAATCATTCCCGTCCCCCCCAACCCCAGCACCTTCAGTAAGTAGTTAGTTCAACGTGTTATGCAGAAATAGATACAAAACAGGCCTCTAGGGGTATCTCCAGCTAATTTTCATGAATTAATTTCTCAGGATTAATGTTTATGCACCAGTCTCTTCACCACATAATCAAATCACTGGAGTTGAAGAGGTCTAACTCCTTATTTTGCAGCTTGATTAAGCAGGTGATGAAATACTTGAATATGATTTGGATAGTTAGAAACTCACAGTATCAACAATAAACCACAGTGGAGGATGACATTACTGATGATGTCTCATTGCTTACTTGTGTTCTCTCTAGTAGCTCATGTCCCACATGCTATTTTTATGGAGGAGATAAAACAGTTCATATAAATACATGAGGGGAGAGGCGTAAAAGTCTTTATTGTTGTTGACATTGTTTTAAACCATATTTAGGCCACTGGGCAGACAGCTGCTGAGACAAACCAGACTGCCATTGGTAGGAGAGGATTTGGGACAACAAGGTATCCAGTAGCCGTTGCCAGACCTGCTGCTATGGTGGATGCAGCCACATCCCTACCATGGTTACCTCTGTTCATTTGGGTGGTTATCTGGCATCCAGTCTCTATCTTACCATCTCTCCCTACTTCCCATCCCTCTTTTATTCTTTTTTCAAAAAAAAAGAAATCGAGGAGGCTTACAAAACAACCAACCAGGAACAAAAGAAGATAAATAAAAATGACAACTACAAGAGCCAAGATAGGTGCTGTGGAGAGCACACTTGGTACGTAGCATGTTTTCTTCTTCATGGTGGCTCTCAGATAGCTAGCTTACACAGCTCTCATAGGAGGGGGGGAAGTGTCCCAATTTTTAAGGGAAGCTAAGTTTTTATCTGTTTAAATTTCTGCAAGCTATTTCTCACATGGGCTCTGTCACAGGATACTCAAAGCATCAAAATGGACAATGTCTATGGAAGTAGGTTCCCCCTAAAAGACAGTAGGACAGTTCAGCTTACTGGCAATTAGCTGTTCTGCCAAATGATTAAGGCGATGTCGTCTTGTATGGAATCTAGAGACCTAACTTATTCCAATGATAAGTACTTAGATTACCTGGCAGCACAGATAGATAGAATGCCCTTTAAATGATCTTTTCTAAATATTTCTTTCACCTGTGTTTTTGATATACAAGATCTGGTCTGTGTTGTTTGTGGCTGGAGATAATTCCTGATCCAAAAATCTGGCTGTGTATCTACAAACGAAGGATGAGTTGGAATTGATGATCTACTGCACTCAGCCCTTCTCCTCATCCCAGAACAATATCTTAGTGGTCAGAGCTATAACTACTGTTCTTAAACTTAAGCTTACCAAAATCCAAAGAATTGTGTTGATAAGGAAAAAAGAAATTATGCAGTATAATAAAAGGTATTTGAAAGAATGGTCTAAACCCTAGCAAAACTGGCTTCTCTAGAAGAAATATCCACCAGGTATTTGAAGTGATAAAGGTACACATGGTGAAGCAGGATCTTAAGGATTACTGAGATCATTAGAGGTATGGGTGTGGCGTGCATGGGTACTGCCCATCTCAACCACCTTTTTGTGTCTGTACAAGTCTTGGTGAGAAGAAATGCCTTCATCCACTGCCTACACCCCAAGCTGGATGGTCCAGATATTCCTTCTCTCCACTGCCAATAGCTGAGGGTAGGCACATGACCAGTGTTCAACCAATTAGATACTCACATCCAGGGCTATGAATGTAGAGGGAGCGATGCAAAGACACAGGAATAGTCAGAGATTACTGGCAGAGACGAGAGTGCCAGGAAGTGTGCAGTGACACCAATTGGCAAACCCATCATCCTGCTCCTATGTGCGACATAAGGGTGTCCTATGTTGCTAACTGTCTAATTCCCAAGCCTTGTTTTCATCCCATCCATTCAGTGATATCCAATATCGATACCCTTCCAATGACATCTTTTCTACTTAAGTCAGGGTGAGTTTGTGTTATTTGCAACCAAGATACCTGATGAATACACTGCCATGGAAATCCTTACACATGAATAATGTTTATAAGGATATTTAGAAATTAGGTCTAATCCCCACTCCCACAGGTGAGGAAATCGAGGCTCAGAAACGCTGCCCAGTCAGTTAGGGCTGGGACTCAGCACTGGCTCCTAGTTCAAAGTCGTTTTCACCATCCCTGGAAATTGTAATGTTTGGCATGGCACCCTGCATTGATGCTTTCTAAACCTGCTTTCTCCCCAGGGAAAAGTGAGGCCTTTCATTTTCTGCAGGAAAAAACCAAACATTGCACATGAAGGTTTGTACACATCCATGCCACTTTGGGAACTGTTGCTGATTTGTAGCAGCAGAACACGTTACAAGTCACTGGGCTGTAAGGAGTGCTTGCTGGTGGTGACAAAAAAGGCAGTGCTTACTACAGCAATGCGGTTATGTGCACGTGCATAAAAGAGCCTGGAAAACGAAGAAGTGGGGAAAGACTCTAAAAGACACTCCCTTTACTCAACACCATAGATACATAAAAGCCTACAAAAAAAAAGAAAACTTAATCATAACTATTATTCTTAATATATTTACTCTTCAAATTAATAAAGGACTTAAATATTTTTTTTAAAAGGCTACTATGTGCAGAGCACAGGGCATGATGTTCTAAATGTACCAAGATGTATGAGCCATAGACTCTGGCCTTGAGGAGCTTACAACTCAGAAGGGAAGACGGTTGTCACAAGCTTGATCCATAGGGTGTGTTTGGCAGAAGGAGATGAGAGTGATCTGATGAGCAACACAGGCCATTGAAGGATTAGGAGGAGATATAAGGATCATTATATCTTTATATCATTATATCAGGGGACGCCACCTCTGCCCACAGTCGAAGGAAAGAAAAGGCAAGGCAAGAAAGTGGAGAGCAAGAGAACAGTCAGGAGATTTTTTGCAATGGTGCTGCCAAGAGATATGATTGTGTATAAGAGAAAAGAAAAGAAAAGGAGCCTTCGGGAATGGAATCCACATTTCCTAGCACAGTATGTCTGGTCCTTCATTAATGGACCTCTGCTTTATGTCTCAGTGCTCCTCAACTTGTACCAGAATCACTCTCACACCTCTGCCCATTTGCACATACTGTTTTCTCTGCCTCCCGAAAGGCTTTCTTTCACTGTTTACCTGGTTAACTCCCCTTCATCCTTCCAGACATAGCTTACATGGTACTTCCTCCTGGAAGCCCTCCAAGCCCTCTTGCCATTCTCTGCAGTCTGGGCTTACTTATGATAACTAGTAATTACCACCCTGTACAGTGAGGGTCTATTTAGTTCTTTGTATCTTACTAAGTATGAGCTTCTTGAAGCAGGCACTGTCATATTCTAAATCAAGGGAATGAAAGTAGAAAGAAGCTGAAAAAATGTTGACTGATTATATTAATGAAACAGGAGATGATGTGGATTTAGACTAGATACAATTTAGCAACTGATTGGACCTGGGAGCTGAGAAAAGAACAAGGTGTAGAGATGGCTCATTTCTCACCAGCCTGGGAAGATGGTAATGCTATTAATAATAGAGGGATCACAGTAGAAGGAGCAGATGTGGGAAATGATGAGTTCAGTTTTGGATTATCAATCTGAGGATCCTGTTGAATGTCACAGGAAGACATCCCGAATGCAACTGAAAATTCTGTACAAGAGTCCAGGCAATGGTGGCAAGTAGAACTTAGACATTCAGGAATCACCCAATTGTACACATGGGAATTAATGTGCTCACCTAGAGAAGAAGAAAGTAAGAGTGCTAAGGACACAGACCTGGGGGACATTGCATTTCAAAGGTAATGCTAGGAAGCTGTCAGCTACATGCAAGAATCAATACATTTTGCTGAGCAGTAACACACCCACCTCCAAGGCTTGTGAGACTTTTGCACAAGTAGAGACATACTGCTCTCAGCTTGTAAAAAGGTGAGCATTGACAATAGAGCAGAGATTAGGGGAGGAAATAGTTGTAAGTCACCTTTAAAACTGTAGTTGCTATTTTTTTTTTTGACTGTGCCTAGAGAACATGTAAAGATCCAGAAAAAAACTATTAAAATTCTGAAAATGATGTTCATCTAGTGTGGTTATACATTTGTATATATGTATGTAACTCATGGACTAAATATATAATATAAAAACAAATCAGCAGATTGATCAACATATCTCCTCTAATGGAAATAAATGTTTTGTTACTTTTAAACATTTTTTCTTTCAGAAGGGTAAGTAAAATGCTTTCTAAGATTTTGAGCTGAGTTTTAAATTAATTTCACACTCTTAATACTTAATACTTTGGTCAGGAATAAATTGTGTGAACCAAAAATTCTACTTAAATGGCTGTATTATTTATGAGGAATAATACTATTTATGGAGGGTAATTATAAATCTTTTAAATATTATGATCTATTTATTTTTAATCAGGTTCCCTACTAAGTAAATAAAAACAAAAGAAATGTAAACTATTGAATATATTTTTGCTACTTTTATTAGTTGTAAAGGATCTTGTTGCCTTCTTGAGAAGTCATCTTGTTAGTATAGTTTGAAGCAACAAAGAAATAATGATACTGTGATTGTGTTAAAAGCACACACACAAAGAAAAAGTTAACTATGTGAGGTGATGGGTGTGTTAATTATCTGGAACTTGGTAATCATCCCACAGTGTACATGCGTATCAAACCATCCCTTTCTACATTTTAAACATATACAATTATATCTGTCAGTTATTCCTCAATAAAGTTGGGAGGGGGAAGCATATTGCCCAATGTCAATTCTAATATTGATATTAAGTTCCTGAATTGCCTCTACAGTTTTTTTGGTTAGATTTTGAGCTCCTGCAAATAATAGTTGTCTTGCTTTTGTACTTTGATTACAGTAGATAATTCAGAGAAATCTCTCGAGGGTTATTTGACATTCAATCGATAAACATGCTAGCACAATGCCAGGAGCTGGGATGCTCTGTATGAGATAGCAATTGCAGTATATTGAAATTAGGGTAAATTTAGTCTTTTGACTTTGAATATGCACAGTTATTGTCTGAAAGTTAATTATAGATGATGTTTAAAGTTCAAGTTTATGTAATGATAGATGATCCATGTCAAAGATGGCATAGCAACAATAAGAAAAATACTGGTCGGATTACTAAGAAACAAAAAGGATTCCTGAGAGCTAACTATGGACAGTGTGTGGCTTATTTACAGAAAATTTCTATATTCCAAACTATCTGCTCAATTAGATTGAATGATTCGAAGTCATATCTCTTCTCTCTCTATTGGCCGTATACACACACACACGCACACACCTTGGAAAATGTTGATAAGTTCAGTAGTAGCCTAAGGAAAATATAACAAGGGCAAATTTATTTTTCCAGCGCAAAGTTACAAATTATCTTTGATCTGACACTATGGATTATACATGACTTTACTCCACTGACTCAGATAACTGAATGCTGGCTCTAATTTATAAATTCTAAGTGTTGTACCAAACAATTATGTTGTTTTACATATAGGTTAATGTTGAGAGTACAATAGGCTGATACGTACTGTTAAAACTCTTGGTGCTTTATAAATTCAGAGATAATGTTAAATTGTCAGGACTTCAGCCCAAAGAGAGACTGGGCTTAGCCTTGTGGCCCCACTGCTGGAGACACTCACTGCCCTGGGGAGAGGAACAGAGACTTGGCTGATGATGAAGGTTTCCACATATCTGGTGCTCTGTCTTCATCTCTGTGCCAGCTTCCCAGTATTAAGAAAGTGTCATCAATCATTTTCCTTACCAGAGTGGGCGTGGAGTGCACAAAGCACCAGGAGTAGAACCTGCCCTGCCTTTGGATGAAGCCTTTTCACGAGGATTCCTGGCCATATTTAGCCCACTGTAGCCAGTACTAACAGCATTTGAAGCAACAGTTCCAATTAGCTTTCCCTTTCCTTTTAGCACTTCCCCCCCCACCCCGCCTCGGCTGGCTTTTCCATGAAAAGACAACTGCTTCATTACTTAAAAAAAATTTTTTTTAACACAAGAAGTTGGAGGGGATATCTCAATGCAAACAAATTTGTTAAAGACAGACTCAAAAGAGATCCTCTCTAATCATCAAAAATCCTGATGATTCAGTATCAGTAGCACACTGTCCATGTTCCTGAAATAACATGATACACAGATGGTCCAAGGGAGAGGAGTAGAATAAGTAAGCATCAGTAGCAGAGTGCCAAGAGAGCATAAGCTTTGGAGTCAAGAAATCACAGTGGGATCCAGACTGGAAAAATGAATAGCTGCGCCACCTTTGGTTAAGTTACTCCACTTCTTTCAGCCTTACTTTTCTCAGTGTCAAAATGGGTACAAAAATATCAACTTTGCAAGGTTGCCACAAGAATGAAAGGGTGCAAAGTGCACAGCTCTAGGGCAGAGCCTTGCTACATACTAATGACTATGCTACCCCATAGTAAATCAGGTGCAGAGGAAGCCTGAAGTATAATAAAATAACACCAAAAGAGAAGAAAATGAGGTGTTGAAAATAGCTACATTATATTGTATCCCATTGTTAACCGTGAATAGTGTCCAATTAGGGGTTATGCCTTTGAGAAAAAATGTTTTTGGTTAGCTTATGATGTCATTTTATAAGTACAAAAATGATTGCAAGAATTCTTGTTCCAATAAAGTTCCTTCTTAGGAGCTCTATCAATAATAGCAATAAAACATGGGTGCTGTTATGTTTCATTTTTTGATACAAGGCTAAACTTTGAAGGAGCTTTTCTATATACTGAGATGAGCTCAATAAAAACAAAATCCTCTGGATTAAGGTAACATCCCTAAGAGGCATCTAGCTCTGGTAAAGGCATTTGCAGTAATGAAAAACAGAGAACCAGAGGACTCCATTGTTGCTTTAAATTACATGTGTGACAGATCACAAAGAATTGCTTTTAGGTAAATGAGCAATATTTTCTTGATTTCCTCCCACTCTTTAACAGCAGTTAAAAGGTCCCCGAGAAGTATGAATTTTCTTAACAAAATAACACTGCACTATAAATGGTGCCAGTTCCTGACCACTGACTCATTCCTTAACGTTTCCTGACTTCTGTTTACACGATTCTGTTAAATAGTGACCTTAAACATCAGTGGCCTGTCTTCAGTCTCCATCTTCCTCTGTAATTTTCAACCCTGCTGATCATTCCCTGCTAGAAAGTCACCCCTGGTGATTACTCTACTTCTCTTCCTAGTGCTCTAAAGGTACTCCAGTTTTGCTGGCTTATCATCATCCCATTTCCTGAATCTAGGTATCCCTGTGGTTATATTTTTTCTCTTTATATGCACTCCCTTGCTAAGCTCATCCACTGCCATATCTTGAACTCCCACAACTTTACCAATAACCCTCAAATCCCTATTTCCAGCCTTACCCTTTTTCCTGACATCCACACTTCATTCTCAGTGGCCTGTTGGACACTCCCAACAGGGAGTCCTCCTCATTATGCAAATATGATGTACACGACACACCAGCTCATCAGCACTTCCCCCCCAGTGAGCGTCTTACCCTGGTTTTGTGATTTGGGGATCTCCTTGTTGCCCAGTCTTAACTGCAGTCTTAGAGCCATAATTAGACTTCTGGCTTTGCTTCACCACCATCTTATTAAAATTAGTTGCCAGATTCTTCCTTGCTTGAATCCGTCTGCTCCTTCCCATTCTCACTGCCATCATCCAGGGACAGGTTCTGATTTCCTCTTCCCTGAATGAACACAGTAACCTCTATTCCAAACTCCCCAGTTCCAACCTTGTTTTGCTCCAGCTGCTATACATACTGGTACCAGATTAATTTTCTAAAGCTTGGCTTCAATCAGATAATTCCCAGGATTATCACACTTCAGTGGTTCTTCACTGCCTACTCGTGTAAGTAAAAGAGGAACGGCCTAGCATGCAAGACAGTAAGAGGCCCACTTACCTACCTTTCCGTTCTTTTCTCTCACTGTTCCCTTATCATGTACCCTACACAAGCTCCATACAGGTTCTCCAGGGTGACTTCAGTGTCCATCAAAGCTGGAGAACTAATGCCCTAAGCTACCAAAGTGAAATGGTCACAACGATTTCCTGGCTCCTCTGCACCTACGGCTTTACTCTTGCCACTCCTCTAAGCATCCTTCATCACCACCTCCACATCCTCATTCTACCGCTCCCTTGACTTCCAGCAACATTTTCTTTCTTTTTTTAAAAAAAATTTTTATTTATTTATTTTTGGCTGCATTGGGCCTTCATTGCTGCGTAAGCGCTTTTCTCTAGTTGCAGCAAGCGGGGGCTACTCTTCGTTGCAGTGCATGGGCTTCTCATTGCGGTGGCTTCTCTTGGTGCAGAGCACAGGCCCTAAGCACATGGGCTTCAGTAGTTGTGGTGCACGGGCTTAGTTGCTCTGCGGCATGTGGGATCTTCCCGGACCAGGGCTCGAACACATGTCCCCTGCATTGGCAGGTGGATTCTTAACCACTGCTCCACCAGGGAAGCCCTCCAGCAACATTTTCCATACAGCTTTTTTAAAACGACTCTCTTCCATCCTCAATGCTATAGATTTCTCTCTTGTTACCTTATTTATCATTACATGTTATGCCCTATCTTCCCTAGCTGACTATATGGTCCTCTAAGGCAGACCCCTGTCTAATATGTCTTTTTATTCCTTACTCAGTGTAGCATTTTATCCATGATGGGCACTCAACAAATACCTTCTTCATAAACAAATAATACAATGTCAAAAATAACCACATTCCCTTAGACAAGACCAGTTTAGGAAAGAACCATTAACTGTGTGGCTGACAACATGGACCTGTTTATTAGTTGTAGCATGAAGTACATTTCACAACATTGATTACTTCAAAATATAGATCTTTTATTGAGCAAAGAACTATATCTTTAGAAATAAGATTTTAAGATTTTATACTTCTTGGCAAAATAGTCAAAGCTTGTAAACGTAAATGAGTCTAATTATTTCTTTATGTAAACAAACTACCTATGGCACATTGTATTTTTCAAAGATGACCACAAAAGTACCTCACAACTCAAATGCTCTTCTGCAATGTAATCTTTCCACCCCACTCTCCCTTTAAAAGGTAAAGTCTATTTCTTCATCTGGTTGGGAGTGGGTACCTGTGACTGCTTTGATCAATTCTGGGCATAGCACTTAAGTGGTCTGGCAGCTTGTGCTTCCTAGAAACTATCCATCATATGAGAATTGTGACTCTGTGAGATCACCAAGCTGTGAGAAGCCCAAACCAACTGAGAAGCCTCGGAGAATGAAATGTCACATGGAGAGAGAGAGAGAGAAAGAACAAAGAACACTGAGGCACCAAATATCTCAGTGAAGATGTTGAAAGTGGGTCCTCCAGCCCTTCCCACTACAGTTGATGCCACGTGAGTCAAACACACACCACCTAGCTGAGTCCTTCCCAAATTCCTGATGCATAAAATTGTGGGTAAAATAAAATGGTTGTTTTATACCAGTAATTTTGGTGCAGTTCGTTACACAGCAATATATAAACACTACTATCACCACTTTGGATATGTAGAACTGTGTCCATGCAAATACAAAATTAAAATGGTATGCTGACAAAGCAGACAGCTAATCTTACAAATAGTAAACTTATATGTTATACAACCTAAATGCTGAAGAAAACTGAATACTGATCAATTTATGAATTCCCCTTTAATTATGTCCTTAGCAAAAAATTAATATGAAAAATGGATTACATATCTCTAATATTTTCCAAATCAAGCCTCCATTATGGATGGTATACTAAAGAGTATGTTAAAAAATAAGCTGAAGACTATAAAAGAAACATAGGATATAAGTAAATAATTGGAAAAGTTTGCAAACATGTATTCTGGTAAGTACATTATTAGTTTATATGAATTATGATGTATCCCAACACTAAAATTCTACATAGCCATTTAAAATGATGATATAGCTATACTGACAGTAAAAATGTTCATAATATGTTAAATGGAAAAAGCCAAGTACAAAACTGTGAATAACACAATCTCATTTTGGGTTATTTAAAAAAAAAGTTATGTATTTGTTCCCTCTTCCCTCAACCCCCAACACACATACACATATTTTTTCCTGCGGGGAAAAGAAGACTAAAAAGGATGCATATTGGGCTCCCCTGGTGGCACAGTGGTTAAGAATCTGCCTGCCAATGCAGGGGACACGGGCTTGAGCCCTGGTCCAGGAAGATCCCACATGCCACAGAGCAACTAAGCCTGTGCACCACAACTACTGAGCCTGTGCTCTAGAGCCCATGAGCCACAACTACTGAGCCCACGTGCCACAACTACTGAAGCCTGCATGCCTAGAGCCCATGCTCCACAACAAGAGAAGCCACTGCAACAAGAAGCCCACACACCACAACGAAGAGAGTAGTCCCCACTCGCTGCAACTAGAGAAAGCCTGCATGCAGCAATGAAGACCCAACGCAGCCAAAAATAAATAAATAAAATAAATTAAAAATTAAAAAAAGAAAGATGCATCTCAATGTCATTATCCTTAGGGGGTTATATTACAGTTCATCCCTATTTTCTTCTCTTATTTTAAGGCAGTAATTCTTAAACTATGCTCCCCAACCACAGAATCAGTATCACTTGCGAACTTGTCAGAAATGCATATTTGTAGCCCCTACCTTGGTCCTACCAATCAGAAAGTCTAGTGTGGGGTTCAGCATTCTGTGTTTCTATACCCCTACTGGTAATTCTGATGTATGTGAAAGCATGGGATCTACAGCTTTACTTCTATTTTCTAATTTTTAAAAAGTGAATGTGTTTCCTTTATAAAAAATTTAAAAGGCCATTTTTTAAAAAAGAACTTAGGTTCCATTTGTTTATTTTTGTTTTTATTCTCATTATTCTAGGAGGTGGGTCAAAAAAGATCTTGCTGAGATTTAAGTCAAAGAGTGTTCTAAATTTTCCTCTAAGAGTTTTATAGTGTCTGACCTTACATTTAGGTCTTTAATCCATTTTGAATTTATTTTTGTGTATGATGTTAGGGAGTGTTCTAATTTCATTCTTTTACATGTAGCTGTCCAGTTTTCCCAGCAACACTTATTGAAAAGGCTGTCTTTGCTCCATTGTATATGCTGGCTTCCTCTGTCATAGATTAGGTGACCATAGGTGCATGGGTTTATCTCTGGGATTTCTATCCTGTTCCATTGATCTAAATTTCTGCCAGTGCCATATTGTCTTGATTATTGTAGCCCTGTAGTATAGTCTGAAGTCAGGGAGCCTGAATCCTCCAGCTCTGTTTTCTTTTTCCTCAAGATTGCTTTTGCTATTTAAGGTCTTTTGTGTTTCCATATAACTTGTAAAATTTTTTTGTTCCAGTTCTACGAAAAATGCCATTGGTAATTTGATAGGGATTGCACTGAATCTATAGATTGCTTTGGGTAGTATTGTCATTTTCACAATATTGATTCTTCCAATCCAAGAACATGGTATATCTCTCCATCTGTTTGTGTCTTCTTCGATTTCTTTCACCAACACCTTACAGTTTTCTGCATATGGGTCTTTTGCCTCCTTAGGTAGGATAGACATTTCTCCAAAGAAGACATATAGATGGCCAGCAAACACATGAAAAACTGCTCAACATCACTAATTATCAGAGAAATGCAAATCAAAACTACAATGAGATATCACCTCACACCAGTCAGAATGGTCATCATAACAAAATCTACAAACAATAAATGCTGGAGAGGGTGTGGAGAAAAGGGAACCCTCTTGCACTGTTGGTGGGAATGTAAATTGATACAGCCACTATGGAGAACAGTATGGAGGTTCCTTAAAAAACTAAAAATAGAGCTACCATATGACCCAGCAATCCCACTACTGGGCATATACCCAGAGACAACCATAATTCAAAAAGACACATGCACCCCAATGTTCATTGAAGCCCTATTTACAATAGCCAGGTCATGGAAGCAACCTAAATGCCCATCCACAGACGAATGGATAAAGATGTGGTACATGTATACAATGGAATATTACTCAGCCATAAAAAGGAATGAAATTGGGTCATTTGTAGAGATGTGGATGGATCTAGAGACTATCATACAGAGTGAAGTAAGTCAGAAAGAGAAAAATATCATATATTAATGTATATATGTGGAATCTGAAACAGTTGGTATAGATTATTTACAAAGCAGAAATAGAGACAAAGACATAAAGAACAGATGTATGGATACCAAGGGGGAAAGGGGGGGTGTGATGAATTGGAAGATTGGGATTGACATATATACACTATTTTTCTTTTGAATTTTAGAATTTTATTTTTTTATACAGCAGGTTCTTATTAGGTATCCATTTTATACATATTAGTGTTAACACATATACACTGTTGATACTATGTATAAAATAGATAACTAATGAGAATGTACTATATAGCACAGAGTGCTCTGTGGTGACCTAAATGAGAAGAAAATCCAGAAAAGAGGAGATATATGTATACATAGAGCTGATTCACTTTGCTGTACAGTAGAAACTAACACAACATTGTAAAGCAACTATACTCCAATAAAAAATTTTTAAAAACGTAGTAAAAGAAGGTTAAAGATGGTATGTACATTAAGTTTTTCTCTCCTTTATATTCTATTTATTTCTTTTATTCTCCTTTTCACAAATTTTAGCTTTTCTTATTTATTTTTAACTCATCTCCCTATACTTAGTTCCCAGTTCACTGATTTTTTTTTTTTTTTTTTTTTGTGGTATGCAGGCCTCTCACTGTTGTGGCCTCTCCTGTTGTGGAGCACAGGCTCCGGATGCGCAGGCTCAGCAGCCATGGCTCACGGGCCCAGCCACTCCGCGGCATGTGGGATCTTCCCGGACCGGGGCACGAACCCGTGTCCCCTGCATTGGCAGGCAGATTCTCAACTACTGCGCCCCCAGGGAAGCCTGATTTTCTTTTTAGCTTTGTCAAATCAGCCTATTTTACCTGTCCATTAAGTTTTAATTTCAAACTGCTGTATTTTTCATTTCTAAAGGTTCTATTTTTTTCTCTTTCAAATCTATCTACTTTCTCTCATAGTGACCTCATTTTCCTTTCAGGGTGTATCCCTTCTTTTATGTCTTTAATTCTTATAAGCATACATTTTTATTAGTCTCTTTGAGATCATTCACATGGTTTGTAACTTTTGATTTTGACTTGATCTTTAGAGAATTGTTTCATCTGTACATGTCTCAAAAGATAGGTTGTACAAGTGTTTCAACATGGATTTGCATATATTTTTGCCAGGTACCTGAGGAGTTTCTCTTGTCTAAACCACTTTGTTCCCTAATTTCTAAGTATAGAATTTCATGCACCATGCGTGCAGTGTAAATTTAGACTATACACTCTCCACAGTGAGAGCCTACGCCTTCTTTTTCTTTTCTTTCTTTTTTTTTTTGTTGTTGTTTTTTGTTTAATTGTCATTCAGAGTCCTGAGACAAAACAAAGTACCCGAAGTATAAGGAAACAACTAACTAAAGTTTGCTTGTTAGACTTTCCCTGAAGGGGTCAGGCCTTTAAAGCCCAGACCTTCTGCAGAGGTTTCTGTCTCAACTCTCACATTCAGAGTCCTGAGACAAAACAAACTACCCAAAGTATAAGGAAACAACTAACTAAAGTTTGCTTGTTAGACTTTCCCTGAAGGGGTCAGGCCTTTAAAGCCCAGGCCTTCTGCAGAGGTTTCTGTCTCAACTCTCATGCACACCTCAGCTCACACAAAGCCACATCTCCTGTCATAGGATGCTAGGACCTGTATCTAGTTTGGTAACTGCCCAAACTGCAACAGCTTCACATCCCGAGTTCACTTCTCTTTGTTTTCTCTATAATTTTTTTTCTCAAGGTCAACTTTGTATTATATTCGGCATTTTTAAGTGTTTATAGGAGGGAATTTAACATTCAGTCTGCCATATTGATGGAACCTCCACATTTTCTTTAATTTTGTTACTATATTGCTCTTGCAATTAATTTTTACAAACCTCAGTTATTGAAAATGGGCTCCACTTAATATAGTACCTTTGATTCTAAGCTATAGATTATTAAATAGAACCATTGCATTGATTTTAGGAACTGAAAAGTCTTTTATTAAAGAAAATAAGTCTCAAAACTTGATGATTTTATAAGATTTGTTATTTAATTTTCTTGGTATAGATTATCATTGGAGGTATAAATAGCTCTTTCCAGGAAGAAAACTCTGAGGAATCTGAACCAGTGTGAAAACAGCTAGAAGCAGGAAATTAAAATATTGCTATTTCCTACGAAAGGCAGGAGATTCCATTAGATAATGTAAGTGCCAGTGTAATCAGTTAGTGATTTATTAGTTGCTAGCAATATGACAATCTATTAGTTTAGCAATATAGTACAGAGGAACCAGCACAGTTCAAGAAATAGGACAGAGTAGGTTTGAATCCTATATCTGCCTGTTACTAGCCATGTAAATTCAGACAAAACTTTTAACCTAATATTAATAATACATTCTTTTAAAGTTGTGATGATCAGAAGGCAGAAGTTGCTTAATAACTTATTTTATTGCTTTTGTTATTGATAGCAGTCTGGGACTTAGGAGAGACTGAGGCTAAAAGCAGTGTTTCTCAAAGTGCAGCCCAAGACATCTGCATAAAACTCTCCCAGAGTGCATATTTGAAGGTCCATTTTAAACAATTCTTACTGGTGATGCTTCTCCACATTCAAGCTTGAGATCAACTGGTTAAGTATGTAAAAGAATTTTTGTGAGAAAATACAAGGCATGTCAAAAAGAACTGAAGTTCCATTTGAGACAAAGAAGAATGAAAAGCAAAGGCACATTTTATGAACTATAGGATATGCACTAAATGGTCTGCTTCTCAGGAAGGGCAGGGGTTTTGTGTGCTCTAATGCAAAGTGATCTCCCAACAGAAGAGAACACAAAAGAAGAAAAATCACAGCTATCCCAACCACTCTAGACCGAGACACCATCATCTTTTACTAGGACTATTTCATTAGTCTCCTTTGGTTTCAAAGGTCACCTTGTCAGAAAAGCTTTCTATGACTTCCATATTTAAAATAGCATCATCTGGTTCTCCTTATCCTGTGCTACTTTTCTTCAGAGCATTTATCAATTATCATATGAGATTGATATATATCCACTCACTAGACTATAAAACTATGAGAACAACGACTTTATTTCGTTAACTGCTGTATCCCTAGTGCCTAGAAGACTGCCTGGCACACATCAAGGGTCAAGAAATACTTACTGAATAAATAAATGAATGGGGTTAAGGAAGTCCTCTCTTCCTTTTGGCTTATTAGAGAGGATAGGGGATCCCTAGAGAGAACAGGAAAATAATCCAGAGAAGGACCAGAAAGGAAGATGTCTTGTGGATGTTGGGCAAACCCAACCAGGGTCATGAGTTTGATGTGGAGAGGAATCTCACACCAAAGGGAGAGAAAGGAAGAACTTCTGTGTTCCTGGAACTCTTTGACAGAAATCAGTTTCTTGTAATATTAGGTCAAACCAGTCCTTCTGGAATAACAGCAGTAGCAATGGTGCAAGGGAAGCTATAGAGACCCTAGCAAGTGGGAGGTCATGTGCTCATTATGGATGCTTCTCTTTTGAGGGACGATGGGTGGACCATCATCACAATCAGGTGCTATGTTTCCTACCTGGGATGAGTATCCCAAATATAGAAGAATGAAGGCATCACCATTTCTGATGTCTAACCCTGGAAGAAAAAAAATATATAAAACCATTTCCCTACAGATTTGTGAAATGCTTGGATACATAAGAATTAAGTTTTTTTCTTTCTTTTTCCAGTTCAAGCTCTGGCCTTTGATAAAAAATCACATGTAAGTGAATAGCTGGCTGAAAAAGAGGAATAGAGTAGAATTTGTCTCTCTGGATGGTGACTTCTAATTTTGGAATGATTGGCTCCTGGCAGGGACAGAGCACAGTCGCAAGAAGACAAGGAAGAAAGTGTTTGGCAGCCTTGCCCACTGGATAAAGATGTTCTAAACCCAGACAAAATCAGATACAGAAGAGAACAATAGATGTGATACAGAAAAAAGAACCACATGGCAGAGCATCTAGTAAGTCTCAGGGGAATATTAAGGGGAAGGGAAATTAAGTCTAGTATTTAGGTCCTTATCCATCTGTGAATCAGAGCATAAATTCGGACACAGAGGAGTAAATGTGATCTCTTAGATATTATTAAGGCTTTATGAGAAAGGCACTCAGGACTGAACACACCACTGATTAAGAGAGAGAGTGCGTGTGTTTGGTAGTTCCTCAAAAAGTTAAACATAGAATTGCCATATGACCTGGCAGTTCCCCTCCTAGGTATATATCCAAAAGAACTGAAAACAGGTACTCAAACAAATACCTGTGCATGAATGTTCATATCAGCACTATTCACAATAGTCCAAAGTGGAAACAACCCCAAATCCACCAGTGAATGAATGGATAACCAAAATGTGATATATGCATACAATGGATTATTCGTTATAAAAAAGAATGAAGGACTGATACATGAACGTGGATGAACCTAGAAAGCATTGTGCTAAGTACAAGAAGCCAGACACAAAAGGTCGTATATTATACGGTTCCATTTACATGAAATATCCAGAATAGGTAAATCCATAGAGATAGAAAGTAGACAGATCATCTTGCCAGGGGCTTGGTGGAGGGGAAAATGGGGATTAGTTCCTTAATGGGTGAGTTTCCTTTCAAGGTGATGAAAATGTTTTGGAATTAGCTAGGTGGGCTGACTGCACAGCACTGAAAATGTACTAAATGCCATAGAATTGTTCATTTTAAAATAATTTCAAGTTATGTGAATTTTATCTCAGTAAAAAAATAGTCTCAAAGGTGAAAAATATTTCTTAAATAAATTTTTTAAAAGACAGTGAGGGGTGGGGAGGGGAGGAGAGGGAGTGGCAGGTGGTACATGATAGAAAGGGATATGCTTATAGGAATAGCCCAGACCTAAGTGTAGCAGCATAACGTGAGGTACTTCACAAGGCTAACAGCGTAGAGACACGCAGAAGCCACCAGATGATCAAAGGAAGACACAGACAACCCAGCCAGACAGACCATTAAGAACAATGCTTTCTAATTAAGAATGCAAAATATAGAGACAAAAGATGAATGATGTATTCCGATGGCGACATATACCCTGAACACTGCAAAGGTTAACTAGGCGAGCAGACCCAGATGGATTCAGAGTGGACTGAGTAATCGTGCCTGAAACACATCTATTATGACATGACCTCAAACACAGGAGAACCTAAAAACGCATAAACTTTACACTAAAATGTCCATTACCTTAAAGGAATGTCTTATTTATCTCATTTAGTGGTTGAAAGGAAACTCCAATAGAACCCTACCAAAATATTTTGTTGGCTTAAAGTGCTATTCCATGGTCTGGAATTTTAACTAAAACTGAACACAAAGTATTTCTAAGAAATTATCTCGAATAAGATACTTGTTACTTGTGAATATTATTTGGAAGGAAACTGCTAAACACAGCATGTTGTCTTTGTACGGTGTATACATGTAAGCTTTCCTGTTTAATAATTTGGAAGGCTTAAATTTTTTTTTTGCTAAAATACCATGACTAAATGTACATGTCACTATATGTTAATCTTTGTCAAAATATTTGTTATAAAAATGTTGCCTCTCAGAGGCAACATTCTGCCTCTCAGAATCATCAGCAATTTCCATTTGAAGAATTTATCAGTAAAATTCCATGAGGAGTCAGCAGGGCCTGGGAATTAAGCACAAGGGAAGATGCAGAGATTGAGTTCCTATCCAAACTCTCCACCATAAAGTCACTGACTATGTACTGGAAGGAAGAGCCAGTATATAATTTGCAAGATACACTGAAAATAAAGTATTAGAAAAGTGCCTAACAAAGACAACATGTTCTCTGCAAAGAGAAATCCATCATCCGTAACTGCTGCCTAATGGAATAAATAGGTTTAGTCTTTGAGATATTAATGTTATGTCTCAATATAAAACATAAGTTACATTATCCCTTACTAATGGCACCTACAAAGTAGTTACCCCTAAATATATGAGTCATATTATATCATTATAACTCTACCTTTAGAATCCAGAATTGTAAAGGATAAATGGATGGATAGATAAGTAACCTTCTCCCCAGTTTAGACACCACTACAAGATCAGAGTTTACAGTATGTGGCAGAGACTGCTACTTGCAAAATCAACATGCTTCCTCTCCTTATTACAATAACACTGATTTTCTTCCTGTGGCAATATACCAGTAAAGACTGCATTTCCCAGCCTCCTTCATTACCAAGTTTGGTCAAGGAGATGAAAATGGAAGTTAATGGGTAAAACTTCCACAAATTAAAAGGGGGCTGAGAGGATACTGTCTCTCTTACCCTCTATTGCCTTCCTCTTTCATCCTTCCTAGAATTCAGAAGTGATGGCTGGCATCAGAAACTTAGCAGCCAGAGAAATGGACATAGAAATTTCAGTTGCCTGCCATTAGGACTAAAAGTTGTGCTCTAAGGATGGCAGGGCTGGAAGATAGATGGAGTTCTGGACTTCTTATGAGTGGGAGAAAGCCAAATACAGTTAACTTTAACCACAACTAATACACACATTATGTATCCAGTATTCACCTTCTCACCTTTTCACTCCACCATTCTAGGCATAAGATGCTGTGTAATTCAAAGCTATAATGTTTGCAATTCATTCAAAGGTTTTCACAAATATCCAAGTATGGAAAGACACCAGCATGTGCCTGGATAGTCTGTGGCCTTGTGTCCATCTAAGCTACTTCGAGAAATACCTTGAATTCATATTTTTTTAAGTAAATGCAAATGACATAGTAATTGTTCTTACATATTTGCAATGAAGGGTGAAGTGCTTTGACAGCTATCAGTAAAGTGTTAAATAGACTGTGGCAGTGAAAGGTGAGGAGATTTAAAAGTCCTTATTCTGGGCTTCCCTGGTGGTGCAGTGGTTGAGAGTTCGCCTGCCGATGCAGGGGACACGGGTTTGTGCCCCGGTCTGGGAAGATCCCACATGCCGCGGAGTGGCTGGGCCCGTGAGCCATGGCCACTGAGCCTGTGTGTCCGGAGCCTGTGCCCCGCAACAGGAGAGGCCACAACAGTGAGAGGCCCGCGTACTGCAAAAAAAAAAAAAAAAAAAAAAAGGCAGAGAAGAGAAGGAATAATAAATAAAAATAGAGGAGGAAACATTAGTGAGAACTGTTTTTTGTAAGTTGGGGGAGATCTGAGAAGGTGTACCTGCTGGGAAATAAGCCAAAAGGAGGAAGAATGGAAAAGGCCAAAAAGGGCATAATTGATAAAGTATGGTCGCTGGGACATGGAGGAGATAAATTCTACAGCAGAGATGGAAGAATCAGTCTAAGACCAGAGGCACGTCCTCTCTATCCATGTAGCAATTAAAAGTCGAGAGTGAGGGGAAAGAAGAGTCAAAGATCACTCCCAGGCTTCTGGTATACGGCGGTGGTCCATACCTCTTACCTCAAACCTCCATCAATAGGTAAGAATAGGGGCAACTACAGGCATGTTTATTGGTGTAAAAATAGGAAGTTTGAGGGCACTTATTCCTCCGATTTCTCAGTGAAGCAGCAATGTAGCCATCTTTTTAGAAGGGTTAATGGTAAAGTAGGGATTTTGAAGATATTTGGGGCAAACTCTGACGCCGGATTAGGGAAGTTAACAGGGATACATGGAAAGGGCTGCCACTATGCAGCTGAAGAGGAGACAATACATTTGGGTTGACAGTACCAACTGGATTCAACGGTTTGGTTTCCTCCACTGGCATTCAGCAGTCCTGGTATAGGGACCAAAAGGTGAAGGGCAGGTTTAATCCAAGGCTGGACGTTGGCAGAGAAGTATGATAGGATGGGTAAGAGCTGGGGAGTTGACAGTGCTGAAATCAACACACTTGAAAGTTAGGCTGCATGGTGAGAGAGAAGTTGTTAGTATTTTAGGTTTTAAAAGGAGGGGGTGGAAGTGATTAAAGGACTTCAAGAGTATGACGGGCAAGAGGAATTAGAGGGAATAAGGGAGTGTGGAAGCCTCAAGGATAAGAAAGAATTATGTTTCTGAATCCTTCCCTTAGGGAGGGAGAGAAAGGGCCGGGAATAAAAGGCAGACTTATCTGGATGTGGTTACAGACTGAGACGGGCTCTTCAGTGCAGACGGTAGGTCAGCTCAGGGCTTAAATGAAAAAGGCAGAAGCAGCAAGAATAAGATGATGGGTGTAAGCACCTAAGGGCAGTCAGGACACACATTAAAAATGCTAATATTTGTCTGGCACCCCTGAATAAAAGAACGAGGCTGCCGGAAGCTGTCAGTGACTGCTGACAAGGCGTCCTACTCCGTGACACACATCCCAGACACCTATCACTCATTCCAATCTATTCACTGTCTGGGCAACAGAACACACTTGATTTAGGAAAACTCTGCCTTAGGAAACATTGAAGGTCAAAATCAGGGAAATCAAATTACTACTGACATAGCTCAGAAAGGTAATGATGAGAGGTTCAAAACAAAGATAATAGGATCTAAATCCAAGCAAACACTGAAGTAGACCTAGGAGAAAAGAGCAAGAATAGGATATAAAGTAAGAATCTATGACTGTTGTACTGAATGCCTTGTGTGCCATCTGACGCGGGCCTCGTGGTGCAGGAATGAGTCAGCACAGAAGTGAGCCCAACATGGAGGTGACATTTAGAGTCCTTGAATTCAGGAATGAGTATTTCAAGGTGGTAAGAAGTAAGGCTTTCTCCTAATTTTAATTACTCATATAATACACAACCAAGTATTACAGGCAATCAGGAATTTTTTTTTTAAGATAGGTAATTTAAAAGCTGTAGAGTTTTTACAAATGAAATAATAGGGCTCTGGAAAAAAATCCAACCCATTGTTTAAATACAAAAGTTCACTTCTCAAAATATATCCTAACATTTTTCTCTTTGGCAATTGCACAAACTAACAGAAAGTTCTTTCAAGTCTGGGATGCCTATAAGAATAACGTTTTTTGTGTGTCAGTATAATATAAGATGCTTTATTCTGCTTGAACATCTTTGAAGGAATGATCAAAGAAGCAGAATGGTATTGGTATTGTCAAATGACCTTGATCTGTGATCTTCACAGAAAACAAACAGCTTTAAATGAGAAAAAGCTATCAATTTGGCCATATTACAATACGAGAGCTCATCACATGCTCTATCCTGTGGTTCGGAATTATAGCACTCTTTTATGTAGTTACCCTGTAAATCACTACCCACTATTTATGGTATTTCGGCACCTCTGGCCAAAATATCCAGTAAATCAAATTGAAGATGAAATATTTTTGGCATAAACCAATTCAATATGTTCTTGCTCCTGACAGCTGTAAAACCAGAGAGTTATTTTACATTTCAGGGTTTGAAGTGTAAAAAATCACAATTTTGGATGACCGGATACATTCCAACTGAAATCCTGGAAATCTCATGATGTCTGGGAAATTATCTAAGAGGGCCATAAGCAGATCATTGTTACTGGATGAAACTCACAGGAGAATCATAGTAAGGGGCCATTGACTAAGAAGCCAAAAGTAAGAGATTATAAAAAACAAAATTTTAAGAGATACCCAAACTGGAATGAAGGCTATTACAGGATGATAAAATACAGATATATTGGTTTATTCTAGAAAGTCAGCTAAGGTGAAAGAGTCAGAGTCCCTGGTGAGTCTGGTAATTATACTAACAAAACATTTATGTAGAAAGTAATCACTCTTATTTAAGCCTGTTGTAACAATTAGTAAAAGAAATAAAAGAGGACAAAAGGGATGTGCTAAAGCAAGAATATAAACACTAATGAAACAGTTCAGCACCACAGGAGAATACTGTTATAATTGTTTGAGGTTTTGTAAATAAAAATGACTGTCAGTATTATTATCTGAAAATAATTTAATGAAGCCACAGGATGATTTACACACATGCACTAAAACAATTTAAATTCTGGAAAATAAGATGTAATGTAGTCTTTGCTCTACTATTAATGGCTGAGAAATACACTGACAGCAACCAGAGGTGGAGAGCTGGGCCTGTGGCCCTTCTGTTTTTATGTGAGCTGTCTTGTATTGATGGGAACATAACCCTTGGAAACTCAAAATTTATGCTGAGTATTTCTGAAATCTTTTAAGTGCATTTCTCTTAGTGGTTGTGACTACTACTTTAAAACAACACAGAAATATTTTTTGATTCGTGCCACCCTGGTTTTCCAGAATTGGTGGCATCCAAAGGTGAACTTCCGTTAAGTACCTAGGAACCCAGATTTCTACTTCTGACTCTGGATTGGCTGCAACTGTACAACGAACTGGTGCTTTGGGAGGGCTTAGCCCTCCCTCTTTCTCCCAGCTGTCTCACTGCCCCCCCACACCCAACACTAATCAAGATTAATACACGATACATAAAAATAGTGTCTGTTATGCAAAATCAGTTTCAGGAAGAGTTCTCTTGCTTCCTGTCCAATGGAATCACTATCC
This sequence comes from Hyperoodon ampullatus, assembly GCF_949752795.1. NCBI lineage: Eukaryota > Metazoa > Chordata > Mammalia > Artiodactyla > Ziphiidae > Hyperoodon > Hyperoodon ampullatus. Next base: position 70,406,313 of record NC_136922.1, read on the forward strand.
TAGACCCTTCCTATATCTGGTGTCATCACTGAGTGGCAGTTGTAGTATACTGGTCAAATACATGGACGTGGGCATCAGATAGACTCTGGCCTATACCAGAGACAAGCTAAAAGGGACCGACACCATCTCTTTCTATAAGTGTGTGACCTTCAGAAACTTTTTTTAAAAATTAATTTATTTATTTACTTTTGGCTGTGGTGGGTCTTCATTTCTGTGTGAGGGCTTTCTCTAGTTGTGGCAAGTGGGGGCCACTCTTCATCGCAGTGCGTGGGCTTCTCTTGTTGCAGAGCACAGGCTCCAGACGTGCAAGCTCAGTAATTGTGGCTCACAGGCCTAGTTGCTCCGTGGCATGTGGGATCTTCCCAGACCAGGGCTTGAACCCGTGTCCCCTGCATTGGCAGGCAGATTCTCAACCACTGCGCCACCAGGGAAGCCCCGCTTCAGAAACTTTTAACCTCCCTAAGTCTCAGATTGTTTAGGGTAGTTGCAAGGACTAAATGAAATAATGCTCTGTGAAGTGCTTGGGCAAGTAGGAAGTACTCAATCAAAGCCAGTCATTTTTAATATTACTGTTACCAGTATTATTCATGTTTCTTGCAATTTTCCCTTGCAAATTGTTTATCCAATGAAAAAACTGACAATAATAACCATGAAAAATTATAGGAAATGAAGATATAAGGTTTTTTCTTACTAATAAGCAGTACACAGTACCCCACAGGTACTCTTATTCTATTACTCACTTTGAAAATTTCATGTGTGAGGAATCATAGGACCATAAGTTATATTATGATGAGGGGGACTAATAGGAAATGAGGTTTTCTGGAAAACAAAAAATTCTGATTAGAAAATGAGTTGTCATCTGTTATGGACTGAATTGTGTTCCCCCCAAATGCATATGTTGAAGTCCTAACACCCAGTACCACAGAATGTGACTATATTTAGATGTAGGGTCTTTCAAGAAGGGATTTACTTAAAATGAGGCCCTCAGGATGAGCCCTAATCCAATCTGACTGATGTCATTTTAAGAAGAGATTAGGAGAGACAGAGAGATACCAGGGGTACATGAGCCCAGAGGGACAGCCACATGAAGAAGCAGCAAGAGTGCAGTCATCTTTGAGTCAAGGAAAGAGGCTTCAGAAGAAACCAACCCTGCAAGAACCTTGATCTTGGACTTCCAGCCTCCAGAAGGATGAGAAATAACTTCTGTTTAAGCCACCCGGTCAGTGGTATTTTGTCAGAGCAGCCCTAGTAAATTGATACACCATCTATGGGTAACCAACTAGCAAAATAACAGTATGACAAAAATCCCCCCACAATTCTAAAACATGTTGAAGGTCATTTGATTATTTAGAGAGTATTTCAGTCTCTTATATTGTCTTAGAGTTATCTGTATGACCATCAATTTTCATTTTACCAGCAAAGAATGGAAATCCTTGCTATTAGAGAATTCTGGATAACTATTTATTTTAACAAGTATTGATTGAGTTGTAACCAAACAGAAAAGTTTTGTACTCACTGGTGAGGACTGTATGTAGCGGGAGAGAATAAAGATAAGTAAGAAAGTATTCAAATACTTTACAATATAATGAAAGAGAGAGAGAGAGAGTTGTAAACAACCATAAGATAAGAACAAATAAAAATGCTATAATAAATGTGAATACCTAGGGATTTGAAAGCACAGCTGTGTGAAGGATTGATTTTTACCTCGGTACACTGATGAAGATTTAGTTGAGAAGACACATTTCAGCTGGTACTTAAAAGATGAATAGGATTTCAACAGGTGAGAAGGAAGAGAGCATTCCAAGGATAAACAACAGGATAAAATTATTTTGGGATATTGGGAAAACATAGGTAAGGACAATGGTCAGATAAATAGAATAGGGTGAGGATGGAGCAATGGAAAGCCTGAAGGGTTCTGAGTAGCATGGTGGACTAATAACAGATATTAATAGAGGGGGGGTCCTTCAAGATGGAGGAGGAGTAAGATGTGGAGATCACCTTCCTCCCCACAAATACATCAAAGATACATCTACATGTGGAACAACTCCTACAGAACACCTACTGAATGCTGGCAGAAGACCTCAGGCTTCCCACAAGGCAAGAAAGTCCCCACGTACCTGGGTAGAGAAAAAGAAAAGAGAAAAAAGAGACAAAAGAATAGAGATGGGACCTGCACCTCTGGGAGGGAGCTGGGAAGCAGGAAAATTTCCACATACTAGGAAGACCCTTCACTGGTGGAGATGGGGGTGAGCAGCGGGGAAGCTTCGGAGCCACAGAGGAGAGCACAGCAACAGTGGTGCAGAGGTCAAAGCGGAGAGATTCCCACACAGAGGATCGGTGCCAACCAGCACTCACCAGCCTGAGAGGCTTGTCTGCTCACCCACTGGGGCAGGTGGGGGCTGGGAGCTGAGGCTTGGGCTTCAGAGGTCAGATCCCAGGGAGAGGACTGGGGTTGACTGCGTGAACACAGCGTGAAGGGGGCTACTGTGCTACAGCTAGCCGGGAGGGAGTCTGGGTAAAAGTCTGGACCTAAGAGGCAAGAGACCATTGTTTCAGGGTGAGCGAGGAGAGGGGATTCCTTTCCTGTTTGCCCACAGAAGGCAGAGCACCATCTAAACAAGCTCCAGAGACAGGCGTGAGCCACAGCTATCAGCTTGGACACCAGAGATGGGCATGAAACGCTAATGCTGCTGCAGCCATCAAGAATCCTGTGTGCAAAGCACAGGTCACTATCTACACCCCCCTGGGAACCTGTGCAGCATGCCACTGCCAGGGTCCTGTGATCCAGGGACAACTTCCCCGGGACAACACACGGTGCACCTCAGGCTGTTGCAACGTCATGCTGGACTCTGCCACTGCAGGCTCACCCCGCATTCCAATTATAACTACCATACCCCTCCCTCCCCCTGGCCTGAATGAGCAAGAGCCCCCTAATCAGCTGCTGCTTTAATCCCGTCCTGCCTGGGTGGGAACAGATGCCTGAGGGTGACCTACACACAGAGGTGGGGCCAAAACCAAAGGTGAACCCCAGGAGCTGTGCGAACAAAGAAGAGAAAGGGAAATTTTTCTGTGCAGCCACAGCAGCACTGGATTAAATCCCCACAATCAACCTGATGTACCCTGAATCTGTGGAATACCTGAATAGACAATGAATCATCGCAAAACTGAAGCAGTAGACTTTGGGGGCTACTGTAGACTTTGGGTTTGCTGTCTGCAACTGATTTGTTTCTGATTTTTATGTTTATCTTAGTTTAGCTTTCAGCGCTTGTTATCATCGGTGGATTTGTTTATTGGTTTGGTTGCTTTCTTCTCTTTATTATTATTATCATTATTTTTTATTTTCATAATTTAAAAAATTTATTTATTTTCTTTTTTTCCTCCCTTTTACTCTGAGCCATGTGGCTGACAGGGTCTAGGTGCTCTGGCCTGGTGTCAGGCCTGAGCCTCTGAGGGGAGAGAGCTCAGTTCAGGACATTGGACCACCAGAGACCTCCTGGCCTCACATAATATCAGTCGGCAAGAGCTCTCCCAGAGATCTCCATCTCAACACTAAGAGCCAGGTCCACCCAATGGCCAGCAAGATCCAGTGCTGGACAGCCCATGCCAAACAACTAGCACCAGTAACACAACCCCACACATTAGAGACTGCCTAAAATCATACTAAGTTCACAGACACCCCAAAAAACACCACCAGATGCAGCACTGCCCACCAGAAGGACAAGATCCAGCCCCACCCACCAGAACACAGGCACCAGTCCACTCCACCAGAAAGCCTACACAAGCCACTGAGCCAACTTCACCCACTGGAGGAAGACACCAAAAACAACGGGAACTACAAACCTGCAGGCTGCGAAAAGGAGACCCCAATCACAGTAAGTTAAACAAAATGAGAAGACAGGGAAGCACACAGCAGATGAAGGAGCAAGGTAAAAACCTACCAGACCTAACAAACGAAGAGGAAATAGGCAGTCTACCTGAAAAAGAATTCAGAGTAATGATAGTAAAGATGATCCAAAAAAATTGGAAATAAAATGGAGAAAATACAAGAAAGGTTTAACAAGGACCTAGAAGAACTAAAGAGCAAACAAACAATGATGAACAACACAATAAATGAAATTAAAAATTCTCTAGAAGGAATCAATAGCAGAATTACTGAGGGAGAAGAAGAGATAAGTGACCTGGAAGATAAAATAGTGGAAATAACTACTGCAGAGCAGTATGAAGAAAAAAGAATGAAAAGAATTGAGGACAGTCTCAGAGACCTCTGGGACAACATTAAACACACCAACATTCAAATTATAGGGGTCTCAGAGGAAGAAGAGAAAAAGAAAGGGTCAGAGAAAAAATTTGTAGAGACTATATTTGAAAACTTCCCTAACATGGGAAAGGAAATAGTCAAGTCCAGGAAGCAAAGAGAGTCCCATACAGGATAAATCCAAGGAGAAACACCCCATGATACATATTAATCAAACTATCAAAAATTAAACACAAAGAACAAATATTAAAAGCAACAAGGGAAAAGTAACAAATAACATACAAGGGAATCCCAATAAGGTTAACAGCTGATCTTTCAGCAGAAACTCTGCAAGCCAGAAGGGAGTGGCAGGGCATATTTAAAGTGACAAAAGGGAAAAACCTACAACTAAGATTACTCTACCTAGCAAGGATCTCCTTCAGATTCGACGGAGAAATTAAAACCTTTACAGACAAACAAAAGTTAAGAGAATTCAGCACCACCAAACCAGCTTTACAACAAATGCTAAGGCTGGAAACACAAGAGAAGGAAAAGACCTACAGTAGCAAATCCAAAACAATTTAGAAAATGGTAATAGGAACATACATATCGATAATTACCTTAAATGTAAATGGATTAAATGCTCCAACCAAAAGACACAGACTGGCTGAATGGATACAAAAACAAGACCTGTATATATGCTATCTAAAGGGACCCACTTCAGACCTAGGGACACATACGGACTGAAAGTGAGGGGCTGGAAAAAGATATTCCATGCAAATGGAAATCAAAAGAAACCTGGAGTAGCAATTCTCATATAAGACAAAACAGACTTTAAAATAAAGACTATTACAAGAGACAAAGAAGGACACGACATAATGATCAAAGGATCAATCCAAGATAAAGATATAACAATTGTAAATATTTATACACCCAACATAGGAGCACCTCAATACATAAGGCAAATGCTAACAGCCATAAAAGGGGAAATCGACAGTAACAGAATAAGAGTAGCAGACTTTAACACCTCACTTTCACCAGTGGACAGATCATCCAAAATGAAAATAAATAAGGAAACACAAGCTTTAAATGACACATTAAACAAGATGGACTTAACTGATATTTATAGGACATTCCATCCAAAAACAACAGAATTCTCTTTCTTCTTCTGACATATATACACTAATATGTATTAAATGGATAACTAATAAGAACCTGCTATAAAAAAAATAAAATTTCTAAAATTAAAAAAAAAGAAGAAACAAGAAAAATCTCAAATAAACAACCCAACCTTACACCTAAAGCAATTAGAGAAAGAAGAACCAAAAATACCCAAAGTCAGCAGAAGGAAAGAAATCATAAAGATCAGATCAGAAATAAATGAAAAAGAAATGAAGGAAACAATAGCAAAGATTAATTAAATAATTAAGTGTCCATCGACAGATGAATGGATAAAGAAGATGTGGCACATATATACAATGGAATATTACTCAGCCATAAAAAGAAATGAAATTGAGTTATTTGTAGTGAGGTGGATGGACCTAGAGTCTGTCATACAGAGTGAAGTAAGTCAGAAAGAGAAAAACAAATACTGTAGGCTAACACATATATATGGAGTCTAAAAAAAAAAAAAACTTAGGGGCAGGACAGGAATAAAGATGCAGATGTAGAGAATGGACTTGAGGTCACAGGGAGGGGGAAAGGTAAGCTGGGATGAAGTGAGAGAGTAGCATGGACATATATACACTACCAAATGTAAAATAGATAGCTAGTGGGAAGCAGCCACATAGCACAGAGAGATTAGCTCGGTGCTTTGTGACCACCTAGAGGGGTGGGATAGGGAGGGTGGGAGGAAGATGCAAGAGGGAGGGGATATGGGGATATATGTATACATATAGCTGATTCACTTTGTTTTACAGCAGAAACTTTACAACACTGTAAAGCAATTATACTCCAATAAAGATGTTAAAAAAATATTAATAGAAACAGCAGTGGGAGCAGCAGCAGAAATTTGTCAGGAATAGTAGGACTAGTTAAGTAGCTAATGCTTATTTAGTACTCACTACATGCCAGGCACTTAATAAGAGTTTCATGTTCCTGATCTCAGTTATTGCTTAAAAACCCCTCTTTTCGATGCAGGGGACATGGGTTCATGCCCCGGTCTGGGAAGATCCCACATGCCGCAGAGCGGCTGGGCCCGTGAGCCATGGCCGCTGAGCCTGCGCGTCCGGAGCCTGTGCTCCACAACGGGAGAGGCCACAACAGTCAGAGGCCCGCGTACCGCAAAAGAAAACAAAAACAAAAACAAAACACTCTTTAAGATAGATACCATCTCTGATTTTTAAAATGAGAAACCAGGTTCAAGGGAGTTAAGAAACTTGCCAGAAGTGATACAGATAATAAATGGTAAGTTGGGGTTCAAACAGATCTCACTGACTCCAAAACCCATTTACTTAATTCACATGAATATTTTCTCTTTGATATGAAAACTAGGACATCATATAATCCATCTTCTCCACATAGTTGTATCTACTATTTTTTCTTTTCTTTTTTTTTTTGCAAATTACAATTCTATACATTGTAATCAGTCTGAGAATATATTCCAACTTTTGTTTTTATGAAAAAATGTTATTAAAAATTTAAAAGGCAAACTTAAAATATATCCTTCTTTCTGGCAAGGAAATAAAGGCCTATCTTCTAGGTCCTTGCTACAATGAGAAGAGAATAGATCCTAACTCAGCCAGTTTTTCCTAAAATAACCAACTGGGATGGTTTGAAGATATAAATGGTAGGAGGTTGGGTTAGGGCGTTGGAGCACAGAAGTGTGTGGGCAAAACAATTTTCTGAAAATAAAAGCTTTTCATTCTTCACTATTTTGCTTCTCATGCCATTAAAATCTGGAATTTGGTACAACCTGAGCAGAAAATACCCAAGCTGGGGTGCTGGCAACCTTGGCAAACCTGTCAAAGCTCTCTTTAGCTGTGTCCTACTCACCAAGTCCTCCTTAAAAGGAAGATTTCCTGGTACGTAGTATATCGCAGTGCTTTTCTAAAATAGACATACCAACTGAAAGCTGAAAAAACACTTTTTAAAGTAATAAATAATAAAATGGCCGATACACTATAGTCTGAAACTTTAGTCATTGGACCATAAATGGGGATGCCAAACTGAATTACGGTGAGGATTTTGAGGTATTCACAGATAGGGACACAAGTTATGCATGTGTGTAAACATTGCCCTCCAAGCAGGAAGAATGGCTGGAAGTCACTGTCACACCAGCTAATGGAATAAGCCACCACCAGTCTGATACAAAACCCTGACCCAAGACTTTGATCCTATAGTTGGTATGTACCTGCCACAGGACAATCCTACTCACAAGCAAACTGAAATCCACATGTGTATGAGTGTCCGGTTTTTAATTTTTTGAGATTGATATTTTCACTGACCAAAGGGAATAAAAAGTAACAGGTACTGACTCATCCTTTGGGGTTATTATTATTTTTTATGCTCTTAATGAATCTCTGTTGATTAGCAATTGAAGCAGTTCTTAAAAATGACTGATGGAGAAAGACACAGGCCATACGTCTGACAATATGTTTAAAAAAAATGCTTTCTGTCAAAAACATATTTAAAAACACCCACAGCATTGAGATATACTTACTGGAATCTTTATTTTATAGTCTCTGGTTATGGCCATGGAGACAAATGAATTAGAAAACAGAGGTAATTATAGAGATAAACCATGGAACCCTCAGCTTCAATCTTGAATGATTCCCACACCCAGGGATATTCTGGATTAGTAACAACAAGAAATTTAGGAGGGAAACACTACTTAGCAAATATTTAGTGCACTCACTTGCAAATGATTAGCAGAAAGGACTTATAAATAAATAATTTATAGAATTATAATAGTAACTGAAGTGTTTATGCTACATTTTGATATCTTTGACTAATATCATTTCTAGTTATTTTTTGTTCCTTATGCAATTCTTATTAACAACCCTCAAAATACTGTAGAACACATGATATTTGAATTGATTTGTTGTTGTCAAAATATCTTTTCATATGTTAAGCATGCATAGTATTTTGATATTTATAGCTATAAAACAGATTTCAAACGGTCACTGTTTATTTGGTTCGAAGTTTTTGTTGGTGCGCTATTCCATGTGAAATAGAATTATGCTTCAGTAGTTTAAGAACTATTAGCTAGATCCTTCCCATATCCAACTCCCCCAAACTAAGCTTAATGGGGAGGCTGGTGGAGGAACTACTGTCAGACTCATCCCCGTAACTTCCAAACTGATTCCTGTCAATGACATCTTTGGCAAAGCATTCCTATCAAAAAATTTTACTGAGTTGCACTCAGAAATATTCTGGAAACAAAGTGTCTGTTTGTTGCAGTGTAGGAAAGCAATCGTCAGGGACACTGATATACAATAGTATAATAGTACACTGGTAAAACTTCTTTTAGAGTAATATTGCAGATTCCCTGAGGAATAGTGGTGCAGACTCTTCAAGGTTGCTAAGGATGAGGGGAAAATGTCCTCATCCTTTTTTTGTGTGTGTCAAAAGAGGTATTTTAAAAATTAGATTCAGAAAAGAAAAAAGGCATTCCAATAATCTCAATAGTTTCGTAAATGTGTTTTCAGAAATAGAGTTCTTACCCCTCAGGTTCTTTTTTAATGACTACCAAATTCACAAGAACTAAGCCTCTTTGCAATCAATGATTGTCTGACCCCTGCCTTTTCACCCCAAAATTATTAACATTAAGGGCATCTATACTTGTGAGTGGCTTATCATGACTTGGCTGTGAGATGTTAAAACCTTCATGACCTTGACTCAAGTGAAAGCATTTCCAAGTACAAGCATTTAAGTAGACCATTATACTGGATGACAGGGCTGAGACTGAGGGAGTTTGAGAATAGTAAAGCTCCAAGCCCCTTGGGGTAGACAGATAAAATGAGGCAGAACCTGGGGCTTCCCTGGTGGCGCAGTGGTTGAGAGTCCACTTGCCGATGCGGGGGACGTGGGTTGGTGCCCCGGTCTGGGAGGATCCCACATGCCGTGGAGCGGCTGGGCCCGTGAGCCGTGGCTGCTGGGCCTGCGCGTCCGGAGCCTGTGCTCCGCGGCGGGAGAGGCCACAACAGTGAGAGGCCCGCGTATCGCAAAAAAAAAAAAAAAAAAAAAAAAAAGAGGCAGAACCTGTTTAAACAACACATTTGTTATAACTAGTTGTGGTGTTTTCAAAGTCTTTGCTCTGGAAACTATGCTGATTATGCCAGGGTTCACCTTATCACTGCTGCCACAAAAGCATTTCAGACAAAGATCAGACTTGCCCATCTCTGCTTTATACGGAGAAAACCAAAGATGACAATATGTATAAACAACTGAATCCAGGCTCACATTTTTCATTAACATGTGCTCAGTTACTAAAGACATTCTTGTTCTAAATATTTTGCTTTTCTACTTTCTTTAAGAAGCCAATATTTTGGTAAATGTTGGCTTTTGTTACTATATGTACAAAACAGAATGTTTTCTTGGTCTAATATTGGTTGCAAATATTTGGCAGACATTATTAATAATTAGAAAATTCTTTTCTTTTAACTTACATGGTATTTGCCTTCTACACACATTTTTAAACGAGTATTCCTATTTTATAATATTCTTTAAATATTATAAATTAATTTTTAAATCTTAAGAGTTAGATTAAACTATTCAACAAAAATGAGAGGGGAAAGAAATTATCGTTTGTTGACCATGTCTGCTATGTTTAAGCACTGTGCCCAGAAAGAGGTACAATGACCTTGAAATGAACACTGGCTAGTGGAGAAGGCAATATGCTAGCACTAACCTGGGTACCTTGCGACAAGGCTGGCAGCAAAGCAAAGAAAGTACTGTGAGACCACAGATTAAAAGCTAGCCTATTCTGACTGGGATGATCCCCCAAGAATTCAAAAAGTAGGAGATATTTAAACTGAATCTTAGAAGATGAATAGTAGTAGTAGTGGTAATAACAATAATTACAACTACTGCTACTACCCCTTACATAGTTCTTGCTATAGGCCAGGCATTGCTCTAAGAGCCCTATGTATATTATATTATTTAATTCTCACAATAATGCTATAATGCAAGTACTATTATCCCTATTCTTCAGATGAGGAAACTGAGGTTCAAAGAGATTATAAATGACTTGCCCAAGGACACCCAACTAATAAGTGGTGGGGCTGGGATTTGATCCAGATGATCTAACCCCAGAGTCTGTAGTTCACAACTTGTATAGCCAACTGCCCATCCTATAAAAAGTCACCAAGGAAGAGAGTCAACAAGCCAACCTAAACACAGGGAATAGTAACAGAGGATGAGTTATGAGATAAATGAAGGTGCTGTCTTCAACCACTTGGCTGCTTGAACATCTCCCTCACTATGCGAGTGGATATGTGAAATATACAGCACTCCCTTATTCCTCCCACCATATGCCTCCAATTCAGTTCTCTTGATAGGAGAGTGAGAGATAAAGGGAAGAAAATGGTTGAAGAAAAGAAAGCACACAATGGAAATCCAGTTTATCTGAAAGTAATTATTATATACATAACAGAATATTAAAATAGGAGTTTTGGGCTGAAGCACCAACACAGTAATTAACACATTCCAAAGGAGGAGTTAGACCATATGCTGAATTCCCAAAGGAGGATTCTAAGAACCAATTACGCAATTCTTAAATGCCACATCCCCATTCGACTTCTAGAGCTGGAAATTAGGGAGGAGAATTTTTTTGGAGAAAGTTATTGGTAAGCTGTGAATTCAACTCTGGAGGATAGGAGATGTCTACCCCTTACCTCAGACTGGGGAGAGACTTCAACAGGACCTCATGGAGACCTCAATATTTGTCCCCTACAGTTTGAAGGGCATGTGGATTGGTGTCTGACTCATGCACAAGATACCTAAATGCCAAGTGATTGGTTAGTTCCATTTATGGTAGAGCAAAAGGAAGATTGCTAAGTTAAGAATTACCAATTCCCAGCATACACTGGGGTTCCTATGTGTGAGTGGTTTCTTTGGACTAGATGTGGGCATTCTGGAAGAGGGAATCAGAATGGGTCATATCCAAGAAGACCATCTGGATAGGGTCAACAGATCTCAAAAACTGGACAGACCACTGCCTTTCTTAGCCAGAACAGAGATGTTTTGCCCTATTAAAACAACTGCAGCAGGGAGAGTCTACACAGAACCAAGGGAAGCTTTCACAATGAAGTCGCTTTAATCCCACGTCCCCAAGTTCAGAGAGCAGGAATGCTAGACTAACACTATGGTATTTATTAAGGAAGAACTTTCCTATCCTTCCCTCCATCCCAGTGCTCCAAACCCAGAGGAGTCAGAACCCGATATTACCAAACAGGATGGAGAAGCAGAAAGCGAGGTGGTGAAACAGACAGGAGACCACGACAGGGAAAGGGATAGTTCCTGTCTCTGGGAGCCCTGAGCTTGGAGCTCGAGGAGAGAAACTTTAAATAAAGTTTAGAATATTAAATATTACATGGCTTGGAGATCTAAATTATTAAATTGAATCTGTGATTTTACCTAAAAAGTACTATAGGACATATTATTATCCAAGAGTGTCCAGAAAAGTCACGAGGCCTGCCTGAACATGTATCAATGGGCAAGGAAAAAACTTGCTACATAGAGTGGACGTAAGGGGATTTAAAGAAAATTTGTTTTATAATTACATTTAACAAATTGTGCTTAGTCAACTATGCAGCTACATATGTGACAATCTCTGCACTGAGCACACGTACACATGGAATTCTGCTCACTTCTATTCACAATGTAAAAGGTGGCACAAAGAGCTTCAGGGTCTGAGCTCTGGAGCCAATTTGCCTGAGTGTGCCTCAGTTTCTTTATCTGTAAAACAGACGTAATAACAGTGTATACTTCTTAGTGCTGGTGGGAGGATTACATGAAGCAACAAGTGGAAGCATTTAATGCAGTGCATAGTAAGCACTCCACAAATGGTATTTGCCATGATACTTGTCGTTATCATGATTAACAGTAAAAGGTTCTTTTGGACCCACCTTACCTGCAAAGAACAGCCAGAGCAGGAAGCTCACCACTATCATGTTTTATCTAACCTTCTAACCACTTGCGAATCAACAGACCCAAATACTGCCACTGCCACCCCTCCCAACCAAGACGGTAGTAAGTCCAGCCACAAAAAAATAAAAATAAGAATACTAACTGCTAATGTTTACTGCGTGCCTGCTATCACCACACGTTGTACTCTGGGCTCTGCACACATTCTCTCATTCATTCCTTCCCCACCCCTGGAGGTGGCTACTCTTATTATTGCATTTTCTTCTTGAGAAACGAAGACTTAGAAAGGTTAAGAACCTTGTCCATGGTAACAACTGTGTGTGGTTGATCCAGGATAAATGGTTATTGTCAACATTTTCGTCAATCTATGGTAATCAAAAAATTATTTTGCTAATGAAAACTAGTTTCTTTTTGGGGCCAAATATGTAATATGCTACATGTTCATAGAGATTTCACTAAAGACTACTAGTAACTCAAAATAAAGCAATGCAACTTTTATGAAGAAGTAATCCTTCTTTAGTCATATCAAATAAGTATCTTTAGAATATATTGGACATGATGAAGCAAAATCAAACAGACTGCCCTTTAATTTCAAGTGAAAGGTTTTCATGTTAGAGCACATACAAAACCAAACAGTAATTAAACACATATTGTAACTGAACGGTTCACTATTTAATGGGTGTGAATAAGAAGAGGTAGCAATTTAAATGAAGTTAAAGCACAATATCCAATCAGGTAAACCCTTCTAAAAAGTCATTTTTCACTTCATGCCTTCTTTTAACTTCTCTTAGCCTCAGGTCCCTGATATTTAAAATGGGGATTATTTAAATGAAAGTATATATATACATATAAAAGGAAAGTATTATGTACATATAGAGGAATTAAAGTATGTATATATATATATATAAGAACTACTTTTTTAGCTGTAAAAGGCTGTAAAATGTTAGTATTTGTTTGTTATGAGATACTACTGTATTTTAATATACAGAATATCATCAAAAATTTAAATATAAATATTTAGCTGCCCAAATGTATACAATGCTTGAGATACAGAAGGTGCTTCAAAATGTTAATAAATGTAGATGCTCTTAGTTCCTTACTAACGGCACGAACACATCTAGCATTCAGAAATGAGGTGAACAGTGACCTCATACATTTGTTATTATGATAACGAACTCTACCTAGAGCCTCTGTAGTTTAAGGAAACACAGGAGAGAGAAGCTTACAAAGACACACAATACATACAACGGTTCTGAATCTGGAATTCAAACTTGTGTTACTGTTTTTGTAGCTTTTATCTTCTGTGAGCACATTGGCAAATGTACAACTACAACCATGAAAAGTGACATTAAAAATAATACCTTGCAATAATTAGGTGAAGGATTATTGACATGCTCAAATATTATGGTGTTTATGTCTTGAGTATGAGATGGAGAAACCTATTCATTAGAATGAGATAGATAAAAGTGCCATCACTAATAATGTATAATGTATTCATCATTCCATTGCTATTAAGTATCTACTATGTGCCAGGTACTAAATTAAGTGCTGGATAAAAGAGTGGCCCCTTTGAGGAGTTCTCAATTAGTTAGGAACACACACTATCAACCAGCACGTAGGAAAGAGTAGATATCTGCTGGGAATGGGTAAGTTCTGAAGGCTAGGAACCCATGAGAGGGATTTTTTGGAAGAGGTCCCTGTGCAAAGTGATGTCAAAGCTGAGCCTTGGATGGTGGGGGAGGGGCGCTGTACTGGGAGAACATGTACGATGGCGAAGGTTCAGGGAGCTGGACAGCATGAAGAATTCAGTGACCTGGGCGAGTGCGAGTGGGGAGGGGCAGGCAGAAGAGGTAACCAGGGACAGATTATAAAATGCCTTAGGTGCTATGACTCCTCAGGAAACACTTTAAGAATCCTGAATAAAAGTATTTCCCTGTTCGTCAAACATATTCCTTTCTTGCCTGCTATTATTATTAACAATAGCTAGTTGCTTTTTTAAAAACTTCAAAATTTAATCAAAAAGCAAGAGTAAGACCTAAAAGAAGCCATTCTAAATCCTTTTCTAATCAACAATAAAGAGATCGTTAAAACTGCATCTTAGGCTTCCCTGGTGGCGCAGTGCTTGAGAGTCCGCCTGCCGATGCAGGGGACACCGGTTCGTGCCCCGGTCCGGGAAGATCCCCCATGCCGCGGAGCGGCTGGGCCTGTGAGCCATGGCCGCTGAGCCTGCGCGTCTGGAGCCTGTGCTCCGCAACGGGAGAGGCCACAAAAAACTGCACCTCTCCACTTTTGGCAATGTACATTATGATTTGCGAGCTTGGAAAATGGTACTGATTTCACCTTCTCTTAGAAAGAATGGACAGCAGAAAGGAGCCTTTTCCTTTGGCCTTATACTAGTGTGCCTTTATAAAGATTTTATACTGTGTCCATGAACACCAGGAACTCATGGAAAAATTAATGTTCCTGAAGCCAAATCATGGACTTTTAGAAACATCTCAACAGTTTCAATTTATTAATAGACAATGATTTCCTAAGTGCAGAACAAGCACCTATATTCTCCCTGCCTAATAAATGGCTCAGGCATCTGGTATAAGAGTTGTTAAATGGAAAGGAGAAACACTCGAGTACAATGGACTCCAAATCTTTGATACCTTATCAATTAAGATTGGATTTGCATGCAAGAAACAGAGCCCCCAGCCCCCAAAACAGTGGTTTAAACAAGATACAAGTTGTAATTATGCTGGTGGGTGCTAGTATGACAGCTCTACAGGGTTATCAGGGTTTAATCTCCTTCCATCTTAATTTTCTACTATGGTAGGTGTTATTCCCCTCATAGCCACCTCATAGTCCAAACTAGCTGCTGAGATGCCAGGCATCACGTCTGGAGTTTAAGATGTAAGAGGGAGGAAGAAGGTGAGAAATGGCATGCCTTCTCCCTTTCAAGGCACCCTCTGGGAAGTTGTACACAGTTCTGCTGAAATTTTATTTGCCAAAATTTAGTCATGAGGCTCCAGCTAACTACAAAGAGAGTCCAGGGAGTGCGATTTTTTAGACATGTGGCAAAGTGCCGAACTGAAAAAATGTCTTTTTCTAAGTAAGGAGGAAGGAAGGAAGGATAGATGGATTTTGGAAGGCAATTTTCAATCTCTGCCATAAGTACACACTCATGAGTTTAAAAATGTGAGCATTTAACCCCAATATATGTTTATTTATAAATTATATACACACTCTATTATACTATTAGTTTATAGAATTTATAAAATCTGGACAAAGAATTTTGTTAAAAACTAAAATTAAAAATATAAATAAATTTTCCTATACTGTCTTTTAAACCTCAGGGGATTGTAATGTATACATCACTTTAAAGACTACTGCTCTACAAAGTAATCAGTAAAAACACTTAGATTCTACTTCTTCAGATTGTCAAGGAAATAGTCACGGAATCTACAAAATCTATATGGATATGAGCTATTCCCCAGTTTATTGAGGAAAAGCCTATCTCCACTGAGAAAAGTGACCACTCAGACAGCTGGGCTAATTCTGAGCATTGGCAAGACTAGAAAAAAGCCTAAGCATCACTGCAAGAATCAGAACGTTAGCATGAAAAACGCCAGTCCTATAGAACAATGTGGAAAGCAGAAACAATATAAATTACTAGGTGTTAGTACATGAAGACTTTGAGGTTATTTTTGTATATTTCTCTAAATGGGGACTTGTTTCTAAAAATGCAATTATACCAATGCTTTTGGAAAGTACAATGGCAGTATGTATCCAAAAGCCTTACAAATGTTTTTACTTCATGAATAAAATTCTAAAAATTAATCCTAGGGTAAGAATCTGAGATGTGGTGATATATTTATAATGCATTTATAAATAAAGATGTGCATTGAAAACCAATGTATAATACAATATGATAATTAGAAACAGCTTATAAACCCAAAAATAGGCAAAAATAGTTAAGTGAATTATGATATAGCCATACAATGAAACATTCTGCAAGTACTAAAAATTGTACTTTCAAAGACTATTTTATGACATAAAAAATACATGATATAATATTAACTGGGGAAAGAAAGTTATCTTGAAAGAAAATGTAAGTATGTAGATTCTCATAGTTAATAAATATTAAAAAGAAACCTATAGGTTTATAGTGCTAGGCAATGGAGAGACACATGGCTTCTGGGTCGGAGAAGGGGTAGTTTAAAGGACATTTAGAGAGTCAATTTTACTTCACGTGGCAGGAAATGTCTAAATTATAATTTAGATAGTAATCATTCATATTGTAGTAACAGTGTATTATCAAATAATGCATTTGACTCTGAATATGCAGAAGCCATACCTATATTATTTCAAGGTAACTTTCAGAGCATTAAGTAAAAGTTCATCAAAATAAGGTATGCTATTTATTTAAACTGTTATATTAAACAACAGCCATTATGCTAAACTTCAGATCAGAGCAAACCTTTTGCAGCTAAGATTCAGCTCCAAGAAAGTAATGGTTTTACTTAGAAAAACTGCTAGGACCAAACTATATCAGCATAAATATATCATTAATATAAAAACTTTTCAATAGCTAAACACTACAAGGATTACCTGGTTTAAGTTTCCAAGTGAAAATTCAATCTGAAATGATATTGCCAAAAATCTGTGGTCTAAAGGATTTTTTTTTTTTCTAACATCTACAAAGAGAGTGTACAGTTATAGCTTCTACTCACTGATCTGGGCCTTCAGAAACACATCAATACATGCAGTACATAAGAAGCAGCTGTAAGAGATATTTTTGTCAATACAAAGCAAGGTCACTGCATTATAGGAAGACTCAGCACTGTTTATTTCACTTCCAAAAGGGATTGTTCAAGGGCAGATTCTAAAAGAATAATTCTGAAGAACACTGAAACCCCTGGAAGAACAGACAACTTTGGAGAAAACTCAGAATATCTATTGGGATATTTTTGGATTATGTTACAAATTAAAGCAAAGAGTGTATTTTAAAATATATATGTTTTGCATATATCTTCACATAACTAAAAGTCCTTATTTCACAATAGAAAGAAATATAAATACCATAAAGAAAACAATAAATCAGTGGCAATTATAGTGATTCATTCTGGAAAATTTAAGATAACACAAAATAAGGAAAACTTGCAACTAAATGCTGACCAAAACATTAATTCAATTTAATGAGGTTCTGCCCCACATTAGATACCTCGCTGGTTGCTGAGATACACTGTTAATGCTTCTTTAATACTGTGCTTTCTCTCTACAGAGCATATTACTAATAGGGAATAGGGCCCGTCTAGGGTAAGGCCACTTAGGCATTTACCTCGGGCACCAAATTTAAGGGTCATAAAAAACCCTTAACACGATACTTTAATGAAATATTAAAAAATAAAACTAATGCAAGAAGTGCATGATAAAAATATCCAAATTTTAATATAGATAAGACCTGTCAGAAAGCATGTACCAAACACTACTTATTTCAAGTGGAAATGATAAAAAAAAAAATTGCATGTCGGGCTTCCCTGGTGGCGCAGTGGTTGAGAGTCCGCCTGCTGATGCAGGGGACACGGGTTCGTGCCCCGGTCCGGGAAGATCCCACATGCCGCAGAGTGGCTGGGCCCATGAGCCATGGCTGCTGAGCCTGCGCGTCTGGAGCCTGTGCTCCACAACGGGAGAGGCCACAACAGTAAGAGGCCCGTGTACCGTAAAAAAAAAAAAAAAAAAAAAAAAAATTGCATGTCAAAAAATGCTTTTAGGTACTAACTTCCAGTTATAAAATAAATGTCATGGGGACATAATATATAGCAAGGTGACTATCATTAATAATAGTATAATTCATATTTGAAAGTTGATAAGAGAGTAGACCTTAAAAGTTCTCATCACAAGAAAAACGTTGCACCTATGTATGGTGACAAATGTTAGCTAGACTTACTGTGGTGATCATTTTACAATATACACAAATGTAAACATTGTGTATACTGTTGTGTATACACAAAATAGTATACACGATGTAAACATCAAGTCAGTATGTTGTATACTTGAAACTAATATATGTAATATAATATTATATGTCAACTATATTGCAATTAAAAAAGAATTTAAAATTATAGGAAAAACGTTCTTAAAATGAAGAGAAGATAAACCTTTTTCATAGAATGTCTTTAAGACTTTAGGATCCTCACATAATTCTCTCTCGAGAACATCAAGATAAAACACCATCCAGAATATTTCAGCTTTGTCCCTCATTAAGGGACAGAAAGGAAACCATGTGTAAGATAAGGCGAGTCTTCAGAAGAAAGCCATTATGGAAAAATTACACATTGGTATTTACAAAGCAAATCTCATTATTTATGATGGATGGTTACAGAAAGAGAAAATTTTTTTAGAAATCATTATGATACTCCTTTAGAAACATGCATTTAATACTTGGCTAACCTTTTTTTCATTGTCTAGACATTTCAACTTATTTCCCCACGCTTTTCACAAACAATCTTTTTGAAAGCCAACATTCAAGACACTCTGAGAGGCCTTGAGGAAATAAGATGAAATATACACAAGAAACAAAAGTAAGAACACTGACTAGAAAAAAGAATAGCCCTGATAACCAGCCAGTGCTCCAGGAAATTTTCTCTGGAACCCTGAAACAAGATCTAGCTGTAACATAATATGTTATAATAAGGTAAAGAACGTAACAGCAGAGCTATGACATATCAAATTAAAAACTAGGAAACTGATATTTAGTGAACTAAGGACTAGTTCGTTTAAACCTGTACTATATTCTGTGAATGAAAATGGTCACTTCCAAATAATTCAGTGATTACATGTAACATTTAAATACTTCATTTATATTAAATGTTGGAAGATTTTTAAAAGTAAATTAATACTATTTTAAAATAAATGAATATATGAATATGACTTCAGAAGATTATACATATCCAAAAAATTGATTAACCTGAGTCGCTCTATTCCACTCTAGATTCTCATCTGATAAATTCTCATCTCCTTGATGAGGTAAGATTATTGAAATTGCTAATTCCTAATTCCCACATCAAATTTTCTCAATCAGTATCTCTAGGGTTAGGACACGAGAAACTACACTTTTAAGCAGCACCCCTGGCAATGCTTATACATCCAAGTTTGAGAACCATTGCTGAGGGTAGAGTTTTAATTTGGATTTTTAAAAATAGGCATGATGGAAATAGTACATGGGACAAATTCTGAGGTTTAGTACTATAGAAATGGTCAGCTACAAAGCATTTTTATAGGATTTAAGATCTCTTCCTCTAATTCAGTCGAACTGAGGTTGACTGAAGGTAATTACAATAGCTTGCTTAGGTAATTACAATAGCATAATTGGCCATTATTGCAGGGAAAAAAAAAAACCCTAAAAAGTGTGTTCCAATGCTTCACTGTCTCGGTCTTGGAATGTCTAAGTAAAGATTACAGTGTTTTGGACGTTTTTTTTTTTTTAATGTGTCAGTGTCATACATTATGAAAGCTTATGATTACTAACTTGTTCACTATTTATATATAAAATAATTTTATTTATATTTTTAAATCTTGGTTTCAATTCTGTTAAAAAACAGAAAATGACTGGGACACTCACTGTTAATGTTGCTATTGTTTTCAAATCTAATATTTCAAAATCTTTGGACCCTCAGCCCTCCATTGCCATGGCAGCATGGTTGTTTTAGCAGCATGAAGATCCTCTGATACACACTTTGCCAACACTTGAGGGAGGCAGTGGTGGAGGCCGGCGGACCCACCTTTAGCCAGTCAAGGCGGAAAGCCCCACTGCGAAGAGATGTGTAGGAGAGAAGGGACAGCTTGTCTAAAGAGGCTGGTAGTGCATGTATGTCTATGCCACTCTCTCACTTCGTCCCAGCTGACCCTTCCCCCTCCCCGTGTCCTCAAGTCCATTCTCTATGTCTGCGTCTTTATTCCTGTCCTGCCCCTAGGATTTTCAGAACTATTTTTTTTTTTTTAGATTCTATATGTGAAAAAAAAAAAAAAAGAATTAACAAGATATCCTGAATAAACAACGTAAAAAAAAAAAAAAAGAAGAGGCTGGGCTGAGAATACATCCCCATCCATCAGTGGGAAACAGAAGCAGAACCAAATCTGAAGCAAATCAAGCATCATAGATTATAGACTACTAATGCTAGAATGGATTTAAGGGAACATATAAATAAGGCCCTTCATTTTACCAATGAGAAAGTAAAAGCAGGGAGCAGTTAAGGATATTGTTAGATCCTTTAAAAGAGAAGATCCTTTAAAAGAGAAGATCTTATGGATCACCACAGTAACACTGTTTATTATGGTCTCCATGAAGTCTCTTTAACTCATAATGGAATATGTAAGCTTTCCCTCCATAGTAATTATACTCTATGGGCAATGCTTGATCAATCTTGGGAAAGTTGAAGGTAAAGGGATGAAAGAAAAGACTGCAAATGTTCCCTAAACGGATCACTTTTTTTCTAAATCAAGTTACGTTTTAAATCTCCGCGAATCTTTCTACCTCAAATAGTCTACTTAAGGAGTCAAATTAGCTTTCAAACTACCTACTCAAATAAAAGACTACTCAAAAAGATCTTACATGTTAGAAAAGGAATAGGAGGTATTATAAATGGTCCATGATGGCTTCCCTCAATCAGAATACTTTTTTTCATTTGCTAATTCATAACCAAAAAGCTGAGATTCAGTTTATTTTCATTACTGACCCCTGCAAATGGGCACTTGCCATCTGACATTTAACTCTTATGACAAGATCCCACACAATGTTATAATGGAACAATATATGAAGAAGCCCATGCTTCAGTGAAATATGGAATCCTAAACTATCAGAGCAACGTCAAGATATCTTAATTTTCTAACAACCATACACAGGAATCATAACTTATTCATGACTGATGGCCCTTAAATGGACATGCATACTGGGACATACCAAAGACATGTGATAGCACATCATGTCTGATTTTTCAAAGAACAGCCAAAGGGAAATGGCCACAGAGGTGAGAACCTTTTGTTTGAAAGTTTATTTTTGTGTGTCAGTGTGTGTGTGTGTGTGTGTGTGTGTGTGTGTGTAGTTAGGGAAACAAGAAGAGAGATGAAATAGAAGAGCATGTGAGCAATAGAAGAAAATCGTGTCTGAACATCACTATAATGAATAGTTCTTATTCAGGAGAGTTCAGTCACTTTACAATGAATGTGGAGAGACATATGGAGGCCCAGCCATCCCTACTTCCTGTCATAAAGGCTCTGGAGTGCCATCCAAGCTTCCCAGTAGACTGGTATTGAGTTTCTTTCTACAAAATTTGGTGCATAGAATAAAACCACCATCACATGTATTACAGTATCAGGGAAATTTTTCCAGCTACCTTTTTTCCAAACCTTCTCCAAGCTTACACATTCCTGTCAAGTAATGTATCTCTTTTTGAAGCCTGTCTTTAAAAATGGGGTCAAAGGGTAAAAGATATCAACAGAAAAATAATATAATGATTTTCCAGTTCTTTTTGTATATTTTACTATGTTTTAAATAATCATAATTCAGTTAATATAATCAGTGAATATCACTGCTACTCTAAGATGAATAATATCTTATTTCAGAGATGACTAGGGTTAGCTACACTGTGTTTGTTCAGAAAGTTCAGATTTAATAGCCTGTAGATACAGTTTTTCCATCTTCGAACTGCACTTTTTGTAGAAATCTGTCAGCTTTACTCAGCAGCTATCTCTACCCAAAGGCATATCTATTCTGGATTAAATGTCAGTCCTCCCTTCTCTTCTCCCTGCTTTTCTATGGGTACAGAAATAGTTTATAGAAAGTGAAAAGTTATTTTTGGATCTAGTGATATTAACTTGGATTTTGAATTTTGGTAATTCAGTTTAGGATCCTTTTCAGTGTACACATCTGCTACTGCTCAGTATAAAGCTAATAATAATCAAGCTCTTAAAATAATGTGTTATAAAAACTAATATATCTCTAAAAAAAACTAATATACGAAAGGAAATTTTCATGGTACCATAACATATTTGCAATAAGAGCCTTTTGCTGGTAATTGGAAGATTCGGCTTCATTTCACTGTTTAATTACCCACAAAACTGTTTATTGCCCTATATATTCCTCCAACAAGAATATAATCCTTTTAATGGGCCCCTCAGAAAACCAGGGAACATGGCATGGTTATAGCACATGCTATTCTTTTCAAATATGAGAGCCAAAGTTTAATCTGACTTTCAGGCTCTGACAATACTTTCTAAAATTAGTATATATCTGAACTAAAAGGAGTTATTATTTGAAGCAGAATGACATAGCTATGGGGTTAAGACATAAATAATAATTGCAGCATAAACTATGTGTCTAAAATATAAACTTTTAATTAAATATGACTGATACTCAGTTTAGTCTTTACAACTATACTTTTATAAACTCTTGAAATATTTTGTTCCTAAGTGTGATTAAATATTGTGTACTTGTATATATACATTTGAAGAGATACTGTATTTTCTTTTTGAAGCTTATAAACAAATTTGACAGTTATAAACTACTAATTTTTTGTTTAAAAGGTAACTTTTTCACAGTCATTAAGAAAAAAATAAAATTAGCTTCCTTTAGTACTTTCTAGGCAAAAATCATTACAGAGTAGTTAATCGTTACTTAGAATATTGTTTAAAAGACTTTAAGACTTAAGTATTTCAAATTATGATTGTGTAGTTCTAGACCTGTGGTTTAAATTTATGCACACATGCACACATATGAACATTGTGTAATAGCGAAAATGGAAATGTAGCATCTGTTTGTCTCATTTATTTAGCACTTACTGTGTGCTGGTCACTGTGCTGGACATGGGGCTACACATATAAAAAGATGTCTCTTCTCCAAAGGAACCTAGAATCTAGTGGAGAGCCAGATATCTAAACCAACTGTCACAATGTGAGATGCAAAGCTGTAATGGGCTCATTACAGTGTGCAGGGGGCACAGAGGGAAGGAGGTGGGTTTAAAGAAGAAGCAGAAATTTGCTGGGTTGGATACACTGGGGAAAGTATTCTCTGAAGGAGGAACAACACTGGGTGCTAAGGCAGGGAGAGGCATTAGAGACCATGGAAAAGATTTGGCTGGATAAGTACAAGTCACTCATTAAAGTATCATACATTGGCAAGACATCGAGGAAGATAATACATGGGAGGATTCTACTCGCCATCTAAAGAACCTCAGGTTTTACGTTATAGGTGAAGAGAAGCTACTGAAAAAATAACAGAAGAGACATGGTAAGATCTACATGTAAGAAGCCTGCATTAGCAGCATTGTGAATGACAGATTTAACAGCATGGTTAAAGGCAAGAAGGCTACTTAGGGGACCACTGTCAAAATGAATTAGGGTAACAGATGTGAAGATGAGAAGGAGACTCAGATATGAGAGGTATTTAGGAGGTGAAAAACAATAGGCTGTTGGGCTAATTAGATGGTAAATGAGGAAGAGGGAGAAGTCAGCAGAGACTCCTAGGTTTCTGGCAGGGATCATGAGGGATGAAGATGCTGTTCTCAGAGGCAAAGCAGGAAGAGCAGGCTGGTGGCTGGAGTGGGAGAAGGGAGATACAGCGACATCCGTTCTGAGTGGGTTTGCTATCCCTATGAGACTTACAAGTAATGATATGTAGTAGGCAGTTGGACTGTAGCATACACATTTTGAAGCCCAGGTGGAAGATATAGGCTGGAGATCGTGTTTGTGCCTCATCTACTTTAAGTGCTATTTTGATTCACTGGCTACAGATGAGTTTGCTGCGAAGTGTGTATAATGAGAGAAGACGTAGGCCAAGCACGGAACTCTGAGAAACAATCATTCTAGGATAGGCAGACCACAAAGAATAAATATTAGCTAAGTTCATAACATGGAAATAATCCTTAGAAAACTTAAAAATTATACTCATGCACACATTTCTATTCTAAATGCCAACTGTTAATTTAAGTTAGAGGTCTTGTTTTGATTACTTCCTCTATATAAGAAATTATTAAGGCAGATGATCTTAAATACTGAGAATTTTAAAAATTATCCTTTCCAATGAGAGATACTGGCCTGCACTCAGCTTTGGGTTTTGACTTATGAAGAGAAGGGCTATGGAAAGGGAACCAAGCTAAATCAATAAGTGTGATGATCCCTTTCTGTGGCCTTTCTTCTTCCCTGTTCCAGGAGAATTGCATATATTTACACATATTTATTGCATTTACTATGTACCAGGGAGTGTTTAACACATATATGCAGCATGTAACTAAATAGATTAAAATCTCTGCCTGGGGGCTCAAATTCAAGTGAGGCAGAGGGATAATAAACTAAACAAATCAGTTAAATTATATAGCATGTGAGACTGAGACAGGTGTAGTGGAGAAAACAAAGTAGAGAAGAGGAATAAGGAATTCCGTGCTGGGGAAAGGGTTGAAATCAAGGCTGGCTTCATGGGTGCGCAGCCTATGCAGTCACACAGGGCCCCAAGATCAGAAGGGCTCCATGTTGGGTGCAATGCTTCACTCCCACTGTCTTGAACTTCTTAATTTTTAAACAAGTGGCCCCTTAAATGATACACTTGGTCCTGGTTGTAATTTTCAATATGGTGGATGAGGAAGCCCCTTGTGAGTGTTATCTTTCCTTTGGCTCATCAGATATATTCTCCACCTTTCTTTGAACTCTTCTGTCCCAGGAGGCTGACCACATGGACTGTATCAGGGACCTCCTTTGCCCTGTGGCTGAAGATTTGGTTCCAATGATAGGGCACCCAAGCAGGAGTTCAAGAGGTCACTGCTTCTCTCAAGATATCCTGGCTACCCACTTCTCTTGTCCTAGGTGCTACAACTACAACTGCTTCTACTCCTTGTCCATCTAAGGCCCATCTGCTTACCAGGCCTGGCATATACATATGCCTCCTGGTCTACCTACTCCCTGCCCATACTTTCATTAGACCTTTCTTAAACTTTTCTCATTTGAGTATGCCATGTGTGTCCTGCCAGTACTCAGGTTGAAAAACACCTCGTTAAGAAGGTGACACTTGAGTAGATTCTGGTGAGAGGTGAGGGGGAAGCAATGTGGCTATCCGGAGAAGACAATTCTAAGCATTGGAAACAGCCAGGATTCTAAGGGAGGGGTTACCTGGTGAATCAGAAAGGGTCTGCAAACCACAGCCTGTACACAAATCCAGCTGCTGCCTATTATTGTAAACAAAGTGTAATTGGAACAAAGCCACATCCATTCATGTGTGCATTGTTTATGGCTATTTTCATGTTACAATGTCAGAGTTCAGTAGTTGTGACAGAAACCACATACCCACAAAGCCTGAATTATGTACTATATTTTCCATTACAGATAGTTTGCTAATCCCTAAATCAGGGGAACAGGAAGGAGGCCAGAGAGAGTGGAGTTTAGTGTGTGAGGGGGAGAGTTATAGAAGACAATGCCACAGAGGAAATAGGAGGGCAGATGATTTGGGGCCTTATGAGCCTTATGGAACGTTTTGAGGCAAGAACTTAAATTTTACCAAGATAACTATGGTTATTGCCTTAAAAGTAGTCTTAAGCAAGGATAAAAGCTGAGAGATGGGGCAGGGGGAGGGGACACCACTGCAATAAGCCAGGAATCAAGTGACGATAGCTTAGTAGCAGCAGAGCTGCTGAGAAGTGGTCAGAGTCCACCACAGTCATGACAGAGCCAAATTAATTTGCTGATGGATTGAATGTAGAGTGTGAGAAAAAGGAGCTGAGCCACCATTTTCTTTCATGAGGAACTGTAAGTGTGGAGCTCTCGTGAATTGAGGTGGGGAAGTTGGTGGAAGGGGAGAGGGATATAGGGTTAGGGGTGGGAGTCAGAGTGGCTTAGCTCATGAGGTCAGACATTATGAGCTTTAAAGTTTGATTAAACATCCAAGTAGCTGTGAGATAGGAGGAAAATGTGTTGTCCTCCTATCTCATAGGAGAGGTAAGGAAGAAAATGTTTCAAGAAGGAAGGAAGGTGGCTCTACTAGAGCAGGAGACGGCTCTACTGCATTGGCCTTTTACTGCTCAGTGCAGCTGCAGGTCCATGACGATGAGGTTGAAGAAGGGACCACTGAAGTCAACAACTTGGAGGTCACTGATGACCTTCACAGGAGCAGTTTCTGTGGAGTGCTGTGGGTGAAAAGCCTGATGGGAGTGGGCTTAAGAGAGAATAAGAGGAGAGGAAACACAGACCAGGAGTACAGACCACTCTCAGTTTGGCAGTGACAAAAATGAGAAAAATTGCTAGAGTTAATCTCTGTACTCAGCCTCTTTTTTTTTTTTTTAACAATGGAATCAAAACCAGCACGTTGGTATGCTGTTAGGAAAGATCTTATAGACAGGAAAATATTGGTGATGAAGGAGAGGGGGAAAGAATTGCTTAAGCTATGTCCTTGTAGGTGAAAGGGGATGAGATCTAGTAAGTAAGCACCAGCCTTAGCGACCTGCAGGGAGACATCTCAGGGCATGTGACACTGTGCTATTTAGTAAATACTCAGTCAATCAATATTGACTTTCAGTCTTCCTACAATTAAACCTTCTAATACTTTGTGAACAGTTAGGGCATTAGTATATAACCAAGAGCTTCAAGTTCAATTCACGGTTTTGTCACTGATGAGCTCTGAGACCCCCCCCCAAACAAGACATCCAACCTTTTCTTGACTTAGTTTGCTTTTAATTATGAAATACAGTATCTACTGGTCATTGTAGTGCCTGGCAAATTAATAAGTTATCTAAGTAAGCCTAGCCAGGCACCAAATCTCTCTGATTCTTGCTCCTGTAGAACTCCAGATAGAGAGAAAAAAAAAAAAAAAGAAAGAAAGGTACTTGTAGACTTCAATGTCTACCTAGCAATAGCCACGTACAGGTCTTTTCATAGTGCATCATTCCCACTTGTATATCTTAAATTTCCTCCAAATGAAAGATATTTACTCTCCATGTCTTAACACCCTCTACAATTAAGTTTAATTTCTGCGAAGACTTATCTTTTATATAAACAACATACGTTTACAACCTTCTAGTTGCCATTATTTCCACAAGGCTCTCACATGCTGAGCTGGACTACAGATTCTAAACATACCCTGTTCATCCTTGGAGATACAGCTTAAGTATCACCACCACAGGGAGGCATTCCTAGGTCCCCTTGAGGAGACTATCTCCTTCTCTGTCCCCACTGCACTCTGTTTACACCTGTGCTATGACACTGACCAGGCTGTAATCTGTTGACATTTCTGTCTCCTCTTCCAGATTATAAGCACCTTATCCTATTCTTCCCTGAGTTGTCAGTGGCTGGCACAGAGCAGATAGGAGATAAATATTTGCTGAATGAATGAATTTCAATGTATACATTTCCGAATGGAGGCTGATCAAATAACATGGCATGATACACAAGGAAGGAAATGGAGTAAATGGGTCCTAAGATAGGAGACTTGTGTAAATGTTCACAAAAAAGGGAGACTCGTGGTACATACACTTACCAGTTCAGAGTGTGTTATGAAAAGACTCTAGTTTTCAAGGACTGCTTTGGTAAAGAGTCAGGAGACATTTTCTTGACTCAATATTAAAAAACAGATTTCTGACCTGTTCTACTTCCTCTCTTGGTAACTATGTTAAACAGACTTAGGGGTTTATTTCCTTAAGAAAATACACAAATGCCTTTGACCACCTTTTATTTTAGGAGAATATTGACAGCAATGAACTATTGAAGCCATAGCTCTAATACTCTCAAATAAGAAAGGATATAAATAAATTGAGTTTTCATAATGTGAATTTTCAGCATTGAACTTCCTGGCAGAAGGAAAGTTGACTTATCACTATTAGATTCACTCTTTCCCAGCCTAGTTACTCTCTTTGCCTTGCTGTGAGCTTTCTGTCTTCAAATTCTCCATTAGGCTTTTTAATAGACAATCTGCTTCAGCATTTTCTGAAGGAAAAAAAAAAAGCTTCAT
The DNA here is from genome assembly GCF_949752795.1 of Hyperoodon ampullatus. NCBI lineage: Eukaryota > Metazoa > Chordata > Mammalia > Artiodactyla > Ziphiidae > Hyperoodon > Hyperoodon ampullatus. The sequence continues at coordinate 70,434,602 of NC_136922.1, forward strand.
TTCCCCCACAAAATGGCAGTTAAACCTTCCATTTAATATGAAATCAAGTGGAGACATCTGTGCTTTGTCATCAAATAAGCAAACAGTTTTATTTTTCTCATTATTATCTATTTATCAGCCTTGGGGTAAGAATTCACTTGCCTTTGTGCCACCTTGAGAATTCAGTCTTAATTCCCCCACGTCCAGGCCTAAGATAGATTCATTACCTTTCTGTTAGTGTTTATCTGCATCTGCCTCAGACGCATGCTGTTTATATCCAGTATTGAACCACCCTTCACATTAAGTTTAAATTGGAAACATTTTTTTCCCAGTGAAGATAATCTATATCCCACTAGTCTCCAGGAAATATAATTATTCAGCAATAGATGAAAATGTTTCAGAGCCATGAAGGGTTTTGAAGCTGATGTCTTCCATTTACAGAGACTTGTGGAGGTAAATACACTGAAGGTCAGAAATGAAATGCCCACACTGATCACTAAGAAGTCGGAGGCTCTCATCTACTACTTACTGCTTTCAACTTATTGAAAAAAAAAAAAAAAAAAAAGAGCTTTTGTTGTCCCCATCTCCCAGGAGGGCAACTCCTGGGAAGGAATTAAGTGTCTAGAAGATACCAGACCACAATGAAAGGGAGAAAAGAAAGCTCTGGTTTTGTTTTCCTCCGAACACACCACAGAATTGGTTTTCTGTGTGCACTTTATTTTTGTTCTGTGACATGATAATTTGAAAATCTCTCACCGCACTCCGTACCTCGGAAATCTGCAAAGGTCTGTTGACTACTGTAACAGCTCTGACTAAACACCCATTTCTTAGGACAAGTGTAGAACACTGCATATGGTAATAGCAATCAGTGCCTCACAAGCGTCACACAGACCCCAGAGGAATTCTGGGCCCAACAAACCATAGCAGCCAGACCCGTAAGACAAACCAGATTTCTATGTTACATAAATGGGCCTACTGGGGTGAAGGAAAAAGTGACAGCAAATATCGCAATGCAGTAATAGCAAGGAAATTAGCAAATTAAGAGCATTTGCTGGTGGATCATGGAGAAGGCGAGCTGTTGGTTGCATCAGAACAGCGCTCTCTGGACAGCTGAGACTCTAAGGTAGTCCACTGTTCAGCCAATCAGATTTTAAATTGTTGGTTTCTGCAAATACCTCTAACAATGTGAGACTCCAGATTAAGTGGTTTCTCCATCTGTGGAATACTAGCACTCCACCAGAGAAACAAGAGACTGCTTCATAGAAATCATGATATCTGGAGGATGGAGATGGTTAAAAAAAAAAAATAGAAAGAAAGGAAAAGGAAAAAAAGGAAAGTATAGCCATTCCTCTTTATCTACCTCACATCAAGCCCTGCTGAATAAGTACAGCATGAAGCTTTCCATTGATCGGTGATGCCATTTCCATGACAGAAAAATGTTGAACTCTCCACCTAGATTGAGATATAGAATTAGACCCATCTACACTAGTTATAAGAAATCAAGAACAATATAATAGAATCCTTCAAAATGATCTCCAAAATTCAACATATTCTACTGGGAGATCCATATTGCCGTAAAGCTGAAGTAGATATGCATCCACTTAGTACCTCTCAAGAGATTTTGGATTTTTACAAAAGTAACTTCCATATTTATCAGATGCTTACTCTATGCTGGAACATACTATGTGTAAATGGCTAACCTAATTTATACATACTGTCTAATTCCATCATTACAACTACTTTATGAGGTAAATACAATTATGAATCCAATTTCACAGATGAGAAGGCTGAGGCTTAAAGAGTTTAAACAAACACTTAACCATTAATTGGAAGGCTGAGCTCTTAACCTCTGTTCCATGCTATCAGTCACAACCTGTTCATTTCTCTAACTTCTGATCCCTGGTGTCACAAGGACAATTGTCAGGTCTATGTAGCATACCTCGTGTTGTTTGTGCCAAAGCTAAATACTGCTCCTGGCCAACAATGGGTCCACACCCCAACTCCTAGCACCTGACACACTCCTGAGTTTCTATCTAGACCAAGGTCCTAGAATCAGAGAATGTTTTGAATTCTGTCTCCAACAAAGCTATTGTCCTTTTCTTTCCAAAGAATCAGGAAACTTGACAACTATCTTAACAGCTATTTTAAGACATTTTGAAAGATTTAATTGCAACTCATTTTGTTTGGTCCCAATGCATTTCTAAATTTATTTTCTCCTAAAAGTTGTAAAATAATAATAACTTTTCAGAGGTTTTATCAGGAAAAGAGACTTTTGGTAAACATACCATTTTTTCTTCCATCATTGATGTGCTTCCAAGTGCTACAAAATGGACAAAATACTTGAAATAGAGTACAGCTGAAAAACTCTGAACTGTTAAACTTGTGGGTTTACAAAAACAATAAATCCTGATCACTCAATCCATGTAAGAAAAAAGATCACAACCACCACAGTAGGATCATTACTGGCTGCCAAGTGACAGGGTCTGGGGCTGATGCATAGCTTATCACATTGCCTCAACATCAAGTCCCCTTCAGACTTGCCTCGGTGTCAGGGTTACCTTTATTCTCAAAGTCACCTCTGCTTCAAAATCTTGTGTTTGTCTTTCACTCTTTTGTATCCTTCTTGACCTCCACACAAGCACTGAATCTTATTATTTTTTCTTTAAGTAGCTTTGTCTGGGAGGGCACAGGTCAGAGGCAGGTTGGTAGGAATGGACTAGTGGAGTCTTCTGGAGGTCTCTGCGGAAATCTGATCTGCTGAATTGAGTTAAAGTCCACTTGTATTTTGGACATATGCCCAGAAGCTAGTAGACAGCAGGGTCTTTTAAAAACAATACAATTACCACAAACACAAAGCAAAAAATAAGGGCAATGTTTTGCCCTTATTTTTTGCCCAATGTTTTGCCCTTAGGAGAGAAATGGAGACCATAAAAATGCATTGTACTCCACCATGTATTTGATTTTAAAAACATTTTCCCCATTTCCATTATTAATAAGGATTTTTTTTAAGTTTAGTTTTTATCATTCTCTTTTCCTGTAACACTGTATGCAATAAAACCATGCTTTGAGCTGGGGAATAGCTCCATGGTAACAGATTCTCAAACATCAGCTCAGGATGGAGCTTTCAGTGTGTGATCACAGTTCAGAAAAGGAGGATATGGAAATGATGAGTTTCTTTCCTTCCTTGGGATAATATCCTGAGAAAGAAATCTGCAGTCTCAGGAGGTAACTGGGAGGCGGGGAAGGAAAATATGGTCAAGTGACAGATCATGCTTAAAATGTTATTAAACTAGTTATGGAATTTCAACGTTTGAAATAAATCCTTTATTTTAGTTCCCTAGAGAGATGAAAAAAGTCTTTCCTACTCAAGAGAGCAGAAAAGAACTCTCTACCATGATGCCACACTTTCCAGCACATACAGAAATAGACTAAGTCATTCACTCGCTCAAAATTCACATGCCTAGTATTTGCAAGCAAAGCCCCGTGGTAGGTAGCGTGCTAGGGTCCAAGCCTGTGGGTTTTTATATGACAAGTCTTTGTGAAAAATTATTGTAAAGTGTATCCAGACAATGGACTATTATTCAACGCTAAAAGGAAATGAGCTATCAAGCCATGAAAAGGCATAAGGGAAACTTAAGTGTATATTACCAAGTGAAAGAAGCCAATCTGAAAAGGCTGCATACTGTATGATTACAACTGTTTGACATTCTGGAAAAGGCAAAAGTATGGAGACTATAAAAAAGATCAGTGGTTGCTGGGGCAGTGGAGAGCAATGAATAGGTACAGCACAAAAGATGTTTAGGGCAGTAAAAATACTTTGCATGATATTATAATGATGGATACATGTTCTTATAATATTGTCCAAACCCATAGAATGTACTGCATCAACAGTGAACCCTGAGTTAAACTACAGACTGGCTGATTATAATGTAGTAATGTAGGTTCATTCTTGGTAAAAAAAATGTAGCATTCTGGTGAGTGATATTGATAACGGGGGAGGCTTTGCTCGTGTGGAGACAGGGAGCATATGGGAGACTTCTGTACCTCCTTCTTAATTTTGCTGTAAACCTAAAACTCCTCTAAAAAACTGAAGTCTTTAAAATTTGTTTAAAACCTTTAAAAAGTATTATACACAGAATGATTTGAATGTTCTCATCTCTAACTGACTGTTCTAGAATCTGGACACCAGAAGTCCACCTGAACATTGCTCATTGGGAAGGATCATCTCCACTTTGGAATCACTTTATAACACTGACAAGCAACCTAGTCTTTACACAAACTTAATAACTTGTTTGTCAAGTTCAACCTAGCCTCAGGGATTTGGAATAACTGGGTTTAAAGCAGGGGAATAGTGAAGTAGGGGACTATTCCAAATAAGGGACATTTAAAATTCTCATCATTGTTGCTGGACGGTGATCCTGCTTTAAGAAACTCTGGGAATATTTTATATTTTGAGTTGAGATAGGCCTTAAGTATATGGGTGCTCTTCTAAAGTGCTTTAGGGTGTTTAATACCATTTGTTCTTCCAATCTTGTTTGCACTATTAATTTGGTTAATGGGTGAGTAATCCTTTCTTTATAGATACCAGGAAAGAAAACTTCAGCCCAGCACTTTTCTAAATTACTACATCCTCTGAACAAATGGGGTACAGATTAATGAGGTTTTACTCAAAGCTTTGAATTCACAGGAGGCTTAAATGAAGCAACACATCCTCGTTTCCATTTAATGAAAATAACAATCAGGAAATGTAAATCTGACTTGATTGCAGGGTAACAGAGCTGGATAATTACGTGCCAACATTGAAATCACCTTCAAAGTCTAACCCCTGGCAAAATGAGAGGGCTCTGACCATCCACTGACAGTGCACCTACACAACCGTTTGAAGAGGAACAGAAAGTCACATATTCTCCTTTCTTATGTGCAGTCAGGCTCACACTATTAGGTAAGTACTGATAACCTTACAGCATATTAACTAAAGACAGTTTCTGATTGTCAGGGCTTTAATTCATTTAGTCATAAAACAGCATAAGAACCTCTCCTCCTCCAAAATGCCAAAAATTCCTATTTATATGATTTCACCAAAAAGAAAATGAGTAGATGAGATAATATAGTTACACAAAATATTTTCTACCGCATCAGCATAACATGTTTAAACTTTTCAATAATGCATTGGTACTGGGAATCCTCATTACAAGGCACAGTTAATTTCATTTCAATAAAACTTGTGTAAAAAAATGTGAACTTACCAAATCAACAAACATCTATTTTGAAATGATTGCTCATAAAGTAGCACTTAATTACAATAATAAAAATTCAAGTGTAGGAGAAGTGAGTATGTCAGTGAAAGAGAGTTATGACTCCAAAGAGGGAAAACAGATATCCAGCTTCTTTTCTGTGTTATTAAATTACTTGGGGAGAAAATGTTAGTATTTAAATGTAGCATCACTACCCCCAAATGTGATACTCATAAATCCATCAAACTCAAAACAAATGCTACTATTATTTTACTTCTAATCTTCTAGCCAAACAAGATGTGATTAAAAACATTAAAAAATGACATAATATCTTTGTGGTTTCTTGTAAGGATCCAAGGTGACAACAGGAAGAGACTGAAAACTGCACCATTTCAGTAAAGGCTCAAATCCGAATCCCAACCTCAATGTTTTCACCTGTAAAATGAAGAAATACTGCTGACCTAGACATTCTACTGGTACAATCTTAGTCAGCAATCTGAAGGGAAAAGACTTAATGTCTGTACTATAGCGCAAGATCAAGGTGCCAGATGTTCTGTAGATTTGAAGGGTGCATAATTGCTATGCAAAACTGGGTAGAAGAAGAGGAACAGTTTCCTCTTCCCTTCATAAAATATTATATGCCTACAATAAGTCAAATCACTAAGGTTAATGATGAACAGAAGTTTCTGACCATAAACATTATCATAGGAAATTAAATACTTATAGAGGAAAGTGACATACCTGTTTATACCCCAGAAGAGAAGGCAAGATTTCTAATGAGATCCCAAGTTTGCAAAAATTGTTGGGTAGGCTGAAACAGTTATCATGACTCTCAATATATGCCCATTAAAAATGATGTTGGAGGGAGGCAGTATGGACAGAAGAGAATGCCAAATATTTTTCAAATGACTTTCCCCAACCTGACATTACCATGATTACTTAAGAGTATAAATTCAGTATTCAGTGCTTTGCCTATAATTAGGGTATGCTGTCACTAGATGGCAGTAATGGTTAGGTCATTACTACTGGGGATAAAATTCATTCATTCAAGAAATCTCTAAAGTACCTACTAAAAATTCTGTTTATATTATATAAAGCTTACTTTTATATAAATCTTTACATGACAACTAAGCTGTATTAAGACAACAAATTCCATAGTCGTAGAGAACACATTTTTAAAAAAATCTGAATAATGAGATTTACCTTATTTCTGATTTAATCCCTAATCATTCTTATATGTTAATCAGAATATCCTTAATAACTATTTTGAAATTTTTTTTGGATTTTGGCCCTTCCTATGGTTGATTCTCAAATCTGGGAACAGTCCTGAGACAGTGTATTTTGGTGTCATAAGCAGTTTCTATCAATAACATTCTATCTCTTTGAAGTATTCTACCATTTTACCTACAGGATTCTTATACTGCTAAAATTGTTATATTAATTTGAAAGGAAGGGGTTTATATTTTAAGGCTTCTTAGGAAGTTTAAATATATATACTTTAATTTTGTAATACTTGATATATAGTTTTTCACTTATTTTTATAATATTTGGTATAGAGCATATGAATAAAAAGAATACCCAAGGCCTCATCAATATATATCAGAATTAGATAATGACAAATACTGTTTAGGCTATCTATGCTTCATCCCGATTCCATTCTTTGCTGCCCCACCAAGAGGCAATCCGTATCCAGCCTTTTGTGTTTATCATTTTTTGATTTATTTTTTTAAATGTTGGTTTTTAACTGATTTTAGCTCAATTTCATTTACTTCCATTGCTGATACATGCAGATTTTTTTCCAGCATCTTCGTGTGCATGTGTGTGTATATGTGCATGCAAACACTTTAAATCCATTCCACCTTTCCTATTTTTCTCTGTTTCTCCCTCTTGGTTCTTTTGCACTGATTATGTTGTACAATTTCACTTTTTTCTTTTACTGGCTTGGCAGTTTACATCTACATGTACTCCTTTAGTGATTTGCATAGAAATGTAACTATGCATATTTTATTGATTTCTCCCTTTCCAATTCTTTTATTTCGTTCCTTTTTCTTGCCTAAGTCCTCTGCTACTAGGTGAACAAAAGTGATGGCAACGGATATTGCTTTCTTCCTGATTTTAAAGGGAATGTTTCTAAACTTTTACCTCAGAGTAGTATTTGTTGTTGGCTTTTGGTAGATACATTTTATTAGGACAACAGGGCCCCCTTCTATTCTTAGTTTGCTTGGAGAATTTTTACAATAATGAATCAAGGTAAAATCTTAGCAAACATTTTCTTCATCTAATGAGAAGATCACATCTTTTTCTGCTAATAAAGGTGAACTACATTTTTATATTTTCTAATGTTAAATCCTTTGTTTATGTAATAAACCCACGTGGTCATGAGAGATTACTTTTTTTTTTTTTTTTTTTGGCGGTACGCGGGCCTCTCACTGTTGTGGCCTCTCCCGTTGCGGAGCACAGGTTCCGGACACGCAGGCTCAGCGGCCATGGCTCACGGGCCCAGCCGCTCCACGGCATGTGGGATCTTCCCGGACCTGTCCCCTGCATCGGCAGGCGGACTCTCAACCACTGCGCCACCAGGGAAGCCCGAGAGGTTACTTTTTATTTAGCGTTGGACTTGGTCTACAATATTTAAAGAATTTTAAAATTCTTTAATAATTAAAGAATCTTAAATATGTTTATGAATGAGATTTGTTTTAATCTGTGGAAATTTCTTACTTTCTTCTAAGTCTAGAAGGCATTAAAAAATAATTTTTGGCACACTTTTTCCACATCTAGTTGCAGTGCTATAAACGTGCTTCAGAACTTACAGTTTCCTACACTTCCAGAAGAAAAACTCATCAGGGAGGTTTTTGTTTTTCAATTTCTGGCTTTTCTGCTCTTCCTACAAAGTTCATGGCAGAGCAATTAATGTCATAAGACTGTACAGTAAAACTCCATCATTATTACTTGGTAAAAAAGAAATATTCCATTCGGTATACTATCCTTTCAGAAGTAGAGACCAAAAGAATCCCAAAGATCATTTCCTAAGATTCTTTTCTGGGGGCTGGGGAAAAGTCTATATTATAAATATCTCAAAACAAATCTAAATTTACTACAAAAAGGAAAGTTTATCAATTAAAGCTAGACTTTTTTTTCCCCCTAATTGCTCTGATTCACAGTGAGGAAATGCCCCAAGGGGATCCATCATTTGGGGATAGAACTAGGACCCATCTGGATGTTTTTGGAGACCTAACCTGCTCCTTTGAAAAAAGCCTTTGGTGCAAGGTTGACCAGGATGACATCCTCTGGCTGAAAATGGGGATATTCTCTAAGGAAAGGCCTTCTTGGTGAGGAGTGAATGTAGCCAGTTTGGAGGGCTGACTGTCAAAAGGAGTTTCATTTAATCATAACAACATAATTTATGGAGCACTTTCTGTGGGTTGGCTACTGTGGCAGTGTCTTCTCCACATTATCTTTTCTAACCTTCACAACAACGTAGGAGACAACTGATGCTACTTGCTCTGTTTTAAGGATAAGCAACAGACAGCGGGTTACAGAAGTCGTGCAACTTGCCCCAAACAACCCAAACTGGAGGAGGATAACCCTGGACTTGAAATCAGGTAATTTGTCTCCAAAGGTGATGCTGTTCCTCTCTCAGAAGTCAGAAATTATAAACTTATTATTTATAATTTATTATAAATTATAAATGATCTTACCCAGAGATCATTAGGGTAAGAACTTTACAGCTTTAGCTCTATTTTACGTATCAATTTGAGCCTCCATTATATGTTATATATATGTGGTATATGTTATACCAGTTACTCAAATGCAGGTATAGTTTCCTCTGCTATGGAATGAAGTCAGAAAAACATGGATGTAACTTTGTTTCATACACAATTTTCTAACATTTTCCCCAGCAAGAATTAGCAGCTAAACACATCTGAATACAATACTGTGCACCCAATCATCTCATTCAATCCTTCCTAACTCAGGTTGGCTACACTACCTATGGGAAGGGCTTGCTGTTTACTTCTCCCACACACTGCTTCATTTTGTCTTTTTTCATAGTTGAACAGCCTCAATCCTTCCTCTGCCTCTTCCATCAAGCTACCTTCCATATTTCTTCCACACTAAGTCCTGGATAAACTATAATACTCATCTATTTATGAAACTGGAATTTAACATGCCTTTTCAACTGGGCTGGTATTTTTACTAGATTTTTTAAAAATTGTTTTTGGTAGTGTTCTGGTTGCAAAGTTTTCAGTGGTCTATCTTAAGTCTATTTTTCCCCATAAACTTTGCTATTTTTGGTGTGTGGTCTTACAGATTGTGGGTATTTTCAAGCCTACATATATCATGCTATGGCAGAAATTCTGTATTGCTTGGCTATAATTTATGTGATATATAATTATTGGTTCTGATAATTTTATTAAATGCTAGAATTCGTTGTGACTGTATTGGCTATTGAGTTATCTACAAATAGAATAAATTAAACATTTCCAAATAACATGGAAATTATTTAAATGAATTAATTGGTGAAACACAAGCTACAGATAGGCTATTTCCAACTATTTTCTGGCTCTTAATAAACATATTTGACTCCAATCCTGAAGGGCTTTATTTGCCAAGTCTTAGTGAAACAATATAAATGTATGTGACCTAGAAAAGTAGTTTTTCATTTCTTATTTGGGAATAGGAGATTTTATGGTGGGGATGGAGATAGGGAATAAAAATCACACTCATTTTTAAATCCCGTTAAACTATGTTTCCCTTATGAAAATTGAGAATTTACATTTGGTTGTTTAGTTCTTCAAGAGAACATGCTTAATATCTTGATTTCTAGTCTCCTATAAAGAAAACACAATCATAACTAATTAGAAATTCTGATGAACTTGGCGAGTTGTAATCAGAAACTTCAGGCAATATGTATTCAGAGGGTAGGACCTGGTGTCTGAGTTCCCGGTGCTCATGATGAAACTTCTGGCAGCTTTCATGCTTAATTGGGCCACTGGATCCTGTCTGTATGAGGAGAGGAAACAAGGTCTTGCTTGTTTGGCATTTAAAATGATTTGATTAATGATTACCTGGAAGCATTAGAGTATTATGATGCCATCAGTATTTCCTGTTTTTCTTGTGCTAATATTTATTTTGCAAGATGCAAAACTGGCGTTTCAGTCTGTCACATAATTTATTTATCCTATTAAGCCATACTGTTGTTGCTTATGAGTCAGGGAGACTTACCTCAATGTAACCTTACCTACTAGAGAACAGGTTGCCTATTTTAGCGAAGTTAACAATTGACCAGAGACACAAGCAGGCAGAACTAGAAAGAGACTTCACACAAAGGAGAAATTTCTCAAATGTAAATTTTAAAAATGCTTTTGATATGGGCTTAAATTTTTTTTTTCAATTTGATTTTGAACTTACATGTGTACCTCAGAATTTCAGCCTTAACCCTCTCAGTCTCATTCATGCCACCCTCTCCCTCAGAATGATCTCATCCATTTTCATCTCTTTGCTGATGACTCTCAAATCCAGATCTCTTGTTACATCTCTCTCTCTCTCTCTTCTCAGTTATACAAGAAAAACACCTAAATATCCCTAAATATCATCTTGACTCCTCTTCCCTCCTATGCTTATCTAATTAATCAAGTACAATATAAAGCTGACCTTTGAACAATGGAGGGGTAGGACTACTAACCCTCCATACAGTGGAAAATCTAAAGAGGAGTTTACAGTTAGCCCTCCATATCCATTGTTCTGCATCCACAGATTCAATCAACCACAGATGGTGTAGTACTATAGTACATATTTGGTAAAAAAAAAAATCCACATATAAGTGGACTCATGAAGTTCAAATTCATGTTGTTCAAGGGTCAACTGTATTTTGTTTCTACCCCACTCTATTTCCAATGCCATTCCCTTGGTTCAAGTCAGCAGTTAGAATGGGGAGAGGACTGGAACAATCTCAGCACTCTCCTAACCAGTCTTTCTACTTTCATCCATCCCCACATTTGTGCTTTATGATACTTCCAGGATGACTTTTCTAAGGCACGCACTTGTGATAATGCCCCTACTCTGCTTAAAAACCTAGCATTTTCGGTGTAAAGCCCTAAGCATGGTGTATAAGGCACTTTATGGAGTTGATCTATGCTTACTCTCCTATCAGTGCTTGAGGAGAATTTTATTGAATACATATTATGTGCCAAACACTGTTCCAGATACTGAGAATACAGCAGTAAATTGGTATATAGTCTCTGCCCACCAAGTCTCACTGTTAGTGAAGAAAGGTAGAAAACAAATATACGAACATGTATTTTCCAATTTTAGGATTGATAGGTGCTATGAAAAAATAAGACATTACAGAGAGTGGGTTAGAATGCTCGTTTATTATAGACTGCTTGGGGAAGGCATCAAAGAAGGGGTGGTATGTGAGTGGAGTCTTGAATAATAAGCAGAAACATGTGAAAACCAGAGAAAATCCTGATATAAAGACTCTGGGGCTGACATGAGCTTGATATATTTAAGGGACAGGAAAAAAAAAAAAAAAAGCCAAAACAAAAAATATGAAGCCAGAGTGTTAAAAGGGGGCCAGATGCACAGGACTTTGAAGGTCATGATGCAGAGTTTGAATTCTATTCTACTTGCAATGTAAAACCACTGGAGGGTCTTAATTAGAGAGAGGGGTGACCTGATTTACAAGATTAAAAGTTTCCTTTATCTATATACCAAAAACTGTAAGACACTGATGAAAGAAATTGAAGATAATGTAAATATATGAAAAGACACCCTGTGTTCATGGGTTGGAAGAGTTAATATTGTTAAAATGTCCATACTACTCAAAGTCATCTATAGATTCAATGGAATCCTTATCAAAATTCCAATGGCATTTTTCACAGAAATAGAACAAACAATCCTGAAATTTTTATGGAACCACAAAAGACCCCAAATAGCCAAAGAAATCTTGAAAAAGAAGAACAAAGCTGGAGGTATCATGCTTCCTGATTTTAAACTATATTACAAAGCTATAGTAATCAAAATAGTATGGTACTGGCATAAAACAGACACATCAACAGAACAGACTCAAGAGCCCAGAAATAAACCCATGCATATATGGTCAACTAATATTTGACAAGGGATCCAAGATACTCAATGGGAAAGGACAGTCTCTTTAATAAATGTTGTTGGAAAAATTGGACAACCACATGCAAAAGAATGAAACTGGACCCATAACTTACACTGTTCACAAAAATTAACCCAAAATGGATTAAGAACTTAAACGTAAGACCCCAAACCATAAAACTCCTAGAAGAAAACATAGAGAAAAGCTCCTAGACATCAATCTTGGTAATGACGTTTTGGATATGACACCCAAAGCATAAGTAACAGAACCAAAATCAACAAGCAGGACTACATCAAACTAAAAACCTTCTGAACAGCAAAAGACACCATCAACAAAATGAAAAGACTATCTATAGAATATGAGAAAGTTTTTTCAAGCCATATATCTGATAAGAGGTTAAAATCCCAAATATATGAGGGACTCACATAGCACAATAGCAAACAAACAAACAAAAAACAAACAAACAAATCTGATTAAGAAATGGGCAGAGGAATTAAATACATCTCTAATAGTTTTTCCAGAGAAGATACACAGATTGCCAATGGGTACATGAAAAGATTCTCAACATCACTAATCATCAGAGAAATGCATATCAAGAAAGTCAAAACCACAATGAGATCACCTCACACCTGTTAAAATGGCTATTATCAAAAAGACAAGAGATAAGAAGTGCTGGTGAGGATGTGAAAGAAAAAAAATTTTTTTGCACTGTTGGTGGGAATATAAATTGGTACAGCCACTATGGGAAAAGTATGGAGGTTCCTCAAAAAACTAGAAATAGAATTAACATTTGATTCAACAATCCCACTTCTGGGTTTATATCTGAAGGAGGTGAAATCACTATTTTGAGGAGATATCTGCACTCCCATGTTCTTTGCAGCATTATTAACAATACTCAAGATGTGGACACAACCTAAGTATCCATTGTCAGATGAATGGATAAAGAAAATGTGATATGTGATCTTTATATGTTAAATATAAATATGATATATAATGATATATATGTGAAATATAGTGATATATATACATATATATTTTAAAATGGAATAAATATAAAAGAATATTATTCATTCACAAAAAAGAAAATCCCCCATTTATGACAACATGGATGGAACTTGAGAGCATTATGCTAAGTGAAATACATCAGACAAATACTGTATGATCTCATATGTGAAATCTAAAACATTGAACTCATAGAAACAAAACAGAATGGTGGCTTTCAGGGGCTAGCGGGTGAGGGAAATGGGGAGATGTTGGTCAAAGGGTACAAACTTTCAATAATAAGATGAATAAATCCCGGGGATCTAATATAGAGCATGGTGACCATGGTAGTTAACAATAGTGAATTGTACACTCGAAAGTTGCTCTGAAATTAGAGCTTTAATGTTCTCACCTTAATGATGACAAAATGATAATTATGTGAGGTGAAGAATGTGCTAACATTAGGTGGTAAACATTTCACAATATATATGTGTATCCAATAATCACATTGTGTACCTTAAACTTACACAGTGTTCTATGTCAATTATGTCTCTATAAAGCTGGGGAAAATTTTTTTTAAAATATCCCTTCAGCCTTTTCCACTTCCTCCTCTCTCCTCATATGATGCTGTAGCCATGCTGAACTACATTTGGTCCCACAAAGCTCCAATGCTCTCTCTCCAGGCTTGTGTGCATGCTGCTCCCTCTGCCTAGAATATCTTCATCCACACCTGCCTTCCTCCGTCTCTTCCTGCTGGCTTCCATTTATCCTTTGGACCTCTCAGTGCAGACATTATTGCCTGGAGGAAGTCTCTGCTCCCTCCCAGAATGAGACACGTATCCCTCCTCTATGCTTTCAAACTTCAGTTTCATAGCAGTTATTCCAACACGTTATTCCAACACGTCTCTGTTATTCCAACAGAGATTCCTTAGCTGTCAGTCTCCCTCACTAGCTCATCAGCTTCTTGAAAACACACATTGCCTAGGTAATTCCTGTTTATTCTGCACCAGCACAGAGCCCTGATGTACAGCAGGCATTCAAAACATTTTCTGAATGAATATAGTGATTTTTTAAAAATAATAGTGGCTATTGAGTGCTTACAGGTAAAGATGGCTTTATGGAAACAAGCATAGAAGTAGGTATGCTTAAAATGTTTCAAAGAAAATAAACAGAGTATGCTCCAAAACTCCTTGTAAATGTCCTGGTTCCTCTTTGTCTCATAGCACAGTTTCTTAAGTACGTCAGTACCTTTGGTCCAACCTTTTGAATGCATTTTCATTTTCTCAGCACACATTTCTAAAGTGCAACTGTATTCTCCAACTCTTCTGTACTATTTTTCTAAATTATTCCTTGATTGCCAGTGCTCTCTCCTTGTTATTTCCTTTACCTTCCTAGACTAGTACTCACTGTTTCCTGGTTGCACCTCTCATTTTATGTCCAGCCTCTTAAGCTCATGAACTGCCACGCTCCTGAGCCATTCCGTGTCATCCGGTGTGGCAGGAATGACCTCCAGCACAGGGAACCCTCGCTTGCCCCCTATCACCCTTTGTTTGCATACAGGCTTGTAATTCAGTAGTCAGCTAATTCCTACGTAAGGTCTCCTCCTTCATTTTCCCACTTCACTCTCCATCTTCTGGCCACAGCATGTTTGTATTTTCACTAGATAATATGAGGTGAAGAGAGGCAGTGAAATGCAAGTGAATCCATTTTGATCATTTTGAGCAGCCCTCATAAAAGGATTTGATGGAAAACAAGGACGAAGTAATTGGTTTAATGGAGAATTATAAACTGTCAGTGGATGTCATTTATCCATGTTATTTCTGGCCATCACTTAACGTGGATAATTGGAAAGAAAATGCACAGAAGGGGGAAAAATTCAGAGATAAATGAAAAGAGAGAGCAAGAAGTGAGAGAGAAGTTATAGTACAATACAGGTCAACCAAAGATTCGGTGGAGACTGCCCTTGGTTTGAAGCAGTTTCCACTGTGTTTCCTGATGGGGAAACAGTGCAAATCTGTGGATAAACATCCATCTGATGTTATATTTATCTGCTGTACTGATTATCTAGTGCACTATAGACTAAAGAGCCAACAGGTTGACTGTCTGAACCATTCTGCTCTATAACGGTCTTATTTGTTCTAGTAGATATGAGCCATTGAAGAGTCCCCAGTCCCCAAACGCTCACACAGATGCACACACATACACACACTACTATATGGCATGTACGTAGTGTTTTCCTAATCCCAGAGGGACCTAGAGACTTGAATTTTTTTCTTAAGAAAACCTACAAGAAAAATCGAATAGTGCTATGAAGTCTCAGGCACTTTTAAGTAAAGCAATAGCTAACTATTTTCTGTGAAGAACTCAGAGCATGGAGGGTCTCATCCTTAATTCCCTTATAGCTAATATGAAGCCATCTGTATTTATGCAGGGTCATTCCTGCATTAATGCAATCCTCTGTGTGCAATGTGCCCCTCAATATAATGGTACTCGTTAGCAAACGTACACGTCTGTGAATATATTAAAAGGTTTAAAAAAATTAGCCTTTGTTTATAATTAGAAGACATCAGTGAACATGTATTTCATTTCATGTACTTTTATGAATACATTAAGATTCACAATGAAGTATGCCCTCTCCCACCTCCCCGTCAAACCTCATAGAAGTTCAAGTCCTTACACTGTCACGCATTGTCTTGTTCCTGTCAAAATCTTTTTGATGTGTTTGGTGGTAGTAGATGTTTCCAGAGTTATTTTTATATATACAATACGGCAAATGTACCTTTTGAACTGCTCTGAATCTTCAAAGGAAGGTATTGAAAGCTGTGCTTATTTGGGTAATTATTACCTTAGGGATATATAGAAAAAGGCCATTGTTGGGTGAAGGAAGTTTACCTGGAGGTATTGTGTTATCAGGTGGATATAGCATTCCTGGAATATCTGACCCTACAGAAGATATTCCAGGAAGATTTGGGGCTCCTGTGCAGCACACATCACTTTATGGTGAAAAGAATATCCCTCTGGCAAAATCACCATGTAATTAATATGACTCCCACAGAGCCGATTTGTCCTTGGTAATATTTACACACTTGCTTCGTGGGCCTGTGCTATACTCCTAGGGTCCATCAGGGACACCTAAAGTTGGCTTAACCATTGAGACCTGGGCAGGAGACTGAAATGCTGACAGTAAGAAGGGGAAGAAAACATGACAAGGGCCAGGGAAACTTCATCTCTGGAGGATCCCAATGGTAAATAACTTGAATTTCCCTAAAGAAGGGATTGCTGTTTATGTGATTTTATGGCAGAATTACTTCAAGTTGGGAGGTGAGATTAGGTCAGGAAAGCCACTGTGGGACTGAGATACTGGAAGAGAATCTCATGAATAGATCCAGCGGAGCATAATTGTTGATGCTGTCATTAAGTAGGATGAGGGAGTTGCCCCGGGCCTCCTCGCTAGGGAGCAATACCTCCAACCAATAAGGCTATCTATACCTTTGAGAAATAATGAGAAAAAAGCAAGGCTGATCCTAATAGGGGAATATGGGGCTGCTAAATAAATAGAAAAGACCTTGGAAGTGGAGATTTAGAATGGCAGAATGGTGAGGAACAGGGACCACCAGACTGCCTGACACCCAGCTCTGCCACTTAGCTGTGTGCCCTCGGGCGAGTTACTGAACTTATCCGGATCCCAGTTTCCTCATCTGAAACAAGGACTAACACTGGCAGCCACCTGCTTCCTTAGCCCACAGCTGTTCCACAGCTCGAATTTCTATCATCTCACCCTTCACTGGCCATGGCCAGCTTGGCTGGGCATCCCATCAATGAATGTGATGCTGAGGAGTCAGCCAATTCTCTCTCAAAAGGAAAGATGCTGCTTTAACATTTGTGGTTTCTGCCGGAGGGGGCATTCTGTTCAGGATTCTTGGCTTTGGACAAAGCTCACCAAGGTTCTATGCAATAGCCAGGGCCTCTTGACTACTGTGAGATAGGACCAAGTCAGTCTTGACTCCCTTGCTCCCATCGTTTGTAAGCACCACACAACCCCTAGGGTGTAGATCAGTGGGAGAGCAAAACTCAGACTTCCAGTCTTCACACTCTTACTGGTAGGAGGTCTCAAGCACAGCATTCTAGGGACTAACTGCTGTACATTACTTGCATTGGATTGTGTCCAGGGAAACCCTAGAACTAGAACTATCTGCCATTCTCATTTCTTTCTTCCTTTGTCCTTTCAAATGTGTGTTACTCCTGAAGTAATTACAAACATAGAATCTTAGAAAGTAATTCTACTAACATGTGTGAATATACATATATATACATATACACACACATAAATGTGAACACATACACATATGTACACATATATGTGTGTGTATATATATATATGTACATGTACATAGACAGTCCCAAGGCAATATATATATTTCAAATAACAAAACCTAAAAAGGTTTCTGGTCATCTTGGAGCAAGGTTTCATATGAGACTGCCAAGCAGAAAAAGTGGCATTATTAGTATAGTAGGTGTATGCTAGAAAACCAAGGATTTTCAACTGTATAAACAAATGAAAGTTTGAACCTTTCAATATTTCAAGGTCTCTATACTGACAAAATGTTCACAACCTGCCTGAGGCTATAATCTTGCAACTGCTTTAAGCCAACAGTGCTAAATCTACCTCTTAATTGGCTGAGACACACAGAAAATTCCGGTATTTCAGAAAACAGTTAAAATGATTCATTAGATCACTCTTTTCTGAAGGTAGCCTGAGCCAGCATATCAATCGAATATTATGGAATACTTTACATCGGGCGTCTTGTCTTTAAGGTTAAAAAAATCAGTCATTAAGTGTCAGGTGCAGAAATAGATTAAATTTGGAAATCTGGCCAAATGCTGTCTTTTAATATATTGCTGTACAAACCATTTTCCTTCGACTCTATTTTCAAAGAGCTATAAACATAAAAACAACAACCACAACAAAAAAGCTATGCTAATATTATTACACAATCTAACCTGGTTGTCCAGAAATGTATCTAGCAACCCAGCCTAAGAGTTGTAGGTGAGGACCAGCATATTCAATCATCCATTTCACCTGGGAGTTAGATCGTCCTGGAGGCCAATCAGGCAACCTCAATAGCAACTGACCAGCCTGCTGTTTTTTTCAATTTTTCAATTTTCTAAAGATTCTGCACTCGTAATTTTAAAACTGTTTTTCACTAGAGTTCCAAATCATAACATTGGGGAAAATAATTTAAAAATTTCTATGAGTAGTCATTTAAAAAAGGGTAGTATTGGAAACATTTATTTTCTGTATCTTTTGAAATGAAATTACTTCCTTTTTGTCTTTGATAACTGTTGCTGTTTGAGATGGTTTGTATTTAAATGACATGTGAGCCCCACAAAAATATTGTCTAGCAATTTGTAGTTTCACCAAGTTTAAAGACAACTAGTCTACAGAATAGTGGAAAGCACTTTGCAAGGGAAAAGAAAGTGGAATCGGTGATTGGTAAACCCTCGGTTACCCAAAATTCGATCATGCTCTTTGGTTAGCTAGAAGTCGGAACTGATAGGGACAGAGTAAAGGGACAAAGTAGATGACTAAATAGTTAATCCCACTAAGGGATCATAAGTAAAGAAAAAAATATGGAAGACCCCTGTAAGTTAATGATCACTCAAGAAAGCAGGCTTGCCTAACAACAAAACCATGCAACAGAAGCATAAGACATGCCCCCAAACAATAAAATAATTGTAAAATGAGACCCACATCCTGTCAGCAAGGTCAGTAAGTTAATGATTCCCAGGACATACTCCTCTGCCCACACTAAAAACAAAAGTATAGGGAAAAGATGGCATTAGACTAACACCTGAGATGATTTACCATTTTTAGCATGTTACCACCTTTTTGTTCATTTCCATTGCGCTATGACAGTCCCGGCTTGACCATGTGGGGACAAGAAAACTCCCCCACCTGCTGCGGAGGAGGAGCTGATGATGGAAGCCTGCTGTCTACTCAAAATTGAGGAAGGAGGTGGTCTTCTCCCCCTCTCCGTTCTTCCTTTGATTATGAAACTGTAGCCCACTAAGTTCTCAGGGCAGCATCCTCTTGCCCACCCACTTGTAAGCCTCACAAGCATCCTATTCTAGTAATCTTTTTTTTTTTTTTTTTTTTTTTGCAGTACGCAGGCCTCTCACTGTTGTGGCCTCTCCCGTTGCGGAGCACAGGCTCCGGACGCGCAGGCTCAGCGGCCATGGCCCACGGGCCCAGCCGCTCCGCGGCATGTGGGATCTTCCCGGACCGGGGCACGAACCCGTGTCCCCTGCATCGGCAGGCGGACTCTCAACCACTGCGCCACCAGGGAAGCCCCAAGCATCCTATTCTAATAAATCACTTCCTGTCTATCACTTTGCCTCTCTCCTAATTCTTACCGCACTGAGACATAAAGAACTGGAGCTCCTCAGAGCCCCCCAAGACACATTTCTGTGGTTTCAAAACTGCTTTTCAGCACTGCAAATCTCACCAAGCAAGGATGGAAAGGGCAAAATTCCTATGTAAATATGGCACTAAGTGAATACTCCCAGCTGCCTTTCCACATCCCAAAGCAAATGATCACCTATAAAAATATTATTTTATCTCTAAAGATAATTTTTATTACTTTTACTTAGATGTAAACAAATTAACCATCATTGCATCATAAAATAATTTAAATGTTTTAAAACCTTTGTTTACATTTATGCCCTTGTCTTTAGAGACTAAATTTTAAATTGTAAACAAAAATTCTAAGTGTCAAGAAAAACAGCAAAAGAGCTAAATAAATCATGGAAAATCCATAGGATAGAATATTATGCAGCCAATAAAAATCATACCTCGTTCACTGATTATTTCGTGATATAGGAAGATGCCCATAGCAGGTCAAATGGAAGACATAAAACTTTATATGATGTATTACCATTTTAAAATAATAATGCATGCACATAAAAAATACTAGGAGGAAACATTAGTGTTAACCATTTCTTGATAGTGAGATTATGCATGTTTTCTTATACTTCTCTGAATTTTCCAAATTTTTTACTGTGAGCATGTAAAGCTTAAGTCAATCATGTGTACGTGTAGTTCTGATCTAACATTAGCTTGTGTTTGTTGCTTAAGTGTGAACAGTTTCAAATACAGAAATGACAGAGGGTCAAGTTCATTGCTAAGGTTAATGTCACCTGAAATAGAAATATTCTATTTAAATTCCAAGTAAATACCTGAGAGAATTAGAAACCTAAAGAAGGAGGCAATTGTATGAAATGTTTTCTAGACCTAAACTGGATAGAGAAACCATTACTAGAGAAAAGGCCATGCAGGTTTCATTCTGTCATTCCACCCTATAAAAATGTATTTTGAATTTAAACTCTGAAACACATTTGTCTTTAGTTCAAAGCCACTCCTAGAGGAACCCTCAAATACTTTCCATCTTGTTCAAGTGCTATTCTTTCATAAGTGAAAGTGCTGAAGAAAAAGATACTCTGTTTTTGCTGTACCTAATGTTATTCTTCTTTACTTGAAAACAAAACATTAAATGTAAAGTAAATGTACAGTTAAAGTAAATCAGCTATCAGAGATGAAAAGAACTCAGCTCTCTCCTACAGAAAAAAAAAATATGGAAGCTGCTCTTGAGAAGGAAAGCTATCTCTCCTTTAGTATACCCTGCCCACACATCAACCTGGTTTTGCACAAGCCCAGAGCAACAAAGTCAACTTGCTGTTGAAGAACAAAAACAAAGTACACACACACAAACAACAACAACAAAACACCCACGAAAAAATAACTTCTTGAGGAAAGAACGTATAAACCCCCAAACAGAGTTAAAAGTCAAACTCTGGCCAATAATAAATTGTGTGTAATTTACAAAAATAAATAAATAGTGACTGTGCACGTGTAAATTATCTTTAACCTATACCATGTGTAAGTTTAATGAACACCTAAGTACTCTAATCAGAATGCACACTCCGTAGTTAGCATCTGAAGATCATTATCAAGAGTTCACAGTCTAGGGATGGCTGTGTCATACACTTCAAATATCACCAGTATATCTGTACCACAGGGTCAGAGTAATGTTAAAAATAACTATTCTAATAAAATGAGTGGTATTTGAGAGGCGGTTTCCTGGAAAAATTATACAGATATCTCTGCCCTTCCACATACGAAATTGAAGAACTCAGCGGGACAAGTAGCACTCAAGGTGTAGAATCTCTTGTAGCTGTGTGCCCCTTTAATGGAGGACCCTATCATCTATCTGAGAAAACAGAGGGCCTGTGATCTTGCCACCTCTAATATGTTGCATTTTCTTCTGAGGGAAGCTTGCATTAAAGCTAATTGTCAGGAGTTCCTAAGTGGGCAAGGAGTAGCCTGTTTTTATGCCTGCATGCTAATAAAAGTATGGCAGGACTCAGACTAAGATTTGCTTTCATTTTAATATAGGGGGAAAAACCTGTATCTCCCATTTACCTTCAATTTCTGGAAGTTACTGGTATTTAACACAAAAGCCTGACAACTACATAACTCAGCTCAAGGGTCACCTTCTCTGCCAACATTTCCCTTTTCTCCTTTATGCTTCCCACGGTACAGGGTACTGTATTTATTATATCATTCTGCAGAGCATTGGCTCTTTCTTTTTGGCATGTATGTCTTTACTGATTGTGTGTTTCTTTACACTTAAAAGTTTAGAGTAGGGACCATTTTAACTTCATCCCAGAATGGTGCACTTTAATATTTGTAGTTATAAATTTGACAGTGGCTCTATGTGAAACTTTAGTTAAAAAAAAAAATAGTGAGGGCTTAGCATCGCTGAAAATTCCTGGGAATGTCTCAAATCCTTTTCCACGTGCCTTCTTTTCATCAGCACACCATTCTGAGCTGTGGGCTTCTTGGATAAAAACTCTGTATCCCTGTGCAAATATCATAGGAGCCCACCTCATTGCCTGACAATCACCTGGTGAGGCCATATTTGTAAGATACAGACAACAAATACATGAATGCAACCCCTCTAGGCTATTGCCACCCCACAGGCTATTGTTTCCCATGAAGGGAAAAAATGAGTTTGTAGCAATACTAATAAGCAAGACACAATTAGTTTGGAGACTTTGGGAGCAATCAAACCTCCCACTCATACACATTTCCTACACTATATTTTTTCCTTAGAAAAAATAGTTTAAATCTTGCTGCTCCAATAAGACCCCATAAATTGAATAGTTTCCTTAGCCCGTTAATTTAGTAAGAACATTCTATACCAAAAATAATATTGAGGAATGCTGCTGAGAAAGCTGCAGAGCTAGAGAATGAACACTGCTTCTAGAATAGGATGTCTTATATAAGCTTCATTCTATATATATGTTTGGCAGAAGTGTCATTCTGCATTATTTTTGCTACAATATGTGTTATTCTGAGGATCTGTTATAGTGGTGGCTTGCAGATCCACTATACTAAAATTTCCATATTGACAGTTACAAGAGAGAAAATAATCTTAATACCAAATAAACTGCCAAAAAAGATATGGTTTGGTGGTTGTGGGTACAGTCTCTTATTTTAAAATGAATATATTATTTTAATTTTAAGAGGCAGAAAATAAGTCTTTCCTGTTCTAAGAGTTTGACTTGTTTTTCATTTATTGTTCTGCTAGTCTAAAAAAGGAAACCTAACATTTTCTAACTGATGGACAGCAGTGAATTCTTTTACTGAAACACCCACACTTAAAACTTCTTGGCAGTTTTTAAGGCAAGGCTGGGTTAGAAAGAAGATGATGAGAGTATGTCAACTTAACTAAGATGAACATCTGGCTTCTAGAGGCACCAAATGAAGGCAAAAATGTAGGATGTAAAAAATATTTTGTCATGTAAAAGTTTTTTGGTGGAGAAACCTAATGGACAGAGAATCTAAAAGCTTTTGTGGATTAAAAAAAATAGAGTTAAAATTTGGTGTTTTTACAAGTGAGTAAATATAGATCTTAAAGAAACTAGTTTTTTTTTAAACAGAATTAGCAAATAGAAGACATTGAACAATTCAGAATGTTGTCTTCTATTCAAGAAACACCTACTTAGCACCTATGCCATATACTGAAAGCAGCCTTGGAGATATAAAGATGAAGACAATCTCTTAGGATATATATGCATCATCATTTACTTCTGTTGTAAGTTAGTCAATGTTTTTTGTCCTCATTGCTCTGATATTACTCTTATCAGTTATCCTTTTTCAATGTAAAAATAAACTAAAACAGAGCAAAGCAAAATTATTTTTATTTCCTCCATAATTTAGAAACCTCTAAGACAATGGTTCTCAAGTTTTAGTGTAGAAAATAACTTACTTGGACAAAAGAACCCTATTGAGAGAGTCAGGGGTGGGACCACAGAAACTACAGTTTTAAACAAGCCCAGGAGAGGGCTGTAACATAGGTGCTATAAGAACCACCACTTGAGATACCACCACTGCCCTAAGAACTGTAACAGCATCTATTCTTTTCCAACATGTTGGAGGTTCAGACACTGATCAGGGTATGACTTGGAATGAAGCATGGCACAGGAAATATTGTACTTCTAACTCATGGGCATTTTTGGTCATGTGCTACTCTATGTAGCTAGCTCTGAAACTCTGAACAGTTTTCCATGGGCCATGGTAACAGCAATAATTACTATTGTTCTTTCCACAGTAAAGGAAACAGAGGAATAAATTTCCTAGGGAACTTTCTACCCAAGAAGTTAGTAGCAGATCGGAACTTCGAGGTCAATGGTTTTTTAAACCATAGGTTGGCTGTAAAGGAAATACATGGAATGAGTATTTCCTACAAGCTTTTTAGCATGAGTACTATTAAGAGCATATCCTCTACTGCTAATTAAATAAAATTGGTAGGTCATATTTTTCTACTTTTTGTACTGTCTTTAAAGTCATCCTTGATACACGATTTATTTATCTGGCTGGCCTAGATATGAATCTCTTTAGGAAGCTCTGAGATCTCCTTGTTCCCTTTCTACTTCATTGTATTTTGAGTGCCTTGCACCAAAGCTTCAGAAACAAGGTTGATATAAATTAGTATTCAGAAAATTAAGTGTACTGCTTAATTCCTGTAATTGAATTAGAAGCTGACTCTCTGGATTATTTCTCTATACAATAGATGGAAAAATGATATTGTGTTTAAAAACACCAACTGTTATGGTTTACACTGGTGCTATAAAGAGATGTGACAATTCACCACTGGAGAAAAAGAAAAGTACTACTTAAAAAAACCATATTCCCAATGTCTTTCTCTGCAGATGTAGAACTAACTCCCATGTAGACATCAAGAGTATATTCAGAGGTAAACTTTCAGACATCGATCGATCCTATTATTTTGGGCACCTCCACCCTCTCATTTCACAATTCTTCAAGCCCACAACCTGCCTACCCCCTCACAATACCTCTCCCCATTGCCAGTGCCCCTTCTCCATTCTCACTGTGGTTTGTTCTTAATTAGAAGTCAGTCAATTGATTCCTGGTAAAGTGTAAGTTGATTTTTTAAAAGTCTGGAAGTCTTACCTTAAACCTATCTGCATTTAAATGTGACTTTTATTTACCTAAACTCAAGTGTACCTATCTTATTTAGAGAAGGAGGCTGCCTTCACCACACCCTTCTAGTTCCTCACAGCAAAGAGGCAGGTGCCAGGCTTCTGCAAGAGTCCCTACCTCTTATGATTTGGCTTCTCTGTCTCCTGAGTTTACAAGCTGCATAAGACAGTAGCTCCACTAGTGTGGGCTTATTACGTGTTAATGCAGGATTTTCGGTAGGAGACTAAAATGTTCGAAGTTAGGATTTATACGTATACACCATTTGTTAACCTTGCAGAATGTAAGAATAATTTTGATCATGATTTTATAGGAACTCACGGATCGCTGAAGAGGCTTTTAGTTATATATACCAGGTTTGACATTAATACAGGGCAAACCAAAAAGTTATACACTTTCCTCAGTAATGTATATGATCCTGTGCTACAAAAATCATCCATTTATTAAATTAGCAGTTGAAGAAACGTGCTCCTTTCTTTTCTCCAATAATGTAGAACATCTATATTCACTACACTAAGTAAAAATTCTCAACCTAGCACTGCCTATATTTTGTTCCACATATTGCAAATATAAGCTAAAAGATGTACATTTTTCAAATAATTTTAAATGAATTAAATGCATTGCTTTTCCCTTAATCTCCAGCTTCAGAATGGTAAAAAATAAGTTACCAAATTTTAATTTGCCATTATGGTATTATTAGTTATCAATAACATCAAATATTAGTTCAATATATTATTTTTATTTCTAAAATAAAGATATTTTATAATTTATTTCAAGCAAATCATCCACAGGATATGTTCCCAAAATGAACTAAAATATTCCTTTTCCACATTCAAATAAAATTTAGGCAAGATATAAATGGAACTTATCTGACAACACATTATGAATTGTCAAAAATCTTGATCCAGGGGGCTTCCCTGGTGGCGCAGTGGTTGAGAGTCCGCCTGCCGATGCAGGGGACACGGGTTCGTGCCCCGATCCCGGAAGATCCCACATGCCGCGGAGCGGCTGGGCCCGCGAGCCATGGCCGCGGAGCCTGTGTGTGTCCGGAGCCTGTGCTCCGCAACGGGGGAGGCCACAGCAGTGAGAGGCCCACGTACAGAAAAAAAAAAAAAAAAAAAAAAAAAAAAAAAAAATCTTGATCCAAAATAAAACAGACCCATATAAAATATTAACAATAGCCTTTGCCTGAAATAAAACTTTAAAGAGATAATTATAAGGGAAGTCAGCCTAATTATACTTATTTTAATAACAAAAAGTACATATAAAGTTTCATTATAATTATATACCTGAGGTGATCTGCTATATAGCCCTTAAACTTCTTTGAAAAATTAATAGGCAATAGAAATCAAATTCTTTCTTCCAATAAAGGAGAATAATCCCTTTATTCAATTAATTTAAAGGTACCTTCTTTGAATATGAAATGGGAAAATATTAGCTTGTTATCCAAGTTTCTTTCTAACCTGGTTGTGGGTAGAAGAGATGAGACCTGAAGATTAATTTATAGGGTTGAGTCCACCCAATAAGGACCTAGATGGGGTACGGTTGAGTCCAAGGCAGAAAAATCTCCACTCCATTCAGCCTTGTTTCAGTATGACTCCTTGGCCATCTCTGGCCTTTAAAGCCAGACATATACCAAAAAAAAAAAAAAAAAGATTCTGAGACACTCACTGGACTTATAATTTATGACTGCAAACATATTTTAAGCCTGAGGTGGACAGGGTACAAACTCCAATCCTCAGGAAGATTATATATTCAAAAACAGACAATAGACATGACTACTTTCAATCAGAATTAACAATAGGGGGAAAATCAACAAACAAAATGTCTCTTCAATTAAAAAAAAATATGAGAAAGTTCTGTTTATATTCATATAGACTCAACACTTAAGCTAACAATAGGTACTCAGCCAGATATCTAAGTTGTTTAAGAGCACCAGATCCTCCAGAAATTCTTGGTTTAGACTTGCATTAAATCTTGAGTGATGTACAAAACTCTCACTTGCCTTGGATAGATAATATGGCCAGGTGGTATTTTCAGGAGTGTGGAGATTTGTTGCCTCCTGGGACTAAGAGAATAAAGAGTGTTGCAGAACAGAGGTATAGAAAGAACAGAAGAGACCCTGAAAATAAAACTTCAGAAAGGATAACAACCCAGAAGCCTTAGTGAAGATAAATAAATTTCAGTGCATAGGTTCAAGTAGTAGAAGAGGAATAAATAAGGAAGAATCGTGATTTTTCCGGGGAGGATATGAGCTAGGGATGGGAGCAGTGGAGTACATTGGGGTTGGCATAGGAACAGTGAATTTCAGAGGAGTATATGCTAACATGTTTTCTTGTTCCCTATCTTGGGTCTAACTAGCTTAAACTCAGCTATCAGGGGATATACAGAACAGGGAAGACCATAACATGCTCTAACTCTGGAACAAATAAATCTTTTCTGCACAAGGACCTTAATAAATCATGAGGCTGACAATCGAAGAATTAACCCTCCAATTTGCCTTTCCCCTGGATGACTTAGGTGACAAAAATAAAACAGGTAATATTCTTCTTCAATGATAAAATTCTTAAACTCCTACAGTGTTTGTTAATGAATAAATACTTAACAGCAAAAACCTATAAGCTCCTTCAGCAATGGAAAGGTCTTATTGTACATTTTTAAGTATCTGGATACACAGACTCAAAACTCATGATATGCAAAAACTTTCATATTTGCCTTTTAAGATGCCCTCTTCATAATCTTCCTCTGAAATGGAGAACAGAAAATACAAGTGTGCAAAGTTTCTTTCAGGTCTACAAAATGAATAAACAACTCATAAATGATAGCACAATTTAACTATCAAAGTTTTATCATTTATTATCAGTAGCCAAGCTATTAAAGTTTCCAATTAAAACTAACAATGCAAAAAAAGCCATGTAAAAATCATGTAACTTTTGCATCTTTTTTTGCAGCTTCCTCCATCGCACTGAATAGCATCTCTCCCCTCCCACTCCACATTCAATCTGTAATCAAGACTCTTTATCTTCTAAAAAACTCTTGATTCCATCTCTATCTACCATGAAGTCATTATCTCTGAACTGGGCTACTGCCAAAGCCACCTAAAGGATCAGCCAGCATTTTTATCTACTTTTTTCCCTCTCATCCGTTCTCTGTGATTTCACCAGAGTGCTCTTATAAAAATGTAAATCCAATCATGCTGTATCCCTGTTTAAAACTCTTTAAAGGTTTATCATTGTTCTAGGATAAACGCAAAACCCCTCAACAAGGTCCTCAGTCCACACAGTGGTCCTCATACTTGACTGCACACTGGAATCGCTCAGAAAATTTTAATAAAAACTCTGATGCTTAGGTCACACCCTCAAAGATTCTGGTGTAATTAGTCCGGGATGGGCCTAGGCAGCCAGATTTTTACAAGTTCCACTGAGAGCTCTCCTGTTCCACCAGGGCTGAGAACCAGTGTTCTAGAGTCCAATCATCCGATGTGGTAGCCACTTACCATATGTGGCCATTATGCACTTGAAGTGTGGCTGGTCTGAATATTGACATGCTGTGACTATAAAACATATACTAGATTTTAAAGACAGTGTGAAAAACAGTAAAATATCTCAGTAATTTTTAATATCGATTACATGTTGAAATAATATTTTGGAAATACTGAGTTAAATAAAACATTATGAAAAGTAAGTCCATGTTCTTCCACTTTTTAACATGACTAACAGAAATTTAAAGATTACCTATGTGGCTTGTATTCTATTTCTATCAGACATCACCACTGAAGAGCCTTATCGAGCACTACACTCCCCCTCTCCTGCTTTGCCCCTCGCCTTCTCTTAGTTTCCGATATTTTCCTTCTGCTCACCACAAGGTCTTTGTATGCTCTCTGCCTGAGCTTTTTTTTTTTTTTTTTGTGGTACGCGGGCCTCTCACTGTTGTGGCCTCTCCCGTTGCGGAGCACAGGCTCCGGACGCACAGGCCCAGCGGCCATGGCTCACGGGCCCAGCCGCTCCACGGCATGTGGGATCTTCCCGGACCGGGGCACGAACCCGTGTCCCCTGCATCGGCAGGCGGACTCTCAACCACTGCGCCACCAGGGAAGCCCTCTGCCTGAGCTTTATTCTTTTCCTTCTTTTTTTTTCTAGTTAACTCCAAGTTATCCTCCAGATCTCATCTGAAGGGATAATACACCACACACCCTTAATATGGGCATCTCTCTCTCCCACACACATATTTCAGAGACTATATAATGTCTTCTCCAATTAGTAAGCTCTGTAAACACAGGTTAATATCTGCTTTTGCATGACTCAGATTTAAATATCTGCTGAATAAATGACATAATACCAGAAGCAAAAGTATAGAAACTATCATATTAGAAATACTGAATCTACAAAACGTTTGTCCATGTGCCAGACAGTCCGTTGCTAATATGTAAAATAAACTTTAGATAACTTTGTGGATTAGAACACATATACTCTTCACCTCCCACAGTGATACCCTGGGAGTGTAAGCTAATAATGTACACATATATTCATATATACATACACACATTTCTGTACATATATATTTACATGTATACTTGTGTTCTTAAGGTTATTTTTCATATTTTAATATTTTATTGCTAAAATCTATTCACAGGGATAAAAATCTGCTTTATCATGGCAATAGAAACTTTATTTTTTATAAAGATACTAAAGAAAAATACTACTTTCTATATGAACAGAAGGAAATATCTCAAAGAATGCTGCTTCATTCTTCAGAAAGTCTGTCAACATTTCAGAGTGGAAAGCATATAATTCTCCAACATTTTAACAAATAACCCTCTTTGCCTGAGTAAAATTTGCTCAAGAGTACCTCCCTCTATGTTCTTTTTTTTTTTTTTTTTTTTTTTTTTTGCGGTACGCAGGCCTCTCACTGTTGTGGCCTCTCCCGTTGCGGAGCACAGGCTCCGGATGCGCAGGCTCAGCGGCCATGGCTCACGAGCCCAGCCGCTCCGCGGCATGTGGGATCCTCCCGGACCGGGGCACGAACCTGCGTCCCCTGCATCGGCAAGCAGACTCTCAACCACTGAGCCACCAGGGAAGCCCTATGTTCTTTTTAAATGTGAATCATTGTTTAGCTTTGGAGTTTACTGCCAAATAAATATATATGAGTTCTATTTTATTATAGTTTGAAGAGGCAATGATGATACTCAACGCAAGAAGAGACTTGAAAAAGAGCTAACGTGACCCTCGTCCCCGGTCTTACTCTACAAACCAAGCTGAGGAGTCTCCATCAGCTCCTTGCTCTGCTAAACTGGGTCTCCCTGAGGGAGGCCAATGAGGTGTAAGCCTTCTTCATTTTCTTCCTGATTTGCCCATTACCAAGATCCAATTTTTCCTATTTTAAGAGTGTGTGATATAACTCCCAAGAGGGTGATCAAGGCAAAAGTATCAAACTATATGGTCACTGACCTAGTTGGAGAAATACTTTGTCCTACGTAATCTCCAATAACTGAATTCAAATTCTCTTTTCAAACAGCAGAAAAATTAACCTCCCCTCATTCTTCATTAAATGAGATTCAGCTAACTATGATGATTTAGGTCAGAAGTCAGTGAACTTTTTTCATAAAGAGTCAGATGGTAAATATTTTAGGCTTTGGGGGCCCAATGGTCTCCATTGCACATATTCATCTCTGTTGTCATGGCATGAAAGCAGCCACAGACATCAGGTTAATGAATGAGCACGGCTGTGTTCCAATATAACTTTACTGCAATATAGGTGGTGGGCTGGGTTTGGCCTGTGAGCTATTGTTGGCTAATTCCAGATTTAGAAGAAAAGTAAATGGCTCTAGAAAAGTAACCATGGACTCATCAAAAGGCAACTATGCAGACAACTTCCCAGCTGAAATTTTATTACAATATTTAATTCTTAGAGGTCAATGTTTTTTCTTATAACTGCATCTTGCTTTACATATGCTTGCATATATGTTACCTGATGACTTCTAACAAGAACTCTGTAAGGTAGCTCTCACTGCTTCCCATTCAGTAATTGAGGAAATTGAGGTCAGCTATATGAAATGATTCCTTAATATCATACAGGCATAGAAAGCAGAGCTGGAAGCCAGACACAGTTCTAACTTGAAGTTTAGTGTGTGTGTGCATGCATGTGTATTTCTTCACTGGAAATCTTAAAATTTTAATTATATTCTCCTGTTAAATAAAGTCTTAATACTTCTTAAATAGGACACGTAACCATATTTGTAATATATTTTCTAATACATGAAATTAGAAGTTATATTTTGTCAGAAATAAAGTCAATTGTAATTTGTCATTAATTCCATGATATGTTCTTTTTAGAGGATTAGATTCAGATATAATACATAAATTTTGGTATTAAAATTACAACAGGCAGCAGAAGAATTCAGAATGTTCAATTATGTCTGAGGTCCTTTTGACCCAAAAGCTATTGGTAAAGAGATTAAAAGTGAAAGCTGTGTTTTAACCAGACAAATATCCTTGAAACAAAACTTACCATCTTTTAAAAGTCTGCATCAATGTAATCTTCCACTTATCACTTTGTTATTTTTCAATAGTGTATCTTCTTATTATATATTTCTAGTTCTGTTGGTGGTGATTAAGCATTAACATGACTGGGCTTAGAAATGGTTCCTGTAAACTTGAAAATCAGATGTTCTCACTCTCTGCAGTGGTAAAGAATCCCATGGATCTTTTCCAGTATTAGAACTATACAATCAGTTGGGAGAGCAAAAGTGAGCTCTAACACGCAACTTCCCATTTTATTACTAGATAAATAATCAGAAAATAACTGACTTCTACTATATATAAAATAGATGATTAATAAGAACCTACTGTATAGCACAGGGAACTCTACTCAATACTCTGTAATGGCCTATATGGGAAGAGAATCTAAAAAAGAGTGGATGTATGTATATGTATAAATGATTCACTTTGCTGTACAGCAGAAGCTAACAAAACATTGTAAATTAGCTGTACTCCAATAAAAATTTTTTTAAAAAAAGAAAAGAAGTGACTTCTTCAAGGCCACAGCACAAGTGGTGAAGCAAAGATAGAATCAATGTCTTCCATCCCCTATTAGTCTTTTCAAGATAATACCTTGGATCACCAATGACAGAAATGCATATTTATCAATATAAAGTAACTATAAACCATATAGGCTTTATTCTATTGGGGCAATGTCTTATCTGTCCAATAGGCTGTATCACTAGGTACCTATCATAAGTAAAAACCTTTAATGATGGAAAGTACTGCAACAAAATGTCTTTACTCTGATCTGTAATAACACCTGTTTGGTTCCACATAATTTGTCAACTGTACATTGATATTTCTCTTTTTCATACATTTGTACCTAGTTTTTCAAAGATACTTTATATTCCTTGAAAGAGAGAGGCTATCTTGTGTTTTTTTTTTCCCACATTTTCCACAAGGCAGCCCAGACCTTGGCACATAAGTCCTTTTAGAAATGAAAATGATGAATTCAGAAAAAGGATACTTATTACAAATATTGTCATCATGCACAAAAATAAACTCAAAATGTCTTAAGGACTTAAACATAAGACATGACACCATAAAACTCCTAGAAGAGATGATAGGCAAAACCTTCTCTGACATAAAACATACTAATGTTTCCTTAGGTCAGTCCCCCAAGGCAATAGAAATAAAAACAAAAATAAACAAATGGGACCTAATCAAACTTACTAGCTTTTGCACAGCAAAGGAAACCATAAAAAAAAAAAAGACAGCCAACGAGAAAATATTTGCAAATGATGGGACAGACAAGAGCTTAATCTCCAAAATATACAAACAGTTCATACAACTTAACAACAAAAAAAACAAATAACCCAATCCAAAAATGGGCAGAAGACCTTAATAGACATTTCTCCAAAGAAGACATACAGATGGCCAAGAAGCACATGAAAAGCTGTTCAACATCACTAATCATTAGAGAAATTCAAAGCAAAACTACAATGAGGTATCACCTCACACCAATCAGAATGGGCATCATCAGAAAATCTACAAATGACAAATGCTGGAGAGGGTGTGGAGAAAAGGGAAACTTCCTATGCTGTTGGTGGGAATCTAAGCTGGTAGAGCCACTGTTTGCATGGATGCAAAACAGTATGGAGGTTCCTCAGAAAACTAAAAATAGAATTACCATATGATACAGCAATCCCACTCCTGGGCATATACCTGGACAAAACTATAATTCAAAAAGATACATGCACCCCTATGTTCACAGCAGCACTGTTCACAATAGCCAAAACATGAAAACAATCTCAATGTCCACTGACAGATGAATATATAAAGAATATGTGGTACATATATACAATGGAATACTACTCGGCCATAAAAAAGAACAAAATAATGCCATTTGCGGCAACATGGATCCAACTAGAGATTATCACACTAAGTGAAGTAAGTCAGAAAGACAGACAAATACCACATGATATCACTTATATGTGGAATCTAAAATATTGCACAAATGAACCTATATACAAAACAGAAACAGACTCATTGACATAGAGAACAGACTTGTGGTTGCCAAGGGGGAGGGGAGTTTGGGGTTAGTAGATGCAAACTATTACCTTTGGAATGGATAAACAACAAAGTCCGAATGTATAGCACAGGGAACTATATTTAATATCCTGTGATAAACCATATGGGAAAAGAATATTAAAAAAGAATGTATATACCTGTATAACAGTCACTTTGCTGTACAGCCGAGATTGGCACTATATTGTAAATCAACTATACTTCAATAAAAAGTAGTATTAAATAAAAACAAAACAACAAAAAGAAATAATGCTGTATTTTTTTGCACATTACCTACCAATATATATTTAACTACTGTAAGTTTTTATATTTGCTCAACTATTCCATGATGGAAACAGCCACATAAAAAGAAAGTAATTATTTTAGTCTAATGTTCCTAGAGTTATTTTTCTAATAAACTGTATTAAGTATAATACATGGT
Organism: Hyperoodon ampullatus; assembly: GCF_949752795.1. Taxonomy (NCBI): domain Eukaryota; kingdom Metazoa; phylum Chordata; class Mammalia; order Artiodactyla; family Ziphiidae; genus Hyperoodon; species Hyperoodon ampullatus. The sequence continues at coordinate 70,468,452 of NC_136922.1, forward strand.
TACTTGAATCTAAAAGTATATCTTTCAGTAAAAAGATCAGATGGACTTTTAGTTGCAATTGGACATTTAAAAACATTTACATGCTAGCTAAACATTATAATTTGCAGGAGTATTATGGCTTTGGAAACACATGAGAGTTCAAATAGGATCTGTTCTATCTTCTTCCAGAGTGAAGATGCTAAAAATAGTGTGGGCTTAAGCTGGGCCACAGTTTTGTGAAATTGCTATCACTTCACTGGAAAATGGAGGAAATGAAACAAGTCTGTTGGGTGGGCAGGGAGGGCCTGTGTAGATGATGGATTGGTACTCATACATCACCACTTCAGTGCTGTTATACCAAAGGCCTTTTACAGCTTATAGTTAAACTTAACACTAAGCGTAATCCAAATATACGACACCTCATTGTACTTGTATTACCGTATGCAAATATAAATAGTTACCACAAATTGGTGAACAATTAATGAGATTCATTGCAGGGATATTTCATCACTGAACACTGTTTTCCTGCCAACTGAGACATGATGTATTTAATTTAAATGACACCACCTGCTCCCACCTCTAAGTGAAATGAAAAAGCTGCCAAAGGGCATGTTGGGAATTTACTTGCAGACTTCCTTTTAATCAGGCATTTCTCCATAATACTGAAAGCCAAAAACATCATGAAAAATAACACAGCTTTGTAAGTCGATAGTTGAATTTGGAGTGCTCGCCAAATAAAAGAAACTCAGGATATACAGGATGATATTCTACAACAATACTATTCTTTTCTTGCTGTGAAATTACTTTCTTACTCTAAAGAAAAAAAAAAGATGTGTATGAAAATACAGTACTGCCTGACATGACAAATCAATAAGAAGTGACTTATAAGAGAGGAAAGTAGAGTGAATGTTTTCATTTGTCATAGTTACCAAGATAATGATACTGTGAACTTACGACTGTCTGAGGAAAATGTTTCCCTAACATTAATTGGAAATGTCTCAATACCCTCTTCACCCAGTGAACTACCAACATGTTATCATGCACATTTTCCTAGCAGGTAAGATGAGTTAGAGGATGGACAGGTACTTTTCTAAGAACCTTGCAGGACCTTCCTTATATCTTTCCTCTTGATATTCAGTCCCCTCTCCTGAGCAATTGAACTGCTATTTAATGTGAACACTGGAGGGTGTAAGAGGGTATTAAACAAGTGTATATGACAATTTCTTATCTAGGGAGTCTGTCAAATGAGGATCCATTTTCCAAAGTCATCAAGTTGCTAAGGATAAGTATTATGCTGTATAAAATCTGCCAAATTATTTTCCCATTAAGTCAGGCTTTCATTCCTAGAAGTCTCAAAATGATGTCCTAATTAAAAAGTGATGTCAAAATCACATTTGAACTGCTAATGTTTATAAAATAAATTTTAAAAAGTACTAAGCCAAACAAAAAGATTCACATAGAAATACACACTCTTCCATTCATTCAGCAGTCATTCACTCCAAACATTTTTCTAAATACCCTCTACACGCCAGGTTCTAGATGCTAGGAATAGGTCCATGAACAAGACAGGCAAAATCCTTGCTCTCATAGAGCTTACATTCTGATGGGTGATAGGAAACAAATGTCTAATGGCAGAATGCCATGAACAATAGAGCAGGTTGAGAGAGAAGGGTATGAGCTTCTACATAGTATTTAGAGCAGATTTTTCTGAGGAGGTATCTGCATGAGCTGAGGAAGGGAAACAAGCAAATATCGATTATACTGCATGCCATACCCTCTTGCCTGCTCAAGGACTTCACTCTTGCAGATGTCCCCTCTCTATTATTTATTCCACTTTCTTCCCCACTAGCATACGAATATGCACTAATATCTTCCATCCTGAAAATAAAAATAGATAAATCATTTATTTTTGACCTAATAGCTCCCTCTAAAAACCATTCCACACCATTCATCTATTTCCCTTTGCAGCCGAAATCCTCAAAATAGTCCTTTCTACTCAGTCTTCTTTTCCTCCAATTTGTTCTTGAACCCACACCAAGCTGGTTTTGAGCTCCACCACTCAAGGAGATAGCTCTTCAGAGTCATCAATAACTGTCTTATTGCCAAAGTCAATCCAGTCTCCATCTTCCAACAGCACTTGACACAGTGGATTCTCTTGAAATTTTTTCTTCTTTTGGTTTTGAGCACACCACCCTCTTAGCAGGACTGACTACCCATCTCAGTCTTCCTGGATGGTTCCTTCTCATCTTTCTGACTTGGAACATTGAAGTGGTTCAGGCCTCAGTCCTGGGGATTTCTCTTCCCTATTTACCCTCACTCTGCATCATCCAGGCCATGTTTTTAAGTAGATTAATGACTTCCAAATGTACCTGCAGCCCACAGACCATCTCCAGATTCAGGTATCCAACTGCTTACTCAACGTTTCCACTTAGTTGTCTAATATGTGTCACAAATAAAATGCTTCTAATTCTTAATTTTGAGATCCCACATATACTTACTACTCTCACAGTCTTCCCCATTGCAGACTGTGTATTGCAGAGATGGCTGCCACAATACCATCCACCAGATGTGCTCTTCTTGCCTTGACATGCCTTCCATTGAGTGGTAATGTATGTGTCTGTCCCCTCTTCCTTTAGTCTGGGTGGAACTTTGTGACTGCTTTGTCCAATAGAATATTGGGAAAGTTGCCTTATGTGATTTCTAAGACTAGATTATGAAAATTCCATGCACCTCCATTTGGTTTTCTTGGGTCACTCTCTCTTAGAACCTAGCTGCTTTGCTGTATGGAAGCCCAAACTGGAGACTACCTGGAGAGGCCATGGGTAGGTGTTCCAGCTAACAACAAAGCTGAGGCCCTAACCAAAATCTAGCATCAGTTGTTACACATGTGAATGAAGATACTTCCAGATAACTCTAGTCCCCTATCATTAAGTTGTCCCAACTGAGGCTCCAGATATTGTGGAACAGAGACGAGGGCTCCCTCCTTGGCCTTGTTTGAATTCCTAACCCATTAAACCTGAGAGCAAAATAATATGGATATTTTAGGTCACTAAGTTTATTACAGTAGTAACTAGGATGGATTTACCAACTGCTGAGGCCAAAATCCTTAGAGTTGCCTTCCATTTTTCCTTTCTCTCATACCCATACTCAATCTATCAGCAGACCCTGTGAAATCTAGGTCTTCCTTTTAAATACATCCAGGATCTATGACTTCACACCACTATCCCTCTTGTCTTGACTATTACAGATGCCTCCCAACTAGTCATTTTTTGCTTCTATCTTCCCTCTTATACTGTCTACTCTCAACAGAGTAGGAAGATTACTCTTCTAAAAGTTTAAGTAAGACCATGTCACTTCAATGCTCAAAACCTTCCCATGGCTTTCTTCGTGATACAGCTTAAAAGCTAAAGTCCTTAATGGCCTACAGAACTCTTCATGATCTGGACCTCCACCACTTTGCTAATTCTGATTCTCCTGCCATTCTCCCTGCCTTGCTTGTTGCATTCTAGGTACACTGGTCTACCTGCTCTTCCTTAAAAGCATCTAGCACTCTCATGCCTCAGGGCCTTTGTACTTGCTGTTCTGCCTGGAATACGCTTCCCCCAAATAGCCACGTGGCCACTCACTCTTCCCTCCAGGTCTTGCTCATGAGTCATCTTGTCAGAGAGGTCTTTGCCAAGTAGTTTACATAAAATAGTGTCTTATACCTATCATTTTCTATTCTTCTTATCCTGATTTCCGATCTCCTAAATTATTATATATTTGGTTTTTTGCGTATTGTCTGTTTTTCTCCTATTTGATGAAGGCTTTCTGAGAACAAAAATTTTGTCTTGTTGAAAGCTCTAGTCCCCAGGACTGGGGTAGTCCCTAGTATAGCAGGAACTCAGTAAGCATTGCTTGTTGTTAAAGACCATTCTAAGCAGAGGGACAATGAAGTGCAAAGACCCTGAAATAGGAACTGACTTGACTTGTGTGAGAAACAGTGTGACCATGACAGAATGTGTATGGGGGAGAGTGAATCAGATGAGGTAACAGAACAAATCAAAGGCCAAATCAGGCAGGTCCTTATAGGCTATGATAAAGATTAATGGGAAGAAACTGAAGGACAATGATGCGATCTAATTGGCCTTTTAAAAATATAATTCTGAATGTCTGTAGAAAATAGTCTGTATGAAGAACAAGAGGGGAAGCACTGCTAGGGAGACTAGTCCTGAGGCTTTTGCAGTAATTCAGACAAGCAAGAAATGATAGTACCTTGAACTGTGATAATAATGACAGAGGACTCCAAGGTGGTCAGATACAAGATATATTTTGAAAGTAGGCTTCAACAGACTTGATAGTTTAGATATAAGATAATAAGAACAATCAAAGATTACACCTAGATTTTTGGCCTTAGCAAGTGGTTAAACAGTGGTACTGTTTTGGGAGTAGTTTTACTTTAAACAAGGGTCCTATTTTCATAGGATGGATTCAGAGTTGGCAAGCAAGTTCCAAAGCAATGTTCAAACATATGATAGTTTAGATGAACAGTAGTTCTAAGAACTGATGGGTAAATTCTTTGATTCTCAGAGACCCCTGGATACAATACCTAACTGGAATAAAAATATACCAAGAGATTAATAGTGACACCCACACATAACAGAGACCTGTGTGTGCCACTGTCTTGAAGAAGCACCCCTGACACCTGCATGCACAGATGGCCTAACTGGACACCCTGAAGACCAACAGGATTTATATCTGGCAGGCGAGCCATCAAGAAAATTTCATAGACAGACTTCTGTCCACAGAGGCACACCTCTTCAGAACATTTACAGATACTCTGGGGAAAAAAAAAAATCACACTAAAACCCTAATATGAAACCACTCATACAAAGAACTAAGTACTCACATGTCTTTCTCCCAACATGCACATAAAAGAAAACAAATTTGTAGGGCAGCTGCTGACCAGGGCTAAAAAGGAATGTAAAATATTGAAACATCATAAGAAATACAGCTCTGTAGGGAGCAGCCATTAAAATGGGCTCTGCTGACTTGGTGTTACCCCATCAGAAAAAGCAAGCTGACCTCAACATCCTTTCTCTTCTCTTCCTTTAACGTATTAGTCATTCAATTTCCCAAAAATATTTTGGCAGTGATATTTCTTTCTCCTTCAGAAGTAGAAATGAAAATTATTACTACATTATCTTTAATGATAATTTTATATATAAAATTCATAAATATATGTATACATCTATATATGAATTATTTTAAAAAAACATTGATCCTCTGGACTTTGTCCTGCTTATTTTTGAGGTTTCCAGTAGCCAAAAAATAAAATAATTTTCTTTTCCCAGTTTGAAACCAGCTGAGAGATAGACGAAGAAGATCAAAATGTCAGCTTTCTTACTGACAAAGGTGATCAAAGAATGTGGCTTAAAGATGCCACCCTAGTGATCCCTCTAATACCTTCTAATCCTTCTGAATTGCAGTTTCCAGCAATGTTGGACAATTGCCAACCAGTCCCTCAGGGGAGACCCTGGACTGAAAGCTCCCCGAAAAGCAGAGAATGTCTGTATTGCAGAAAAGAGTGATTTGGGCACAATCATTTCCTTCTGCCAAACTCCACTATAAAAAGAAGCCATTCCTCCTGTCCTGGAAGGAGCAAATAATGAGGTGGAGAGAAGAACACACCTTCCTCACAGGTACTTCCCTCCTGGAGAGTGGAGTGGAAATTACCTTCCTCCATGAAAATATGAGGAGTTAGGAATAAATGTTCCACCTCACCCTCCAAAGTTGGAGGAGGGAACTAAATTTTATCTTCAACTGTAGAGCTGGATTTTTGCCAACATCTACATAAAGCTCCCCCCTTTCATTTTTCTTCACATACATGAATGAGGCAGCTGGTTGGGCAGAGACACAGAGTGGTTTGAAACCTACTCCCTCCATCTACAGCTTTATGAAGTTCAGCAAATAAACTGTCTTCCCAGTACCTTTTTTTTTTTTCAACCTGAAAAGCGCCTACACTATCTCCTAGGGTTTTGTTAGAATTAAATGGAAATAAAATTGAAAGGCTTGGCATATGAGTGCTGAATTAATACCACTTTCTTCCTTTCCCTGCCTGATTCAGTACTAGGACAGGGATTAAAATTTGTACTGAACCAAATTCCACAACTTTATTCTAGACTGTGTCACTTGGTTGACCTCCATAGTCATCGGGACTAAACCTTAGGCTTATATAGTCTTGTTTTCAGTGCTGATGAAAGATTACTTTAAAAAAGAATACAGCTTCCATTTTTCTCACCTAGTGCTTAAATTCTTTCAGCTATTTCTTTCTTCTGTTTTTTTTTTTGTTTTTTTTTTTAGTTAAGACATTTAAGATGTGTCTTTAAAGAAAATGCAACAACAACAACAAAACAAACCACTACCACAAAACACACATCCTCAGCATCCTGATGACTCTACCACAGTAGATGACCATTGCCATTTCCATCTTGGGACACAGTACTTTCCAGGTTTACTTATAGTGGGCGTGTGGAAAGGAGAAGAATGTTTTGATCATAAGATGAAGATCCTACAGAATCATACATATTGAATTAGAAAGAACTTTATAATTCCAACCCTGTAATTTAAAAAATTACATACATATAAAGTTTAAATGAGTTGATGTTACACAATTAGCAGTTAATAACAGGGCTTGGTCTTCTGACTCTCAGCTCAGTGTTCTTACCTCTGGTTCAGACACAGGGAGAAAAACATGGAGGAGGGGATGCACTTGGGACTCAGGGGTGACTAGAGACAAGTGCTTTGAGAACAGAGAGAACGAGAAAAGAGAGGACTGCAAAAAGTGGCCAGAACATTCTGAAAACAAACTTGCCTAACTTTGTGATGGGGTCCCAAACAAAATATGCTTTGTGATTACATTGTGCTCCTGAGTTTGCTATTTATACCTGGCCCTGCTTCTTATCCTGATCACAGAAGCAAGCTAGTACAGTTGCCTTGGCTGTTGACTCAACATTTGTCACAGGATTCCATATTCTTCTACTTTGTGACTAAAAACCTAAAGCAAGCATACCATTTGTAAAAATCAGTATCCTAGGATGGGTTAAATAAGAGATATTGAGCAAGTGGACTAGAAATAGGCATGGGACTTCCTTTCCTGTATGAGTAATGATGAACACTGTCATACAATTGTCTCCTGAGGGCAAGGTAGTGTGCTGACAGTGCTTTTTCCTAACAGCCCTGATAACCAATTCAAGCATAGGCATAGCAGCCATAGAGAAACATCTGCTGAGACAGAAATATGAAGACACATTAAATCTATGACCAAAAGAGAAGACAGCTCTGGAAATACAGGCACTCTGGGATTCAAGTCTATATCCTGCTTTTTAGCCCCAGAGCTGATGCTCTGTGCATTGAATCAGGGGATCAGTCTAAGACTTGTTATGCATCTGGGAATTCAATAGGAATTAACTAATATTCAGGAAGCAGCTACTAAGTTCCAGGCTCTGGGATACAGAGGATGAGGCACCTTTCTTACCCTCAGGAACAGCACTACAAAGCAATGCTTAGTCTTGCAGTGAGGCAGAGATAGATGGGCTTAGAACTCATCCAATGCTCCCCCTAGAAGCCAAAGTACAGAAAGGTAATGAGTTCAAGGCAGTGGCAGAAACAGAACTCGAGTCTCCTGACTCCTGGCTGAGCGCTGTTTTTAATGCACGAGCTCAAAATGAAAATACACTCTATTTGACCATCTTTTCTTTTCTTCAGGGTTCAAAATCTTTGTTTCTGACTTTTAGAAGGAGGTTTGCTAGCCAAAACTTTTTCACTGAACCATGTCCTCACCCTAGGATAACTTAAAACAATTTCAATTTGAGAGATTCCCCCCAATATTAAAAATATACCCTATGTTATATCACATAATATATTTTAAAGGGAGAGGAAACCATTGAAGCTAGATATGAAAGAACTTGAACAGATTCTGCATACCAACAGGAATCTGATGTCACAACCCACAGCTCTTGTTACAGGTGAAGATCACAGGTGAAAAGACAGGGTTTCTTCTTTGAATATTTGATTAACATTATCTATTTATAGGGTGTTACCCAAGACCTCCAGAAAATATTGCATTTGCAAAATATACATAGCAGAGCTAAATGCCTTAACCTACATTAGCTGCTCTCTTAATGAGAATTGGAAGCTCAGCAAGTAATGAGTTAATTTATTACAAGCCCCTCTCCCAGAAAGGTCCCCTTCAGTATCTCATTTTCCTCACCCCCTATAAGTAAACAACTCCTAGGTAAGTATTAAAATGCAGGGATCTAGAGAGCTTGACTTCTCAATTTAAAAGGTAAGAGCAAGGTTATCTTTCATGATCCTTTTGCTCAGGGAATAAGCTCTGTCTTTGCTTCTGTCTCAGCTCATGCAAAAAAAAAAAAATGCTAAGAAACTTAAATTACCGTTATCTTTTTTTCAACACAGTGAAACATCTAAATGAAAAAAACAAAAAACACCACCTCTAAATGGACCATCTCACCTAATTTGAATCCTCACCAAAATCATATGATATGCCATATGCAAAATACCAGAAGCAGCTTGAAGGGGGAAATAATGTTAGTTTTAAGAAACTGCCATTATATAAGGATAAAAAGCTATGAGAAAAAAAGTTCAAATTTTTAGTGTGAATTAAAATATACTTTTTATATCTTTCTTGTCCTTGCTTTAACTAATTCAGAAAGATAAAATTCATCTTATTTTGAAACATTCAAGTAAATCAAGCCTGAAAATTAGTTAAGAGAAGAAGCAATCAGTTAGACAACACATTTCTGTTGTGCTAGAGAAAGCGCATGCCTGTAAGTGTGAGCACACTAGGTACTAGCGTAAGAATGCCTAACGTTTTACACACCTATATTATACATTAGGAACTAATTTATTCATCTGATATTTATTCGTTACTCACCATTTGGAAGACACTCTGCAAGGCCCTATGGGAGAGTCAAGTTATAAGATAATCCTTGACCTCTTAGAAGCTGAGATCTACTAACAGAAGTAAAATACATATGTGAATGCTTACAGTGCATGACTGTGTAAGTGTCATGTCTGCCTCAAGAAATGCCAAATCATAAAAAAAAAAAAAAAAGAAATGCCAAATCACCTAACATAGGTTATTTGTTTGAAATGAATTCCTGCATTTGCCTATGAAAATTAAATGACCAGGAAGACAGATTTAAAGAATAACTACGATCCCTGAAGGGCAAACAATGGTTATTTAAGCAAAAGAAATATCAAAGTATAAGGTATGCTTTTCAATTAATCACAAAGTCTTAAGAATTCTTGGACGTCATGGAGTTTATGCCTAATTTTTATTAAGCAAGATATAAAATATTGTGTTTGATTCTAACCATACCAAGACACAATACAGAAAAAAATGCACATATATTTTAAAGTTTAGGTGCTATAATTAACTATACAGTCTGGTGAAAATCATCTTATTTTGAAACACTCAAAGAAAGCAAGCCTGAAAAATAATTAAGAGAAGAGGTAAGCAGATAACACAGATCTGTTGAACATTCACCCTGTGCCTGCCATTATGGAAGGTACAGAGAAGAATCAGAGGGGAAGCTCCTTGAGGTAGGGAATATACCTCATTTACAAGTCTATCCATAGTGCTTAGCACTGGCCCAAAGGAGATAATCAGTTAGTACTTTTAGGAAATAAACTTAGAGGAATGAATGACTGACTGAATCCCTAACTTCTGGCATTTATGTTAACTTATTTTCAACCTATTCCTAGAAAAATAGCTTTCCAATTGCAAGTTGGTACAATAAGGTCAATGCTAAAAAATATTAGAACCCAAAGAGAAAGGAAAGACAAAAAACACTCAGAGCTGAGGAAAGATGGTTACATAAACTGAATATCATCTCTGTTTCTGAGATACCTAGCAGTCAAGGAAAAAGGGAAGTAATTTTGCAGTTCTTATTGTCTGACTAAAGGAAAACACCAGTCTTCAGAGAAAGACATTTTCTTGGAACTATACTATAAGAAAATTTTTTCTTGTGGAAAAGGAACTCTGGGTAACTTAATGGGCAATGATGTCAATACCTTCTTGCAGAGGGAGAAATGCTCTTCCTGTGGTCCATTGTTTCAAGTGTCTTTTGATTAAAAACTAAAAGAATGGTAATAAACTGTAATCCAAATAAAGCATTTTTATTGGTAGCTAAGCTTGTTGCTTTCTGGTGGTGGTTTTAACATAAAGTTGGGGAAAATGTAGAGGAATAAGTGGTGACTGTGACCCCTCTCAAACACCAGTAGTTTCCCTGTTATTCTATTGGCAGGAGCTAGACAGTAGTCACTTCAAGGTTGAGGTCTTGGTGAAGAATGCTCAGAGAATAGGCTCCTATGCTTGTTCACTGAATAAGCTTTAAACATACACGTGGTAAGCAGAGTTGGGAAATAAAGGCCTGAATTTGAGGGTGTTAAAACCAGTTTTTTTTAAAAGGGAACTCTTTCACTAAAACCAAGTGAAAAGGAACTTTAAAGATAATTCAGTACACTTTAAATGAACAACTTGCTTTTATTTCTGAAATTCAGGTTGGAACATATCTTTGAGACTAATTTATTGAGGATATCATAAAACCAATTTACATTAAGGTTTTTTAAAAGATATTAAAACTTTTCTATTTTTATATCTTTGAACTTATTTTTGGAAGCACTTCATGTAAAGTATGAATTATCATCCATGTTTAACTATCTACATAATTTCCCAAATACTTTAGTAAGGAGGAACATAGTAGAGTGACATTTACTCAAGGAGCTAGAATATATAATTTCTAGAAGAAAATATTGAAAATGACAATTTAGTTTTTCTTTACTATCAATAATTTTATTACACCAACTAAAGATAGAAAATGTTCAGTAGTAGCATGTGCAGGCAAAGTCAAGGCACCATAGGCCAAGGAGATTGGCAATATTGATGACTTTGTCTGAATTACCAATTCTACTGGTTGAAGCTTTGCTGCAGTTAACCCAAGAGTCTCTAAAATAACCAACTTAGCAGCAATATATGCCAGTCCAACTCCATTGTACATCATCCAATGACAATGAGGGTGGATTCTGAAATTCATTTCCATAAAAGTTCCCTGAACTTGTGCTCTAAATTATTTTAACATGAAATTGACCTTAAAGATGTGCTAAAATATTAAATGCATAATGTTTAAAATATTTATTAATCATTTATTCTTTATTGCAAGGTCATATCTGTTCAAATAGAATTCACACACTTGAAAGAGGAATCTGATGGTTTCTCCTCTGATCCCTGTTTTCTTATAACTTCCAAGTTTCTAGTTTGTTGTGGCTGTATATTCCACAAACAAAGCATTTATCTAATAGAGAAGATCATCAGGAAATGTGAGGAAGTATTAAGTGAGAAATCTGAGGAAACAGATACAACTGGAGTATTAGAAGCAGTTTGAGAATGAATATGACATTACAGAGAGTAAATAATCAAGCTCCCTCCCACCCACAGCTGAATGGCATGTGCATCTGATCTAATGATGTCTCTTTCCTGTGTAAACTAATTTTTAGATTTTCCCATAGATCTGTAGAGAATTTTTGAATAACCAAGTAGGAATGAGAACAAAACCAGAAAACTTGCAGACACATCTTAAGCAACAAAAAATATTAAGTCTACAAAATTCATAAAGTGTCTCCTGTGTGTGCATACCCACCAACTTCTTGATAAATTATAAAAAGAATGAACTATGGTTTCATCCCACAAAATTCATATTCGTGTTTGAATGAAAATATATTTATATAAACCATTCTTCTCATAAGAAACTTTCCCTAAGATAATACTTTTAAGATTATCATAGTATTTTTACTCACTGTCACAAAGGGCATCTGTACATTTTCTTGAAAACAATGACAGGTTAGCACCATTTGGCCCCAACCATTGCAAGACTCGTGTAACTGGATATTAACCAATCATAACTTCTTTACATGATGCAGTTGGTAAGGGTAGAATGCCAATGATGTAGGGTGAAGGAGTGGCTCCCAAGATGAACCTGGTATGTTCCACAGCCTTAGACCACTATTTCATAAATTGGGGCCGCTGGGCATAGGGGGGTACCTTAATAGGGAATATGGATCAAGTATTTTTAAAAATCCTAATCAAATAAAAGCAAAGCACATGGCTTACAGTCCATGATTTGATAGATTCGTTTTTAATGTATGGATGGCAGCAGGCTATTATCTGTGATTCCTTTAACTCATTGACTTTGCTGTACATAGTTGAAAATGATGCCAGTCCTAGGTTTCTACCAGCTTTCTAGATCTGGCTAGAAAATCAAAACCGTGCACATCTGACACAGAGACCACACATGTATTAGCTTGTTCTTTCTTATGGGCCATAAAAACCACCAACTATATACAAGGTTCCTTTATTCAGTAAGTATTAATGGGACATCTGCTTTCTTCAAAGTGCAGCGCTAAGACCCATGAGAACATAAAGCTAAAAGACAAAAGCTTGTCCCTGAGGAACATGTAAAGAGAATAAAGTGCAAAGATATGTAAGGAGTAGTAGTAGAGAAATTACAAGGTAGCATGAGCACACTGAGTGGCCCCGTGCAATAGGACACACTTGTGGGCCAGTTACCTGTTCATGGATAAACTAAAGGTATGATCCTTGCCCTCAGGGAGTTCACTGTCTAGAAGGATAGACAAATGAATATTTAAAATGTTCATTTTTCAATACCACATAATGTTATAGAAATATGCACAAGTACAGATTATAAACATAATTACTAGGAGATTCTCAAGATCAGCTCCACAGTGCTTTAATAGGGAAGGCTTCTTGAAATAGGCAAGTTTGGATCTGAGCCTTGAAGGACACATAGGATTTGGACAGGTAAAGGGACAGCTCTGCAGAGGCATTTTGGGTGTTAAGAACAAAATAGATAAAAACCCTAAGGCAGGGGCTTCCCTGGTGGCGCAGTGGTTGAGAGTCCGCCTGCCGATGCAGGGGACGCGGGTTCGTGCCCCGGTCTGGGAGGATCCCACATGCCGCGGAGCGGCAGGGCCCGTGAGCCATGGCCACTGAGCCTGCGCGTCCGGAGCCTGTGCTCCACAGTGGGAGAGGCCACAACAGTGAGAGGCCCGCGTAACGCAAAAAAACCAAACCAAACAAAAAACCCTAAGGCAGGAATCCATAGCAGGAGCTGTGCAGGGGATGGTGAGGATCAGACAGACAGGAGATGGGGGTTAGAAAGTGGCTGTGAGCCATGAGCTGCAGAGCTTAGGGATGGTTAGTTGAAGGTCAACCTTGAGTATCAACTCAGAGAGTGGACTCAATTTGATGGGCCACAGAGAAACACTGTGAGCTGAATCATTCCTGTTACAGACTGAGGTCTCTAGAAAGAAAGACTCTGAACAGTCTGGTGTTCAGGGTGTTTATTAGAGAGTGCCCTTGGGGTTAACACTTAGACAGGAAGGAGCAGAAAGCAGAAAGAAGCCCAGGGAGAAGTCAGCTGACTCCATAAGGAGCTCTGGAGCTGAAACTGGTAAAATGGGTGTTTGAAAGATGAGTGAGTCACTGAGTAAACTAAAAAAGAGTGTCTCATTTCCCAGAGTTCTACAATTAACTTCTTAGTTGTACTGCTGTGAATCTACATGTAAACTCTCTTAAAATTAATGAAATAGGAGATACCCTCCCTGTTTTATTATCTATATGCTAATAGACTTAAATATTCAGGATTTGGGTGGTAAATGCTCACTTTATGATCATGTTGTTGGAGATTTAATATTCATTTAAATGCTAGATCCTTCTTCCACCCCAATTACTATTTTCAGATGAAAAAAACATTCCATGCAGCATTCCTAAAAGAACCTTCTCGACACTGAATATCTGCATAGCAAATGTTCATATCACGATGAACTCTGGTCCTAGGCTACAGGAGCAAAACCTAACTTCACGGAGTCTCATGTCTAGAAGAGTAATAATTCACCTATCCCCCGTAGGATTGACAAAACCCAGTCAAAAGCCCCAGTATTTTGGAACTCTGATTTCTGATGTACACTGGATCCTCCTGTGGCACACTAGTTGTCCTCCAAATGCATTCTGCTATTATTCTTCCTGGGCACATGGTGGCTCATCTGGAGACTACATGTCCCAGCCTTTCTTGTGATGTGGAGTAGCCATGAAAGTGTGGGTCAACAGGATATAAGAAAAGTGAAGCATGAAACTTCTGCTTATCTTCAACTTAAAGACAATCAGTGTTCCCTGAAACTCCTCCCTAACTCACTCCCATTAGGGGCTGGAATGCAGATAAGGTAGCAGTCTAGTTTCAACTAGGCAGATGAGGAATTTAGAAGAATGGAAGTACAGCATGTAATGAACTGGGCCTGCAAATGACCTAAATGTGCAGAACAAAACTGTCACTCTAGGACAGAACTGTTAGGTGAGAGAGAAACAGACATCTATTCTTTTTGTTTGACTGCTTAACCTTTAATCTAAATTGTACATTTACGGCTGTGTCAGAAAAAAGTACTTATAATTAAATAAGGAAATAAGGTCATTGATGTCCTTCATGCTCCTTAACTGCTTGGAAAGAAGTTCAACTTAATTTTAAGTATCATCATAGATGCCATATGGAAGTATTTCCTGTTCTCGAAGAGAGTGCAAATTAAGTCAAACCAGTTTTAAGATAGGTAATTCAGATGAATAAGTAACAAAAGTATGCAGGAAGTGCTTTATCTATTACTGACATAATGTAAATTACTTAAAGTTTAACAGAAAACTTAATAGAAATTTTCTGTAAGTAGAACATTTATAAGACCAAGCCTTACCAGCATGGTATCTGATAACTTTTGGTTAATAGTATAAATCACTACCACAAGGTAAGCTCCATGAGAGTAGAGAATGGTTTGTTTGCCAAATACACAGAACCCAGAAAATATTCCTGGTACATAATAGGCAGTGTATAAGATTGCCAAATGAATGAATGATTTCTTTCATGGTCTAACATTTGTAAAAAACCAGAACAAATACCTACAGAGAGAGTATTGAAAGATTTTCATCTATCCTGAAATACATTAAACCTTCTCAAAATCAACCACAGTCTATTTGTTTAAATTACATAAAGAAAAAAAAATCCCATGATTCTATAATTAACAAAACTTTTGCTATTGGACTTACTGATTAAATTCAAGATTTATGAGCAGTTGTGTCATTGGAAAAATGAACTCCTAGAACTCTTAAGAAAAATGTAGTAGAATATAAAATTGTATTCTATCAAATAAACAGTGAATTCCCTTATAATAATGGACTAACATTGGCCTTACAATCCTGGCTTGTTTTAAACATGGCTTTTACTGTATATACCTATGTTTTAGAGAGAATATTTTGAAACTTTTCTTAAATCTACAAATGAATGAAGTGGTATAATGCTAAACCCAGAGCACATACTTTATACCAGGTAAAAAAGATCAAAAAGACTTTAGGTTCCGCATTACCTAGTCTATTTTCAGGGCTTCAGTGAACTACTCTAGTAGGATCAACCCTTGCTAAAGTGGGCAAAACCATTAATTCAATAAGTCAATAAGTGAACCAGTTATCTTTGTTCCATTTTAAGCCCAAAGAATACACTCAACTAGGAATGGTTGCTATTGATCACAGAGGGATCCTATGGATGGGTAAATCTATAAAATTATTAGGAAAAGCTCAACCCCATTGCTCTGTTTAAGGTAATGTGCTCAAGTGTCAGTGTAAGTTTAAAAGAGTTAGCTCACATGGCTCACATTAAAAGAGTTAGCACAGGGAGATCAGCTCGGTGCTTTGTGACCGCTTAGAGGGGTGGGATACGGAGCGTGGGAGGGAGACACAAGAGGGAGGGGATATGGGGATATATGTATATGTATAGCTGATTCACCTTGTTATACAGCAGAAACTAACACATCATTGTAAAGCAATTATACTCCAATAAAGTTGTTTAAAAAAAAAAAGAGTTGGCTCATGTTCTGGCTCTGAGGTTCATCATTCAGGGTGACTCGCTTTAGACTGCACTATGCCATAAGTTTTCAGTATGTTTACTGCAGACTTTATTTCCCATCCCTTAACTCATAGAAACATTAACAGAATAACAGGACAAAATGCATTAAAATAGAATAGGGACTATGGAAGAAAGAGATGGTATGGATCCAAGATAGCATTAAACCTATTTTATTACTGAGAAGATTTATCCAGTTTCAAAAGTATTCCATGTCTCAGCCATTACTTCTGTGCTTTAGAAGATAATGCTCTTTATTCTAAGTTAAGCATGAAGAATTTTTAACAAATTTTCCAAAAATAAAAAAGAAGAAAGAAAGAAAAATGGTCTCAAAAATATGTATCCAATTCAAGGGATACTACACACTAAAATAGCAATTGATTATGATAATAAAATATTTCTGTGCTCAGATCTATGACTGCCAATGTCTGGTTAACTTCCCAATACAGAAATATGCTCTAATTCAAACGCCTTTTTTAACCCCCCCCTTCAAATATCCTGGCATATTCAGAAAATATTAATCTTGCCAGAAAGTATAAGGGAATCTTAGAAAGTACTGGGTTGGCTAAAAAGTTTGTTCGGGTTTTCCCTTGACATCTTTTTCATAAGATATTATGGAAAAAAACCAAACAAACTTTTAGGCCAACCCAATAAGAAGCATTCAGAAAAAAATGTTAAATATTTTCTTAGGATGAATTGTTCTGATAATCAAGTAGTCTCCATTCTCTGCATCACTTTTTGGTCCCTGTTGATAAGGTTTATTCTGGGTCTTAGTGTTAAAATTTTGCTTGTGTGTACATTAAAGCCAGGAATGCTCTAATTTTATACACTCCTTGTAGATACTTACTTTGGTTTCCCTCTTCTCAGCACCTTTATTCTTGGAGCTGATTCTTCTAGTCATCATGGAGTTCTGCCCCATTTTAATGCTGATACAGTTAGCTGCATTCTGTCTAATGCAGTATCCTCTTTCTTACTCTCACCCTAGGAGGACATTTCTCTGTTTGGCCATGGAAAAACCAATTTGAAGGGTGTATCTGAATTGTCTGTGTATTAGAAAATCCTCTGGGTTTTTGTTGTTGTTGTTGTTTTTTATTCAAACAGAAAGTCACAAAAATTATAATCATCCTCATCAGTTCACTCAGTCCCATGTCCTGTGTTTGTTTTACCCATCTCCATCTTGAACAAAACAAAAAAGAAAAAACACCCCCATCTCTTCCTAATGACTTTCCTTTGTTAGTGGCACCTTCCTTCTTGTAGTCAACCAGACACAAAGTCTAATTTCTGCCAAGTAAGTATAAGAACATTTGAAATAAATTACTTAGGACTCACATGAAAGCTACTGGTATTCCCTAAACAGTTATTCAGGAAAATCATTTAAATACATGTATACTTATGTTTTAAAAATGATTAAAACTCTATGTATAGAAATCTAAATTTATCCTTTGAACACTACCTTATTAATCTTATAGTTAGTTATTAAAGGTGTCATCCTACCTAGGAAAAAGTAATTTTTAATTTCATATGCAAGTCCTGTCATCCTCACAAAACTGACCCCCAGCTACACCACTGACTCATTCTGGACCTTCCTTCAAACCAGATATAAGTCACAAGAAATCAGTGTAACTTCTGCTCCAGTTGATGGTATGCATTAGCTTAATATCCGTGTGTTATGACTACAATGGTTTCTAAAGCTGCACAATGCCTAGAGGCTTTTGCTTAAGAAAAAGTTACAAGCAAGTTGGGTGTAATATTTTCAAAGCGTTTTAATTTTACCTTAAAAAAAAAAAAGATTGCCAAGGTAAAGATGGCAAATTGTAAAATAATGAATTTTCACTATAATAATAACATTTCACTATATATTCTTCACTCAAGTCTGCTTAAAATATATATTTGGATAGAGACAAAAGCGATCAAGATACAGTCAAATTTCATTTAAATATGTTCTGTTAATAATTTCATTTTTATTTTGTGCCAATATCTTACACACACCTAGGAATCTGACACGGTGGCAGAAGGCTGTATAAGCCAGAGCATCCACCAGGAGCTGATGATCTCAGTACACTTGCTGTCATCCAATACTTCAAATCTTTAGCCTAAAATTATAATAGGGGCAGGGAATCAAGGGTTTCTTTATTTTAGGCAGCAGTCACTAAAAGGCTAACTGTATCTTCTGAGCTATTAATTGACTTAGCTCCAGGATGACTGTATAAAACATATGGTGTAAGATCCAAGCAACTGTCCAGGGCTACGCACAGGGGGCATTTGGCTTCTTTTTGAAAAGAAGAACCGAAGGTAATCCCTTTGCAGCTGCAGTGCAGATGGTTTTCTTTACACCATTTCACTGAATACTAAACAGAAACTGGAAAAAGTTTGAAAACATAACAAACAAACAGCTGAGTGTTAGCTTAAATGCTCTTTGCATCTATCAGAGAGAAGCATTCAGAAACCCTGGATGTTTACCAGATAGCTTAAAAGAAAAACAGAGATGTGAAAACAGAATAAAATGATTTGGAAATTGTACCTAAATATGGTTCTGTGTGGTTTTCTTCAAAGTAACAATATAATTAAATCTCTCTGAAACTTCAATTATGGGTGTCATGATTCATAATCCTCAACATCATCAAAAGTTTAGGTTTCCCTGAGAATATGCTGAGATGAGTAAAGCTAAAATCACCTTGCCCTAAAGGAGGTACTTGGAAATCATGGCGACATCTGTTAACCTTCATTCTTTTTCTTTGGTGCGGCAGCATAACGTACCGGCTTCCTTTTCATTAAAAATGTACTGCGAAGCTCGGTTACCATTTCAACCTCACATCATCTATTCTACTGTGACAGAAAGAAAATACTACATTGCACACTGGTCAGTAGGCAGGAAGAGAGCAAAGTCGTGTCAATGACTGGGTTTGGCCTGTTAACATGCTAGGAAATAATAATAGTATATTAAGTCCACTGGAAAGCACTAAGATATTAACACTAAACACAAAGCCAGTTATCTGAACATGCTTGATACTCTTCTAGACACCTGGGTTGCAGCAGTAACAAAATACTGTCACTCATATAAATATACATGCATAGTATTTCATACATAACTAGAAAGAAGAACACCAAAATACTACCACTTTTAGTTTCTAATTATGGATAGGATTATGGCAAGTATTTATGGATAATTTTTCTTAACTAACTTGTTTTTGGTCAGATGCTGTCTGGACTTTCTAAAATAAACAATTAACTTTCATAGTAAAAAGTTATTTAAAAAACTATGTCATATACTTTACCAATAATAAGCAGGTCCCAACCGAAAGGTGGTATTACTTTATGTAAAAGTAAGTTACGCATTTGGTAAATAGAATACTTTCTTTGTGTTTCCAAACTTCCTCCAAGTCAAGTGTTAAAATGAAGAGCTCCTCATAACTGAAATAAACAATTGCTGCATTTCTCTAACAGAGCAACTATGCAGTTCATCAGTTGGACAGTTCTTGAGTTGTAAACAGCAAAACGATTCAGTCAAATTATGTTCTGAAGCCCTACTATCCAATGAGATCAAACCCAAAATAACCTACATGAAAACGAACTCTTCCTCTTCTCCACTGCTCTGCTCTTCCCCATATTTGTGTTTCATAAGCTTTTCACACATTTTGGCAAATAGCAATAGACTTGCATTATGAAAAACAAGCAAAGACAAAGCACGCCAACGCCAGCTCTGAATGGTTGGTCGCTGGTGTGATGTCTTTTTTCCTAAATGTCTGCCATCTGGAGCCGGCATCCTCACTGCTCTGCCTTGCCAGCATCCATCTCATTCCCAACTTCCAGCTAAAATTGTTTTGCTTATCCCTTGTTTACTCCTCTTAAGTCCTTTCTTCTCACTTGCTTGCCTTTCGCTTAACTTGGTAAAACACTACCACGACTGCATTTAATTATCTTATCAATGTTCAGCTAAAAAGGACTATACAGAATTCACATATGGCTGCTGCTATCAGTTGCAGCCCAATGAGTAAAAAGACGCTTCACATTTGAATCTTTCAACCAGAAAAGTTGTGCTATAACACACTGAAGAAATCATTGATTAAAATTTGATAGACTATGTTTCCAAAGAAGCTGGGAAGGTGATCTTAATATACAGGGAGGCATAGGATCCCTTTTTGGTTACATTAGTTACTAACCAGCCTAAAGAGAAATGCTGAATTGTTGACATGGGAATTAATGCTTAAGTCTAATACACACAGCTGCTTGTCAGTCCCTTGGCCATGAGGAGGGCTTTAATGGGCCTCAAATATCCTAAGGCTGCTAGTGCTTCTCAGCAGCAGAACTTGAAGCTGGAGGAGAAAGAGTCTATGGCCTAATTCAGCTTGAAAATGGATTAGTCATGATGTGAGATACCTTAATTCATTACATAGTACTGGGAAATTATTTGGGTCTCAAATATGTGGTTTTCTTCAAAATAATAATACAGTTAATCTCTCTGAAACTTCAATTATGGGTGCCATAACTCATTATTAAAAGCTTATGTTTCCCTGAAAATGCACAGAGATGGGTAAAGTTGAAACCATTTCCATTTCTGTCAGGTCTGCAACACAGAACACCTTGTACCTACCCTAGGATGACAGGAGAAGCACAAGTGAGGGCACAGGGAACAGAGCCTGGGGTGAATGAAAGACTTTCCAGACAGGTTTCTGATGATGCCACGCCCCATATGCTTGGATATTTTTTACTTGCTTGGCAGGTAATGATGCTTAAGTAATGAGACCAGTAAAATGTATTAGTTCTTTGTTGGATTGTTAGTCCTTTTTCCTAAGGAATGCTATTACTTTTTAGCAATTTTCTCTATTCCTAAAACATTGCAAAATACTTTAATTTTTGCATGAAATCCAAAAGCACCATAAGGTTTAATGAACAGAAAGACTCACTTTGCCAATTCTAGAATAACCTTAGTGACTAATAAAGACAATGTCACAGGAAATCCTAAAACTCACATCTACATGGCCTTAATGCCAAATATCAGTCTAGCGAGAAATGTGATAAAGGCTAATATATTCATAAACAAATAAGGGGTGGCAATTTATTATAAATAGCATACTGGGCTTATTCATCAAAGCGCCTATACAGGTGAAAGGTGGGTGTACAAAAAAACTTTTCCTTTTCTTTACTGTTTATGTTTATTCTTATGATTTGTCATAAGTGTTAGTTCAACGTGCATAAAAA
Source organism: Hyperoodon ampullatus (assembly GCF_949752795.1). Taxonomy (NCBI): domain Eukaryota; kingdom Metazoa; phylum Chordata; class Mammalia; order Artiodactyla; family Ziphiidae; genus Hyperoodon; species Hyperoodon ampullatus. Next base: position 70,489,646 of record NC_136922.1, read on the forward strand.
ATTTACTTCAAATTGAAAATCTTCTGTGTATTTTTTGTTTTATATATATTTTAAGATTTACCCTATGAACCCTTTGATTGCTATAGTAGTCCACAAATGTTATAAACAAAGCAAGAAATCCGGGGGGAATATTATCATGCACAGCTGCTGTATTGACTGTTCAGCATTGATTGTCCCTTCTGGAAACAGCCTCCTGGTGTTGCTCATGGAAAAGCCACACTTCCCCAGCTGTTAATGCTTGTGGTTTGGGTGGACCACCTCCCGGCTTTAGGGTGAGCACACCTAATAACAGTACTCTAATCCTCTGGCCAAAGAGACTGGCTCACATGTAAGCCAAAGACATAAGCCATTTACCAAGATTCAATTTTGTAACTCTGCTGCTTCTTCTGCCTCTATTTCCATTCTCCAGGTATAATAATTGATATCAGTTTGGTATGTTTCCATCCAGACTTATTTCTCTGTCACATATATTTGTCAATAAAATAAGCCTATACATACATATGTATATATACTGATATTTATGTATATACACATATAAAGTTTCTCAATAGAGTGGTAAAGTATGTGAAACTAATTTACTTCTTTTACTTAGCATCTTTTCATTTTAAGGCAACACAGGTAGCTTAATTTGCTTAATCACAGATAATATTCTATCATATAGAAAAGACATACTTTATAACATAACCAGTAGGGTATTCTATCCCACAGTGAGCTATGATAGGAGATAAACATTGGCTAAAGCAATAACCTCCTTTCTGAAGCACTATCATTACTTGGCACCTCAGGAATGCCATAAGATTTAGAAGTAGTCAATGCTTCAATGCTGAGGGGAGAGAGTCCTGTTGAATAAATTGGGCCTGAGAAAAGGTAAAGAAACTCAGTAAAACTCAGGGGGAAAAAAAAAAAAAGATGTCATTTGCACCCAGTCTCAGTGCTATCTTCCTCAGATTCCCACCCAAGAGAGCAGAATTTAACAACAGAAGGCTTTATTTAGCAGGAGGACAAAAAAAATCTTACTTTGCTTCTAGTAAAACCAGGCTTAGGTTGGCCTTGGAACTGAGCCCCAACTCCTGAATCAGGATTGGGAGTTTGGGTTTAAGATCTCAATTGACTCAAAGGAGATGGAAGTTGGTGGTGAATGAATGCAGGATCCAAGGAAATTACAAGTATGTAAAGACTGAGACCTAGGGGACCACTGGCTGTTCATAGGCTCACATGTAGAACATGTGAGTTGGCCTTATCAAAGTCCAAAACTGCATGTGTTCATCTAATTGATCGTTAAACAGAAAGTTTCCGTATGTGAACCACAGCAACTAGTATATCCTAAAGTATTAATTCCCTAGGTCAGGACTCATGTTTACTTAGTATTCACAAAAATTTTGTTTTTACGTACACACAATATATTATATGCAGAGCAGTTACTGAAGATTAATATCCCTCACCCTTTACTTTCTCATACTTATTGAAAATTTAATTACCTGCAATGATTTGCTTAGTCTTTAGTTTATGAGATTAAGTTCCTTTGGGACAGGAACCACATCCATTTTATTCTGTAGTATATCCCTGGCACATATGCCATGTGATGGGCCTAACCAATACATTTGGTTCAATGTTATCTGTGAGCAATAATGAGTGGGGGAAAAAGAAGAAAAGAGAAAAAGGGGAGAAGAAATGAAAAAGGAAATGGAGGATAAAGAGTCTAAAGAAGAAAAAACTCATTTCAAAATCAAGTACATTAATCCGTAATACTATTCCATGAAGATGAGCTCTTTTTTGCAAAGTAGCTAAGAACAGGATAGTTTGAAGGAAGGAGATTATAATGGCTCCATTTTGCTTTTCTTCTATTCTTATCTAAAATTCTATATATAGACCATATTTCCTTACACATTTCTCCCTTCTCAAAAAGGCAGATCAAGCAAAATGCCAATTCTATTTTTATTATATCAAAATGCATGTATACTCATGTAAGTGGTATTTTCAAATGGTATTGAGTTTTTCTTGTGCCAGCTAGTTTACTTAATAAACCCCCCAGGAGACCTAAAGCACCATGAAACTGAGAAAGAGTTATGTAAAATCACTCTGCAGTAAAGTGTTTTTCCCTTTGCTTTAGCACTATCCTCTCTTTTCAGGATTAAGTACATTGTAAAAAAAAAACTTGTCATAAAAATCAAAGGATATTGAGTAAAAAGAAGTACATGAAGAGTTTTTCTAACTTTCTAGATCATCTTATTTTTGTACCTTATTCAATAACTAATTCCCATTCTAAGTGGAAACTTCTCTCATTTGAGCAAGAGAAAACGAGGTCAAACTTTTGTTCCTTTTTGATTGAACCATTTTAGCAGGAAAAATTTACCATTTGCAGCATTTACTTCATGTCTGTACTTGGTACGGTAATTCTTAATTGTCTGTAGATTTTGGATTATCTAAAAACAACAAGTTTAATCAGAATGGAGCTGCCAGGGAGAATGGGAGAAGAATGTATTACTGCAGCTAATTGTAGCTCTGACATAAAGAAGCTAAAGATTTTAATTCTGCTTAGAAAGATCAGAAATTCCAAGTAAATACTCAGAAATTTAATCATTTCCATATAGATACTGCCCCAGGCTAATTTAATATTTATTAAGTCCTACTAAAGTACATTTTTAGTACTTTTTAAACTGAGTTTAAGATAAAAAAAGAACACTCTAAAGTTACACCCAAAGGTAAGTCATTTTACTGTGCTGTTTCCTCAGATAAAATAATTTCATCGAAACTATCTTCCTAGACCAAAAAATATTTTCTATACTTAATTCAGAACATAAACTATCTTTTATGCTTTTGAGTGTAGATTAATTAAAGGCATCAATCCCCAAGGAAACAAATAGCACAAGTATGTTCATTTGATGGGCCAGATTGGGCTCTCTGTGCTTATGCAATTAGCTGGGAAATTGCTACATTTCAATTTCACTATATTCTTTTCAGGACCAGTTCTGGATGGAGAGTCAAGCAACATTCCAAATTCCATTCTACTTTTCCTCTAAGGGGAATTTTTCCAGTGTCACAGAAATGATGGTGTATAATGTCTTTATATGCAATTCCTGGTTTTTTTTTTTTTTTTGGTAGACAACAAAATCTTTGAGGGCCCACTTGAATTTTATATTGTGATCAGAGTCTTGCATATATTGGCATCTAAGTATACTTCATTATGACTAAACAAAAATTAAACGCATCTACTCTCAATTTAGTCCTCTCTAGGATTAAAACATCCATGACTTTGAGAAAACAGTTCTATGTAGCAGAAAAAAAAAATTATCAGAGTTAATATTCTAAGAATTAAATCAGGTAACGCTTTTGTCTAAAAATGCTATCACAAACCAATAAACTATCTGGGTTGTTAGTATATGTCCTGTATTTATCAAAAAAAAAAATCCTGATTTCTTTTTCAACAAAAAAATTTGTCAAGTATTGAACTATGTATAATTAAAATTTAATTTCACGTAGATTTCTAGTAATTTATTGCACAGAAAAATTTAATCTCATTTTAAACGGGTATTGTAAATATAAAATGAACTCTAAGACACAATGCAGTCACAGTACTTAACTTGCTAACAGGCATTTATTATGAAGCTTAATCTATTATGAAGTTTAATCTATCTCTTCCTCACTGTACTGGGTACTATGCAGGTTACAGAAATGAAACACATGGTCCTTTTCCTTTAGAAGCTTAAAATGTAATTGAGATAATAGCAAGCCTCATAAAACCACACTGAATAATAATTGCTCAGCTGTGAGGTGCTGGTAAAAAGTGGGAGTATGACACAGTAAATCAGTGTGGACTGTAGGAGTCCACAGCGGGTTCATGCAAGAGCTGAGGCTTGTGTGGGCCCTTGATGGAAGGAAGGGGGTAGGTGAGTGAAAGAAGAGAAGCAGCTTGGTGTCTGTCTGGGGAGGCTCAGAGGGCTGGGGGGGTAGGGAGGGGAATGAGGCTGAGGTGGAACTGAGCAAGGCCTTCAAGCTGAAGCAGCTGCTGTGTGATCTGGACATTACTCTACCTGCAAATGTGAGGCACACATTTTGGCTCATCCGCAAAAGTATGTCCATTTGGGAGCAGGTGAAGAGTGCTCAGGAGGTCTGGCAAAAACACGGCAAAGGCAAGGAAAGGGACTCAATAAATGTGTTGAAGGAAGGGTTGCTTTTATCCACTTGTTTTCCACTGTTTCATCCACTTGGTCAAATCCAAGGCCCCAAGATCAAAAGTAACAAAAGCAGTGACCATAGCAGGTGAGGTTGTGAGATATTCATTATGAACTTAAACTAACCAGTATATATTTCTTTAATAAGCAAGGCCCCAATGATTTTACTAAATAAAATGCCCCATTGCAAAGAATCCTGTGAATTTTAGAGCTAAAGGAGCTCAGAATGAGAAAGAAATGAATGATAGTGCAAATTAAAAGGAAGAAGAGAGTGAAACTCCTAGTTAAATAATTATAAACTCCATCTTCCAAGTAAAACTGTAATCATTCATTTTCATGGTGTGCTTAAATTAGACTGGATAAATGTGTGTTACTTAGATCAATTCCATAATATCCAATATTATGAATAGATAATTCTGACATACACACACACAGCCATAATAGTTAATGTCTAACTTGAACTAATATCCACAAAGAGTGAACTTCTGACCATTAGCAAATTCATTAATAAAGAATAATATTTTTATTCTATCATGTGTAACACATACTAATTATCAACTAAAATTACACATTTTCTTAACCTACTCATGAAGGCACAGGTCCTATTTAACAAAGGGTGATAAGAAAGACCCTGAGCTGCGGTGCTTTGTGACCGACTGGAGGGGTGGGATAGGGAGGGTGGGAGGGAGGGAGACGCAAGAGGGAAGGGATATGGAAACATATGTATATGTATAACTGATTCACTTTGTTATAAAGCAGAAACTAATGAAAAAAAAAAGAAAGAAAGACACTGAGCTGAGCAGTACTAGATCTTCATTCAGGCCTGTCTTGCGCTAGGTGTTCATGCTTGAATATATCTTACCGATTGCGGGTTTCCTCTTTCTCATCTATAACACTGATATGATTACTGTATCTCCAACATCCCCCTCACTGACTAAAATCCTGCCATTTTATGATAATAAATGATTATGATGCTGCTACTGTCTCTAATGATGTCAATTACATACTGAGGCCTTAATTATTGGTCAGCCACTATCCTATATACTTTATATATACTCATTTAATCTTCACAGCAACCTGTGAGGTAGATACTCCAGTTATTTCTATTTTAGAACAGAGGTTAAACAACTTGCCTGAAGTCAAGAGCTAATAAGTGGCTGATACTCAAACACAGGCAGTTTGACTGGGAGCCCACACTCCTAACTGTTATGCTAATTTACAATATCTGATCATGCTTTTCAGTGTAACTATATAGCCCTTATCAATGAATTTACTAATAGTTCCATTTTTGCTGATATTAATCTAATTTAAATCTTTAGGTGCTACATCTGTAACTCTCTACTTATATATGCAACATTTTACAGGGATTTCAGTTATCAAAAAATATGTTTCTTAAAACAACCTTGTGAAGGATATTTAGTGGTTTTTTACATTTTCATTTCATTTATGAGAATTTAGAGCTAAGACCTAGACATTTAAAGACTTCCAAATTACAAAGTTAAGCTGCGTTAAATCTCTAATAGAACAAGGAAAGGTAAAACGAACTAGTTACAAAGCCAATGGACAATGCAGCTCAGTTAGAAACTTCAGATTCCTGGCTTCTACTCTCGCCTAAATGTTTAGCCCTCTCAAATTCTTTCTGCAAGGTAGGTCTCTCTCCTGCCTAAGGTCCTGACAAATCAGAATTGATAAAATGAAATAAAGTTCATCATTTTCTCCTCAAACCTACTTTTTCTCCTAAATTCCTTCTTCTGGTTAATGATATCAACAATTACTGATCCAAACCAAAAATTGGGAAGTCTATTCTTTCTCTCCATCAATCCCATGTTGTCACTCAATACCACAAATCCTACCTTCAAAATATTGCTCACATCTGTTTATATGTCTCATTCCCATTGCTGTCACTAAAAATCTTGAATCATTTGCAGGCTATGAAAGGTCCTCTGTGACTGAGGACCATAAGCTCACCATCCTCATTTCCACTCTTCTGTACCCTAGGCTATAACCTCACCAAACTATTCCTTATATTTTAGCACAAGTTCCATGCTCCTGTGCATGAAAATCTCTCTGCCTGGAATTCTTCTCTTGGTTATGAGCACCTCCTTATCTTAAACATCTCCTTCTCTAAGAAATTTTTCCTTTTCTGTCCCCATCCCCACATGAATTACTCTTTTTTGTCCATGCCCATATTATGGTACCATTCATATTGTAGTTTTAGGGTAATATATTCCATTTGATGAGATTTAGTTCTAGGCCTTGTGTTTTGAATATGTTTTCTTCAATCCATAAAACAGCCATGCAATGAAAATATTTTCCCATTTTACAGATGAAATCCCTGAAATACAGAGAGATTAGAAGGCTATATAATTCAGAAGTGAAGGCCAGGTTTAATATTTGTTGATATCTCCAAAATCCTATGCTCTTCTGATTTTACCATAGCACTTTATTATTTGTTTATACGTCTGGCTGCTCCACTGGTCATTGAACTCTTAAAATACAAGAAATATATCTTATTCACCATGGAGGCCTCAGTACCTGGTACACAATCTGGCACTCAACAAGTATCTGGTGAGTAAATGAATGAGCCCATGAATTGTTTGTCTCACTATATAAAACCTTGTTTTATTAATATCATTTAAATAGAAATGCCAGTTTCATAAATGTGACTGATGGGGGAAGAAGATTTGAACAATGTTTGAGTTTTTAATGTACTTTTTATTGGGTTTCTTATATCCTAACTCATTAATAAAAGAAATAAAGAATAATATTGGTATGCTTCATCTCCCAACATTATTCAAATTGGCTTTTCTCTTTCTATAAGATGTTTGGGATAAATTATTAATCTGTTCTTCCAGAAAGATAAATCCATTTTTCACACAATGACCTAAGCCCTGATTTATAAAAATATATTGCATATACAGTCTATATGTGCAATCGTATTTTGACTCTTCAAAAGGCAGTACTGGCCATCAGTAAGTAATTTTTAAGGAATACAGTAAAATCTGGAATGTTCTCTATTTTAAGAAGGCAAATTGTGTCATTTTTTTCTTACCCTCAACCTGTTGTAAAATAAGTTTATCCTGAGAATGGGGGCATTCTACTAATAAATTCTATTTTATGGAATTGGCAATTGTGAGACAAATATACTAAATTCTTGTCATAAGATTATAAAAAAGCGCTTCCTGCCATGGCATAGTACAAAACTAAGAGAATATTGGCTTATTTGTCCCAGTGGCCCCTCTATTCTTTGAGAACAAAATTGAATGGGAAAAGTGAATGCTATGACAATTAATAGCCACAAATGAAATTCTGAAAAATTTTAAAGTTGCTCAGAGATCTGAAAGACATTTGGTATAGAACTTTCATTTTCAAATGTTATGGCTATTCTTTCATAAAAAGGCAGGATCAAAGGTAATCAGAATTCAACCTTAGAGATCAATTAGGCAGAATTCTTTATGATATTTCTATCAAGCTATCCTTCAGTAATTGCTTGGAGAATGGTCTGTTGATGGCACCACACAAATTCATGAAGCAGTCTTTTACTTATCCAACCAATACTTACAGAGCAATTTACTATAGGTCAGGAGATTAAACATTATCTCTACTAGTTTTCATTACAATTACAAGTATTATCACCTCAATATATATACATATATTTTTTGTGGTACGCAGGCCTCTCACTGTTGTGGCCTCTCCCGTTGCAGAGCACAGGCTCTGGACATGCAGGCCCAGCGGCCATGGCTCACGGGCCTAGCTGCTCCATGGCATGTGGGATCTTCCCATGTCCCCTGCATCAGCAGGCGGACTCTCAACCACTGCGCCACCAGGGAAGCCCTCACCTCAATTTTTTATACAAAAAATTGAATGTAGTAAAAAAAAAATCAAACTTGGAAAGGTATGAAATGAAAAACGAAGGCCTCCTTCCACCCCTCTCAACCCCTAATCATTTTTTCCCCCAATAAAATTCTGGTTTCCAGTTTCTAGGCATTTATCTCTACAGAGATCCACTAATTATTTACACATGATATCATATTCAAAATAATTTTCTGTATCTTTAAAAAAGTACTTTAATATCTTGGAAATATTTTCGTAGTTCCAAAGAAGTATATGAGAATATCTGTTTCTCCACATCTGCTCAAGACCTCTTCCTACTCTTAAAAATGGAGGAACTTAAAGAGTTTTCATTATGAGTTGCATCTATCCAAATTTACCATATTAGAAGTTAAGGTTGAGATATTAAAAGTTTAACATTATTATTCTTTTCCATTTTAACCATTTTTAAAATTTAAGTATAGTTGATGTAAGTGTTATATGTTACAGGTGTACAATATAGTGATTCACAGTTTTTAAAGGTTATATTCCATTTATGGTTATCATAAAATATTGGCTATATTTCTCATGTTGTACAATATATCCTCATTGCTTATTTTATATCTAATAGTTTGTACCTCTTAATCCACTATATTGCCCCTTTCCTTTCCCTCTCCCCACTGGTAACCTCTAGTTTGTTCTCTGTATCTGTGAGTCTGTTTCTGTTTGTTATATTCACTAGTTTGTTGTAGTTTTTAGATTCCTCATATAAGTAGTATTGTACAGTATTTGTCTTTCTTTATCAGACTTATTGCACTTAGCATAATACCCTCCAAGTCCATCCATACTGCTGCAAATGGCAAAATTTCATTTTCTTTTTTATGTCTGAGTAGTATTGCATTGTATGTGTGTGTGTGTATATATATATATATATATACACACACACACATATATATATGCCACATCTTCTTTATCCATTCATCTGTTGATGGACACTTAGGTTGCTTCCATATCTTGGTAATTGTAGATATTTTAAAACTATTTTGAATTATTTTTAAATTAAATATTTTAAATATTATATTTTCAATTAAATATTTTTAAATTAAAATGAAGATCCCAGGGCTCCCCTGGTGGCGCAGTGGTTGAGAGTCTGCCTGCCGATGCAGGGGACACGGGTTTGTGCCCTGGTCCAGGAAGATCCCACATGCCGCGGAGCAGCTGGGCCGCTGAGCCTGCGCATCCAGAGCCTGTGCTCCACAACGGGAGAGGCCACAACAGTGAGAGGCCCATGTACAGCAAAAAAAAAAAAAAAAAAAAAAAAAAAATGAAGATCCCATTACATATGAACATAAATAACATTTTGATAAGTAATCATAATCTGAACTTTGAAGTTCAAAGATTAAGTAACCTACACTAAACAAAACAAAAAAAAATTAGTGAAGCTAATGGCTTTGTTTTACATTTTTTATAAATCTTTTTAATGTTTGCTTTAAGAGATGACAGCTGAATTTCCATATCTGGTTCTGCATTCACTCTCTCGCAATATGTAGTTTTGCTTGAAGTATATGAAAAGAAATTGGCCTCACATAGCAGGTATGTAGTTGGAAAAGGGAGGTGCACTTTAATAGTCTTTTTACATAATTGAAGATATTCTTCTTTGATAGCACACCAAAACTTGACAGTGGTAGTTTTAAAGAATAATTGCAATGTAGAATCTGAAATCCCACCAAAGAACTTAATGTAATAGCTCTGTTACATTAAAATATATTTATTGGTCTCGAGGCATCCATATTGTAACATGTACTTTGAATGATCTTTACCTATGCATGATTTTAATGCATACTTTTGTAACATCATGTACTGGTCATTTGGAAATCCCAGTTCACTATATTATGCAGATCTTCCAAATGTTGTTTTATTTCATTATATAATATTTTTAAATAATCTATAACATCACTGATATTTTCACAGAAGTCCTTAAGAATTGAGCAGCTCTAAAGCTCATGGTGAAAGATATAAGTTTTCCAAAATTAAAAATAATGCTTAGAAGCATAATTCAATCATTGGAAACAAATACTATTAGTCGTTTTCCTTGAAATGATAGGTTCACTTCATCAACTTTTGGGAAGATATCCGTCAAACACCAAAGTCTGGATAACCATACTGTAATTTATCAGTGAAACAAGTAAAAATGGTGTCACCATGTACAGTAGTGGCTAGTTCAGCTGGCAACTCAATAGCACAAGTACTTTTCCTCAAGATAGCCACTGTACTTCAAAATGTAGCAAAAATGTGTACTTTTGATTTCATCACACAGAGTATTAAAAAGGACATTGTACCCAAAGGTTGAGACTTAATAAAATTAGTAATTTTACTCCTTCATCCAGGACATTCTTAAATGAAACTGGCATACTTTTTTTTTTCTGCCAGTGTATAATGAAGAAAACGTTAATACTAGTTCAACTTTGTGCCTTGATTTGTGCTAAAGCACCAGTAGTTTTCCCACCATCGCTTTTGCACCATCAACGAAACTCAGCGAAAAAGGTAAATACTGCCTTAGCATTCTTATAAAAATAGTTTTGACCTCACGGACATCTTAAAAGGGTCTTTGGGATGCCCAGGGGTCTGCAGACCATAGTTAGAAAACTGCTGCCTAAATCATCTCTATTTCAAAAGTAAGGAAACTACGACATTAAGTAACCTACCTAAAGACAAATAGTGAACAGGACAGCAGAAATTCAAACCCAGGCATTCTAACCCCAAGTTCCGGTTTCTGATGACTATGCAGCACTGCTTAGGACATATTGTTGCCAATATTGTCACAAATTTCTTTTCACTGAAATGTCACATTGGCCCTTGCTTTGCCTTTCCTCTGAAATCATAATATACATTCATTCATCAAGTATTTAGATTGCTTCTACTATGAGCCAGGGACTGAGCCCCATGATGGGGATGCCAAAATGAATAAGGTATTGTCCTCACTTTCAAGGAGTTCATAATTGACTGGGGAGATAAATGTGTAAACAACTACCTGTAATGTGTGTGATAAATGCTATAGTAGTACTCCGTACAAAGTATTTTGGAAGCACAGAACAGTGATTAATTCTGTCCAAAGAAGGGAGGAGGAGGAGCGGGTGATCAGGGGCTTAAGAGCGAAAGTGCATTTGAGTCAGACTTGAAGGACAAATACGTCTTCTAATCCTTTTATTCACAGGACAGTCCTTCACGTACTTGAATACAGCTACTGTGTGTCCTGCATAAGTTTTCACTTCTTTGAATTAAGTATTTCCATTGCTTGAAGAATGTATTATGGATGAATATAGGAAATAAATCCCCCTATTATGGGAAATGTCTTCTAAAAATATGTATCTGTCATTCTTTTGCAAATATATTTTCCTTTTTTAAAAAAATATTTATTTATTTATGGCTGGGTTGGGTCTTTTTTGCTGCACACAGGCTTTCTCTATTTGCGGCGAGTGAGGGCTACCCTTCACAGCGGTGTGCGGGCTTCTCACTCTGGTGGCTTCTCTTGTTGCGGAGCACGGGATCTAGGTGCGGGGTCCTCAGTAGCTGTGGCACGCGGGCTCAGTAGTTGTGGCTCACGGGCTCTAGAGCGCAGGCTCAGTAGTTGTGGCGCACGGGTTTAGTTGCTCCGCGGCATGTGGGATCTTCCCAGGCCAGGGCTCAAACCCGTGTCCCCTGCATTGGCAGGCGGATTCTTAACCACTGTGTCACCAGGGAAGTCCCAAATATATTTTCACATTTGTTAACATCAGCCTGTAAATAATCATGAGAGCCCGCTGATTTTGCCTAATATCTAAATAGCTTATTCCAAACCACAATTAGGGACAAATGCACAAACTAAAGAGACTGTTCACAAAATGCCCCAACCAGACTTTTTAGCCATCTTTCCTCTAATCCAGAGGTCAGAAAACTTTTTCTGTAAAGGACCAGACAGTAAATATTCTATGCTTTGTAGGCCAGATGATCTCTGACATAACTATTCAGCTCTGCCTTACAGTGTGAAAACAGCCAGAGACAATATGTAAATGAATGGACATGGCAGGGTTCCAATAAAACTTTATTTACAACACAGGCAGTGGACCACATATGGCCCACAGGCCATAGTTTGCTGACTCCTGCTCTAAGCCATCTTTCCTTTTATGCCCTCCTCCTTTTCACTGTATAATGCAAAGAACATTAGATTTGGAATCAGGAGAACTGGCTTTTAATTCTACCTCACTCATAACCAGCTGGGTGATCTTAGGCAAATTGCTTTACTACTCTGGCCCACGTTTCTTCTATCAAATCAAGGATCTTTAGATTATATGATCAATAATGCCCCTTCCTAAATTCCAAAGAATTACCTCAAAGTAACTCTCTTCCCCACAGTATTCCTAATTCATTCCATCACGAAATAAACAGTGTGACCTTCAATGATATTAATAGAAACGTTTATCTCAAATGAAAAGAGGGCAGGTCTACTTCACTCTATAAAGGTAAAGTTCAATTATGAGTAAAACACTAACAAGACTGTCCATAAGAAAGCAACCAGGGACCTAAAAAACTCTGGAAATTTTAGCAAATCAAATAGGTTTGAAAGAACCGTGTAAAGAGTAAAGCAGAAATATAGTAGGCATAATATTCTTCTTCAAATGCTTGGAATCAAACAAAGATTAGAACTTAAAACATCCTAGGTCTGAATGATATTTCTGAGTCCTTGGTTCTGACCAATTTTAAGTTCTGTGCCTTCTGAAACTTTGTAATATCTTAAGTCTGTAAAGTCATTGCTAGTAATAACGTTGAAGTAATATCATTTAGAGTTTATATCCCTGTGTAGTATATCATTCGAGCTCCCTGGCCCTATGAAATTGTCAAAGATAAATACTATTGCCTTTTTACAAATAAGGAAACCCAAATTCAAAAGGATTGCCCTCCACCTAGAAGACTCTTGACATATGTCATAAAAAGGGGAGGGGCTAAAGCTAAGCTCCCAAATCAGCTTAGACAATATATACTGAACACTAAAAAACAGACACCAAAAAATATTTTGTAAAGCATCACCTCCTTTGTATTCTAGGAGGAAGGAGAGCTTGGGTGAGTGGGATTTAACAGCTTACCAGCAACAAGGCACTGTAAATTTGGAAATAGTTGCCTAGCCTTTTGCTTTAGCTCTTAGCGTTCAATTTACCTAGCTTTTCTAAGTGCTTCAACCAAATGTAAATGCTCATAGAACGTACGATGGGGAGAAGGGGTGTTCTATATTAAAACAACCTCGACTAGGAAGGATGTTAAAAGCAAAGAATATTCCTTTCAATTTGATTGGCTTCAAAGACAAAAGCCATATTCTTATAAAAATAAAATACAAGCAGCTGTGAATAATTCAAATCACTAAATGGCATGAATGGATTAATATTTTAATGTTATACTTGTCTTTTATCCAGACACTACTTTGAACATAATAAATTTGGTTTCAGAACTGAAACCCTGAATATTCTGAGTTTGGTTTCTTTTTTTTAATATGTATAATTAAATTCATCTTTGAAGACTCCTGAAGGTCATAGAGGTCAGAGAAATGTATTTTTATTCAAATGAATCCATCTGTGGGAGGCCGCCACAGTTTCCTACAAAGAAAACTACAAAGAGATTTGAGAAAGCAGCAATTCGAAGCTTGGTTATCCAAAGAGAAAGGCTAATATGGATGAGGAATCAGTTTATTTTCCCTGGGTTTAGAGGATACCAAGGGGGGAACAGCACTGGAGCAAATCATATGTATGCCTGGCTCTCTTCCCTTTCACTCACTCTCCAACTGTTCACAGATTAAATGTGATTGTTTACCACTAATGTCCCAGGTTACCTTTTATGAGAGAAAGGTAAGAAAGGAATACTTCGTGGAATCCTTGGAAAGGAGAAAGGTACATTCCACTCTTGTGTGGAGCAAGTTGGGGGAATTCATGGGCTGACAGTGTGCACATGAGTCAAATGACTTCCTAAGCAACAGAGAGTGAGGCTACTCCACTTTCCTGCAACCTGCCTCCCACTAGAAGCTCAAGTTCTCCTAAGGCTGTGGCCAGGAGAGGTAGCACGCAGGACAATGGTTGCATCTTATGTGGGAGTTGGTTTCTAAAATCAGCCTGTTAGGCAAAAATAGCCTGAAATCAAAATACCCTTGAAAATCCCTTATATTTTCTTTAACATACCGTAGGTATGGTTTATCCAAACATAACCCTCTAATTACACATAAATACAATGTACTCGATAGTATACAGTTTATAATCAAGAAGTCCATCTTGTACCCCCCAAAAAGCCATTGAAATATTTAAAGATTAGAATCAGTCTTGTGAGAAACTAATACCATCAGGCATGCAAGAAGCCACTTGGGGTCACAGTCTCCTGAAAAGGAATGCAGGCGAAAGTGCCTCCACTTTGTAATGTTAGACCCCTTCTCTCCTCCTTCTGCTTTCATTCTCTCTTTCCTCCATTCAGCCACCCCTCTTCCTGACTAGTTACAGTCAAATTCAAGTCACCCTGGGCACTAAGGCACTCCTAGGCATGCTGAGCCTTACGTGTATCAGTTTTTTACCGCCGCTCTAACCAATTACGCAAACTTAAAACAACTGATCATACACAGGCGTGAAACAACACAGATCTATTACCTTACAGTTCTGAAGGTCAGAAGGTGGGTCTGGTTGCTCTGGGTTTCCCACAGCCGAAATCAAGATGTCCGCTGCCTAGCTCTGGGGGAGCATCCACTTGGAAAATGATTCAGGTTGTTGGCTGAATTTACCTCCAGGCAACTGTAGGACGGAGGTCCTACTTCCTCGCTGGCTGTGGGGCAGGGGTTACTGTCAGCTTCCAGAGGCCGCACTTTGTCTCCTGGACCCCTTTCTCCATATTTAAAGCCAGCGGCAATGAACTGAGTCCCCGTCTCATGTTCCACATCTCTAGACCTCTCCCTCCGCCTCTGCATCCCTCTGACTGATTCTCTGGTCTTCCTCCTCTGATCTTAAAGCCTCATGTGATTATATTGGACGCACCTGGAAAAACCCAAGCTCCTTGCCCTCTTTTAAGATCAGCTGATTATTAACCTTAACTGCCTGTAAAGTCCTTTCACAGCAGTTCCTAGGGGAGGGTTTGATTGAAAAACGTCCTCTTGAGAGGATACCTTTAGTATTCTGCCTACTGCACTGTAAGGACAAATTCTTAGCCCCTCAAACACATTCCTTACATCCCCTAAATTATATTGCACATTTAGCCAGAAGTCACAGGCGGCCAGGTTGGCAATTAAGATCTCACTGCAAAATGAAGAACCAAATGAAAACATATCAAAGAGGACTATTACAAGACATGACAAACATTTGAATAAAACTTAAAAGAGTTGAAGTAGCAAGTATGAAAATAAGCATGCACTAAAGGAAGACTGACAAAAACTCTAGAGGGAAGGAGCCTTTAGAAGTTTCATTTGCTCTTTAGACATTTGGGGTCACTGATTTATTGAGAGGTGCCCAGACGTTACTTATTGCCAGGCGAAGTCTAAAGTGCTCAGCGCTTTGAAACAAAGACGTTTAAAGGACCAGGTGAAAGTCCTTAACTGAATCTAAAGATTCCACTGGGGGTTGAGATGCTTCCAAACTAACTTGACTTCAAAACCGCCCTGTCATTCTGATTTGAGCCAGTGTTTGCACTGTACTGTCTTTATCCTTGCATATTCTTGGGTTTCGCTAAATGACCTCTGAGCAGAGTCAGTCATCCTGGAAGTCAGGGATTCCCAGGAGCTAACACTTTCTTTGTCTGGGGCCAGTGGTCAGAGGTTTCACCACTGTCTTCAGCAGACAAGCTGGCCTCTTTTAATTCTTTCACAGTCTGAAAGGGGACTGCTGGTGGCATGTTTTGTAGCTTCTCTGTTGCTTTACCTGGTCTGGGGACCTTGGGTTGGCTCAGAACATTGTGAAACCCAAGCATGCTCTGTACCTCCTCCCCACATCTACCAAGAACTGAGTTTATATCACATGACCTGCCAGTCAACCTTAAACAGGCATTTTATAGGTATTTGACACAGAATGGTGAAAATAGTGAAAAGGTTCTTTTTCCCCCACAAGTACCAGCAAGCAACTTAGAAGTTTTCATAGAAATTCTAGAGATCAAAAGTCACTGAGCAGAAAGAAAATGGGGGAAGGGAGCAGGATTCAGTTTATTCTCCCCATCTAAAGGACATAACCACGTATGATGTAAAGATGACTTTCTGACCTGAGAAGCTGACGTTAGGAACCAAGTGAGTAGGAGAAAGGACTAGACGTGTTTTCTTTGCTCCTTCCGGTGCATTCCTGACCTGTTTTCCTCTGGGAACTCTACAGATGATGTACAATGCCTGCCTCGTCCCCGCTATCCCCTATCTCCTACACAAGATGTAATCAATACACCTTGAACGGCGCTGCTCTTATTTAACTGAAGGGCTGCAGAAGGTTTTTTTTTTTTTTTTTTTTTTTTGCAGTATGCGGGCCTCTCACTGTTGTGGCCTCTCCCGTTGCGGAGCACAGGCTCCGGACGCGCAGGCTCAGCGGCCATGGCTCATGGGCCCAGCCGCTCCGCGGCATGTGGGATCTTCCCGGACCGGGGCACGAACCCGTGTCCCCTGCATTGGCAGGCGGACTCTCAACCACTGCGCCACCAGGGAAGCCCCACAGAAGGTTTTTTACACTGCTAACTCAAAATCATGGGAGATATTCCCTGCAGAATAAGGGAAAGTGGATCTCTTAGAAAAACTCTATCACTAAATGGAAGTATCCTTAATTATGTCCTTCCACCTACTGGCATTCTTAGACCATTTGGGGGCATGTCTGATTTCTAGCGACTTCATAGTATATTCATTAAGGCAAAACAATAACATTAAATCTTCAGCTTTTTCAGAGGTTCAATATTAGAAAGACCTTTTATAGCAACAGCCATTTCTGTGCTCTTTCAATAAAATAATTTATACATTATCCATTGCATTTTATATTACAGAATGCCAAAGAGACAGACCTATGTGGTAAATTTCTCCTGGATTTCAATTCTAGCTCAGGAGTTATTAATTGGTATCTATCCCTATCCCCACCTCTGGTTTTATCTGGCCAGGAAAGACTCGGTTTTGGTTTGGTTTTAGTTTGAATTTCTTTGCATGGGGCAAACACAAGCTATACCATTCTCTACGGTTCACACCAAGC
This sequence comes from Hyperoodon ampullatus, assembly GCF_949752795.1. Classification (NCBI taxonomy): domain Eukaryota; kingdom Metazoa; phylum Chordata; class Mammalia; order Artiodactyla; family Ziphiidae; genus Hyperoodon; species Hyperoodon ampullatus. The sequence goes on from NC_136922.1 coordinate 70,506,831, forward strand.
CTCTTCACACCTTTACTTACCGGTCTGTGCACTGCGGACCCCTGAGACGAATATGAAAGCTCTCTTGAGTTCAACAAGGAGAACTAGGTAAACCAAAGTATTTTCTTTTTTTTACTTTAGTTGCCAGTAACTTCAGAGTCAGGTTTAGTGCTCATCCACATTAATAAATCCATTTGAAGTTGCTTCTAACTTTTCCTCCGTATAATTTCATTGCTTGTTCTGAGTTTATTTCGAATTTCCTAGTTTTTACTGCAATTTATTTAGAAAGTTTCCTCAAGTTTTTATTATAAATAATAAATCTTAATGATATTTTGTAAATAGGGGCCTCCAAAGAAACATACCAGATGTAGTTACCTCTGTAGTACACTCAATTTAGTACAGCCCTTTCCCAGCCTAGCACAGCAGTCTATCGTTTGAGAAATGGCCACCAAACATAAATCAGGCCTCATCTGCCATGTTAACACAAAGAAGTTAAGAGGGGCTTAAGCCAATGTACACATTACATACCTAAAGGGATCAGAACGTGCCACTTTGGCATACTGATTATTTTGAGCTAAAGGCACTTAAGAGACAGCAGATGTAGGAAGGGCTCTCTCTTCCTCCTTTATACTTAAAAGCAGGTCATACAATTTCCCAAGCGAGAGATGACCTCCTTCTACCAGGAAGAGAACATTCTTATCACTGGAAACTGGGAACCTATGCAGAAATGGATCTATACAAACAAATGCACTAAAATAACCCTTGTCTTCCATTAGTTTCCCCCATACACTTCCTAATCATTTTCCCACAATTTACTGCCCCTAACTGAAACCCCTTTGTCTTGTCATTTCTCCACAAATTTATCACTCTTTGTTAAAAAAGTATATAAACTCTCAGTCTTAACTGCTTCTTTGAGTCTTCCCTTTTCTTATGAGGACTCTCATGTGCCCATAAAGTATTTAAAAACTTTCTCTCATTAATCTGTCTTATATCAATTTAATTTTCAGGCCCAGCCACAGAACTTAAGAGGATAGAAGGAAGATTTTCCTCCCCTACAATGAACGCATATACAAATTAGCCCAAAACAGTCCTGCAAGGATGTTTCTAATCATTGTTCTAGCAACTGATCATAAGAGAAACCAGTGACAAAATAGCAGACAGTCACAGGGAGGAAGAAAGATTTGTCTTCCTTCCTTCCAACTGTGTCACCATTATTGGAACAAAGAACTAAATATTTATGTTTACTGCTTTTGTAGTTTAGTATTTATTATATAATGAAAAACTTATCGCTGAATTCCAGTCAGGTTAAAGGAGAGAAAGTTATGGCTTGTGACAGCACAGGCTATGAAAATAGACTAGGGTTGGGTTTGTCTCCTGCTACAAAGAGAATTGTAGGGATTAATAAAACCTTAACAGAAAGCAATAGAAGAACTGATCACAGTAGGCAGTGGTGAACCTTTCAGAGATCCTAACTTATTGAAGCAAACCAGAATATGGTTCCATGACACGGGTGCCTTTTGCCACCTGCCAGAAGTCCACTCCCTTACCATGTAACCAGTCAGTCTCAGAAGAACAGATGAGAGGTAAACACTGAGAGCCATCTGCAGGGTGGGCTTCAGGTGGAGATACTCATCCGGAAATTTCTTCCTGACTATGGACTAGTCATCTGTGGCATGTGAGCTCATAATGTCACCACAAGACACCTCAGGAAGGAATAATTATGTAAAATAGGTAACTAAATCACCTCTAGGGCTCAGAGCAGAAGAAGCATTTGCTTCACCAAAGAAACAAAACAGAACAAAAGAAAACAAAAAACAAAACAAATCCTTATTGCAAAAGTCTCAAAAAAAAGTAGGGCTGAGGGACCCATTTTAGGGGTGATGCGAAAGGACTTGTCTGGATGGGGGTAGTATGACTCTATTATTGTATGCTGAGGAATAAAGGTGTTTATTACCTGAGACCAAAGATCTGATCCACCAACCAAATATGGGGTATGGCATACAGACTCTGAAATTTTTGTCCTCAAAAGTCTCAGATTATCAAGCACAGACTCTTAGGAAGCTGCCAAAAAGTCTCCCCAAACATCCAGAGATCCTTGGGACCAAGGAAAACCAGAAAGTGGAGAAAACGACCAGGGGTAGCTGAGCCAGGAAAATGAAGCTGTTTGGTTGTAAATTTCAAATTATTTCTCCTAACTGACATACTTGCCTTTGTTCCCTAAAGATAGTTCTGAGCTAAACTTAGTAGCTATATTTTTATTCCTAAATCTTTTTTCTTTCTTTGTGAATTTAACTGGGCAACAATAAGATCTATTATTATTGCATGTATGAAACTGCATTCAATAAATGCTAAATAATAGAAGATTTAAAATCTTTTAATAATCCTGTGAATTACTCTCATTGTCTCTTTTCTCTTGTTCTTCTCATTTAACAAATCTTTCTTCAAATATATCACATTAGGGGGGTTGCTGTCTACCCTGATGGGTCATTGACTTTGTAGAGCATGGCATATGCTGAATTGAACATTGTAATTACATTTAGACCCAGGGCAACACCCAATTGTTCACTCTCATTTGTAGCTGGAAGCACCTACAAATGACATGTTTTAATGAATTACAGATCCTGTGGTGAGTTAATAGGATAACAAATCTCAGTCAGTATTGCATAAATTGGGGTGAGGAGAAGCTGAGCTCTTTGTAAACATATGACTTGGTAGGATGGAATTCCTCTAGAGACAGTTAAGAAATGATAAGATTGAATTAATATTGGCCCTTGTATTCTCACTGTTCTGTCAGCCTACTCGATTCATATGTTCCAGTTGACTGTTTCCCAGAATTTCTCTGAGGGTAAGACCTGAATATACAAGTATTGTTGTAATTGGGAGGGGGGGTACATGCATAAACACACATGGCAAAATCCTCTCATGCATCATCAATTATTAGAGAAAACCCTTAAAAACTTCTGTGACCCTAGGCCTTCTATTTGTTGCCCTTGTACCTCAGGTAGCTGGTGTGGTATAATGAAACATAAAGCATTAATGAAATTCTATTTTATTTTTACCTATCAAATTGGAAAAAATGGAAAAGATTGATAACATCCAGTGTTAGTAAGGATGCCTAGGGATGAATGGAAACTCACTTACTGCTAATGGCCATGTTTATTGCCACCACCTTTCTGGAAAGTAATAGGATAATATACATTACAATTTAAAGGTAAAGGTACCTTTTGAATTGGTAATCTAAATTTGGGGGATTTTTTCATACACATTTAAAGGAGCATACATAAGGATTTCTGTACAAAGGTGTTTATTGCAGTATTGTCAGTAGAGGCACAAAGCTAGAAACAACCTGAACGTTCATCAATAGAGGAATGATTAAAGAAAACATGCTACCTCCATATTATGGAATATCATACAGCTATTAAAAAGAATGAATTGCATCTATAGGTATTGACATCAGGGGAATGAATGTGAAACATTGTACAAAAAGGAGCAAGTGACAGAATATATGTATATAGTATCATTCCAGTTTAGGAAAGGGAGGGAGAAAAAGAGGGAGGGAGGAAGAAGAGAAAGGCAGGCAGGGGGTGGGGGGAGAGAGAGAAGGAAACAGGTAAGTGAAGGGAAAATGCAAAAATCTGTTTCGGTGGGTATGTATCTATCTTTAAATGAGCATAGAGAAGGAATGCTATGCTGCAGCTAACTATCTAACACTGGCTACTCAGAGGAATGAGATGAAGAAGCAAAGGTGAAGTTGTTCATTTGTCTTTACATAGATAGCTTGGTATGGTTTTATTTGACACAGAGAACAATAACTGTTGTTGCCCACCTTTGTTTAAAAAAAAAAACAGTAATACAATCTAAAGAAGATAGGGTGATGTAGACCACGTAGGGACCTCCAGCTACTTTTTAGTTGGTTGAAGCTATAAGATGACTGGGGTGGAGTTGAGGGTGAAGACTAAACTGTGCTGTCTTTCTCAGCAGGAATTCCAGCATGGTTTGGACATGAAAATGCCCAGAAGGCCTGGCAATTCAGTCTTCAATTTCTACCTGTCAATTCCAATTTATAGATTGGGGATGACTCATGGTGACAGACCAACAGACTATAAACATACTGGCTTTGGGGCCTAGACTAGGGGGATCCATTTTGTTTTTTCCTAATAAATAAATCTCTGGAAGAGTAAATGTTACTGTTGTGCCAGAAGAAGCCTTGGCTTAAGACATATACTTATGGTCTTAGGTGGAAATAGTAGTTACAATTTTTAATAGACTAATTCTTAGCCTCCTAAATCATCAGGTTCAGTCAGTAGTTATCTGGGCCTTCAATCATATATTCCTAAAGAATCTCTGAGCATGCCCTCCTAATAAATGTAAATTTATTTATAACCAATATATATGTTCTACTGTTGATCAAGATTTTGACTTAATTTTTGATGAAATTAAATAGAAGTAGACATATTATTAGTTTTTCTTAATGCATCCCAATGGATTGTTCTTTGTGTTTCTTGTGATTTGTATACTCCTCTTTGGGATCTATGGTTTTATAGGTCCTAATGATTTATTTATTAAATGCATTTATAAGTTTCATTAGAAACATGGAACAGTTAGTTTGAGCCAGAAAAAACAAAAAATCATGAGGAGAAATCTCTGTCATCAATTAATGTAGCCTTAAATGTTTTAAGATCTAGTAATTTTATTTCCCACAATACCCAACACTTTAGGTCTATTAGACGTCCTTATTAATATGACTGATTTAACAACACAATCAATATCACTGCATTCTTCAGTTCAACAATTCATTTCAGTGTTGTTGCTTGTCCCTTAAATCCCTTGACTTAAGCCATTTTAATATACGAACATACAGACGTAAACAAAAGATAAATTAGGAGATGTTGATTCACATAATGAAGGGATTATTTTGTTCAGTGAAAGACAGATCTTGGAATATCTTTAAATAACTAACTCCATTAGTTATTTGCAAAAGTATGCTATTTACATGCATTAGTTATAGATAGACATCAGCAGAAACATCAAATGAACAAAGTAATCATTAGGACTTGTAAACAATGCTTAGCCAATCAAACAAACAAACAAAAAACAGAAGGCATATTAGACTAATACAGGCTGTGCTAAAAGGTTAATTCATTTTCAACTTAGGTTAACACAAATTTCATTCTCTGTTGACCTGGGTATAGATTTACCAAAAATCATATTTATGACAGAAAAGATCAGTCCTTAAAAGTGTATGTGGGGTATGTCTCCCTGAACTGCTGCCTTCTCTTACAGCTTTCCTCTTACCCAAGTACTCAATTATATATACACCCAGATTAATGGTTTGAGAGAGTGCAGTGAAATTTAAGCACCACAATTAAGCAAACATATTTGAGTTAAAACATGACTTCATCATTGTCCCACTCATTAACTGAACACCTACTAAGACAGACATTCCCTGCTTGCACACAACCCTCCTTCCCTTGTTTCCATCTACACTTTACCTTTCTCCATCTTTCTGTGTGCTTGTGGATGCAGTCTTTGATAGAGTATATTGATGGACTTCTCTAGTCCCTGGCTTTTGTTTGGGTTTAGCCAGTAGTAGGCCAGTGAAAAGCACTGAGAAGGCATAAGGGAATGAGGCTCTATTTCTGCTGGGTTTCACTTCTGCCATAGCCTGAACCCCTCAAAAGGCCACAGCTCTTGCCAGCAGTTTTCTCCTACAGCTACAATCTCAGCCACAGCTCTTTTCAGATCCTAGTAACCTCTCCCCACTTTTGGCCCTCAGACCTAGGAGTGATAATAGCTTCCCGCTATTGCTAGCCCAAGAGTGCTTCACCATCTTTGTTGTCTCTCCCTTATCCCTGCTCATATCTTTACAACTAGTCTCCTTACTAAACACTCCACAATTACACCAATGAAGTGTACCATCTCTTTCCTTACGGGATCCTGACCCACACATTGATATGCTAATAATCTATTAAGAGCTCTATAACAATATAAAAATAAATTAGAAATTGATTCTTTTCTCAAACAGTTTACAGTCTGGTACAGGAGATAACTGTGGTTCATCTGATATTGGTTGAGTTCTGTTTAGATATGATTGAGAAGGGGAAAAAAGAAAGGTAGAATATTCCATGGGATGACTTGTTATCCATATGCTGGCTTGAAATAATTTAAATTTACATGTGACAGAATGAAACTGTATTTAGAAACATTATATCAAGACTTTAAAGTGTCTGTCTTTTATAATTTGTGCACATACAATGTGATATTTGAAAGGGCAATTAAAAATTATGTGCCCTCACCCCAAATGGTTATTTCACATACACATTCATCTTAAGAAAAAACTTCTTGTTTATTTTCTATATGCATTTTTTTTTTTTTTTTTTTTTTTTTTGCGGTACACGGGCCTCTCACTGTGTGGCCTCTCCTGTTGCGGAGCACAGGCTCCAGATGTGCAGGCTCAGAGGCCATGGCTCACGGGCCTAGCCGCTCCGTTATATGCTTTTTTTTTTTAAACTTCTGCATACAAGCCCACAGACTAAACTTTCTCTCAAAGAATACTTAAAACTATCTGATATTAATGGAACTGTTAATTACACATTTTAGCAATCTGGTGGGGATAAACTCAATTTTGGTAATATTTAATTATAACAAACAATTGGCTGGGTTCTAGCAGTGAGAAGGCACTAAGTGTTCAAGCAAAAAGGATACTATGTAATGATGTTTATTTAATTCAGGGGTCCATTCAATAAAGTAGAAAAAAGTAGCACTTTTACATGTATAATTAGCTTTAAATTTTAAAGCCCTGGATTTTAAAGTCCATACCAGATGGATTAACAAGCATTTAATACATGCTTCTCAATAGAACATTTACTTCAAAAGTTTTGACAAAAGGGCTTCCCTGGTGGCGCAGTGGTTGAGAGTCCGCCTGCCAATGCAGGGGACACAGGTTCGTGTCCCGGTCTGGGAAGATCCCACATCCCGCAGAGCAGCTGGGCCCATGAGCCATGGCCGCTGAGCCTGCACATCCGGAGCATGTGCTCCGCAACGGAGAGGCCACAACAGTGAGAGGCCCGCGTACCGCAAAAAAAAAAAAAAAAGTTTTGACATTTATATGTTCTCAATATATAAACAACAGATGAGATGACTGAAAAGAGATAGCTCTTATCCTTAAAGTTTATAATGAGAAATCTATGCATGAAAATTAACGATAGATTACAAAGCAGGATCTTTTCTCTATAGGTATTTATTTCTAGATAACTAGTAAGGCTAATCTAGAATCACTTAGTTTAATTAGACTTTAGACAAATATTCCCACATGAATATGTTCATGCTTGCTTTATAGCTTCCTGACTTTCCTTCATCATAATAGATTTGCCATTCACACTGCATTTCAAATCAAATTTTACATGACTTCAGTAGACATATTATAGAATTAACAAATATTGAAACACTATTGCTTGAAGTCTTCTTTTAAGAACTGGGGTTTAGGGGGAAATTAATTTGCAGGTAAGAGCTACTGAGTACAAGTTGGATAATATCTGGATTGGCAAACAGAAGGTGCTTAAGCATTTGCAGAAGTAACCGGAAAGAACAATGAGTCCATTTTCAAATTACATCTAAGAACAGATTTAAGATTTTAAAATTTGCCTCTATCCCAATGGCCTGCTTTTCAAAACGGTACAAACATAAATATGTCTTCGTCAAAATAAACACTAGGTCAGTAAATCTCAAATTCATAAAGTACACTCAAAGCTTTGAACTGTAGAGCCTCAAGTGATACATATATACAGACATATATTAAAGCACTTAGCATGAAAACCGTCTGCTGTAAAATAGGGCAGAAACACATTAACTATTCTTATCAATCTCAAGTCCAAAAGGGTTACAATTTAGAACATATGCAGGATCCGTTATGCAAAATGGACTCAATAGCTTCTCCAATAATTTTCTCACTATTCAGAGATTTTTTTCTCCTATACTTTTGAATCTGATGAACAGGGAGAACAGAAAGGAAATATTTAAATAATTTAGTTTTGTTTATTTGGCTAGAATAGCAAATCACGAAACACTCACAGAACATAATTAGCTCCTCTGCACTGTGATTCCAAATCTCTTTGGATGCGGGGCCAGCTGACCAGATGGTGTGCCGCAGCATAATGCCTTTGAAATGGAGGCTTGAGTTCAGGTCCACAGGCCACAGGACAACAGAGGCAGATTGTGATGGGGAAGTGACATATTCAACTAGGAAGGCCTGGGGCTGGCAAGTGCTGCTGTACTCTGCAGCCAAAGGGCAAACCACAGGCCACCTTCCTCAGCCCCTGCCTCTTAGTATGTGGTCGCTACTGTGTTTTAACCTTTAGTGGGGGTTGGAGGGACAGGCAATTTTGAGAGGTCAGAGACACAAAAGAGGTGAGGAAGAGGGGGGAGAAATAAGTTTCCAAAATACCCGTAACTGGCCATGCTGAACAAAGGATATGTGGACGTTTGCAAAATGATAAGTCACTCCTCTAAATTACCTTGTATAAAAGGGAATTTCTTAAAAAATCTTCTTCTGCTCTTAATTAATGAGACTGATTGGCTAGCAGTTTGCTTTATGACGAAGTCTGACAGCGTTTAATGGAAGAGAAGCTTAATTGCAGAAAAGCAATGGAAGAAATTCATTAGAGAGTCTTGAAACCTGAAAATTATGGGCAAAGCAGACTACCCAAATGGAGATGGAGCAATTTAAGATGTCTTAATTAGATTTAAAACCAGAGCTTAGAAAAACTAAATTAGCTTTATTGAATCAGATTTTAAAAATCTGAGATAAAATGCATGGTTATTATTGGATTACTCATGATGGTCTGTACAGCATTGTACTGGTGAGGCTAAAAGTCAGCTTTTATGAGGAGTAACAACAATAACAAAAAGACAAAGAGGATAGTGAGCATGAACTTTAGTACTGCATTCATTCCTAACATTACAGTAAAGGTTTTAAGAAGATGATTTAGCAACTGCCTTCTGCCATATTATCTTGAAGAAATCCAAAAAAGGTAAGCAAAGAAAAGCTTAATTTCAAGTTTGTTGGGCAAAATATTAGAAGAAACACACCAATTTATTATTCATCTGAGAGCTAGAAATTTATATAACACTGTGTGATTCAAAGGTGATAATAGTATGGATATGGAAGGGGCCAGCCAAACAGTTAACAGAATACTATAATTATTAGATAAGTATGGGGCATTAGGGTTAAAAATAAAGAGAGACTAGAGGAGGACAAAAATATCTATAGTAAGTACAATCCTAAAGCTTGTTACTCATTCATTCATATTTATTGGACAAGTAAGTCTCAAGCACTATGCTGGGAATACATCTTAGAACAAAATATACAAGGTCCCTGCCATAGTGGAGATTAAAGGCTAGTAAACAGGATAGACTTTAAACAAAAATGACAGAGATAAATGTAAATTACACATTGAAATAAGCACCATAAAATGTATAAAGCACCAAAGTGAGATGATGCTAGGGAAACAGGATTTGGATAGGGCCTCAAGGAGGAAGTGGTATCCACACTTAGACCTGAAGTTGGAGGAAGGAACAGCTAACGAGTGCCCAGGGAAGAATATCCCAGGCAGAGGGAGCCAGGACAGCTGAGGCCTGCTGACTGGTTGGGGAAGGTGAGGAGAGACAAGCCTGGAGGAGGAGGAAGGGGAGACGGACCAGTAAAGATTGTGGATTTCACGCCAAGGCTTAGGATCTAAGTGAAGCATGAAGCCTTTGGATGGATTTAAGCAGAAAAGTGACATGATTAGATTTGCATTTTTAAAAGATTGCTGTCATTGCTGAGCCAACACTGTTTCCAGAAAGGTCTCTGGATCCCTAAAGCACACCAGTTAGTGCATTCATTTAATATTCATTTGAGAAACATTTTTCCACATCTATTGTTTGCCAGTTCCACTGAAGAGGTGGGAAATGCAAAGATGAAACGGGCTTAGATTTGCTTTCCAGAAATATAAAAATTATTAAATAAATATGACTTATTAGAGGTAAATGTGTATTTAGAGGCATGTATAAAATGCTAAGGGAGGGCTTCCCTGGTGGCGCAGTGGTTGAGAGTCCACTTGCCAATGCAGGGGACACGGGTTCGTGCCCCGGTCTGGGAAGATCCCACATGCAACAGAGCGGCTAGGCCCGTGAGCCATGGCCACTGAGCCTGTGCGTCCGGAGCCTATGCTCCGCAACGGGAGAGGCCACAACAGTGAGAGGCCCGTGTACCGGAAAAAAAAAAAAAAGCTAAGGGAAACAAGGGGAAATGTTACAAAAATGATAAACTTTTATTTGATAAACATTTTTTTAAATTAATTAATTTTATTTATTTATTTTTGGCTGCATTGGGTCTTCATTGCTGTGCACAGGCTTTCTCTAGTTGCAGCGAGTGGGGGCTACTGTTCTTTGCACACGCGGGCTTCTCATTACAGTAGCTTCTCTTGTTGCGGAGCGCGTGCTCTAGGCGTGCAGGCTTCAGTAGTTGTGGCACACGGGCTCAGTAGTTGTGGCTCACAAGCTCTAGAGCACAGGTTCAGTAGTTGTGGTGCACAGGCTTAGTTGCTCTGCGGCACGTGGGATCTTCCCAGACCAGGGCTTGAACCCGTGTCCCCTGCACTGGCAGGAGGATTCTTAACCACTGCACCACCAGGGAAGCCCAAAAGTAATAAACATTGAACTGTGTCTTATAAGGGGAAAATATTCCAGCCAGTAGCAATTGCAAAATAATGGAGGCATATAAGAGTATGGAATGGAATGGACACAAAAGAAGTTCAGCAATGCTGGACTTAGAAAAAAAGTAAAGGCTGGGAAAGGTAAACTTGTGACAAATGCTGGGAAAGGTAAACCTGTGACAAATGGATGGGATGGATGGGATGATTTTATGTGCTAAGGGATTTGAACCTTATCCTATGGTTAATGAGGACACTTGGATGAATTCAAGTCAGACCAGACATTGTATTTTAGAAAGATAATTATAGACCCATGCAGAAGAGTAATGAGGAGGAAGGTACTACTGTAGTAACACGGAGGATAGTTAAGAAAATTCTCCAGTAGTTCAGAGGACAGATGTTGTTATGGACTGAATGTTTGTGTTCCCCACCCCCCACCCCCACCACCGATTCATATGTTAAAATCTAATCCCCAGTGTGATGGCACTTAGAGGTGCCACCTGGGAGGTAATTAGGTCATGAGGGTGGAGCCCCCATGAATGGGATTAGTGCCCTTATGGGAAGAGGCAAGAGACCTGACTAGTTCTCTTTCTGCCATGTAAGGACACAAAAAGTCATCAGTCTACAACCTGGAATGTCTTCACCAGAATCTGACCATACTGGTACCCTTGATCTCATATTTTCAGGCTTTAGAAATGTAATAAATTAATTTCTGTTATTTATAAGTCAACAAGTCTGCGTTACTTTGTTATAGCAGCCCAAGCTGACTAAAACAGATGGTAAAGGCATAACCTACCGCATGGGAGAATGTGGAGACACCAAGGATGGACAGAATTGCTCTCCCGATTCCTTTATACTTCTATCTTTGCTTCTCCCACAACCACCTATGGCCAGGAATTTTACTGGAGAGCCACGGGTTTCCATTATATGCACACCAAAGACAATATAAGAACCTTTGGAGTCAAGATGCAATGAGGACGATTAGAAGAAGAGTCCCAGAAATGGAGGCCAGGGAGCCCCAGGCACAAATTTCCCTACTTCCTCATTTTGTCTAGGAAATTGGATGGCTTGTGTTTCTACCTCCGAACTCTCAGAAGCTGAAATTTTAAAGTAATATGTGCCATAATTTTAGCATAAGAGCCTAAAATCCAAGAGAGCAGCTGATTCTGCACCAGAACATGCTCAGACCTCTCTCTCTCACCTTTTTTTCCCCTCTCTCTCATTCATTGTCTTATATTATTTATTTGCATATCAGTCTTCCTTAGCATCTAGCACAGTTCTTAGCAAGTAGTACACACTTAATATCTGTTTAATGTTCATTTATAATGATAGCAATTGATGAATGAATAGATGAATGAAAATACATGTTCATTATTTATTTTTGTTTAAGTCTGAGAGCTTTGGAAAAGTATCAGTTCCACTTCCCAAGCCCCAGATTCAGAATTATCTTGGGTGGGGCCTGATCACTGGTATTGTTAAAAAGCTCCCAGGTAATTCTCCTCTGTAACCAGGTTAAGAACTCTTGTCCTATAAACTCCTGTTATGTTGCATTCTCAAATATTGCATTTCTATATATTTCACAACATGGGCACAAAAAATGTTGCTTATCACACATACTCAGGAAATACTTGAATTATGCCAATTTTTAAGAATTAAAATACATTCTATTAAACTAAAGTTACAGGATTGTTTCAGTAAGATTTAGAAAATTTTGGCCAGTATACATTAAAAAGGTTTGTTATAGAAATAGACTCACAGACATAGAAAACAAACTCATGGTTACCAAAGGGGCAAGAGGGGAGAGAGATAAATTGGGAGTTGGGACTAAAATACATACACTACTATATATACAACAGATAATCAACAAAGACCTACTGTATAGCACAGGAAACTATACTCAATATCTTGTAATAGCCTACAATGGAAATGAATCTAAAAATTATATATATATATATATATATATATATGTATCACTGAATCACTTGGCTGTATACCTGAAACTAACACAACATTGTCAATCAACTACATTTCAATAAAAAAAAGGTTTATTGTAAAGCTTTTAAAAATGTACATCATGGGTGGGGGAAAATGTAATATAATATACGTAAAGCAACTGACTTTCTGCTTGTATTTTTGTACTAGCAACATATATTTTATTCTAAATATATTTCTTTTAGCCTGATTATAATAAATGTAACACATGCTTACTTGAAAAAATTTCAGATAATAGAGAAAGTACAAAGAAGAAAGTAAAATTCATTCCTTTCTCTATTAATCACTGTAATATATTTTGGTATATATGGTTTTCCAATTTTGTTTCTCTGTAACAGGGCAAATGAATGAGTCTTGACCCAGAATTAATGACCAGGGCTGAAAGTTGAGGTTAATGAGATGCTAAGTTCCCAAGGGTATATCAACCCCACAGCAAAGGAGAAACCAAAGTGGAAAAAAAAAAAAAAAAAGAGCTGAACTAATTGCAGGACTGAGAAATTGGAATGGAGTAATCTTAAATGATTATTACTACATGAAAGAAGCCCATCTGAAAAGGCTGCATACTGTGATTCTGACTAGAGTTGACCCTTGAAGAAGTAGTGTTTGTCTAAGTCTGCACATATGTTTTTCATTTCTCATTTCTCTTTTATTTTAATTTTGTTTTTCATCTTTTATCAAACAAAGAATAAAAATCTATCAGTGTTTTGCTTCTGTTTTCTATTTAGCATTCAATTTTATTTTTTATTATATTTTCTAATTTATCATACCTGGTATATATCATTTTTTTTCTTCCTGAATTTATTGAACTGCACAGGTCCACTTGCATGTGGATTTTTTTCACTAAATACATACTATGGTACCACATGATCCGAGATTGGTTGAATCTGCAGACGTGGAACTGCAGTTAAGGAGGGCCAACTGTAAAGTTACAGTAGGATTTTCCACTGAGTTGGGAGTCAGCGCTCCTAACCCCACCTCCACCCCCAAGTTGACTCTTGAACACCCCCCTCAGTTTTTCAAGAGTCAACTGTACTTTACATTCTGGAAAAGGCAAAACTATGGAGATAGTTAAAGAATCTGTGGTTGCCAGAGGTTGGGGGGAGAGAGGGACGAATAGGCAGAGCACAGGAGATGTTTAGGGGAGTGAAACTGTTATGAATGTACCACAGTGGTGCATTCATGTTATATATTTGTCAAAACCAATAGAAAGGACACCACCAAGAATGAAGCCTAAAGTAAACGATGGACTTTGGGTGATAATGATGTGCTAATGTAGGTTAATCATTTGTAACAAATACACCACTGTGGGGCAGAATATTGACTGGGGGAAGTTGTGCATGTATGGAGATAGATGGTATAAGGGCACTGTCTATACTGTCTCCTCAGTTTTGCTGTGAATCTAAAACTGCTCTAAAAATAAATGCTATTAATTTTAAAAAATCAGTGTGTTTATCCATCTGACCTTTTGATGAAAGAGAATTTGCAAGAACCAAAAGAAATCAGAAAGGTAGAATAATGAAGAGATTTGACTTTACTAAAACAAAAAGTATATTTGTCTATGAAGTTAAAATGCAAACTACTATGTAGGAAACATACTTGCCCCCAAGTATAACTCATGATTGATTAATGTACTTATTATATAAATGAATATTAAAAAAAATTGAAATTTTAAAATGGACTAAGTTTATTAAAGAAAAAAATCCTAGATGAAACACAAATCACAAATGAGCATATGAGAAAATATTCCACTGTACTAGGAATCAAAGCAAAATGTAAAATAAAACAGTAATATTTATCACTTATCAAATTAATAAAAATTAAAATAAGTGATAGAACACAGTGGTAATAAAGTACAAGTGAGATGGACATTCCCATACACTGTCACTGGAACTAAATAGCAATAAACACTTCTGGCAAGCAATTTGACAATATAACAATATGCATTAAGAGGTGTAAAACTGGTCCTACTTTTAACCCACTAATTCTGCCTCTAGAAGTTGGTTCCATGGCAATTTTCAGAAATGTAGAAAAGATTAATTTATAAAGACAACTATTATAGCATTACTTATAAATGTTAAAAAATACTAACAAACTGAGGGTCCAAAATTAGATTATGGTACACAGGTAGAAAATAATTCATGAATTTAAATTCATATTTTTAGTGGTCTGAAAAAATTTTCATAGTGTAATAATTTAAAAATATTAAAAAAACTGAAAATATGTACATGTAAATATATAGAGAAAATAATAGTATTTAAAGATGATATAATTATCTAACTAGAAATTCAAAGAAAATCAATGGGAAAACTACTAGAAACAGATAGTATAATGTCTAATGAACAAATAAATTCAGGGGAAAAAAAGATATTTACCAGGCATGATAAATTAGAAAATATAATAAAAAATAAAATATAAGATCGATGGGCTTCCCTGGTGGTGCAGTGGTTGAGAGTCTGCCTGCTGATGCAGGGGACACGGGTTCATGCCCCGGTCTGGGAAGATCCCACATGCCGTGGAGCAGCTGGGCCCGTGAGCCATGGCCGCTGAGCCTGAGCGTCCGTAGCCTGTGCTCCGCAACGGGCGAGGCCACAGCAGTGAGAGGCCTGCGTACCGCAAAAAAAAAAAAAAAAAAAAAAAAAAAAATATATATATATATATATATATAAGATCGAATGCTTAATAGTCAGAAAGCAAAAGACTGATAGATTTTCATCCTTTGATAGAAGAGATGAAAAACAAAATTAAAATAAAAGAGAAATGAGAACTGAAAAACATATGTGCAAACTTAGACAAACACTACTTCTTCATTATCCATATAGCTAAACCGTCAAAAAGAAAAACGAATAGCCTCTATGAAAAAAATTTTAAAAATATGAAAAACAACTTACTAAAGGAAAAATGAAGATAATCCATAAGCACGGAATAAGATGTTCTTCCTCAGAAAACAAATCAGACAGAAACTAGGAAAACAAAAAAATTCTTTTTTCCTTTTAGATTGTTAGCAGTTAGGACATTGATTAAGTCTAGAATATGAGATTAAGTTCTCTGATTCCTTGGTAGAGTATAAATTGTACAGGGGGAAAATTAGTAATATTTGTCAATAGAAAGCAAAATTTAAAATGTACATGTGATAATCTTGACATTTCAATTCTGTAACTTATTTTAAGGATATAATTTGGCAAGTACACATGAATTTATGTAGATAGATGATCTTTATACCAAAATTCAGGACATGTTAAAAAAATATTCAACATCTCTTGTAAGTACTTCATATTTACTGAGTCTAAGGTAGAAGTGGCAGCTCCCAAGCACACACGTGATGCAGAGAGGAAAGGATGTCCCACGAGAAGATTTTGAACAGTGTGAGATGGGAGTCAGCAGATAAATTACTCTCCCTTCCTTCCTTGTCCTGAGACAATGTTTATATCGCCTCTTAGAATATGGTTCTGCAAGACTGAGTGATCAATTGTGCTGGATAGTGAGCAGTGGGCAGCTCAATCAATCATCCCCATTTTGGCTCTCCCGCCATCCTGTCTCACTCCCCTTTTCTCTCTCACTAACCCCCTACGATTGGACAAACCTATAATATTATGGCATATAAGTCTTTGCTTTACACATTACTATCTTAGGAATCCCAAGCTAAAGGAAAAGTGGAATTTCTCAGTGTCCATCAATAGGAACTTAAACTATGCAGAAGTTAAACAGGATGAGATAACTTCAGTTGTACTGATACACAACTTGTATTGATCATATTGATCCAAGTTGTATTGATATTTCCAAAAATGTCCCAGCAATATTTCTGGTCTCACATTTCCTTCCAGAATCTTACCACTCTCCTATTAAGAGTTTGTGTCTACTTCCTCTAACCTTGAACCAAGACAGGCCCTTGTGAGTGATCAACCAATGAAATCCATCAAGACTCACATAGCATGGCTTCTGACGCTATGATATTCAAAGTGATACTTCTTCCACCTGGTTCTGTCTCTCTCTAGACAATTGCCTTTTGAACACAGTGACCACTTTGTGAGGAAACTGTTGTCAGATACTGTGAAGGGAATGAGATTTAACCTTATCTGCAAGTAAATGATTTAGACTGCCACAGTATGTATGTATTTATGTAGCATGTACATACATAAATACTTTTGAGTACTATCTCTCTCTCTCTCACACACACACACACACACACACACACACACACAGAGAGAGAGAGAGAGAGAGAGAGAGAGAGAGAGAGAGAGAGAACGTGAGGCCTCAGGGATAGAAACAAAGCTAGTTTATTATTCACAGTAAAAGCAGCAACCAGAGCAACATCTTGCATGAGTTTCCCAAACCCCCGTCCCTGCAGGGTAACATGGCGGAGGCCAAATGGTACCTGCCCATGTAGTGGGGTGCACTGTAGGAGAAGAACCCACATATTAGGAAACTCTGATCTAATATAGGGCTGCTGGTGATATCCAGTCCTCCCCTCGGGAGAGAGAGACCTTATCTTGGCTCTAGAATGTAAGGAAAACTTCTGGGGAAGGGAAGGACAGGTTTTTATTTTCACTATCTTGGACTGTCTCCAGGGAGGGAGATGTCTCTAAGCTTTACCATCCTGGAATATCTCCTTATAAAATATTCTCAAGTTGGCTGTAAATGCCTTTGTTCAGAAGACCTGGACCATGCAGAAACATGAAATATTCATGGAGAATTGTCTCCCAACAGGAAGCCAGGCCACATGGAGAGCACAAGTGGAGACATTCCAAAGGACAGGCCCAGCCAAGAGCCAGCATCAATTGCCAGATACATGAGTGAACAAGTTTTCCCATGATTGCAGCCCCCAGACTTCGAGCCATCTCAGCTGATGCCAAGTGGAGCATAGATGGGCTGTCCCCAGTAAGCCCCGCCCAAGATTGGAGATGCTGCTGTTGTTTTAAGCCACTAAATTTTGAGGTGGCTTCTTATGCATTAATAGATTATGGAACAACAGGGGAAAATGTCTGTGACAAATTAAATTATACAAGCAGTTGTAGAACAAAATTATAACTTGGCTTCATTTGAAGATATATCTCTGAGTACATACATGCATACAGAGAAGTAGGAAGAAGACAAACACAAACATATACAAACACAAAAATATTATGATGATATACCAAAATTGTTCATTCTGGTGGGATTTGAAAATTCTATTTTATACATATATGTATTAGTTGATTTATTTTTAAAAAACCAAAGATATGTATTAGTTTCATTAGAAAAAAAATTTTGCTTTTATAAAATAGTGTGTATACACCTTAATCTCTGGATTATGAGTTCATGAATTTTTATTCTTCCTTATATTTTCTTCCTTCCTCCCAAAGTTTCTATAAACAGTAGGCATTGAGTACATCTACAGTGATGTGAGGTAATCAGGATAGCAGTGGGAATGCTTTCAGACAGTAAAAGCTGGCTTCTTTTAAAGTAGAAATGTCAGGCCATTTTCTATAGCATACTAGATGATAGGACCTTTAGGGGACTTTTAAAGAAGAAAGTGCTCTGCTATACATGAAGATAGATATGTCCTGTTCTATCATTATTTTGACACTTGATCTTGACTATCATGTTCCTATTTTTCATTTCAGAAGTACCTGGTTAAAGACAGATTTAAGAAAATGCTAAAAATTGAAATTACAATTGTTAAAAATAAAATGGTAGACATAATTTTATCTAACTTTCTTCATGAAATAAATATTCCATTAAAGAGAGTTTCAAAGCAAAAGAGTCAATAATGATTAATTATGTAGGTTATCTGGCTTTAAATATGAAATAGCCAAAGAAACTATAACTTTCATAGTAAGTAATAACCACAAAAATCTATTGACTTTAATACATATTAAAAATGCTGTTCTCACATTAGGCAGAATAATTTTTCTGTTTAAAACTGTGGGCTCAATATTTACTAAGAATATTATTAAATCAACTAAAAACAAGAGTGTATTTCTTATAATCATCAATAAATAGCTCCAAATTCTTAAAATGAATTAGTGTTACTCAGTGCATATATCTTTTAAATATATGCATTCTAATATTCTACAAGTATATAAGAATAACATAAATTTAGAAAGTAATAGTAACTACCTACTTTTTTCATTTAGCATATTTATATTTTCCTTTTTAAAAAAATGTTGACAATTGTTATGTATCAGCGGGAAACATAAAGGACAAATTTAATATTAAACCCACTATACTTTACTAAATCCCTCTGGAATGAATCTGGAATAGTAACAGTGAACACATACTCTGAGTAATTTTTGAAAATCCATAGGAAAGAACCATGTAGTCTTCTTTTATTATTAATATAAAATGCTGGTCTTTAAAAGTGTTCTGCTTTAAAATTTATTGTTTCAAAATAATACAAATGTGTATTTCGCTCATCCGTCTTAATCATGTTGTAACTTGAAACATACACTTAAAACGTTACTGAATAGAATGCCGTATGACTAGACCTTGGGTCTCATGACAAATAGCTAATCTAGCCAAATGAAATAACAATAAAAACTAATTGATATGCGAACACATTAAAATCTCAAGATTATCACTTTACAAAACATATCTAACTCACACAAACTCTGAAGACATTTACATAAAAATCAGCTAAAAGGAGTTTTTATCAAATGGTCAGACCTCAAATTGCATGCCACATTCTTGAAATAAAATGGTTTGCCTGAGTCTCTAGCAATTGTCTGCTTACTCATTCATGTCTGTCCCCTACTAGACTGTAAAGTTCTAGAAGACAGTGGCTGTCCACATACAGCTTTGTATTCTCAGAGCTTAGACAAGGCCTGATATATGGCAAGTGTAAAACAATCTGCCCTTGAATAAAGAGAAAAGAAAGTGAGGTTTCTATAGTTGTGGGGCTTTTTCCCCTAAAGAATATTCATCATATTCCAAAATCAAATCCATGTTAACAATAAAACCTAAGAAGGGACATTTACATTTTTGAAGGCCGTTTCCATCATGATTTAAGAAAACACACCAACATGAGACAGCCCCAAAACATTCAGTCAATCTGAGAAGACACACTTAGAAGATAACAGGCAAAATATACCAGTGTGGTGGAGAATCAAGGTCCATCACAATTTAGAAAGAGATCTTAAATGAGTACCAAAGTTTCTGCCTAAGAAGAAATAAGATTGTAACAGGAAAAAAAAGGGGGGGGCAATTGAAGTTACATAACCTAAAGCCCTCTACAATAGACACTTCTATCTTCTCTATAAGACTACAATGTTTAGGATAATAGAGACCTAACCCCCAGGGGGTGATACAGTACTGCAATGCAGCATAATAAACTCTACATTAGAATTGGGCATTCTGGCTCCACCTCCACCACTGCCAGTAGTTTGGGCAGGGGGGAAGTCAGATCACTTCTCAGGGCTTTGTTTTATACCGTGCAATGTGCAAGATGAATGAGACAATCTTTCAAACACCCAATTCTACACTAAAAACCATTCTGAGCAGAAGCAGACTCTGCAAAAGAAGGAAGATAATTCTTCATGATCCTAAGGGAACATTTGGTATCCCTTGTACTCTTAGCCATCTGTCTATATTCAACTTGAATGATATTTCTATTTTCCCAGTCCAAATCTGTCCCTCCTCTTTCTTTCAAAACTCTGCCAAAACTCATCTTCTCCAAGGTTCCTTGCCAAACATCTCACCTTTATTTGATCATTATAATCAGTCCCACAATAATGCAGTTAGATATGCCACTCCTTAAAGTTAAAATTAGACGTGAACTTGTCAATCTATATTTTAATTTATATATGGGTACCTATCTGGGTAATCTCTTTACAACTTATACTTAATATAGGAGCATTGACTAAACAATCAACTCAAGGCTCATAAAATAATGTGACAGACCCATCAATGGAAAACGATATGCTTATAGTAAACTATAGTTTTCCTGAAGTTTTAGAAAAAGTTTTGAAAATATGTAAAGTCTCGATCTGCTTTTTTCACATAACTCTTATAGGCTTTGAGCAGCTCATCCACTACAGCAACTATTCTTCTGACTAAATGTACTTTCTTCCAAAACTACCAAATAATTGAACTTTCAGTTAAAAAAAAAAAAACAGTGAGAACTGGATCAAGACTACCACTTAAAAACACTCATCATCAAGTTTGTTAAAATGAGATTGTACAGAAATGCAGGTTAAGGGACTTAATCTATCTTTTTAAGGCAAGGGTTCCTTTTCATGTCAAACTTTTAAAACAGTCCTCAGCTAAAAAGCATGTACAGATTTTAAAAGGTTATAAGTCTACTTAGTTAAGGGCAGAGTGATGCCACTGCCAAGATAGGTAGACAAAATGATGTTAATTTCTAAAAGGGAAACCAATCACCTAGAACATGCCCACTTAGAAATGAAGGCAAGACAGAAGCAGCCATCCATAAGCCTGCTGATGTATAGTGAACGTGACATTATTTTATCTGCTACAAATTCATGAAAAGGGAAAATCAGGGTGTTTTCTTATAAAAGATCAAAAATTATATGTGTCTTGAGCAGCTAGCAAGACCTGACATGTCCAATCAGTTTTCTACTTAAGAGAAATTGATTTGGAAAAGGGAGAATGTCCATTTTCTCCTTCTTTCTGGTACAAAAATAAATAAATAAAATAAAATAAAAAATTAAAAAACAGTAACGTATGTGAAATGAAGATTTATATGAAGATATTCTTTGGAATGTTACCAGTTAACCAACAGAGGCTGAGACCAGGGGCCTTTAATTAATAAGGAAAAAAACCCAAAAAACCTCGGTATTTTAGGTCTCCTAAATGCTAATGAAATGGCTTGATGTTCATTAAATAGGAGTGGTCTTAAGAGGCAAGGAGTTCTGGGATCCACCAGCTGTTTGGAAGAATGACTCTTCATTAACCTTGATGTAACAAAAACCACTGTCACTGGCAGACATTCATCTGATCGATATTAAATCACACCACGTAACAGGTCAATGTGTTCAATTGTCTGGGGAACATTTAGCAGCTCACTCATCCCGGCAGACACATCTGGACACCTGCACAGGGTCATATTAAGGCTTTGTGGATAGCTATGGTGTGACATTGGTAAAACTTTCTTCAAAGATTTCCAAATAAAAACTATCTCTGCCTTGTTCTAACTTGACATTTGAGTTCATCAGTGACCCAAGTGCTGGAGCAAACTCAAAACTGTTTCTTGAGGAAAATCTGGCCTTGACCAGAAGAAACCTTTGGGTGGCTGGCCTGTCTAGCCTAGGGTACTGGTCTCATTCTATAATTTTCATAATAGAATGAAAGCCCTACCATCTGTTTGATCACTCATAGTTTTGCCTTTAATCAGTACTATAGAATATCTGCCATCTAGGCTGTCTCCAGATTGTATAACATTGAGCTAATCGTTATCCAATTCCTATAAAAAATTTAACTCACATAAAAGAAATCTGAAAAAGAGAATCCAAGACAGTAGTTCTCAAATGCCAGACCAGTTGCATTAGAATTCTACCACGGACCTGTTAAAAAATCAGATGAGGGACTTCCCTGGTGGCACAGTGGTTAAGACTCTGTGATCCCAGGGCAGGGGGCCTGGGTTCGATCCCTGGTCAGGGAACTAGATACCACATGCATGCCACAACTAAGAGTTTGCATGCCCTAACTAAGGAGCCTGTGTGCTGCAACTAAGGAGCCAGCGAGCCACAACTAAGGAGCCCATGAGCCGCAACAAAGAGGCCCACCTGCCACAGCTAAGACCCAGCGTAACCAAATAAACAAACAAATAAATAAATAAATATTTAAAAAAATCAGATGACTTGATCTCATCTTGAACTGCCTAAATCAGACATTCCAGGAATAGAGCCAAAGAACCTGTATTTTTAACAAGAACTTTATATGATTCTTATGAATACTCAAATTGAAAATGACCAGTCTATGGGATTCAGAATCCAGTCAGTCCTCAGGGTATGCAAGGCTCTTCTGTCTTTGGATTCATTAAATCTCTGCTGAGATTAACTACAACTTCACCATATGAAATATTAGCTTGATTTACAAGTGTTTCTTTCAATGTTACATCATAATCTTTTATTTTGATCACTATCACAAACAGCTATGTGATTTCTTCTTCTGCCTTTACCATAAAAATGTTAAGAATGACACTGCTAATACATCACTCAGGGTAAACTCTCTCTCTTTATAAGAAATGGTATGAATTTATTTTTCTGCTTATAAAAACTATGTTATTCATAATATCTCTCTTTTCTCCTGGGCTGCCAGGAAGCTCAAACCAAACTGATGACTAACTATAGCAATCACGCTCAACTTCACAGTAAGCATATTTGTTTCCTCCCTTCTCTTCTATCTCTTTACCCTTTCAATGACGTTTGTATTAATAGTTTTTAGGCAAAAACAAAACAAAACAAAAAACTCCCAAAGTTCTTTTGGAAAAAAGCAAGATATGAAAAAAATCTCAAATAAAAATTATAGTGGTTTTATAATTTTTGTCCTCTTTGATTTAGATTATTAATTGGTATCAATTTGGGGATGGGCTTGTTCTATTTTTCTCCATATATTTACCTGTACAGAAATGTAGTAGGTCTAGATTAGTCACAAGCCATCCTTAGTCACTAAGAACTCCAGAGAGATGATTACTGTTTCCAAACTAAAGGTTTTGGAGAATTCTAAAAGAAATAAAATTCCTTGAAATAGCAGAGGGGGAGAGAATGAAAAACAATTATTAACCAGTTTGAAACCTATGGTCCATGGCCAATCCAAAGTCATGACTCAGAATTCAGCTTTGTGTATTAGAAATACCTGGAACCCACAGGATTAACTGAAGCCTGTTAGCCTAGCTAAAAGCCTGTACCAATTTGGAAGAACTCTGAAATCACTGCTCTGCTTTCTGATCACATCCAAGATCATTAGATCAAAAATTTTGGTGTATAGATAGTCCACAACACATAAACAACTGGCTCATGTTCTTTTCCTTTATTGTTTCTTTTTCATTTAACTGGAAATGACTAGTGGGTTACCTCCTTTGATTAATGTAACAGGGGAATTTAGAATTCTTTAGGCCAAAATGACAATTTCATAATAAAACTGAGAGTGCTTATCAAAATTCTGTGGATTTCAAGGTCTCTTTAAAGGCTTTTAACTGAAATAACTGTACTATTAGAGAATTTAGAGTTTTCCAAAGTCTTTTTTCAGTCTTTAACTATGGTAGTCTTGTATCTTTGCCACACAGAAAAACCTAAATGCAAAATTTTAGAAATTCAGGCAAAGAAAATTCTTAGAAAATATTTCAGAGCCAAAAATGAGATTAAAATGTTTAGTGCACATACTGTTTTTTGCCAATAAAATTTGATATGTCAGTAAATGGTGCTGGAACAATTGAATATCCACATGCAAAAAGGTGAATCTAGACCAGACCCTATACTATTTACAAAAATTACCTGAAAATGGATCATAGACCTACATGTAAAACACAGAACTATAAAACTCCTTGAGGACAACACAGGAGAAAATCTAGATGGCTCTGGGTACAAAGGAGGACTTTTAGATAAAATATGAAGCCCATAACCCATGAAAGAAATCATTGAAAAGCTGAACTCCATTAAAATGAAAACTTCTGCTCTATAAAAGAAACTGTCAAGAGAATGAGAAGACAAGTCACAGATTTAGAGAAAGTATTTGTAAAATACATGTCTTATAAAGGACTGTTATCCAAAATATTGAAAGACCTATTAAAGCTCAACGACAAGAAAACAAACAACCCAATTTAAAAAATGGGCAAAAGACCTCTCAACAGACGCTTCTCCATGAAGATACATAGATGGTAAATAAGCATATGAAAAAATTTGTACGTTACTTGTTATTAAGGAATTACAAATGAAAACAGCAATGAGATACCACTATACACCTAGTAGAGTGGCCAAAATCTAGAATACTGACAACACCAAGTGCTGAAGAGGATATGGAGCAACAGGAACTCTCATACATTGCTAATTGAAAAAAAAACAAAAATGGTACAGCTACTCTGGAAGATAGTCTGGCAGTTTCTTATAAAACCAAACATACATTTACCAAACAATCCAGCAATCACACTCCTTGGTATTTACTCAAATTAGTTGAAGACTTGTGTCCACACAAAAACCTGCATATGGATGTTTATAGCAGCTTTATTCATAATTGCCAGAACTCAGAAGCAACCATGATGTCCTTCACCAGGGGAAAGGATAAATAAATGGTGGTACATCTAGACAATGAAATTTTATTCAGTGCTAAAAAGAAATGACCTATCAAACCATGAAAAGACATGAGATAACTTAAATGCATATTACTAAGTGAAATAAGTCAATCTGAAAAGGCTGCACACTGTATGATTTCAACTATATAACATTCTAGAGAAGGTAAAACTACAGGGATGACAAAGAATCTGTGATTGTCAGGGATTAGGGAGGAACGAGAGATGAATTTGGTAGAACACAAAAGATTTTTAGGGCAGTGATACTATTCTGTGTGATACTAAAATGGTAAATACATGTTATTATACATTTGTCAAAACTCACAGAATGAATGTACAACACCAGGAAGTGAACCCTAATGTAAAACAGACTTTGGGTGATAATGACGTATGAGTGCAAGTTCATTGATTGTAGCAAATGTACTACTCTAGTGTGGGATTTTGATAGTGAGGGATATGGCACAGGGAATATAAAGGAAATTTCTGTATCTTCTGCTCAATTTTGTAGTAAACCTAAAACTGCTCTAAAAATTAAAGTCTACTAAAAAATATGTATTTTTTGAGTAAAATGTCATGCAAATAAAATCTTAACCATCTCCTTTCCCAGGGGTATAGTTTTTCAGTTTGAAACTTAGAATAAACAAAGTATCCAAGTTATTAGAGACTGTTCTTCACAATCATATAGAATTCTGAATTATAAATTTATTATTTGATCTTATCTATCATGGACTTAAATGGCTGTTATATTTTTAGCCTAAAATATTAATATTAGGAATTCATGAACTAATCTGCAACATGAATCACTATTTATTTTTGCCATTGTTATAATCAACATTTAGTCTATTCCAAATTGATTAAGTAGAGATCAACATCAATGTTTAGGCTGGTCAGAATAAACAAATCAACTGCTGGGCAGCATTATGTTCTATTGTGTAGAATAAGCAAAGTAAACAAACTAGATTGGGGGAAAAAAGGAAAATACAAGAAGTTTAAACCACCTAACTTATAAGTAACACATTTTCCACTTTCCCTCATATTTGTAAAATATTCCATATATGTGGCACATATATACAATGGAATATTACTCAGCCATATAAAGAAACGAAACTGAGCTATTTGTAATGAGGTGGATAGACCTAGAGTCTGTCATACAGAGTGAAGTAACTCAGAAAGAGAAAGACAAATACCATATGCTAACACATATATATGGAATTTAAGAAAAAAAAATGTCATGAAGAACCTAGGGGTAAAGCAGGAATAAAGACACGGACCTACTTGAGAATGGACTTGAGGATATGGGGAGGGGGAAGGGTAAGCTGTGACAAAGCGAAAGAGAGGCATGGACATATATACACTACCAAACGTAAGGTAGATAGATAGTGGGAAGCAGCCGCATAGCACAGGGAGATCAGCTCGGTGCTTTGTGACCGCCTGGAGGGGTGGGATAGGGAGGGTGGGAAGGAGGGAGACGCAAGAGGGAAGGGATGGGGGAACAGATGTATATGTATGACTGATTCACTTTGTTATAAAGCAGAAACTAATAAAAAAATAAAAAAATAAAAAATAAACCACCTAACTTATAAGTAACACATTTTCCACTTTCCCTCATATTTGTAAAATATTCCATTCATTTGAATGTGCTATGACTAAAGAGGTAAGTTGATAGTAAATATTATCTTCCATAGAGAGGCTTTGCATATATAGTGTGTTCTTGGATTCCCTGATATTAGTTAAAATAAAATGCCAAGTTGAGGGTAATATTTTTTATTGGCGAATTTAACGTTGACAGACACACTTATAGAGTTGAAAAACGTACTTCCTGGAAGCCAAAGAAAAAGTTTCTTATTCCCTGAAAGCATGTCTGTCACTACTGTATAGTTAGTACAATAAAAGTATTATCAGAAGCTTGGCTTTGAGCTTGTAACTGGATTAGAAGTGATGTCATTTTCTATACAAATGGAGAAAAAGAATGTATCCTTTCACTGATGCTACGACTGTACTGACAGTTCACTAATACACAGATTCAAGTTACAGTATCTGCCTTTACATCTGTCATCAACAGCTCCAAAATCATAATGTGCTCTCTTTTAAACAAAGTTTGTAAGTGAACTTACTTACTTCCTTTGCATTTCTTAAAGGCATTTTGGAAAAAAGAAAACCTAAGAAAACTAAAACAGAGGTTAACTAAATTTCCTTGTTTGTTTAAAAAAACCAGAGTAGTGCTTTCAATTTTGAAAGCTCAAATAGACACACTTACATGGAATTAATCAAATAATATTAAGGAATTAATCAAATAATATTAAGTCATAATTTTGGGATTCTAAGAACTATGTCAAGCAACTCCATTCTTACCAAGTCTTTTTACCCTTAACTATTTTCTCTTCAATTTAATAATCCCATGTGCCTTGATATACCGACCACATCCCTCCTTTTTAAACTGCCTATATTCCGTTCAGGGGATATTTTCTAAATTATCTAAGTGTTTAAATATCCAAATATTTAATATCTAAATGTTCACCTGTTATTATGCAATTTATATAATATTATTTGGGATATTCAATTGTTTCACTATTCTTTTTTTGTTTTAATTAATTAATTTATTTATTTTTGGCTGCATTGGGTCTTCGTTGCTGTGCGTGGGCTTTCTCTAGTTGCAGTGAGCGGGGGCTACTCTTTGTTGTGGTGTGAGGGCTTCCCATTGTGGTGGCTTCTCTTGTTTCAGAGCACGGGCTCTAGGCCCGTAGTTGTGGCATGAGGGCTCAGTAGTTGTGGCTCACGGGCTCTAGAGCACAGGCTCAGTAGTTGTGGCTCACAGGCTTAGTTGCTCTGCAGCATGTGGGATCTTCCCAGACCAAGGTTCAAACCCGTGTCCCCTGCATTGGCAGGGGAATTCCCAACCACTGCGCCACCAGGGAAGTCCTGTTCCACTATTCTTATCCATGTTTAATGTAAGTGCTTTTACTTCAGTATTTGAAATTTATATATTTAAAAGTAAATTTTAGCTATATCCTGTATTACTTATGAGACTTTAAGGACAAGAAGTGCGTATTTGCGTGCACGCACACACACACACACACACACACTCTTTATTCATTGTTGGGTCCAGTAAGTATTAATTGAATGAATGAAAAGACAAATTAAAACAAACACTAAATTTGAACCATCTTCTTAAAGTAAAAACTAAGAGACTTTTCTGAAATTTTTCCAAAAAGAAATGTAAATATACTTCTTGTCCTTCAGCATTTTCACATCTTGTCTCAACTCTCCACTGTTATCCTTCATTTCATTCTTATCAACTGCATTCAGTCGGCATTTACTCTGAGTTCTATTTCTTAATTATAAACAATTGTTTGAAGCTCTAGCTATGGCTGATGTATTTTTACCTTACAAATGCTATTCTCTTGAACTTCCTGCTGGAAGAATGTTAGTAACAGATGGTGGAGCTTCTTGAGATATAAAATGGGACTTTACATATCAGTGCAAATCTGACAAGTGACTTAATCACAAAAGACACTCTCCTTCAAAAAACAATCAGCTAGGCAGCAGTGATGAACCCAAAGAAAAAAGTCATCTTAGATACACACTTTTCTGTATTTTTCTCTTTTGATTAATTAAGCAGGCTCACAGTTAAAGCAGGTTTCTATTTATAGGATTTAACTTGATTTCAGCTTCAGTTTTCATGGGGGAAATAAAGCAAGAATCCTATACTTATTCATCAAATTAATTGTTTTTCAAGGAGTATGTGGGCATCAGTGCACTTAAGTATAGAATAAAAAATTTATACAAGGCAGAATTACTTCAAAAATCATCTAGGGGGCTTCCCTGGTGGCGCAGTGGTTGAGAGTCCGCCTGCCGATGCAGGGGACACGGGTTCGTGCCCTGGTCCAGGAAGATCCCACATGCCGCGGAGTGGCTGGGACCGTGGGCCACGGCCGCTGAGCCTGCGCGTCTGGAGCCTGAGGCACGCGTACCGCAAAAAAAAGAAAAAAAAAAAAAAGCATCTAGGCATGTCAAGGTGCATCTAAGTATTCAGAGCTACGAGAATAAAGGGGTAGAAAAAAGGCAAAAGTATCTCTGAAAAAAAAGCTTCAAATGATTCTGAACAGCAAAGAGATTTCTATAATTTTGGGGTAATATTTTAAGAACATAATTGACATGCTTTAAAAATTGTGGTTTCTTCCAATAGCAAAGCCTGATCACAAATCCTTATCCATGAGTATCTATTATATTTGTTGTTTTGGTTCAAACTTAAGGCTCTTTGCTATTATTGTACTTTGGGTGATTTCTTAGTGGCATAAAGAGAAGAAAAGATGAAAATCATTAATTTCAGCAAGAAGCCTAAGTGACAGGAAGGGAAATGGAGGTAAGCACAGTGTTAAGAGTCATGTAAATATCTGGAAGATGAGAGCAAGGATTAAAAACACAAAGGCAGTGGTTGGAGAATATTCACAGTATAAAGTAGAGGCAGAGAGAAGAAAAACCGAGCCACAGAGCAGACAGAACAGAGCATCTCCTCCTCTTGGCATAGTCCAGTCACTCCGTGCCAACGGGCTCTCCCTTTGCCATCTGAGCTCTCCTGTGGGTGCTCTTCCCTCTAATACCCCACCTTCTTTGTGAAACCTCCCTATTCTTATCTCCTTTTTTTTTTTTTTTTTTTTTTTGCGGTACGTGGGCCCTCTCACTGTTGTGGCCTCTCCCGTTGCGGAGCACAGGCCCCGGACACACAGGCTCAGCGGCCATGGCTCACGGGCCCAGCCGCTCCGCGGCATGTGGGATCCTCCCGGACCGGGGCATGAACCTGTGTCCCCTGAATCAGCAGGCGGACTCTCAACCACTGCGCCACCAGGGAAGCCCCTTATCTCCTCTTTATCAGAGTCTTAACCATCACTTCTAAAATAAAAACTTGACAATCTTAAAGATTACTCTATGCTGAGAAAAATATTAGTGAAGTATCAATACATTATTCTTTGAGGGATATTGACATTTGACTGAGAGTTTCCCTGAGACACAAAGCCTTAAACCTAAAGAAATGAATCTCACATCTTGGGCATTTCACATCTATTGACTGGTTCTTGGGAGATTCCAGTGTTCCCTAAATCAAATCATACATGTGCCACTGCCTGTTTTTCTGTACACTGGCCATGCAGTATTTTACAAGATGTTCAAAGAACCCAAAATGAATGAAAAGAACCTCAAGCTACAATTACCAATTGCAAATACAATGATAAATTTTCATATACCAGAAAAATTACACTCCTATGTACACTACTGGTTAAAGGAAATTTTATTTAGATGAGATCTTTTTATTCACACCTCCTCAACTAGTAACCTATTCCTATGGTAACTAATTATTACCATGTGAGTGCATTAGTCTGCACAGGCTGCCATAACAAAATACATAGACTGGATGGCTTCAACAACGGAAATGTATTTTCTTACAGTTCTGGAGGCTGGAAGTCAGAAATCGGGGTTGGATTTCTGGAAGTCAGAAGTTCTGGTCAGGTTCTAGTGAGAGCTCTCTTCCTGGTTTGCAGATGGCTGCCTTCTTGCAGTGTCCTCACATGGCAGAGAGAGAGAGAGAGCAAGCTCCAGTATGTCTTCCTCTGCTTATAAGGGCACTAATCCATTCATGAGGGCCCAACTCCCATAATGTCATCTAAAACTAATCACCTGCTAAAGGCCCTATCTCTAAATATAATATAATCACTTTGGGGGATAGGGCTTCAACATATGAATTTGGGGAAGTCACAATTCAGTCCATGACAGTGAGAGAACACTCTTTAAAATAAAAAATTTTTAAATGTATGAGCAATAAAATAATGTATGTGTATGTGGGGAGATTTTTATTATCCCCAAAATCTTACTGTGTATTTTTTTTAAGAAGAACTTTCTGTGAGTTTAACTGTTCCTGAGTATCTTTTCTTTGCCTTCATCTCTAGATTTCACTTCAGATCAAGCTGAATGGCAAGGCCATTCCTGTGCACATGGAAGCAACTGTCAATCCAGTTTCCTCCAGGCTTTTGTTTGAAAGCTCTTTATTTTAGCAGGTGAGCCTCAAGCTCTTAAATTTCAAAAATGAGCATGACTCCACTCAAGTGCCATTCTCAGAAGCTGGTTGGTTTCTGAAATGCCTGAACTCATTATCCTCATTTTGAGGTTTCCGAGGCTGACATTTCTCAGCCCCTCACCCGCACTGCTCAGTCACAGCTCTGTCACCCTAGGAGCTCCCCGTGGGTCCTTAGGGCTCCAGATGAAAATAATCAACATACAGAACCAGAAAACAGAGCAATTAACTAAAGGCAGCTGACCTTCAAAGAGACACAAACTCAAACTGAAAAGTTGCTATCCAGAGATCTTTTTATTTTGAATACGAGATTCTTGTGAATTAAAAAAAAATGTGTAACCGACTTTAAAATTCAGTGACAGATACAGACAAACATGAGGTATTGGATGAGCAAGACTAAGTCAAGCTGAGGAAAAGAACACCTGGTGTATATTATGTTGGCTAAGGGTTTCTTTGTTTTTCTTATTCCCCTAGCCCATTTTTCTGTTTGAAACAAGAGGCATGAAATTTGTTGATTCAGTCATTACAGCAAGAGTAGCTATGTGATAGCGGGAAGCAGCCGCATAGCACAGGGAGATCAGCTCAGTGCTTTGTGACCACCTAGAGGGGTGGGATAGGGAGGGTGGGAGGGAGGGAGACGCAAGAGGGAAGGGATATGAGAACAGATGTATATGTATGACTGATTCACTTTGTTATAAAGCGGAAACTAACACACCATTGTGAAGCAATTATACTCCAATAAAGTCTTAAAAAAAAAAAAAGAGTAGCTATGTGAGATCAAGACAACCCTCTGAGCTAGTTTTGCCACAAGAACCCAAATCAATCACCCCAAGTATAACTGTAACCTAGTAGGTTATATCGTTATAATTTTGATCATCAAAAGGGACTAGAGGGTTCAAATCATAGTACAATGATTGCATATTGTATTCCAAACTGCAGTGGTCTAATCTAAACATGCATTAAACCTGTGAGTGTTAGGATTTGGGCTGCGCAAAGAGAACAGACACAAAGGTTACTCAGGCATGTTTTATCTTCAGAAAATCTCTAACAGTAGTATGTATGAACTGGCATAGGGCAGGCACTGCTCTGTTTATGCAAGCAGTCAGCTAGCCGCTGTCTTCAAAGGAATAATTAAATGCACGGAATACCCACTAAGCACTGTATTTGGTGCTTCTTACATATACAATTTTCCTTGAATCAACTAGCCTATCTCCATTATTCTTCCTACAGTCTAATCAATTTTTGTTTTGGAAAATAGCCAAGTTTTAACAAGCTCTGAACTGAATATAAAAATAAACTTTAAAAAAAGAAAACAAAGGGACTTCCCTGGTGGTACAGTAGTTAAGAATCTGCCTGACAAAGGAGGGGACACGGGTTCAATTCCTGGTCCAGGAAGATCTCACATGCCATGGAGCACCTGGGCCTGTGTGCCACAACTACTGAGCCTGTGCTCTAGAGCCCATGAGCCACAACTACTGAAGTCTGAGTGCTTAGAGCCTGTGCTCTGCAACAAGCCACCGCAATGAGAAGCCCGCATGCAGCAGCAAAGACCCAATGCAGCCAAAAATAAAACAGAAATTTAAAAAAGTAAAAAAGAAACAAAATTTCTGGAAAGAATTTTTTAAAAATAAGGAAAATTCCAATTATTTTAATAGTGTCTTGACTAAGAAGCTCTAAGTTTTTCTAAGACAATATTTTTTTCTAGGGTATGCAATCATGTTTACAATTTAAATAGTTTCTTCAGTGGTCATACACAAACCACTTACATAGATACCAAATAGTGGAATTTCTGATCCCAGAATTCAAAAAAATCATGTGGGTAGACGCAATTGTATGTGGGGCCATTAAAACTTCTAATAAGAGAAAATATAACATACTTTCTCATTTCTCCAATCTAATTTTATAATTTAAAGTCTGATTCTATAAATACAAATAATTTGTAAGTTATCTGAAACTCATTACATTTTTCAAAACTCAACCAAAAAAGAAAAAAGGCAGAGTATGCATAACTGTAATAAAAATGAGAACGTTTGAGCTTTAGAATGAGACATGTCTTAGAGTCCCACTATATCTAAATAACCAACAATTAAAACAAAATGAAACTTCAAGCATTCACAACATTTTTGAACTATGTCTAAATGCTATGTGACAATAAGTAAAACTATGGGCTCCTCTAAGCCACTGTTTATCAAGACATGGCTTGACCTTACACTAGAACAGCATTAGTTTGACTTGGGGAATACTTGCTGAAATGCAGCTTGCCAAAACTCACACAAGTACTACCAAATCAGTATCTCATGGAGGATGGGAAATCTCTATTTTTAATCAAGCACCACAGGTGATTTTGACACACACTAAACTTTGTAAAACGGTGCTGTAAAATTTTAGTTACGGATAACAAGGATTCGGTTTAGAGAGCTTCAGAATGGAATCAGAAGGTTTGGCTCTATCCCTCTTTCTATCTTCTCAGGGAGATGTGTTCTTTTAACACCTAGATTTCAGGTCATTCTGTACTAAATGAGACTTTGTATTCTTAACATCCCAGTAATACCTTGATTGCACCAATTTCTTATAATCCTACTTCTGGCTCTCTGTATAAGGAAGGCATTTTTTTGATGTCACCAAAGATTCCTACCACCCTTATTTATACTATGTCCTTCTTCCAGGTTTCAGCCAGCCTGGTCCACTTACCTGTGACAAAAGCCCTGTGCTCCATCTATGAGAAATCTCGGCTGTTTCTCCTTGTCCTGTTTGCTTTGGTTAAATCACTTTTTTTTTGATCAGCTTCTTTTATTGTTAGTATTAGAGTGTGGATGTTTTAGAGCAAAAACCTACTTAGTTGAGCTTTATTTTATTTTCCCTATCATCTTTTGAATTAAAAATTATTTTCAACTTTGAGGTATAACTGACAAATAAAATTGTAAGATATTTTAAGTGTACAATGTGATGATTTGATATACATATTGTGAAAGGATTCCACTCATCTAGTTATCAACACATCCATCACTATATATACAGTTTGGGGGCTGTGGTTGATGAGAACATTTAAGTTCTACTCTCTCAGCAAATTTCAATTATACACACAGTGTTATCACCTGTAGTTACCATGTTATGCATTAGTTCCTCAGACCTTACTCATCTTATAGGTAAAAGTTTGTACCCTTTTACCACCCTCTCCCTATTTCCTCCACCCTCCAGCCCCTGGCAACCACTTTACTACTCTGTTTCTATGAATTTGACTTTTTTTCTTTAGAATCCACATATAAGAGATACCATGCAATATTTGTCTTTCTCTGTCTGATTTATTTCAATTAGCATAATGCCCTCAAGGTCCATCATGTTGTAGCAAATGGTAAAATTTCCTTCTTTCTCATGGCTGAATAATATACTTGTGTGTGTGTGTATGCATGTGTACATATATGTGTGTGTATATATATACACACATTTTCTTTATTCTTCATTCATTTATCCTTTCATGGACACTTAAGTTGTCTTCATATCTTGGCTATTATGAATAATGCTGCAATGAACATGGGAGTACAGATACCTCTTCAAGATAATGGTTTTGTTTCCTTTGGACATATACCCAGAAGTGAGATTGCTAGATCATCATTTTGTTTTTAAGATGGAATACATATCACTCTCTCATGACATAGTTCCTGGAAAGTGCATCATGCCATGAGCCTAATTCTAACCTCTAATAGCCACTATAAGCAGACAGTCTCTTTTTTTCAAAGATGTCCTTGTATATGTTCCACTAACTTCTTATTTCTGAACCAGGAGGCACCATTAGAGCTAAGCTCATTCGCAGATCAGAAATCCACTTATCCATTTTAAAAAGATGTATTAAGT
Source organism: Hyperoodon ampullatus (assembly GCF_949752795.1). Taxonomy (NCBI): domain Eukaryota; kingdom Metazoa; phylum Chordata; class Mammalia; order Artiodactyla; family Ziphiidae; genus Hyperoodon; species Hyperoodon ampullatus. The sequence goes on from NC_136922.1 coordinate 70,541,629, forward strand.
GCCTGTAATGAGCCAGGCACTGTTTCGTAGCAGTGACCCCAAAAGACATGGTCCCTGACCTCATGAAGCTTAATTTCTATTAAAGGGGATTAAAAAAAGAAAGAAAAGAAAAAAGTAAAATAATATAAGATAGTGATAAGAGTTATGAAGAAAATAACAGTAATGATAGTGATGTGTGTGTGTGTGTGTGTTCCATTTTAGATTGGGTGCACAGAAAAATCTTCTCTGAAGTGGGGAAGATAGGAGCCAGCTACAGAAAGATCTAAGGGAAGAGAACTCAAGGAAAAATATCCAGCTAATACAAGAGACCTATGGCCTATTCAAGGAACTGAAAGACCTGAGTGGTGCAAAGCATAGGCAGGACTGAGATACAACAGCTGCATGGTGTGAGACCCCTGAAGGCCATGGTCAAGTGAGTTAGAGAAAATACTGTGGGGAAGGCTTTTAATTCTAAGAGCAACAAGAGGCCACTGAAGTGTTTCATGTAGGAGAGGGACCTGGTTTGAGGGTAAGATGACCCCAGCTGCTATCTAGATACTGGAGTTTAGAAGATGAAGAAGGAAAGGCTGTGGGCCAGTTAGGGAGCTCTTGTGGTGAGACACGATGATGACTTGGGTCAGGGAAGCAGCAGCAGAGGTGGATGAAAGTGGGCAAGTTTAGGATATGATGGTGGTAGAACTACTAGGCTTTGATGGTGGGTTGCAGGTGGGAGTGATAAAAAGTGAGACATTAAGGATGCCTCCTAACTTTTTGGCTTGAGTAACTGGGTAGACGGTGATGTCATCTACTAAAATCTGGGAAATCTGAGGAAAGAAGACAGGAGTGGGAAGGAACAAAGAATTTCTATCTAGACATGTTAAATTTGAGATGCTTATTGAATATCCAAGTGTGATAAGATCAATCTGGAGATATAATTCTGAGCACCAATGCATAAAAACATCTTTTAAAGACATGGGATCCATTTTCTTAGGGAGAGTTTAAATAGGGATGAAAGATCAGGGTAGAGCTCAGTGGCAGACCAAATTTAGAGGTCTCACAGAGAAAGATGAAAGTGAAAAAGAGACTGAGAAAAAAATGGCTGGTTGTACGGGTTCAAGAAAGCTAAGAGAAAAGAATTCTCAATATGTTTTAAAGAGGAAGTGGTCAACTATATCGAACACTGCTGAAAGGCTGAATAAGAGGAATACCTCGGAAAGATCACTGGTTTTGGCAACACTAAAGTAACCCTGACAAATCCTGAGACAAATGAGTGAATTATTTCTTCAAAGCCTAGGCATCTAGCTGGGCTGCAAAAGAAAATGATCGAAGAAAGGTAGAATGGTAAAAAGGAAGGAGATACAAAGAAAATCTTAGCACAGGTTCAGACCCTTATCAGATTTTAATCTTCAACTGTCATGCAAGAACAACTAACAATAGAATTAAAAACAAAACAAATATAACATACTATCTGGCACATGCCTTAAATCAGTCCAAAGATGGAGCTTAGAATTTATCAGCACAGGATAAAAATGTTATTGCTCCTAATTCAGGAGACATAAGGAGATTTTTGAAAAGACTTCTAATTAATTATTGAACAAAGAATAGCCAAGCAAAGTCTACTAATGCACTGCATCTGTGTAAGTACCCCTAGGAGGACTTACCACTCCACCCTCTGCCCAGAGTGAAACTCCAAAAACCTGATGATTAATACCAAGCCCCCATTTGTTAAACAGCCCAAATCACCCTTTGTCATTTAAATTGCACTGAATTTGAATCTGCATAGATTGCAAGTAAAAAAATGGAATCTTGAAGCCACATAAAATAATCACACTTTGTCTTAAAACAGAACATATTAATCTTTTCTGGCACTGCTCCCCCACTGAAACCACATATCTCAATGCTATTCTTCGGGTGAGTCACGCTGTAAAATTTCCAGTTGACTTATCCACAGAGAGATGGCACCACCTGAAATAGAGCCCACGGAAACTTTAGATGGAAGTGAACCTTCGTGTCTTCACCTTCTGCTTTGGTTCTGACTTCAGGATATATTACACCAAGACCAGGGCAGAAATCCAGAGCTCTGAAAGCCCAGCAAGTTGCAAGGGTGAACCAAGGCTCTTTCATACTCAATTCTTAAACTGATTCTCCAAGTTATATCCCAAGATCTGCTTTCCTCAAAGCGTGGTTCTTTTGCCACATTCACCTGGTCATTGGTGCTTAAAAAAAAAAAAAAAAAAAGCAAATCCCAAAGCCCCACTTCACACTTATACACCAAAATCTGCAAGGGGGAGGCAAAGGCAGCTGCATTTCAAATAAGCTCCCTTAGTGTTTTCTAGGTACTCTGAAGCCTGCGAACCCTTATCCTAATTTGTGTACTGTGAGATGACACTGCAGGATTTTTGTAGGGTAAGTTTTTTCACCTTTTGTTTCATTCTCCAGCTCATTTTACACCACACTGCCAGATTATTGTTCCTAACTTGCTGTTGGAATCATTTCTCTACCCTGACCAAAAGCCTTCTGGGTGCTTCATGAAGAATAATGTCCAGACTTCTTTTTGTGATGTTCAAGGTTCTTAGTCATAGCTTCAGAATTTGCTCTTCCCACAGTTGAATTTTCACCCAAATAAAATTGCTCAAATACCCAGTACCTGTCCTACAGGCTTCTACCTCCCTGCTTCTAACTTGCTCTTTACTTCTAGAAAGTTACTTTCCCATTTGCCCACAAGCCCGAATCCTGTCTTTTCTTTGAGGTTGAACTCATGGAAGCCCATCCATTTCTTTCCTGCTGGAAGTAATCATTTCTATGAATGTCACAGTGTTTTATCTCTGTCTCTTGCTACAGGGTGTATGATTTCTACCTTTTATTATATGACAGTGTGGATTATTCTTTTGTCTGCCCAGCACCCTGCAGAAGCTGGGAACAACAGCCCCTTTCTCTATGTTGGCATCAACAAAATAAGGTTTCCATGGGACTGTCACAATTTCTATGTAATACTGCCTTCAGGCCACATTAGTTGATCTAGAAGTAGATGCCTGATACAAACTATGGCTCCATAGTGTTCCACCCCTTGACAATGACTGATTGTTCCAGGATGGGCACCTTGGGCCAATCATAGCCCTTTCTCATCTAGATTTTGTTCCACAGGTCATAGGTAATTTGTTCAGGGTTGGCACATGACCCAAACTGAACCTCTGGATTGAGAGTCTGAGGTCAGAGTATTCTCTCCTCTGGCTGCAACTGTGCTGTGTAACACTGGGAAGCAGTCCACAGCTGTGACCATGGGATTGGGCTTCCCCCAGTTTAGAAGGCCTTGGGATGGGGGAGACAGGCATCTAGTCAGGGTGAGGCTGGAGGCCACTTCAAAGTGTTATTCACCATCATCCTCAGGGACAAGCAAGGGGACCTTGTGACACTGTGGGGGAGCCATCACCACACAAATAATTCCTCTGCTTGCTAGCTTATTTCTACTGCTTTATTAGTTTTTCTTTGCATGGTGATGTGAAGTGGAGGCGAAAGGTTCATGCTACATTTATAAAAAGTTGAAAGTAATATTTGCAAAAGATAGTATTTATTTTCCCCCAATTTTTCCTGATGCCTCCACACTTTCTTTGTCTTTCTTTTTGTCTCTGAAAAGTTATTAGATTGCCTCCTTTGGGGAGGGGTAGGGAAGAGAATTTTGAGAGCAGGAGAGATCTGGATTGCTACAGCAGAAGGAGGGGCTTCTACTGTGGGTTAAAAGAAATAGGGGCTAAGAATATAGAATGTATAATGAGCTTTGAAGACATTATAATTTACTCTAGGCCCAGTTTATTTTCAATTGAGCAGGAAGAATATATAGAGTATATTTCCCATGCATCTGTAAATGATTCTGCTTTGCATGATTCATGATGTTTTTGGTTGGTTTATTTTTAAACCAGACTGAAGTTATAGAAAAGCACATTCAAACAGATATACTCATCAAAGGATCATGGTAATAGTCCCCATAGCCATGTTGGAGCCTTTCAGGAATTAAAAAAAGAGAATATAGAAAATAACTTCATAAAGAAGGCAATCTTCCTAAACCTAAAGGATAATGATATATCAGTTTAGGGTACTGTCCTCATACACAGGCATATCCTATTTAAACCCTTTTCATAAAGGGGCCTTTTATTCATATTCTTCCTTAAAACCAAATACTAAATTTCCTTTGGTAAAACAAACGAAAAAGGTGTTATGGACAATGAACTCCAAAAGAATGAGAGGTGAGACAGTTACGGGTAGTGACAGAGTGAAGAAGAATATAATAAAAATTCACATTAATACAATATTGTTATGTGAAATACATAAAGGCTGTAGAGAGACTTCCCTGCAATCAAATAGTAGTTTCATCTAAAGGGAAAAATACTTCAGCTAAAGCATGGTAGGTTTTGGGGTTTTTTTTTTTTTCCAAATTAAAATATAAAGAAGTATTGTGTGACTATAATAAAATCAAATGAGAACTCACTCTTAAAAATTGTTTAAAGTTCTTATAAAGTATACTTTTGTGACTCTACAGTATAATACTATTTGAAAAGATGTAACAGTTAACCAGCAATGCCTATCTGGGCAAAAAAAGGTTATTTAAATACCATGCACTTTGATAAATGACCTTTAAATGGCCTTGCCCATTTTGTACTATTAGTTTTCAGTCATTTCAGGGTAATGCACTGAATCAGAAAACAACAGCCCACTGAAACCATGCCTTTAGATGTAAAGAATTCGTTCATTTAATGGCATTACCATTCCCTATGCAGTACATAAATTTTCTTTGTTTGAAAGACTGAACAAATACCTTTTTTTTTTTTTTTGGTTTGTTTTTTGTTTTAATGTCAAAAGAGGCACACAATTCAGTTTGTTTTAAAAGCCTCTGGACCAAATATTTTAAGATTAGAACTTTTCCTTGACCAGAGACTAGATAATTCCATAATGACTTGGAGAAATGACATAATCTATAATCTTATTAGTTTATTTTTGAAGTGAAACTTAATTTAGTGAACAACCAAAATAAAATCATGGCTCATTTGAGAGGAATCTTTCATTTTCCTGCAGCTTCTCGGCAAATACTAGGCAGATAGAGTTTAAAGCCTCTGCAGGAAATAGGCAAATACATTTCACGAGGGAGATTTAAGTAGCTTTGAAATGGTTCAGTTAAAGTTCTTCAACTATAAATAAAATCACTGGAGGTCTATGTAAAACTTTAGCCTAATGTTGTTAGTCTAAAGTAAATTCTAGTTAATAATTATTATCTTTCTGAAAATCAGGTTTAGTGATTAAAAAAAGACTAAGCCCACAATTCCACAACTTGATGAAGGCTTATAATTTCCCCTTTCCTTACACTGATCATAATACCATTATATTTATTTTAATATTGTAATTTTATTTAAAGGGAAGATCAGTTAATGTAAATTGAAATTAGTGCAAATATTCTACATCATTGCTTCAGTGAAACTAAAAATTTCTTTTTGCTTTTTAAAACTATTTAAATTTTGAACTATATCCTACATGTTTACATTTTAAATAATAATATTAAATAACAACAGTGAAAAAGAAATTTTTAAACTTGCTTTTCTATCAGTGAGTTTAACAGTCAAAGTATTTACATAATTTATTTCCTTCTCATTAGCCTCTGCATTCTTGGATTCACTCGTCACCTTTTGAAATACGTGAGAACTTTAGAAAAAGAGCAGAGAAGGCCTGTGAAATCGATGGGTAGTGGATCAGCTGACATGGATGCAAAGTGTAAGAGAACAGAATTTTCATGGAATAATACCTGCCTTTAAGCTTTAATGAGTCATGAGCAAGGCTCAGTTCTCTCTCCCAAGGTCAGAACAGCAAGTCTAATCAGTATGATGCAGCACAGTTCTCACCAGATAGCCAGGCTGCCCGCTGCAATGTCTCTACAAGTACTTTGCAAACTAAAGAAGCTTGGAGACATCATGTTGTCACTTCTTTTGGTCTTCCACATAAAGGTGATGACAAATATATCATTGTGATTTAAGCTTATCATGCTTAATTTTAAGGTTTGATCCAACATAGGTGAATGTGAAGGCAGCTCAGTATTTCAGCTGGGGAACTTGTCTAACAGATATGGTGAGTTAATTCCAGTCAGTGGAATCTAACATGCATCCAATCAATTCTTGGTTCCTAAGAACTCTCAAATCAACACATTTCTTCATATTTTTTATTATTGCCACCTTAGGCTGGGGACTAATCATCTCCCACTTGAACCAATAATATCATCGAGTAATTGCATTCTCTACCTGTAGTCTATTTGCAATCTAATCTTTCATTCATAATGTGCCCAGATCAGTCTTGCTGACATGGCTCTTCTTAGTCATTACCCTCCTGAGCAAAAAATTTAAATGGCTTTTTAATGCCTCTTAAATTTGCATGTATGTAGTTCAGGATATGATATGCATAAAGCCTTCTACAGACTCTTTCTGTGGACAACTATATGGAAATTGAATCCTCAAACTGTAAAAAGATTTACTTTTATAAAAACATGTAATAAGATTTAATCCTTTAAATACTTAAAAATTCAGTTCTATTCAAATAATATTTATATAAGTTTTATGTTCATTAGCAGTTATTTTATTTTGCCTTTTGATTTTAAAAGGTACTTTAGATATTTTACAAAAAAATTTTACAAAAATTTGAAAATATTTATTTTTCAATTTTTTTCATTTACTTTTCATTTATATTTCAATAAATATATATTCAAATTTTCTATACTCTAATTCAATTAAATATTTTAATCCTTTATATAATTATTAAAAGTAAAATGCAAATTATGTGAAAATCTTTATTATAGCAAGATAGTGATTTTGCTAAAATGGAGGTCAGAAAAATTTTATGAATAAACATATAATAATTTATGAATTACATGTGCTTTTATATTACACTTCCAAACATCCCAAGCCTTCCAGCAGAATATATAGACTTACAAAAATTAAATTCAGTCATCTTTGATATGTTTGCTGCTTTTAGCCATGTGTAGGTATATTTATCAAGTGAAGAGAAAGGAACACATTTAACAGTTTATAAACTTGATTTACAGCTATAAAATATTTAGATACGTGGTAAATGGACCTCCATGCCCTAAGCCCCACAAATATTAGAAAGAGACCTGCTGTGAGTAATGTGTAGTCATTGAGGCCAACTTTTAATATTTTTATGTAGTTATTAAAAATATTCTATTACATTTCAGACATAAATGGTATACAGAATATAATGAACAGCTATATACTCACCAGCCTGCTTAAGATTTGAGACAGTACCAGTAATCTGGTGTCACTGTACACCCATCTCCAACAACATTCACTCCCATCCCTTCCAAAGGTAAGCACTATCCTGAGGTTTTTTTTTCCCACATATATATATATATATAATTTTATTGGAGTATAATTGCTTTACAATGGTGTGTTAATTTCTGCTGTATAACAAAGTGATTCAGCTATACATATACATATATCCCCATATCCCCTCCCTCTTGCATCTACCTCCCACCCTCCTTATCCCACCCCTCTAGGTGGATACAAAGCACGGAGCTGATCTCACTGTGCTATGAGGCTGCTTCCCACTAGCTATCTATTTTATATTTGGTAGTGTATATATATCCATGGTACTCTCTCACTTCGTCCCAGCTAACCCTTCCCCCTCCTCGTGTCCTCAAGTCCATTCTCTACATCTGCATATTTATTTCTGTCTGGCCCCGAGGTTCTTCAGAACCACCTTTTTTTCTTTTTTTTAGATCCCATATGTATGAGTTAGCATACGATATGTGTTTTTCTCTTTCTGACTTACTTCACTCCATATGACAGTCTCTAGGTCCCTCCACCTCACTACAAATAACTCAATTTCATTTCTTTTTATGGCTGAGTAATATTCCATTGTATATATGTGCCACATCATCTTTATCCATTTATCTGTCGATGGACACTTAGGTTGTTTCCATATCCTGGCTATTATAAACAGAGCTGCAATGAATATTGTAGGAAATGACCCTTTTTGAATTATGGTTTTATTAGGGTATATGCCCATAGTGGTATTGCTGGGTCATATGGTAGCTCTATTTTAAGTTTTTTAAGGAACCTCCATACTGTTCTCCTTAGTGGCTGTATCAATTTACATTCCCACCAACAGGGCAAGAGGGTTCCCTTTGCTCCACACCCTCTCCAGCATTTATTGTTTGTAGATTTTTTGATGATGGCCATTCTGACTGGTGTGAGGTGATACCTCATTGTAATTTTGATTTGCATTTCTCTAATGATTAGTGATGTTCAGCATCCTTTCATGTGTTTGTTGGCAATCTGTATATCTTCTTTGAAGAAATGTCTATTTAGGTCTTTTGCCCATTTTTGGACTGGGTTGTCTGTTTTTATCATACTGAGCTGCATGAGATGCTTGTATATTTTGGAGATTAACCCTTTGTCAGTTGCTTTGTTTGCAAATATTTTCTACCATTCTGAGGGTTGTCTTTTCGTCTTGCTTATGGTTTCCTTTGCTGTGCAAAAGCTTTTAAGTTTCATTAGGTTCCATTTGTTTATTTTTGTTTTTATTTCCATTTCTCTAGGAGGTGGGTCAAAAAGGATCTTGCTGTGATTTATGTCATAGAGTGTTCTGCCTATATTTTTGTTTTCCTCTAAGAGTTTTACAGTGACTGGCCTTATTTTAAGGCTTTTAATCTATTTTGTGTTTATTTTTGTGTATGGTACTAGGGAGTGTTCTAATTTTATTCTTTTACATGTAGCTGTCCAGTTTTCCCAGCACCACTTATTGAAGAGGCTGTCTTTTCTCCACTGTATATTCTTCCATCCTTTATCAAAGATAAGGTGACTGTATGTGTGTGGGTTTATCTCTGGGCTTTCCATCCTGTTCCATTGATCTATATTTCTGTTTTGGTGCCAGTACCATACTGTCTTGATTACTGTAGCTTTGCAGTATAGTCTGAAGTCAGGGAGCCTGATTCCTCTAGCTCCGTTTTTCTTTCCAAGATTGCTTTGGCTATTCGGGGTCTTTTGTGTTTCCATATAAATTGTGAAATTTTTTGTTCTAGTTCTGTGAAAAATGCCATCGGTAGTTTCATAGGGATTGCACTGAATCTGTAGATTGCTTTGGGTAGTACAGTCATTTTCACAATGTTGATTCTTCCAATCCAAGAACATGGTATATCTCTCCGTCTGTTTGTATTACCTTTAATTTCTTTCATCAGTGTCTTATAGTTTTCTGAGTACAGGTCTTTTGTCTCCTTAGGTAGGTTTATTCCAAGGTATTTTATTCTTTTTGTTGCAATGGTAAATGGGAGTGTTTCCTTAATTTCTCTTTCATATTTTTCATCATTAGTGTATAGGAATGCAAGAGATTTCTGTGCATTAATTTTGTATCCTGCTGCTTTACCAAATTCATTGATTAGTCTTAGCAGTTTTCTGGTAGCATCTTTAGGATTCTGTATGTATAGTATCATGTCATCTGCAAACAGTGACAGTTTTACTTCTTCTTTTCTTATTTGGATTCATTTTATTCCTTTTTCTTCTTTCACTGCTATGGCTAAAACTTCCAAAACTATGTTGAATAATAGCAGTGAGAGTGGGCAACCTTGTCTTGTTCCTGATCTTAGTGGAAATGTTTTCAGTTTTTCACCATTGAGAACAATGTTGTCTGTGGGTTTGCCATATACAGCCTTTATTACATTGAGGTAAGTTCCCTCTATGCCTACTTTCTGTAGGGTTTTATCATAAATAGGTGTTGAATATTGTTGAAAGCTTTTTCTGCCTCTATTGAGATGATCATATGACTTTTCTCCTTCAATTTGTTAGTATGGTTTATTACACTGATTTGCATATATTGAAGAATCCTTGCATTCCTGGGATAAATCCCACTGGATCATGGTGTATGATCCTTTCATTATGCTGCTGGATTCTGTTTGCTAGTATTTTGTTGAGGATTTTTGCATCTATGTTCATCAGTGATATTGGCCTGTAGTTTTCTTTTTTTGTGACATCTTTGTCTTGTATTGGTATCAGGGTGATGGTGGCCTCATAGAATGAGTTTGGGAGTGTTCCTCCCTCTGCTGTATTTTGGAAGAGTTTGAGATGGATAGGTGTTAGCTATCCTCTAACTGTTTGATACAATTCGCCTGTGAAGCTATCTGGTCCTGAGCTTTTGCTTGTTGGAAGATTTTTAATCACAGTTTCAGTTTCAGTGCTTGTGAGTGATCTGTTCATATTTTCTATTTCTTCCTGGTTCAGTCTTGGAAGGTTGTGCTTTTCTAAGACTGTCCATTTCTTCCAGGTTGTCCATTTTATTGGCATAGAGTTGCTTTTAGTAATCTCTCATGATCCTTTGATTTCTGCTTGTCAGTTGTTACTTCTTCTTTTTTATTTCTAATTCTATTGATTTGAGTCTTCTCCCTTTTTTGCTTGATGACTCAGGCTAATGGTTTATCAATTTTGTTTATGTTCTCAAAGAACCAGCTTTTACTTTTATTGATCTTGTCTATCGTTTCCTTCATTTATTTTTCATTTATTGCTGATCTGATATTTATGTTTTCTTTCTTTCTGCTAAGTTTGGGGTTCTTTTTTCTTCTTTCTCTAATTGCTTTAGGTGTACAGTTAGGTTGTGTATTTGAGACTTTTCTTGTTTCTTGAGGTAGGACTGTATTGTTGTAAACTTCCGTCTTAGAACTGCTTTTGCTGCAGGTTTTGGATCATCGTGTTTTGGGTCATCGTGTTTTCATTGTCATATTTTTCTAGGTATTTTTTCATTTCCACTTTGATTTCTTCCGTGATCTCTTGGTTATTTAGTAGTTTATGTTTAGCCTCCATGTGTTTGTATTTTTTACAGTTTTTTTCCTGTAATTGATATCTAGTCTTATAACATTGTGGTCGGAAAAGATACTTGATAGCATTTCAATTTTCTTCAATTTACCAAGGCTTGATTTGTGATCCAAGATATGGTCTATCCTGGAGAATGTTCCATGAGCACTTGAGAAGAAAGTGTATTCTGTTGTTTTTGGATGGAATGTCACATAAATATCAATGAAGTCCATCTTGTTTAATGTGTCATTCAAAGCTTGTGTTTCCTTATTTATTTTCATTTTGGATGATCTGTCCATTGGTGAATGCAGGGTGTTAAAGTCTCCTACCATGATTGTGTTACTGTCGATTTCCCCTTTTATGGCTGTTAGCATTTGCCTTATGTATTGAGGTGCTCCTATGTTGGTGCATAAATATTTACAATTGTTATATCTTCTTCTTGTATTGATCCCTTGATCATTATATAGTGTCCTTCTTTGTCTCTTGTAATAGTCTTTATTTTAAAGTCTATTTTGTCTTATATGAGAATTGCTACTCCAGCTTTCTTTTGATTTCCATGTGTATGGAATATCTTTTTCCATCCCCTCAGTTTCAGTCTGTATGTGTCCCTAGGTCTGAAGTGGGTCTCTTGTAGACAGCATATATATGGGTCTTGTTTTTGTATCCATTCAGCCAGTCTATGTGTTTTGGTTGGAGCATTTAATCCATTTACATTTAAGGTAATTATTGATATGTATTTTCCTATTACCATTTTCTTAATTGTTTTGGGTTTGTTATTATAGTTCTTTTCCTTCTCTTGCATTTCCTGCCTAGAGAAGTTCCTTAAGCATTTGTTGTAAAGCTGGTTTGGTGGTGCTGAATTCTCTAAGCTTTTGCTTGTCTGTAAAAGTTTTAATTTCTCCGTCAAAGCTGAATGAGATCCTTGCTGCGTAGAGTAATCTTAGTTGTAGGTTTTTCCCTTTCATCACTTTATATATGTCCTGCCACTCCCTTCTGGCTTACAGAGTTTCTGCTGAATGATCAGCTATTAACCTTATGGGGATTCCCTTGTATGTTATTTGTTGTTTTTCCCTTGCGGCTTTTAATACGTTTTCTTTGTATTTAAATTTTGATAGTTTGATTAGTATGTGTTGTGGTGTGTTTCTCCTGGGAATTATCCTGTGTGGGACTCTCTGTGCTCCCTGGACTTGATTAACTACTTCCTTTACCATATTAGGGAACTTTTCAACTATAATCTCTTCAAATATTTTCTCAGCTCCTTTCTTTTTCTCTTCTTCTTCTGGGACCCCTATAGTTCAAATTTTGGTGCATTTAATGTTGTCCCAGAGGTCTCTGAGACTGTTCTCAATTCTCTTCATTCTTTTTTCTTTATTCTGCTCTGCAGTAGCTATTTCCACTGTTTTATCTTCCAGGTCACTTATCTATTCTTCTGCCTCAATTATTCTGCTATCGTTTCCCTCTAGAGAATTTTAAATTTCATTTATTGTGTTGTTCATCATTGTTTGTTTGATCTTTAGTTCTTATAGGTCCTTGTTAAACGTTTCTTGAATTGTCTCCATTCTATTTCTGAGATTCTGGATCATCTTTACTGTCATTACTCTGAATTCTTTTTCAGATAGACTGCCTATTTCCTTATTTGTTTGGTCTGGTGGGTTTTTACCTTGCTCCTTCATCTGCTGCATATTTGTCTGTCTTCTCATTTTGTTTAACTTACTGTGTTTGGGGTCTCCTGTTCACAGGCTGCAGGTCTGTAGTTCCTGTTGTTTTTGGTGTCTGCCCCCCGTGGGTGAGGTTAGTTCAATGGGTTGTATAGGCTTCCTAGTGGAGGGGACTGGTGTCTGTGTTCTGGTGGATGAAGCTGGATCTTGTCTTTCTGGTAGGAAGGACCACATCCAGTGGTGTGTTTTGGGGTGTCTGTGACATTATGAGTTTAGGCAGCCTCTCTGCTAATGGGTGGGGTTCCTGTCTTGCTAGTTGTTTGGCATGGGTTGCCCATCACTGGAGCTTGCTGGTCACTGAGTGGAGCTGGGTCTTAGTATTGAGACGGAGATCTCTGGGAGTTGGTGGCCCAATGTCCTGAACTCTGCTCTCTCACCTCAGAGGCTCAGGACTGACAACCAGCTGGAGCACCATGACCCTGTCAGCCACACGGCTTCAGTCACTGCTCTGCAGCTTCAACTTCAATAAGTAATTTCCAATGTTTTCCTTCAGATTCATCTTCTATAACATAAGAGGAATTATCTTATCTTGAGGGTCTTTTTTATTTTTATTTTCCAAAAATGAAGAGGACACTTTACAAACTTACTCAACCCGGAGCAACTCGCTGCTCCACACGCCAGCAGGCAAGGCCTCGAGTTGGAATTCGAAGCCACTACCAGCCCTATCCTGAGTTTTTTATTGCTATTTTAAATATCAAGTTCTTTAAAAGTGTGTTTTCTGTTTGTTGATGAAGTCTAGACCTGTTTGATCACTGTATATGATTGCTCTTATACTAATAAACTAGCAGAACTGTCTTAGTAATTCTGCAGATGCTTCTTAGATTTTCTTTTTTTATTATTAATTAATTTATTTATTTTTGGCTGCTTTGCGTTTTCGTTGCTGCATGCGGGCTTTCTGTAGTTGCGGCAAGTGGGTACTACTCTTCGTTGCAGTGTGCGGGCTTCTCATTGCGGTGGCTTCTCTTGTTGTGGAGCACAGGCTTTAGATGCACAGGCTTCAGTAGTTGTGGCAGGCAGGCTTAGTAGTTGTGCCTCATGGGTTATAGAGAGCAGGCTCAGTAGTTTTGGCACACTGGCTTAGTTGCTGCACAGCATGTGGGATCTTCCCGGACCAGGGATCCAACCTGTGTCCCATGCATTGGCAGGCAGATTCTTAACCACTGCACCACCAGGAAAGTCTGCTTCTTAGATTTTCTAATTAGACAATAACATACTTGAGAGAAAAAAAAAAGAAACTTGGAATTTTCCTTTCCTATTGCCACATCTCTCTCTTTTTTTTTTTTAATAAAGATTTTTTTTTTAGAAGATGTTGGGGGTAGGAGTTTATTAATTAATTTATTTCTTTTTGCTGTGTTGGGTCTTCGTTTCTGTGTGAGGGCTTTCTCTAGTTGTGGCAAGCCGGGGCCACTCTTCATCGCGGTGCACGGGCCTCTCACTCTTGCGGCCTCTCTTGTTGCGGAGCACAGGCTCCAGATGCGCACGCTCAGTAGTTGTGGCTCGTGGGCCTAGCTGCTCTGCGGCATGTGGGATCCTCCCAGACCAGGGCTCAAACCTGTGTCCCCTGCATTAGCAGGCAGGTTCTCAACCACTGCGCCACCAGGGAAGCCCCTGCCACATCTCTTATTTCTTTCTTGCCTTAATGTGCACGGGCAATGACCTTTGGCACAATGTTGAACAGAAGTGGTAAGAGAACCTTCTTGTTTTGTCTGATTTAAAAGGGAAAGCCTCTTGTCTTGTCTGATTTAAAAGGGAAAGCTTCTAACATTTCTTCATTAAGTATGATAAGTGCTGTAGGCTGATGATATTGTTTTAAGAAGTGTAATGATGTGATCAGAATTCTTTTCAGAAAAATTCTTAGTGATAGGAGGATGAGTTGGAGCAGAAATACCTAGGAATCATGTTACAGGAATCAATGTTTTTCAGTGAAAAAGCCATGGGGCCTGTGATGCCCTATCAATAGAACACACCACATGGTTCTAATTCTGACCACTGAAATAAAGAACTGCATTTTCACTTGCTTGGTTCACCAAGTTAGAAAAATTTTAACATAACACAAACCCACATGGGTCTTCCAATGGATAATATATAAAACTGTGGTTACTGTGATTCATTACAAGCTCCATTACACAGAAAAAAGTCATCCAAGTCACTGACAATCAAACTGATCTTTTAATTCTCTTGTAAGTTTTCTTTTTCAGGAAAACAAAACAAAACAAAACCAATAAGATGCTGACACAAAGCAAAGTCATTTTTAGGATTACCCAACAAAAGCTTTAGGAAAATTAAAAATTTCTAAAGAAAATCATCTCCCAGAAGCTCAGTCGAAATACAAAGTCATTTCCATAGTTTTGTGCTTGCATATTATGAGTAGAGCCCAATTACTCAGTAAATATTTCATAAGTAAATATCTATTTAAATGAGGAAATTCAATCTCATACCTTGAATCACTGTATATTCAATAGCTGATTTTTTCTCCTTGTATTGTCTAGGCTAGGCAGTAGAAGATTTTCCTTCTCTTTTGGGCTCCTTATACCTTCCATTTTATTTTTCTATGTAGACATGTGATGTAGACACTGATTATATCTTATAAATAATAAAATAAGGATTTCAATCCCACTTAAAAAAACTTGAGAACTTATAAAATTGCTAAATTAATAATACTGAATATATTTCACTAAATCTTGTTTCCTGACCCACTGTCAGTAAATATAACATTTCTGGTGTAATGGACATGCTTAGTTCTAGCTAAATGGCCCAAAGGAACAGTATCTGCCATAGCAATGAAGTCTAATGACAATTCTGCTGACATCTCTCCTATCTGAAAATGAAATCATGTGGAAAATGATTTCTACACTAGCAGAATAATTAAGACAGAAACAATAGTTGATTTGGTAGAAATGGAAGCTTAGTTTGTCTCTGTATTCTCTAGTTGATATTATGTTTCCTTGCTCTTTTTAAAAAATCTTATATATTTTTTGATGTTCTAACTGTATTGTAATTAAAACCAACCAATAGCGATGCTAAACCTTAGGTACTTTTGTGGTTTCTTGTTTCCATTTCTTTTTTTCCTATATGAGCATTTCTTTGTTTTGAATATTGCTCCAGAGGATGGGCTCTTTTCTGAGACTTAACTATCTTTGGATATACAGATATTTTAATTATTATGGCATTCCTTTTCATTGCCTTTGGCCTTTTTATGGAATGCATGCCTTTGTCTACACCAGCCAAATAAGAATTATACCTGAGTAAAATATGTGAGGTTGCTAGGTTCTGGCACTGTTTAAAGGAATTGTGAAAAACAATTGAAGGAAAACCCCAAGGTAAGGTTTTATGATTTTAGGAACCAAGGGACTTTTGTCACAAATATTTTTTCTATAAATAGAGCTTGCTTTAGTTCCTAACAAAATTTTTAATGAACAAAAGCATGTACCACAAGGAAACAAGAAAATACAATCAATTAAAGTCCAAGTAACATGTTTTAGAGAAAGTGTGAACAGAACACTTTCCTTGGATTCTGTCAACATAGTCTAATGACCTTTTTCTTTATTTGAAAATGGCTAATTTTAAGTAAAAGTTATTCTAGCTGCTGAAGAGAATTTACACAAGGAAAATACTACAGTTCAACAATACATAAAATGAAATGTCAATTCATTCTCATATGTCCACAAGATTATTTTGCACTGTATAAACAGAGTGTTTTTAATGCAGCTGAAACATATTAACCACTCCAGGCATAAACCACTTCATTCACAAAACATGCAGCATCCAGAGTGTTTTATGCAATACAAGATTGTACCAAATAGTTATTATTTTCACGGATTTCATAACACTGTTCTACCAAATCCTCCCAGAAGATTTCATAGGTTTTTCTTATGAGTTTTCAGTACACAAATGTCTATTCCTCTAAGAGGCTCTGACTTACACCTCTACTTAGACTGCTGTGTTGGTTCTGCCCTATTATTTGTCTGCCTCCTTGCAGGTAGGCCTTATATACCTCAGTCACTGTTGTATCTATTGACCATGTTATGATCTTCCTAGGCATCAGGGCATCTCTTGATGACAGTGGGAAAAGGACTGGGAATACTCACAGGCTTAGTGCACTCCTTATTATCCACAACTTGAATCTCTGTCCTTATACTCTCTGAATCTTTTAAACATCTCCCCAAATTCCATTCCAACTCAACCCTTTGTCAGTTGGTCTCAAAAATGTCATAACTTCGCTTCCCTTTCTCTTCCTTTCAGCCTCCTTCTCTCTCCAAGAATCTTGTTTTGCTACCCTAGTTAATGTCATACTGTATTTCTTTTTTACCAAAAACGTATAACATAGGGAGAAAATTCAAAACAGGCATGACTAATAAACCTCTTTGGAAGTTCACTTCCCACACATTACCTAATCTAGCACCCTCTTTGTAGTTAACACAATCCTCATCTCTCCTGATCCATTCCACCCATTGGAATCCTGGCCAAAATCAATTTGGATAATTGGTAGATGCTCAAAATGTGTCTTGAAGACATAAATGAAAGGTCTGAATGATATGAACTCATAAAGTTTACTTTTGCTCTCCTTGACTTTTTCAGTACTTCTTTAAAAAGTAAAAAATGTTTTGAACCTCACTAAGTTCAAAAGGAATTCTATGGAATGTTAATCTTAATTTCAATGCTTTCTTATAGATTATCATTTTCAGATCATTAGCTCATTTAATTAACAAACAATATTTCTAATACTCATTTATTTGAAAACTATCATCTATTAGGCATATTTCATTCAAGAAAACATTCTAGGGGTCTAGTATTTCATTTAATTAGGCATCTATGAAATAAGATATTAGGTTAGCTCTTTTCCAAATGATTTGGAACTAAAAAGAATTCATATTTTGTATAACTCCCAGTTTCCACTCTCAGATAGAGGCAGTATATCATGCATAGTTTCTGCACCAAATTGTTCAGTCCTGCTTCATGGTTCCTACACACAAATTGTTAACAAGGTGACACTAAGACCACAAACTTAAAAATCAAAATACTTTTATACAGCGTGGAAAGGTTATCTTCACCATGAAATGTTTAAGCCAAAAGTTTTTTTTCCTAAATATACTTTGCTCAATAAAGTAAAAATAAATTATTTATTTTAGATACTAAAAACCTAGAATTTCTATTATGACATACATCAAATCATTACACAGCAAGCAGTGAACATATTTCAGTGGTTTGTGACTTAAAACTAGATTAAAATAATAGAAAAAAAATCAAAGATAGAAAATGTACAAGATAAATGGAAGCCATGGAAAGGGTCCATCTGTGTTTTCACCAAAAGGAATGGAAATCTATGAGACCATTTCAAATATAAGTAAATAAATGAATATTTATAATAAATGGAAGAAAGAACTGCTGCCTTCACTTTTAATTTATGAAGAGTCTGCTAATCTGAAATAGTTAAGAATTACTATTTGAAAATTCACAGCTATGGAAGATGGTGGAGTAGAAGGACATGAGCTCACTTCCTCTTGCGAGAACACCAGAATCACAACTAACTGCTGAACAATCATCGACAGGAAGACACTGGAACTCACCAAAAAAGAGACCACACATCAAAAGACAAAGGAGAAGCCACAATGGGATGGTGGGAGGGGCAAAATCACAATAAAATCAAATCCTATAACTGCTGGGTGACCGACGCACAAACTAGAGAACAATTATACCAAAGAACTCCACCCGGTGGAGTGAAGGTTCTGAGCCCCATGTCAGACTTACCAACCTGGGGATCTGGCAACGGGAGGAGGAATTCCCAGAAAATCACAGTTTGAAGGCTAGTGGAATTTGATTTCAGGCCTTTGACAGGATTGGGGGAAACAGCGACTCCACTCTTAGAGGGCACACACAAAATAGTGTGTGCATCAGGACCCAGGGGAAGGAGCAGTGAACTCATAGGAGACTGAACCAGACCTAACTGCTAGTGTTGGAGGGTATCCTGCAGAGGTGGGGCATGCCTGTGGCTCACCGCAGGGACAAGGATGCTGGCAGCAAAAGTTGTGGGAAGGACTCCTTGGTATGAGCCCTCCCAGAATCCACCATCAGCACCACAAAAGAACCTGTAGCCTCCAGTGGTGGGTCACCTTATGCCAAAACAACAGGGAGGGAACTCAGCCACACCCATCAGCAGACAAAAGGATTAAAGTTTTACAGACCTCTACCCAGCAGAGCAACAACCAGCTCTACCCACCACCAGTCCCTCCCATCAGGAAGCTTGCACAAGCCCCTTAGATAGCCTCATCCACCAAAGGGCAGACAGCAGAAGCAAGAAGAGCTACAATTCTGCAGGCTGTGGAACAAAAACCAATTCACAGAAAGACAGACAAAATGAAAAGGCAGAGGACTATGTACTAGATGAAGGAACAAGATAAAACCCCAGAAAAACAACTAAATGAAGTGGAGAAAGGCAACATTCTAGAAAAAGAATTCAGAATAATGATAGTGAAGATGATCCAGGACCTAAGAAAAACAATGGAGGCAAAGATCAAGAAGATGCAAGAAATATTTAAGAGAGACATAGAAGAATTAAAGAACAAAGAAACAGAGATGAACAAACAATAACTGAAATGATGAATATACTAGAAGGAATCAACAGCAGAATAACTGAGGCAGAAGAATGGATAAGTGACCTGGAAGACAGAATGGTGGAATTCACTGACACAGAACAATAAAGAAAAAAGAATGAAAAGAAATGAAGACAGCCAGCCTAAGAGACCTCTGGGACAAGATTAAATGAAACAACATTCATATTAGAGGGATCCCAAAAGGAGAAGAGAGAGAGAAAGGACCCGAGAAAATACTTGAAGAGATTATAGTTGAAAACTTCCCTAACATGGGAAAGGAAACAGCCACCCAAGTCCAGGAAGCACAAAGAGTCCCAAGCAGGATAAAGCTAAGGAGAAAGATGCCGAGACACATAGTAATCAAACTGACAAAAATTAAAGACAAAGAAAAATTATTAAAAGCAACAAGGGAAAAATGACAAATAACATACAAAGGAACTCTCATAAGCTTAACAGCTGATTTCTCAGCAGAAACTCTACAAGCCAGAAGGGAGTGGCAGGACATATTTAAAGTGATGAAAGGGAAGAACCTAAAACCAAGATTACTCTACCCGGCAAGGATCCCATTCAGATTCGATGGAGAAATCAAAAGCTTTACAGACAAACAAAAGCTAAGAGAATTCAGCATCACCAAACCAGCTCTACAACAAATGCTAAAGGAACTTCTCTAAGTGGGAAACACAAGAGAAGAAAAGGACCTACAAAAACAAACCCATAACAATTAAGAAAATGGTAATAGGAACATACATATCAATAATTACCTTAAACGTAAATGGATTAAATGCTCCAACCAAAAGACACAGGCTCGCTGAATGGATACAAAAACAAGACCCATATATATGCTGTCTACAAGAGACCCACTTCAGACCTAGGGACACATACAGACTGAAAGTGAGGGAATGGAAAAATATATTCCATGTAAATGGAAATCAAAAGAAAGCTGGAGTAGCAATACTCATATCAGATAAAATGGAGTTTAAAATAAAGAATGTTATAAGACACAAGGAAGGGCACTACATAATGATCAAGGGATCAATCCAAGAAGGAGATATAACAATTATAAATATATATCCACTGAACACAGGAGCACATCAATACATAAGGCAAATGCTAACAGCTATAAAGGAGGAAATCAGTGGTAACACAATAATAGTGGGGGACTCTAACACCTCACTTACACCAATGGGCAATCACCCAGACAGAAAATTAATAAGGAAACACAAACTTTAAATGACACAACAGACCAGATAGATTTAATTGATACTTATAGGATATTCCATCCAAAAACAGAAGATTATACTTTCTTCTCAAGTGCACATGGAACATTTTCTAGAATAGATCACATCTTGGGTCACAAATCAAGCCTTGGTAAATTTAAGAAAACTGAAATCATATCAGGCATCTTTTCCAACCACAAAATTATGAGATTAGAAATAAATTACAGGGGAAAAATGTAAAAAACACAAACACATGGAGGACAAACAATGTGTTACTAAATAACCAGGAGATCACTGAAGAAATCAAAGAGGAAATCAAAAATTACCTAGAGACAAATGACAACGAAAGCGTGATGATCCAAAACCTATAGGATGCAGCCAAAGCAGTTCTAACACAGAAGTTTATAGCAATACAATCCTACCTCAAGAAACAAGAAAAATCTCAAATAAACAACCTAACTTTATACCTAAAGGAACTAGAGAAAGAATAACCAACAAAACCCAAAGTTAGTAGAAGGAAGGAAATCATAAAGATCAGAGCAGAAATAAATGAAATAGAAACAAAGGAAACAATAGCAAAGATCAGTAAAACTAAAAGCTGGTTCTTTGAGAAAATAAACAAAATTGATAAACCTTTAGCCAGATTCATCAAGAAGAAGAGGGAGAAGACTCAAATCAATAAAGTTAGAAATGAAAAAGGAGAGTTACAATGGACACCACAGAAATACAAAGCATCCTAAGAGACTACTACAAGCAACTCTAGGCCAATAAAATGGACAACCTGGAAGAAATGGACAAATTCTTAAAAGGGTATAAACTTGGGAGACTGA
The DNA here is from genome assembly GCF_949752795.1 of Hyperoodon ampullatus. NCBI lineage: Eukaryota > Metazoa > Chordata > Mammalia > Artiodactyla > Ziphiidae > Hyperoodon > Hyperoodon ampullatus. The sequence goes on from NC_136922.1 coordinate 70,562,795, forward strand.
ACCAGGAAGATACAAAATATGAACAGACCAATCACCAGTAAAGAAATTGAAACTGTGATAAAATCTTTCAACAAACAAAAGTCCAGGACCAGATGGCTTCACAGGTGAATTCTATCATTTAGAGAAGAGCTAACACCCATCCTTCTCAAGCTCTTCCAAAAAATTGCAGAGGAAGGAACACTCCCAAACTCATTCTACAAGGCCAGCATCACCCTGATACCAAAACCAGACAAAGATAATATAAAAAAAGAAAATTGCAGATCAATATCAGTGATGAATATAGATGCAAAAACCCACAACAAAATATTATCAAATAGAATCTAACAGCACATTAAAAGGATCATACACCATGATCAAGTGGGATTTATCCCATGGATGCAAGGATTCTTCAATAGAGACAAATCAATCAATGTGATATACCATATTAACGAAGTGAACAATAAAAACTATATGATCATCTCAATAGATGCAGAAGAAGCTGTTGAGAAAATTCAACACTCATTTATGATAAAAACTCTCCAGAAAGTAGGCATAGAGGGAAACTACCTCAACATAATAAAGGCCACATACAACAAACCCACAGCAAACATCATTCTCAATGGTCAAAAACTGAAAGTATTTCCTCTAAGGTCAGGAAGCAAGACAAGGATGTCCACTCTTGCCACTATTATTCAACACAGTTTTGGAAGTCGTAGCCATGGCAATCAGAGAAGAAAAAGAAATAAAAAGAATACAAATTGGAAAAGAAGAAATAAAACTGTCACTGTTTGCAGATGACATGATACTATACATGGATAATCCTAAAGATGCCACCATAAAATTATTAGAGCTAATCAATGAATCTTGTAAAGTTGCAGGATACAAAATTAATGTACAGAAATCTCTTGCATTCCTATACTCTAACAGCAAAAGATCAGAAAGAGAAATTAAGGAAACAATCCCATTTACCATTGCAACAAAAAGAATAAAATACCTAGGAATAAACCTACCTAAGGAGGTCAAAGACCTGTACTCAGAAAACTATAAGACACTGATGAAAGAAATCAAAGATGACACAAACAGATGGAGAGATATACCATGTTCTTGGATTGGAAGAATCAATATTGTGAAAATGACTATACTAATCAAAGCAATCTACAGATACAATGCAATCCCTATCAAATTACCACTGGCAATTTTTACAGAACTAGAACAAAAGTCTTAAAATTTGTATGGAGACACAAAAGACCCCGAATAGGAAAAGCAGTCTTGAGGGAAAAAAACGGAGCTGGAGGAATCAGACTCCCTGACTTCAGACAATACTACAAAGCTACAGTAATCAAGGCAATATGGTACTGGCACTAAACCAGAAATGTAGATCAATGGAACAGGATAGAAAGCCCAGAGATAAACCCACGCACCTATGGTCAACTAATCTATGACAAAGGAGGCAAGGATATACAATGGAGAAAAGACAGTCTCTTCAATAAGTGGTGCTGGGAAAACTGGACAGCTACATGTAAAAGAATGAAATTAAAACACTCCCTAATACCATACACACACAAAAAAACTCAAAATGGATTAAACAGGGCTTCCCTGGTGGTGCAGTGGTTGAGTCTGCCTGCCGGTGCAGGGGACATGGGTTCATGCCCCGGTCCGGGAGGATCCCGCATGCCGCGGAGTGCTGGGCCCGTGAGCCATGGCCGCTGGGCCTATGCATCCGGAGCCTGTGCTCCGCAATGGGAGAAGCCACAGCAGTGAGAGGCCTGGGTACCGCAAAACAAAAAGGATTAAACACCTAAATGTAAGAGGAGACACTATAAAACACTTAGTGGAAAAGATAGGAAGAACACTCCTTGCCATAAATCACAGCAAGATCTTTTTTGACCCACTTCCCAGAGTATATGGAAATAAAAACAAACAACTTGGACCTAATGAAACGTAAAAGTTGCTTTTGCACAGCAAAAGCAACTATAAACAAGATGAAAAGACAACACTCAGAATGGGAGAAAATATTTGTAAACAAATCAACGGACAAATGATTAATCTCCAAAATATATAAACAGCTCATGCAGCTCAATATTAAAAAACAAACAACACAATCCAAAAATGGGCAGAAGACCTAAATAGACATCTCTCCAAAGAACACATACAGATGGCCAAGAAGCACATGAAAAGCTGCTCAACATCCCTAATTACTAGAGAAATGCAAATCAAAACTACAATGAGCTATCACCTCACACCAGTTAGTATGGGCATCATCAGAAAATCTACAAACAACAAATGCTGGAGAGGGTGTGGAGAAATACACAGCCACTATGGAGAACAGTATTGAGGTTCCTTAAAAAACTAAAAATAGAATTACCATATGACCCAGCAATCCCACTACTGGGCATATGCCCAGAGAAAACCATAATTCAAAGAGATATATGCACCCCAATGTTTTTTGAAGCACTATTTACAATAGCCAGGTCATGGAAACAACCTAAATGCTCATCGACAGACGAATGGATACAGAAGATGTGGTACATATATACAATGGAATATTACTCAGCCATAAAGAGGAATGAAACTGGGTCATTTGTAGAGACGTGGATGGACCTAGAGACTGTCATACAGAGTGAAGCAAGTCAGAAAGAGAAAAACAAATATCATATATTAACACATATATGTGGAATCTAGAAAAATCATACAGATGAACCTGTTTGTAAGGCAGCAATAGAGATATAGAGAACAAATGTATGGACACCAAGCGGGGGACAGTCGGGGGTGGTGGGATGAATTGGGAGATTGGGATTGACATGTATACACTGATGTGTATAAAATAGATAACTAATAAGAACCTGCTGTATAAAAAATAAATACAATAAAATTCATTAAAAAAAGAAAGAAAATTCACAGCTATGTACACACACATAAAAATATAAAATTTGACTTTTATGTGATTTCCTTTTATAGCAAGCAGAAAATTCATCAATATTAATTGTAATCAGTTACTTTTGGGTGCTGGCAAAGAACATGGCCACAATAGAAATGTATTAATGTCATCTACATGGAAGCAGGGATGGTAAAGGGAAAGGCTAATGTCTTCCACAGAGCAAAAGAATTACTAACAGAAGTTGTTTCTGAATTTTCTAAGCAATCATCAGATATCTTTAATACCCAATCCAGTGACATCAAGTAGTAATATGCACTGAAAAACACTTCTAGACAACAATCTTAAAGGATACTAACAAAATATATTTCTCAAACTAGAAATCTGAGCTAAAGTCATACATTAGTGAATCCATATTATGATGCAATAGGACATTTTCTATCATTGTGCAATGATGATATATTCAAGAGGTTTGGCACAGAGATCTTCCATGGAGACAAATTCATAACTGAAACATTTCCTACCCAATCACATCTGTGATATTTTTCCCTCTGGCCATAGCACCATAAAACACTTTAACAGAATTTAGTCAGAATAAAACTTAGAAGTCATTTACTTTACTCACCTTTATCTTATTTTTTTGACTAATTTGTTTTCTTCTGATTATAAGGTAATAAAAATTTGTTGCAGACCTTTTAGAATATAGAGAAGTACAAAGCTATAAAAAAGAATTGACCATAATCATAACAACTGGCACAATTAACATAATACTATGTATTCTCTTCTTTATTTTCATGTATTCACCTAAAACAATATCATGAACATGATGTTATTAAAATTCTTCACATATATAGATTTTTAACAACTGCATAATAGTTCATCCTCTGGAGGAAACATAGTTTAATTGTATTCCTATTTTAGGTTGCTGAGGATGTTCATTAAAACCTTTCTAGGGCGGGACTTCCCTGGTGGCGCAGTGGTTAAGAGTCCGCCTGCCGATGCAGGGGACACGGGTTCGTTCCCCGGTCTGGGAGGATCCCACATGCCATGGAGCGGCTGGGCCCATGAGCCATGGCCGCTGGGCCTGCGCGTCCAGAGCCTGTGCTCCGCAACGGCAGAGGCCACAACAGTGAGAGGCCCGCGTACCGCAAAAAAAAAAAAAAGAAAGAAAAACCTTTCTAGGGCTCCCCTGGTGGCGCAGTGGTAGAGAGTCCGCCTGCCGATGCAGGGGACATGGGTTTGTGCCCCGATCCAGGAAAACCCCACATGCCGCGGAGCGGCTAGGCCTGTGAGCCATGGCTGATGGGCCTGCGCGTCCGGAGCCTGTGCTCCACAACGGGAGAGGCCACAACAGTGAGAGGCCCGCATACCGCAAAACAAACAAACAAACAAAAAAACCCACAAACTTTTCTATATACATAATCAAAAGATTTTATATATAGTTTTAAAAAATATATATTATTAAATTTTTAGTAAACATCCTCAGCAATGTAAAATAGGAGTACATTAAATAAATTATATATTTATATATATGTGTGTGTGTGTGTGTGTGTGTGTGTGTATATATATATATAATATATGCCCATTTTATTAAATAATCATTCAAGATGAATTCAGAGGAGAGGAAATTCATCCTTTTATACATGAGGAAACGTAGACCCATACAAGTTATGTGACTGATGAGGTCCAAAACTAAGGTTATCTGATTTTCTGTTTTACTATATCCATGTTCATAAAGGAGTCTACTAGTTTATTTCCATAATGTCATCCTCTACAAGTTAAAAGCGCAGATGTAGGATCTTATTCTGTTGTGATGCATTCTATTACTATAACTTAACATTGGTATCTTTAAATTCATAATCCATTATTCATCTTTCACTCATAAAACTCTTTAATTCCCTCTCCAGCCTACATATAGTGGCAATAAACCAAATCAGAAAAGCAAATCAAATATTAAGAAATACATAGGAAATATTAAAACAAACTAGGAAAAAAAGAGTAAGATATTATTTTCTTATTTTTCACTAGATTACAAGTAAAAATCTACTCAAATATGGAAAAAGCTCCATTGTGATTACCCATAGGCAACAATTTAAAATACACTGATGAGATGCTATGATATAGTATAATTATAATTCAAAGAGTTAAAGCATATTAAACAGATTTGGATACAATTCTGAAGTTATTTGGGAGGGATATGAAGGGTAAAGGCTTCAGTGAATTTCTACAAAGTCAAGATAAGCATCCTGGAACAATGCCGGCTGATTTTTAGATAGGATGTTTACTTTCTGGAAAAGTGCATTCCCTGCTTCCAAGGGGAGAAATGAATCAACAATCCAGAAAGCCTGAAACTTAACTGACCTTTCACAGACAATCGCCAAATATATTGATGGATAAGCCAAAAAATCCAACTGAGAATTCCTGGAAAAATATAACAACTTTCAAGTGTATATGCAGTGTAAGATTCAAGATTATTCTGGTTTTTTTAGAATTGTAAAACTTGAGTTTTTATTTCTGAGAATTATAAAAATATTAAAATAATTTAATTATTCAGATAACCATTAATTAATAAAAAATAAGAAATCTCTATACTCAAACATCACAACTTAGCTTTAAATAAAAATTGTAGGGCTTTAATTCAATTTTTTTCCCTCTGTCCTTTTGAAACTTATTTGGGAGCATCATTATTAATTATTTTTCCTAATCATAAATGTTACTGGAACATAAAACATGAGAGCTCACTGTAAGGGTAAAAATATATGTACTAAAACTCATCAAATACAAGTAGGTTAGTATATGATGTGACAAATGTTTTCCTTCACCCTAGTACAGGTTCTTCATTTAATTTTGACAAGTAAAAACAATACGAATTAAGTGAATGGAAATTTATATTTAGTCCAACTTATGAAGCAAAAGCCATTCTGCATCCATATATTTATATCCATTTAAAAAAAAAGAAAACAACCACTAAATTTCAAAATGGTTTTGTGTCTCTGACTCATATTACTGGTTCAAGTTATAATTAATGAGTAGATTTCTTTTAAAAACTTGATGTAAACCAACGGCATTAAAGTCCTGCACAGAATGTATTTGTCAGTGCTTTGCATATCATAGTTTCTTACTGTAATAAACACAATGAGATTGGCCTTCCCACATGGTTCTCACTTTTTCTTTTTCTTTTTTTTAAGATATAAGTGAGAGAGGATATTTCCATACGTGATATATTTTCAACTTTCATGTGTCTACTTACACTTCAGTGGTTCATAATACTATTATTAAGTACACAGCAGGAAAGACAGCCCAGAAAGAACTACACAATAGATATGATATTGAAGGTTATGTGCAATTCCCAATATTCTGGCTATCAACCTTATCATTTTTCTCTCCCAAATAAGAAAGCATCTGGAATATGAGTGACTGACAATTATATAATTATATAGATAAGATTGCACTAGCTTTATTTACTAATAAAGAAAAAGCAAAGCAATCTCAAATTTTAGTACTTTATTATTAGTAATTATTTACCCCACACCCCACAACAAATAACAAAACAACAACATTTTTAGCACTTCATTTCAGAGTCACTACCCTACCAATTAAAACCCAAACTAAAGTTAACATTTTAATGTGGACTTGGTCAACATGCTACATTTAATAGATTTAATCTTATTGATGAGAGAGAAATAAAACTGCTTTTAGGTGATTTATTTTCACTTTCAGGTTGCTACTAAGCTTCTTCATGACAGTCACTCCTACTATACTCTCTAAGTGATCTACAACATTTCCAATCTGTTCATTCCATCTTTAATATACCCTAAAACGATTCAATTGTATTTTTATAATAAGTACTACTCAAAAGCAAGAAAGACCTTAGATATTTTTCTTATCATCACTGCAGCTAGAAAAAAGAAGTAGGGGTCATCACCTAAAGTTCCCTTCCACTTACGCACAATACTTATCCAACCTCAAGTCTCTTGCTATATTTTAGCCAAAAGTGAGTCAAGTGACTGCTTCTCCCGTGACAATAATAGTGGTCCCTCATGATAGGTGAAGGAAATTGTTTTATAGAGACCACCAACATTTAGTTTTAGACAAAAGGATGTGGATAACTTTTTTTGCAAACCTATCTAAAGGTGCTCAATATTAACTTCTACATACATACAAGTATGGCTACATCTAGATGTAGGAAAATCTAGTGGGTTGAAGATCCAAGTTTTTAAAGAGACATAGGCGACTAGAAATCAGGTGCAGTTTCCATTAACTAAAATATTCTTCACTTCATATAATGATTTGTTGCAGGGGTTCATAAATAGAGAATTTCTGTACATATTCAAAAATGAAAAAAATTATAATATATGAATTTAATCACATATTTTATGGAATGTAAACATGGTATAAGGAATGTGGGCATTTCTGTTATAAATTAAAAGCTGAAAAATGTTAGTTACCAATATGATTTCTATTATACATGCCTTTTAAACTAATTACTTAGAAAATTGATGTCTATAGGTCTTTTATACATTATTTCTGTTAAACACTAACTAAAAACATAAAGTACACAGCATTTACGTGAGGAAAAAACAACCATTGCCACTGGGATCGGGTAGTCAGCTGAAAGCATCTTTTGGCACTTTATTGAGTTGTCGAAGTTCTTTTCTAGATACACACACACACACACACACACACACACACACACACACACACCCATTGACAGCTTACATTATCTATATGATATTTAAAAGGAAATTTTCAAATATAATCTGTTCCACTATAAAATTCATGACTACTCTTGGCTGGGCTACCTGAGCAACCTGTGTGACATACTTTTGTTCCTACATTTGAAATCCAATCATATGAGTAATAAGAAGACTTACTGGCCCAAACGAATTACTGTCAAAACTGTGTCCATGATGATCACCTTCAACCCAGATGTGACCACGGGGGACTTTGACATAGCGGTTTTTGTGTCCAATAGTTCTAGAAATAAACAGCATAACCATTGAGAAAAGATCAGAAAAGAGAGAGACCAAACAGCTAAGCATACAAATTCAGGAAAGGTAAAAATACTACTGTAAAGATGCAACAGATTATTATAGGTTACATGTAAGGCTACTCTAGAATTTTCTTTTTAAATAAGATGTGGTTAAGACCCTGTAAACGTACCCACAGTATTTTTTTTCATGTTTCTGTAGGTAGGAATTTTGTGCTTAAACAAGATGCACTAGCACCAGATAATGGTTTGCTACTTAATTCATAATATCCTATGTTTTTATAAAACTCAATAAGCCCCAACAAAATGCAGATCTATTTTATTTCTGACATCTGCTTTTACCTCAATGGTCAACTTGGCCAGCTGCAATCTTCATTTTTTTAGTCAAATAAACTTCTCAAACCAACTGACAGAATTTTCATAACCTCTTAATACTTTAAAATTCAGAATATATAAGAAAAAAAAACCCTAGATGATCTCTTGTCAAATATAAGCTATCAATGTCAACTGAAAATTTTTGATTAGCACCATTCAATTTCATAAATAATTTTTTTTTTAAATTTTTGGCTGTGTTGGGTCTTCGTTGCTGTGTGAGGGCTTTCTCTAGCTGCAGCGAGTGGGGGCTACTCTTTGTTGTCCTATGTCAGCTTCTCATTGCGGTGTCTTCTCTTGTTGCAGAGTATGGGCTCTAGGTGCACAGGGCTCAGTAGTCGTGGCTCGTGTGCTCTAGAGCGCAGGCTTAGTAGTTGTGGCACACGGGTTTAGTGGTTCCATGGCATGTGGGATCTTCCTGGACCAGGGATCGAACCCATATCCCTGCATTGGCAGGCGGATTCTTAACTACTACACAACCAGGGAAATCCCATAAATCATTCTTGAAAATGAGAAACTTTTCAACAATTTTGAAGACAATATTTAGAGAGCAATGATCGACGATATACATTTAGTGGAACATTCTGTCTTCTTAAGGCTGACAAGGAAACCAAGTAAGGAAAGGCTCTCTTGTATTGTGTTGGTGGCAATGTAAAGTGATACAAGTTTTTTCCTATTTTGACATTGGGGGCCCATTTTTGTCAAATTTATTAATAGACTAAAATGTATGTACCTTTTGACCTAGTTATATTACTGATAGAAATCCATTCCAAAGAAATAATCAGAAATATGGACAAATATTTATTACCAGAGATGTTCAACACAGGCCTTTTGTAACAACAACAAAAAAATTATCTTTCTAAATAATCAACAAGAGATTGGTTACATAAATTATAATATAACTAATTAAATAAAAGGGATGGGATTAGATTAAATATTATCCCAAGCCTATAATAATAAAGTCTTTTCAGGGAAGAGACTATTTTTTTCTTCTTTCATTCCCCAAAGAATTCCAGACAATGTCTAGCTTAAAGAAGCTTCTCAATAAATAATAGTTGAATGAATAAATGTCACCCCCAAGTCTACAGACTTAACCCCAGAGACTGAGCTTTATACACTGTTCTTTGAGGTGGAGTCCCAATCAGACCATTTCTGTTAGTTACTAAGTTGTATATATGCAGAAGAATACATAAAAAAGGAAAACTGCACATAAGTTGGTGCTATAGAAATTGAAACTATTCATTATCTAGAATGGTTTTTAGTTTTCAAGATAATTTCAGTGTTGAATTGCTTTGCTTTAGATCACTCACTCATGCAAGGTGTTGTGACCACTAGAAGCCCACAATAAGTAAATGACTGCTGTTTATTTTTAATTACTACTGGGAAGAAGAGTTTCAGTTTTTTAAAGAAAAGCAGAAACAAGTTGAATACATCATACTGTCATATAAATGTTCTTCAATTAAAATCAGTCAATTAGTTGCTGACATCACTAGTCATTTTATCATGAGATTCCTTCTAAGAACTAATATCCCACATCAAGTATTAATGATGGGGAGAAGACCCTTTTACTTAACTGTTGGCAAGGCACATTCTCCTAATAAATCCAAATATTTGTTTACCTTATTAAGCTGGTTAGTTTGGATAAGTACTTAGAAAGGAAACAATTACCTATTTTGTCTCCTCAAAAAACCATTCAAGCAGAAATATGAAATAAAACCAATCATTTCTGCAATGAAATGGTAGGTTCTAAGTCAAGCATGTTCTTCTGGAAAGTGAATCTGATATAAAACTCAGATTCAGTTTCAATGTCATATAAATCAAGGAGTCAAGATACTTGTGATAGAAAATAACAGTATCATAAAATTACCAGTGACAGTTGCACATTTCCTTGCATTGACTATCTTATTTTAAATTTTTAAATATATCCAACTTCCCATCATTTTCTAGCCCCTTGCAATGCTTTATTTTTCTTCATTGCACCCACTAACATGATATTTACTTCCTAGTTTATTGGTTTATTGCCTATCTTTCCTCCACTAGAATGTAAATTTTGGAACTTTGTGTTTCATGTTCACGAGAGTATTCACAGAGCGCAAAAGAATGCACCATACAAAGTGCTCAATAAACATTTGTTAAATGAATGACCAAATGAATGTATAACTGAAGAATGAAAAACACTTTCACAAAGGTTGAATAATACAGTAGAAAGTGCATAGATTCTGGAAACAGACTAAACCAGTTTTAATCTTTATGCAGTTATAAGTAATCTTGTGCAAATTACTTAGTTTCTATCTCCATTTGTCTACCTTTGAAATGGGATGGATTAGACATGCCCTAACTGGGTTGAGATGCAGGTTAGTAGTTAGATGAGAATATAATGGAGAGGTTGTCATAGAGCATGGTCTCTGCAATCAGCCTGTCTTGGCTTTGATGTCTGACTTAACACTTCCAAGTTTATGTAATCTTGGACAAGTTGATAAAACTCAAGCATCGGTTTCCTCATTTGCAGAATGGGGCAAATAATAGTACCTAACTCAAAAAGTGGTTCTATGGATAAAAGTGGCATGTATTAAACACTTGATAAATGGATTCTCTTACAGTTGAGACTTTTTAAGTAAAGCACTCAATCTAGTTCTTATGTACAGTAAGAACTCAGTAAGCTAGAGTTATTATTGCTATTATCTTCCTTTGTCCACTGTTTTCTTTCATTTTATAATTCAGAATGTGTTCAGCCTCTACTGTCTATTAGCATCAGTCTTTTAAAATTACCTGAGTCATGCTTCAATGATTTCTTTCCCTCACATTTGCACTGGGGCTATAGACTATCTTTAACGGTACAGTGAATCTTATTTTTCTTTTATTCTTATGCCCTTCTGGGATATTCTAAAACTTACATGTGAAAACACAATCTATCTATCTGTACATATGCAAGCATGCAGAGAGTAGCAGGTGAAAGCACAATCTATTTGTTTTCACTTACTAATCACTTACATATTTGAATGTTGCTACGCTAATAGAGAATGGTTCACCTAGACACTAGACAGGGTGTGAAATAACTCTTTGAGCTGTAGAACCCTGCTAAAATTCATGCCATATACACATACTTAATTTCTCAGGCTTCAATCTAACTTTTAAAAAAATAACCCAAAGTAGCTTTAAAATACATGACGTTAAAATACTGAGCTGGTTCCTTTTAGGACTGCCAAAGAAATATAATACTTCTAATAGAATCTCTCTAGAGAAGGAATTTTAAGTAGCTTTGTGCTCCTGAATTCACATAAAAGAAAGACAAGGTAATCTTTTAGGTGATTTAACAGTTAAGTGAGGTGTCAGCCTACAAGGTTGTATGTATCTATGGCTTGCAAATAATTTTGGTTTTGACTGTCAAAAATGAGTTCTGTATGGTATTCTAACTACCTGTCTACAAAAAGGCATTTTTAGTACTAGCTTTACCAAGACAAGTTACCTAGGTCTTATAAATGGAGTGAAGAATGATTTTTTCCAATTTGATTTGACCTTGAAAACAATGGTTTGTTGTTTTTTTTTTAGGTCTCAATGTTTTGAGTGTCATCAGTTGAATACAAAATTGTATATGTAATCCTTGATGTCACAAGCAGGAAACAAATTCATATTTAAAGTATTTCCCAAATACACACACACACATTCTTAACATAGGTAATTAGTATTAATAATTCATAATTGATTAAGGTGTTTTTAGATATTTTTCAAACCATTCTATTGAATTTTTTTCATTGTCCAAAGTAGTGGCTGCCCTGAAGGCATTTACTGGACACTCCCTGGATCCTAGACCCTCTGGGTTTTCATTGTCCAGAAGGGATCAGGAGTATAGAGCTCAGGATTCAGTAAGATCAAGAGTTGGAACTAGATCTCTTTTATCATCATTAATAGACTGACTAGAAAAAAGTAATCTACCATCAGGAAAGGAAAATGAAAAGGACATTTGCCTATCTAGGGTGACCTCTGGAAGGGAAAAATTCTCTTGAGAGTCCACATCCTGCTCTCAAGGTGAGACGGGTTCAAATTCACACTGATTATGTGGTCTGGGATAGTCAAGAATTAACTTTAATTGGCTCCAGGAATCTGGCAGAAGGAACTATAAATCTCTTCAGTGATAATCGCTCAATTCAGAGTTTTCAAGGTTTCTACAGATAAGTCCTAGTCAATAGGCACTCACAATCCAAAAAACAGAACTCACAAGGAAATAACCAGCATTAATGAGTCAGAACTCATTAACAAACAGCAGAATTTGACCACCAAGGACTTAAACTGCTGGATTTCTCAAACATAGAATATAATTTATACAAATTCAAATATTTTTAAAAATTAAAAAAAGGGAATGAAAAATATGAACAAGGAACAATATACGTTTTTAAAAGACAGATATTTGAGAAAAAATCAAACAGAGTTTCTAAAAATTAAAATATACTATTAAATAGGTGGATTAAAAAGCAGATGAATATAAATGAAAGAAAGAGGAACTGGAATATATATCTAAAAGATTTACTTAGACTTTAGCACAGAGAGGTAAGGAAATGAAAAGTAGGAGAGATGGAGAATATTATTAGAAAATGTAATATAAGTGTAATGAGAGTCCCAAAGGAAGAGAATAAAAAGGAAGAGATAACATTTGAGAGATAGTGATAGAGAATTTTCCAGAACTGATGAAAGCATGAATTACAGCTTCAGTAACCAAAGTGAATCACAAGTAAGATAAATAAATGGAAAGAAATCACACCGTGATATACTGTAATGAAACTGCAGAACACTAAGGAACCCTTCTTCCCTAAAAAATTTTTGAAAAGCTGCCAGAGAAAAAAGAGTAGATTATCTTCAAAGGAATAGCAAACTGACAGCAGAGTTCCCTTGTTAGGAGATAAATATAATCCAGCAATTTTAAGTGTACAGTTCAATGAGTTTTAAAAATCTACCCAAGCCCATAATCACTAGATCAAGATATGAAACATCCGATCACCCAGAAAAGGCCCCTCATGCCCTTCTGCAGGCAGAACTGCCTCCCTCCATCCTCAGCTCCCAGCAACCACAGCTGAGCTTTTTGTCACCATAGTTGTGCCTCTTCTAGAATTTCACATAAATGGGGTCATGCTATATGCATTCTTTGATTTCTGGTTTTCTTTCTTTAATGTAGTCTATTTGCTTTTGAGATTAATCTGTGTTGTTGCACATGTTAGTCATTTGTTACTATTTCTTAATAGTCTACTGCTATAGAGATATACCACAATTAGTTTATCAATCAATAGTTCAAGGACACTTGGGTTCTTTCCAGTTTTTGGCTATTATCAATAAAGCCACCATGAACCTATAGGTATTTATGTGGATACATGTTTTCATTTCTCCTGGGTAAATATCTACAAATGAAATGGCTCAGTCCTATAGTAACCAAATGTTTAGCCTTGCAACATGTCAGACTGGCTTCCAATGCAGGTGTACCAACAATGTGTGGGTTCCAGTTGTTCCATATACCATTAACACTTGATAATCGCCATTCTTTTAAATTTTAGCCATTTTAGGGGCCTACCAAGATTATAACTTATACCATGATTCAAAACATAAGCCACAAAGCAGTCTATTATATATATATATATAACAGATAACAGTCTAAATAAACTACCATAGACAAAATTTCACAAGCTGGAAACATCTGCAAGAAAATAATTGGTGAATGGAGGAATAAATAAATGAACGAATGTCAAATGTTGCTAACTGCAGAGGTGTTCAAAGGATGATATTGTTTTAGGCTGGAATAGTCAGAAAAGGCACTATGTATATTTGAATCCAGATATGAAGAACAGATAAAACCTAAAAGGTAAGGAAGATAGTGTGGGTTTCAAATCCCATTCGCTTATAGAAAAAAAGATTTCTTTTTCCTTAGTACATTATTTTCTGGAGATATACCACTGTAAATAAAGGGAGGTATTTCATAACTCACTTTCTAATGAGGACATTCAATTATTATAATTGTATAGAAAAATTAAATATATTTAAATTATTTTATTCTAAAAATGTATTATTGATTTTTCTCTTATATATTATATTTGTTATTACAATATACCCAATATTAACTTAGATCATATTGAGTCAAAAAGTTTAAGGTAACTATATTATTGAATTATAGCATAATTATAAACATTATGTAAGCTATCTGAATATATAAAAGATAACTCCACAAAGTAAATAATGTATCTAACTTACATATATTTATAATTAGTTTTTGCTAAAATGATCACCAATTACATGACATGTCAAAGGTGTAAATACCATAATCAGTTTACCTATTGTTAACTGGATCTTATCATGTAATATATATAGTGATTCATTCCATGCATGGCTTCCTAGCAAACAAATTTAAATAGAACAGTGAACTTGTAAGGCATAATTTTATTTTTCAAAAAAATCAATATGTATTATAAATGGTATTGTTGTGCTTATTTACAAAGTTCTCTTTCAAAATGATTTCCTGGGTGTCCACATCATTCATCGTTTAGTTCCACAGGTTTTTCCCACATGCTAGTTACAGAAGGGGGTGGGGTAAACATATTTCAGTGCTTTCCTAACGTAAGGTCCAATAATACTTAGATATTAGAGGAACTATGAACAATTTTCCATCTGTTTCCTCTTATCCCAGTCTTATAACTTTAACTTTTTAGTATTAAAAGGAATGGTTACTATTCTCTTTATTTCCTACAAACAAAATTAATGAGCCTTGGATTAATTACTAGTAAAACAAAAAATAAATGCCTCAGAGCTAAAGAGATCACCAAACAATGGTTCTTCTTTAAAAATATATCTTTAGAATAGGAATAATAGACAATTTTGAAGGTGGAAACAGTGCGGCAGAGAGAAAATTAATATAGGCTTTCAAACTAGCCAGACTCCGGCTGAATTCCAATTCTGCCACTTCCTACTTGTATGGCCTTGAGCTCATCAGCTGTAATAGAGGATAACACGATCTGCTTCATAGAGGTGTGATGAGATATGAGATAAGGCATGTAACATTTTTAGAATAGTGCCTGGCAGAATAGACCCTAATAAATGGTAAACTTCATTATCAGAATTAGGGAATAAGCTTAGCTGTTCTTATAATACAATAATTAAGGCAGCTAGAAAAAAAAACTTCTCTAATTCAAATTAATTCCACAAATATTTATTAAGTACCCAGTGGTATCAAGAGCTGTTAGGCACTAGAGATGTAAACATAAATATGACACAGACCTACCCTGGAAGAATTTTTAGCTTAGCTAAGTAAATAGACTATTTTTTAAGCATACAACTTCAACTCAAAGTGGTAAGTCAATGTTACAGGTGCAAATAGGGCAAAATAAGGAGATGGACAAGAGATATCCAACTCAGCTAGGGTTACAGGGTAGCCTTCAGGGAAAGGTAATACCTTTCATATATTATAACCATATTTCTGAAATTATCAACATCCATGTATTACATGATGAGTATAAATTATCAGCATCCCTAAACCACCAAATTTAAGCCAAGGAAAAGGTACATAATATTGCAACTGTGAATGAAGAATGTCACCTGCCATATCAGTAAACAAAGGATTTTGCGACCATCAAGCCATCATCCACTATAGCCACTCCCGGACTGTGCACCCTGAGAGGATTCAGGGTGGGAAAGCAGGATACTGGCCCTAGTTAGATAAGGTACATATCAAAGGAATGATTTCAATGAGCCCAGACAGACTCTGGTATCTTCCCATACATATAAAAGCTCTAAATTCATTAACTTGAGATGTCTGGCTTTCTTTAATTAACAGTAATCTTTTGATGTTCTGACTGCCTGGCTTTTGTTGCAAAAACTCCTATATATCTGGGCTCCTCCCTTACCTCTTGGGAGCCATCCCTCAGCTCTATCTGAGAGGCTGCCTCCATGTTTGAGTCCTCAGAAAGTCGGCCAAAGAAAACATAATTCTTAAATTTTAGGCTGTGCATTTTTTTCAACTGACACAACCAATTAAAAAAATCAGTATTTAAAAAAATAAAAAAAGAATCTGAAAGCTTCATGTACAAGCTAGGACTGAGGAAAGCCTTTTTAAGCAAGACTAAAAACCAAAAGTTATAAAATATACAAATATCTGAATATTTAAGAATTAAAAACATTTTTGTACCATACAAAGTCAATACACTAACACTAGCTTTGGAAAAAAAAATTGTCCAAATGACATACAAAGGGAAAATATCTACACCATAAAAATATCCTCACAGTCACTCACATTAAAAAAAAAAAAAAAGACAAACAATCCAACAGAAAATGGGTAAAAGATATAAATAGGCAAGTTACAGATGAGACATATGAAAAACCACTCAAATTTGCCAGCATTCAGGAAAATACAAATTAAACACAAGATACTACTTTACAACCAACAGCTGAAAAATTAAAAAGAGCTTTAATACCTACTGCTGGCAGAAGTATAGGAAAAGTATACTCTTTCACATTACTGGTAGAAATATGAAGAGTTATAATCTTTTTGGAAAGCAATCTGGCAACATCTATAAACTTTTAAAAATTCATTTGCCTTATGACTAGCAATTCCACTCCTGGGATTCAATGCCATAAAAATAATTGCATAAGGACACAGGTACAACAATGTTTATTACAACATTGTTCATTATGGCAAAAAAATTGGAAGCAAAGAAAATTACTAAAAACAGAGGAATGGTTTAATAAATGATGGAGGGCCCATACCATGGAATACTGTACAACCCATAAAAAGAACAAAAATAAAGCCATTAACTGACTTGAGAGATTTTTCAAAAAGTATTATTGAATGATAAAAGTAGAAAAGTACATGTGATATGTTTCCACTTTTGTGAAAAAAATGTTGACAAAAAGTCAGTATACATATAAATGTGAATATAGGAAGCAGTGTTTCAGAATAAAGAAAATCATATTGGGGATACACAAGAGGCTATAGATCTGAGTGAGGGATGGGGAAACTAATATAAGAGAAAGGAGAAAGAAGGAAGAGCAAAGACAAAAAAAAAAAGAAAAAAAGGCATTTCTAAATAAGGCATTATGATATTACCATATTCATGCCTTCATGTAAATTTTAAGTTGATTCATATCAAAGCTAACTACAATAGACAAAATACAAATATATTTATATGTACATATATAAATGCAAAACATAAAATAAACATTTAGAGAAGAGCTAAAAAGCATGGCTTCATAGCAGTGAAACTAGATAAAAAGTAACAATAAAGAGTAAAATAAACACTGTTTTATAAAAGCCAGAAGTGTTAATTGGGTGTAATATTTCCAGGGGTCCTCCCATCTCGGGTCTTTCCTCTTAGGCTGCATGCATCAGCAGATAAATGTTGCAGGGGGGCAGGGAAAAATGGTATACCAGTTTATGGAAATATCCTTCATTTTGTTATACCTAAGTGTCCTCAATTAGCCACTCACTGCACTAAGTAAAGGATCTGTCAAATCTTAGTTCCAGTAGGATGCCAATTAACATAAATCATTTCTATTGAAGTAGTGGTTATGAAATGTCTTCACATTTAGAAGTCCAAAAAATTTGGATTCAGTCCACAGATGCCAAAGGTATAGTGCAGGCAAATTTTCACCTCTGTCCTCTTAGAATTTTCAGCTGGGCCTGAGAAGTAAACTGACAGAAACTGATTAACTGGAGAAAAGCAAGGTTGGCACCAGATGTGGAGGGCCAACTGTACTGCACCATCGTATATAAGGGACTTGAGCATCCCTGGATATTGGTATTTGAGGGGGGTCCTGGAACCAATTCCCCTCCGATACTGAGGAATATACTTGTATAAATATATACAAATTTATATAAACTTTATGTTACACAGGAGCCCTCATAAGGAATGAAGACACAAAGAAAGGCAGAATCTACATGATTTTTTATAGTTGGCTGAACAAAGAGAGGTAATTATGGAGAAGTAAATGAATTATGGGCAGAGGCTAAAGGAAGATAAGAATTATTATAGAAGGTCCATTTGTGTAGAATTCTCTGGGTCTCAACTTCTTGTCCTTGATGATAAGAATGTTACTTTGCTTCTATTACAGAGGACATAACTCACATGAGAATTTTATCTCCTGCTTTTAAGAAAAAAAAGGGAATAGGATTTGAAATTTTTCAAGTCCTTTTAAATCAAAATAATCCTTATGCCAAGGTGGCATATTTTGGAGTGGCATATTCTGCCACCCTTCACAGGCAAAAGCAAAACACAAAAACAAACAAAAAATATAAAACACAACAAAACCGCCAAACCAAATACGAACAACAACAAAAGAAACCATGTTCTCGACTTCCTGAGAGATGGCTCCCCATCTGTGATTAAAATTAAGAGAGAAAGATATAAGAGTGGGGGGTACCTACTGATGGGCTGAGGCTGCTCTGGTCCTCCCTGACATAAAATTCATAAAGAATCAAAAGAGAGCCTCTAGCTGCAAAATCAGTTGTTTTTCCTGGGTTCATTTTAATGAAAAAACTTAGCCACCATTCAACATAGTCATTAGAATGAAACTTATTATCCTCTGTGGGGTGGAAAGCTCTGGAAACCTTCTGCCTCTGCACTCCTGTTTCAGAGTTGATGACTTAATGTTTTTAAGCCACTGTTTAGGCCTTCTAGGACACAAAGAACAGTCTAATCAAGGCATATGAACTGACCAATTTGCTTTCTTTTCCTCTCTTCTTTGTGGAGGCCTGCAATTTTATTTTTTAAGAATCTGTTCCTCTGTTAACTCTACTCATTATTTATTGCCTACAATGGTTATGAAAATATTTGATCTTCAAAGTGTAGCTTGATGCAGTATCTTTATTTTTTAACATCTTTATTGGAGTATAATTGCTTTACAGTGTTGTGTTAGTTTCTGCTGTATAACAAAGTGAATCAGCTATATGCAAATGTATATCCCCATATCCCCACCCTCTTGCATCTCTCTCCCACCTTCCTTATCCCACCCTGCTAGGTGGTAGCAAAGCACTGAGATGATTTCCCTGTGCAATGCAGTTGCTTTCCACTAGCTATCTATTTTACACTTGGTAGTGTATATATACTACTCTTGCACTTCGTCCCAGCTTCCCCTTCCCCCACCGCCTGTGTCCTCAAGTCCATTCTCTATGTCTGCATCTTTATTCCTGTCCTGCCCCTAAGTTCATCAGAACCTTTTTTGTTTATTCCATATATGTGTATCAGCTATTTGTTTTTCCTTTCTGACTTACTTCACTGTTGGACAGACTCTAGGTCCATCCACCTCACTACATATAACTCAATTTCATTTTTTTATGGCTGAGTAATATTCCATTGTATATGTGTGCAACATCTTCTTTATCCATTCATTCATCGATGGACACTTAGGTTGCTTCCATGTCCTGGCTATAGGAAATAGTGCTGCAATGAACATTGTGATACATGACGTTTTTGAATTATGGTTTTCTCAGGGTATATGCCCAGTAGTGGGAGTGCTGGGTTATATGTTAGTTCTATTTTTAGTTTTTTAAGGAACCTCCATACTATTCTCCATAGTGGCTGTATCAATTTACATTCCCACCAACAGTGCAAGAGGGATCCCTTTTCTCCACACCCTCTCCAGCATTTAATGTTCGTAGATTTTTTGATGATGGCCATTCTGACCGGTGTGAGGTGATAGCTCATTGGAGTTTTGATTTGCATTTCTATAATGGTTCGTGATGTTGAACATTCTTTCATGTGTTTGTTGGCAATATGTATATCTTCTCTGGAGAAATGTCTATTTAGGTCTTCAGCCCATTTTTGGATTGGGTTGTTTTTTTTTTGATATTGAGCTGCTTGAGCTGCTTGTAAAGTTTGGAGATTAATCTGTGTCAGTTGCTTCATTTGCAAATATTTTCTCCCATTCTGAGGGTTGTCTTTTCATCTTGTTTATGGTTTCCTTTGCTGTGCAAAAGTTTTTAAGTTTCATTAGGTCCCATTTGTTTATTTGTGTTTTTATTTCCATTTCTCTAGGAGGCAGGTCAAAAAGGATCTTGCTGTGATTTATGTCATAGGGCATTCTGCCTATGTTTTCCTGTAAGATTTTATAGTGTCCAGTCTTACATTTAGGTGTTTAATCCATTTTGAGTTTATTTTTGTGTATGGTGTTAGGGAGTGTTCTAATTTCACTCTTTTACATGTAGCTGTCCAGTTTCCCCAGCACCACTTACTGAAGAGGCTGTCTTTTCTCCATTGTATATTCTTACCTCCTTTATCAAAGATAAGGTGACCATAGGTGAGTGGGTTTCTCTAGGCTTTCTATCCTGTTCCACTGGTCTACATTTCCTGTTTTGGTGCCAGTACCATATTATCTTGATTTCTGTAGCTTTGTAGAATAGTATGAGGTCAGGGAGCCTGATTTCTCCAGCTCCGTTTCCTTCTCAAGATTGTTTTGACTATTTGGGGTCTTTTGTGTTTCCATATAAATTGTATACTTTTTTGTTCTAGTTCTGTGAAAAATGCCACGGGTAGTTTGATAGGGATTGCACTGAACCTGTAGATTGCTTTGGGTAGTATAATCATTTTCATAATATAGATTCTTCCAATCCAAGAACATGGTATATCTCTCCATCTGTTGGTATCATCTCTAATTTCTTTCATCAGTGTCTTATAGTTTTCTGCATACAGGTCTTTTGTCTCCTTAGGTGGGTTTATTCCTAGGTATTTTATTCTTTTTGTTGCAATGGTAAATGGGAGTGTTTCCTTAATTTCTCTTTCAGATTTTTCATCATTAGTGTATAGGAATGCAAGAGTTTTCTGTGCATTAATATTGTGTCCTGCTACTCTACCTAATTCATTGATTAGCTCTAGTGGTTTTCTGGTGGCATCTTTAGGATTCTCTATGTATAGTATCATGTCATCTGCAAACAGTGACAATTTTACTTCTTCTTTTCTGATTTGGATCCCTTTTATTTCATTTTCTTCTCTGACTGCTGTGGCTACATCTTCCAAAACTACGTTGAATAACAGTGGTGAGAATGGGCAACCTTGTCTTGTTTCTGATCTTAGAGGAAATGTTTTCAGTTTTTCACCATTGAGAATGATGTTGGCTGTTTGTCATATTTGGCCTTTATTATGGTGAGGTAGGTTCCCTCTATACCTACTTTCTGGAGAGTTTTTATCATAAATGGGGTTGAATCTTGTCAAAAGCTTTTTCTTCATCTATTGAGATGATCATATGGTTTTTCTACTTCAATTTGTTAATATGGTGTATCACATTGATTGATTTGCATATATTGAAGAATCCTTGCATTCCTGGGATAAACCCCAGTTGATCATGATGTATGATCCTTTTAATGTGCTGTTGGATTCTGTTTGCTAGTATTTTGTTGAGGATTTTTGCATGTATGTTCATCAGTGATATTGGCTTATAGTTTTCTTTTTTTGTGGCACTTTTCCTGGTTTTGGTATCATGGTGATGGTGGCCTCATAGAATGAGTTTGGGAGTCTTCCTCCCTATGCTATATTTTGGAAGAGTTTGAAAAGGATAGGTGGTAGCTCTTCTCTAAATGTTTGATAGAATTCACCTGTGAAGCCATCTGGTCCTGGGCTTTTGTTTGTTGGAAGATTTTTAATCACAGTTTCAATTTCAGTGCTTGTGATTGGTCTGTTCATATTTTCTATTTCCTTCTGGTTCAGTCTTGGAAGGTTGTGCTTTTCTAAGAATTTGTCCATTTCTTCCAGGTTGTCCATTTTGTTGGCATATAGTTCCTTGTGGTAATCTCTCATGATCCTTTGTATTTCTGCAGTGTCAGTTGTTACCTCTCTTTTTTCATTTCTAATTCTGTTGATTTGAGTCTTCTCCCTTCTTTTCTTGATGAGTCTGGCTGATGGTTTATCAATTTTATTTATCTTCTCAAAGAACCAGCTTTTAGTTTTATTAGTCTTTGCTCTCGTTTCCTTCATTTCTTTTTCATTTATTTCTGATCTAATCTTTATGATTTCTTTCCTTCTGCTAACTTTGGCATTGTTTTGTTCATCTTTCTCTAATTTCTTTAGTTGTAAGGTTACCTTGTTTCTTTGAGATATTTCTTGTTTCCTAAGGTAGGATTGTATTGCTATAAACTTCCCTCTTAGAACGGATTTTGCTGCATCCCATAGGTTTTGGGTCATCGTGATTTCATTGTCAATTTTTTCTAGGTATTTTTTGACCTCCTCTTTGCCTTCTTCAGTGATCTCTTGGTTATTTCATAGTGTATTGTTTAGCCTCATGTGTTTGTATTTTTTACAGTTTTTTTTCCTGTAATTGATATCTAATCTCATAATGTTGTGTTCAGAAAAGATACTTGATATGATTTCAATTTTGTTAAATTTACCAAGACTTGATTTGTGACCCAAGATATGGTCCATCCTGGAGAATGTTCCATGAGCACTTGGGAAGAAAGTTGTTTTGGGGTGGAATGTCCTGTAAATATCAATTAAGTCCAACATGTTTAATGTGTCATTCAAAGCTTGTGTTTCCTTATTTATTTTCATTTTGGTTGATGTGTCCATTGATGAAAGCGGGGTGTGAAAGTCCTGTACTAATTTTGTGTTACTGTTGATTTCCCCTTTTATGGCTGTTAACATTTGCCTTATGTGTTGAGGTGCTCTTATGTTGGGTGCATAAATATTTACAATTGTTATATCTTCTTCTTGGATTGATCCCTTGATCATTATGAAGTTGTCCCTCTTTGTCTCTTGTAATGGTCTTTATTTTAAAGTCTACTTTGTCTTATATGAGAATTGCTACTCCAGCTTTGTTTTGCTTTCCATTTGCATGGAATATCTTTTTCCATCCCCTCAGGGCAGAGGATTAGGCCCGGGAGCCCAACAGGCTTCCAGGTGCCTAAGTGGAAAGGGAAAGCACTGGCCCCATTCCCTTCTGTTCCTTCACACCCCTCCCCCTATCTCCCCCAGGGTCTCCCTGTCACCATTGGATCCCTAACCATGGGTGGGTCCCGCTGGGTGTAGGAACCCCTTCCCTCCCCCAGCCACCCCTCAGGGGTCCTGGTCCGGAGGGCTGGCCTTTACTTTTGCTCCCCCTTCCCTCTGTTCCACTCCCTCAGGACCCCCATGGCTGGAGGGGGCCGAGGTGGGCAGAGGATCAGGCCTGGGATCTCAACAGGTTCCTGGGAGTCCAAGTGGGCAGGGGACACCTGGCCACACTCCCTTTTGATCCTCTGCCCTCCCAATGGACCCTCAATTTCCCCCTTTGGGGGTGGGATCCCTTCACCTCTCCCAGCCAACCCTGAGGGGCACCAGTCCTGTCCCGCCTCCACTTCTCCTCCCCCTTCATTCCCCCGACACCCCATGTCCTACCCAGTCACTGGGGGTTACTCCCGTCCCCTTAGGTGTCAGTGGCCCCCTACCAGTGCCTGGTAGGTGCCCTGGTTGTCATGCAGTGTCTTTTTTTTGTGTGTGTGTGGTACGCGGGCATCTCACTGTTTTGGCCTCTCCCGTGGCCTCTCCCGTTGTAGAGCACAGGCTCTGGATGCGCAGGCTCAGTGGCCATGGCTCACGGGCCCAGCCGCTACGCAGCATGTGGGATCTTCCTGGACCGGGGCACGAACCCATGTCTCCTGCATTGGCAGGCAGACTCTCAACCACTGCGCCACCAGCGAAGCCCCATGCAGTATCTTTTGAAATAACTTTACATTTAGGTTATTTTATCACTGTTTTTTTTAAGTGTTAATTACCTACCAATAACATTTCAGTACACAACTATATCACAAGGACCAATTGGATTTTGGTTAAATTCAAATTGAGATCCTTCTTTTTACATGATCAACATTGCAAAATAGTAGAACTAACTAATCAAAGTCAGCAGGGATTAGTTAGTCATCAGTCATTTTCCAACTAAATATTCCTTAATATGTCTTTATTTAACACTTTCATTCAAACAAAGTACTACAGAGAGAGAATATAATGATTTCTTAAAAGGATTACCATACTAGATTACACATTCGACAGCTATAGATTATTCTTCCTAAAATATAAATATGAATAAAACAGGTTTTATGAAGTACAAAATAAGGAATCTTGCTAATTTCAGTACCAATTGCTTCAGCCTACAAGAACCTGTATTATAAATCCAAATTATAATGTTTAGAATGCCAGCATTCATATATAAATAGGTGAGTGAATTGTTGGAAAGTCACAAAAGATGATGTTTTTCCTTCCCTAGTCATAGAACTATCACATGGTGGCAGAGCCCTTACCTGGGAATTCTCTGGGCTGCAAAGCATGAATGAGGTTATGGGTCAAATACCTGGAGGCCAAGTGGTTTGCTGTAAACATAAAGTTTACTTAAGGCTTCCTAGGATATTTTGTTTCATAATTACCTTTGAATATTTGCTACCAATGACCTAAGTTTCAAGGAAGTACACAGCAGTTTTATCAGCTTCCAAGGACTGTGCTCTGGAGTAGAAGCCTGACTTTTCCATTGTGAAAGAGAAAATACAGGGAATGTTCAATTCAGGTAGAAAGAACAGGAGATCACTTTTAATGAGGTCTTATTAAACTTCTAATGCAACCCAGAATAATACTAAGCAGCATAAAATTGACTTCTATATCCACTGAGTTCGTATGGTGAAGCCTGACCTGTAAGAAACTGGATTCATGTGGATAAAGTAAATCTTAAAAAGATGTAATTTTTTTCATCTTGTTGTGAAGATATAAATTGACAAGTAAATCCTCCCTCCATAGACACATCCTCTTGATGTTCTGCCATGTAGGCCAATTGCTATCCTCATAAAGTAAATTTTTAAATAATATAAATCACCTTGTGAAACTTTGAAACCAGATGGAAAAGCCACAGCTAAAAGGAAAAAAAAAATCATTTTTATCTATACCTGGGGTCCAACAACAACTTACGTCCTCCTTAGCTCCCACACTGGTCCAAACCACCAGCATCTCCTTCCTGGAATCCCGCAGTTACCTCCTCACTGGTTTTCATGTCTCTCCTCTCCTCTATCTTTAGTCATTCTCCATACAAGTCTAATCATGTCATATTTCTACCGTGTTGAAAAATTTCCAGGGGCTTCCCCTCACACTTAGAATAAAGTCCAAATTTCTTGCTGTAACCTACAAGCCCTTACATCAAAGATTCTGGGCCTTGGAACTATAGATATTTTGAACAAGGTAATTCTTAGCCATGAGGAGCTGTCCTGTGCAATTTGGGATGCTTAGTAGTACCCCTGGCTTCCACGCACTAGATGCCAGTAGTGTCCCTTTCACAGCTGTGACAACCAGAAATGTCACCAGGCATTGCCAAATTGGGGGCATTGCCCCCACCGGGCATTGCCAACTTGGGGGCAAAGTCTCCCCCTCCAGGAATCACTGCTCTGTGTGATGTGGACCCTCATTGCGCCTCTGTCCTCATCTCCTCTGGCTCACTCGACTTCAATCACAGCAGCCTCTTCCATGTCCCTCACACAGACCAAGAGCCTATTTGACTCCGGCCCTTTTCTGCACTTCCTGTTCTCTGCATGGAATGCTCTTTGTGTTCTATGTCCCTGCTTAAATGTTCTCTCTCTTTCCCTAAAACAGCTCTGCCTGCCACCCTCTACCCCTTAGCATACTTTTCCGCATAGCACTTATCTGCTCCTTAGCTTAGTAATCTATCTCACTGTTTACTTGATTTTTGTCTATCTCCCTGACTTGACAAAATTCCACAATGCCAGAGACTTGAACTGTTTTGTTTAACACTGTCTCCCTAATTTCTAAAACAGCACCTGTCTATATTTTCCATAGGTGCTCAGTAAATATATACTGACTAAATGGATGAATAAGTGTGAATTCTGGTAGTAGTCCTCTTTAGAATACTGTAAACAATTTGTGGTTGCTGTTTCTCTCATTTTGATAATAGCTTCATATAATATCCTAAATTGAAGAGGATTTTAGAAGTCTTCAGGTAACATAGTCATTTTACAAGTAAGAAATTTGAGGCCTGGAGAGGTTACTTTGTCAACAATGATTAGACTTAGTTTATCTCAATTGATCTTTAAAAATCAAAATGATGAAAACCAAAATTTTTCAGGGCTTCTCTTATAATCTTCCTTTTGGGTATTTTACTCCCATTAATGGACACTTCACTTACAAACTAAACTTTTAGAAAATCTGAACTGAATGTGGATATAGGCGTTGAGTATAAGATCATTATTTAAGAAGGCTATTAGTTGCCATCTTATTAAGTAAAGACGATTTGTCTTAGATATTTAGATAGGAAAATCACTCAGTAACATATCAGATCATAAAAGGAATCAATGAAAGAATATCAATGGCCTATAGTTCATAGAAATTGCATTAATTTATGGTTATAAACTAAGATAATTTGGAATATATAAAGCATAGAATTAGATACTTGGCATAAGCACTATTTGAATGGATTCATTTTATAGACTTTATAGACTGATTTGCATCAAAGTTGTAGGACTATATGGGGAATAAACATTACTGAAACAAACATACACTCTAATTTATGATAATTTTTAACATGAGTAGTGAGATTCATTCCTAGCAATTCAACTCAATTTACATTTATTAAAATGAGCATCTAAAACGTACACTATTTTGGAGGGTTCAGGAAGATTAAAAAGGTAAGAATGGCAAAGCGCCTGACCTAAAAAACCTTATAATATAATATAGTACAAGAGATGAAGTAAGTACATGGAAACCACAACACAAACAGAATCTGATAAATGCTGGATCTGAGACATAATAATGATGATAATTGACTACTATCTGTTGAGTCCTTATTATGGACCAAGTAGTAGACTAAATGATAGTAATTTAGACTTTCTCAAGCAAAGAAAATAGTAAAGGATTTGAACACTGATACACAAAAACCTGTGTACTTAACTACTATTCTGCACTCCTTTAAGAAAAAGATTAATTCTGACTAGGCTGATCCTTATCTGGGAAATTAGATGATGATAATTGCATATCTACTACTAACAGCTTTCCCTCCTACAAATGATCAGCCTATAACCATAATACCTAAAATAAAAAATAAAAAACAAAAAAACACACAAGTTTTTGGAGGTGATTATTCCCAAATCAAAATTCTGCATGATTCCCTTGTCATAAGCATTTTATCCTTAGCACAATATTATTAATCTTTAAGTCATGGTCAAGTCTGTGATTGCCCTGTAGATTTATTTTGGATAGGATATTAGGATTAGAAAAGTTTCACTTATTACTTATCCTTATAATTATATTTTTTAAAACTATCCTATTACTTCTTTCCCATAAAAGAAACAAAAGTAAAATGGATGAATACATTCATCATTTCCCCTAAATTTTCAATTCCAATAAATTTTTTCTGGGTAGTTGTTTCTAATAGATATTTAGAGGAGCACACAGCCAGTCTTGGGAGATCTGCAAAGGTATTGCAGAGCAAGTAATATCTAAAATTAAGAGATGAATCAAAGGTAGCAAAAAGAATGTTAGGAAAAGGCATTTCAGGCATAAGGGAAGCATGTTCAAAGGCAAGAAATGAGAGACCAGAAAGTGCCTCATAGGTTAATATTAGAAGAACTCTGAGTTCTGTGGTTTGTCTGGAGCATGGGTATGACGGTACATATGGTGCCATATTTCAAAGAGATTAGAAATCCTCTCATCCAACACATTCCAGATTGGTAAGTGTCAGGTAATCTTTTTTAAGTTGGCAAGGCAAGGAATTATACCAAAATCTCATACATTCATTTCTTAATCATATCATTGTATTATAAAACATATAATGCCCAATTAATTCACCAGTCATTTGAGATAAGAAGTCATTCTCTTTGGGTATAAGTGCACAAGTTGAAATTCTGAGAAGTCTTTTATAAACCATACTCATACTACACTGTTTGTAATTCCCAGTTTTAGCTTCTTTACATTGGAGTGAAAACTTAAAGATATTTGTGACAAAATCTGAATACAGAATCCTTCTAGACTTTTACAAATTTTCCCCAGGCTTTCACAGTTGTCTCACCACATTTGACAGCCATTTAGAAAAGAAAACTCATTACAAGTTAGTCTTTCAAAACATCTGACAGTTTTTTTTTCTTTTCCACGTTTCATCAATTCGTATAATATTTAATTAAATTAGATGTGTATGATAATAGGTATAACTAGCATAAACATGCATGGGAATAAACACAACTGATTTCTTTTAGGCATACATTTTAGCTGGTGGGAACGAAAGTACATAGTATTATAGAGTATAACCTTTTAGCTGTGAGTATTCTGGGTTACAGGGCTGAGACAAATGTTTTACAGAAGGAATAGAGAGCTTGAGTGAATCAAGCTTGTCCAGCTGAAGGCTTCATTTAAGAGAGCATCTGTTTAGTTCAGTGTGGCAGATCAGCCAGACAGGAGGATGCAACACCAAGGAAAATGGAGGTTGGAGAGAAGAGCCAGTTGGGCCTCGCTCACAGGGCTTGTGAGCAAGTCTCTAGAACTAAGGAGCTTATTAGGAAAGGCAGTAGGAGCAGTGCTTCAGAACATGCACTCAGGAGGTAGTCTGCCTGAGTGTGAATGCTATCTCTTTATTCATTAGCCATGTGACTTTGGGCAAGTTCCTTACACTATACAACTCTTAATAGTCAATCAGTCCCCATAACTTAAAAAAAAAGTCCTTATTCCTGGAATGTTGTTAGGATTAGAAGAGCTAATATTGTAATTACGTGCTCAAAAGAGGCACTCAATTAACATCAACTTTATTATTATTATTATTATTATAATTTTTTGCGGTATGCGGGCCTCTCACTGTTGTGGCCTCTCCCGTTGCAGAGCACAGGCTCCAGATGCGCAGGCTCAGCAGCCATGGCTCACGGGCCCAGCCGCTCAGCGGCATGTGGGATCCTCCTGGACCAGGGCACAAACCCACGTCCCCTGCATCGGCAGGCAGACTCTCAACCACTGTGCCACCAGGGAAGCCCTCATCAACTTTATTATATGCCAAAGCGTAGACCAATAAGTTTCTAGATATACCGTCCCAGGGTATAGTCATGACTTAATATGTGCAAAGTACTTTGAATAGGGCCTGGCATGTAATAATATTGTTGTATTAATTTGTTGTTATGAGCCATTTAAAAGTTTTAAATGAAGGAGTGATCAGGTTTGCACTTTAGAAGGAACCATGCCAACAGTGAGAGGGAGAGATTGGGGAGTGAGGTGGGGGTCAAATCAGGAGAGAATGCTTGGTAGGTGATAGGTGCTGAGCTAAGACACTCCCAGGGCAGACAGGTAAGAGGACAAGTAGGAGTCAGGACTTACTCATGTGACAGAACTGGGAGTGCTGGCTGCCTGATTGGATGCAGCTTAGGAGCGAGAGGGAGGAACTGAAGACATTTATCACAGATGCTTTTTTCCATGCAGCTGCACTCAAATACTACATCTCTTTTGGTTTATGGGTAAACTCAGGAAAGTAGTAAGAAAGTCAAAGCAGGTATTTCTAAGAAATTCACAAAATCAGCTACAAAAGGAGCAAAAGCCTTATTTTTATCAACAGTCTCTCTGCATCCAGCAACCTCAGTGACCAGAATTAACTGACCCCTTTCTTATTAAGCCATCAAACTTCTCTCTCCCCTCCAAAATTATTTATACTTTAGTATCACTAAACCATGCAGGCAGTCTTTGAAGATCTAGACATGAGAAGTCTTGTGGAATAATTCTTTGAACATCTTTCTTTTAATATGAACTTGCTGGATAACTGATTTAACGTTCATTCTGAGAAAACTCTGTACAACAAAGTCAAGTAGTAAAATCATTATGCTCCCTCTATTGAAATGTGGAAGCTTTTCAGGATGTTTCAGATTTTTCGGTGTATAATCTTCCCTAGAATTAGGCAAATATTTATCCTTGAAGTGTAATTAAGTTTTCTAAAAACCACACAGAGGGAGAAACATACCCTAACCTTAAAGAACTGCCAACATGCTCTCTTTACTACGTAAAAGACAAAAACTAATATTTGGCTAAATAGGTAACCATGTAACTACAGAAGCCCTGTTTTCAAATTTTAATGCTTAGAAGGCTTTTCATATGTATTTGGATTCCTTTGTGTTTTAGAGAGTTTAGATAATAGGGTAACAGTTTACACAATAAATCTGGGTTTATGGAGTAGTAAAATAACTGGATTCACAAGTGAAATTTAAGTTCTCAGTTCACTTAATTTAATAAACATTTATTGAGTACTTTGTAGGTGCCATACACTGGGACATAAAAATGAACAAAGACAGATACAGTCTATTTTTTCAAGGAACTTCAAATTTAGTGGGAAAGATGGACGTTAATCAAGTAATCATTTAAAATGTAATATCATGTGCGACTGACAAGGGATTAAGTTCCAAAATATACAAACAGCTGATATAGCTCAATATGAAAAAAACAACCCAATCAAAAAATGGGCAGAAGACATAAATAGACATTTCTCCAAAGGCATATAGACGGCCAACAGACACATGAAGAGATGCTCAACATCGCTAATTAACAGAGAAATGCAAATCAAAACCACAATGAGGTATGACCTCACACCAGTCAGAAAGGCCATCATCAAAAAGTCTACAAATAATAAATGCTGGAGAGGGTGGGGAGAAAAGGGAACCCTCCAACAGTATTTGTGGGAATGTAAATTGGTGCAGTCACTATGAAGAACAGTATGGAGGTTCCTTAAAAAAAACTAAAAATAGAGTTACCATATGATCCAGCAATCTCACTCATGGGCATATATCTGGAGAAAACTCTAATTCAAAAAGATACATACACCCCAATGTTCATAGCAGCACTATTTACAATAGCCAAGACATGGAAGCAACCTAAATCGACAGATGAATGGATAAAGAAGATATGGTGTGTGTGTGTGTGTGTGTGTGTGTGTGTGCATGTCGATATATAATGGAATATTACTCAGACATCAAAAAGAATGAAGTAATGGCATTTGCAGAAACATGGATGGACCTAGAGATTATCATACTAAGTGAAGTAAGTCAGATAGAGAAAGACAAATATCATATCACTTATACGTGGAATCTAAAAAAATGATACAAATGAACTTATTTACAAAACAGAAATAGACTCAAAGACATAGAAAACAAACTTATAGTTATCAAAGGTGATGAAGGTGGGGATACAGATACACACTACTATATATAAAACAGATAAACAAGGATCTACTGTATAGCACAGGGAACTATATTCAGTAGCTTGTAATAACTTATGATGGAAAAGAATCTGAAAAAGAATATATATATATATGTATATAACTCAATTACTATGCTGTACTCATAAAACTAATACAACATTGTAAATCAACTATATTTCAATTTAAAAAGATGTAATATCATAGCTATGCTAAGAACTGTAAAAGAAAGGAACTTGAAGCCACAAATACTTATAATAGAGGAATCCGACCTAGTCTGGGAGAATGAAGGGAGGTGTGAAGAGAAAGTTATCTTCAGGCAGATTGAGAGCATATGCAGAAGTCCCATGTCCAAGGAAATCCAGGACATGTGGGAGACTGAAAGAAGGCCAGAGTAGCAGGAAGGCAAAAGGAGTGGGAAAGGAGAATAAAATGATGAAAGAGTGATGAGCAGGGACCAAACTGTGCTGCACTCTGCTGGGAGAATTAAGAATTATTGTCCAATGATTTTCTTTATTCAGTTGATTAGGTGCCTAAATAAATAGTTTAGTTAAGGTAGATGAAATAACTGCATATTTAATCACAAGAAAATGAGTTCATGTTTCATAGAAATGCAGTTTTTAATGGCCCTAAAAGAAGTACCTGAGCAGAGAGGACTGTGCAGCAGGACAGGGTGTAATGAGGTTACAGGACTTTCACCTAAAGGTACTGGAGAAAATTTCTAACCCACTGACACCCAGAGAATAGTGCCATGAAATTACTCTACTTCTACTGCCCAGGAAACACGAGGCTAGGCTCTGTTAAGGTAAAATCCTGAAGAAGGAAACATTCACCTCTATAGCCTTTTGTTGGTGAACATTCTTCTCTTTGAGAAACCAGTCTCTGGTCTAACATGAACTATCCCCACCTCCAGCCCTCTTGAGTGCCTCTCCGTCCTGACGCAGTCCTCCAAAAACAAACTCTCACTCCATTCATCTAGCATTCCATCCCTCTCCATCTTCCACCTGCAGATGCCCAGGGCTTATTAACTCCATCTACCATTCCCACTATTCAATCAACTATATCTGTATTTTCCAAGGAAAGGGAAGGGTGGGTTCTTACTCTCATGAGTTTGGAGAAGAAGCCTTACCTTCAAGAAAAGTAGCAGTGCTAAAAAAAAGAGTGATACAAGAGCTTCCCTGGTGGCGCAGTGGTTGAGAGTTCACCTGCAGATGCTGGGGACACGGGTTCGTGCCCCAGTCTGGGAAGATCCCACATTCCACGGAGAGGCTGGGCCCGTGAGCCATGGCCGCTGAGCCTGCGCGTCCGGAGCCTGTGCTCCTCAACGGGAGAAGCCACAACAGTGAGAGGCCCGCGTACCACAAAAAAAAAAAAAAAAAAAAAAAAAAGAGTGATACATTAAATCAATCAGAGTGCCAAGGAAGAAAATACTAGTGTGGGCCAAAGCTAAGAGAACTTTTAAGTATGGAAACTTGAGTTAAGCCTTAGGCTTAGAGAAGGAGACTGAACACTGGGGGTCATTCTAGAGTAAGTAACCCAGGCATGAAAACACAGAATAAAGGAAATATCAGGCTTGGGATAAAGCATGAAATACTAGGGAAAATTTAAAAACTATCATGACTGCAACAGAGCATTTACAGGGAGAGTAGTGATAACAATAAAATAAGGAGAGCAAAATCTTAAAGAGCCCCAAACACTACAGTGAGGAGTTTGGTCTTTTCCCCTGTTGGTATCTGAGATCCACAGGGAGTAACGTGATGAGAGCTGTATTTTAATAAACTACAACAACGAACCTTGTAGTGTTTATCCATGCATTCAACACATATTTATTCAAATCCTATAATGCCACCAAACACAGTGCTAGGAGCTAGGAGGATACACAATAAACCAGTAAGGAGGATATTCATTAACGTAAGTGTTGAAAAGTCTGATGTAGTGATAGAAAGGAGGTATCCAAGAGACTGTGAAATTTTTATCATAGATTAAATCATAGAGTCAAAAGAGGGGAATTAAAGGTGACTCCACTGTTGGAACTCTGAAATGATGAAACTATTGTATCAAGCAGAAAACTGGGTCATATTTGAGAGAAAAGTGATTAATCTCATCTATAAAAGTTGAGTTTCAGGTGATGAGTGATTTCATCAAATGGGGAGGTCCCACTGACAAATATAGGACCTGATAATCTTCCCTTTGCACTCATTATTTTTGGTTGACAATGCATAATGCCTTTACATCAATATTCTGCCTGCATGTTCATGTTAATGAGGTTTAATAGAGAAGGTACCTAATGGGAGGATTGCAGAATGTGTGAAAATCAAAGATATTTAGGAAAGAACATTTTAATTTACTCTTAAATATATGTGAAGTATGTTTATGTGTTTATGACTATATAATCACATATATGCATATATGTAAATAAATGTGTCTGCATACACACACACAAAATATATATATTCATGTCTGTACACGTTTCTTTCAACAGATATGTAGATGGTGGAGCTTTTCAGAATCCAGCAGTGGAAGAGACCCAAACATTTATTCAAGACTCCATCCAAATTCCATCAATAATTCCACATATACTTTTAAAAGGTATTTTTACATACTTTTTTATTATTTAAGACAAGTCATAAATATGGGTTTTTATGAGCAGCTAGAAATTAAAATTATAATATATACAAAGCCACAAAAGAGGAAATGACTCAACTAAGAACTGCAGGCTTTCTAACCACCATTTACCTAAACTATCTTGCATAGCAAGATAAATCTAACAGACAGAAGTTATAAAAATGAATTCAAATTCAGCCTTAAAAGTAAAATTAAAAATACATTACAAAATGTAAATCAGACAGCATTATTTTATGCTAAAATTGCCTTTCCCTCCAAGGATTTTTAAGCACGCAAAACCCTGATTTTAGCAGTCATGCTCTAATTTCAATTGTGTGAGAATTATTCTATCTTCATGAACACAAAAACAGAAGAATAAAGAATAAATGACCTGTCCCTGATTTAAGCAGTACATCAGAAACTGAACAAATAAAGTGATTCATATTTGTAAATACTAAGTACTTCTAATAAACCAAACTGGCTAAAAGACAGTGAAAGGGCAGTTTTGAAAAATCCTCTGGGGGTCAGGTATCAAATGGATGCCATGAAACAGAACTGCATATGTTTTTACTTACCTATCTTGACAGCAATATCCCTATTTTCTGTTCTGGCAGTACAAACAAAATATTTTATCTAGCTTCAGCCACATTTATCAAGGAATAAAGAGGCAAATATTACTGCTATCTACTTTAACCTGTCTAATTCTTCAAGTTCTATTCAGGACTTCCTGAAAAATTCATGTACTTATTTTCAGGCACTTGATGGAATAGTAAATATGTATCAAAATAATTTCCTCTTCTGAAATCACAGTAAATGCACTTAGAAATTTCTTCTCCTGGAAGGTAGAAAAAGTTCCTAGAAGAAGGTGGCTTTCTATAGCACATACAATGTTACAAATTACAAATATTGGTTAGGCAACCACATTCTAAAATGGTAGGTCTAGCCTTTCTTGAAACCCAGTTAAAATGTAAAAGAAGAAACAAATATACAAACAAACCAAAGACAGAAACTCTCAAGCACATGGAAAATGAAAGAGGGCTGAATCATTTATTCCTCTCCTCTTTTTTAAAAATATGCAAGTTGGCTGCACCTAACAGATTTTAACATGTGTGAATCTTTTGACCCAGCAAATCTGAAATTCTATCTAGCAGAAGGAATTGCAAAACTGCATAAGGACATACATATGAACATGGTCACTGAGACATAATTTGTAATAGCAAAAAAAAAAAATGACAGACAATGTAAGTGTTGAACAATAAATAAATGGCTTAAAAATTATAATACATTTAAACTGTGGAATACTGGGCATGGATTACAAATAATGAGTTAGATTTGTGATGCTATAGATAAAGTTCATGATGGATCTCAAATTGGAAACGTGGAGTTACAGAAAACCCACGTTGTAGATTAAAAAACCCCAAAATACACCCAGGTACATACCTATGGGTTTTTATGAGAATTAAAAATTATAGAAGGAAACACATTTAAATGTTAAGATTGTTCATCTTGTGGGAGTAGGATAACGGGACATTATTTTAGGAAGAAAACCTCTTACATTTCTTTTATACAATTCAGTATTTTGAATTTTTTTGAAATGTCATGTACGAACAAGGAAGCAAAAAAATATGTTGACTAAATGCCAGAGACTGTCTGGGAAGTAGTTACTATTTGCTCCTAGATGATAATCAAGGTCTACCACCATCTGAAAATTGAGGTAAACACCTTGCCTACTGCCCTGGTACCCTGAAACATCAAAGCTGGGGCCCCTCCCAACCCACGCTATGAGTCTATTATTTTGCATCCATTTACTGACTACAATTCCCAGCACATGGCAATGGCAGGGAGAACAAACATGGATAGAGAGGGAATGGACAGGGTCATAGGACATTCTGGAAGGCTGAGATCCTCTCCTGATAAAGACATGCAAGTGAGGGGAGTCAAGAACTCTGGGAGCAGTAACGTCTGGAAGTTGTAGTTTTACACGTTCTGTCACCAAAGACAATCTCAAGTCTGACTTAGGATGGCTAGGATATGTCTAGTCTTCCTCATAGTCAGATAAGAAGGAAACAGGAGCAGATGTCTTACTTCTGCCTAGGAAGGTCCTGGTAGATGAATAACCACTGGGTAGTGGACAACAGGTGAGAGGCTATACCCAGAGACACAAAGGAGCACAACACATAGTGAAGAGAGAAGGCAATGTAAAGAGAGTGGCAGAGATTAGAGCAATACAGCCACAAACCCAGGGATGCTGATGACCAGCAGAAGCTGGAGGTGGCAAAGGACAGAATGTCTCCTAGAGCCTCTGGAGAGGGCACAGTGCTGTAAACACCTTGATTTCAGGCTTCTGGCTCCAGAATTGTGAGAGATGACATTTCTGTTGTTTTAAGCCACCAAGTTTGTGGTAATTTATTTGTTCTGGCAACCCTAGGGAATGAATCCGACATTTTTTTCTTTTCATGCCCTTCCTTTCATTCGAAGGTTATGAGTAATGATCATCACCCTCACCAAGTACTATTTGTATGTCAGAAATAGTGATAAATTTTTTTACAGTCTTTTTATTATTTAACTTCCTAACAACCCTGTGAGGATGACATTATTATTAACTCATCATAGAGGAAGAAACTGACAACTGGAATTCAGACCCAAGTCAGTCTGATTTCAGTCTATCATCCTCCACTAAAAATACTAAAGAATAAGGGAGAGTATAAAGTAAATGAATACTTCCTTACCTGCACATGCATTAATAAAGTCTCTGGAAGAAGGGGGGAGAAGGGGGAGATGGAAGGCAAGGTGAGAGGGTATCGTCTATTCTATTACATTATTAAAAATTTCTGAATCCTGTTAATGTACTGTATGGATATATTAAAAAATAT
This sequence comes from Hyperoodon ampullatus, assembly GCF_949752795.1. NCBI lineage: Eukaryota > Metazoa > Chordata > Mammalia > Artiodactyla > Ziphiidae > Hyperoodon > Hyperoodon ampullatus. The sequence goes on from NC_136922.1 coordinate 70,599,621, forward strand.
CCAAAGAAAATAGCAGTTGCCTAGTGAAAAAAAGTTAAATCCCCAAACGAATAACAAGAAATTAATAAAAATATAAATTTATGAGCAAAAGAAACAATTTTCAGAATAGAACTAAAATCATACTGGACTTAGAATACAAGGAAACAGGTCCAGAAAGTATTAGGTGACTAGCGGAGTTCTGCTAACTTTTTGTAGTTATTTAAACAAAGTCAACTCTTTCCTACAATATGTGCTAATTCCCTGCCTTCTGCTCCACTCAGAAGTATCCACTGACAATACGCCAAGAGTGGCCAACAGTGACTAAACATCCCAGTGTTCAATGCACAGGTCTCTCCCTCAGGCATCTCTCTGCTGTCCTTTTGCTGTAATTCTTAAAAGTTTACAAACGTACCCTAAGAGAGTGTAGAAATTAAGGGTCTCAAAACATAGATTATGAAATTATTATCAAGGGAGTTATAAATCTGTATTCTTTGGATGTTAATTAAGAAAACTGAAATTTTCTGTCCTAAGTGATTTTCATCTAGACTTAGAATTAGGAGAAGGGAATATTTCTGATCTCTAATAGCTATTCCTGAACCTACAATTCTAAAATTTTAGTGCCTTTCACTGTAATCCTGCTATCTGAAATGCGTAAGCTACAAAAATGCCAACAAATTGGATTCTTATTGTTATATTCCTCTTCCCAGGATTCTTCCTTACTAAGCACTTCTTTTTTCATTAGAAAAGAATTTCTCTAATAATTTTCAAAAGAACAAGAAAATAAATTTTTATCAAAATAGTGACTCAGTTTTTCATTATTATCAATTAGCATTCTATCAAATCTTTACAACTACTCAATATGCCACCAATCATAGCCGGTGCTTCATCTTTTCCAGAGACACATGCAAACCCCAAAAGATAATTGAGTAGATTAGAGTGAACACCAATAAAATCTAGGTCAAACTTAATAACCTTCAAACAGCAGCAACCACGATGCATACTAAATGCACCAACCATGAACAAGATGTTTTGATGGGGCTTCCCTGGTGGCGCAGTGGTTGAGAGTCTGCCTGCTGATGCAGGGGACACAGGTTTGTGCCCCGGTCTGGGAAGATCCCACATGCCGCGGAGTGGCTGAGCCATGGCCGCTGAGCCTGCGCGTCCGGAGCCTGTGCTCCGCAACGGGAGAGGCCACAGAAGTGAGAGGCCCACGTACCGCAAAAAAAAAAAAAAAAAAAAAAGATGTTTTGATGAAGCCAAAACCAATTCAGGGACTTCCGAGAATGATGTATTTCCATATGGTGACTTTTGTACGACTTTCTTTTTTCAGTATATTTACTTGCAAATGTAACCCTTATTTCACTATTTTCAATACAGTATTTTAAATGACAAACTGATTACTGATCATTAATCTTTGATTGACTTGCCCTATTATGACTCACTGAAATGAAACATTAGATACAGAAACTGGCTGGGGTGGAAAATTGTGGCTAAGGTACAGTCAACAAACCTAAGCCTTCAAATAACCAGGATTTTAATATTAGGAATCACAAACGGAACTGAGAAAGGGCAGAATCAGCAAATAAATTGAGCCTATACTACCCAGGGCTTTCTCATAGCGGCCGCCAGTTGTTTTCAGAATCATTTGCATCTAATTCTATGGAGCAGTGAGGGTGTGTTTTCAGCACCCTCAGGATGGCAAGGACTTCTATGAAGTGTTTATCTCATGGCTGTTCCTCCCGTGAATTCTCGGGAGGACCCTGAACCAAAGGTGCTCTTACAAAAACGGTTTTACCATGTATACATTTTTTTCCCCACAAATTCACTGATTCCCTGAAAAAAAATATTCTACAAGTACTTACTATGGACTAAGGTATTAGTGAAGATAAACAATTAGGTGCCTGTCTTGCAGAGCGGGTCCCCCAGTTAGGGACACTGTGGGATGTGCTAAGTGGTGGCGATGTGTGAAGCCAGGGGCCTGCAGGGGACAGGGTAGCTGATTTGTTCTGGAGAGTTCAGAAATTTTCACAGATGTCTTAGACAGAAAGGCCATTCAAAAGCTATTCTTTTAAAGGTTTTAGAAGTAATAATGGCTTTTTGCTTTCAGATTAGGTATCCCATAATTTACCCTGTATTATTGAGGTGACTGCCAGCTATCAGGTAAATTTGAAAGTCGGAATGCTAGGAATTGATCCTATGAGTTCCTACATTTTTGAAATAGTATTTTCATATTTAATATGCTTTTCTAAGCTTCTAGCTCTCATTATACTTGTAGGTTTTAAAAAAGAAATGATCACTATGGGGTATGTCCCATTAGTTATCATAGTTCTTACCCATGCCACACCTCTTCCCCAGTAACCAGTCTGAGTTTTTGTTAGAAAAAGTATTTTTACATAATTATAGACTTGCAGTTAGAAAAACAATAGAGAGAGTACCCATATACCTTTCACCCAGATTTCCCTAATGTTAATATCTTACATAAACATAGCACAATTATCAAAATAATTGTATCAAAATAAGAAATCAACATTGGTTTAATACTATTAACTACAAACTTTATTCAGATTTCAACAGTTCTTCCACTGATGTCTGTTTTCTCCTCTGACATCTTGACGTTTTAAAAACTAATTTAGTGAATGACCAGTTATTTGAGAAACAAAAAGGAATAGGAATTAGAATTGTCAGCTTCTTAAATGAGACATACATGATTAAGAGTATTTTTTGTTTTATGTTTGAAATATAATTGTTCAATGGGATAAGCTTTGTTCAATGTTATTTTATTTGTTACTTATTATATAACCTTGGCTGAACTCTGACATAATAAATAGATGCAGAAAAATATTTTTTTCACATTCTCTACTCTCCCCTGTTATTTAGAACTAAAGGTAGTTCGTTAAACTGGGGATGGAAGGCTAAGTCCTGTCTGGTAAGGTTTCACAAGAGTGTAACATCTAGAAGTGCCCCTCCTAGTAGGAGAGGGGTAGCTGCAGACAACCACATTGAGATCCACATCTGCTAAAAACACGAGCTCCTCCTGTCTAACATCAAAGCGAGGTGATTTGCTACCAGCACCTATGCACATCCCTCTTCTTCTAACTGTGCATTAGCTCTTATCCAATTAGCCAATAGAGGCCAATGCGCTTTGCTTCAAATTACTATCCCTTTGAGGAATTTCAATGTAAAGGGCACGTAAGAATTCTAGAAAACCAGGCCAGGGAGAGAACGGCCTGGGATGACACCCCCTGCTTGTTTCTTCTTCTGTTCTCCTTTTCAGACTGGCAGCACTGGCTGGGATCACATTATATTTTCATGTATTCCATAATGTGAAAGCTTGAATCTTGGAATACCAAATGAGCTTAAATACCCATGGCGTACCACCAGGAACATTATTTTGACACATATGAAAACTGGAAGTATAAATTGCTCTGGCACGAGGAGGACACTCCATCTCTCCTAGAAGTTAACAGTAGATGACTTCAGTATGACTGGTCGGGGAGTCACTTTTTAGTAATTCTCCAGAATCCTTGGCATTAGTCAGAAATTATCTTTTCTTGTAGTGTCATTTCTAAAGCACCTGCAGCTCTACTGAAACTTGGAGCCCTATTATAGATTGGGTTCATTAGGTAGAAAAAAATATTAACAGCTACAGTATTTCTTTTGGTTAAATAAGAATAAAGTTCAGTCCATTAGTATTTTCCACCACTCCTATACAACACTCACAGTGCCCAGATGCTATGAAAATAGTAATTCCACTCTGCTCTGGAAATAGAAGCATTTATAAAATTGTGGAAATAATTGTTACTTACTTAAGAGGTTGTTAGGAGGCCTAGCACTCAGGAAAGAAGGTATGTGCTCATATTAATGAACTGTACAAAAGTATGCAAACTTCAGGCTTAAATGCAGTTCTACTTCTTCCATGGATAGTTGCATATAAAAATCCTAAAATGTTTGTCAGTTGTCTATTGTCTATTTGGTCCAAAGGACCCTGGTAGTAAAAACAGATGCCAAAGTTATAAATTACATTTAAATAAACACAGTAGAAACATATATACAAGATATAAAACCCTCAATCAACTTGGAGCTTGCTATAATTTATCATATTTTCGAAGGTTATTTTAATATAATTTACGTGAACCATCTAAATCTGTTTGACATATTCATATCCCTAGAAGAAGACTTTAAAAATTAAATGGCTTGGGATTTCCCTGGTGGCACAGCAGTTAAGAATCTGCCTGCCAATGCAGGGGACACAGGTTTGAGCCCTGGTCCAGGAAAGTCCCACATGCCACAGAGCAACTAAGCCCACGTGCCACAACTACCCTGCGCTCTAGAGCCCGCAAGACACAACTACTGAAGCCCAAGAACCTATAGCCCGTGCTCTGTGACAAGAAGCCACTGAAATGAGAAGCCCACACACCACAATGAAGAATAGCCCCCACTCGCTGCAACTAGAGAAAGGCTGTGCGCAGCAATGAAGACCCAACACATCCAAAAATAAATAAATTTATTTAAAAAAAAATTAAATGACTCAAAACCTGTAATAAATGTTTGAAGCTTTAAAATGTCATTTTTCTCCTCTTCACTTACTCTGTTGTTTGGGTTAGGCTGAGGGGACCACAGAAATTAGAAAGACTCTGGTCTAAAACTGTGTCCTGTTTTATATTCTTCAAGCAGGATTTAGAATTATGAAAAATTCTACCACCCATTGTGAGAATACAAGGTGGCCCTGGTGCTTCAGGTGTATAATATGAGCAAGCCATGTGATTTCTTGCTAAATTCTAGATGTAATGATTTTCTTATCAGTTTGACAGTCAAGACTTTCATTTAATGTGTAACAGGGTAGAAGTTGTAAACTGGTGGAATTGGACTGATTTTCTGATTTGCCCCATTGCATGGCACAGTCAACAGATTAATTGTGTCAGAGTTTCAGCATTCCAAATCTTCACCTGGGAAGAGGCAAGCCTGGGGCAGTTGCTATGGTGACCATATCCATGGCTAGGCCCCCAGGCATAAACACACAGCCCCACCAGTAACCATGTCTTGAATTTTAGTTCTTTGACTATAGTAAGGACAAAGAATACATAAATGATGAATCATTTATTGATCATGAATCAACTTTACCTGATGAAGAAATAATGAATACAACTATTATTCTGGATTTTATTCTCAAGAATAAGTAATTCTTGTACTAATGGAGAAAATTTTGATTGCCTGACCATAAATACAAGAAAAAGATAAATTCTTGTTATAAAGTACCAATCTGAGAATTAATTAAAAGAAAGCATTTGATAGGGTCACTTACCAGCAAATTACCTTTCTATATAAAATCAAAGTACATGTGCATTTGGTGTCATTAATGCCATGAAAAAAGAAAAACAAATAGAAGATAGACTTTCAAAAGAAAAAGAATATAGAAAATGAACTCATAAAAAATGAATTCTTGAATACAGATATTACCTGAAAGTAGGCTTTACTATCAAAAGATTCTACCTTTTGATTACTAGTGTAACCAAGCAGGACCATATGGGGCCTTCCTGGGACAGATCCCTCCCCCATATCCTCTGTATACCTAGATAGCAGTATCAGATGCACATTTCCCAAGTTGATTTACAGAGGCTAAAACCCCCACCAAATGGAAGAATTAACTACTTGATGACTGTGAGCACATAGCCCCCAGGTCTACTAGAGCCTTAGGATTGATAATGTTAACCCCTGTGACACCGCCCTGTTACCTCACCATGAACCAATCAGAGTATTGTGCATAAGCTGATCACACACCTGGGGATTCCCCTCCCTCATCTGGCCTTTAAAAATGCTTTCCTGGCTCACTGCCTCTTGCAAGAACACCAGAATCACCACTAACTCCTGAACAATCATTAACAGGAAGACACTGGAACTCACCAAAAAAGATACCCCATATCCAAAGACAAAGGAGAAGCCACAATGAGACGGCAGGAGGGGCTCAATCACAATAAAATAAAATCCCGTAACTGCTAGGTGGGTGACTCACAGACTGGAGAACACTTATACCACAGAAGGCCACCCACTGGAGTGAAGGTTCTGAGCCCCACGTCAGGCTTCCCAACCTGGGCGGCCGGCAACGGGAGGAGGAATTCCTAGAGAATCAGACTTTGAAGGCTAGTGGAATTTCATTGCAGGACTTTGACAGGACTGGGAGAAACAGACTCCAGTCCTGGAGAGCACACACAAAGTAGTGTGCGCCTCGGGACCCACGGGAAGGAGCAGTGACCAGATAGGAGACTGAACCAGAAATACCTGCTAGGGTTGCAGGTCTCCTATAGAGGCAGGTGGTGGCTGTGGCTCATCACAGGGACAAGGACACTGGCAGCAGAAGTTCTGGGAAGTACTCCTTGGTGTGAGCCCTCCCAGAGTCCTCCATTAGGCCCAACAAAGACCTGGGTAGGCTCCAGTGCTGGGTCGCCTCAGGCCAAACAACCAACAGGGAGGGAATCCAGCTCCACCCATCAGAAGAGAAGAGGATTAAAGCAATACTGAGCTCTGCCCAACAGAGCAACACCCAGCTCTACTCACCACCAGCCCTGCCCATCAGGAAACTTGCACAAGCCCCTTTGATAGCCTCATCCACAAGAGGGCAGAAAGCAGAAGCAAGAAGAGCAACAATTCTGCAGCCTATGGAAGGAAAACCACATTCACAGACAGACAGAAAAAATGAAAAGGCAGAGGACTTTGTCTCAGATGAAGGAACAATGTAAAACCCCAGAAAAACAACAAAATGAAGTGGAGACAGGCAACCTTCCAGAAAAAGAATTCAGAATGGTGAAAGTGAAGATGATCCAGAACCTTGGAAAAAGAATGGAAGAAAAGATAGAGAAGATGCAAGAAATGTTTAACAAAGACCTACAAGAATTAAAGAACAAAGAAACAGAGATGAAAAATACAATAACTGAAATGAAAAATACACTAGAAGGAATCAATAGCAGAATACCTGAGGCAGAAGAAAGGATAAGTGAGCTGTAAGACAGAATGGTGGAATTCACTGCCGTGGAACAGAATAGAGAAAAGAATGAAAGAAATGAAGACACCCTAAGAGACCTCTGGGACAACACTAAATGCAACAACATTCACAAAGTAGGCATCCCAGAAGGAGAAGAGTGAGAGAAACGACCCAAGAAAATATATGAAGAGATTATAGTCGAAAACTTCCCTAACATGGGAAAGGCAACAGTCACCCAAGTCCAGGAAGCACAGAGAGTCCCAGGCAGGATAAACCCAAGGAGAAACATGCAGAGACACATAGTAATCAAATTGACAAAAATTAAAGACAAAGAAAAATTACTGAAAGCAACAAGGGGAAAATGACAAATAACATACAAGGGAACTCCCATAACGTTCACAACTGATTTCTCAGCAGAAACTCTACAAGCCAGAAGGGACTGGCATGATATATTTAAAGTGATGAAAGGGAAGAACCTACAACCAAGATTACTCTACACAGCAAGGACCTCTTCACATTCGACAGAGAAATCAAAAGCTTTACAGACAATCAAAAGCTAAGAGAGGGCTTCCCTGGTGGCACAGTGGTTGAGAGTCCACCTGCCGATGCAGGGGATACAGGTTTGTGCCCCGGTCCAGGAAGATCCCACATGCCGCAGAGCAGCTGGGCCCGTGAGCCATGGCTGCTGAGCCTGCGCGTCCGGAGCCTGTGCTCCGCAATGGGAGAGGGCACAACAGTGAGAGGCCCGCGTACCGCAGGAAAAAAAAAAAAAGGCTAAGAGAATTCAGTGCCACCAAACCAGCTCTACAACAAATGCTAAAGGATCTTCTCTAAGTGGGAAGCACAAGAGAAGAAAAGGACCTACAAAAACAAACAAGAATATGATAATAGGGCCATACATATCAATAATTACCCTAAACGTGAATGGATTAAATGCTCCAACCAAAAGACACAGGCTTGCTGAATGGTTACAAAAACAAGAGCCATATATATGCTGTCTACAAGAGACCCACTTCAGACCTAGGGACACATACAGACTGAAAGTGAGGGCATGGAAGAAGATATTCCATGCAAATGGAAATCAAAAGAAAGCTGGAGTAGCAATTCTTGTGTCAGATAAAATAGATTTTAAAATAAAGAATGTAACAACAGACGAGGAAGGGCACTACATAATGATCAAGGGATCAATCCAAGAAGAAGATATATGCACTCAACATAGGAGGACCTCAATACATAAGGCAACTGTTAACAGCTATAAAAGAGGAAATCGACAGTAACACAATAATAGTGGGGGACTTTAGTACCTCACTTACACCAATGGACAGATCATCCAAACAGAAAATTAATAAGGAAACACAAGCTTTAAATGACACAATACACCAGAGAGATTTAATTGATATTTATAAGACATTCCATCCAAAAAAAGAAGATTACACTTTCTTCTCAAGTGCGCACAGAACATTCTCCAGGATAGATCACACCTTGGGTCACAAATCAAGCCTCAGTAAATTTTAAAAAATTGAAATCCTATCAAGCATTTTTTCTGACCACAACGCTATGAGTTTAGAAATGAATTACAGAGAAAAAATGTAAAAAGCACAAACACATGGAGGGTAAACAGTATGTTAATAAATAACCAAGAGATCACTGAAGAAGTCAAAGAGGAAATCAAAAACTACCTAGAGAAAAATGACAATGAAAACACAATGATCCAAATCTTATGGGATGCAGCAAAAACAGTTCTAAGAGGGAAGTCTATAGCAATACAACCCTACCTCAAGAAACACGAAAAATCTCAAATAAACAATCTAACCGTAAACCTAAAGGAACTAGAGAAAGAAGAACACAATCCAAAGTTAGCAGAAGGAAAGAAATCATAAAAATCAGAGCAGAAATAAAAGAAAGAGAAACAAAAAAAACAATACAAAGATCAATAAAACTAAAAGCTTGTTCTTTGAGAAGGTAAACAAAATTGATAAACCACTAGCCAGACTCATCAAGAAAAAGAGGGAGAGGACTGATAATCAATAAAATTAGAAATGAAAAAGGAGAAGTTACAACAGACACCGCAGAAATACAAAGCATCCTAAGAGACAAGCAACTCTATGCCAATAAAATGGACAACCTGGAAGAAATGGACAAATTCTTAGGAAGGTATAACCTTCTAAGACTGAACCAGGAAGAAATAGAAAATATAAACAGACCAATCACAAGTAATGAAATTGAAACTGTGATTAAAAATCTTCCAACAAACAAGAGTGCAGGACCAGATGGCTTCATAGGTGAATTTTACCAAACATTTAGAGAAGAGCTAACACTCATCCTTCTCAAACTCTTCCAAAAACTTGCAGAGGAAGGAACACTCCCAAAGTCATTCTATGAGGCCAGCATCACCCTGATACCAAAACCAGACAAAGATACTACAAAAAAAAAAAAAAATTACTAACCAATATCACTGATGAATATAGATGCAAGAATCCACAACAAAATACTAGCAAACAGAATCCAACAACACATTAAAAGGATCATACACCATGATCAAGTGGGATTTATCCCTGGGATACAAAGAATCTTCAATATATGCAAATCAATCAATGTGATATACCATGTTAACGAAGTGAACAATAAAAACTATATGATCATCTCAATAGATGCAGAAAAAGCTTCTGACAAAATTCAACACCCATTTATGATAAAAACTCTCCAGAAAGTGGGCATTGATGGAACCTACCTCAACATAATAAAGGTCATATACGGCAAACCCACAACAAATATCATTCTCAATGGTGAAAAACTGAAAGTATTTCCTCTAAGGTCAGGAACAAGACAAGGATGTCCACTCTCGCCAATATTATTCAACATACTTTTGGAAGTCCAAGCCCCGGCAATCAGAGAAGATAAAGAAATAAAAGGAATACAAATTGGAAAAGAAGAAGTAAAACTGTCACTGTTTGCAGATGACATGATACTATACATTGAGAATCCTAAAGATGCCACCAGAAAACTACTAGAGCTAATCAATGAAGTTGGTAAAGTTGCAGGATACAAAATTAATGCACAGAAATCTCTTGCATTCCTATAGTCTAATGATGAAAAATATGAAAGAGAAATTAAGGAAACAGTTCCATCTACCATTGCAACAAAAAGTATAAAATACCTAGGAATAAGTCTACCTAAGCAGACAGAAGACCTGTACGCAGAAAACTATAAGACACTGATGAAAGAAATTAAAGATGATACAAACAGATGGAGAGATATACCATGTTCTTGGAGTGGAAGAATCTATGTTGTGAAAATGACTATACTACCCAAAGCAAGCTACAGATTCAATGAAATCCCTATCAAATTACAAATGGCATTTTATACAGAACTAGAACAAAAAGTCTTAAAATTTGTATGGAGACACAAAAGACCCCGAATAGCCAAAGCCGTCTTGAGGGAAAAAAACGGAGCTGGAGGAATCAGACTCCCTGACTTCAGACTATACTACAAAGCTACAGTCATCAAGACAATATGGTACTGGCACAAAACCAGAAATATAGATCAAGGGAACAGGATAGAAAGCCTAGAGATAAACCCATGCACCTGTGGTCAACTAACTATGACAAAGGAGGCAAGGATATACAATGAAGAAAAGATAGTCTCTTCAGTAAGTGGTGCTGGGAAAATTGGACAGCTACATGTAAAAGAATGAAATTAGAACACTCCCTATCACCATACACATAACTAAACTCAAAATGGATTAGAGACCTATATGTAAGTCGGGACACTATAAAACTCTTAGAGGAAAACATAGGAAAAACACTCTTTGACATAAATCACAGAAAGATCTTTTTTGATCCACCTCCTAGAGTAATGGAAATAACAAAAATAAACAAATGGGACCTAATCAAACTTAAAAGCATTTGCAAAGCAAAGGAAACTATAAACAAGATGAAACGACAAACCTCAGAATGGGAGAAAATATTTGCACATGAATCAACAAAGGATTAATCTCCAAAACATATAAACAGCTCATGCAGCTCAATATTAAAAAAACAAGCAGTCCAATCAATGGATAGAAGACCTAAATAGACATTTCTCCAAAGAGGACATACAGACGGCCAAGAAGCACATGAAAAGATGCTCAACATCACTAATTATTAGAGAAATGCAAATCAAAACTACAATGAGCTATCACCTCACACCAGTTAGAATGGGCATCATCAGAAAATCTACAAATAACAAATTCTGGAGAGGGTGTGGAGAAAAGGGAACCCTCTTGCACTGTTGGTGGGAATGTAAATTGATACAGCCACTATGGAGAACAGTATGGAGGTTCCTTAAAAATCTAAAAATAGAATTACCATATGAACCAGCAATCCCACTACTGGGCATACACCCAAAGAAAACCATAATTCAAAAACACACATGCACCCCACTGTTCATTGCAGCACTATTTACAATAGCCAGGTCATGGAAGCAACCTAAATGCCCATTGACAGATGAATGGATAAAGAAGATGTGGTACACATATACAATGCAATATTACTCAGCCATAAAAAGGAATGAAATTGGGTCATTTGTAGAGATGTGGATGGATCTAGAGACTGTCATACAGAGTGAAGTAAGTCAGAAGGAGAAAAACAAATATCGTATATTAATGCATATATGTGGAATCTAGAAAAATGGTACAGATGAACCAGTTTGCAGGGCAGAAATAGAGACACAGATGTAGAGAACAAACGTACAGACACCAACGGGGGAAAGTGGCAGGGGGGGTGGTGGTGGTGTGATGAATTGGGAGATTGGGATTGACATGTATACAGTGATGTGTATAAAATGGATAACTAATAAGAACCTGCTGTATAAAAAAATAAATAAAATTCAAAAATTTAAAAAAAAAAAAAATGCTTTCCTGAAACCCGTGGGGGAGTTTAGGTTTTTTGAGCACTAGCTGCCTGAACTCGTTGTACAGGGCCTTACAATAAACGCTGCACTTTTCTTCACCACAACCCGATGTCAGTAGATTGGCTTTATTGTGTACAGGCGAGTGGACGCAAGTTTGGTTCAGTAACGCTAGGACATTTAAAAATAATTCACCAAGCCTGTTATATTTAAGCATTACTTTTTCATAAAGTAAAGTTTATCAAATAAACTTCACACATAAATATTTTGGCCACAGTTAATTTTTGGGTAATAACTGAAATATACTGTTAACACATTGTTAATTTGGTCTATATTGTGACTCAAAAGATCTCATTTTTTAATTAGAACATTATTTCTTATCACTATAACATTACAGTCTTTATTTAAGCTATCCTTTGAGGAAGACTGAAACCGATTTCCCAGAACTTAGGTTAATGAGAACTCCATATCCCAGTGCACTACAGATTATTTCACGTTGTAGCCTTCTTTCTAGTGATTGACAACAGAAGTGCAGATTCACACTTGCCTAGGAATAGTCCCCCCTGGATGGATGTACAAGGGAATTAAAAGCCTACCCTTTTCAGTGGCTTTAAGGTAGCATTCAGCTCACCTTGTCACTTGGTGGCAAGTTTACCTAACTGATGCTTATGTGTGACAAAGTAACAGTTCACAGGATTACTTTAAATTCTGTCTCCTAAAACTTCTTTCCCCTCACTGTGATTTTACATGGAACACTGCTTTATTTGAACAGTCAGCCTTTATCAGCATGAAGCCAGGTTTTGTCTGATGAAGACAGGGACAGAGCTGCTTCTCTTTCTCCCCAGCGTTTCTTCAATCCACTTTATTAAAGCAAAATTGAGAAGAGGTTTCTGGTGACAACATTTGTAGTTCTTTAGGCAGATTAAAACGTGTAGGTATGGATCAGGATTTATTCAGTTTTATTTCTGCCTGAATATTTTAGAATCAATATTAATTCTCAGTGAAAAGATCGCTGGGATGTTAGAAGGCCTCTGGAGGTTCCAATTTGATAGAACCTTTGCCAAAGGATTCCTGCAAAAGATGCACAAGGCCACCATCGTCTCGTGTCACAGGGTACTCTGGCTGAAGGTATCACATTTATCATATGTTTCTGTCACGGTGGGAAACCAGGCGGGTTGGTTTTATTTTAAATATCAAATATTCTAATAATATTAATAAATGATAGATAATAAAATCCTCACTTGGAGAACAGGATTCTCAAGTTTGAGAAAAATATAAAGATAGGTGTTGGCTGTTTCACTTTTTTTTTTTAAGATTTTTTTTTTTTTGATGTGGACCATTTTTAAAGTCTTTAGTGAATGTGTTACAATATTGCTTCTGTTTTATGTTTTGGTTTTCTGGTCACGAGGCATGTGGGATCTTAGCTCCCCGACCAGGGAACTGAACCCGCACCCCCTACATTAGAAGGAGAAGTCCTAACCACTGGACCTCCAGGGAAGTCTCTGTTTCATTTTATATCACATCTATGTGTTATAATTATTACTCCAAAATAGAACTGCTATACAGTCAATTAAACAATTTGGAGAAATGATTTTTTTATGCCTCTGTCCCTATACTGCCCTACAGCCTTTCATATATATATAATTCAAGAAAAGGTTAAGGATATCTTCTTAAGAGAAGAAAAAATGAAAGGAACAGTTGAAAAATTTTAACTCCATCTAACCATTCATGACTATACATGATAATGAAGGCAAAGAATAGAAGCTGGGGAAAGAAGGTCTTGTAAAACTTGTATTGCTGGGGTAAACAAATCATGGCACAAGATGTGGGAAAAACAATTATAAAAAATATTTTCAAGCTAAAGAGGAAGAGCAAAGGAAGACCAGCTTTTATTTTCTATACAGAGCTATACAAACAAGTAAATTATGTTGTTTTTAGTAGGTTGAATGAATGGAAAATAAAGTTACACAGAAGTTCAGATATTTGGTCTTAATCAGCAACTCTCACTTCAAGGGCATGGCCTCAAACAAGGACATCAGTCTTTACAGGCCTAAAGAATATATGAGGAGCTCTCTATAAAAATGAAAACAAACTCCAAAGGGTCCCACCCCCAAATACTCTCATAGCTCCACTTTGCTGTAGACTTTTAGTGCAGACACTATATTCAATTTCCATGTAGATCTACTGACCTTATATCTGTGATAAAATGGTGTTAGGTTATTTGACAGCATTCAGAAGTTCTTTGTAATTTCCTGTTTTATTAGGTAGCAGTAGGCAAAAACATAACAATAATCAAGTATGGATACTTAAATGAAAGAACATTAAAAAGCTGGTGAACTTGGCTTTCTATAAAGTATGCCATGTAATTACCTTTTATTCATTCATTTCACAGTCTGTGTCCTATATTACTTAATTGCAAAGAAAAGAGCAGACTGCTCATGTGTACACTAACTGTAAGTGATTGAACGATCCTGTTCTCAATTCTTGAGAGAAAAAAATATATTAATGAAGACAATATAAAGAAGGCAAAAATAGGATATAATCCACAAAAATATATAATACCCTCTTAGAAAAACATGATTTAAGAACAGATAGTCTAAGAACTAAGTTAGTTAGCTCCCACACTTGATCTTACTCGTTTTATTCATTAATTTTATTCTAAATTAAAAAAAATATTTCACATCAGATTCAAACATCTGCAAAGAAATATTAATGATGAAAAGCCAATTATTATAATCATTTTATGTGCAAGGATGGGAGCCCAAGAGTAGCAAATGGACATTTGCTAAAAGGCTGTTCCACTGAAACTTGAAAACAACCATGTTCAAGGTGATATGGTTTCATCCTCCATATATTAAAAATGGTCTGTGTTGATTTCTGTCTGAAATTGGTGATTACATGAGGAGGAGCACAATTTATTGATTTCATCTAAGAACTCAACACCAAAGTAATTTAAAAACCTAAAGACCTGCCTTTAGCCACAAAGATTATTCTTACTTCTGGTTCTTGTCAAGAAATACAATCATGATCTCTTTGATGCCCAAGTCTTTTAAATGTTTTATCATAAAATATAATATTCATGGAGGATCAGCTGATGGATGCATAGTCCATTAATTTTTCTGTAGCCTTTAAGTTTTTGCCTGGATTCTCTTTAGTCCATTAGAGACCTTGGAATAACTTTAGAAACTTGTACAATTTTTTTTTCCCAAAATGTACTTTGGTACTAGCACCTAGAAATGCCATAAAAAATATCTCTATGAATTTTATCGTCACACTTTTTTTTTGTACAGACATTGCTGAGGCCATCATCTTTTATTTCACACATAGTGTCCTTTTATGAGACCCATGAAAAAAATTTTATTTACTTGTTATCCCCCAGAAAAGCTGTTCAGGGGACACTGTAAATATTTTAACTGACTGTGGTAGTTTTAAAACATGTGTGCAAATTCTTTGACATTCCTTCAATCTAATTTCCCTCTCTTGAATATGGCCTTGCTTTAGTGTCTCAGTTCTAGTCGGCAGAAAGTGACAGAAGTGATGTTGCATGATTTGGGAGGCTAGAATATAAAAAGCAACACAACTTCTACCTATCTCTTTCTCTCTCTCTCTCTCTCTCTCTCTCTCCTCTCCCTCCCTCCCTCCCCTCTCACCCTCATGCCTTGGAGACCTTAGCCAACATACAGATGTTCAGCTACCTGAGCCACTGTGCTGGAGAAACCACATGGCAGGACCATAGAGACAGACAGAGATGCTCAAGGAATGCCAACTGTTCCAGCCTCTGCTCTTTGAGTCATCCCAGTATCAAATGCCAAGTTTTTGAGTGAGAAAATGCTGAGATGATTCCAGCCCCAACTTTCCACCTAAACTGGCTAATGCCAGGTAGTATAGAAATGAGCTGCCCACATTAAGCTCTGTCCAAATTGCAGATTCATGAGCAGAATAAATGTTGTTATTCTGGTGTGATAGGAATAGTAATGGCCCCCCAAAGATGTCCATATCCTGCACCCTGGAGTCTAGAGGTATGATAAGTTATATAGGAAAGGGGAATTAAGGTTGCAGTTGGGATTAAGTTTGCTTGAAATTAGCTGCCCTCAAGATAGGGAGATTATCCTGGATTACCCAGGTAGGCTAATGTAATCACAAGGGTCCTTAAAAGGGGAGGAGTGAGGAAGAAGAAGAGAGTCAGAGGGAGATGTGAGTACAGAAGAATGGTCAGAGAGATGCAACATCACTGGCTTTGAAGATGGAGGCAAGGAACCATAAGCCAAGGAATGAGGTAACCTATAGATGTTGGAAAAGGCAAAGAAACAGATTCTCTGCCAGAACCTCTAGAAAGAAATAGGGTCCTACTTGATTTTAGCCTGATAAGATGTATGTGAGACTTCTTTCATCCAGAACTTTGACAATAAATTTGTGTTAAGTCACTAAGTTTGTGATAATTTATTATCGTAGCAATAGAAAACGATATACTCTTAAGTCTCTAAGTTTAGGGGGATTTCTTATCATTAATTCTATAATTAGAACAGGGACCTTGCTTAATTCTCAGTTTTGGCCTATAGGAAGTTCAAACCCAATCAATGAGCCATCTTGGACCACTCCTCAGGATCTCATATCTCCACTCTAATTTTCCCTTTCTTTTGCTATGTTTTCTCCCTGGTACTATGCTTATTTTTTATATACTACCTCAAATCCTTTTAGAACAGGGACAGAAATAAATAAATAAGATTGACTAAAACAATATATTTACCATGACCTATCACAAGTAGTGAAATAGACAGAATGAAAAGTATCTTGTCTCTAGCAAAGGCCAAACAAAACCTCTAAAGCAGATCAACAGCTATGGAGGGCATCAACACAAGACAGAAGCAAACATTTAATTTAATTTAATATTTTCTAAAATTAGAGAAATAAAGTATTTAACTCTTCTGTTTTTCAATTTAAGAACATGAAATAAAACTTCTTACTCAAACTACAATAAAAAACTATATATGTGTATGTATATGTGTACATGTAAACACACACTTGATATATATACATTTCAGCTTTGTATTGTATCTGCTTAAGAGAGTATAAAAAAAGACAAAAATCAGGAGCTGACAGAGAAAGACATAGAAACAGAAGGAAAAATGAGATGATTAGAAAAAAAAAAGTATGGTGGGGAGAGAGAGAGATCCTCACAGAGACACATAGGAGATAGTCAAACAGAAATTTAACAAAAAGAGGTACATTCAGAAAGAAGAAAAAGGCACTTTCATGGCATAATTAACACTCCCAGCACATGCCTTTTCTTGATATTCTTACTGAGGATTTCTGATATTACACTGGGTTTTAACATGATATCTCTCTCTCTCAACAATTACTCTATAAACCTGGTGCATCTGGCCTTTCTCTGGTCTTCTCAACTTCAGAAACCAAGTTCCCTGAAGGAAGCTGAGCCTCTCCCAGTTCCTGAACCATAGGTAACCAGGGCAGAGTGCGGAGTAGCAGCAATCACCTGACAACTAGGATCCTTCCTGTTGCTTTAGGTGACTCTTCTGTACTTGTCTGCTCCACTACCTGCTGCCTGGCTGCAACCATCTTTGCATGGACCACATCCATGTCACTAAGCTTCTGCCTCCCTCAGTTGCCCTCACCTGCCCTTACTCTTACCTGCATATGTGGTCTGGACAACCTTTTAAATGTGTACCTCTGTCTCTCCTATCTACTTAATGCTACTGGCCGGAGTCCTGCTCCAAAACATAGGCATTAAGCAAAGCCACTGTATGTAATGACCCAGCCAAAGACTCCACCTGGCGGCAATTTTCTACTCCCTTTCAATATTATAATTTGTAATTTTGGACACCTTATTGAGATCTCTGTAATTTTACCCATAAAAGAAATGGCAGAAGATTCTCCTCACATGGAAGCAGAAGCAGAGTTACACTGCTTGTCAACTACAAGCCAGAAAAAGGAGAAGCAAAAATGATGCTTAGGTGTACGTATTGTCCCATCTCTGCAGAGTCCCCTGATTTAGCAAAGCTATTTGCCTATTGGGAATCAATGTGTAAGGAGAACAAAGTCTTGGGAATTCTTAAGGATTGTATCTTTGACTTCCTTGTAACTCTGCAATAGTTGGTATTTAATGCCTACAAGATTTAATGACTACTGAAATTGCTCTCATTACCATAATCAACACAACGTGGAAACTTGTGAAGCAGTGTATAGGATTAAGTAACACTAAGATATTTACCTCCATGTGAGAAAGTAAGGTCTCCTTTAATCTTGGACATCAGTAGGAATTCCTCATTATCCTTGAGATAGGTTCACCCATGGTCACATAAATGCTGCCTATAAATTCTATTTTGTATCAGAAGAGTGCTTCCCAGTTTATAAAGCACTTGTACGTTAATCATATACAATGAAGTCTCTTTCTGTTCTGGCTGTTTCAGTATAAGTACAGAGTATTATTTGGAGATGATGTGCTTCACTGAGCCTGCACTGAATTGTTCACGCAACAGCTGTAAATCAAGATTGACTTTTTGAGCCTAACTTTGCATAATTCAACAAGTTCCTCAACATCTTTTGCCTAAGCAGGCTCATGGCGTATAAGAATCTGCAGAGCTAAATAACTACCCGTGACTGTCTCAAAATGCTTAAATAAAAAAGGTTTTGCATTAACAAATCAGGAATGAGTCACTGTCTGATTCTTCACTGATCAAGAAGTGACAGAGAAGGTGCCATGTACAAAGAGAAATGTCATAGAATGATTGAATTGTGAATTTCTTCTAGTTCCCAAAAATAAGAAAATGACCACAAAAAGAGGTGGTAGATGGGGGATGATAACTGCTATTAAATACTGGTTTGTCAAGAGAAATATTTATCAGAGTCTTGGTGATGGATTTAGTCTTAGCTCTGGAGAAGTAATCAGTTCTAGAGCCATTGAGTATACTGCTTTTAATCATTTTATTCTATTTAGGACTGAGCAAAGTAAATCAGAAACCCCATTAAGTCAATATATAGTTAGTAGGTGCTTCAACATTGCACAATAATAAAACTTCATTAGTGTGCTGAAACCTTTACCTCCTTTTCCTCTGTGGTACAATTATTTGGAAAGATGGTGACCAACTCCTGTACCAACCAGATTCCTTCATTGTCTCCTGCTTCTTTTATCTTCTTTTACCAAGGTCATTATCCTTCCACTGTGACCTGGCCTTCAGAGATAGTAAACCTTTTGTTACCAGTTGGCCCATCCTCAGGCAGCCTGTACCTGAAAAAGCTTTGTTGACACCACTCATGCCAGCAAGGGATAATGGTGATATCACCAGGAGGAGGAGAACAAATGTTCATTTAGTTCTCACCATGTGTCAGACAATTTTTTCACATTTTTGTCACAAAAATCATACAGAGGGTTATATTATTATTCTCTATTTTACAGAGGAGGACACTGAGGTTTAAAAGACTTATGAAACTTGCCAAGGGTCACAGGAAGTGACACAGTAAGGGCTTAAACTATTACTTAAAACCCAATGCACTTAGTCATCACACTAGTAATTTGCACTACTAGTAAAGTTTGAAGTCATAAGAGGAGATCAGAATCATCACCATGTCACTCTCACCATACTGAAGTATGTAACCATACCATGCTGGATGATCATCTCAGCCCTGTGCTTTCCACATAAGCCAAATTACCTAGTATCATTACCTAGTTATTTCATATGAATGTGTTTATATCTTCAATTATATTCTAAGTTCATGAGGAGCAACAGCTGTTTACAAGTTAAAATTTCTTCTTTAGTGCCAAACACAGTGTTCTTCATAAAATTGGTCAGTATACAATGATTGAATCAATGGTATATTGTATAATCTCAAAATACCCTCTGAGGGCCTTAAAGGGATGGGTTCCTGAAATCTGACGAGTGCAATTTTTCCAGGGAGGGGAGGTGCTGAGGGACAGAAACAAGAGTTACTGTGGTCCAGGGAAGGAAGAGGGTGGGGGGATAAAAGGTGGGGCACTGTGCTTAGGAAGAGCTCAGACAGACAAGCAGATGATGGAAAGTAGAGTATCAAGACTAGGATGAGAGCCCTGGGTTGGAAATACATAAGAGACATAGTTTATTTCATTCTGTGTTTTACAGGAGTGTTCCAAGTGTTTCCTTGGGGACAAAGAAGAGCATCGGGAATTTTCCTGGCCTGAAACATATGGAAATGAAAGGATGTCATTAACCCCGAAGACAGGATGTCATTGGCAGCAGCAAAACTAACTCTTCTTAACTGAGTACAGTGTTCAGGTAATTTATATCTCATTTCCATTGACCCTTATTCCTGTCTAACTTATTCTCTCCTCCACCTTGAATATCCCTTCTCAGTAACCATTCCTACCATGTACCTAGTTGTTCATACCAAAAGCCAAGCTAAGGAACTACCTTCCATTCCTCTTTCCCTCAGTCCCTATATCTAATCATTATCAAGTCTTTTGACTTGATTTTCAAAACATATCCAGACTCCTTCTACAGCAGTTTATTTCCATTTCTTTTCTATCACCCTGGTTGAAGTTGTTATCATCTCTTATCCAGATTATTATAGCCTCTCACCCCCACTACCTAGCTTCCTGCTTCTATTCTTGCCCTCTCCTGTTAAGTCTGATATATACCAGTTTCATGATCATTTAAACATATTAATCAGATCACATAACTCCTTTGCTTCAAACAGTCTAGGCTAGCACTGCCATGGCCCACAGGCTTTAAGTAGTCTGACCCTATCTCCTTCTCTGGCCTCATTCCACTACTCTCCATACCCTGTCATAGGACCCTGCTTTGCCTCCCTTATACATGCTGAGCTCATTAATACCTGAAGGTCTTGCCTTTCCCTCTACCTTAAATACATCAACCCTGTATCTTCGCAGGACTACTCCTTTCTATTAATCGGGTCTGGGCCAGATTCCCTGACTGCTTAAGTGCTCAAACACTCCTACTCTACTGAATCCAGTCAATGGATATCACCACACCCTCTTGTATATCTTCATAGCACCTACAGCTATCATTTATTTATTTATTTACTTGTGTATGGTCTGTCTGTATGTCCTATTTCTAGATCCCACTTCCTTATGTAACTGAGCAGGACCCTATGGGGCCTTCCCGGAACAGACTCCTTGCCCCAGGTCCTCCTCCTTCCTCTTGTCTGTAGAAAAACCTTAGCCTCTTAGGCCTTCCCTGAATTCCAAAGAGTAAATTTAATCAGAGAAGTGAGAAAATGCAGAAGAAAGGAAAATAGTCAAGCAAGACAAAACAAATAGTCTAGCCATTAAACAAAGTCAAGGACCTTTAGCTCCTCTTCAAGGGCTATAGATAATATTCTGAGCCATGTCCTTCAAGCTGTTTTGCTGACACTGAAATCCCCACCAGGTGGAAGAAGTTAAGTGTGTGCTGCCCACAAGCACATAGACCCCAGACCAGGTGGAATCAGAAGGTTGATGGTGTTGACTCCTGATTACCTCACCACCAACCAATCAGAAGAATGTCCACAAGCTGATCACACACCCCACAACCCCCTTTCCTCACCCTGTCTTTAAAAATCTTTCCCTGACAGCCTTCGGGGAATTCGGGCCTTTTAAGCACTAGCTACCAGGACTCCTTGCTTGGTGCCTTCAATAAACACTGCACTTGCCTTCACCACAACCCAGAGCTAGTAGATTGGCTTTACTGCGCGTGGGCAAGCAGACCCAAGTTTGGTGTGTTAACACTTACACCATAGTTCATACAGACTCATGAGAGTAGGGACACTTACTAATTTATCCACATTACTTAGAACACCAGTTACATAGTAAGGCTCAATAACTATTTCCAGAATAAATCACATGAAAAGTCTTTTGTGCTTAAGCCTTCTCTGAAATTGCTGCTTAAGAATTTACTTTAAGCATGTTGAATACTTTTTTTACATTCTCAGATGATAGCAGAGAAAATATCTGATATATTTGCCACAGCAAAAAAAGGGAGGATATGTCTCCTATAGTTTTCATACACACATATTTTCAGTACTGTGGTCCTCCCTATGGGAATTTAACCTTAGAATTATAATGTAAGAATGAAAGAAGAGATAATTGAAATAGTGTAAAAAATTTCATGTTGCCTTTCTGGAGAATGCAATAGCATTTTCTAAAATGACATATTACTATACATGCCCTCAGTAATAAGGGGAAGCTGCAAAAATCTTATTTCAGAATATTATATCAAGGAAGAGCTCTAACTCTCTTCACTTTTGCCACAGGGTTTTTAAGATTGCTGTTACCATGCTTACTTGAAACAATCACAAATAAGAAGTGTGTGGAAACAACAGCTATATTAACTTTATCATGTACAGTTAAGTATTCCACACACTTGAAAGCACTGCTCCTTCGTTTTCATAGTGTGCTCCCTAGAGAAATAGACTTGGAGGAAGGGCCTGGTGGAGACAGAGCTGCAGTAAACTTGAACGGTACGGCCAGATGCCCACAGACTGGAGGCGGGTAACGAGGCATTGATCAAACACTGGGTTTTCTGGCTCACACCACAGGGATCAGATGAAATATCTAGAAGTGCCCCAGGCAGATGACCCAAGGGAAGGTGTGGTTAAGTCCACAAGGTTTGTCTTTGCATAATTTCCACCTCATTTTAAGAAATCCTCCACCCCACCTATTTCTCCCTCTACTCCAAGGTACTTTTCCTTGCAGTAGATACAAAGGGGAGAATTCCCTGAATTAAGCCTTCTTGTGATATCAGAAGAGAGAAATTATATGATGCTTTTGTAATAAGTATGTGCTCTTTAAACACAGGACTCTTAAAGGTTTTTAAAAAGCCTTCAGCCTCACTCCGTGCTTTTCATCTTTGATGCTAAAATTCCAGGCTGTATGATTATTGGTTCAGGAGATGTTTTCAGTCTTTCCTCAAATCTTCCCCCATGGATTAGGCCCTTCAGCGTTGACTATGTATAAGGCCAGCCCTGGCCCTAGAGGCTCTTTTTCAATAAGGAGAAAAAACAGATTCTCCCTCCTCAGACTTCTGTTCCTAATTAATGATGAAAACAAACAGAAAAAGCAAAGATGGAAAGAAATGGCATATATGACAAAGGTCCCCTCTCTGGCTGTGAATGCTGGTATTAAGAGGAGTGGGCCCCAGTCTGCAGGATGGGGGTGGAGAGACTCGCAGAGTAGGGGACTCCAGCTGAGAGAGTTACATATCTGAGGACAGGTTCAGAGTACTCTAAATTTCAGGAGGGACTTATACCCCTGAGACTTAATGGCAAGAGTCTCTGTTGAATGATTCTAGTCGTTCTAACCCTGAGGTCAGGCAATTGCTCACACTGGACTATTTTACTTCCATGACGGCAGTATCATTTGGTTCAACCACATACAACTAAGTGTAAGAATGGGAGTGGGAAGAAGGAGCTTTTAAAATGCTGGGTCCTGGGGCATCACCTCCATTGATTTGGATTTAAATGGTCTGGCATGGAACCCAGCCTTTTTTGTTTGTTTGTTTTTAAAATGTCCCAGGTAAGCTCTTAAGAATTACAGATTCCTGGGCTCCATTCCTGAGTATTTCCAATTCAGTTGATTTGAAATGACTTCCAGGAATCTTTGTTTTTAAAAGTGTCCCAAGAATCCACCTGCCAATGCAGGGGACACAGGTTCGAGCCTGGGTCCAGGAAGATCCCACATGCCACGGAGCAACTAAGCCCGTGCGCCACAACTACCGAACCTGTGCTCTAGAGCCTGCGAGCCACAACTACTGAGCCCATGTGCCACAACTACTGAAGCCTGTGTGCCTAGAACCTGTGCTCCACAACAAGAGAAGCCACCACAGTGAGAAGCCCGCACACCGTAACGAAGAGTAGCCAGCCCCCACTCAGCACGACTAGAGAAAGCCTGCGCGCAGCAACGAAGACCCAACGCAGATAAAAATAAATAAATAAAATAAATAAATTTAAAAAATAACCTTTAACAAAAACTTTTTTAAAATAAATAAATAAAAGTGTCCCAAGAGCTTCTGTGCTTAGCCAAGTTTTAAAAACCACTGATCTAATGCAGAATTGCAGAAAGTGGAGTTGGTTGGTTCCAAAAGCATAAAGCTAGTACACAGGGGTCAAAATGTAATGTACTGGGAATTCTTTTGCTATCGGACAAAGGCTGTCCTAGGGCCCCTGAAGGCCTCATGATTTCCTGGGTTACCGGGAAAGTAATGTTCACAACACTATGAAGCAGTGAGTAAGCCTCCCCTTCTTGAACCCTCAGCTCTAAAAAGGTAGACCAAATGACTTCTCCTCTGTCCCTACTTAAGGGAAGACAAATCTATCTCCCTCTAGAAAAGCATGCCCACAATAAGCAGCCATATAAACAGGCATTAAGGTACAGCTCAGTGACTGAATAAAGTGTGGGCATCTATCTCACTGTACTCATTGTATCAATAGAGAATGATCTAGTGGGCTGTTACTGAATAGAAAAGCTGCCACCCCAAAAGCATAAGTGCAACAAAAGAAATTTTACACAGAAAAGACCACTGATAGTTTTGACACAGACACTCAACAGAGGGGAATCCTCTGCTGAATTTTGTTGACAGGTGAAACAGAACCTGACATTATAAATTCAATCGGACAAGATAGTAGTACTATATTATGAGCCCACAATTGGCCCATAGTCTTATTTGGAAATAAAGGACATCTAATTTCAGAAATATCACAGTGGAGGAACCATCAAAAAAGTTTAAAATAGGGGCTTCCCTGGTGGCGCAGTGGTTGAGAGTCCGCCTGCCGATGCAGGGGACACGGGTTCGTGCCCCGGTCCGGGAAGATCCCACATGCCGCGGAGTGGCTGGGCCCGTGAGCCATGGCCGCTGAGCCTGCGCGTCTGGAGCCTGTGCTCCACAACGGGAGAGGCCACAACAGTGAGAGGCCCGCGTACCGCAAAAAAAAAAAAAAAAAAAAAAAAAAAAAAAAGTTTAAAATAACATAAATATTGTGTAATAATATAGACAAAATTTCACATATGCATAGTTGGTGGTTATTCATTAGAAATCACAAAATTACAGTATCTCAGGAATACAAGGGTCTTCAGAGACTCAACTGCGCATCAACCCAATAGAACAAAGGACAACTGTGGTGAAGTTTACAGATTTCCAACGAGTATCATCTGATCCAGCTAGACCAAGGGTTAAGGGAGTTGAATAACCTACCCACATTTAATTCATTAGTTAGCTACATAAACGTGGGCAAGTCACAAAACTTTTCAGGTTCCGATTTCCTCATCTATGATATGAGTGAACTGAACTTGATCTTTGAAATTCTTGGATCCAGTTATGCAAATGTATTTCACTAAGTTTTAGTAATTTAGTCATTAAACAAAGAAGACAAACATCTTTAGATGTGTTGGCCCACCCAGCAGGTGACCTATAGAAGTCTGACATCCTGGAGTAACTCTCCTGAGTATCAGGAAATGTCTCAGGTGTCATGAGAAAGAAAAACCACAAGATTATATTTAGAGTACTAGATGGCTTAAGGAAAAAATGGAAGAACTTAGAAAGTCTTTCTGACTAATATGCTTATAAGTGGGGTTTTAATCATGACCTCATCACATGTCGACAGTGTGCTACATGAAGAAAGCAAACCTGATAAAATACTTAGGGGACCAGTAATCACTGTTGCCATTCATCCAGCATGACAGAGGAAACTGCTACTATGGAGAATTACATTCAGCATAATCAGTGATAATGCTGTCTTTAAAATGGAAATCAGAACCTAGAGTAACAGCCCCCTTTTAGATTGAATGCATCTCTCAGAAGAGTGGTTTGTGCATGTCTCATCTCCAACAGAAGTAAAGTATTTCATTTTATCCAGTAACCTACTAGGAGAAACATCCCATTTTCAGAGATATTCTGTTGATGACAGTATTATGGCTACACAATATATCAACTGAAGCACCACCAGACAACATGCCACACAATGTACGTTGCTCAGCATAATGTTTCTAAATCTTTGTTTATTTGCAGCTTTTGTGACTGTCTGGAAGAACTATTGATGGTCTCAAATATCTTCCTATTCTCTGGTGGTCTTTTGAATGAACAGTGCCTGTGATCCTTTTGCTCAACACAGCAAAAGAGATCTTTTCAGTTATGATTAAGTAATAGTTTGAAATTCTCACAATTATATTAATGCATTTAAGTATACAGTCAATGCTTAATTTATTGGTGATAATTCTATTTAGAGAATAAAAGAGGACACTTATCGTTCAAAGAGAAAAAAGAGCTTTCAACTTGTGAGTAATTGAAAAAATCACAATTTGGTTTTACTTACTCCATTCATTCCCCGCAGGCTTAATTTAAACACCTTTAAGCTTTGAAAGTTTTTCCTGTACGCCTTCCTCATTGAGAAGGTAAAATCTAAATCTTAAAAAGTGTTTCATCACAGAGTCCGTGCACAATAGAATACAAAGGAAAACATAAACTCAATTTCATAACTGAATGTATCTGCAGGTTTCTTAGCGTCCAACAGTGAGGCAACAAGTTCTAATTCGTTAGGTTTATTTTGTTCCTCTTCCTTCACAGAATTCTGAGTGCACTGTTGAGCTCAATTTTTTTGTTAAAATGGCATAGCTACCCGTTAGTAATTTTTTCAAAAAATCATAACTTGTTGAAAAGACTTAAGAATAAGTTCAAAAACACCACTACTGAATATTAAATCTGTTTTATCAGTCTTGTTTTGGTGCACAGAATCTGTCAGTAATCAAATAATTTTTTAAAAACCTGTGGGTTACTCTGGATTATTTTTGTGGATAACATAACAAATTCTACTTCCAAGGTATAAATTCACTGTTTATTTTCACTGATGAATTGCATTTCATTCAAGAGTTAGGTTTCTTGCAATAAATATTAACATAATTAACATAATGTTAATAAATATTAACATAATGTGGGAAGATCTTATAATTTTTCAATGGACTAGGAATCCTTGACATCTAAATGCTGAACTGAAATTGTAGAATAACTCATTAGGAAACAAGCAATAGCAGTGTCAAGATTTACAACAAATACACTGGATGTGTTCTAAAAATTAATATTAAGCTGCTATGCTTGGCTTAATTACTTTTCTTCTTCATTTTCAAAGCATATCTGTCTGGTTTTATGAAGTTGGTCTCCAATCCCCTCTCCTACAAACCTGTTTAATTAAAGTTTAACAGCTGTGTACACTTTAGAAACAGAATAATGATTTTTCTCCCTTGAAATACTTAATCCTTTCCTAAAATATGATCCTTCTGAATATATATTTAAAAAGCAATGGACGTGGAATAGACTTCCAAGAGGAAAACACTGACAGCTTAGGGTATCAGCACCATGTATTCAGTGGGTAGACAAGAAAGTAATTCCCAAGCCAGAAAATCCAAGGCCCGCATGGGGCACAAGCAGATCTCTTCCTTCAGAAATAAAATGAGAGCTACACAAAACAACAAATAAGTAAAAAGAAAATTAAATAAATAAGCAGAAGGTAAAAAATACTGTAAAATATAATATTTAATGGGTTTTGTAAGATTTCTGGATATGACTCTACACATCCAACACCCAAATAGTATGACTAATAAGGTAACACCAGCTATTTTGATCAGCGTTACCACTTTATCACCACACATGCAAATATTTATTAAATAATTATATATGTGTGTGTATAACATAAATTTCTGAAATGATGACAAGAATTAGAGGACAAATAGACGTGATGAATCCTTGAATAGTCCACCTTTACATGTGAAATTAAAAAATAATAATACAAAAATCTGTTCAGATATCAGTAGCAAATGCATACAATTTCACACTATCAGCTTTCTCTCCTCCAAGTGTTCTTCCCAGCATACTGAAGTGACCACCATGGAGGCAAGATCACATGTATTTTTAGGCCCTTCTGATAGATCCTTATAAAGAGTCTGATTTCACCTCACACCCTGCCATTGTGCTCTGTTTGTGGTGCACATTCAATTAATGTGTGTTGAAGAGGCACATTGATGCAAGAGCAAAACCAATTCATTTACAAGAGAAGAACTCGAAAAGAGGCTTTAGTAGAGCATGTTATTGTTCAAAATATTTGCTTCCCACCCCTGAGGAATGGTTGTATATACCCACCCTGCTGAAAACAGGCATGGCCATATGACTTGTTTTGGCCAATGACATGTGAGTAGAAATGATACGTGCCTCTTCGAAATAGAAGTGTTAAGGTCCGTCCCATGGTTGCACCATGCTTCCTCTTCCATCTCCCCTGTGACTATAAATACCCTGTCAGCCTGAGTCCCTAAGGGAAGGAATCACGGAGCAGAGCTTCATGGAGCCGAGTGAGAAAAAAGCTATTACAATAAACCATTGAGATTTGGGGGCAGTTTGTTATCACCAAGTAAGTCAGCATAAGATGACTGACACAGGGCCTGTGCAAGCCTTTTCAATAATAAACAAGCACATCCTCATCCCTCTTGCTATGCAGGGACAATCCCTGCAGCACTGATGCTGCTGGAGAGAGTAAAGGAAAACAGAGGGCTGGGACTCATGTTCTTTACCACTTGCTTTCCTTAACCTTCAGCAACATGAAAAACTAATGTTCAGCAATTTACAGAGTTTACATTTTTAAAGATAAGGAGCTGGGACTGATGCTAATTGGACTAAGTTGAAATATTTCCGGAATAAATAGAATCATTTCACAGAGTGAGAGGCAGGATTGAAATTTTATAAATATTGCACAGGAGCCTTCTGCAGTCATTAAATATGACAAATCCTTGCTGAGCACATGTCTCAATATGCTAGATTTCAGAAGACTGGACCCTGCTAAATGCTGGGCTCCAGACATGAGTTGTTGCCGTTGACTTCAGGGTGCTCACAGGCAGAGAGACATATGTTCAAATGGTTGTAATACAATTAGATGCACTGTATACCTGTAAGATTAATAAAGTACTATGGCAACAGAGAAGAGGACAATCATTTCTGTCACAGAAAGGGTACAGGGTTTTGTTAAATGGGTCGAGGATGGGGAGGTCTGCCAAGCACAGGATAACGTGTGAGTGTATGTAGAGAGGCAGCACATTTTTTAAAAGTCTGGAATAATACAACTCTAGTACACTGTGTGTGTGTGTGTGCGCGCGCGCATGTGCGCACACGCATGCGCACATATACAGCTATCCTTTTCTTTTTAATTGTTCCAGAGTGTTTTATTTTATGACTGTACCATCATGTCCTTAACTATACTGATGTACCTTTAGAAGGCTGCAGTCTTTTGCTATTATAAAAAATGATGCCTTGGAAACACTCCTTTTCACTCACGTGCAAGTCCATCTCCAGATGAATTCATAGAAAGGGAATTGCTGAGTAGAAGTTACCCAGGCAAAAACAAAAGGAACAAGACAAAAGGAAGGGTGCTTCCTACAAATGCAATGGTATGTGAAAAGGTGCATAACTGCCATGAAACTGCAAACTACCAGGGTGGCTAGAACTTACTGGAGAAAATGCAGCTGGAGAGACACTCAGGGGTCATCAGATCATGAGGGGTAGTACATGCCATGCTCCTGAGTGTGGGAGACATAATAAGACTAACATTTTAATGAAATCATTCTTGTGGAAGTGTGGGGGATGGATTGGCAAGGGTATAATAGGGTAACCAGTTAGGATACAGGCACAGTAATCCGGGAGGAAATAACAAAGGCCTGGTAAATCATCTTTTGGGCACTATGAAAGAAGGGTCTCCCTTGCTTGCCTCTTGTGCTTTCTCCTTTTGGGCACATCACATCCAAGGCCAATGTCTAAGATGCCTCAGGGTAAAGCAGCAGCTGTAGGGAATGACCCAGCATTGGGATCCACCCTTCTACCCTGGAATGGGGAGAGATTTTTTGGGTGCTAATCCATCTACAAAAAGTTAGGTATGGACTGCTTCCTTCTTTTCTACAAAAAAATACCTATTATAGAATTTAAGAGCTGGAACACATGTCAGAAATCTTTGAATCTCATTTAGTCCAAGGGTCCTCAAATTTATTGTGAGCTGCTTTCCATTTTCCGAAAGGTGTGAGATCCTAGGGAGGTCATTACAAAGAAAGTGGAAATGAATTCCTAAAACCTGACACTAATGTTGTCATCTGGAGATCACACTTTGAGAAACATTCTGCTAGAACAATGCCACCCTCCACGTGGTAGCTATGTTGCCTATAGAAAGTACATAGACATATGTATGGTCTTCTACAATACAATGTTTCTAGATTTTCATAGCTTTAAAATATTGAGAAAAACATGTTGGAAACTTTATAGTGAACTCCCATTTCTCTATATTCATTAAACGCATAGATGAGCATTAACACACTAATAGCGTTAACTCATAGTAGATAAATGTATAGAAGTTATTTTCAAAGAATTCAGGTTCTAAAGTTCTGTATTTTGGACCTTTAATCATCAAAAATAAGATGAAATAACTTTAAAAAAACTTATCTCCTTAATCTATGAGAATGAATTAAACTAAAAGGCAAACCACAAACTGGAAATATATTTGATCTAAATATGACAAGGAGCTAACATACATAATATATTCAAACTGAGAAGAAGACATTTACTACCCTTTTAAAATGGCCAATTCTGGAAAAGACAGTTCTTAGAAAAGGAAATGAAAGATTAATAATTGTATAAAATGTTCATTCTTTTTAGCAATAATAATAATAAATGAAAACAACAATAAGAAACATTTTTTTTCACTTTTCTATTAGCAAAGACTAAAATGATGTTAATACTCGTTGCTGGCTCAATGCACAGTGAAATTTTTATACTTTGCTAGCAATGTGAAAAGTAAAACTTTCATACAAATTTTCTTATATACTCCTTGATTCCCTCCACTTTATAACTAAGGATACTGCAAGTTTTAATAAAAAAGCATGATTTTTTTGAAAGTCCTGTGAGAATACTAGAGCTCAGAAACATTATAAAGTTAGGAGTCATTTCAATTCCCATCGTGCAGTGAGCATTCTCTTGATTTTAATGATAGCTGTATTAGATTTAGAATTCAGGCTTGATTTACATAATCCCCCAAAGACGGTCCCAGAAATCCATTAAAGGTCACCTTAGTTTCCCATACATATACCAAATTCTAATCCGCTCATTCACTCCCTCTTCTATTATCATATTCCATGGTTTTGTAAAGCCTACTGCTTATTATACTTTCATCTCAAATAGAAAATCCTTCAGTTTGGCTTTCCATCTTACTAAACTCCATTTCAGTATATATTACTTACTCCTCTTCATGTGAGAGTAAAAGATTAAATAGCCATTTACTTTTTGATGTAAAATTATATCAATTATGTAAAATTGAAATTCAGACTGCAGAAATGTTCCTTGGAAGTATCAATACACCTGGAGATGCAGCACCGTGGGACTCAGTGTTTATCACTTCCTGCTCCAGGCTGCATATTAAAATCAGGTATTGCATAATAGTCAGGAAGTAGAATTTATTTGTGTAATAAGCAAAGTGGAAAACCTCCTGGGTTCCCAGGTGACCAGTTGCAGAAGCCTGAATTTAATGACTTGCTATTCATCATAAACCAAACATACAAGTTTCATCACACAATTTCCCCTTCTGAAAGAAAATATCAACAACTATCAGGCTCCTAATAATTAATAAATTTTTAATTATTTTCACTCCAATTCTCATTTGAATCACAACAAGGATGATCAATTTCAAAATCTTATTAGTTCTGCTAGCATGAACCATTCAGATTCTCACACAGGATCACTCTGCAGTAAAAAAACTCGGAAGACATCCCTTTTTAGTTTTTATTTTTTTTTGTCCATGCCACTGGGCATGTGGGATCTTAGTTCCCTGACCAGGGGTCGAGCCCACGCCCCTGCAGTGGAAGCTCGGAGTCTTAACCACTGGACCGCCAGGGAAGTCCAAGACACTCCCTTTTTAATGAATAATTTACAATTAATATTTCTGATAAACAAATATTTTCCAATTTTATAAAACTGCATAGACTTCAGTGTCAAAATCAACATTTTAAGTAAGGGAATAATTACTGCTTGTGATTATGATGCTATTATACACATCGGTATCTATCATAATGAGTTAGATAACATTTGAATGTTTTCCATAACACAATGAAATGAACTGAGGAACTAAATTACTTAAAGGAAACAGATCCCCTAGGTTACTACCTCCTTCTCTGGACTCTCAGTTTGGTCCAGCATAGGCAGACTGAGCTAAAATAAAAGCCAAAAGATAATTGGAGTTCTATGTTGGGCTTATAAGATGAGATATAAATAGCATGAGGGTAATATTCTGATACAGAGTTTTTCCAACTGCAGGGCTGTTCCTTTTGTATTAAAAGAAACTATCTGGGCAATGAAATTTATTCTACTCTTTTATGAGCATTGGGACTGCTCTCCAGTGAAGATGTTTTGCAAGGTTCCTATAGTATATTAGCTCTTCCCCATCCAGCTCAAGACAAATATCTTTCATTTTTGGGGTATGCGGGCCTCTCACTGTTGTGGCCTCTCCCGTTGCGGAACACAGGCTCTGGACATGCAGGCTCAGCAGCCATGGCTCACGGGCCCAGCCGCTCCGCGGCATGTGGGATCTTCCCAGACCAGGGCACAAACCCGCGTCCCCTGCATCGGCAGGTGGACTCTCAACCACTGCGCCACCAGGGAAGCCCAAGACAAATATCTTCATTGTAGAGGTCCACCCATGAGGCTTCTAGCAATTCCGCAAAGATCTCAAAGCAGCAACTCAGTATTTTCTCTCCCACTGCCCTCTGCCTCATCCAACAAATAATCAAAGAACCCATGGCTTTTAGGCTAATTCTTCTCTTCTATTTAAACTATTGGCCAGGACTAGAAATAAGTTTTGTATTTTCTATTGATTTCCAAGTTAAGGGAATAAAAGTAGATAACACAGACCAAGGGTTGGCAAACTATGACCTATGGGCCAAATCTAGTCCAACATCTGATTTTGTAAATAGATATTTATTACACCATTCATTTTATGTATCATTGAGAGTCGCTTTCTTGCTACAATATCAGTGTAGAGTATTTCTGACAGGGACAGTATGGCCTGCAAAGCCAAAACTATTTCTTATGGGCCTTTTACAGAGAAAGTATACTGATCCCTGCTGTAGGTATAATAAGAAACAAATATCACAACTGTGAAATATCTTGCCAACAGGTAACAATGTGCAGGAGGAAGCAGGTCAAGATCCCAAAGATATAGTATAGCCAGCCTTTGAGTACTTGCATGGAAAGTTTTAAAAGTGTTTTTTCTTCCACCTCTTGGGTTCACTAAATATGGAGCTATGTCTTAACCTAGCAGTACAATCAAATTATTTCAACAATGACAAAAATATGATAATCTAAAATGGGCAAGACATTCTGCTAAGCTCTGGGTTAGCTCTGTGCTAACCAAATTATATCCATTATTTCATGCAGAAAACTAAATTACACTAAATTTTGATAGTGTGTTGAAATTCACAAAGGATTAGTACATACATTAATTTACCTCCTTTGGTCTTCAAAATAACCCTGAAAATAGAGAGATTTAAAAAAAAAATCAAAACTCAGAGAGGTCAGTAACTTTCCCAAGGTCACCTAGCTTGTAATCTCCTATTATCTTAGCCCAAGTGTAATACTCTTCTACTTTATCATGCTACCCCTTACTGTTCTTAGGCATCTTTAAAAAAAAAAGATACTTTTACAGGAAAAAAATTAACAAAAATTTTAGAGCAACCACAACTAATTAAATCAATACCTCAAACACATCTGCTCCCTACATGAAAATCTTCCTTCAAACATTTTAAAGAGAAACCACGGTCAATGTTAAGTTTAAACAAGGTTAGCTGAAATTGCACAAAAATAGAAGAACTATCTGTTCCTTAATTATTAAGTAATTATTCAGCCTGAAATATTCTTGAATCTTCCTGGCATGCTTCTTAAGCTTAGTTAAAAAGGTACTTTAAGACAATCTTTTTAGTTTCCTACTGAGATAATTATACTTATATGTCTTTTCAAAATATTTGACAGACTTACATTACTGTAAGCAGAGGGAAAAAAATCAATATTTAGTTCAAAGAAGTGTACAAAAGTTAGCATTTGTCTATATTTTAACTTGGAGTCCACAACTTCAGAAAGTAATACTACTAAGAAATGTAATTAAGTCAGCAGCAAAGAAGGCTAATACACTAATGCAGCAGCCAGCTTCAGATGTGATGTACTTCCTGCCAGGAAGAAATCAGATTCCAAAAGAGCACTTCACATAATCTATCTCTACTGGGGGAGGGGGGTGAGACTAATGGCAGAACCGAGGAGCAAAGTCCCAAAGCCAGCCCAAGAAGAGAGAAAAGGAGGTTAGTGAAAAGCATAAAGTTAGAAACTGACTACTATCTTTTAAAGAGAAACAAGGAAATGTGGACGAGGATGGAGCCAGATCACAGCATCCTGCTAGGCTTTCTGTTGCAAAGATGTTCCCTAATTAAGCTAAGCCAATGGGTTTCCTACCTGAAGCACCCCAGTTATTTCAGTCCATGAACTACCTAGAGAGGCCATGGCAGTGCTAATATTTCCTTTTAGACATGGCGAGTTTAGTCTGAAGAACATTAAATAATGAGGATATCAGTTAATATTTATTTTCATGTTCTCCCCTTTAATTTTCTATAAATGGTTTTGTCTGAATCATAAATCATTGCTACCCAATAATACGCCTATGGTATCTTTGTGTACGTTACTCCTAGGACTATTACTTATTATTTAGGACTTACTAAATAAGCAATTCTGGAATTGTCATGTTTACAAATAAATACCTAGTATAGACATATGAGTATACTAGTATAACATAACATACACATTGGGAAACATTAATACTTACAGATATATCTCAAGTATATATTTTTCTTTATGTAGTATTCAAGGAAAAAACTGCTGAAAGATAAATATTTGACAAATCCTTTCAATATCCTACTATGAGACACAGATTAGAAGGATATACACCAGATATACCTCTGGGAATTCAATTAGGGCTAAGAGAACAAGGGACCTTTCCTTTTTTCTTCATACGCTCCAGTACTGTTTGAATTTTCTGTACTAACCCTGTATTATTTTCACAATTAAGGAAGAGGTTGGAGATGTCCTCTTCATCTCATACTTCAACCTGAAAGTTGTCTCCAACACAGCCCAACTCCTCAGGTCGACCAGATGCTCCTCCTCCAATATTCCAGGGACCTTTGGTGGCAGTTCTTTCATTACACTGTATTTTTTTGTTTGTTTGTTTGTTTGTTTTTTGCTATTTTTGTTGTTTTCATACCAAACTGTAAGCTTTAGAAGGCAAGGACTACCTATGGCTTTTTGTAATCTCAGAATTCTGCACAGTGTCTAGCATATAGTAAATACCCTAGGCACTCAATAAATGATTAAATCATGATGCCTACTAATAATAATATCTAATATTTACTGAACACATACTTATGTGCCAAGCGCTGTGCTAACCAAATTATATTCATTATTGCATGTAATTCTCAAGAAAACTCTATGGAGTATGTACTATTATAATTTCTATTTCACAGATAGATGAGAAAAATTAAGTTTAGAGAATTAAGTAATTTGGCAAAGTAACACAATAAGAAGCAAAACTGGGAAACGAATCAAGGAAGTCTGAATTCATAGTTTGTGCTCGTAACTTCTACATCATAGTGAATGAATAAATGAATGACAATGCATGAATGAATAAATGTGGAAGAGTTTCATATCTAAAGAAGACTCCTCTTCAAGAGACAAGACGACTAAGGTAGAAAATGAAACCAGAGAACCACCGATGGGGGTGGGAAGAATACCACAATAATAGATGTTATCATTATTGGAAAAAGCAATTCAATCTAAATATTCTAGTAACTTCCAGCAAGTACTGCATCCTCCTAGGTGGAGGTATACATACTATGTTTCCAGGTGTAGTACCTCTGGAAATCTCCCTATATTGCTAAATTGATTACAGAAACGATCTCAACTTTAGAAAACCAAGATCAACATTTTTATATGTAAACTTAAGGTAACTATCACTTTGATAGTTAGAAAGAAATACCTATTGCTAGGGCATAGAGCTTTTATTAGCAATTCCATTTTTATTCATGGATATAGCAGTAGTGTGATAAATAATCATTTACAACTACATAAAAGAAAGAAATATTTCCAAAAAGGTATGGGTTAACTACCAATCCCTAATTCTTTTTTTTTTTTTTGCGGTACGCGGGCCTCTCACTGTTGTGGCCTCTCCCGTTGCGGAGCACAGGCTCCGGACACGCAGGCTCAGCGGCCATGGCTCACAGGCCCAGCTGCTCCGCGGCATGTGGGATCTTCCCGGACCGGGGCACGAACCAGTGTCCCCTGCATCGGCAGGTGGACTCTCAACCACTGTGCCACCAGGGAAGCCCCCAATCCCTAATTCTTGATTAAAGAAGAATTAAGATTCTTTAGCAAGAAGAAGGTAAAAATGTCCAGAATATATTAATAATTTTTCAGGTTCACATCAGAGGGAAGCTGATGATTTTTCACAAATGTCTCTTATTTAGTGGTAAATAAACCCTTGGACAGACTCTGGGACACTTACTTTCACAATTCAAGCCCTTACCTATTAACTAACAGCACTGGTTAGATCCTAAGTACTAAGCAAGGATGTGCCATGCTATTTTGCTTTGGAAAAATTCAGTGTTCAAATTAAACCAGGCTAAAGGGCCTTAGAGCATTCTGAAACTTGCTGTTCAAGTTACCAACAGCTAGGACCCAGTGTGTAAATATCCTTCCATCCTCAGAAGCAACCATCTATCTGGCTCCCATTTGAGAATTATAAAATAAAACCATTATTTTCCATGCTCTAAAACATTTCCTTCACCAATCTTTATCAGGGTCCTGGACACAAGCTTCTTTTCAAGTTTCTTTTTCATTCTATCCTTCCTTTTAGGACAGATACATTCCTAGTTACTAATCTACCAAAAATGCCATAATCCAATGCATGGTCTTCAAAGAGAGCCATATAGACACATTAGACTTCTATTATACAGAGCTTCTGCACCAACCATAAAAAGAAGTTATTAAACAGGAATCATTTTTAGTTTTACTGGGGAAAACTCGATTCAGTTCTCTTTTTCTTCCTATAAAGCTTCATCATTTGCTGGAACATAATATGTTTCAACCATCTGTGGTAGGTTAATATTGATTTCCCTATCTTTCTCTATCTTTCCCTTATAGCACATTTAAGATCAACAAGCTTTAAAATGTTTAATTTCTAGTGATTCAATGGCTTTTTTTTGCTAATAGCAGAAAGTTATTTTTAATAAATCAGGATGTTTTGACATTTCACAAAATAGTCTCTGGACTTGAAGAGGAATTATTATTTAAATATTTCGCAGTGAGAGAAGTCTCATGATTCTCTACCTCAGACTACTTTGCAATATCAATACTTGTGAGAGAAAGTCTTGCACTGTACTTCGCAGCAGGAAAATCACTGTGCTGTGAGCACAACACCATTGATCCCACCAGACTTAATTCCTCCCGGAGGCCACAAAGTGATTGTTTTCTATGAACACTTCTTGGAATTCTCCTGAACAAGGATGGCCACAAACAAAACAAAATCAAATTATGTGAAGTGAATTAGAAAGTAGATTACATTTACTGCTAGGGTGACCATTTGGTGCAGTTTGGGCAGTTCACTTTATGCTGATTATTCCAATGTAATAATTAATATCATCCCCTTTCACTCTCAAAAGTGTCCTAGCTTAGGTGATGAATTATATGGTTTCCCTCTTCACTGGAGACTAAAAGGACTATTCATTTACTTCATTGAGGTTGCTAACTACATGGAAGCCCAGATTACAGATGTCTGTAAAGTGTATTTCATCAGGGACGAGGAGAAATGATGCTAGATTTCATTTCTGACTGGGCTGACAAAATCTGTGAAACAAAAATACAAGTGTCCCAATAAAAAATGCTGATGCCTTCGAAATTTCAACTGTGGTTGATTCATATTGACTTGCTGCCGTTTAGTGCATTGTATTCATTTTATGCTTTTCTAAAACAGGGCTTCTCTGTGGGTCATAACAAATTAATGAGAAAAAGCAAATAACTATGAAAAACATTTTGGTGGAACTAATGGGTCTAAATATTACTTTCATTAGCTTTTGACTGCTCATGTTATAGATAAGTATCCCCATTTGGGTTAACTTTATGATGATAACTAACATTCCTAGCTAAGGCTATCCAGAGAATCAAGCAATTGCCTTGTGATTTTAATCAATGTTGACATCAAGAGAGAACATTCGGACCCCTGAAAGTCTCCTCTTTTACTATATTAGAAACAGTCGTCTGAATTCTTTGAACAAATACTTCAACTCTACTTTTCACCTTGCCAATATAATCATAATGACGGTGATTACAAATAATGTGACTACTTTTATGAGTCACTCCGAAAATAACAAAATCAAAGTAGTCATCATTCATGTCATAAACAAGGACACTTAACTACTGTTAGAAGAAGCTAGATGTGATTTTTCTCAAGAGAAAAATACTTTGACCAGTTAATTGGGTCAGATTGCCTCGCTTTAACCTATTCTCACAGCAGGCAGAGTGAGTCTCTAAAAACACCAATGCAGACCTACTAGAGAATGGACTTGAGGACACAGGGAGGGGAAGGGTAACCTAGGATAAAGTGAGATAGTGGCATGGACATATATACACTACCAAATGTAAAACAGATAGCTAGTGGGAAGCAGCTGCATAGCACAGGGAGATCAGCTCGGTGCTTTGTGACCACCTAGAGGGGTGGGATAGGGAGGGTGGCAGGGAGATGCAAGAGGGAAGAGATATGGGGATATATGTATATGCATAGCTGATTCACTTTCTTATAAAGCAGAAATTAACACACCATTGTAAAGCAAAAACAAACAAACAAACAAAACACCAATCAGATCATACTGCTCCATGGCTCAAAACTCTCCACTGGCCTGCCATCCGACTAAAATAAACACCTGCCATCCTTCCTATGACCCACAAGGTTCTGCGAACCTCTCAGACCTAATCTTCTACCTCCACTGTCTTCCTTCCCAAAGGTGCAACATGCTGGCTGGCGTCTTGCAATTCCTTAAACTCACCCAACCAATGTGTATCCATCTCAGAATTGCATTTGTTATTCCTTTGGGCTGAACTGTCCTTCCCCAGATTCTAGTATGGCTCTCTTTCCCCTCCCCTCCCTTAATTTAGAAGTCTGCTCAAATATCTTCTCATTAGAGAGGTTTACAGTAAATATCCTACCTCAAATAGCAATCCCAGACCCTACCATCACCCTACACATCCTTTCCTACTTTATTTTTCTTCACAGCACTTCTAGCTCATGACACTGCATTATGTGCTATACGTTCGTCTGTTTATTATTAGCTTCCAACCACTAAAATGTAAGCTCCATGAAGGCAGAGACTTTGTCTCTTTTGTTCAACTACATCTCTCTGGTGTCTGGACTAGTGTTCTAAATGAATAGTTCTAAGGCCTACACCATCAGTGAACTGATTACGTTAAATATAACCTGATCATCTAGAACTATTTCCAAATTTTGTGTTGCCATGTTT
Source organism: Hyperoodon ampullatus (assembly GCF_949752795.1). Lineage (NCBI taxonomy): Eukaryota > Metazoa > Chordata > Mammalia > Artiodactyla > Ziphiidae > Hyperoodon > Hyperoodon ampullatus. Next base: position 70,639,061 of record NC_136922.1, read on the forward strand.
TGGTTTCTGAATCTGAAGCCCACAGCTCTCCCACTGCACATGATATTTAAATCAATTTCCTCTGAAAGGGTATTTCATGCAGTGTTGGTAAGAGTATAAACATACACAAACCTCTTGGGAGGGAAATTTGGCTGCATATATATTAGAACTAAAAACAACAACAACAACAGCAACACCAAATCATATGTTGATTGAATATTTCCACTTCTAGATATCTATTCTGTAAGAATAAACACACAAGTGTATGAAGACATGTGTGCAAGGATGTTCATTAAAGCACTTTGCATTTTTCAAGCTTGTGTTACTTCTATAATTTAAACAAACAAAATATCTTCCCTAGAGAGTAAGGTCTAAGCAACTACTAAGGAGAGCAGATTACAGTCTAATTGAAAGTGAGGTTTTGGGCTCCCCTGGTGGCGCAGTGGTTAAGAATCCGCCTGCCAATGTAGGGGACACGGGTTCGATCCCTGGTCCAGGAAGATTCCCACATGCCACGGAGCAACTAAGCCCATGCGCCACAACTACTGAGCCCACGTGCCACAGTTACTAAAGCCCGTGCGCCTAGAGCCCGTGCTCCTCAACGAGAGAAGCCACCACAATGAGAAGCCCAAGTACTGCAACGAAGAGCAGTCCCCGCTCGCCGCAACTAGAGAAAGCCGGCGAGCAGCAATGAAGACCCAACACAGCCAAAAAAATAAAATAAATAAATTAAAAAAAAAAAAAGAGGTTTTGAAGGGTAGTGCTGAGTAAAGGACTGCTAATCTCACTGCCAGAATCTGGGAGGCCTCAGGGTACCTGCCATACCTACAAGCCCTTTCCAAGAGGTTCCTTATAATTACAGGGTTTGTACCAGGTAAATGGCAGGCCTAGACACAGCTGACTGGACCAGGGAAGGGCACCTATCCCAAAGGCAACTGATCAATTGGTTGACAGTGGCCTGTCAGGTGGACAGATTCTAGATCTATACCTCAAAGGGGCACGCTCAGATTTCTCTCAGGTAGTTTAAACATGGGGCACACCCAAGGAAGTCAGCAGTTGACAATGGGGCAAAAGCCAACTGAAACACAGACAAGACAGGCAGAAGCAATGTGACAGCAGACAGGGCACAAATGTACAGAAGCCGGAAGTGCTGCACTGCCATTCCTGTTCTTTAGTGAGGCTAGGCTGCTCCTGGGCTCTATCACCCTTCCTTCCCCAGGTAGCTTTAAAATAAGTGCTCTTTAAACTATATTTTACTCTCTATTATTGTAATCTGAAGGAGTTTAATGAACAGAACGTTAAATTGAGGACTGGATTAAGCCTTTTAAGGGCTTAACCTTTGAAAAGATTATGGTTCCCTTTATAGCCTCTAATTATGTGTAATTCAAAATAAAAATAATATAAAATCCACAGTAAGTATAACCAAGTCCTGATAAGTCCGATTTGTTTTTCTTTGGTCATTTAATAAAATAACAATTTTTTCAAAAAAATATTTTTCTAGAGACCTACATCAGTGCTTAGCTTGCCTGCTAGGTAAACCAGTATTAACCAAGACAAAGGTGGGACTGGAAAGTCCTATCACAGACCAAAGCACCTTGCCTACTACAAGTTAGGACACCAGCCGACTAATGACTTCCAGTGGTAGACAGAGAGCATATTAAAAAAATTTTTAATATGTTCTTATATTTTTAAAAATGGGTCACAGAGAAAAGAAGTAAGCACATGAGTAAACAGTATTTTATTCCCTAAATGTCCCTTAATGTTTTTCAATGCTGTTAGAAAATCATTATAGGAATATATTCAATTATTAATTGAAAGTCCAGGAAGGTTAGGATATTTAGGTACCAAAGATTCAGAGAAATGAAATTTAAAATTTTCTTTTAAAACACCAAATACAAAGGTAATTTTCTTCTAATCAATTATTTACTAGTCTTTAGAGGCCACACAGTAGAAAAGTCTTGAGCCTTGCCACTTCCGTTCTTTATATTATTCATTGCTGCATGATAGAGGCATAGTGAAGGGGCCAGAAAGGGATGCATGTCCAGAGTGTCAGTTTGCAGGATGGAGCAAAGAAGCTAGACTTTGCAGACATGGGTTGCAGCAGTGGGGAAAAAAGGTGTAAACCTACTACATTCCCGTATCCCCTTTTCTCACCCTTCAATCCTGTACCATTAGCCCTCTTTCTAGCTCAGCCTCTCCTCTGTGAACCCAATATTTACATTTACTGAGGAAAGCAAGAACCCATCCTTTTTTTCTGAGAGGTCTGTTGTAGGACTTCTGATTGCACAGAGGTTTCTTTTTATTTTTATGTCTGAACAAGCTTTGCAATCTCACATTGTTGACTGGTCAGCTAGTGAGCAATAATGACACATCTGAATGAAATTTGTGTTACCTTTGGATTATACTATAAAATGTATCTCTTGACATTCCTAATCCTGTTAGATTACTTTAGATGAAATTTTTGCCTACTTTATTGATCTTTCTTTTGTTTTGTTTTTTAATAGCTTTACTGAGGTGTAACTCATATAACATATGATTTACCCATTTGAAAGGTAGAACTCATTGTTTCTAATATATTCATAAGAGTTGTGCATCCATATGATGGAATGTAATCAATAATATAAAGGAACAAACTACAGGTGCACAACACGGAGGAACCAAAAAACACTATGCTAAGTGAAAGAAACCAGGTACAAAGGACTATATATTGTATATTACCATGTAAGTAAAATTTCTAGAAAATGCTAACCTATAGAGATAGAAAGCAGATCCATGGTTGTGTGGCACTGGCAATGGGGAATGATGGGAACCAGAGTTAAGGGCAAATCAGGTGAGGGAATGTTTGAGGGTAATAGGAAGGCTCAAAAACTAGATTGCAGTGAGGGTTTCACAACTGTATACATTTATATTAAAGCTCACTGAACTGTATATTTAAAATCGGTGAATTATATATATGTATGTAAATTATACCTCAATAAAGATTTTTTTTAACATCTTTATTGGAGTATAATTGCTTTACAATGGTGTGTTAGTTTCTGCTTTATAATTGAATAAAGATTTTAGAAGAAAAAAAGACCAAACAAATACTCATGGATATAAACTAAACATACCATACCTCGACAGCTCCATTGATACCATGCAGGCTATTAATGATTACTTAATCTGGACATGAAAATGTTTGCCATTCATTACTGCATCAGCAAGTTCTCAAACTGTTTGGTCTGAGGACACCCTTACACTCTTAAAAATAACTGAGGTCTCAAAGAACTTTTACGTGTATATTAGATGTCAATACTTATCATATTAGAAATTAAAATGAAGAACTAAAAAAAATCTTTAGTGATTCAATGTAAAATAACAATAATAAACTTGTATGTTAACACAAAGAACATGTTTAATGAGAAGTATAGTTGTTTTCCAAAACAAGAGAAAAAATAGTGAGAAGAGTGGCTTTTTTTTGTTTTTTACATGTTTGGCAATCTTTTTAGTATCTGGCTTAATAGAAGACAGCCACATTCTCTTATCTGCTCCTGCCTTCAATCTGCTGCAATATCATACATCATGTAGCCTCTGGAAAACTCCACTGTACACTCATGAGAAATGGCAATGAAAAGGCAAATAACACCTTAGTATTACTAGGAAAGTAGTTTTGATCTCACAGAACCCCACAAAGGGTCTTGGAAACTCCTAGTGGTCTTTGGGCCATCCTTTGAGAACTGTTGGTCTAGATTCTGGTCTAGACCATTTTAATTAAGGTTCATTTTAATGAGATTGCTTAAACTGTATTGTCATTAATACAAGCTTTTTGGGAAAATAGGATTAAAAAACTTTCTGAATATAGTTTTCAAAGTATATTTAATCCCACATTGTATAGACTTGGCTGTAACTTAAAGTAAGCAATCAATATGAGACATATCAGGCTACATGAATATTTACTTGTTGAATCTCAAACATTATTCTAGACTTATCAGCAAGTAGAATAAATAAGATGTTACTACACATTGTTAGAACACCTGATTGTTACAATGTTATTTTTTAAAGCTACTGTTTTTTTCACTGATTCAGAAGCTTCTGTTTCACATTCTTTTCCATCTTCCCCCATCTCTATTATAATAAAAGCTCCCCTTAGTTCCTGTGTTTGCTTCTAAAATAACAAAATGTTATTGAATTTTTTCTAAAATGAACCTTGACATCATAACCTAAAACAATCATACTAATTTCAATACCTGAAAAACAGTTATTTAATGGTCTTTTTATAAAATGTGGTTAATTTCAGCTTAATTAATATTTATTTCTCTTGTGCTTCCCAGTAAAGGATAACAATACCATCAGTCAGTTTATTTACATGTTATATCCTGAAATGGTTGATGATACTCACTAAAGATGTACCAATTCATTTTGAAAGTCTCCAAAGGTTTGAAGACTTCAGAGACAACTCTTTGGATTGAAATGTACTTTCCATGTGATGTGATTTAAAACTCAACAAAAATCTAGATATTTACAACCTAAAATAAAAAAAAAAAACGAAAAAACCAAAAAAAAAAACCCCCAAAAACAGTTTAAGTTCTTACTTTACAATATCTCCTTCAAGAGCAATCACTCTCTTAATGATCTTCTGTTCTGGGTTTTTAGGAGACCTAGAAAAAGATAAGGTTATATAATCAGTTGTGTCTCTTGTTTTAAGAAAATGAGAAGAAATTTTACAAGAAAATACGCTATATTAAAGTCATTATAGGATCCTTTGCAACTGTGACATGACATCAGTCCTACTTAGGTCCCAAGTGAGATAGAGCTAAGAGTGAAATAATCCTTATTTTAAACCTCTGAGGGAAAAGGATCACACTGAAACTTTTCAAAAATTAAAAAAAAAATTTAATAAAAACCCAGAAGTATAAAGATTTTCATTATTAAATCTAAGTACCTGTAGGAAAGAGGATTCATACATAAAATAATTAGGCATTTCTTTAAAATGATAACATACTTAAGTTTCTTCATTTTATTTAAAATAAACAGAGGAGTTTGATTTAAACAAAGAAAACAATGAAGAGAGAAATTTTTTTGAAAAAACAAACAATTAGGAAATTCTTTTTTTCTTTTTTTTAATGTTGGTTTATTTCTAACAGAGCACTTAGACCAGGCCCACCCAGAGGAGAGGATGTCACTTCCTCAAGGACTTGAAGTTTGGGGCTGTTCTTAACCCCTTGGTCCCTTGCCACATTTCCTACTCAAAGCTGCTTCTGACCCTTGTGCAGAAGGATCAGTTGGAGAGGGGCAGGGCCCAGCCTTGCTGGAGCCTTGTCACTTGCACTCGCATCATTCCACAGAAGCACAGAGGACACAGTGTTTGAGGTCCCCCTAAACTCTGTGTTTTCCTTCCTCCAAGACCCTACCCTCTTTGGGGCATAATACTGGATAAGGGGAGGAAATTCCTCCCCTTGTCCCTCCAATCCCGGAGGGACAAGGGGAGGAAATTCTTTTAAAACACAACTAGGTTTAGCCATTTAAAGAGTATGTAATTCAGAGTGCTAAAACAAGACTAAAAGAAATTGATAGGTTGTGATATACTTAATGCAGACATCATTTATTTTAATCTATGATTAGTAGCTTATGGTAAATGTTTACTTAAGGTAATACTATTTACTCAAATAAATACTCCCCTCCCCTTCTCTTCCCTCCTCCCCTCTTTACTCTATCTCTGGGATTCCTCACTCTAGGAGAAGCCGTGTCTGTTTCTCAGCAGTCCTACTGAGAAACTCATTTAGTGAGGAACTAAGGTTGGCCAACCTTCATGTGAATGAACTTAGAAGTAGATCCTTCAACACACTCATAGATAGAGAGAACAAATGGGTGGTTGCCAAGAGGGAGGGGAGTGGGAGGTTGGGTGAAATAGGTGAAAGGGATTAAGAGGTACAAACTTCCAGTTATAAGATAAATAAGCCACTGGGATGTAATATACAGCAAAAGGAACATGGCCAATAATATTTTCATACCTTTGTATGGGTACAAATGGTTACTAGACTTATTGTGGTGATCACTTCCTAATGTATGTAAATGTCGAGTCACTAGGTAGTACACCTGAAACTAACACAATATTGTACATCAACTACATTTCAATTAAAAACAAACAAACAAACAAACAAACAAAAACCCAGTAGATCCTTCAGCCCCAGTCAAGTCTTCAGAAAGTGCAGCTGTGGCCAATAGCTTCACGGCAACCTCATGAGAGACGCTGAGCCATACCACCCACTGAAGCTGCTTCTGGTTTCCTGATTCTTAGAAAAATGTGTGAGATAATGTTTGTTGTTTTAAGCTGCTAGAGGTTACACAGCAATGGAAAACTCAATCTTAATATGTTCAATTTCCTGCCAATAACAGTTTCAGTCTTTTGTTTTAACATGTGTTTCAAGAAACAGCTCACATATCACATAAATGATCACTTAAGATGTATTTAAAAATCAGAAATAGATAATATTTTCAATTCAAGTCACATTTTGAATTGAATTACCTTTAAAAAGGAAGGTAAATGCACAAATACTAAAAAGATGAAATACATTCAAAATGTAATACTTCATCAAAGGAAATATGCAGTTTCAATAAGATTTATATTTTACATTATATCTTGCAGAGAAAACAAAATCATCTAAACCATTTGAGTCTACTTGTGAAACTTAGTGACATAACTTTCTACTAAATTAACTATTAATATTCTTTATTTTAAAAGGAAATTTGATCAGAGTTTTTGACTGAACTGTCCCCTTCACTGAATTGACTAACCATTATATTTCTATAAATTTAATGTCATTTATGTACAGCTAGAGTGAGGGATCTGGGCACATTCAAGGTGATGGAATTCATATCTTCTGTGCAGGGTTACTTATAGATCTTTAGAAAAATTTGCCCCCGTGTCTCTCTGTTTAGATAACCAGAAATGTATAAAAAAAATTCAACCTCAGTGATCACCAAAGAATTGTATATTAAAACAATAGGACACCATTTTCCTATTATATTGACAAAGAAATAGTAATAATACTATTAATACAGTTTGTTGTTGAGGATTTAGTACATGTCCTAAAGTACGTGATCATGTAACATACCTTTTGGTAAATAGGTTAAGATTTTATATTCTCTTTAACATATCAATTATGCTTTTAGGAATGTATCCTTATGAAATGGTTGTAGATGTATACAAAATTTTAGCTACATGGATGTTGTCTATTTTAAAAAAGAGAGAAAAAATCAACAAGAAAAGATTGGTGAAATAAATTATAGTCCATCCACATTATAAAATATTCTTCAATCATTAAAAATGACATTATAAAAGAATTTTTAATGATGTGGAAATATCAACAGGATACAGAGATTTAACATGCGAGCTAGAAAATTTATGTGTACCATGACCTTGCTTCAGTAATTATAAAGAGAAAACGTGCATGCAGCTGTCCTGGGAAAAATTAGGAAGGATATAAAGCAAAAGGTGGGGGGCATAGTTCTGTGTGTGATAAAACACATGCCTGGATTTTTGGTTCAGATTACTGGGAAGTCCATTAGAAAATGACAAATATTTGTGTCACATGATGTTAACTGAGAAGAAACGTTCCAAGACAGGAGTGAGACCTGAACTAATTATCAAGTCTCCCCACCTAATATTGATGCGCTATTAACATTAATGAAATAACACGAAATGCAACCCTTATTAGCGTAAAATAGTATTTATGCCACAACCTTTAAGCTTTTGAGATATACTTGAAAAGTATTTTATATTTTAAAATAACCTACATAATAAGATCATGAGGCAAAATAGAATATACAAAGTGAGCTACATATATAATTAAAGTCTTATGAATTACTACTTCAAATGTATCTATAAATTTTAATGTAATATTAATCTCATGAATCTAATCACATGATTCAAAATTTTTTAAAAAGGCTATTACTAACATTAATCCCATTACTGTTCAAAATCTATATCTATATTTTAATCATTAGGCTGTTGAATGCATTACTTGGATGTAAGTACAAGTGGTACGAGAGTTATTACAGATTTATACTGTGAAAGTCACTGAACTTCCCTTTGTCTACATTTTCTTGGCCACTTGCCTGTCTTCTAGAAGTAAGAAAAATAACAAGTGAAGGATTATGCCTTACTTTAGGGACACGATGTATGCTGCCCAATAAAATTTGCATTTACATTTGAAATTTTAGTGTTTTCATAATAAGCATTGCTTTACAATATTTATTTCTGGAGTCTGAATTTTAAGCATTCTGTTTTATGCTGAAGATTTAATTAGGCAAGGTTCTCCAGAGGTTTGGACAAGATGCCTAGAATCGTCTCTCTATTGCATAGGTCTCAGTAGATCAGTTTGATGTGTCAGAACTTATCTCTAACAAGAATGGTTGTGGGGAAGGGTGAAGGGTTAGCATAGGCATAATAAGATTTCTGTGATACGTAATGTTCCTCTCCTTGAATTTCACTTCCTATCTTGATAGAAGTGTTGCCATTTTTACCCTGTGACAAGCCAACAGAGCCATGTCTTCAGTCTCATAACCTTTGTAGCTAATTTCATGTTTGTGTATGTTCCCAAAAGGTTGTTATTTTGATCCTGTTTGGAACACTGGGAAGGTACTCTGGAAAACTCAAGAGAGACCCTCTTGTGTTCTGTGGGAATGAGGAGATTAGCAAGTGTACCACCCTCTCTGTTGGTACACTTGTGTTCATCCTGATGTCAGACATATACCTGAACCCTGTGTCTGAGCACGTTCACCCTTCTCCCATTTTTAGTAAAATTCTAAAACCTCCCTCTGTGGGTTGTGTAGATTTTTATATTTATATGGTTCAGGATTGGCCCAGATTATTACAGAATTCATCTCAGGATTAGAAGTCACCTTGGCATATATCACAGAAAGGTCTAAATTTTAACTCTTCATTAATGAGGTAAAACTAAGAACTAATATTCTAGGAATGACCTATAGTAGATAGACTATTTTTTATACTGTCAAAAGGATGGACATGCATTAAATCAACTAATTTTACATCATCAAAGTGGTAAAAAAAGAAGTATTGCTGCTTTATTATCAAAATGAAAATGAAAAGTCCACACAACAGAATAAAAAGTCATGAAAAACCTTAGCAAATGATAGCTTCTCTTTTCTTCTCTTTTTTTTTTAATTTTGGAAAATATTGCCTGGGTTTCATATGAGTTTCATAGGTTAGAGCTAGAAAAGGCCTATGAGTGTACCTAGCCCATTCCTGGCAATATTCAGTCTCACCCATTCTCCATGGCTTAAGCATTTCTGCTTGGGCACCTTGTGTCCTACAAATGCATGGACTGGGGGACATTGGAAATGGAATCCACGGTCACTGTTTCACCTTTGGTACAGACAGCTGCTGACTGTAGGCAAGCCCTGTAAACAATCTGGGTCTCATTTTCGGAGAGATAAGGCTAGATCAGAAGTCCTAAACCAGAAGTCAGATAATCAGATCTAGCTTGTAGAAATGTTTTGTTTGGTCCACACATCATTTATTTATTTATTTTTAAATCTGGAGTTGGCCAAACAAATAGGAGACTTCACATAAAAATTCTAATTTCTTGTTCCTCTGTGAAAAATACAAAGATCTGGCACCCCAAGCCTACATTCTTCCATGGATCTGAGAAGCAGATCCTGAGAAGTTGCCCCAGTGCCAACAGCTTGTTTCATGTGGGTCTCAGTGTCTGAGGACACATGAGTTTGGGAACCCCTAGAAATCTTGATGATTTCTTCCACCTCTAGCATCATATAACAACTGAGAGAACACATGAAAACTCCAGCAGAGGGTCTAACGCATAGTAGGAAATCGGTAAATCTTAGAGGCATCTCTTCCTAAAATAAATTCATAAAGGAGATCAATTAACTGGATACAAGCAAATCGTTAGGATTTTTTTTTAAGACTTACATAGATAGAATATTTATTTCAAAAACCCTCCAATAATTTCAGAGTCTGTTTCATTAGAGGGCAAGAAAGGCCTTTTTAAAGGTTTGGTCAAATTTTATTACACAATTAACTAAAGTAACATGAAAACTAAATATAACTATTCATATTGGAAAGTCACAGGTCAGTTTTAAATTAAATGGGTGTTATCTATAAAATCATGATAAAAATGACTTTTTTCTATGTTGAATTCTGTATTCTTGCTTCGCTATCAGTAGTAGCTCGAACTTTGTGCAAACAGCCCCTTTTATAATGATCTATTTTCTAAATTCAATGCAGTTTTATTAATTAGCACTCTAAAAGTTCTTACTTAGGTCAGCATTTCAGCTACATTTTTGCCCCTTGCAGACTTCTCTTTGTATCATGTGAATCTTTGAAACTTAAACAAAAGAAATTATCAAGACTTTTTTGTTGCTCTTTGGGTTTATTCTTGAAATCTTCAGAAGTGTGAAGTTTATAACTTCAGATACAGTTTCAGAAAAGTGTATGTATGGGACTTCCCTGGTGGTGCAGTGGTTAAAAATCCACCTACCAATGCAAGGGACACGGGTTCAATCCCTGGTCCGGGAAGATCCCACATGCCATGGAGCAACTAAGCCCATGCGCCACAACTACTGAGCCTGAGCTCTAGAGCCCGCGAGCCACAACTACTGAGCCCTTGTGCCACAACTACTGAAAGCTGTGTGCCTAGAACCCATGCTCTGCAACAAGAGAAGCCACTGCAATGAGAAGCCCGAGCACCACAACCAAGAGTAGCCCCCACTCGCAGCAACTAGAGAAAAACCGTGTGCAGCAACAGAGACCCAGTGCAGCCAAAAATTCATTCATTCATTCATTTAAAAAACAAACCCAAAAAACCTATATGTCATAGAATAACCTTTAAAAAAAAAGTGTATGTATGTGTGTATATATGCAATTCCTAACAATTACTCTTGCTCAGATATCTCATAAAATGCTCCAATCCAAGGGCCTCATTGTTAGAAAAGTGAATTACAGATGAGGTGGCAAGAACCCAGGTTAATGCTTTAAATTTTTCTTCTATGATACCATATTTTCTCACATAGGGAACAGGTCTTGGGGGAAGGGAAATCCTGGGAAAGGATAACCATCAGGCAGGGGCAGAGGGTTGTTATGTGTGTAGAAAATCCTAGTGGGAAGTGAGTAGAATTTCAGAGCACTGGGGACAGTGCTCTTGGGCAGACATATTTTGTGGGTGGGGGTGGGGTATGGAACGGATGGCTTATTCCCTCAAAGCAAACCCTCCCTGAATCAGGCTCCTGAGCAGTAGCAATATGATCCTATAGAGACCCTGAGAGATTCCAGTCAGGGTTCTAGTGATCCAAGAATGTAGCAGCAGGAACAATAAGCTTATGTTTCAGATTTATGGCAGATAATTCCTTATACAAATAAATGTATTCTAATAGTACTTATGAAACAACAAAAGCATGAACTTTAAAGAATTAAACTGTTGTCTATTGATAAACATTTTCTTGGTTAAATTTGAGTTGTCTCACTGTCACTAACTACGATTAGAAGAAGTTTAATACGCAAATAGTGACAACGTGTCTTATTAGTAAATCAGCCTTGATTATACAAAATCAATTAAATGTGTATTATGACTCTAACTTCTGTAACTGAAAGAGCTGAAATAGTTTTGTAATTGACTGTTTTGATTCTGAAAAATAAATGTCTTCACTTAACTGTGAAAAATCTAAGAAATTTAGTATAATCATAACAATGAGCTAATTTCTACCAATGTTTATTAATTCAAGCATTTCAAAACATAGAACACTGCAATCTTCAGTTGTGAACATAACTGCACTTACACTTCACTGTCTAGAATTGTATGTAAATGAACATATATAGTACATACATAAAATATATAGCACTTATGTAACACACATATGTGTGTATGTGTGAGTATTCCACCATACAATATGGAATCATACTATTTAAAGAAACTCCTCTGAACTATAAAGAAACTTCTGGGCTGAAAAATACATTCCCTCATTTATTTATTTTACAAATTTGTGTTTTCACACATTGAATATGCTTAAAGTTGACCATATCTGTGGAAGTGGAGGAGATGCATACCTAACATAAATATAAATATTGACTATTCTTTCAGTATAGACTCTCAAAGTGCAGACATTCGTATAGAAATACTACTACTCTGTCCCCAAAGTATGCACTCAGGAGTGTCTGAGCGGTTTTTGCTGTACTCAAGACAGGTTTTACCCCTCTAGCCGCACTATCTCATTGAGCATGACTTTTTAGTAGAGTACCACTTAAGGCCATGGAATAAAACAAAATTAACTGGTCTTCAAATGAATTAAAGCCATCAGTCTAGTCTCATAACCCTAATATCATGAATAAGCTAACTGGATTTATACTTTAAGCTTTAAACAGGTTGGGAAATAGTGCCACATACTTGTGGTAGGCTTGAAGAATATACAAACAACAGAACTTGAAAGTGCAAGGTATTGATATTTTCCATATCAAGCCATGTTTATATGCATGAATATGGCACAGAAAAAGCAGACCAACTGAAATGCAAAATGAATAAATTCAGTTCTCTGTATCCCTGGGTTCTGCATCCACAAATTCAACCAACCACAGGTTGAAAACATTTGGATAAAAGAGAAATTCCAGAAAGTCTCAGAAAGCAAAACTTCAATTTGCCACGTATTGAGCACTACACTAAACCCACTGAATCGAGTGATGTGTAGGCTGCTGCAGCCTCCTGCCACTCCACAGACACTCAGTCTCTCTCCAGTACCTAGTCGTTTGAACACTGTTCACCTCGCATCTTGTTCGTTGGCTGCTTATGCTGTAGGCACCCTTTGTTTCTGTGAAGCAAATGGCTCCTAAAAAGCCATTAAGTGGTCAAAGCATCCCTCAAAGGTTAAGAGGGAGTGTAAAGTGCTTTCTCTCGAAGAGAAAATGAAAATCCTAGATCTTTTGAAAAGTGGCATGTCGCTGGCCAAAGTGGGCAGTAAGTTCGGTAAGAACGAACTGAGCATTCACACAATAAAGCAGAAAGAAGCTAAAATTTGCACAAGTGTTAGTGCTTCACCTACAATTGCAACAATAGTCTCTCTGGTTGATGTTAAAGTGCTTGCAAAGACTGAGAAAGCATGAAGTGTGCTGCTAGAGGACATGTCACAGGAGCGTATCCCTGTTGATGGCAAAGTTATGCGTGAAAAGCACTTCATCTCTACGAGCCTTACTGTGAAGGGGCTGGGGAGAGCGAGAGGAAGGAGATGAAGGCTGCTAAGGGATGGCTGGCGAGCTACAAGAAGATCACGGGAGAATCAGCATTGACTGATGCCAAGCGTCATCAGTGCCCCCAGAAGAGCTCAAGAAATTCATAGAAGAGAAAGGCTACCTTCCAGAGCAAGTCTTCAATAGTGATGAAATGTGATGAAAGCCCCAAATCGCCTGCCTGTGTTCTGGCAACACAACAAGGAGGCTTGGGTGATGGCCATCTTGTTCTTGGGATAGTTCCATCAGGGCTTCATTCCTGAAGTGAAAAAAATACCTCGAAAAGAAGGGGCTGCCATTCAAGGGCCTCCCCATCACTGGCAATGTTCCCAGCCACCCCACTGTCTCTGCTTCACCGACAAGAATGCAGAAGTAATGTTCCTCCCTCCTAACTCTATGTCACTGCTGCAGCCACTTGATCAAGGCATCATCAGGTGCATTAAAGCAACTTACACTTGCCTCACCTTCAGGAAGACTTGTGGATTTATGGAAGAGCTTCACAATTACAGAGACTGTAGATGTCCCAATGCCAAAGACAGGAGTGCATGTTGGCAGCCATTATGGACTGAGGTTGTCTATGATTTCAGGGGCATCCCCACTACTGACGCAAAAGTCAGGAATGTTCCAAGGGAAGTTAGTGGAGAAAGCTTCTCTAACATGATCGAGGACAATGTTAAGGAATACCTAGTAGCATACAGAAACTTTTACCAACAAGGAACTTAAAGATCTGCTGAAATCCTCTACAGACGATGATGATAGTGATGCAGAAGACTTAGAGGAGGCAGAGCTATCAGTTTGGATGCTTGAAAAATCTGCAGCAGTTTTTTTTTTTTTTTTTTTGGCAGTTTCATGCATTAAAAAGGACATGAGCTTCAAGTATGATTCTTTGATGGAATGAAGCCTCTGTATTACCTGAGGTATAATGATGCGCCTAGAACCACTGCAAGATTTGTTTGATGATGAAAAGAAAAGAAGAAACAGCTTCTTATAACAATGTTTCTAACTAAAGCACCTGCAGTTGTGAAGCTCTGGCCTTCAAGCTTGAAGATCCTCAGCCCTCAGCCTCTAGAGATCCTGACATTAGTATCACTGAGCCTCCTCCAAAGTCTCAACATCTGCAACTGAAACCCAGTTCATCCTTCTGACGTCCTGCCAGAAGGTTCAAGTTAGCCTGGTGTCTCACCACTTACCTACAGTGCCAGACATCTCAACCCCTCACCCCATCTGCACGGTACAATAATACAACAATCATCATTGTCGTCGTCATCACCATCATCATTATCATCATATGAGGGTTATCAAGAGAGAATAATCAGGGTTTTGATGAGGGTTAACACAGTGTGTGTGTGAGTGTGAGAGAGAAGTGAATTTATATTTTCTCTGTTTATAATTATATTTTCTATATGTATTTCTATTTTAAATATTCTGTGTTTTATTCTATATATTTTTCTTTCAGGTCATTAAATGAAAGCAACCTGTAAGTATTCAAAGAAAGAAAATGTTACGTTGTTGCTGACATGTACTGTGCAGTTAGGCCTGCCATGGTTGCATCTGTAGTGAATGTATACAGATTTTTCTTGTCATTGTTCTCTAAACAATACAGTATAACAACTATTTACATAGCATTTACATTGTATTAGGTATTAGATGTAATCTAGAGATGATTTACAGTACACAGGAGGATGTGCATAGTTATATGCAAATACTACCCCTTTTTATGTAAGGGACTTGAACATCCGTAAATTTTGGTATCTGAAGTCCCCCTCAGATACCGAGGGACAACTGTCCTAGTATGTAAGAGCTGAAGTGAGGACATTTACACCGATGCTCATACAAGATGTTAGTGGTACCTGCAGTCACCTGAAAAA
This sequence comes from Hyperoodon ampullatus, assembly GCF_949752795.1. Lineage (NCBI taxonomy): Eukaryota > Metazoa > Chordata > Mammalia > Artiodactyla > Ziphiidae > Hyperoodon > Hyperoodon ampullatus. Next base: position 70,654,139 of record NC_136922.1, read on the forward strand.
GGCTATTGGAAAATGGCACAAGGATCATCCTGTCTCTAACTTAGCTCACTCACAAGTTTGCCATGATGTTGGTCATGTGAGGTGTGAGATGCCAAGCTCAGGGCAGGGGACATCCTAGTAAAAGTGAGGAATAAAGACAGTCTCGACCATTTTACCTGCAGCCAGCACTTAGCGCCCACCCACAATTCATTTCTAACCAGAATGAAAAACCAAATATCTGGAATAAATGAGACAGAATTTTTATCCTTATAAATACAAAAATGAATACTTTACCTATGGTGCATTAAGCTTTTGAAGTTTGCCTAATTGAGCCCAACAGGTGCTTGCAATGAACAGAAGCTGTTAAATTCACACGTGCCCATCAGAGGTGTGCCCTCCAAACAACATGGCCAGAATGTCTTCAATGTAACTTTCTATGATCAGATAAAAAGGTGACATATAAACTGATGTACTAAACCCCGGCCCTTTTGTCTCATGACTGTGGTTACCATGTGATACTTTTCAGGGTCACGCAATAAATAAATAAAGAGTCGGATGGGAATGGGGGTATTTCAGTGGATACCAGCATGAGAGCAGAGGGTGACGGGTTGGGGGGTGGGTTTACAAGTGAGAACCAGACAGGCCAACATACCTCTCAGTAGATAGCAGCATGGACTGAGGTCAAGCTGTCCTTCCCCTGATGCTATCACAATATAAACTCCCCAAAGCCGAGATGCTACTCTGACAAGACACAGAACCATAAACAGACTTAATTTGCTCTGAATTGCCTCAGAAGGCTCTTAAGTTTACCTCAGCTTGAAAAGACTAGGTTTAGTTAGCAATAAGAAACTTAAATCCAGAAATGGCAAAATAAAGGTATATACTTTTGCATACCTGGTTTTTATGGCCTGAGAATTTGCACCCATTCCATTTTCTTTTGTCTACTGCATATATCTGTGGATTACCATTTCTAGTTACTCTGATGACATGCATTATTAATGTATCTACTGTGCTGCAGATTCAAAATTTCCTAGTAAAATTGAGTTAGGTATATGCATGAGGAGAGGTGAAATTCCACACAATCATGGAAACTATCCTAATTTCTCTAAAATGCTCGATCACATGGAGGAGGTTGACAACGTAGAAGTTAGAATATAAGTACAATATGAAGCTTCCTGGCTCATTTCTGTTCTAACCCTGTTGGACTTATTAATTTTTAAAATACAGTACTATTGTTTTGAGGAGGAATTCTGTTAGGTTCCAATAACTACACACAATTTGCTCCCTTGAAAGTGTCAACTTTATGCCCTCAGTAGTACACTGAATAGCATTCATGAACTGTCTTCAGAAAAAAATACATGAGGTTTGGGATTTTGCAAAATCAACTCAACTGGTCACCTCTAAAACCAGCATTATCATTTACTTGCTCAGCTTGATAGCCACTTATATAGCTCTAGTTTCTAAGTTATCAGAAACTTTTTCTTAGTATTTTATTTCCTGCTATTTGTACTGCAATAACTTGTTACTATGAGAGTTTATTTATGAAGCTTTAAACTAAAAAAAAATGCTACGATTAAATCAGATGTCTAACTCCTATTTGTTTCTAAGTCTCCTAGTATTACCTCTTTCCTCTCTGCTGGATGGAATACACAGAGTTACAGAAAGGGTAAGAGTTTAGTGTCTGATAAGCTAGAAGGGCTTAAATTTAAAATGGGTTTTAGTGGCTGAGAATAAATGTCTGATAAAAGGAGGCAGGTTGAGAATGGTACTTTGGAGGGGTTAAAAGAATTGTGAGAGATTGTAAGGGAATTTTGGGGACAATAGAAGGAAAAAGGGGGAGAATATTTCCAAGGACTAACAGAAGTTACCAAGTTATTAGGGTAAACCAAGCCACAGAGATACAGACCAACAGGTAAGTAGGAAGAGAGTGCAGGGCCAATAGATTCACCAAAGAAACCACTTGAAGACAGAAGACCCTTAGAGTTGCTAAATTTGGTTTCTAGCCAAATTGGTTTAACAGAGCCTCAGAATCCGACAAAGTCAGTTAGTTATGCTGTTGTTACAATCTCGTGACTGTCCTTTCCCATTTGGTTATCCTGGAAAAGTTTTATCCTTTGTAAGAAAATTCAGAGGTCAAAATATCCCTAGTTGCCAGTGTTCTAGATACAGAACACCAAAGGAATCCCGTTTCAAAAATTACAACTATATCTCAACCTGTGATGCATTCTTTCACAAGGCTAAAGATCACCTTGCTATTTTTAGTTGACTGTATACAGTCAGCAATAACTATAAAATATGTTCAGGTATGTCTTTTTAAATAAAAACTGAGTATGCTGAGGCTACAATTTGCCAGATGATTTACCCTTTTCTATCATTCTTTAATATAAATATATGGTAGACACTTTTTTCTAGTCCATAAAGTTTTATTGCAAATAATGGAGACCCACTTAAAATGGAATATACAGTGTCTACCCACATGTGTTCTTCCTTACAGAAAACCACTTTGATTCTACTTTAAAAGACGTTGATTAATATGAGAAGGCTTGCCTGCTTTTGTGAGCCTCAGTCCTCTAATTCTGTACACACACAAAATGGACTCTAATCTCTCCAGCTGTCACTTTGATGCTCTTCGTGAGCTGTACATTTCACAGGCTCTGAAACCACTCTACAGCTCAAACATGACGAACGGCCTTCCTCAAAACCAGAACAGCAGTGAGAGATTATTAAGTCAAAATGGAAGCAAACTCTCCTCTTCATGTGTGCAGGAAATTCATAGGGGGCCTGATTTCCATATGGCTCCCACAGATGAAGCTTAATGAATATCTTGCAGACACAGGTATAACCATTAATAACTCTCAAATACCTCTACAATGGAGTAAAACAAGGCCAAACAGAATTAAGGGAAATAATCTCCAACTGGTTTAACATGCCTATCGGTTAAATGCATGAAGGAGGCTTTGATTTAAATAAAATCAGATTCTCAGAAACATATGCTCACCACCCACCATTCTTCATCTGAATGGTAGAAATTTATGAGTTTCATTTCACTGTAGCAGGGGAGCTTTGCCAAGAAACAAGAGCACAAACATCAGTGATTAAGAAAGATCTCCAGTATAGAATACGTTTTCAGGGGGCTAATCTTCTTTAGAGTGGGTTTATAGGCAATGGCATCATGTTTTGGACTGACCACATGGAGAGATGTTTTCACTAATGCAACATTATTAAACTTTGTTTGGGACTTTTAACTAACCTAAGTCAACTCCCTAAAATAAAATGCCTTTCTTGAAAAGATATAACAAAATCACAAACATACTTCTCACAAAAATCCTCTGATTCAGCTTCCTTTAAAGATGTATAGCCCCAAAGCCTTACTAATGCACACCACCGTATCTCTCCCACCTTTTATCAGCTCTTTCTTGCCACTACCATCTATTTGCTTGCTTTTTTCCAGCGCATTGCCCATCCCTCAAGGCTGTTCACTGGCACTCAGATGCCTCCCTCTAATTCTCCATCGCACCATCCAAGAAATGCCCCAGGTCTTTTCCAATTCTTCTTCCCAAAGCTTTTCTTCAACACTACCCCTGTATAGTTTGGACACTATCCTCCTCAGATATAATTTTTTCAATGAGATAATATCTAAGTTTCTTCTGGCCTTCTCTTTCAAACACAATTATTTCCTCTTACACTGTTTTGTGTTATACATAGGAGGAAAACTTCCTAAACATCTCATCTTTTACAATCACCATTCCCTAAACTCTTATCATTCCAGGCTTTAAAGGTTTAAATACAATACTCAGAGGAGTTATATGATGAAGATGTAGCTAATTCAAGTGTTTCTGGAGATAGCCTCATCCACCAGAGGGCAGACAGCAGAAGCAAGAAAAACCACACTCCTGCAGCCTGTGAAACAAAAACTACATTCACAGAAAGATAGACAAGATGAAAAAGCAGAGGGCTATGTACAAGATGAAGAAACAAGATAAAACCCCAGAAAAACAACTAAATGAGGTGGAGATATGTAACCTTCCAGAAAAAGAATTCAGAATAATGATAGTGAAGATGATCTAGGACCTTGGAAAAAGAATGGAGGCAACTATCAAGAAGATGCAAGAAATGTTTAACAAAGACCTAGAAGAATTAAAGAACAAACAAACAGAGATGAACAATACAATAACTGAAATGAAAATTACACTAGAGGGAATCAATAGCAGAATAACTGAGGCAGAAGAATGGATAAGTGACCTGGAAGACAGAATGGTGGCAGTAACCTGGAAGACAGAATGGTGGAATTCACGGCTGTGGAACAGAATAAAGGAAAAAGAATGAAAAGAAATGAAGACAGCCTAAGAGACCTCTGGGACAACATTAAATGCAACAATATTCGCATTATAGGGGTCCCAAGGAGAAGAGAGAGAGAAAGGACCAGAGAAAATATTTGAAGAGATTATAGTCGAAAGCTTCTCTAACATGGGAAAGGAAATAGCCCCCAAGTCCAGGAAGTGCAGAGAGTCCCATACAGGATAAACCCAAGGAGAAACACGCCGAGACACACAGTAATCAAACTGGCAAAAATTAAAGACAGAGAAAAATTATTAAAAGCAGCAAGGGAAAAATGACAAATAACATACAAGGGAACTCCCATTAGGTTAACAGCTGATTTCTCAGCAGAAACTCTAAAAGCCAGAAGGAAGTGGCATGATATACTTAAAGTGATGAAAGGGAAGAACCTACAACCAACATTACTCTACCCGGCAAGGATCTCATTCAGATTCGATGGAGAAATCAAAAGCTTTACAGACAAGCAAAAGCTAAGAGAATTGAGCACCACCAAACCAGCTGTACAACAAATGCTAAAGGAACTTCTCTAGCTGGGAGACACAAGAGAAGAAAAGGACCTACAAAAACAAACCCAAAACAATTAAGAAAATGGTAATAGAAACATACATATCAATAATTACCCTAAATGTGAATGGATTAAATGCTCCAACCAAAAGACACAGGCTTGGGCTTCCCTGGTGGCGCAGTGGTTGAGAGTCCGCCTGCCGATGCAGGGGACGCGGGTTCGTGCCCTGGTCCGGGAAGATCCCACATGCCGCAGAGCAGCTAGGCCCGTGAGCCATGGCCGCTGAGCCTGCGCGTCCGGAGCCTGTGCTCCGCAATGGGAGAGGCCACAACAGGGAGAGGCCCGCGTACCGAAAAAAAAAAAAAAAAAGACACAGGCTTGCTGAATGGATACAAAAACAAGACCCATATATATGCGGTCTACAAGAGACCCACTTCAGACCTAGGGACACGTTCAGACTGAAAGTGAGGGCATGGAAGAAGATATTCCATGCAAATGGAAATCAAAAGAAAGCTGGAGTAGCAATACTCGTATCAGATAAAATAGAATTTAAAATAAAGAATGTTACAAGAAACAAGGAAGGACACTACATAATGATCAGAGGATCAATCCAAGAAGAAGATATAACAATTATAAATATATATACACCCAACATAGGAGTACCTCAATACATAAGGCAACTGCTAACAGCTGTAAAAGAGGAAATTGACAGTAACACAATAATAGTGGGGGACTTTAACACCTCACTTATACCAATGGACAGATCATCCAAAATGAAAATAAATAAGGAAACAGAAGCTTTAAATGACACAATAGACCACAGAGATTTAATTGACATTTATAAGATATTCTATCCAAAAACAGCAGATTACACTGTCTTCTCAAGTGCGCATGGAATGTTCTCCAGGATAGATCACATCTTGGGTCACAAATCAAGCCTCAGTAAATTTAAGAAAATTGAAATCATATCAAGCATCTTTTCTGAATACAAAGCTATGAGATTATAAATGAATTACAGGGAAAAAATGTAAAATACACAAACACGTGGAGGCTAAACAAGACATTACTAAATAACCAAGACATCACTGAAGAAATCAAAGAGGAAATAAAAAAATACCTAGAGACAAAAGACAATGAAAACACAATGATCCAAAACCTATGGGATGCAGCAAAAGCAGTTCTAAGAGGGAAGTTTATAGCTATACAAGCCTACCTCAAGAAACAAGAAAAATCTCAAATAAACAATCTAACCTTACACCTAAAGGAACTAGAGAAAGAAGAACAATCAAAACCCAAAGTTAGCAGAAGGAAAGAAATCATAAAAATCAGAGCAGAAATAAATGAAATAGAAACAAAGAAACAATAGCAAAGATCAAAAAAACTAAAAGCTGGTTCTTTGAGAAGATAAACAAAATTGATAAACCATTAGCCAGACTCATCAAGAAAAAGAGGGAGAGGACTCAAATCAATACAATTAGAAATGAAAAAGGAGAAGTGATAACAGACACCACAGAAATACAAAGCATCCTAAGAGACTACTACAAGCAACTCTAGGCCAATAAAATGGACAACCTGGAAGAAATAGACAAATTCTTAGAAAGGTATAACCTTCCAAGACTGAACCAGAAAGAAACAGAAAATATGAACAGACCAATCACAAGCAATGAAATAGAAACTTTGATTAGAAATCTTCCAATAAACAAAACTCCAGGACCAGATGGCTTCACAGGTGAATTCTATCAAACATTTAGGGAAGAGCTAACACCAATCCTTCTCAAACTCCTACAAAAAATTGCAGAGGAAGGAATACTCCCAAACTCATTCTATGAGGCCACCATCACCCTGATACCAAAACAAGACAAAGATACCACAAAAAAAGAAAACTACAGACTAATATCACTGATGAATATAGATGCAAAAATCCTCAACAAAATACTAGCAAACAGAATCCAACAACACATTAAAAGGATCATACACCATGACCAAGTGGGATTTATCCCAAGAATGCAAGGATTCTTCAATATATGCAAATCAATCAATGTGATACACCGTATTAACAAACTGAAGAAGAAAAAACATATGATCATCTCAATAGTTGCAGAAAAAGCTTCTGACAAAATTCAACACCCATTTATGATAAAAACTCTCCAGAAAGTGGGCATAGACGGAACCTACCTTAACATAATAAAGGCCATATATGACAAACCCACAGCAAACATCACTCTCAATGGTTAAAAACTGAAAGCATTTCCTCTAAGATCAGGAACAAGACAAGGATGTCCACTCTCACCACTATTATTCAACATAGTGTTGGAAGTCCTAGCCATAACAACCAGAGAAGAAAAAGAAATAAAAGGAATCCAGGTCAGAAAAGAAGAAGTAAAACGGTCATTGTTTGCAGATGACATGATACTATACATAGAGAATCCTAAAGATGCCACCAGAAAATGACTAGAGCTAATCAATGAAGTTGGTAAAGTTGCAGGATACAAAATTAATGCACAGAAACCTCTTGCATTCCTATATACTAATGATGAAAAATCTAAAAGAGAATTTAAGGAAACACTCTCATTTACCACTGCAACAAAAAGAATAAAATACCTAGGAATAAACCTACCTAGGGAGACAAAAGACCTGTATGCAGAAAACTGTAAGACACTGATGAAAGAAATTAAAGATGATACCAACAGATGGAGAGATATACCATGTTCTTGGACTGGAAGAATCAATATTGTGAAAATGACTATACTACCCAAAGCAATCTACAGATTCAATGCAATCCCTATCAAATTACCAATGGCATTTTTTATGGAACTAGGATAAAAAATCTTGAAATTTGTATGGAGACACAAAAGACCCTGAATAGCCAAAGCAGTCTTGAGGGAAAGAAAATGGAGCTGGAGGAATCAGACTCCCTGACTTCAGACTATACTATAAAGCTGCAATCAAGACAATATGGTACTGGCACAAAAACAGAAATATAGATCAATGGAACAAGATAGAAAGCTCAGAGGTAAACCCATGCATCTACTGTCAACTAATCTATGACAAAGGAGGCAAGGATATATAATGGAGAAAAGACAGACTCTTCAATAAGTGGTGCTGGGAAAACTGGACAGCTACATGTAAAAGAATGAAATTAGAATACTCCCTAACACCATACACAAAAATAAACTCAAAATGGATTAGAGACCTAAATATAAGATCAGACACTATAAAACTCTTAGAGGAAAACATTGGATGAACACTCTTTGACATAAATCACAGCAAGATGTTTTTTGATCCACCTCCTAGAGTAATGGAAATAAAAACAAAAATAAACAAATGGGACCTAGTGAAACGTCAAAGCTTTTGCACAGCAAAAAAAACCATAAACAAGATGAAAAGACAATGCTCAGAATGGGAGAAGATATTTGCAAATGAATCAACGGACAAAGGATTAATCTCCAAAATATATAAACAGCTCATGCAGCTCAATATTAAAGAAAAAAAACAACCCAATGCAAAAATGGGCAGAAGACCTAAATAGCCATTTCTCTAAAGAAGACATACAGATGGCCAAGAAGCACATGAAAAGCTGCTCAATATTACTAATTATTAGAGAAATGCAAATCAAAACTACAGTGAGGTATCACCTCACACCAGTTAGAATGGGCATCATCAGAAAATCTACAAAGAAGAAATTCTGGAGAGGGTGTGGAGAAAGTGGAACCCTCTTGCACTGTTGGTGGGAATGTAAATTGATACAGCCACTATGGAGAACAGTATGGCTGTTGTTTAAAAATCTAAAAATAGAATTACCATATGATCCAGCAATCCCAGTACTGGGCATATACCCAGAGAAAACCATAATTGAAAAAGACACTTGTACCCCAATGTTCATTGCAGCACTATTACAATAGCCACGTCATGGAATCAACCTAAATGCCCATCAACAGACGAATGGATAAAGAAGATGTGGTACATGTATACAATGGAATATTACTCAGCCATAAAAAGGAATGAAATTGGGTCATTTGTTGAGACGTGGATGGATCTAGAGACTGTCATACAGAATGAAGTAAGTCAGAAAGAGAAAAACAAATATCTTATATTAATGCATATATGTGCAACCTAGAAAAATGGTACAGATCAACTGGTTCTCAGGACAGAAATTGAAACACAGATGTAGAGAACAAATGTATGGACACCATGGGGGGAAGCGGGAGGGGCATGGGGGGGGTGGTGTGATGAATTGGGAGATTAGGATTGACATGTATACAGTGATGTGTATAAAATTGATGACTAATAAGAACCTGCTGTATAAAAAAATATATATTATTCAAGTCAAAAAAATAGAATACAATGAATACATTGTTCAAAAAATAAATTAAATAAAAAACTACACCTAGGCATTTCATATTCAAGCTAGAGAAAAGAAAAAAACATAAAAACAAAAGAGTGTTTCTGGAAAAGTCTTATTTCCTTTTTATTAACTTTTAATACATAAAAGTCTAACTGTTCATAGTTACACTGATCTAATCACATAATCAATATTCTAGAGTAGAACTATTAGTTACAGATTTAAAGCAAATATGTAACATAATTTAATGAAAGAAAAAGCAAGGAAATGGAACTCAATGGTCACAACTCTACAGAACAAATGAGAAGACAAAAAGTAAATGATCATCTCTTACAGTATCTTTCAAACTATATTACTACCTTTCTAAGTTAAAATCTCATTTTAATGAGTTCCCAACAATGCAATCTAATCACTTTCAAGTCAAAGATGCAGCTGTTTAGAATGCAGGCTGTGTGGTTGCTGTGGGCATGTGTACTTGACCTCCTGCCTGTTAACAGAGACTCAATTAATTATTTGCTGTTTTGAATGGTGATTTCATTTCACCTCCACCTTTCTTTGAGTGTTAAAAGGCTCAATTACTTTATCACCTTAACCTTAACTTTGGAGAACGCATGCAGAATTTCTTAACTGCCAACTAATAAACCATCTTGACAAAGAGAGCTAATTTTCAGGACCATAGCTCCTATATGTCTTATGCTGGAGTCAGCTGAAGTAACATATTGACCTGGTGGCACATCCCCTTCCAAGAGAGCCCCTTTGATTTGAACGGCAGCTTGGTGCTAAGTTGTTTCCTGGATATAGGTAAGGAGACAAAACTAGTACTGCAATGGGTTTTATTGTCACAGTTACAGTGAAACTCTGGTTTCATTAGAAATATTACCAAACACAAAAATGGAATGCTCTCAGTGTAAATGGAAGGTATGCTGATTAACAGCGTATTGGTTTTTCCTGCGTACTTTTAGTTTTTCCTATATGCTTTCAGGTTACATTAAGCTCAGTTGTGTAATCTCATATTTAAATTCTGAAACACCAAACTAGAACATAACAGCTTCAAAATAATGTAAAAATGGCTTTTGCAATGTATAGCTAGAGCTGATACCATTTAAATTCTAAATGTGAAACACTACCCATAAAGCCAAAAGCTAGTCTGGAATCTATCAAGAATATTCTCGCTCCTCTTAAATTCCTTTAATATTGATACCATGAAGCATTTTAGAAGTTCCCATTTGCTACTTATTTATTTTTAGATTACTTGGTCTCCACAAGTCGAACGGAAGATATGAAAGTAGTGATTGTCTGAACTTTCTCATTGTAAACAGTCCCAAGTCAGTTACTAGGGCTTAAAAAAGAAACAAGTAGTATTTCATAGTGATTAGTTTATAAGAAATATACCAAGAAATTGCTACTAGGTATCCCATATAAGTAAAATCATACAATATTCTTTTGTGTCTGGCTTATTTCAGTTAGCATAGTGTCTTCAAGGTTTATCCATGTTGTTGCAAGTATCTGAATTCTGTTCCATAATTGTCATTTTCATGACTGATACTAGTCCTTGCTCATGAATATTCAAAATGATTTATTAACCTAGTAGCAATATCTTGGTATATTTCTTATGATCTAATAAAAAATGGCAGCTGAAATTTTGAAAAAACTCATAATTCCTTAATTCTTTCCAAGAGAATTTATACTGACATGAAAATGAATGATTCTATATAGTCTATAGATCTTAGTCTATGGATTAGTGGTTCTGAAACTTTAAAGTCTAGGGTTGAATCCTAGGAATGTGAAATCCACATTTTAAAAAGCACATAGATGATTCTGATGTAGATGTTCCTAGCCCACCTTTGACAGACACAGCCGGAAACCTTCACATGAAAACTCTATGAAATTCAGCATACTGGATCCCCACACATTCAATAAGGACATAAGCCACAAAGAAAAGCCATAAAATATTTCCAAAATGAACAAGACAAAAAATATTGATTTCAAAACATGTATAAAATTGTAAACTAGTGGGAAAACAAAATTTCCTACTAGGAAAAAAACCAACATTCTAATAATTCCATATTTAACTCCAACCTGGAATTGATCTAAAACTAGTATGGAACAATATAACTCAAGTAAGAAAGAAAAAAACGTTCCATTTCCAGGGTTCCTTAGAATATAAAAACCTCACCCAGAGTAGACATAATGATGAGAAGCTATGATGTAACAGAAAGGCTATGGTATTAGATATAGAAGAATTTATTTCTTACAATCATTAGTTCATTCAACAAATGTTTGCTGAACTACAACCAGGTACAAGGCACTCTGCATGGCACTAGTTTACAAAACAGACCTTATTACAATTTACGGCACTCATGGTATTTTTAGGATTCAGGCCCAAATGTGAGCTGTATCACCTCGATCAAGTCATTTACCTCTCTTAGCATCTATTGTGTCATGAATGAAAAGAGGTGGTGACAATTGGCACTGCTGACCCCCAAATCTTGCTTCAGAGATCAAATGAATTACTAAACAAAAGCTTCTGAGCATCTGCTTTTTATAAAATAAGCCTCAGGAGATAATAAGTTGTATTGACAGACCCCAAGGGTCCAATTCCTACTTAAGGAAAGAAGCTATAATCTCTGAAACTGAGACCACAAAATGAACTTCTCACCGCAAAGATCAATATGAAACACTCAGTGAGGTGTGTGTTGTGGTCTATTACATGCAAGGATTCTGCCACCAAGGAGAAAGCTTGAGTCAACTTCCAAATAAATGTCAAATAGCTTCTCTCTCTCAGCATCCCCAGCTCTCTCCCTGCTTTCCTCCTTCTTTCTACACTCCCTCCTTCCCTTCTTTCCCTTCCTACCTTCCTTCCTTCTTAGAACCTTCTTCATAAAACCTGTTAATAACTGAAGATGGTATAGAGAGACTAAGCCATTTTTAGGCCCAGTAATTTGTTGATTTTTTTCATTAGTTCATGAGCTGTTAAATTTGTAGCTAAATGTATTCTTACTGGGCAATTTAATTGCTCCAGTGAAATGCAAAATTTCAATCAACCAACTCTGTGCGGAAAGTGAAGGGAATCTAATTGTTCTATGTGTTGTGTATTTTAATTAATTGTTCCTCACTCAAAAACTAGGTAACAAAAACAATGATATTGTATTAAAAATGCTCAGGAAATTCAGCAAATGGGTAATAAAGCATCCTTAAAACAAGCACAAATGGAGAAATCCAAGGCCTAAGAGATTCAGAATAAGCCACCAGAAAGTTGACACATGACAGGCATTTGTCCACCTTTTAGTCTCATGTTTACTGTTTCCTGTCTAGGATAATGGATTATGCCATTTATTAATATATTTTCTAGGCTTTTATCCTGAGTATTTTAAAATGTCCTAATTGACTTAATTATTTTTAAACTGAAATAATGGGTACCTATATTTTACAATAAGAAAGGTATGCCATAGACAAATAAATGTTTTCTAAAAAGCACAAATCAGATTGTTAGAACTCAGACCAGAACCATGTGTATGAGACTCTTCATCTATTAGTCAGAATACTTAATTATAATTTCTCATGGTTGCCATTATTATTTGCAATGGGATTTCATTTTTAAGAAATCAGTATAAAGAAATGTATAAGTAACACCAAAGAAAAATTGATGGTGATAGTCTAAAATTATTTTCATTCTTTCTAAAAAGTTGTATATTCACAATGAATTTTGATATGAAATAAATAGATCAAACTATTAATTGTTAAAAGGGACAAATCCTACTTAAAATAAGATTATCATCTATACGAAACGTTCCATATTTCCAAGTAAGAAACATAAAAGTATTTAATCCCAGTATGAATAGATTAATGATTGATATAAAGACCCCATAGAAGCCTCCAGTTAATTTCCTAATGCTTTGATTTCTAAAGTATTCTTTGATAAATCTTTCTAAGGTGTATATAAAAAACACTAATCCCTCTTTTAAAAAAAGAAAAATCTATAATTTTGCTAAAACATTTTACAATTTATGACTTTAAAAACATACATAGGGCTTCCCTGGTGGCGCAGTGGTTGAGAGTCCGCCTGCCGATGCAGGGGAAGCGGGTTCGTGCCCCGGTCCGGGAAGATCCCACATGCCGCGGAGCGGCTGGGCCCGTGAGCCATGGCCGCTGAGCCTGCGCGTCCGGAGCCTGTGCTCCGCAATGGGAGAGGCCACAGCAGTGAGAGGCCCGCGTACCACAAAAAAAAAAAAAAAAAAAAAAAAAAAAAAAAAAAAAAAAAAAAAACATACATAACAAAACAATACATATAACTTTAAAAAAATCGATATAACTTTTCTAGAATATATGTACGACATGTATATCCACATGAATCCATGTAGCATATGCTAATTTTCTCTGGGGCAGAAGGTACAATGTTGTCTGGCTATCACTACAAATTGCTCCAAAGACTTTTCTAGTACTTTCAGTTTCCCACTATTTATTTTTAAAATTTTTTTCTGAAAACACTCTTTTCCCCATCACCCAGACATAACTGCTAGTAAACATTTTGGTATTTATCTTTTTTCATTTTTTCTAACTCTATACATACTTAACTTTTAAAAAATAGAACTGTATATACTGTTTTGTAACATTTTTTCAAAATTTCATAGTTTATAATGACAAGATTTTCCAATTCTTAACTCGCAACAGAATGAGAAGTTTCAGGTGGGACTAACACAAATTAAAAGCGATCTGTGATTATCTGATTAATTCTATCAATACTGGTGTTCAATGAGATAATAACCCAAATTAGAGCTTCGAGAGAACTGAATTATTGGGTTTGGCAGCAGTCACACTGTTAAAATTATGTGGGTAATTAACAATTCTTGCCTACAGTTAGGTTTATATTTGGCAAATCAAAACAATTGGTCATGCTTTACACAGCATTTAGGAAAACCTTGCTAAACTTACAATTAAGATCAGAACCGACAAAATAAACAATTAAAACTACTTTCCTGGGGCATGACAAGGTGTTTAAAATAAAATTTGAGGACTGTCTTACTAACTTTTCACTAACTTTTTTTCCCTGCATCTGGTCCTCTTCCACTTCTGCTGCCCTCCTTATTTTTGCTCTGTCAAGACAAGCACTGCACAAAATCAACACCTGCCACTTTCTCAGTTAGGAGAATTGAAACAACTGTATTCAATGTCTGGAATAATAACTACCTTCCCTTAACCTTTGATCTCTCGTTTCTTGGAAAAAATGAATGCAGAAACTAAATATAAAGGTATTAATTAAAAAATGATAGTAGGACATTTAAGGTGAAACATACATTGCAAGACCTTTTTCAAAGACTTTTCAAAATGTCCCAGTGAGGATTGCTCATGTATAAACTGGGAAAATTTATTAATACCTGCATCTGATTTCAGGTTCTATTAGAAAATCTGAGACAACATAGTGATTTCCCCTATTTAATTCTCATGTTATCAAAAATAACACAGATACATTTGAGCTACTGTCTTCCAAAGCAAGACCCTGCTGCGTCACTGAGGCAAAGGTATAAAACTGAATCAGGTCACATATCCAAGTATATACTCCATGAAGGAGCCATTGATTCAGAACTCCCTATTTAGGGCAACATTTTGACCCTGGCTAGATCACTAGTTACTCAGAGTCAAGTAGTTTTAGTTGAGTTCTTACTGCATAAGTGCTCATATTAGGAGGAAAAGGATATACAGAACATCAAAATTTGCACCTCTGTTGGCAGTCTCAGTAGAGAATCCTGGGGCTGAATAGACATGAAGACCTAGCAACTCTCTGATCCCTGGAGGAGGTCCCATTAGGTCAAAAATGAAGCAAATTGGTGGGCACCATGAAGAAGCTAACACAACAGGGTCCATGAACTACCTAAAAAGACTCTACTGTCACTGTACAAGTATGCTTTGTGAGAACTAATGGATATTTGAAAAGATATGAACAGCATATACCAATCATATTTATTTTTTCTTATAAATTAAGGTTTTCTTAATTATCATAAATTAAATAATCTAGTTTCAACTTCATGTAGATAAAGGTATTTTTTTAGATAGGATTTTTGCAATTCAAGTCTCTTATGGAAATGGTAGTTTGTGAATTTCCTTAAGTCATATAATTTTTCTCATCTAATTTGAAAAGTCATAAGATAGAACCATTAACTATGACCCCTTAATCACCCAAAAGAGAAGGCCATAGGTGAAAGATCATTAACCTCTTAACATTAACTATAACCTCTTAACATCCTTCCCCCTCAATTTAGGACCATATTTTTAAAATTACGCATATTGTCATTAAACATCACACATGCATAATTTTGATTCTATTTATCAAACAAATCCTCTTTGAAGTGAAAACATCTGATAAACTCCACATAAGCAATTTTTATAAAGAAATATAAATAAATTGGTCAGCTCTGCCATTAAATAGAAGTTATTGGAAGTTACTGTATACAAAACAAAAAGTTACTAAGTTTCGAAAGGAAGTAGAGAAGCAAATTATTTGACCCCAGACTTCGAGGAAGCCTAAGAGCCTAATTGTCCAGGTAATGCAGACACGAATAAAAGATCTGTCCTCCTTTCTAAAAATAATAGTCTATCTAGTCCTAATGCTAAGACTTCCTAGGTCTCTTGCAAATTCTGCCAAAGAGATTGTCCTCTACTGTCCCCAGAGTGAAGCCTGTCCCAGCTAAGAGAATTTTTAAAATATAACTAAGAAACAACATAATATAGAGGAACGAACACAACTTCAAGTAGGGAAACTTAGTTTTGCTTCCTGCTCAAATCTCAGAGCCTCTCTGGGCCTCTGCTGGCCTGTTTGTAAAACACAATCTCCTCAACACCCCCTCCAGGGCTGTGACACTATGATTAGGGTAGGGTGAAACACATCTTCACACTTGATTAAAAAAAAAAATCACACAATAATAAATTTCCCCCCCCTTCAAGAAAACAACTTAGGACTTTATATAATGCTTCACATATTTTATCTTTTAATTATTTTTCCTCTTAGATTACCTATTTTCTTAAGGAGAGATAAAGTACTATATAATGTTATGATTGGGACCTCCAGTTACTCCCAGTGAAATAGTAAAAAATTCTTAACCCAAATGACAAACAGCAGAGTATGAAAAACATACATCAAACTAGTGGAAAGGGAGAATAAGAAATTAAAAGTTATCATAAACGTTTCTTTTCAAGATCACTCCATCATTTTTATATATACCTATAACGTATGGGCAGGTAACAAGTTGAAATTCAAGAACAGACAGGTTGAAGAATGTACTTAACTGAATTAAATAATCTTTAATATTTATAAAGATGTCAAGAAAGAAAATAATATTTGAATTCTCACAAAAGCAAGTGTTTTTGTTATTTTTAAACTCTTGACAGAGAAAAGGATAATCAGAGTTGACAGGTCTTCACAATGCACTGTATTCCACCCAATAAACCTGTTTTTGAAAATACAATGACAACTCTATTTGAACTGGAACAGTTATCTTTTTAAAACTACATGCAAAATTTTAAATGTTCCTTTCCATTTGCTTTTTTGTTAATCCTTTCAAAGGTTTCTTTGACTCTAATATCCTGGGATGGTATTTCCCAAGCTGTGTTTCATGGAACACTAGTTGTATTGATTCCAAGATGTTAATGGTAGAACCTTAAGGCAAGGCTCCTATGGGAAACTAAGCTTGGGAAACACTAGGTTAGAGAAGGGAGATGAGTTTCTTTACTGCAAGGTTTCTTAGAGCCTTTCAAATGCTAACATGAACTGCACGTTGCAAACAGATGGGTATAGTAAGCAGGTGTCCAAAACGTCTTTAAGAATAGAATCTCTTTTATGCCTAAAATGTGTTAACATCTCACAGATGGTATGGATGACACTGCTCTATGATTTAGTTAAGAAGCATTACATTCATTTAAAGATATTAATTAAAAATTATAGTTGTTCCTGTCAACTAAGGTCCCTAATCTCCCAGAATATTCCATTAAAACAAAAATACTCTTGAGAAAGATGGAATATTACCCCATTATCAATCTCTAACAGCTTGGTTCTAGATCAGTTTAACAGAGAATGCCAGAAAAATAAATGGGAGAAAGGAAAAAAGAGATACTTAAGAAGTAGGGTAAGCTGAATATGTAGGGCAAAGCAGAGCCTCAATTCTCAGTCTTTGGAGGTTTAAGGAAGAAGCTTTAGGGTTACTATGAAGTGTAGGCTGTTTTAACAAAGTGACCCCATAATGTGTCATGATTCAAACCTAAGCAAAGTTCATTTATGGCTCAAATAACAGTGGGAAGTGCTTCGGTTTGGTAGGAGTCATGGGGGGCGTGCACCTCAACTCTGTTTGTCGTCAATGGCTCTTCCATTTTCAACACATGGCTTCCAAGGTCACCCTTGGGGTTGCCTCCATCCCAGTCAGTGGGAAAGAACAGAAAATAGACGTACAAGCATGGGGGATATTTTGAGCCAGATCTGTACTTTATGCACATCACTTCTACTCATATTTCTTTGGCTAAAATACAGTCATGTAACCACAATAACTACAGAAGAAACTGTGAAATGTGGTCCAGCTGGTGCACAGGAAGAAGAGAAAAACATACATTTTAGTGAACAAATAGTAGCCTTTGCTATATATGTGTAAGGAAAAAGAGGTTGAATGACGTACAGTAGCGAAAAGTCACAAAGCACAAGGACAACAAAAACAAATGTGGTCTATACAGTTGCCCAGTGTTAGAACTGTTTCTACCATCAAAAACAAACAAAAAAGAACATAAAAAGCTATTATTGAAAAAATATAAGTTAATCCAAACATCAAAAATGGAGCAATTAAATGAAGTATAGTATTCCTGTTCCTAAAGTAGAGTATCATGTACTCAATAAACATCATGTTGTGAAATGTCATAATGTCTGAAAATCTGCAGGGGATTTCACAATATTAAGATGTACACATAGAGTAAAATATATATGGTAAAATATAGAGTAGGGGCTTCCCTGGTGGCGCAGTGGTTGAGAGTCCGCCTGCCGATGCAGGGGACACGGGTTCGTGCCCCGGTCCGGAAAGATCCCACATGCCGCGGAGCGGCTGGGCCCGTGAGCCATGGCCGCTGAGCCTGCACGTCCGGAGCCTGTGCTCCATGACAGGAGAGCCCACAACAGTGAGAGGCCCGTGTACCGCAAAAAACAAACAAACAACAACAACAACAACAACAACAAAATATATATATATATATATTGAGAGAGAGAGAGAGAGAGGGAGTGAGAGAGAGAGAGAGTAAAATATAGAGTAAAATATACATGCTCATGCATATGGAAAAAAAGCCTGGAAAGACAATCATTAAGATATTATTTCTGAGTAGCTATATTTGGGAGTTGGAATTATAGATGTTCGATTTTTAAATTTTTATCTGCAATTTCTTCTTTTTGAAATTAAATATGTAGTATAGTTATAATAAGCAATATTTCTAAATAAAAATATCAATATGTAACTAAGTACGTACCAATAACAAAATTCTAAAGCTGTTTTACAGTAAAAAGCAAAGACAAAATTAAAAAAACATATATTTGATCTCTTTCCACACACATCTGATGGGCACATTCTTTTAAGACATGAGGAAAAAATTGTAAAAGTGATTGTTGGTAGGGAAAAAATTAATAACTTCAACTTCTATTGCAATCTTTATTTTATAACTTCAACAAACAACAACAAATATTTCTGAGCTTTCACTATGAACCTATAGAGACAAAGACCAATGTTATTTTGTGCCACCAATTATCTGTGTTGACCGATGGACAAGCAATTACTTTCCATCCAGAGCCCTGCTCAGTAAAAACCCATACATTATTTTCTGCTTATTGATTCTGATAAGAAGCATACAGCAGCACATACGGCTTATAAAGCAATGGTTCAAATATATACATATATATCTACATAGCCACACGAATAAGGAATTTTAGTAATATATATTGTGACAATAACCTTAACACTTTGTAATTATAAGTTAATTTATAATTATCTCCCACAATCATGAAGAGATTAAGTTATATTTAAGTAACTATATTTGTGAACTTCTTTCAGAACACTGTAAAATTCATGGCCATTGCCTTCACAAATAATACCAGGCAAAAATTTAAATTTAAACATGCTGATACAATAGATTAATAAGAAATATGAACAGGCCATATTTAAGGTCACAGGATAACTATTTTCCCACCTACATCTATCACCCGTGCTGTACTCTGTACTTCTAGTTAGCCCCATTCCTCTAAATACTTAATCTCCATTATTTTAGTTATATCCTAATTACATGGTAAGTACCAAGAGGATAGAACTCATACGTATTTTTCACAAGCAACCTGGAATAGTAGAAAGATCACAGGCATTGGGGGCATTGAGGGCAGGATTTTTTGCCTTGGAAAGCCTCCTTCTCCTTGCCACTTTCTAAATCCAGGCCTTTATTATCTGACACCTACATTACCGCATAAACCTCATAACCAACCTCCCTAACTCCAGTGCCAATGTTCTCTTGGCTACCATACTACCAAGAGATGGCTGTTAAAGACATAAGCCTGGGGACCCCACTTCCTACTTGAGAACCTTTGTTGATTCTCCAGTTATGTGATATATAGAAAGTTAGATCTATTAGACCTGACCTTACTTTCCTTGGCTATACAATCTTAACTATGGTAGATTCTGATGTGTTGCTGGACAAGAGTAGACTCATAGTCATATGTGGCACATTTTTATTAATGGCGCATTTTTAAGTTTTTTCTTTTTTCTCTCTTGGATAGGAAAATTTTCTAATTTTCATGCAATAAGATAAAAATGTGTATTTCATAATTAAAAGTAAAATTCATGAGTTACACTGGATTAGCACAAATCCTATGAACTGTTTACATAGTACTGGTATTTCCAACCACATCACTTAGGATGATCAAAGCAAAGTCTACAGAAGATTAATAAATGACAATGTTCTGTACATACAAGAAAATGTTATAGCCCTGACACAGCCTCTCAGAAGTTGAGAAAGGATGAGGCCACCTTCATTTTTTGAGCCTCTCAGCATATTAAAAAAATGAAGAAGGGCCAAAACACAACTACGTATAGTATGGCTTGTTCTAAGTGTTTATATACAACAGATTAATGCGTTCAACATTTAAAAATGCAATGCCATACAACTGTGCTACTCGTAAATTAAGATTCAGTATCATTACAATGAATATTTCACAGTTTACTAAAGGTGGTGTGGCTCGGTAATAGGAGCAAAGCTTAAAGTTTTTTGATGATCATCTTTTTGCAATCTTGTCAGTGTGTCTTTATCACTACATGATAACATCAAAATCACCCACTTAGGCCTCTTCTGAATGGGAACCTGGGTCCACAGGGCCATCCTGGCCCTCCCTGAGATGTTTCTGGTTCTTGTCCTCAGACACAGACTATTAGACCCTGCTAATTGCATAGGAAATGCATGGCTCTAACAACAATAATAACCACCACCACAATGGCTTCCTATTATCTGTGAACTGAAATACTCCTAAGGACCTTCTTCTAGTGAACATGCTTTCCACAATCACTCCCTACTTATCACACTTCATGCTTACCTTTTGCACCTGGCCTATCTATTCAACTCCAGATTTAGATCCTGCTATCCTCTTTGTTTCTGCTGAAGCTGTTCATTCTGCCCTTCCCATTTCTGCCACCAAAATCCCACTCATCAGCCAAGCCTCTTCTTAAATATCTGCTCTTTTGGGAGGGAGGGAGAGGGAAGGGATGTGGGAACAGATGTATATGTATGACTGATTCACTTTGTTATAAAGCAGAAACTAATAAAAAAAATACTGAAAAAAAAATCTGCTCTTTTATGAAACTGTCACCTTCTGCTTTTTTCATCCTTGATTGTATTTCATATATTTTTCATTACATAAGTTATGTGATACAATTATATGCACATTTATTTTATTTCTCTAAGAGATTATAAGTCTACTGAGGGCAAGGAAAATCTTGTATGCATCTCTACATTCTCTGTGTCCCCTGGCCTAATGTATTAGACATGGTAAACATTTGATAAATATATATTAATTAGAAATTACAATAGCCACAAGACTTTGGCAACAAGCTTATTCAAGTAAATATTTCTGGTGGTTTCAGTAACTTAAATACCCAACTATGTACTTAACAGTTGCGTTATTAAATAACATGTATAATAATTATAGATTTACCACCCATTTCAAATATATCGGGCATAAAGTATGTACTTCATAAATATTAAACAAAGAAGAAAGTATAATGATAATGCATCAATAATGCTATCAGCCCTCAAAATTTAGATGAATCATAATCATAATCTAGCTTAATTTTCCAAACAGAATCTCAGCCATATTTGAAATTCAAATTAAAGATGCATTACTTTTTTTTTTTTTTAACTTAATTGAGTTCCGAAATGTATTGGCAAGAGCTTTATAATATACAACAGATTCATTAGGATGTTTAATCAGATCACTCAAGCATTTGTTCATATGGAAAATTCATCCAAATGTATCAAAACTCTTAGCCAATATCAATATAACTATAATTAAGAATATATTCAGAAATAATGCCATAATTAATGCTTTATTCAAATTGCCAAATTCTTGGCAAATAAATTAATGTTGCCCTTGTAGGCCACTTGTATTCAGTCCCTGGAGTTAAAGCAACTTGGCTGGACTCCAACGACGAATCACTTAGGAGGGAAAAAGATCATTTCTTTAGTGAGAATTCACTGCATCAAATGGGACACACCATGTAGAAAATAATAACCTAGGGCTTCCCTGGTGGCGCAGTGGTTGAGAGTCCGCCTGCCGATGCAGGGGACGTGGGTTCGTGCCCCGGACCGGGAAGATCCCACATGCCGTGGAGCGGCTGGGCCCGTGAGCCATGGCCGCTGAGCCTGCGCGTCCGGAGGCTGTGCTCCTGCAACGGGAGAGGCCACAACAGTAAGAGGCCCGTGTACTGCAAAAAAAAAAAAAAAAAAAAAAGAAAATAATAACCTACTTATACTTACTGAGTTCTCAACCTCATCTGGTTATATAAAAACAAAAGCATATACTTTAAAATCACAAGGAGAAAAATGCAATTGAGAAAGAAATGGTATTACAGTATCTTATCAAATAATTTAAAGAAAAAGGCCTGGTTTTCGTAAGACTTTCCTGCCTTTCAACCTTTCAACATACGTCAGCTCCTTACAGCTCACAATCACAGACAGACACATGCCACGTGAACAGCCTAAATGAAAAGGAAAGGAAACATCATCACAGCATCCTCCTCTCCTTCCTCCCGGCTGCCAGCTCTGCACATTAGTTAATTGCACGGCTGGGGCTCATGCTCCTGTCACTCTACTAAAACTGGTTTCTTAAAAGTTATAATGATTTCCCGATGAGTAAATCAATTGGGCTAATTTCCTTGTCCTTGTTTTCTCTAAAAACTCTACCCTGATGACTGAGCCTCTCCTTCCTGAAAAATCTTACCAACATTAATGAAGATCCATGGATTTGTTGTTTTCTTTTTTTTTTTTTTTTTTTTTTTTTTTTTTTTTTTTTTTGCATTACGTGGGCTTCTCACTGCTGTGGCCTCTCCCGTTGCGGAGCACAGGCTCTGGACATGCAGGCCCAGCAGCCATGGCTCACGGGCCTAGCCGCTCTGCGGCATGTGGGATCTTCCCAGACCGGGGCACGAACCCGTGTCCCCTGCATCGGCAGGCGGACTCTCAACCACTGCGCCACCAGGGAAGCCCTGTTGTTTTCTTTTTGAAGTTCCCTTTCCAGCCCTTCTTGCCATCCCCCAATAAACAGGTCTTCCCCAAAGTTGACCTTTTCCTCTCTTTGCCCTGGTATTCTCATGTCTTCAACTACTGTATTAGATCCATTAAAAATGACAGGAGGATCGAAAATCTCTAACCCTCAAAGTTCCAGAGCTCTCCTTACTTCCTGTCCAACAGTGTGACTTTCTTGTGAACATATAATCACCTGGGTGTTGCACTGATACCTCAGACTCAAACAGTCAAAAACAAAATACACCTCTCTCTCTTCTCCCCTACTGCCACAAACCACAAGCAAAACAAACCATAGAACAGAAACCCTCCTCCAGACTTCCTTATTTCTCTTGCTGAAGACACTCTCTTTCTAGAGAACCATGCGGGACATTACAGTCAGATTGGACTTTTCCGGTTCCTCTCTGCCCATTTCAGGGGACCCTGCCTCGCCAATGTCTCTACTGTCTGTCCTGTCTCTGTCCTTATCACTATATACACTCCAGAGCTAGTTCTCACTGGCTCTTACCTGGAATAAAAAGAAAACAAGTCTCTTATTTGTCCCTCTGCATTCCATCCCTAATGCCAGTCCCATGTTAATAAGCTGGGGGATAGCTGTGAGTATTCATCCATTCCCTAAATATTCACTATTATCCTTGTGCCATGTCATCTTGTGTAGAGAAACCACACACCTGGCTTTCTACTGACAACCCCAGGTGTATTTGTTCAGGTCCAGATCAGTTTCCTATGATCTCTCATCTTTTGCCTCAAGCCACAGGAAATCATCCTACATTTAACTCTCTTCTTGGGGTTATTTCCCCCACCTCAAGCCAAAATACGAAATAAGATAAGTTGTCCCTGAATGTCTGCTCTCACTTTCATCTTTTTATCAATAGGAAAAGTGCAGTCCTCAGCTAAACACTACATTTCCTAGCCTCTCTTTTTGCTAAGTGTAACCATATGACTATATTTTGGCCAATGGGATATGAGCAAAATCACACATACAACTCTCAGATCGTGCCTGTAAAAGTAGGCCCCCCACTTCTTTCCCCCTTTCCACCTTTGATCATGTAGGTGCCAGAAACACCTTAGAGGCTGGGGACCAGCAAGGAGTCTGGTTCCTGAACAGCCTCTTGGAGCAGTGCCATGTTCCCCCATCCTCCTTTTCTGGACCAGTTGTAATTTAGATGTTTGTGAGAAAAATAAAGTTTGCCCTTGTTTAAGCCTTTGTTATTTTGGTTTCTGTTAAAGTAGCTAATACAACAGGCTATCAAATACATAGACACAATCTCTTCAACACCTCTCCTACTTGTGAACAACGATGACACATGTGGTTCATGAGATACTGTATAGCAAGGAGTCAGGCAGTCACTGTTCTGAGCTTCTAACGCCAGGAGAAAGGTTTAATTGGTATTACACAGAAAGGAACATAGTGCAAGAAATAGAGGAACATATTTTCAGTTTGGGCTCAAATAAGAAAATACATCTTCCTAGAAAAAGGTCCACAGCTACAGTACATTCGATGTAGATAGAAAATTAGAGAGCTACAGCAATCACACCATTTCTATTAGAAAGAAAAGGAGACATTTTGAAGAGCACAACAGAGAGAAGTAAAACTAACATGAACATTAGTCATTGGCTCATACGAAGATTCAGAACTTGGAAATGAGAATCAGGAGAAACAGAAGCTACAGTCCGAATGAAGACTAACATGGAGTTCGAACATTACCGGGTCTATTAAAGAGGAGAAATGGAATTGGAAAAGCCCAAGAAGAGGAACTTAGAGTAGATCAGAACAGATGCTAGAACCTAAGATAAAAGTTAAGACAACTTCCGTAGAAAGGAAAAATCTTGAGTTACCTGAACTCCACTGAAACCCATTTATAGTCATCTAGTTACAGATAATACTTGTACTTACGTTAAAGAGTAGTTGTAAGCAAACTTGTTTTCCCCAGATGCTGATCAGCAAGAGGAGAAAAAGTCATCAGGGACACAGATAAGGAAGTGAGTTGCTGTTACTGAAGTTTGATTCAATGACAAGGGGAGTCCAACCTCCACAAAGAGTCCTTGAAATGGACAGGTCTAGTGCATAGATTTTGTATTTCAGTTCTTTCTGGTTCAAGTTTCTAAGGATTAGGTGTTTTCCCATATCTGGCAAGGCTAAATATTCTTGCATCATCACAAGCAGTCCTGAACCCCATTAAGGATCCTGGATAAAGAAAAACCAGGTTAAGATGTGCTATATCTCCTCCCTAGTTTCTGCCAGTCTTTGTATTCTTAGCCAAATGAATCACAAGTTGCATGTGTGTGTTTTCTACCTATCTATAAGCCGCCAGAAATACTACAGTAGTAAAGAAATATAATCCTACAGGTTAGGTGATTTTCAACAAACCCTTATGCAGCATTTATAAAATCCCGAAGTAAGAAATCCCTCTAGATGTAATACATATAAGATGCCTTAGAGCATAGTGGTAAAAGCATGGGTTTCACTGTCAGACGGACCTGGGGTTAAACCCCAGCTTTATCATCTTAGTAGGTGTGTAACTCATAAAACATCTCTAAACTTCGGTATATTCTACTGCAAAATTAAGATCAAGTAACAACACAGACAAGCATACAACTGCATGTATAATAAGTGCTATGAGGGGACTTCCCTGATGGTGCAGTGGTTAAGAATCTGCCTGTCAATGCAGGGGGCACGGGTTCAAGCCCTGGTCCAGGAAGAGCCCACATGCCGTGGAGCAACTAAGCCCGTGAGTCACAACTACTGAACCTGAGTTCTAGAGCTTGCAGGCTGCAACTACTGAGCCCATGAGCCACAGCTACTGAAGCCTGTGTGCCTAGAGCCCATGCTCTGAAACAAGAGAAGCCACCATAATGAGAAGCCCGTGCACCACAAGGAAAAGTAGCCTGCGCTCGCTGCAACTAGAGAAAGCCCACAAACAGCAATGAAGACCCAACACAGCCAAAAATTAATTAATTAAAAAAAATAATAAATGCTATGAACAGTCAAAATACTGCAGGAAGATGTAACAAGGCAGTTTGGAGAATCTGGGAAGGCTTCTTGAAGAAGTGATATTGCAGCTAAGATCTGAAGGATGCAAAGGGTTAACCAAGGGTTGCTAAAGAGTGTCCTAGGCAGGAGAACGCCAAGGCAAAATAGCTCCTGGTGGGAGAAAACACAGCTCACATAAAGGCAAGTCTAGCTGGAGAACAGAGGGTGAGGGATAGCTCAGTATAAGGAAGCTGGAGGTGTATGCAGGTGCCAGACAATACGGGACAGCATAAGCCATCGTTCAATAAAGGGTTTGAACTAGCAGGTGACGTGCATGTACTAAGTATTCAGTAAATGTTACTTCTGTCATCACTGTTGGGAAGTAACACCTGGGCTGGGGAGACACTGCCTTATGGTCATTGATTCTGGGACCAGGAGAGAGAGCATTTGTAAGCAGTCTCTTCTTAGAGAATGGTATCTTTAAAGCCTCCTTCTCTCTGAATGGGCTACAAAGACACACAGGCCTTTTTCTTATTTTTCTCAATTTAAAAATTTTGAGATAATTGTAGACTCACATGCAGTTGAAAAAATAATAAAGAGAGGTGCTGTGTAGCCTTCATTCAGTTTTCCCAGTGGTAACCTCTTGCATAACTACAGTACATTATCACCACCACAATACGGCCATTAATATAATCCACTGAGGGCTTCCCTGGTGGCGCAGTGGTTGAGAGTCCGCCTGCCAATGCAGGGGACACGGGTTCGTGCCCCGGTCTGGGAAGATCCCACATGCCGCGGAGCGGCTGGGCCCGTGAGCCATGGCCGCTGAGCCTGCGCGCCCGGAGCCTGTGCTCCGCAACGGGAGAGGTCACAACAGTGAGAGGCCCGTGTACCGCAAAAAAAAACCCAAAACAAAACAAACAAACAAATATATATATATATAATCCACTGAACTTATTCATATCTCACCAGGTTTACATGCCTTTGTGTGTGTGTGTATGTTGGTGTGTATACTGAGTTCTATGAAATTTTACCACACATGTAGATACATGTGACTATGGCCACAGTCAAGATACAGAATAGTTCTACCACAAGGGGCCCTCATGTTAACCTGTAATAGCCATGACCACCTCCCTCTGCATCTCCCTAAACGCTGGTAACCACTAACCTGTTCTTCATCTCTATAATTTTGTAATTTCAAGAATGTAATATAAATGGAATCATATAAAACATAGCTTTTTTGGATTGTTTTTACTTAGTATAATCCTTTTATGATCCATCCAAGTCATTCCATGCTTCAGTAGTTCATTCCTTTTAGTGCTGAGTAGTATGCCATGGTATGGATGTAGCAGAGTTTTGTTTAACCATTCACCTGATGAAGGATATAAAATTTTTTCCCAGTTTTTGGCTATTACAAATAAAGTTTTGTTATACATGTTCAGGTTTTTGTGTGAACATAAATTTTCATTTCTCTGGGATAAATGCCCAAGTGTACAACTGCTGGTATGTAGTTGCATATGGTAGTTGCATGTTGAGTTATATAAGAAACTGTCAAATTGTTTTCCAGAGCAGTGGTATCACCAATAATACATGAATTGTCCAGGGACTCTACGACCTTGATGACATCTGATGCTTTCACAATTATTCATTTTAGCCATTCTAACACTTGTGTAGTAATATATTTTCTTGGTTTTGATTTGCATTTCCCTAATGACAAACGATGTTTAATATCTTTTCATGTGCTTATCTATCATATGCATACCCTCTTCAATGATTTTTTCTTCAGGTCTTTTGCATATTTTCTAATTGGATTGTTCGGCTTTTTTAACTGAGTTTTGAGAGTTCTTTACATATTCTAGATACAAATCCTTTGTCATATATGTGTTTTGCCATATTTTAGTCCAGTCTTTACCTTGTCTTATCAGTGATTATAAACAATAATCATTATGAAGCAGGGAATTAAAAAGTAATATATATGTGGAACACTCAGAACTTGCAAAGTTCCTTAAATACTGGACCCCATCAATAAAACTATAGTTTCTGACATGCTCCAGAAACAGAAAATGGAAGCTTTGTTGCACTTTAACCTGTGTTTCCCCCACTACCACATCTGCCTAATGTTCGTGTGGACTCTTTCCTTCCATAATATATCATTATTCTTAATGAGTAATCAATATAGGTGGTTGCATATCTCCTTGCCCAAAACTGATGTTTGTCAGGATATCTGCCTAGATGAGTCTCAGATCACTGGGCTTTTGCCATTTTCTCAGTATGACCAGAAAGAGACCTTGCCTTCTGCTTACCAGCTGAAAAATCTTCAGGTGTTCCCACTGCCTACAAAAAAATACGAATTTGTAAACCTTGTGTTTAAGGGTCACCACATAATGACCCAAGGTACCTCTTTATTCTTACTTCCTCTGTCCTAAAATTTCTACCACAGTCATTATACCCTGCAATTTACTTCCAAAAGTCTAATGTTTCCTGATACTAAAGACTGGACTTGCTCTACCAGATTGGGGCTGTTACTAGAATGAAGAGCAGGTGGAGTTACATAACACAAGGCACATAATCCTCTTACTATGAAATTGAATGTCTCTCCCATATCTACTTTCCCCAGCAATTACAAGCTAAACATTGCAAAGTAATAAATATTCATCTAAGTAAATAAAAGTTCACTTACTTGGCAATATATATTCTGCTCTAACAAATTTCATATGTTTAAGTTGTTTTCCATGAAAATCTGGTTAATTCAAATATGGTATCACTCACATTCCCATGGTAGGGATGACTGGAGGGCTGGGCTCAGCTACGATTTTCAACTAGAATGCCTAAATGGGGCCACTTCAAGAAGGCAGGCACAGGATAGTTGGACTCCTTACATGGAGTTCTCAGGGGATCTCGTAAAGAGTTTTCCAAATGATGGGAAATGAAAGCTGGTAATTTCTTAAGGTCTGAGCTAGGAAACTGGCACAGTGTCACTTCCACTGCACTCAACTGCTTAAAGTGTTCATAAAGCCCACTCAGATTCAAGGGGGAGGGGATACAGGATCACATCTCTTGATGGGAAGAATTTACAGTGACCTTCACTTCACCACATGATTTGCTGGTGGATTAGGGGAGAAATGTTCTGAGTTTTTAGATACCTGAACATGTCTTCAGTCTGCCATTATAGAAGAGATGGTAAATACCACCTAAATTTGCAAAAGAGATTTTCCCTCGTAACTTTGAAAACAATGCTCTGTCTTCTGATGTTCAGTGCTGGGCCTGAGAAGTCAGATGCAAATCTGATCTATGATCTTTTTAAGACATTTTTTTTCTTCTCTTGAAACTTTTATGATCTCATGTTTATCTTTGGTGTTCCAAAAATTCAGTATCTTGGTGTAGATTGCTGTATGGGAGCAATCAAATGAGAAATTTCCATCTTCAGATCTAGGTTATTGTCTTCTACTATTTTCTTACTAATTTTTTTTCTCAGATTCCTATACTGTACCTCCTTTATTGGTATCTATGCCTTATAGCTTTATTTTTCATCTATTTGTCCTCTTGCTCTATTTTCTGCATGATTTTCTCAAAATTGTTTTCTAACTTTATTGATATATTTCCATAATCATTTTCTCTAGTCCTCTAATGTGTCCTTCATCACAGTATCCTTAATTCTTATTTTACGGATACAATATGCTCTCAAGTATTTCTGAATATATCAGATTAAATTTTAAAAAAAGAGACAGGTTCCCTGAATTATTACATTGTCATCTGGAATCAACTTTCTTCCTTCTTTTTTTTTCATCTTTTACTTTCATGTTGTTGGGTCAGAAGATGGAGTTGCTAATATAGGTTTCATCCACTATTGTTTAAGAAGGACTTTTCCCTAAGTCTTTTCCTTGAGTGGAAATTCTGACTGGGATATTTGTGTGGGGTAGGGCAGCATCATGGGAAGGAATCAAAGGCAAAGAGCGAAATTTGCCAACTTGCAGGTTAAGGTAAAAGCGCAGGGAGCCACCAGACAGATTTAGTCCAATCCCCTCAACTGACAGAACAAGAAGACTTTACTCCCTTTAATCTGGAGCATCAATAACCATCTAGAAGCCTCAGCTTTCCCAAGTCGATGCCTTCAATTTCTTTACAGAAGAACCATCGGTTTTGTTGTTGTTGTTTTAACTGAACACCTGCCACATGACTTTGTTCTAAGAACAGAAATTAGGGAGAGGGATGGAGGTTCTCTCAATTAATCTCTGTTTATAGCCACACTCCTTACCAAAACCTCTGTGGACCTTGCTAACTTTCAGTCCAGAGTTCCTCTCTTCTGTTAAAGGTTTATCTTTTTAAAAATATTTCACTAGGGATGGAAGGCAAACACATATTCCTGTCTACTGCTTCTAGCTAAAAGTTCTTAATAGTCAGTTACGTGTAGTCTCAATTTAGCCATGGTAACAGCTCTTGCCTTTAGAAGAACAAATTTCAAAGGATCACCAGAAGATGATATAATATAAAATGCAATTAGGTGATAATATATTTGGATGAAGGGAGACTTCATTTTGTAAATACCTTTTTTTTTTTTTTTTTTTTTTTTTTTGCGGTATGCGGGCCTCTCACTGTTGTGGCCTCTCCCGTCGTGGAGCACAGGCTCCGGACGCGCACACTCAGCGGCCATGGCTCACGGGCCTAGCCGCTCTGCGGCATGTGGGATCCTCCCGGACCGGGGCACGACCCCGTGTCCCCTGCATCGGCAGGCGGACTCTCAACCACTGCGCCACCAGGGAAGCCCCTGTAAATACCTTTTATTATATACCATTTACAATGTATCTGTTATTAACAAATGCTCATTAGAAAACAGATGGGTGATTCCCCTGTGGTAGGCTGAAAATATGGAACTTCTCACCAATATTTCAAAACATTTTTGTTTGTTTGGCAAATATACAAAAAAAAAAAAAAAGGTAATAAAAGAGCTAGAAAAGCCAAAGTTAGTAGCAAGAGCACTGAACAAGAACTACTTATAGACATTCTACGTAGACAGTGATATTGACTGGCCAATTCATCAACATGTCACAAGATGGTGGTAAGGCATGAACAGAGCATTATCAATGGAACACAAGTAACCTTATGCATGTAGAATCACAGCATAAGGATTCCAGTGTCACAGAGGATTTGCAAAGACACCCTTTTTAAATTTCTAACACTGGTGCCAAAACACCTATCAGTTGTTCTTGTACAAAGGATTACTTTGCTCCTATAAAATAAAATAATGTAATGTTAATTATTTCAAACATCTTTTTAAGCCAGTCTTCTATTAGGGTCCCAATGTAATTAAAGTCCATTGAAGCATAACTTCAACTTACATATTTTTCATACCTTATATGATTGTATTCAATCATGTATGAAAGTGTGATAAAGATATAAAACTATTAAATAAATATAGTGTCCTTTATAAAAGCTTTGACAGATTAGTTCCAAAGACATTAAAGAAAACTTGAGAGGGCAGGTTAAAATCAGCTGTTTTTATGTCAAAAGGGAGAACTTGTTTCATTATAACTAAGTATTTGAATAAAAACTATTATGAAATTTGGAAGGTCGTTAATTATATCTCACATAGCTCAATTAAAGAAACATTTATTAGAATTTCTCAATACTCTGACAAAATCCTTCATTGCTAAAACATAATGAAAATGATATTTAAGTGTCAGGCCAGGTTCAAATATGAACAGTGAACAGTGAGCATTAGTGGTAAACTAAAGTCAAACTATAATTCCCAATTTGTAATAGGATTAGACTCTTTCCTCACCATGAGATTTCAGTCCAACACCACTCCCAAAATCAGTGATCAAGAAAAACAGACAGGGACTTCCCTGGTGGTCCAGTGGTGAAGACTTCACCTTCCAATGCAAGGAGTGCAGGTTCAATCCCCGGTCGGGGAGCTAAGATCCCACATGCCACGTGGCCAAAAAACCAAAAGGTAAAACAGAAGCAATATTGTAACAAATTCAATAAAGACTTTTTAAAAATGGTCTACATCAAAAAAAAAAAAAAAGAGAGAAACAGACATACAATCCATTTCGACATTTCAATGTTTGTGAGAAAGAAGTAAGCAATTAGAGGTAGAGAATTTACAACAGCTAAGGGTTACAAAACTGACCACACCAAAGTTCCTCCAGCAATGCCAATATAATCTAAGGAATTACAATTGAACTGAGCAAACTAAAATTGAACTTCAGTACCCACTGGTACATAAAACATTAAGTGAACTTCCTAACACTATGAGAGTTAAGTACAGGCAGAGAAGAATGAAGATGAATGAAGAGACCCTGTGAAGCACCAGCAGAATTCTGAAAATAATTTTAAGATAATCAGCATAGAGGATATGTAAGATATAGGTAAAAGTTACCCTAAAGTGACAGAATTCTTTTCAGGCCCAAAGAGGGAGGATCAAGGCTTACTATTATCCAATAGAAGGCATAAACATCTCAAGAGAAGGAATGCTTAACTACCAATGAGGCTGGTCAGAAAAAAGAGCAAGAAAAAAGTCAGGGGGCAACCAGATTGGCCAAAGTTTTATCCAGCAAAGTCCTCAGGGAAAGAGATGATGAATTCTGGGGGAGTTGGGCCACCTGCCACTTTCATGAAAGATACATATCTGTTTTAAGGTAGAGATACTTCTTTATAATTCTCTAGAGTACAAATAAGTGGCTTCAAATCTTAGGGCTTGAGTTCTTGTAGCTCCTTCAGAAGCTGCAACAAGCAGGGGTGAGGTGCAGGGTATGAAGATACAAGCACAGTTCTGTGTCCATCTGTTATACATCTGACGAAGGGATCCACGTCTTTTAAAAAATGGGAAAACTCCTGGCTTAGTTCAAATTGTTTCTGCTATTCTGACTGCAGGTTCAGCACATGGTATTCCAGACAGTTTTCCAGTTTCCATGCATCCTGACTCTGGAAATTACCCTGGACAGCAGTCTCAAGCAATTCAGGTCACTAGAAAGGAAGAGTCCTTTTGGAAACAACACAACTGCACTCCGATTATTTTGTTTTGTTTTCATGGACTCTTGTGAGTTTGCCGAGGGTGAGTCAGGGCCCAGGAGATTGAATACAGTAGCTCGGGAAATGAGGGTAAAACCAAGTTTCCCAAGCTGCACACTCCAGGACTGTGGTAATGACACCATGCAGGTAATGCTTCCATATATGTTCTCCTGAGAATCCAGAATACTCTCTTGGTGACAAAGACATTCTGTCTGGAACCCTCATACCATAAATGACCTTTGGGAGGATTTTTCTACTACTGTATCATTATTGTTACTATTGTAATTAGTTTATGTTAGCATTTTATTATATACTGAATCAGAACATACTGGGTTTAGTCTGGTGCTAAAAATTTATTACTGATAACTTTTCTTAACTGTAAGTGGAGATAACACTAATCCATATCCTTTCCTCTCCCATCTTAGATACTTGTATGATACAAAGGCAAATAACATATTCTTTATACAACAATATATAAACTATAAAACTACTTATCCATTACTTAATTACATATTCACCCACTTACTTAATTGAAATATCCCTTAGATAAAGCCAGAGGTATAACAAATTCTTTTGCTTTTGTAAACTATAAAGTACTATGCAAATAAAAAAATTGTTACTGACAGAAAAAAGTTAGTGTTCTTAATTTTTTTAAATCTCACATAGATTAAAGTATCAAAATAAACATTAAATTTGGTAAAATAAGAAAAAGATATTTGGGTGATTCACATAAAGCAGATTTTCTGAAAAATACATACTTAATATTATAAATTGAGATATACCACTTCATATATTCTCAACTAATACATATTGATAAATTTTAGAAAGAAAGCAATAAATCATTGACAAACATCATGGATTAACTGAATGAAAGGGCAGGAAACAGTGAGAATAGTGTACCCCAACACAGCTCAGTGGAGGCTATGAGTCTGGAAGCAGACTGCCTAGGTTTGGAAGCTTGATTTTACTGCATATTACCTTAAGGACCTTATGCAAGTTTTTCATAGGGCTGCCGTGAGGCTTAATTCTCACAAAACACTGAGGTCAGTGCTTGTCACTGAGTGAAGATCTGGTAAGTGTTAATTAATATGATTGTTATTACATTACAGTCTCAAGTTTCCACTCCTACCTCCTTGCAAAAGGGGTGTTCTGTGATCTTCTGAGAAACAAGTCATTATCCCCAGAATAAAAACAATACCATGGCCCCTAAAATCTGATCAGAGCTGAATAAAATACAGAGAGTCCTCAGCCAGCTGTCCCTTTCAAGGGATGCAAAGCTCTGCATGAAACATGTGTTTCTGCTTATATACTCAGCACCTGCTGGATCTGGGCATGGTTATTCCTTCAACATATGCTGTATGAGCCATTTATTTCCTTACCTTCTAGAAATAAGTCCATTAATAAAACTAGGCATTTAGGAATACAAATAAAAGTTGGATTTTGAAACCTCAGGGTAGATGTACACGGAAAACAAAAATATTCTTACTTATCACATCAAAGTTATTAAATAAGTGTAGCTCAAACTAATTCAAACTGTCCCAAGTTGCAATAAGATCCAATATATGGTACAGCTACTAAGTCATGAACAGCTTGGGAGCCCATCCTATGGGAAGTTACTTTTATCATGAGAAGGGCTGGAATATGTGAATTTAATAATCCAAGAACTTGTGCCCATATTCCTATTTATGTGGCTGTCACTTCAGCGCTTCATTCTGTTGCTTTCCCAGTCAGTAGTTACATTTAGAATCCCACCTGCCTTACTATAGGTCTGCTATTGGTCCTCCCAGAATGACTGGCGTATATCCAGTCAAAATTGTTTCATCAATATGCTATCTCTCCCATAGGCTGAAAAAGAAGAAAACCAGACACAGTGTCTCTTATTAGCAATAATACTTCTACTGTTTCATAAAATAGATCTTGGAAAATAATGTTTGGACCTATATGTCAAGCTAAGTAAGACCCAAATCACCCAGAGAGAACAAACATATGCAAACATTTGCATACCTTGCTATGATAAAGTTTGGGGAAACTATTTAAATCCAGCATATACATCACCAATGTACAAAACAACTAATCACATGCAATCAGAGTCCTGAAACTGCAGTTGCCTCAATTAAACAGATACTTAGTCTACATAGTTCATCACCTACTAATGTCCCTGTAAAGAGAGTCAAAATTATGAATGGCCTGATTAGTTTCTGTTCTAGAAAATCTAGTCTCCTGCAATTAAAGAGTTACTAAAGGACTCCTTTATTCCTTTATTCAGATTTGATATTAAGACAACAGCTCAGTAGAGTGCAACTGCAGTCTTTGAAAACAAGGTCTTCCTTTCTAGTCACTAAATGCTAAAGACTGCCCTCCAGGATAATTCTTTCTAGCTTCAGGATGCACATGAACTGAACTAGCAGATGGATCACTGCTCAGTGAATGACATAATATGAGGCAGATAATGGAAACTAATTTCACCTCGGGTAGTGGTTTTTCCAATTTGTTAAAGTCATAGACCCCTTGGTCAAGTGTAACCAATGAAAACTGAGTTGCTCTTGTCCTTCCACATACCCTTTCCCTAATACCAACTCTCATGGAGATCATCTGGGCCTGGGAGGCATGCACATGCTTTAGGGTGAATTTTGCCTATAACTCACATGTGGTTTAGGAAAGACTTAATTGTTGCTGTCATAAATACATACTAGTGATGATATACAGATTTGACCTTGAATGCCAACACCAATCAAAAAGTAGTGACTGACTGACATGAAATAGATTCTAAGGACAACTCTTGACTCAGTGAGAAAAAAAAACTACAATGATTGATTTGCAATGATCGATAAAGATATAACAAAGGAAAAATGATAACATTTGTATGATATATTTTTGTCTTTGCATTGTGTAAAGGGCTTTTTTTTTTCATATGCTCATAGACTTTTAACACTAAAAGTGATTAAAAAAAAAACAAAACAAAAACAAAACCACCAACCAGTTTAATCCCCTAAAGCAAAAGCACATTTTCCCACAGTAGCTATTTACTTTAATATTTATTCATTCACAAGACATTTATTAAGCACAAATCTTTAACAGATGCCATGCTGGGGGAAGCATATTTGCCTGTTTTTCTATTTCTTTCAAGAGCAATAGTTTTATCCAGTGTGCTTACATTCCAAAGTCCTCGCTGTCATCAGGTGACTGTGCCACCAGTCCCTTTGAGAATCTCAACATCTGATTGTTTCAGCTGCTTCCTTTAAAAGCACTGCCATCAGGCTCTCACATTTTGAGTCTACTTTCCTCTCTATTTCTGAAACCCCATCGTAATGAAGTAAGCTCCCTGAGATCCACCTACCGTCAGGGAAATCACTCTATCACCTCTATCACAGTCAAGGAAATCACTCTATCACCTCTATCACTTTTGCTCCATCAACTTCTCTCTCTCTGCTAGATTATCCCTATCAACACAAAAATAGGCTCTCTTGACCCCATATCTCTGCCATATTTCTGACTTCCCCAGTTTCTTGTGCTTTTCTCTTGAACTTAAGTCACTTAGACTTTGGTTCCTACCACTCCATCAAAATAGCTCTTATAGAGTCAGCTCCGTTTGGCACAGCTGATCACTCCTTGGAACATGTACTTCATCTGGCTTCTGAATTACAATCGTTGCTTAATTCTCCTTCTGCCTCATCAGCTGTACCTTTTCAGTCTCCCTTGCTGATGTGTCCTCCTCTCCCTGACCTCTAAATGTTAGAATTCCTCAGGACTCAGACCTCACACCTCTCTTCATCTACACTCACTTCCCAGTTAACTTCGTCCTGTCTCATGTGTCTAAATGCAGTTCGTATGTATAATGTATGTGTATACATATATGCATACACACATTTGTCAGTGCATACATACACATGTATGCATGTATGTAATATATTCATTCCCAACTTCTCTGAATTTAAAATTCATATATCCAACTGCCTATCTATTATCTCCACTTGGATGTATCCTATGCATCGAAAACGTAGCATGCCCCTAACCAAAGCCTGACTCCTCACTTTCCACCCTGTTCCTCAGTCTTCCCAGTCTTCCAAACTGCAGTTAATAACAACTCCATCCCTCCAGACTAAAAACCTTAAGGCATTATTGGCTATTCTCTTTCTCTCTCACAAAATCAGCAAATCCTATTTGCTCTCTCTTCAAAATTTATCCAGAATCCAACTACTTCTCACCACCTCTCCTACCATTGGCCCCAGCCATGATCATCTTTCTTCTGGACTACTACAATAGTCTCTTGATCCTTTTTTCTATTTTTTTCTCTTGCCCTTCTCTATTCTCAATTCTCAACACAACACCAGTGTGAATCTTTCACCAGGCCAGATCTGTATATTCTTCTGCTCACATCCACCAATGGCTTTTAAGGCCCTACACATCATGACTCACCTGATACTTGTCTGAAGTCATCTTCCATCTTCACCTGATCTAATCTTGCTGTTCTTTGTGCAGAAAAAGACTGCTACTGTCTCAGGGGCTTGGCAATTGATGGTTCCTCTGTCTAGACCACTCTTCCCCCAGATGTCCACACAGTTCCCTCTCTCATTTCCTGCAAGTCTCTGGTCACATGTCACCATATTAGAAAAAGTCTTCCATGACAATCATGTAAAAGACGCCTCCTTCCAGGCTTCTAGGCACTTCTTATCCCTCTTGTACCTTATTTTTCTCCATAACACTCATATATATGGAGACACACACACGCGCGTGCACACACACACACACCGCTGCTGTTACTGTTTATTTTTGTTTCCTCCCCCATCTCCACATACACACAAAACAGTGTCGGTTGCACGTTGACAGGGACTTGGATCAGGTGGGTTTACTGCTGTATTCTTAAGGGCTAGAATGATGCCTGGCACAAAGTGAGAACTCAAAACTATTTGTTGAAGTAGTAGTGAATAGGAAATCATACAGGAAGGTCCAGCAAAGTTACAATGAAAAGATCCAATAATGGCCTGTTGAGTTACAAAGAGTAAGTTGGAGATTTTCAGAAATGGAATAGGATATTCTAAGCAAAAGCAGGGAATATGTGCTGATCTTCTGCCACTTTGGGTCACCAAGGCGGTCAGTTATTTATGAATACTCCTCCCCCACTGACTAGTCTCAGCTTATAGTGATTGTTCTCATACAGAAATTTCTTTGGCATGTGTGATCTATAACACAGAATCTAGTATTTACTTCAGTATTATTTAATACTTTTTTCTGGTTGTTCTTTTAATAAAATCAGTAAGTATTTATTGTTTATCTACTATGTGCCTGCCATAACAATCTGCCAGGGTAACTTCTCTCTGAAAACAAAACAAAACTTGAATATCTGGCCTTATCAGACTGTTCTAGATAAGAAAATTGTGCCTGTAAGTAACTTTACTGTTACAAACCATTTCTTTAGTTTAGCCAAAATGGGTGTCCTTAATTTAGTAAAAAACTGTAATTGCAATGATTTCATTAACACTGTATTAGCAAGTCAAATAATTGCAGATTATGCAGAGCAGATATATATTTCTCAGTCTATTTTTTTACTTTAGTTTTGATCTTAACAATTTTTCTAGGACTATAAATTCTACGAGGGCAGAGATGATGTATTGCTCAGGGCACCTAACAGAGGACCTCACACATAGAAGGCACTAAAAAAATGCCAGCAATGATAAACCCTGGCATGAAGCACAGGTAAATAAAAGTATCTTGCTGATGAAATATTTCCAATTTAAGTTGTTAGTATGTGAAACATTAAAATTTTGACAAACTGAAAAGGCACGTGTTATATTTGGCTTTAACCATATTTAATTTTGTTTTTGTCCTCAGGCTGTCTCCAAAGTGAATAAAAAGAGAAAGTTGACTTTTGGCAACACTGTAAGTGCAGTCCAAAAGCTCACAAAACCACTCACATTCATATTCATATTCCATTCTGGAAAAAAGGATTTAGGGTTCTTGGAACATCCTGAGTAGAAGTTATAAAACAAATGCTGTGGTTTTGAAAGTACTGCAAAACTGTTGAAGAGAAATTAAACAAAAGCTCTGAACCTTATTTGTGTTCTGTAACACTGTTCAAGGTAACATTTTTATTTTTAAATGTATGTCCTCATTTACTCAGGAAATTAAGAAATGAGCTCCCTGTGTCAGTGTCGCTGCTACTAAAACAACCTAGCCATGGGCTGATTTACAATGGAATCCTAATCGAACAGTTATGGTTTTAACTATATCAGCATATCTTCAGGTTCTTTAGATAAATATTCCAAGCATTTCCCATAGATTTCACACGCAAAGTAAAGAGTAAAGAGAGCCTTAGAGCAGACAAGATTCTCTAGAATACTTAGCATATCATTCTGCTTATTTTTCTTAGTTATATCTGACCCATATTTTCTTAGTTATTTCTGACACACAATTTCAAAGACCTGCTATTCAAACTATAAATGTTTTCATTAACACCAAAGAAGAGGTTTTAGAGAAATCATAGAGTCTTATGTCTTCAGTAATGTAGCAGATATTTTAATGATTATTTGTATGGAGACAGAACTTAACTTTCTCCCTGTTATACTGGTTCTTTTTCCTTCTACCAGCAATAGTCATCTTTAAACATTCTAGTGAGTTCCTCCATTTACATGGCAGTATATTCACTTAGATGCCTTCAGACTAGAAAAAAAAGAAACAATCAAGCAGCACGTGCTCACCGGTATAAGGGGTCAAAAATGGATACTTTATATTAGTGCTATAAATAATTTATAATTTGACGCATAAGCATGCTTACCTCAAAAAGACTCTTACTACTGATAAAGTTTATAAAATTTTAGAGTTGGAAGGGCGCATACAGGCTTTGGCCAGACAACTATCTGACACAGAAGGAGACTGTGGTTTGTGGGCATCTGATGGATTTCTTAAGGTCACAGAGCCAGCTGGGTGTTCAACCACAGGTACACTGAGAGAAATCAAATGAAGCTCATTCTAGGGCATAGGGTAGGCTCTGTGAGTATAAAAGGAGAGAGTTGCAAGAATAGGCTGTATTTCAGACAGAGAAAGAACGCTCAGGACTCAAGACTATAAATGTAGCACAATTTCAACTGAAGACAAATTGCAGGAATGGCTTCAAAGTTGTCTTCTTAATGAGGTTGTCAGAGTTAAAGACAAGTTGCAGGCCCAGGTGTTGAAAGTGTCCGTAGGATGAGATGTGTCAGGTGCCCATCACCATGGAAGGCAAGAGAGTGCTCCAGAGATCAGTAGATGCGGGTGACAATTAGGAAGGGAAGTGAATGGCACTGATGAGAGGTAGAGATGGGAGAATGGGCAGTGACTGAGGAGAGAAAGAAAAGTATCCACCAAAGAGGATTTTCAAATTCACGGGTCCAGTCGCCAGTGTAAAGTGAGTCTGCAGTGTGCTGGGTTAATCACGTTGTGTTACTGAAACTAAATTTTAAATGGACTTCCATTTGCTGAGAGCAAATGGAATTCAGTCTTAACACTTATAAATAAGTGTTGGCCAAACTGTATACCTGGAGAAATGCTGCTCTTGCCCTTTTCCTGAAGCCATGTGCACCCAAAATGGGTAGGTGTATGTGCTATCATTAAAGAATAAAATATACATAAAAACACATGTTCAAGAAACATCTTCCTTCAGGGATGCAGCACATTTGAAAAACAGTTTGCTTGTGTTGTCATCCCTCTGAAAGGAAACCTGGGAGAGGGAAGTAATAAAGGGAGAATCTGTGGGATCCTTTATTCTTTTTTTTTTGTGGGCCAGGATCATTTCCAATGGCTCAGTAATTATACTCCAAGCCAAGACGTTTCCTTGGCATGATCTGACAGTCTGCAACTTTGCCGCTAGACAAGGAATGAAGTTTGGCACCGTCTTGCGTTGAAGACTGAAACAACTATGAAAGAGTGTCAAGTGATTAAATTCTCCATAAAAAATGAATGCACGAATAAGCAAATGAACAAAAGAAGAAACTGTCCATTGCTTGCGTGATTTGGGTTGGTTATGGATCAATTCTCACCAGGAAGAAACTATGCTTCGCGTGGGGAAGGGTACGACAAAAGCTTGGAATTGCTATGTCTTTGGTAGGAGAGTCAGAGGAAAATCTCATGGTCAGTACTCCCTTTCATGCCACATGTCCCTCTGGGACTCTGCAGCCTGGGAAGCATATAACTGGAACTTGCTTTTCTAGTCATTTCTGCTCTTGCGTAGGATGGCAAGAGAGCAAGTATGTCAATTCTTATAGCCTCCTGCCTATGCTGGGTTAACTCAGGTATTGAGTGAGTTAGAGTGGGAAAAGATATGCAAGGAAAGAAGACTCTATTAAGAAAGAAGATGAAATGTGATGTAGATCCAAGGTACACAAATAAAAGAAATGTCTATGGCTATTTCAGTTAATATTCGGTCTAGCTAATTCTAATACACAACAATTCTGATGAGCTGTACAAGCATGAGTTTTCCAAAGTAAACAATGCAATTATTTCCATTATTATTTTGAATTTATATTATGTTCTTCCTTTAGGGAACTTCAGTGTCTCATACAATATGGCAATTACCCTCAGAAATACCTCACTGCAGTGGTAATAGTACCTCATATTATGTAGCTGGTAAAATAAAAACAAATACATATTTCATATAGGTAGGAATATATTCATTTCCTCTATTTTACAGTTTCTCAGTTTACAATGAAGGTATTCACATATAGTAATCTTTACATGATACTAACATTGAGGCAAATCAAACATAAGTTGAAAAAGACACATATTTCACACTGGAAAAGTTTAAACAAACATTAATAGAGATTAAGCTTTAGAGGTTAATAGGTATATAACTAACACATATATAAAATGTTTAATAAACTTTATTTTATAAATATATATACATATATATAAACATATGTGGTAGCTACTCTGGAGTTTTGGTAAAGTTAGGTGGCTATGTATATATAGGATCACAGCATTGAATTTCATGGATGATCTGGCCCAACCCCTTTAGATTACAGATTTATCTGCCAAAGATTTAGCTTTTATCTTACAGAGGAGGAAATGGTGGCTGAAAGGATTCATTGTATCTTATTTCTTGAGAACTTGTTCAAGCCTCCTTGGAAGAAAGAAACTAGTGAATACACTAAGTTACTGAAAGAAAATTTGCAATTAGGAAGAGGACAGGGGTTCCATATAGCTTACATGCACTGCTGCTTTCATTCATTCAACACACTTTCATTGCATGCCTAATGCATTGCATGTTGTGCTCGGTAGTCAAGAGGGCTACAGCAGTGGGCTAGACCACAAGGTTCTGGACCTCAGGGAGCACACAGTCCCCTGAAAGATACAGACAAGTAGAGAGGCAGTTAGAAGAACCTGAGATAAAAGCTATAAAAGGGGTAAGTAAATGACAGCATATGAGATTGTTGGGGTAAGCATGTGCCAGACTGCAGAAGGCTTGTGAGCCATGCTAAGAAGTTTAGTATTTGTTCTAAGAGTGAGAATCATGTAAGAGCTTTAAGAAAGAGATAGACATGAGCAAATTATGTATTAGAAAGTTGACTTCTGATTAAAGAAGGCAAGTCAAGGCAGGCAGATAAATGAGAGAAAGGCTGACAGGGTGCTTTAAGGCACAACACGACCCCCTGCACAAGGAAAGCAGAAGCTGGGATAGAAAAGTGGTCTTAGATTTTTGAAGGTAAAATTGAAATAATCTGGTGACTGACTGGATGTGATGTGTGAGGGAGATGAAGACTGAGGAATGGTGTCCAGGACCTTGTTTTAGTAAGTGGGTGACAGTAAGTCATTCACACATAAAAAGATAGAAGGAGAAAGAGCAAGCTTTGAGGTTAGGATATGCCTCATTCCAAACTAACCCCTCCCACATACACACTCACATAAACACTCCTGCTGACAAGCGGGAAACAGAATTCATTTTATAGCAAAGTAGCCTAAGTCCCTGTAACTTG
The DNA here is from genome assembly GCF_949752795.1 of Hyperoodon ampullatus. Classification (NCBI taxonomy): domain Eukaryota; kingdom Metazoa; phylum Chordata; class Mammalia; order Artiodactyla; family Ziphiidae; genus Hyperoodon; species Hyperoodon ampullatus. The sequence goes on from NC_136922.1 coordinate 70,697,023, forward strand.
AGCATTATTATAGAGTTAAACCTTAATTATGCATATCTTTTATTTGAGTTTAGTTTGCAGCCTATCTCAACAGATTAAACAAACTAGTCAGCTTACATTTTTTTCTTTTTAATAAAACAAATCAAGTTTACTTCTTTGTACAGTCTGCGTCCTACCAAGAAAATTCTTTGAAAGAAGGACATGTAAAACATTCCCTCAGGGGGTCAAGCCATGAAAATCAAATATATTTCCAGCTTTTCTTGATCATATAGTCATGTATTCACAATAAAGCTGCAATTACCTTTCAGAACTGTAGGCACACTCATAATCAGATATAAATATAAATTGCATTTTAAATGTAAATATAAATGACTCCTGGATTAAGCTTTGTTTGAATGACTGACCTCAGTTCTTATAATCAAAAGTTGGCTATATATATATGAATTTGTAAAAGGCTTTTGGAATGACTTCTTGAATAGAGCACTAATAGCATAGGAAACAAAGCAAAAATTAACAAATGGGACTACATCAAACTTAAAAACTTGTGTATCAAAGGGCACAATCAACAGAGTGAAAAGGCAACCTAGGGAATGGGAGAAAAAGTCATATATCTGATAAGTGGTTAATATCTAGAATTTTAAAAAAATTCCAACAACTCAACAACAAAAAATCAAATAATTCAATTTAAAATGGGCAAAGAACTTGAATAGATATTTCTACGAAGATTATACAAAATGGCCAACAAGTATATAAAACATATACAAAAAGCTCAACATCACTAATCATTAAAGGAATGCAAAACAAAAGAACAATGAAATACCATTTCACACCATTAGGATGGCTACAATAAAAACAAGCAAACAGAAAATGACAGGTGGTCATGTGGATGTGGAGAAATTGGAATCCCTGTGCACTACAGGTGGCATTGTAACATAATGCAATTGCTATGGAATAACAGTATAGAGGTTCCTCAAAAAATTAAAAGTAGAACTACTATATGATCTAGCAATGCCACTTCTGGGTATACATCCAAAATAACTGAAAGCAGGGTCTCAAAGAGATATTTGTACATCTGTTCATAGCACTATTCACAATAGCCAAGAGGTGGAAGCAACCTAAATGTTCACTGGCAGGTGAATGAATAAACAAAATGTGGTATATACATACAATGGAATATTATCAGCCTTCAAATGGAAGGAAGTCCTGTCACATGCTAATACATAGATGAACCTTGAAGACATTATGCTAAGTGAAATAAGCCAGTCACAGAAAAGCAAACACTGTATGATTCTGCACCTCTCAAGTAGTCAAATACATAGAAACAGAAAGTAGAATAGGGGTTACCAGGGATCTCGGGGAGGAGGGCAAAAGGGAGTTGTTATTTAATGGGCATAGTTTCAGATTTGCAAAGCGAGAATATTCTGGAGAACTGTCTCACAACAGTGTGAACATACCTAACACTACTGAACTGTACACTTAAAAATGGCTAAGATTTTTTGAAACTGTCAAAATGTTATATTTTGTGCTTTTTACCACATTAAAAAAAAAAGACCACATATTGTATGATTCTATTTACATGGAATGTCCAGAATAGGCAAATCTATAGAAACAGAAAATAGATTAATTGTTGCCTAGGGGTGGGGAGATTGACATAAGTGGAGAATGACTGCTAATGGGTATAGGGTTTCTTCTGAGGGTCATGAAAATGCACTGGAATTAAATATTGGTGATGGTTGCACAACTCTGAATATATTAAAAACTGTTGAAATGTACAATTAAAAACAGGCTTTTGATGTCTAGTGATTGACACACTTGTCTCCCTCTATACAGCCTCTTTTACCTGCCAGACAAAGGCTATTAAGCAATTTCAAACCATTCAGCAACCCCTTCAAACACTAAGAAATATTATAAAGTAGTTCTTTCAGATATCTCAATAATTATTTTCTTTGAGTCACTGCATTCAACTCCCTAGGAATCCTAAGGCAACAAACTAGAATGCAGCATTAATAATGCTGTGCTAAAAACAATGCCATAATGCCAGAGAATTTCAAGGATAAAAATATGAAATCCCCTTGCCTGAGATTGAGTGTGCATTGCAAAACACAACTGTATGGATCTGTCACCTTGAATAACATGTTTTGACATCTTATCTCAGCATCTAAAATTAAAACTACATCTTCAATTTGCACTAAAAGCCTTGTGTTTCATCTAGGTTAAACTCAGATAAGGATTTAGTATGAAGAAGATTAGTTACAAGAATACGTATTTGTCTTCTTTCCCCACCTCAAATTTGAAAAAAATAAAAGAAAGTTCAATACTTTTTAAATCTCTCAGAGTAATATAACTGTTTTGAAGATGTATTATGTTTACACTTTTAATAACATGAGCAGAAAAAATAAAGTAGGAATTTCACTAAGATGACAGCATTCACTTCATCTCAATAGACATTTCATAATGATGATAATCAATAGAGCTTCAAATTCTATTTTCTAAATATATTTGCATATCTGTAACTCTATTGCTGTTACTTATTTTCCAGTAATCTCAAAAGCCCAGGATAATGTAATACCTCTTGCTTTTAACAGAAATGGTCATGTGGGTTGGCAGGAAGGAGGGTTAGGTATATCCCAACCTTGTGCCTCTCATCCCAAAGACCATGGATCAGTGAGCAAAAAACAGGAGGCTAAACACCCCGGTCCTGGTTACAGAGATTTTCTTAGATCCTCTTACTTTTACACTGTCCTTTCTTTTTACTCCGCATTCAGTTTACCCTCAACTGGCCTTTATGTTTGATACGATTCCTTCTTTACCAGTCCTACCATAGGTGGAGGTCTCTCTGGTTCCGACCTTTGATGCGGTACTCATATTCTCTCCCCCAAGAGACTTAACTCAGACCCCAGCACAAGTCCTCCACCCAGGGCTCAGGAAGCTTTAGACAAGCCCCCTAGAAGGTAGACAGACATAGCAGGAACCTCCAGGAGAACAGACCCTACAGAAACAATGCCAAAGAAAACACTCATTGAGCAGAAAGAAAGGTTCCTGACTTTACAAAAAGATGTCATTCTGAATTATACAAAGGCTTATTTTTCCAAGGCAAGAAACCCACTTAACAATATCTTTTAGACAAACTATTATCTTGCAAAATGAAAGAGATGTGTATCTTTAGTGCACTTAGATTCATATGGAATATCGATCACATGCAAGTTACAGCTATTCTTAAACTGTCTGCTTTTCTATTTTTCAAATCTAAGGCAGCATCATTATTCTACTATTATTTGAACTCAAGTTATTTCTCAGAAGTAGGAAAAATCTAATAATTGTCTACAAGCACATTATTCTGAAAGGTAGCAAGACAATTGTCATTGATGCAGAGCCAGCTTGGGTGTTCATTAAAAGTACCAGGCGGAGCGTGAGACCCAGTATTAATGGGACTCAGTGTTAGCAGGTCTTCAGAAACAAGCATTGATGCTGATTGCAAATTGCACATAACATATATTGGAATCTCTAGATCTTTCACTGATGAAGTGTGAAATTGTGTGTAAGAGATAGGGCACTGAAACACAGGGCAGTTTCTAAAGAAAAGAAACATTTTCTCTTGTTCAAATGAGGAATTTAACTCCAGGCTGTTCCATGGTTAAGACCTTAAAAAGTAGACACACTTTCAACAGTGACTAACATTTGTATAGCACTTGGTATGCACCAGCCACTGCTCTAAGTACTTTGCATATACTCATTTAATCTTCAAACAATCACCCCAACAATCCCAAAAGGTAGGTAACATTGTTGTTCCCAATTCACAGTAAAAAACTGAGGCTCAGAGAGGTTCAGTGACTTGCCTAATACCACAAAGCTAGCCAATGGAGAAACTAAAATTTGAATTGCATAGTTTGTCTTCAGAGTCCATGCTCTTAATCAGTAAAAAAAAAAAAATCAGTGTTTTTTTAATAAATATCCATTTCACAGTGGCATTGGTTTTTTTAAAAAATTACATAGGCTGGGCTTCCCTGGTGGCGCAGTGGTTGAGAGTCCGCCTGCCGATGCAGGGGACACGGGTTCGTGCCCCGGTCCGGGAAGATCCCACATGCCGCGGAGCGGCTGGGCCCGTGAGCCACGGCCGCTGAGCCTGCGTGTCTGGAGCCTGTGCTGGCAACGGGAGAGGCCGCAACAGTGAGAGGCCCGCGTATCGCAAAAAAAAAAAAAAAAAATTACATAGGCTGCACTTACATATACATGGCTCAATCTTTCCAATAAACGTGCTTGGTTAATTAAGATCAACTGCGTTAGTGAACCCGCTCAGACTAGCAGGGGTGTAGACAAGTCAAATGATGGAGTCCACTGTGATGACTAGTTATTTTGTATCTAGATACCACACTGATAATTCTCCTCTTTCAAAGAGGAGATTACTGTCTGTATTCTGAGCACCTAGTATCAACGCTCAATAAATGTGTTGAATGAGGATAAAAGGTAAATAAATCAACACTACATAAAAGAAATGTCTGGAAGCTCAAAGGGGCCAGCACATTGGCGCGGGGGGAGGAAGGGGAGACAGAGGTGATGGAGAGCTCCTCCTTGCTGCCTTGGCTTCCCTACTCTCTGCAGAGCTCCACAGCCTAGGCGCTGCATCCTTGCTGTACTGGGAGGGAGTTCAGACCGCAGGCCAAGGGGCCGGGGAAATGAGAGAGGGTCCCACGGCAGGGAGGCGGCGGTGGCTAGAGTCACACCCGCATCTGGGAGCACGCGCCGGGGAGGCATCCCGGAGGGGGAGTCAGGCAGCAAGGGGCCCCCCACGTCTTTTTCAAAGAACCAAGAAGTAACTGAAAGAAAAAGGATTTCGCCTTCTCTTACTGAGGGTCTTCTGTCTTCCTTTGAAAATGACGTTAGAAAAGAAAAGGCAGAGTTGAAATGGAACACAGAAGAAAGTCAGATTCATCCCTAGAGAGTTAAAACATTTTCCGAGCCAGTGTAAATCAGCAGTTAATGTCTTTGGAAGGAACATGCTACCGCAGGGTACTAGAGACTGGCCTGCTGACACTATTAATTATTCCCCGAAAAAAAATTATTGCAAGGAGGGCATAAATAGAAACTCAATGATCTTCCTTCCCCCTGTTTTCCTGATTCATACCTTCACCTTTTTCTGAAACACTGCCACACATCTCCATTTTGTTGCCACCAAAATGCCATCTTTTCCATGAAGCCTTTCCTGATCACTGGAATGACACTTGGTCTAGAAAGCTCTTAGCTGTCACTTGTGTATCCTATTCACTTATTCAACATACATTTATTGCATGCCTGTCACGTGCTGGGCATCCTTCTAGACACTGGACATAAAGTGATGAATAAAGCAGACACAAATTCCTGCATCCAGGGAGCTTACCTTCTATTTACTATAGTATATCTTAAATTATGGTTGTTATACTTTGTATGACATAGCTTATAAGCCTCTTACTGGACAGTAAGCTTGTAATAAGCAACCTTTGTACTGCTTACACTTTCAAATTCTCACCTTGCCTAGCAGACTGTCTTACACAGAGCAGGCATTACCTTAAAAAAAAGAATTGAGTTCAACCTTTTTAAATCAAAAGGAAATCTATATTTCCCCATACAGTATTAGAACATGCTACCTTTGATGGACTTTCAGGAGAATATTTCACCTGTGAATTTGGTATAAATTCTCATATTTTACCACATATTCTAGACATAAAAAAGTGGATACACACACACTTGGTCAGAGGAAAAGAAAAACTTCATATCTCTTCCCAGTGTACTAAAAATGATGTGACAAAAAAATTATAAAGGCAATATTATTAAAACTATTTCCGAAAGGGGTGTTTATTAAAATAAGTTAAAGGGAAGGGGAGGAGGAAGCAAGTTTAAAATCAGTGACTGACATAATTCAAATTATTTTCAAAGGAATCTTAAAAAGTGTGTCACGAGGTGTTTCTTAAATTCCTGTTCATTTTGAGAAAGCATGACAATCTGTAATAACTAGAAGAGATGGAGTACTTCCTCATCTGACTTTAATCTCCAAAACAGTCAAGTGCATTGACAGAAACTGCAACATAATTAATACCTCTAATACATTTGACTCACTCATAAATCACTTAGTAAGTGATCACACTATTGAGAGAGATACTGTTTGATCAATAAAGATGGTGAGTCTACAACACACTATTATTTACACCAGGAAATCACCATCAAACACTTAAGTTAGGGGTCACCCAATTCCTCAGGGGAGATGAAGCTCTTTCCGTGACCCAACCCATCTTTCTTCCTTCTCTTCTCTCTCTTCCCATTTCCTTTTCTATTCTATTTAGCAAATATTTAATTTTTCATAAGCCTTAGGAAATTCTATCTGAAATCAAGTAGAAGTAAATAATAACTATTCTTCACAATTTGATTCCTCAGTCACCCTAATCCATCAACAGTATTTCTTAAGTAGAATGATTTGCTCTAAGCATTATGCTACCCTCCTTCCAAATGAACTAAAGCTCATCCTGTTCACACAACAAAACCCAGTCTGAAGATAAAACCATCGTCTAAATCTCATTTCCCACCTCAGTACAGGTGAGACATGGCCTTAACTTTAAAAATTTCTAAGGAGACTAGGGTGATAGGGATAAAGATAGGTTGGCCACAGCAGAAACTGCAGCTCTCTGGCATCATAATTTCAGGATTTAAGTGGCATCCTTAGAATGAAGTCCCCCCACTGACCCAAGAAAGGAAACAACACCTAAGCTTAAAGCTTGCTTTACATCACCATTCTTTTCTGACAGATTTAGTGTCACGAGTCAATCTACAAGTGTTTTTCCCATCTGGGGGTATGGAGATGAATAGGCTCTCCAGAGCTTTGTGGGGGGCGGGACTTTTTAAACTCTTTTCCCTGCAGACATTCTGAGACGCCCTGTTCCCTTAATAATTTAGGCATTAGCTGCTGTTGATGGGAAGGTGTCATGCCCCTAGTGGGTGTTGGGGAAAAAAAGAGAAACACAGAACTACACTCACTAAAAACCTTGGCCCTCCTCAAGGATGATCTATATCCCGTAGCTCCAGGACTAAAAACAGAAGCAGAGGGGTCACCAATTCGTATCATGACATCCAATTTCTGGGTCACCAAATCAGCTGACCCTTTCCCCAAACCCTTGTGTAAAAGACCTGTGATGGTCTTTAAAAACATCCTGGAACTCTGACCAAAAATAAATTTTATTCATTTCTAATGTTGAACTTCCTTTTTCTTTTTTGATGGGAAAATGTTGCAAAGCTGAATGAAAAAGACAGCAAATACACAAGGCAGATCCAACTCATTTCTGAGCTCCGAACCAGACACAATACAAAATCACCCCTGCAGCTTTGTACCAACTGCTCATGCCCTCAGTAGAAGAGAGTCATATGTAATGTAGCAGTGAAGCTGTTGACAGGGCTACATGGTCACAGAAGACCCTGCAAATTTGTGGACCCTGTGGACATGAGGATGTGATATGTAAAGCCAGCCTGATGAGATTTCACATCTCTTTTAACAGTGCCCTGGAGGCAAGTTCTTGTTGTTTACTTAGCATCTGCAGTAATGTAAAAGCTTACTGAAAGTAAACTTTTGAGTTCACACATTTTCTGTATCAGCTAAACACATGTGCACACAAAATGACATCATTTCCTTGTTAAATTGATAAATATTCAAGTGTTTATGGCCTTGGTAAATAATATATAGACAAATCATCTAGATTATTATATTTCAAAATGCTCTCTTTCAAACAGATATAAATTTGTAACTTCATTCAAGTCATGGGTTCTTAAAGTCCGTGACCATTATGGGTGGGGTGGTTAGTGTATGGACTTTAGAGGCTTATGAAACCATCAGGAATCACATGTGCATGTCTATGGGCCAAGAGTCCATGACTCTGATCAAATTTCCAAGAGGGTAAATGACTCCAGAAAGGTTAAGAATCACTCATTTAGAGATATGGGTGAATAGTCAAGGGTATTTTCAATTGCAGAGAAATACTGACATTTTGGTTACCTATAAATAATCCTCATCAAATTATCAGATTCTCCAAATGGGAATGAAGATAGTTCTGAAACCTCGCTATTGTCACTTCCAGATTCATCTACGGGATCCCTTCAGCTCCTTCCATCCCATCACCACTCCCACTCTCCCACCACACTCCATTTTGCATATCACTCTGAAATTTGTCAATTACACCACATGGGGCTTGTGTGATCTTGATCAAACCACTTGTCAAAAACTCATAAGTCTACGGGCACCAGGCAAGTAGTGTAAATGATCCAGTTTCATTGTCTATAAGATGTGGTTAGTGATGCTATTGATACGTGAGGATTAAATGACAAAAAGGTTTCCTTTGGTAAATCTCAAAGTTTTATGCCAATACTAGTTATTTTTACCCATAAGAATTAGGAGAGTCAAACCAGCTATTTTTCATGGTATAGCCTAGAATATTAGTGTTGTACATAACGTTTGTAATCCACAAAATTCAGAGTGTCTTGCCACAAATACTAACAAATATGTTCTTTGATTTACATTGAATTGTTGTACTGCCATCCTTTTGACTTGATTTTCTGAACTGGTAAAAGTATTGTTAAAATAGTGTTTCATCTGTTAGGAATAGGGCCAAGAATACAATTGACCCTTGAACAATACAGGTTTGAAATGTGCAGGTCCATTTATATGCAGATAAATATATCAGAAAAAGTTTGGATATCTGCGTCAATTTGAAAAAACTTGTAGATGAACCACACAGTCTAGAAATACCCCCAAAATTAAGAAAAATATAGGTATGTCATGAATGCATAAAATACATGTAGATACTGATATATTCTTCTTTATTTATTTATTTATTTATTTTTGTGGTATGCGGGCCTCTCACTGTTGTGGCCTCTCCCGTTGCGGAGCACAGGCTCTGGATGCGCAGGCTCAGCAGCCGTGGCTCACGGGCCCAGCCGCTCCGCGGCATATGGGATCCTCCCGGACCGGGGCACGAACCCGTATCCCCTGCATCGGCAGGCGGACTCTCAACCACTGCACCACCAGGGAGGCCCGATACTGATATATTCTTATGTAGGCTTAAGGTGAGTGATATTTAATATAAAATTAATAATGTTAGTTTTCTTACTGTTTTGTAACTTTGCTTTCAAGGAATTATATTACTATACAAATGCCTCTCTCATAATTAGAGAAACTGTGTATCAGCCTATCATCACAGGTAAGTGGTTTTAAAAAAAAAGTAACAATGTTTCCACAATTGTATTATGAATACGACTGTAACTCTGTATGCCATAAGCATTTTATAATGATTCATTCATTAGTGTATAGGTTAGGCTACCATGAAGCAACCACATCAATTACACTAGGCTACCATACAGCAATCATATTGCTCCTTGTTCATTATTAATGTATGAATTGTTACTCCTGTAAATAAATATAAATTTATTTTTTACATTATCTTTTCATTTTTGATGTCTGGTGTTAATAATGCATATAACATCTATAGTGTTTTATTTCATATAAGACAATATTGATGTAGGTACTGACAGATGATTCATCTTGTAAACAGATGACATAAATTTACAGTATCAGTAAATACAGAATAGTACTGTAAATGTATTTTCTCTTCCTTATGATTTTCTTAATAGCATTTTCTCTAGCTTTATTGTAAGAACACAGTATATAATACATATAGCATACAAAATATGTGTTAATCAACTGTTCATGTTATTGGCAAGGTTTCTGGTCAACAACAGGCTAGTAGTAGTTAAGTTTTGGGAGAATCGAAAGTTATACTGGGAATTTTGACTGTGCAGGGGTTGGTGCCCCTAACCCCTGCACTGTTTGAGGGTCAACAGTAAAATGAAAAACCTGTAGGCAACAAAAATAAAATTTGCAAAGAAGATGCATTTTATTTACAGGAGAAGCCATCTTACTTTATAAAGTGTCTCTTATATTGAAAATAATTGGAATAATTGTAGTAACCCTAGGGAACTTGTATCCATATCCATGAAGAATTAGAAAGAATAATGGGAGGAGCAGGGGAAGCAGAGTTCTGCTACAGAAGTGGACACACTAACTAGCAAGAAGATAGTCTTGTAGTCAAAAATGAACTACAAATCAAAATCAAATATAATAATTCAGTAATCAGTAATTCTAATAATCTAGGTTATTTAGGTGTTGAATTCCAGGTCAGTATAATATCTAAAACCATGATCCTGAGAACATAAAGAAAGATTATATCCAATACTTTCCATTTAGGGGTCATACATTAGAAAGAGATCCAACTAAAACATGTTGTGCTTAAATGGATAACTATTAACCATCTAGAAAAGGCAAATATTCAGAACCATGCAGTTCTTGAAAATGGGAAACACCTAAATTTTTAATGTAACTTTCATTCAACTACATACTTTGGTTTACAGTTCTAATTACAAGAAGGTTCTCTATATGAGGGCTATGTGAGTTTCCTGCTTGCTCTTGTACTCCCAGCATCCAGCCCACTGCTTAGGCCTAGTTGGGCATGATATTTACTGAAGGAATGGATGAATGGATAAATACCTGAATGGATGGCTATATGGCTGCATTGAATAATAAATCTCATTTTAACTAATTTAGTAAGAAAACTTTTTTTAAATATTGCTTGCTCCAGAATGCAATTTGGGATTCAGGTATTTTTTTCCTCAGGGCCTTTGAAGTTTAAACATCCCATGATTTATAACAGGAATATAACAAGTTCCCATGGTATTTAACATAGTTAAATGTCCTTGTCTACCTGATCAGTCTTTTTGCTAATATTTTCCCCAACAAACACAAATTAGGAAAAGTGCAAAACCAGAAAAGTTGTTTCAGTACCATTGTCACCAAAGTCTCAAGCAGCACATATTTTAAAAAATAAAATAAAATTCAATAAAACAGTCTATCACAGCCAGAACAATTGTGCAATTTTACTTTCATTATACTACCTGAAACAAATAATTTGAATTCCTATTCCTAGTAGTTAGAAGTTAATAATATCTTTTTGCTCTCTATAAAACCTGGCAGCTCTGTCTAAGATGGTATGTCATAGAAAAATTTCAGCATTTAATCCTTAAAACTAAGTTTCCCTATTCTTTCCCTTATTGCAAAAGAGAATGATGTTGACATAAGGATCAAACTGTTTGCCCTCAAATGCCATTATGAATGTATAACAGAGAGGAAAAATAAATGTACAACTTAGATTAGATTACTGGGCTTCTAGCAGGCCTTCCCTGTGCCAATTACAGAAGACTTTCATTTACATATAAATAGCTCAGAAATTCCAACACAAATGTACTTGAAAACACTGAATCAAGTAGTTCAGAACATGGACTAGGGGCATTTCAATTTAATTTTAAGGTGTTACAGCAAGCATGTATTCAAGTAAATAAAAGAAATGGAATCAATGTTTATTACAGCAAGCAATACCTTTTTAAATTATTGAAATTATTCCCACACTACTCTTAAGCCCTTCAGTCAAGGTTTCTTTTAGCATGCTGTTAGTTTTTTGTTTTTTTTTTTTTCTGGAAAAAGAAGAAGGATTGAAGATTGTACAGAGTTGTGGTGTCACGTTTGGGATTATATACTGCTGGTTTTTTGTTTATTTTTTTTCTCTTAGGTTTTTCCTGTCTACATCAGAGATTGTTCTTGAGCTGGCTAGCACCTTACAAAAGATATAAATGAAACAAGGTGCATTTGTCCAACTTTAGGTGCTTTTATCTTTCTGTTTAACTTGGTTTAAATTTTCAATCCTTGTCTTGCTCTCTCCCACTGGAAGACATTTTTTAATGAGTATAACCTCATTAGCAGTCTCTAACCACTAACTCACCACAGATTAACCACTCCATTTACTGATCCGGTGCTTATAAAGAGCCACTTCAACTTCTACTGCAGTTTCACAGATGGATTTGATAGATGGTATAAACAAACAACTCAGTGTGGCAGAAAACAAACAACTCTGTATATGACCAATATGTGCAGATTTCTCATTTTCTGAGTTTACTTGTGGATCTAGATAGATACATAGAGAAAAGGAGGCTACTTTTGCTAACTATTCATGCACTGAAATAACACTGGTGATGTTTTATATTTTACAAATGAGATTACAATGATTTGTTTTGTGTAAATACCTGAAAATATTTAATTCACTGAATTTCGCAGATAAAATGACACAAGCTAAAATGGCTAAAATGTCTCCTCCTAGTAATGGGGGGTATGTGTGTGTGTGTGAAGAGAGAAAGAGACAGAGAGAGAGAGAGAGAGAGAGGGAGAGACGGAGAGAGAGAGAGAACAAGAGCTGCTGAGCATTCTGTAATCGAGATGACTGAGGGTGTTTAGTGGGAAGCCCTTGGTCCAGGGAGAGCTTCTGGCCAGTGCACAAGGAGGAAACACTACTGATCTACAGACACAGTTGAAGGACTTGCAAAAATGACTACTCTGATAAGTTTCATCTTCAGCGGATAAACCACATACATTATTGAGTATCTACCATGTGCAGGGAACGCTAATACTGTTCATCTATGAGTTCAACAGTATTCAGACACAAACACTGATACATGTATAGGAAGGACCAAAAAATCTAACTTTATATTTCATGGGATAGAAATTCAGAAAAGGAATAAATCTAAATTCACAGACTAAAGCAGGATTACTGTTTTTTTTTTTTTTTTTACCACAAAAGCTTCTCGATGTAGAAAGACAGACTAGGAGAAATGATTTCTTAAAAATAAAAGGCAGAGGCAAAATTAAACACATATTTGGCTAACAGATTTGAATACATGGGGGCAAAAATAAGTCTTATGTATTTTATAGAATTAATTTCTTTTTTGAATTTTATTTATTTTTTTATATAGCATGTTCTTATTAGTTATCTATTTCATACAGATTAGTGCATATATGTCAATCCCAATCACCCAATTCATCCCACCACCACCACCCCCACCGCTAGAATTAATTTCTTAAAGCTTATAGTTTAAAGGTCCATGTTCTTAAAAATTTAAGAAACTCGAAAACACATAGCAGACAAATATTAAAAAAAAATAAAAGTACAACAATTGTTAATCAACCTCTGTTGTTTCTTTCTTATTACATACATCTGAAAAACCCTGAGGGGTAAAATTAATCTTTATTAATGTTTGCAAATAAGTCACCAAATTCAGCATGAAAAAATGTGATTTTTTTTGGTAACCTTAGCCAAATCTTGGTAAAATGAATTCGCACTGTCAAGTCCAGTAATCATAAACTCGGCAGCTCTGCCATTAGCTTCCACATCAAACAAACTCATACTGAACACCAGGGTCAGTGACAAACTGAAAATACATTGCTTGGCATGTGTTTTTCTCTTGTACTCTACCACATTCTCTGTCTCTCTTGCTCTACAAATTATACAAATTAGATTTTGCAATCAGCATAGAGAAATCTCTTTGTCTGCCATTACTGCCAAATATACTTAATAATCACCTTCTTTCTAAACAAAGAAAACAGCAAAAGGCTATGATGAGATTTTTATGCAATGGAAAAACTATGTAATTTACTTTTAATGAATATGGTACAACTGTCTATAAAACTGCTTATTAAATATACCATCAAAAAGAGATTCTCTGGGAAAAAATAACTAGGCTGTTTTTCAATATGGGCCTCATTATTTGAGAACTCATTTCTCTGATATGTACTAGATGCTGCTAACATACTAAGTTTTTTGTTAGTTTTCCTTGCTCTCTCTCTGTTATTTTCTCTTAATAACACAATACGTTGCCAAGGAAAAACTATGTATTAAAAAAAGAAATGACATATATTTGTAAACTAAAATGATTGGGTTTAGAATAGGGAAAAATATCTTACGTGTAGCAATGTGGAAATTAAGTTATAAAATCAGATTTTCTTCAAATGTCCCTGGAATCTGAACCTTCCTCCTAAGAAAACCTGAGATAACCTAATGGATTAGGATACACTGTACATCAATTAAAATTATCTGATCTTGACATAAAGTAACTACTACTCTTTAATATTCAAGGGGAATGTTTAAATCAATTTTTAAAGTATTTCATATAAAATTCTAGTAAACAGTTTTTATGAAACAGTCTTCTGAAAAATCACTATTTAAAATATATTAAACAAACTACACAGAATGATTTTAAAGTAAGCAAATATGATTCTTCTAAGTAGTTATAGTCGATCAGATGTCATTGTAAAACGATCACTTAGGACAAGAGTTTTCAGCAGATTAAGAACTCATGGGCACTGATTCAATCGATTGGATCCATTGATCCAATTTTCATACAGCAGTGGCATAATGTAGGTGCAATAATAGAGTTTAACAACTTCCATGGGACATAGTTCAGGGAAGGTCGAGCAGAGAATTACATCAGGGAGAGCTGTGGTTTCAGCTCACTCCTTCCTCAGGGCCAGCTCAGAGCAGAGGAGACGATGTCTCCACACTTTCCAAAGTGCTCTTCTGAGCACTGGAGTCCTCTGGGGAGGTACTCTCTCCATTTTAGAGGTGAAAAAATGAACTACAGAGAGGTCAAGTAATACAATTAGAACAAGCTACCAGTAAGCCGCCAAAGAGAAAGAGCTACCTGTCTCTCCACATCAGGTGGTTCTGGACAGACAGGAACGAACCTTCTCAGACTTGTTCCAACCAAAGAACCAAAGGTTGTAATTAAAATCACTTAGCCTCAGCAGAGAACTAAATACCCCAAATTAACCTGTCATATCTGGAGTCCACTAGTAACTAGTTTGAGTCCACTCAAATGCCTTAGGACTCTTTTGTGGTGAATCTAAAAGCATATATAAATCTAAGCCTACCAGGTTAGAAAAATAAATTAAAATGACTCTTATACTTGGAAAATAAGGTATTTGGGCATTTCAATTTACTGCTTGCCACTTTCCACAGCAGCTATAACTTGAGCCACTTCAATACAACAATATATTTCCTACACAGCTGAAAGAAAGAGTGAAACTGATAGTCTCGATTTTTAAGAAAACCCTTGTTAGTCAAAAAGAAAAACAGCTTTAAAAAAATACTGACAGCCTGAGAGTGGTTTCAGACAAGATTCCAGATCATGTTTCACAGGCAATGTAAAAAGAGAACAAAACGGCAGTCATTCCAACGGGATAGTGACAAAATCACAATCACAGAATTTTAAAACCTAATCTGCCAGAATCGATTCTTCTCCCAAATTCCCGATTCCTTCAAGGAGGCCAGAATGTAGCTAATTCTAGCTCATCACTAAGTTTAGATCCTGCCAGGTAAGATTCTACCTCAAGAGCCAAATGGCAGTGAAAAAGAGGTTCAGAGTTTTGGATTGAGACTATTGCATCTAATCACTGTAAAGAAATTAGAGTTTAGGCAATTACTTAAAAAAAAAATCAGTCACATTCTACAATATCATCACCTAAAGTGAAGAAATATGTGAAAAAAAAACCCATAACTGTGCTGAAAAATTTGCCACTTAATTTTAAAAGATTTTTTGTTCCTTTCACTAGACAAACTCTTATTTCCCAATTTTCCCATTTACGTGTGAAAACATATAATCACATAATGAATGTCAGTAGATTATGAAATTCATTTTGTTACAAGGAAATATCTTTGCTTCTTTTCCTTTTCTTCACATGGGCTTTGTACAGTTGGAATGATCTACAGAACAAACACAGGGAAGTCACAGATGATGCCAATTTTGACTTGGATTAAACATTTAGTTTTGCAGCTCCTAAAGAAATCGTATTGAGTTGTTCTCATTAAGACTCAAGCCCAGAAACTCCCTGGAAGTGGGGATGGGCTACTGAAGTTATCACTATGAGTAGCTGTTAAGAATAATATTAACATTATCTACATTAGTAAAAAATTATTAATTACATAGTTACCCGTTGTATTTACTATATTATTAAGCAAAAATATATGGTGAGAAAAGATGAAAGCTAAAGAAAGTCATCAGTGATACTATTCTGTATAAAATGAAATTCATGCTGAATTACTGACTTCATAAAACAACAACATAGAAATATTGATAGTATTAGTGACAATTGGATAACTACCTCATATTATCATAGTACTTCCCAAGGGAAAATGCATTTTCTTGTACATTTTCTCACTTGCCCAAATAAATTTCTACTTCTTGTTTGTATACTTTGTATAGCTGACCCTAGAGTAAGCTGATAAATGAAGTGTATCAACTTACAAAATGTCCAAGAACTTTGGAGAAAAACGGCATCAAAATGAAGATAACAACAAAACTGAACATATACACACACAAAGATACACACAAACTGAACAATTAATAAATGAAAGATGGTGGGAGCCAGATATTATTACTGTTGGAGTGGTAGGTCAGAGACAAACAAGGGAGTAGTGGTGATTAGAATGATACACATGGGATAAGCAAGAAGAACTAAAATCCTGCAGCCTGTGGAACAAAAACCACATTCAAAGAAAGATAGACAAGATGAAAAGGCAAAGAGCTATGTACCAGATGAAGGAACAAGATAAACCCCAGAAAAACAACTAAAGGAAATGGAGATAGGCAATCTTCCAGAAAAAGAATTCAGAATAATGATAGTGAAGATGATCCAGGACCTCGGAAAAAGAATGGAGGCAACAATCGGGAAGATGCAAGAAATGTTTAACAAAGATCTAGAAGAATTAAAGAACAAACAAACGGAGATGAACAATACAATAACTGAAATGAAGAATACACTAGAAGGATTCAATAGCAGAATAACTGAGGCAGAAGAACGGATAAGTGACCCGGAAGACAGAATGGTGGAATTTGCTGCCATGGAACAGGATAAAGAAAAAATAATGAAAAGAAATGACGACAGCCTAAGAGACCTCTGGGACAACATTAAACGCAACAACATTCGCATTATAGGGGTCCCAGAAGGAGAAGAGAGAAAGGACCCAAGAAAATATTTGAAGAGATTATAGTCGAAAACTTCCCCAACATGGGAAAGGAAATAGCCACCCAAGTCCAGTAAGCACAGAGTCGCATACAGGATAAACCCAAGGAGAAACACTCGGAGACACATAGTAATCAAATTGACAAAAATTAAAGATGAAGAAAAATTATTGAAAGCAGCAAGGGAAAAACAACAAATAACATACAAGGGAACTCCCATAAGGTTAACAGCCGATTTTTCAGCAGAAACTCTACAAGCCAAAAGGGAGTAGTAATGATATACTTAAAGTGATGAAAGGGAAGAACCTACAACCAAGATTACTCTACCCAGCAAGGACCTCATTCAGATTCAATGGAGAAATCAAAAGCTTTACAGACAAGCAAAAGCTAAGAGAATTCAGCACCACCAAACCAGCTCTACAACAAATGCTAAAGGAACTTCTCTATGTGGGAAATACAAGAGAAGAAAAGGACCTACAAAAACAAACCTAAAACAATTAAGAAAATGGTCATAGGAACATACATATAGATAATTACCTTAAACATGAAAAGATTAAATGTTCCAACCAAAAGACACAGGCTTGCTGAATGGATACCAAAACAAGACCCATATATATGCGGTCTATAAGAGACACATGTCAGACCTAGGGACACATACAGACTGAAAGGGAGGGGATGGAAAAAGATATTCCATGCAAATGGAAATCAAAAGAAAGCTGGAATAGCAATACTCATATCAGATAAAATAGAATTTAAAATGAAGAACGTTACAAGAGACAAGGAAGGACACTACATAATGATCAAGGGATCAATCCAAGAAGAAGACATAACAATTATAAATATATACGCACCCAACATAGGAGGACCCCAATACATAAGGCAACTGCTAACAGCTATAAAAGAGGAAATCGACAGTTACACAATAATAGTGGGGAACTTGAATACCTCACTTACACTAATGGACAGATCATCCAAATAGAAAATTAATAAGGAAACACAAGCTTTAAATGACACAATAGACCAGAGAGATTTAATCGATATTTATAGGACATTCCATCCCAAAACAGTGAATTACACCTTCTTCTAAAGTGCACACAGAACATTCTCCAGGATAGATCACATCTTGGGTCACAAATCAAGCCTCAGTAAATTTAAGAAAATTGAAATCCTCTCAAGCATCTTTTCTGACCACAACGCTATGAGATTAGAAATGAATTACAGGGAAAGAAATGTAAAAAACACAAACACATGGAGGCTAAACAATATGTTACTAAGTAACCAAGAGTTCACTGAAGAAATCAGAAAATGCCTAAAGACAAATGACAATGAAAACATGATGATCCAAAACCTATGGGATGCAGAAAAAGCAGTTCTAAGAGGGAAGTTTATAGCTATACAAGCCTATCTCAAGAAACAAGAAAAATCTCAAATAAATAATCTAAACTTACACCTAAAGGAACTAGAGAAAGAAGAACAAACAAAACCCAAAGTTAGGAGGAGCTTCAAGATGGCGGAAGAGTAAGGCGCGGAGATCACCTTCCTCCCCACAGATACATCAGAAATACATCTACACGTGGAACAACTCCTACAGAACACCTACTGAATGCTGGCAGAAGACCTCAGACCTCCCAAAAGGCAAGAAACTCCCCACGTACCTGGGTAGGGCAAAAGGAAAAAGAGAGACAAAAGAATAGGGACGGGACCTGCACCAGTGGGAGGGAGCTGTGAAGGAGGAAATGTTTCCACACACTCGGAAGCCCCTTCGCGGGTGTAGACTGTGGGTGGTGGAATGGGGAGCTTCAAAGCCGCGGAGGAGAGCACAGCCACAGGGACACGGAGGGCAAAACGGAGAGATTCCCACACAGAGGATCGGTGCTGACCAACACTCACCAGCCCAAGAGGCTTGTCTGCTCACTCACCGGGATGGGTGGTGGCTGGGAGCTGAGGCTCAGGCTTCAGAGGTCGGACCCCAGGGAGAGGACTGGGGTTGGCTGCGTGAACACAGCCTGAAGGGGGCTAGTGCACAACAGCTAGCCAGGAGGGAGTCCGGGAAAAAGTCTGGAGCTGCCGAAGAGACAAAAGACTTTTTCTTGCCTCTTTGTTTCCTGGTGGGCGAGGAGAGGGGATTAAGAGCGCTGCTGAAAGGAGCTCCAGAGACGGGCACGAGCCGCGGCTATCAGCACAGACCCCAGAAACGGGCATGAGATGCTAAGGCTGCTGCTGCAGCCACCAAGAAGCCTGTGTGCAAGCACAGGTCAGTATCCATACCTCCACTCCTGGGAGCCTGTACAGCCTGACACTGCCAGGGTCCCATGATCCAGGGACAACTTCCCCCAGAGAATGCACGGCACGCCTCATGCTGTCCTCTGCAGCTGCAGGCTCACCCTGCATCCGTACCCCTCCCTCCTCCCGGCCTGAGTGAGCCAGAGCCCCCGAATCACCTGCTCCTTTAACCCCGTCCTGTCTGAGCAAAGAACAGACACCCTCAGGCGACCTAAACACAGAGGTGGGTCCAAATCCAAAGCTGAACCCTGGGAGCTGTGTGAACAAAGAAGAGAAAGGGAAACATCTCACAGCAGGCTCAGGAGAAGCGGATTAAATCTCCACAATCAACTTGATGTACCCTGCATCTGTGGGATACCTGAATAGACAATTAATCAACCCAAATAGAGGAGGTGGACTTTGGGAGCAATGATATATATATATATTTTTCCCTTTTTCGCTTTTCGTAAGTGTGTATGTGTATGCTTCTGTGTGTGATTTTGTCTGTATAGCTTTGCTTTTACCATTTGTCCTATGGTTCTGTCTGTCCGTTGTTTTTAACTTAAAAATTTTTTTTGTAATAATTATTTTTTATTTTAATAACTTTATTTTATTTTACTTTATTTTATTTTACCTTCTTCTTTTTCTCTTTTCTCCTTTTTATTCTGAGCCGTATGGAGGACAGGCGCTTGGTGCTCCATGCAGGCATCAGGGCTGTGCAACTGAGGTGGGAGAGCCAAGTTTAGGACACTGGTCCACAAGAGACCTCCCAGATCCACGTAATATCAAACGGTGAAAATCTCCCAGAGATCTCCATCTCAATGCCAAGACCCAGCTCCACTGAATGACCAGCAAGCTACAATGCTGGACACCCTATGCCAAACAACTAGCAGGACAGGAACACGACCCCATCCATTAGCAGAGAGTCTGCCTACAATCATAAGGCCACAGGCACCCCAAAATGCACCACCAGACGTGGACCTGCTCTTCAGAAAGACAGGATCCAGCCTCATCCACCAGAATACAGGCACTGCTCCCCTCCAACAGGAAGCCTACACAACCCACTGAACCAACCTTGGCCCAACCAACTGGGGACAGACACCAAAAACAACGGGAACTATGAACCTGCAGCCTGCAAAAAGGAGACCCCAAACACAGTAATTTAAGCAAAATGAGAAGACACAGAAACACACAGCACATGAAGGAGCAAGGTAAAAACCCACCAGACCTAACAAATGAAGAGGAAATAGGCAGTCTACCTGAAAAAGAATTCAGAGTAATGACAGTAAAGATGATCCAAAATCTTGGAAATAGAATGGAGAAAATACAGAAACGTTTAACAAGGATCTAGAGGAACTAAACAGCAAACAAACAGTGATGAACAACACAACAAATGAAATTAAAAATTCTCTAGAAGGGATCAATAGCAGAATAACTGAGGCAGAAGAACGGATAAGTGACCTGGAAGATAAAATAGTGGAAATAACTACCACAGAGCTGAATAAAGAAAAAAGAATGAAAAAAGAATTCAGGCACAGTCTCAGAGACCCCTGGAACAACATTAAATGCACCAACATTCAAATTATAGGGGTCCCAGAGGAAGTAGAGAAAAAGAAAGGGACTGAGAAAATATTTGAAGAGATTATAGTTGAAAACTTCCCTAATATGGGAAAAAAAATAGTTAATCAAGTCCAGGAGGCACAGAGAGTCCCATACAGGAAAAATACAAGGTGAAACACTCCAAGACACATATTAATCAAACAATCAAAAATTAAATACAAAGAAAAAATATTAAAAGCAGCAAGGGAAAAACAACAAATAACACACAAGGGAATTCCCATAAGGTTAACAGCTGATCTTTCAGCAGAAACTCTGCAAGTCAGAAGGGAGTGGCAGGACATATTTAAAGTGATGAAGGAGAAAAACCTACAACCAAGATTACTACACAGCAAGGATATCATTCAGATTTTATGGAGAAATTAAAACCTTTACAGACAATCAAAAGCTAAGAGAACTCGGCAGCACCAAACCAGCTTTACAACAAATGCTTAAGGAACTTCTCTAGGCAGGAAACACAACAGAAGGAAAAGACCTACAATAACAAACCCAAAACAATTAAGAAAATGGTAACAGGAACATACATATCGATAATTACCTTAAATGTAAATGTATTAAATGCTTCAACCAAAAGACAGAGATTGGCTGAATTGATACAAAAACAAGACCCATATATATGCTGTCTACAGAAGACCCAGTTCAGACCTAGGGACACATACAGACTGAAAGGGAGGGGATGGAAAAAGATATTCCATGCAAATCAGAAGAAAGCTGGAGGAGCAATACTCATATCAAATAAAATAGACCTTAAAGCAAAGACTATTACAAGAGACAAAGAAGGACACTACATAATGATCAAGGGATCGATCCAAGAAGAAGATATAACAATTGTAAATATTTATGAACCAACATAGGAGCACCTCAATACATAAGGCAAATACTAACAGCCATAAAAGGGGAAATTGACAGTTACGCAATCATAGTAGGGGACTTTAACACCCCACTTTCACCAATGGACAGATCATCCAAAATGAGAATAAATAAGGAAACACAAGCTTTGAATGATACAATAAACAAGATGGACTTAATTGATATTTATAGGACATTCCATACTAAAACAACAGAAGACACATCTTCTCTAGTGCTCTTGGAACATTCTCCAGGATAGATCATGTCTTGGGTCACAAATCAAGCCCTGGTAGATTTAAGAAAATTGAAATCATATCAAGTATCTTTTCCGACCACAATGCTATGAGACTAGATATCAATTACAGGAAAAAATGTGTAAGAAATACAAACACATGGAGGCTCAACAACACACTATTTAATAACCAAGAGATCACTGAAGAAATCAAAGAGGAAATAAAAAAATACCTAGAAACAAATGACAATGAAAACACGATGACCACAGGGAAGGTTGGAGGGAGGGAGACGCAAGAGGGAAGAGATATCGGGATATATGTATATGTATAGCTGATTCACTTTGTTATAAAGCATAAGCTAACACACCATTAAAAAGCAGTTATACTTCAATAAAGATGTTAAAAAAAAAACAAAACATGATGACCCAAAACCTATGGGATGCAGCAAAAGCAGTTCTAAGAGGGAAGTTTATAGCAATATAATCCTACCTCAGGAAACAAGAAACATCTCAAATAAACAAACTAACCTTACACCTAAAGCAATTAGAGAAAGAAGAACAAAAAATCCCCAAAGTTAGCAGGAGGAAAGAGATCATAAAAATCAAATCAGATATAAATGAAAAAGAAATGAAGTAAACAATAGCAAAGATCAATAAAACTAAAAACTGGTTATTTGAGAAGATAAACAAAATTGATAAACAATTAGCAAGACTCATCAAAAGAAAAAAAAAGGTGAAGACTCAAATGAAGAGAATAATCAATGAAAAAGGAGAAGTAACAACTGGCACTGCAGAAATACAAAGGATCATGAGAGACTACTATGAGCAACTATATGCCAATAAATTGGACAACCTGGAAAAAATGGACAAATTCTTAGAAAAGCACAACCTTCTGAGACTGAACCAGGAAGAAATAGAAAATATGAACGTCTGACCAATCATGAGTACTGAAATTGAGACTGTGGTTAAAAATCTTCCAATAAGCGAAAGCCCACGACCAGATGGCTTCACAGGCGGATTCTATCAAACATTTAGAGAAGAGCTAACACCTATCTTTCTCAAACTCTTCCAAAATATAGCAGAGGAAGGAACACCCCCAAACTCATTCTATGAGGCCACCATTACCCTGATACCAAAACCAGACAAAGATGTCACAAAGAAAGAAAATTACAGGCCAATATCACTGATGAACATAGATGCAAAAATCCTCAACAAAATGCTAGCAAACAGAATCCAACAGCACATTAAAAGGATCATACAGCATGATCAAGTGGGGTGTATCCCAGGAATGCAAGGATTCTTCAATATACGCAAATCAGTCAATGTGATACACCATATTAACAAATTGAAGGAGAAAAACCATATGATCATCTCAATAGCGGCAGAAAAAGCTTTTGACAAAATTCAACACCCATTTACGATAAAAACCCTCCAGAAAGTAGGCACAGAGGGAACTTACCTCAACATAATAAAGGCCATATATGACAAACCCACAGCCAACATCATTCTCAAGGGTGAAATACTGAAACCATCTCCTCTAAGATCAGGAACAAGACACGGTTATCCAGTCTCACCACTATTATTCAAAATAGTTTTGGAGGTCAGAGCCACAGCAATCAGAGAAGAAAAAGAAATAAGAGGAATCCAAATCGGAAAAGAAGTAAAACTGTCACTGTTTGCAGATGACATGATACTATACATAGAGAATCTTAAAGATGCTACCAGAAAACTACTAGAGCTAATCAATGAATTTGGTAAAGTTGCAGGATACAAAGTTAATGCACAGATATCTCTTGCATTCCTATACACTAATGATGAAAAATCTGAAAGAGAAATTAAGGAAACACTCCCATTTACCACTGCAACAAAAAGAATAAAATACCTAAGAATAAACCTGCATAAGCAGACAGAGTTTGACCCCTATCAAACTACCAATGGCATTTTTCACAGAACTAGAACAAAAAATTTCACAATTTGTATGGAAACACAAAAGACCCTGAATAGCCAAAGCAATCTTGAGAAAGAAAAATGAAGTTGGAGGAATCAGGCTCCTGAACTTCAGACTATACTACAAAGCTACAGTAATCAAGACAGTATGGTACTGGCACAAAAAGAGAAGTATAGGTCAATGGAACAGGATAGAAAGCCCAGAGATAAACCCACACTCATATGGTCACCTTATTTTTGATAAAGGAGGTAAGAATATACAATGGAAAAAAGACAGCCTCTTCAATAGATGGTGCTGGGAAAACTGGACAGCTACGTGTAAAAGAATGAAATTAGAACACTCCCTAACATCATACACAAAAATAAACTCAAAATGGATTAAAGACCTAAATGTAAGGCCAGACACTAGAAAACTCTTAGAGGAAAACATAGGTAGAACACTGTATGACATAAATCACAGCAAGAACCTTTTTGATCCACTTCCTAGAGAATTGGAAATAAAAACAAAAGTAAACAAATGTGACCTAGTGAAACTTAAAACTTTTGCAGAGCAAAAGAAACCATAAAGAAGAAGAAAAGACAATCCTCAGAACGGGAGAAAATACTTGCAAATGAAGCAACTGACAAAGGATTAATCTCCGAAATACAAGCAGCTCATGCAGCTCAATATCAAAAAAACAAACAACCGAGTCCAAAAATGGGTAGTAGGCCTAAATAGACATTTCTCCAAAGAAGATATACAGATTGCCAACAAACACATGAAAGAATGCTCAACATCACTAATCATTAGAGAAATGCAAATCAAAACTACAATGAGATATCACCTCACACCAGTCAGAATGGCCATCATCAAAAAATCTACAAACAATAAATGCTGGAGAGGGTGTAGAGAAAAGGGTATCTTCTTGCACTGTTGTTGGGAATGTAAATTTATACAGTCACTATGGAGAACAGTATGGAGGTCCTTAAAAAACTAAAAATAGAACTACCATTTGACCCAGCAATCCCATTACTGGGCATATACCCTGAGAGAACCATAATTCAAAAAGAGACATGTACCACAATATTCACTGCAGTTCTATTTACAATAGCCAGGACATGGAAGCAACCTAAGTGTCCTTTGACAGATGAATGGATAAAGAAGATATGGCACATATATACAATGGAATATTACTCAGCCTTAAAAAGAAACGAAATTGAGTTATTTGTAGTGAAGTGGATGGACCTAGAGAGTGCCATGCAGAGTGAAGTCACTCAGAAAGAGAAAAACAAATACCGTATGCTAACACATATATATGGAATCTTAAAAAAAAAAAAAAAAAAACTTCTGAAGAACCTAGGGACAAGAGAGGAATAAAGACGCAGATGTAGAGAATGGACTTGAGGACACAGGGAAGGGGAAGGGGAAGCTGGGACGAAGTGAGAGAGTGGCATGGACATATATACACTATCAAATGTAAAATAGCTAGCTAGTGAGAAGTAGCCGCATAGCACAGGGAGATCTGCTCGGTGCTTTGTGACCACCACGAGGGGTGGGATAAGGAGGGTGGGAGGGAGACACAAGAGGGAGGAGATATGTGGTATATGTATATGTATATGTACAGCTGATTCACTTTTTTTTTTTTTTGCAGTACGCGGGCCTCTCACTGTTGTGGCCTCTCCCGTTGCGGAGCCCAGGCTCCGGATGCGCAGGCTCAGCGGCCATGGTTCACGGGCCCAGCCGCTCCGCGGCATGTGGGATCTCCCCGGACCGGGGCACGAACGGACCCGTGTCCCCTGCATCGGCAGGCGGACTCTCAACCACTGCGCCACCAGGGAAGCCCTGATTCACTTTTTTATAAAGCAGAAACTAACACACCATTGTAAAGCAATTATACTCCAATAAAGACGTTAAAAAAAAAAAAAAAGGCATTGGCTTCTCCAACTGTACAAAAGTGGGTATTTTACTAGAACTACTACTACTTCTTTATTCTGTATCTTTTGCATCACTTAGACCAATAATGCTCGTTGATGCCTAAAATTGGAAAGACAAGGACAAGAATAAAATGGTATCATCAGTTAACCCTGTTGACATCTTCTCACATAAACAGCTGGTGTTGAGTAAACTGAAGTGAAAAAGCTAAATAACATTTTCTAAAGCAAGCAAGGAACAGAAGAGACACACAACTGGAAATAAAAATATGGAGTATTGTGTATTAGTAGTTAGCCATAAATGCTTTCGAAGATGGGGTTGCTTAGTTAAAATGACACCTTGAACCCTGGACACTCAAATTACTAACTGTTTGCAGCTACAGAAATATTGCACACCATCATTTTATGTAACAATAAGGAATTACTAGGTTGCTTTTTTTTTTTCCCCTCAAAAAATTTTTTTCCCTGGAGAAACCCTTATCTCTATTCGTCAACATAGTAGTTCTTCTCCTAAACGTAGTCACCTGACATTGACTGGGCTGGTCATTCCACATATACATACTCTTATAACATTCCATGTTTGATATTGGGCAAGTTACTTCTCTGGGCCTCAGTTTGCTCATCTGTAAAATGGAAATGAAAACAGCACTTACCTCATAAGGTTATTGTAAGATTAGATGAGCTAATGAATGTAAAGTGCTTAAAGGAGAGTCTAGTACATAGGAAGTTCTGTAAATTTTAGTCCTATTGTTCTTACTACTTTTCATTGTTATTTACTCCTATTATTCCCTCTTTCATATCAATCTAAACCAAAAATATGGAATTTTAGAACTAGAAAAACCTTAGAGAGGACACAAGAAACCCAAATCTCTAGATCTAGCTCCTGCTGTTTATAATGTTATTTCCTTTAAGCTCAAGATTTACATTTTCTAGAAAGCCTTCTCCTGCATAAACCAGCCCCCTTAAGGACAGTCAGAAAACACTGAATTAAATTCTGGGCTCATCTTTACCAAGTACTGCCAGTGAGCCCCAGGTAAATCACCTTCCATTTAGTGGCTTCAGCTTACTCATCCCTAAAATAAAGTGTTTGCACTTGAGAATTGCTAAGGTCCCTTTTAGTGCTAATATTCTGATTCAGTAAATCCCTTAGTGTTCTTTAATGTATTTATATGACATTATAAATTTGACATTTTGACACTTTAGAATTTATCTCTAGACACTTTGGATTATAAGCATCAAGATCCTCTAGGGCAGGATCTTTATTCTTCTTTTCCTTTCTCTCCACAGCACTTTGGTCATTCAGAAATTAGATGATTAGCCAAAAAATGTCCAGGGACTGGACAGCCATCAGTAGTTCCAGAAGTAATCTAGAATTTTACTGATATTACACTTATCTTTTACTAATACTACTAGTTATCAAAAAGCTGTTCAATTCTATCATAGAAAAGGGCATTTTTAAGGGTAATACACCCAGTTATAGGGTATATTAAGGGTATTTTACAAACCAGATAACTTTATTGTTTCTGTAGTTTTGGATAGGTAAGTAAGGGGCTTAATGTGTTCAAAATCAGTAGCCACATATTTTCCTAATGCATATATTAAGATTATAAGCTTCTCCCTAATATCATAAGAAATCACCATGTGGGAGTTTTGCCAATAAAAGGAAACATTTTTGTCTATTAATGTTTTCAAGTGATACAGTATTTTGCAACAGAATAAATATGAATAGGAACTAAATGTCAAGAACCAATAATAAGCAGTAGTAACTCCTGAGTAAATCCCTTGCTCTTAGTTAGTAACACTGTTGTGTAAGCTCACTCAGACTGAAAATGAATCTTTTTACAAGGAAAAATTTAATTAACATTTTGTCATCATTACACTGTTTCGTTGTAAGGTGATTTACCTCATCAAGCTGTTAGGTGCTTATATACTTAAAAGGCTAAGATAACCTTAAAATACCGTATCTAGTATAGAACATTAATCTTAAGAGTTAAGTGCTCAAATTTGTACAGGTCTAAAGGATTTCAAGGCAGCTGTAAACACACAGTCTTTCTGAAGTAGAGGTTTCTAAAAAATCTGGAATGCAACCAGTAAGATACATTGTAAAGTCAGAGATGAAACAGGAAAAGTAAGCATAGTTCAAGAGAATCGCAAGATGTAACTGAGGCCAAAAGCAAGAAGTCATTAATTTCACAACTATGCCTTGGATGGTTTTAAAGCCACTTCAGATACATTAGTAGGATATCATTTTCTATTTCAGGAGGAGGAATATCAAACAGAGGCAGCTTTGTAGTAAATGAATCCTACAGCTGTATTTTGTGAAAAGGGGTCATTTTAATTTCAGGGTCTTTATTACCCAGTAAGGTAACTGACTGAACTGTGAAATAACATTTACAATGTAAATAAACTCAGTTGTCTTCAGAGCAGGTAGTTATTATTCAAGTATTTACTTTTTGGGTTCTCTCATGTATCAAGATTTACATAATAGAATCTTGGCCTTTTCAATATTAGACAGAAAGTAAACTTTACAAAAGCAACTTAAGGTACTTAATTGTGTATAATTTAAAATATTACGGGGGGGCTTCCCTGGTGGCGCAGTGGTTGAGAGTCCGCCTGCTGATGCAGGGGACACGGGTTCGTGCCCCGGTCCGGGAAGATCCCACATGCCGCGGAGCAGCTGGGCCCGTGAGCCATAGCTGCTGAACCTGCGCATCCGGAGCCTGTGCTCCGCAAGGGGAGAGGCCACAACAGTGAGAGGCCCGCATACCGCAAAAAAAAAAAAAAAAAAAAAAAAAAAATCTATCACAGAAAAACTCCCATAGGTCAGCATGAGATTATTAACAAACTGGTACATCAACCACACCACAGTTATTAAGTGTTGCAATGAAGAACCCTAATTTGAAGTTAAAATATTTTCTCATGATCAGCAGTAGGTATTTGCATCATATCCTAAGTTAAGAGGGTAGCTCGTGTCCATCCAAAAGGACCTACAAAATTTTAAAGGCAAAGAAAGAGAGTAAGGATCCAAAGATCCTTATTTTTATAAAATCCAAAGTTCCTTGGTGGCAGAAATGGAAAGATAGCAGTAGATTAGTAGATAGTGATCTGGAAGAGCAATAGAAAGAGAGTTAATACACAGCACTGTCTGGTTCAATTATTTTTGAGAACTTTATCTTCATCAATAACTAAAAGTAAAAGGGAAGGAGTGAAAATCATTCTCTTTTCCACCCTGCTAAAGCCATCTGCTGGTTGGAGACAGACACGGTGGGTTCAAAGACCCTAACCTAGGTTAGCAAGCTTACCAAATACAACTGTGACCCTGAATGGTGTGCACCAAGCAGTCGCAATGACCTAGGCACCAGCAGTTAACTAAAATGGTGAGGTAAAGAGTTCTAGCTCGTTCAGTAAAATGAGTGCTTGGGCATACAACTACACCGCTTCTAGCACTCAGTGGAAACACAATGAACAGTAAAAAGGGTATACTGGTTCTTCAGTATGTACAGAAGAGAGTACCATTTCTAATACTTTTCTGGAGCCAATGTTTTATCTGAAATAAGTTGAAATGAAGCACAGTTTAAAATCAAAGGGGCTCATTCTCATAGATCATGCTGTTAATAGAAAACAAGTTTAAAACTCTAGGGAACAGCATATTGGTAAATTTCTCATAGTATAGGTAATAGTTAGGTCAACCTTGGGAATGATAACTCACTAACTGAAATAAGGCTTCCACTCATGACCTAATATAAATAAGAAGGTAATTGAAACACATTTCTAAGCCTTGGAATTCAGGGAATTGTTTTCTTTTTCATCTCAGATTTAAAATATTTGGGAAATAGGTGTCATTTCCTTTTGAATGTAATTTCTATTCCAAATTCTGGTAACCGCAATATACAGAATAGGAGAGTATGCAATTAGTAACATGAAGATAATTTTGATCTCATATTTTTCATCATTATTTTTTTTATATATGAGGACACTGCATCTGTTTCAACCATGAATTCAGTATTTCATTTTAAATTTGGAAAACATAAAATCTCAAATTAGAAAGCTCAAGTTTTAGAATTTATTTATTGACTCACTTTTTCATATGCCAACTGGGATGAAAAAATATAGTGGGGTGTTCCACTTCAGGAATCATAAAAATTTTCAAAACGGCTGATTTATTCTTTAATAAAAGTAGAATATACTTCTCTAAACATATTATAAGCAAATCTACTAACCTTTATGATTAACATAAATATTATACTTATGGCACTTTAAGGAAGGTATGTTTAGATCCTATGTTTGGCAATGCTCATTAGAAGGCAGGTGTGTTACCTGCACAGTAAAACATTATATTTAGCATCAAGTATAGTGAGCCCAATTCAAAGAAATTTATGGAAGTTCAGGTCAGTGAGCTCTCCTCTTTGTATCCCCTATTTATTTAATGCCTGTATAATCAAGTATAAACATGGTAATGATTTTTTAAAATAGCAACAAAAACTATCAAGTTTTACTGCATTAATCCAAAGTTCACAAAACTATGGAAGTCAGGAAATAATTCCAGCTGCTCTGCTGCTCTCTTAATCATGTGCAAATATCACCTAAAGAATGTTTTTCCATTTCTCCATGTATGCTACCAGCTACCATTCCACACCAACAATCTATCAGCCCAGTTGTATACGCCAAGGCCCACCTATAAAAGGATACGGTCACCACACTAGATGGTTATTTCCAACAATGAGAATTTAAGCCAAATTCCCTAAAATAATTTATTTGAAGAGAATTTGATACTTCCATTAAGGAACTAAACTCCTTACATAGTTACAGGAGTTACCAAAATGACCAACAACATTTCACAAACTGGCAAATGTCAGTATACTTAAAGTGATAACAACAGTGGCATTGAAAACTTAATTCAAACAACTTGAGTTTTCATTCTTAACTGAAGCCAACGACCAGTTTAGGGGACTTTCCGCCCAAGTTTAAAGAAATGTATCACATTAAACGATTATAGCAAAGAGTATTTAATCAAATTTACCTAACATTGGATTATACATCCTGGCTTATCTTTTAATCTGAAACTCTCTCTTCCTTTATTTAAAAAAATCTATTACTGCTCCCAGGTTTTCAGGACATATTCTTCAAGAATGACACATAACAAAGATGTATAAGACTTTAACTACAGCAGTAAAGCACTGTATGATAAATCAAGTTCTATTTACATCAGAAAATATCATAAATTAATACTGATGCCATTATTTGGCTCAAATATTGCACTGAAGGGAAATATTCAAATTGCTCACTTTAGCACGTATTCAATTACAAATGTATAATGTCATCATGTAATTCTGGTTGTTCTGAATTATGATTCACAACTAGTATTTTGGTATGATAAATATTCCAGAAGATAATCCTGCTTAGGGATTAGTAGCTAATTCTGATGGCCATGTATCACCTAAGGAAACTTCAATTATTGTTTTCCTGAGGCTCAAATAAGCTTATTTTTTTAAAAAGCCTTGAAATCCACTGAATTTGTTTTGAAAATGAGTAATAAATATGTTTAAATTAAAAGTGTAAGCATGTACTTATGTTTTCTTAAAATGTGTCTTTGTGGCATTTCATTTCTATCTTCTTCGCTAGAAACATCCAACTCTGGCAAAAGGCATCAATGACCTCAACTGCCAGATACAGCATCTTTTTCAGCCTACATTCTTTTAACCTCTGAGGGGTATGTGGCAAAGTTAAACTCTCATTGAAAGTCTATCTTCCCTTGGCTTCCAAGATACCATTTTCCTGGATTGCTTCATTCTCAGTCAACATTTCTGATTGTTCTTTTTTCACCAGTCACTTAAATGTTGCTAGATCCCAGTGCCACATACTTGAGAATCTCCTTTCCTCATTCTATCTGTCCTCTCCTAATGGGATTTTATGTACTTCCATGGCTTCGACCACCATCTCTATATATGTGAATTCTGATCTGTTCTCAGCCCAAGTCTTTCATATGAATTTCCAGTCCATACATCCTACTGGAGCATGGACATGTGGATATCCCATGCATAATTATAGAGACATAAGGCAACCTATTTTAGTTAACGTTAAAAGCACAGATTCTGGAGCCAGAATGCCTGAGTTGGAATCCCACGTCCACTAGGTGTACGAACCTAAGCAAGCCATTAATCCCTCTGTGCCTCAGTTTCCTTATCAGTAAAAAAGAGATAATAATAATAATTTACCTTATAGGGCTGCTATAAGAGTAAAATGAACTTAGAATGGAGCCTGTTATATAATAAGGGCTACATAAAGCATTTGTTAAATAGAATAATTAATACTATAATTTAACATTCTTAAAATATTCCCTATAATTCTCTATGTATACTTGTATCTGTAAAACCACCTGTCTTGATTTTTAATATGGCCATCATATATAACACTTAGATATTTTATCTCCTGTAAAGGTCAACCTATTGATAATATCTAAGCTTGAGGCACTTGGGAAAACAATCAACTCAAGCAGGCAGATAGATGCTGGCAAGAGTCATGTGGTCCCTGGGTAGGCAAAAAGAAACAGGGAGGTAGGGCAGGCCAGGTAAGAGAATGATCTATTTAATACTCTGACAAGGATCTTAGTGATGACCAAGACGCCCTGAACAGCATGGTTTGCCCTGCTACAACAGACAGCTAACATCTAAAGTGGGATTTCAGGGTTTGAAAGAAGCTTACAAATCTCAACTTTCCTCTATTCCCTCTAATCCATGACAACCTTATTTCTTCCCATGAACTGGTTTTCCAAGGCTAGGAAAAATGATAAAGAAATGAAAGATGGCTATAAGTTTCGAATGGGGTCCACATCTTGTTCACTATACCCCAGCACCTAGCGGAGTGCCTGGCATATAACTGGAGTTTAATGAATATATCTTGAATCAAAGAATAAAAATCAAAAGTGAATGAGGCAAAAGAAGTTAAATTCCTAGTTCTATAGCTGATTCTACTGACTATACTTTCTTTCGAAACAATCACATGCCACAGTCCTATTCCACCTCACCCCATCCACATACATTCCTATAATTCTTTTTTTTTTAAGATTTATTTATTATTTATTTATTTATTTTATTTATTTTTGGCTGTGTTGGGTCTTAGTTGCAGCACGCGGGATCTTTTGTTGCAGCATGCAGGCTTCTCTCTAGTTGTGGCATGCAGGTTTTCTCTCTATGGCTGTGGTACGCGGGCTCCAGGGCGCATGGGCTCTGTAGTTTGAGGAATGCAGGCTCTCTAGCTGAGGCATGCAAGCTCAGTTGTTGTGGTGTGTGGGCTTAGTTGCCCCATGGCATGTGGTATCTTAGTTCCCTGCCCAGAGATTGAATCCACGTCCCCTGCCTTGTAAGGTGGATTCTTTACCACTGGACCACCAGGGGAGTCCCTCCTATAATTCTTAATGGGAGCTGTGGTAAGTGCCAAGGGCATTCTATCATATCCTCCTTTAATTGTCAAAAGATGGTTTCTTAAAGGTCTCTCGAATTAAACACACACAAAAAGGTGATTTTTAAAAAGCTGTGAGAAATTGACAAAAAGTATTAATATAATACAGTAATGTGGAATTATAATTAACTCAACCAAGAAGCCTAGAAATTCATGGTTACTTAATGTCTCACTTTCTTGTTCCTCCTCCCCCCAACATTAACATCTTAACAGTTTATTTATACAGTACCCCAAAATGCCTGTAGGAAATACATGAACATTAAAGGACATACAAATTCGCTATCTGCCAGTTCAGTCTTGCAGAACTTTATATTCTCCATCTTAGTTGAATTTGAGATTATTCTTTAGGTAGAAATTCATTCCTTTATAAATGTTATGGGTTAAAAATTAGGTTTTTTAAAAAAGAGAACAAACAAAACAGTAAAGAGCAGTGTTTCAATGCTAGAATATGCTAGTATTATTGTGTGATATAGTAGTTTTTAGTCTAAAACAAATAACTGTATCTGT
Organism: Hyperoodon ampullatus; assembly: GCF_949752795.1. NCBI lineage: Eukaryota > Metazoa > Chordata > Mammalia > Artiodactyla > Ziphiidae > Hyperoodon > Hyperoodon ampullatus. Next base: position 70,730,693 of record NC_136922.1, read on the forward strand.
GGCCTTCTTCATGCCATCTTTGCAGAGGCATAATGAAAAAGTCTTAGTTAATATGTACTGGACAAGAAAGTTGCACAGAAGGAAATGTTTGAATTGCTAAATATGAGACAAAAAACAGTTGTGGACAGGAATATTAAATAGAGATCATTACTCTACCTTCAAATATGAGAAAATGACTAATAATTTGTCAGCTGTTTTGTCAGTGAAGGGATTTGATAGGGATGTGTAAGAAAGTTCATAGTCCAAGAGGTAGTGATCCTTTAACAAAAGAATAAAACACTGAGGCATTCACCAAGTTGATTCTTGTCATTTCAGTATCAATCAAAAGATGTCATGTCAAGCAATTGTGTTCTCTGAACCATTTTTAGTAGAGTGAACCTACTGTTCCCTAGATGCCTTCTGATCTATTTGGAAGTTTCCTCACTATCATCATTAAAAGCAACATTACCATCTCATCTTTACACAGCATAGGATCGAAAGAATGGATAAAATTAAATCAACAATGCCTTTGACTTCTACAGACTTAGAATCTAATATTGTAGTCTTGGATATTATGAACAAACTAGATCAACCATTTGTCAGTCTATTAATGTCTTATTTCTTAACTACTCAAAATTGATTGATGAGTGACAGAACAATAATAAATTTAGATAGACAACACAGATGCAAGAAGGAACGACTAACAAACAAAAACTTAACAATTGATCAAATCTGATACTTTTTTGTACCATCAGCAAGTTAAGGGGGGTGTGTGTGTGTTACATAAAGTAATGAATGATGATCATTTTAAAGGTTACCTATGTGGACAGTTGATTATTGAAAACTCAGGTTGCTATGATTATGATTTATTTATATTTACTTATAATTTATTTATGATCTACCCTGATTCAAGGCAGCTTACAGAGATGTGAATAATATAATGAGAAAAATAATTTTAAAATGAGAAAAATAAGGTAGAATATAAACAGAAAAGTAGTAAGGAGATAATAGTGTAATGAACATACAAATTTCTGTGATGAAACCCTGCTAGAAGAAATTGCTAAAAGCAACTCACAAACTTCATTCTTTGCTTCCAGACACAAAGATCACAATAGCTATAGTAAAGCAAAACCTGCTTCTCTGTAGAAGCACAACTATTTGGACGAGGAGAGAGACAAGATGGCAGAGTAGAAGGATCTTGAGCTCACCTCCTCTCATGAGCACACCAAAATCACAACTAGCTGCTGGACAGCCATTGATAAAAAAAAGACTGGAACCTAGAAGCGCAAGTATTTGGCTTGCTCGTTAACCTATTCAGCCAAATCAACAAGAGTCAGCCATGATCTTTCTTCTCCCCTCTCTTTCCAGATTTTTCCATTAGTAAACCCTGTAGGCTTTATTGCCAAAATATATCCTCAACATATGATCACTCTTCTCCATTTCCAACGCTGCCACTCTACTCCAACATACTACCCTCTCTTATCTAGATTATTCAAAAGACCTACTGTCTGTTCTCCTTACAACTTATTCTCCACATAGGAGCCAGAGGGTCATTTATAAAACACAAATCAAGTCTTGTCACTCCTCTGTATACAACTATCCATGGCTTCCTAATGTACTTTCAATGAATTCCAGCCCTTTCCCATGACCTTTGTGATCTGTACCTCGACTTCCCCTTAGAACACTTCTCCTGTGACTCTCCCCCTGGCCCACCATGCTCCAGCAAATTCTTTCTCTTTTTCAGTATATGCCACACTCATTTATGCTTCAGAAGCTTTGCACTTACCCAGAACACTCAGTCTTTGAACCTCAGCGTGACTAACATTTTGCCAGAACTCACTTGAAATATCACCTCCTTAATGAAACCTTGACTAGAAACCCAAATAAATGTGTGTATGTACACACTCACACCCATACAGTCATATAACCCAGTTTTATTTTCCTTATAACATTTCCTAATGAAATCATCTTATTCATTTCCTTGGCTGTTGTCTGTCTCTCCGCCCCCAAATAAAATGTAGGCTTCATGTCAGGAGAGAACCTGTCAGCCCCATAACATGGAATCGTGCTCAATACAATGAAAATTCCAGATACTGGGATCAAAAAGCTTCTCCACAATAAATAGAATTTCCCTAAAATAGAGGCCAACATTTATACAACAGCATATAATTCAGTAAGGTAGCTGTATAGGAGAGGTGAACACCAGTGCATTTAATCCCTGCATTCAGCTCCCTGTGGTCTGACGTAATCAATGAGTAGGTCTTAAGAGTATCTAGAAGGAGCTGTGAACTGTATACCGCCCCCATAAACTTCTTTCTCTCAGCCAAGACTCTGAAAGGAGCAGCAATGAGTTTCAGAGGCTGCTTGCTTACCAGACATGAAAAGTAGCTCCTCTAATCAGCCAGGTAATGGCAGAGATGGTGCAGTAATAATTAGTCACACTAGTGGAAATTCAGAAAAAAATCTAATTTAACTTCCATTCCTAGTTGAACCAAAGGACTGACAAATATATTTCTTAGAAGGTAATTTGGGGAAAATTTCCAGCCAAGATGACACTGTGATTTACTCTTTAAGGCCATGCCTGTGTGACAAACACAAAGCCACAAAAGGTAAATATGCGAAGAAAAACTTAGAAATTTCTGCATTTAAAAAATAATCTCAGCACAAGTCAACCCTCTTAACCCTTCCACCTATACAAACATTTTTACCACCAAAAATAATAAGCTACACAACTTAAATGTAAATGGTGCCCCTTTTGAATTGTCTAACACAGCTTCCACGAACAGAAACATAAAGTAGTCAAAGAGCCTGAGGTGCTACATTACTGGCCTCCAAACTCAGAAGCATGTAAAGGCAGCTGGGACTTACAGACTGCAAGACCCAGGAGGCTGGCTAGAGGCAAATACAAATTATTTGCAAAATAATTTGCAAAAATAGTGGTGGTTGTACAGCAGACAGGATAATGCCCTCCTCCGCCAAAGATATCCATGTTCTAAACCCTGGAACCTGTGAAAATGTGACATTTCTGGGCAAACACTTACTACGTTGTACATAGAATTAAAATTGCTAATCAGATGACCTTAAAACAGGGGAACTATTCTGGATTACCAGTCAGCCCAATATAATCATCTAGGGTCCTTAAAAGTAAAAGCAGAAGGCAGAAGAAGAGTCAGGGTCAGAGTGATGTGACATAAAAAAGACTCATCAGGCTTTGAAGATGAAAGGGGGCCACGAGACAAAAATGCAGGCAGCCTCCTGAGACTAGAAAAGGTGAGGAAACAAATTCTACTCTAGAGCTTCCAGAGGAATGCAGCCTTACAGACATCTGGTTTTTAGCCCAATGAAACACATGTCAGACTTTTGACCTACAGAACTGTAAAATAATAAATCTGTGTTGTTTTAAGCTACTAAGTTTGTGGTAATTTGTTATAGCAGCAATAGGAAAATAATACAGATTGTAATTAAAACCTCCCACATGAGATAAGAACAAAGTCAAAAATTCCAAAATACATTTAAAAAAATAAGGAAAGCAAATAAAATAAAATGTGGGATATTCATCAGAAAAAATAATAATATAATCTAAAATGATTTGAACATAAGAACTTTAAAACTCAAAAAGATAAAAGGAATAAGTCCATAAAATACAACATAAAAAGTTTAAAACAGGTAGAAATTAATCAACACCAAGTATGTATGAAAGAACTAATTAGAAATTTGGGGATGAAAATATATAGTTACTGAAATAAAAAAATAGATTGAATAATCTGTAAATTTACTGTAGTCAAAGAGAGATTTAGTAATTACTAATTCCAGAGATTATTGAGCAGAGACTCAAAATGCATTCCAGGAAGATAACGCAATAAGAAATATAACAGAGTACTTAAGGGACATGGAGGAGAGATTGGGAAGTTCCAACATACATCCAGTAGAAGTTATAGAAGAAGACAAAGTGAGAAACATAGAGAAAACTAGGAAAGAAGGTGGATAAGAAGTTTCCAGAACTGAAAAAAGTTGTGTGGTAAACTATACACTGAAGACCAAACAAGAAAACAAAAATAAATCAACCTGTAAAACCACCACAGGGAAACTGTAGTACACCAAGATAAAGAGAAAAGCTTAAATGCTACCAGAAAGAAAGGACTGTCTATAGAAGAGAACAATTAGACTGGTAGCAGATTTCTCATTAGCAACATCACAGAAGACTACTAAGTATTACCTTAAACATGTTGAAGGAAATAGAACTCAATACTGCCTAAATTATTAATCAAGAATGAGCCAACCTATTCCCATAAACATGTACTTTAATTCTTTGTATATAAAAAAAATTACTGTAAAGTTTAACTTTACTCTTAAAAAAAAAAGAATGAGCCAGACTTAATATAAACTAATGAAACTTAAATATAAACTAATGAAACTTAAGCTGTAAACCTTCACATTTGCACAGGGCCCTACCCTATTATGCTGGGAGTTGTTGGAAGCTGAAGAGTGTTCCAGACAGAGAGGGAAAATATATCAATCAGGCATTTCTGGAAAACTGCCTACAGAGATTTCAAAAGGAGTCTTCAAGTATTGGGTCTTCTTTCCCTGTTTTTTTAAAAAAGACACTTCCATTCCTAACTTTGTATTTTATAGGGTTGGCCAAAAAGTTCATTCAGGTTTTTCTGTAAGATGTTACGTTTTGGCCAACGCAACATTAAAAGAAGGTCTCAGAGTGTATTAGCTGCATACTCCACAAAATCAGATCTGCCCTGGACTTCAGCAACAAGAAAAGTGAACCCAGAAACAGGAGTTGAAGTAATAGTAAACATAGAAATTGGTAATGTTTTCAGAAGCTGAACTGATATTAAAAATAAGTAATTTTATAATAAACAGACTAATCAAAAATTCTAATTGAGATTAACATGGCTAGTTATTATACTAAAGTCCTTTGTTAAGGAAAATAGTGTAAATGTATAAAATCATTGGCCTCAAAAGTCTAGGCTTACAGTTTATATAGCAAAAAATCTGACACGTCATTAGATGGGATAGCTATTAACTGAGTCTTTTTATAATCTGGGGTAATGAAGAATTGCTCCCTTTCTAAATGAGATTCTTGGCTCTGCACCCAAGAATGCTGGGCCACACTCTTAGCGTTGGCAATGGGAAAGTAGTTAGCAAGGCTCAGCATCCACTTTTAGGAGGGAATCCTCAAACCCTCAAGAGGGCAAAACAGCTTCCCTTGGTGCTTGTTCTGCTTAAGATGGTAATAGCTGTATAGTATAAAGGACCCACTCAGAATGGTCTGGAAGCCCTTCATATATTATATGAAGGAAGCTCTACATAGAACAAAGTCTTACATTAACGACTTTTCAAAGTTTACGTCATTAAATAGAAAAGACACTGGACTGTAAAAAAGGAAGCTGAGTTTTACCCCACATTCTTTAACATCTGCTACATTTTTTAAATGTAGATTCCTGCTATTCCTATCTAGAAAATGAAATGAAGATAACCACCTCAGAGGAAGTATTATAAAATAAATGAGAATCATAAACTAAAGTGAGCCTAGCATTTCAGAGAATATACTCCATTTGCCATTTAAGCTGTACACAGAAAATGTGTGTGAACCAACATACTAATAGATAGCAATGCTACCAGTGTTGAGATTATATTTAAGTCTCTCTCCTCAGGGGACTTCGGATCAGTTTAAGGAGGAAAAGGAATACAGGAGGGTTATGCATATCTCTGCATGAGGACAGTGAAGTAACCTGTTGAATCCAATTTCAAAAAAGGAACAAGAGAACAAGTGTTCATGGCCTGCTGAGCCATTTTCCTAGCGGTCACATCAAAAAAAAAATAGGTAATTGGCATCTGTATTTACCACTTTCTTAGCATTCATCATAATGAATTAGAATAGCCTGTGAGTCCCCTGAGGCCAAGGACTATGTTTTATTCATAAATTATATTCCCAGTACCTATCACAATACACGGTACATAGAAAGTGCTAATGACACTTGCAGAATTAATGAACTGAATCTCTAGGTAGCTGGAAAAATCCTTGGTAAGGAAGGGTGGTTGCTGACTACAATACATTTGGTCACAGGTGATTCTTGAGCTAATTCAACGTGGGGGAGGATCTATAAACCTCTAGCAACATCTATAGCCACAAGTCAGTGGCACTTCAAGAGATGACAGGGAGTCCAGCAAGAGAGACAGTTATTATAATGACTACAAGCGAGATACCCAGCAGCCAGGAAACCCAGCTCTCATGACTTGTCAATTGTTTTTATTAGGAAGTATTAGTGAGCCAACCCATACTCATTTTCTCTAGGTTACTTAGAGATAGGATGGATAACACACATTCTTAATTAATTGCATGTTTATCTAGAATGCATAGTAAATTAAGTCATAGACCTAACTATTTAGAAACTATTCAATAATTGACCAAAGGACTAGTAAATAAATTACCGGTTTAATTGAAAGCCTCCGTTTTCAAGAAAGATATCAACTTTTGAGTTTCCCTGAAGCAGTGGTTGGCAATCTTGGCTATACTCTAAACTTAGCCTTAATCCCAAATGTTCCAATTTGATTGGTGTGAGCTGGGGTTTAAACATTTAGTATTCTTCAAAGCTCCCTAGATGATTCCAAGGCAGTGATCCCCCAAATTGTCTGCATAATGGAATTACTTGGGTTCTTTTTTAAAATTCCAAACCCAAGCCATACTCCCAGATAATTAAATCACCCTCTGGAAACGGGGCCCAGGCATCAGGATTTCTTGAAGCTTCCCAGGAGATTCCAATGTGGAGACAAGTTTGGGAGCCATTTATACAAAGAGCCTAAATCCTGGTGAAACTTTCCAACCATTTAATCACTAAACTGGTAACTCACCAGAGACCTACTATCCCCAGAAATAGTAATGCTAAAGATAAGGACATAGAGCAACCAAAGGAAATAAGATACATAAGAAACGTTTCAAGTGTCATGAAGAAATATTTTTATGAGATTTTAGTAGAGGAGATGGAAAACAGCCTGAGTATAAAGAGTTATTCTAAATGTTTCTGAGAGTTGGTATCATTAAGTAGTACAGACCTGTTCAGCATTTTATTGGAAAATACTATATATAAGCAACTGTTCTTCATTTAAGTCTGAAAATCAGGACACGCATCTGATGAATATTTTGCCAGTTCCCAGGTGTCATTTCCTTAGAAATTTGCAAGTGGGATTCAAATGTCAATGTCCATCCAAGGAAAAGGAGAGGAGTGAGGAGAAGATGGCCAATATCACAGAAGTTGACAAAAGGAACAGGAAAATGATATGCAGGCATATTTCACCTTGCAAGTTATCTGGTTATTTCCCGTAGGACAACAATGAGTTGGTATTGACAGTGATCTCATGGCGGGAGCTAAGTGACTAGTCCCTTATTAAAAGATCATAAATGATTCCTTTGTTAATTGAGGAAACCATGAGGCACAAAGTGAGTTGGGATAATGCTGACCAGAATTCCCTCCCCAGCTCTTGAGAGTGGGTTTACAAATCAGCAGGATACCCAACCCCCAAACTGTAATCAGGGAGGACTGCCCTGACGTCTGTTTAAGCTGACAGTCAGCTGCCCCACAGAATAGAATCCCAATAACTTCATCTTCTTAGTCTCACTCAGATTTAAAACTTTTACCTTTTCTATTCTATGTTGGAAAAAGAACATAGATTCTTTTTTAAAATGACTATAGTAATCTTAGAAAAAGGGTAATTGGGGTAGAGCTATGTAATGAAGTCTGTCTGTTTTTTATTAAAAATATACTTCTCTAGGCTCATGGATTTAATCAATTATAAGCAGTATAAGCTAAAAATGCTGCTACAGCCACTGAACTGATATAACAGACTGATCCCAAGACCCATTCTTGGGCAGTGAGACTCTGTAAGCTGTGCCCCTCTTAGACAAGCTGGTAAATGCCACTAAAGGGGATCAGAATATTCCAATACTATATACATCAGTTTGAAATCAAAGAAAAATCATCTAATAAGTGGACCAAGAATTGTTACATTGGCATGTTCACAACCACTAGCAGACACCAACTTAAATATATACCGTTATATCTGATAGCCAAATACCTCCAGGGCATCTTATAAAATTACAATACTAAAGAAACTGCCCTGTTTAAAACTTACGGTATTTATCTTTATGATACTTTAAAAAAGTGTTATAGGATATCGTGACTTCACCCACAGTTAACTGACGTTTTTATCCCTTTAAAATTCTGATAACCAGTCACTCTTAGTAAGAAGCTGGAACAGTTTTTCCCTTTGATCCACCTAAATTCTGTATTACTTAGTAAATTTTCTTTCTTTGTAAAATGGTGTATAACAACAAGATAGTTAATTGGCTCTCTTTGTCCCAGTTGATCTGAAGCCCCAAAAGGTTGAGAACAAAAGTTCCTAAAGTACTTCCAAGGTAAAGTCAATACTTTTAAAACAAACTCTAAAGCACAAGTAAAATGCTAGCTCACGTTTGCAGAAGTTGCAAAGAAAAGTAGTCAAAAAATGCTTTTGCAGTTCAACACCCACCTTGAGGGTATAAAGGTTTCAACCCTTTGGAAGGACTAGATCCTTAGGGAAAGTTTACTGAAGGATTGGGAATCAAGGAACCACTGCAATACGCCATTGGGAGCACAGTGGACACAGTGGTCTGTCCCCCACCTGGAAACCTAAGGGACATAACTCATCTCTCCCTGGTCAAAGGTTTGAGTGTTGAGTTTTCCTTGGACCAGGTATGAGGAAGATTGATTGGGTGGAGGTGGGCGGATCCCCAAATCCTAAGATTTATTTTCATTCCAACCATGCTAGTAAAGTAAAATGACTGTGTTCCAACAGTTCCATTTCTAGGAATAAAGTATATAATAAGCATTCAATAAGCACTTGTTGGATAATCCTGAATTGCCCATTCACAAAAACCTTTCTCTAATTCCCCCAAAGCTTTTACTACAGAAAAATATGCTGCTGGGGGCAATAAAAATCCTTACCTATTTTGAAGCTAAATTCACCATATTTCAAGTAGTTACTGTCATCTCTCCTTTCTAAAACTTTGGGGGAAATTAAATTAACCTCTGTAAGCTCAGTTCCCTCACCTGTAAAACAGGGATAATGAAACCTAATTGAAGTTGAGTTGTGTCAAACAAAGAAAACAACCAATGTGCGGCATCCTCATAAAATGTTAGCCCACCCTCTCTCACCTCCTTTCTATTGATACATTCTTTCTTTAGGTGTGTTAATGTTATATAATCTGGATTAAAGTGAAAATCTCTGTTTTCTGCTTTTTGTCTGGCAGATTGCCAGTCTTTTTTAAGTGATTTTGCCAGATGTGTGAATTATCTACTGTGTGTGGATTTAAGTAGTTTAAGTCTACTTTGAGTTTATAGATGACTCAATGTTGGGCATAATTACTGCTTAACTATTGATGCAAGCCTAAAAAATGCACCCTTTTGGGTTCAACCATTTTTGTCTACTATGTACCATATCCTTTCAAAAGTTTTTTTCCCCTCTCATAAAAACATGCATCTGTGGTATCCATGGGATATGTCCAACAGATTTAAGAAGTAGGTTAGGTGAGTTGAAAAGCACAGGATATACTCAATCTGTTTTAGTCATCACGCCTCTTGGCTGAAAAACCTCAGTGAAAGCAGAGTGAGCTGATGGCAGGAAAGGAAATTAACAAGTGAGAAAGCTGACTTAAGAGTAATCTAGAAACAATAAATGCTGGAGAGGGTGTGGAAAAAAGGGAACACTCTTGCACTGCTGGTGGGAATGTGAATTGGTACAGCCACTATGGAGAACGGTATGGAGGTTCCTTAAAAAACTACAAATAGAACTACCATATGACCCAGCAATCCCACTACTGGGCATATACCCTGAGAAAACCATAATTCAAAAAGAGACATGTACCAAAATGTTCATAGCAGCCCTATTTACAATAGCCCGGAGATGGAAACAACCTAAGTGTCCATCATCGGATGAATGGGTAAAGAAGATGTGGCACATATATACAATGGAATATTACTCAGCCATAAAAAGAAATGAAATTGAGCTATTTGTAATGAGGTGGATGGACCTAGAGTCTGTCATACAGAGTGAAGTCAGAAAGAGAAAGACAAATACCATATGCTGACACATATATATGGAATTTAAGGAAAAAAAATGTCATGAAGAACATAGGGGTAAGACAGGAATAAAGACACAGACCTACTAGAGAATGGACTTGAGGATATGGGGAGGGGGAAGGGTAAGCTGTGACAAAGTGAAAGAGCGGCATGGACACATATACACTACCAAACGTAAGGTAGATAGCTAGTGGGAAGCAGCCGCATAGCACAGGGAGATCAGCTCGGTGCTTTGTGACCGCCTGGAGTGGTGGGATAGGGAGGGTGGGAGGGAGACGCAAAAGGGAGGGGATATGGGAACATATGTATATGTATAACTGATTAAATTTGTTATAAAGCAAAAAATAAAAAATAAAAAAATAAATTAAAAAAAAGAGTTATGGGGAAACAATGGATAAAAGAAAAATATTCAGCATTCTACAAAGGCAGGCCATGGGGTAGTGTTTTTTTTTTCTTCTGTTTTTGTTTTTGTTTTTAAATGGTCTAAGTGCTTTTATGCATCTCCTCTACTCCCAAAACAAAGGCAAAGAAGGGCTAGTATGTCACTGCTTATTTCTATTTTGTCAGCATTTTTACTAAAATGATGCTTTGGTTTTTCTCCTATGTCGCTAAGTTATTTTGTCTCTGAGACCACTGACTATTTCCCCTGAGGAGCCTGAGAAAGCCTCCAGGAACTTTCCTGACTACATGCTTCCAGTGAATGGAACACAGGACAAAGAAACCTGAGGTCAGTCTTGGATCTGTGCATTCTGACAAGTCACATCTATTTTCATTATCATCAAGAAACATTTCTAAAGTGTTTTAGAAAGCCTTAAATACAATTTTTGCTACAAATATAAGGCTGCTGACGTCAATATAAAAATTCTCAGAGATTCACAAGAACTCAAGCTTTCATACTTTAAAACCTCCTAGGAAAAAATATTTGAGATAGGTCTACGTTTTGAGATATAAGTTGGCTATAATAAAAAAAGTAGATTCACTCTAATTGTGACTAATCACATAAGGCACCATAAAAAAATCTTCAAAGCAGTTATATATTGAAACACCTTTTTTTTAAAACCATAGTTTGTACCATTTTAAGAAGAATCATGATTGATTATACCACAAGTGGCCTCTTTTTCAGAATAGGTAACAAAGAGTATTGGTAACTATCAATAGCCTCCATAGAAAGGAGAAAGTTTTTATGGTCTGGTTCCCCCTTCTAAGTAGGTGCTTCTCCAGCTCTAGGGTCTAAATAAATAACCAGCTTCTAAGTTTGGTCATTTCCCTGCTCTTTCCCTCTCCTCCTACTGGGTTTCTGTTTTCTCCCACCAAAATTCAGCACCATAGAAGCTTAGCTCTGTATCAGAGAACAGACAATAAAATGTAGTCAAGAAAGAATCCTAAGAAATGCAGCTTGCAGAGAAAACTCCATTCAGTGCCAGGACACCAAATGATCTTCTGATAAATAAGTGTATCACTGTTGAATCAATTCCACAAGACTTAGCAAGAGGGAACTATATCAGACTACAGAATATTAAAACTTTTAATTGCTAAACAAATCAATAATTTTGTATTTAGTATTTTAATTCAAATCAATCAAGGTCTTTATGGTAGTGAGGTAAGGTAACCCAGGAAAAAACAAACCTTTTTAAGGAGAAGTTAGATTTATGTGACTTGTTACTAAGAGAGGAATCAGTGAAGTGGTAATTTGTACTAAAAAGAAAAGAAAAAAATGGGTCACTAGGGAAAGAAGCAAATCAGTGCACTAAAATCTTTAAAACCATCATCATCTTGGTGAAAACACATCTTTAAGACTGCACTTAAAAAGAATTCTATTTGATGTATTTTAATATATAGGCATTTAGAAATTCGACTATACATAGATACCTCGGTTTTTTAAAAATCTATGCCCTAGAGACAAGATTTTTTAATCACTCTGTTGTTTTGACTTTTTAAATGTCCTTTTCTCTCTTTCAGCTGTTTTTTTTTTTAACCATAAGAGCTTCCCTATCTTGAAGACATTTAAAAATACTTCATTTTGAAGAAACTATCAAAGGGACATCAGCTGGCACGTATGCTTGGCATCAGGGCACACCAAATGGCCCAATTAAACCACTTGCAGTCTTTGCAATATGCAATTTAAATGCACCCAAGAAATGTCAAATGGTTTCTCATGCAGAATTATCTTTACCAATGTGCTATGCCTCAGGAACCGAGCACATAAATCCCTGCAGATGTTTGCCTCAGACACACACTGGGGGATGTTAGTTACCACACAAGAGAAGAGACTTTTCAAGCTGTACAGGATGGCAAGAAATGTCTTCTTCAGGTGAAGCAGTGTGGCCAGGGGAAATGACCAGCACCTCTCTCTATTATAAATAGTATTCCCTGCATCAGGCCCTAAAAAACAACAGCAGGAAGAAAGCCTCTATACATTTTCCTTTCTCCACCAATTCTTCAAAAGTCTTCTCAATGTGATAAATTTGAAGGAGAACACGGTAAAGGATAAAAGAGAATGATTAGTAAAATTACAGTCTCAATGTACAGGTTCTCTATTTGAAAAAAGGAAAATGGCAATAAATTAACAAAACAGAATAGCTGGGCTGGCTCAAAAGGGGCCACCGAGAATAGCAGAAGGGCACAGACTCCACCCTCTCTCCTTTCTCCAGTCGAGGGGTTGGCCTATCTCCTAATGTGGTTCTAAGCCAGGAAGACCCTACCTCAGAAGGCAGGAGCTCTAATTAATACCTCACTGCCCTTACTTCCTCTTTGGAAGCTTTTTCTGTAGCTAAGATACCTGTCAGAAACCCTACATAACTTGTTCCCAAGCTGTGCCTGGATCTATGCTCTCAGCTGTACTATCTGCCTTTCTGCTGGGGGCTGGTTCCAGTTCTGTTCAGACCCCTGCCTGCCTTAGTGAAGCTCAGCCACTTTATTGGATGGGATCCTGGGAACACAGTTCTATGCGCCTCTGCCCAAGCTTAATTATTGTCCATGGTTTGGAATGTATAACAATGTCTGATGGAAAATGATCCATTAGGCTTCAAAGGACAAAGTGAGCAGAGGAATGAGGGAATTCAGGGGAGGGAGAGGATGACCTGCAAGGCTCTAAGCACCAGCCTAACCAGCAGATCCTGGTATTTAAACATGCCTTCTTATAACCTTGGGATATGATGGATAAATTCTAGGGGCTTATACATGTAAATATCAGACATTTATTAGATTGATTTTTGTGTGGGAATAACATGCTTAGGCTGGTGCTTTGGGAATCGGCACGTTTAATAATAGCTCCTGACACAACTGTTTTTTAATATTTATATGATTTATATTTTATCAATTATTAATCTAATTGATCAATAGCTGTTATTTTTCATTCATCTCTAATTTTATATTTAAAGATGCATTTCAGAGTGAGCTGTTTATTTTAAAAAGTAATGTGTCTTTAGTGCCTATTAAGATGGCAGAGTAGAAAGACATGCGCTCACTCCCTCTTGCAAGAGCACCAGAATCATAACTAACTGGTGAACAATCATCGACAGGAAGATACTGGAACACACCAAAAAAGAGACCCCACATCCAAAGACAAAGGAAAAGCCACAATGAGATGGTAGGAGGGGCGCAATCACAATAAAATCAAATCCCATATCCGCTAAGTGGGTGACTCACAAACTAGAGACCAATTATACTACAGAAATCCACCCACTGGAGTGAAGGTTCTGTGTCCCATGTCAGGCTTCCCAACCTATGGGTCCCGCAATGGGAGGAGGAATTCACAGAGAATCAGACTTTGAAGGCTAGCAGGATTTGACTGCAGGACTTCAACAGGACTGGAGGAAACAGAGACTCCACTCTTGGAGGGCACACACAAAAGTGTGTGTGAATCAAGACCCAGGGGGAAGGAGCAGTGACCCCATAGGAGAATGAACCAGACCTACCTGCTAGTGTTGGAGGGTCTCCTGCAGAGGTGGGAGGTGGCTGTGGTTCACCACAGGGACAAGGACACTGGCAGCGGAAGTTCTGGGAAGCGCTGCTTGGTATGAGCCCTCCCAGGATCTGCCATTAGCCGCACAAAAGAGCCTGTAGCCTCCAGTGCTGGGTCGCCTCAGGCCAAAACCAATAGGGAGGGACCTCAGCCCCTCCCATCAGCAGACAAGAGTTATTAAAGCTTCAATGAGCTCTGCCCACCAGAGCAACACCCAGCTCTACCTACCAGCATTCCCTCCCATTAGGAAGCTTGCACAAGCCTCTTAGGTAGCCTCATCCACCAGGCGGCAGAGAGCAGAAGCAAGAAGAACTACAATCCTGCACCCTGTGGAATGAAAATCACATTCACAGACAGACAGACAAAATGAAAAGGCAGAGGACTATGTACCAGATGAAGGAACAAGATAAAACCCCAGGAAAACAATTAAATGGAGATAGGCAACCTTCCAGAAAAGGAATTCAGAATAATGATAGTGGAGATGATCCAGGACCTTGGAAAAAGAATGGAGGCAAAGATCGAGAAGATGCAAGAAATGTTTAACAAAGACCTAGAAGAATTAAAGAATAAACACCTAGAAGAATGAAAGAACAAACAAACAGAGGTGAACAATACAATAACTGAAAAGAAACATACACTAGAAGGAATCAACAGCAGAATAACTAAGGCAGAAGAACGGATAAGTGACCTGGAAGAGAAAGGGTGGAATTCACTGCCACGGACTGAATAAACAAAAAAGAATGAAAGGAAATGAAGACAGCCTAAGAGACCTCTGGGACAACATTAAACGAACCAACATTCACATCATCCGGGTCCTATAAGGAGAACAGACAGAAAGGAGCCAAGAAAATATTTGAAGAAATTATAGTGGAAAATGTCCCTAACATGGGAAAGGCAATAGCCACCCAAGTCGAGGAAGTGTACAGAGGCACAGGCAGGATAAACAGAAGGAAAAACACTCTGAGACACATAGTAATCAAATTGACAAAAAGTAAAGACAAAGAAAAATTATTAAAAGCAACGAGGGCAAAACAAAAAATAAAATAAAAGGGAACTCCCATAATGTTAACAGCTTGTTTCTCAATAGAAACTCTATGGGCCAGAAGGGAGTGGCATGATATATTTAAAGTGATGAAAGGGAAGAACCTAAAACCAAGATTACTCTACCCAGCAAGGATCTCATTCAGATTCGATGGACAAATCAAAAGTTTTACAGACAAGCAAAACCTAAGAGAATTAAGCACTACCAAACAAGCTCTACAACAAATACTAAAGGAACTCTCTAAGTGGGAAACACAAGAGAAGAAAAGGACCTACAAAAACAAACCCAAAACAATTAAGAAAATGGTAATAGGAACATACATATCAATAATTACCTTAAACGTGAATGGTTTAAATGCTCCAACCAAAAGAAACAGGCTCACTGAATGGATACCAAAACAAGACCAATATATATGCTGTCTATAAGAGACCCACTTCAGAGCTAGGGATACATACAGAATGAAAGGGAGGGGATGGAAAAAAATATTCCATGCCAATGGAAATCAAAAGAAAGCTGGAGTAGCAACACTCATATCAGATAAAATAGACTTTAAAATAAAGAATGTTACAAGAGACAAGGAAGGACACTACATAATGATCAAGGGATCAATCCAAGAAGAAGATATAACAATTATAACTATATATGCACCCAACATAGGAGCACCACAATACATAAGGCATCTGCTAAAACCTATAAAAGAGGAAATCGACAGTAACACAATAATAGTGGGGGACTTTAACACCTCACTTTCACCAATGGACAGATCATCCAGACAGAAAATTAATAAGTAAACACAAGCTTTAAATGACACAAGACCAGATAGATTTAACTGATATTTATAGGACATTCCATCCAAAAACAGCAGATTACACTTTCTTCTCAAGTGCACATGGAACATTCTCAAGGACAGATCACATCTTGGGTCACAAATAAAGCCTTGGTAAATTTAAGAACACTGAAATCATATCCAGCATGTTTTCTGACCACAATGCTATGAGATTAGAAATCAATTGCAGGGGAAAAAACGTAAAAAACACAAAAACATGGAAGCTAAAAAATAACATTACTAACCAAGAGATCGCTGAAAAAAATCAAAGAGGAAATCAAAAAAATACCTAGAGACAAATGACAAAATAAAACCATGACAATCCAAAACCTACGGGATGCAGCTAAAGCACTTTTAAGAGGGAAGTTTATAGCAATACAATCCTACCTCAAGAAACAAGAAAAATCTCAAAAAAACAATCTAACCTTACACTTAAAGGAACTAGAGAAAGAAGAACAAACAAAACCCAAAGTTAGTACAAGGAAAGAAATCATAAAGATTAGAGCAGAAATACATGAAATAGAAATGAAGAAAACAATAGCAAAGTTCAATAAAACTAAAAGCTGGCTCTTTGAGAAGATAAACAAAATAGATAAACCTTTAGCCAGACTCATCAAGAAGATGACGGAGAGGCCTCAAATCAATAAAGTTAGAAATGAAAAAGGAGAGTTACAATGGACACCATAGAAATACAAAGCATGCTAAGAGACTACTACAAGCAACTCTATACCAATAAAATGGACAACTTGGAAGAAATGAACAAATTCGTAGAAAGGTATAATCTTCCAAGACTGAACCAGGAAGAAACAGAAAATATGAACAGACCCATCACAAGTAATGATATTGAAATTATGATGAAAAATCTTCCTACAATCAAAAGTTCAGGGCCAGATCGCTTCACAGGTGAATTCTATCAAACATTTAGAGAAGAGCTAACCCCCATCCTTCTCAAACTCTTCCAAAAAATTGCACAGGAAGGAACACTCCCAAACTCATTCTACAAAGCCACCACCACCCTGATACCAAAACAAGACAAAGATATTACAAAAAACCAAAATTACAGAACAGTATCACTGATGAATATACATGCAGAATTCCTCAACAAAACACTTGCAAACAGAATCCAACAACACCTTAAAAGGAACATGCACTATGATCAATGGGATTTATCCCAGGGGTGCAAGGATTCTTCATTAGATGCAAATCAATTAATGTGATACACCATAGTAACAAACTGAAGAATAAAAACCATATGATCATCTCAATAGATGCAGAAAAAGCTTTTGACAAAATTCAACACCCATTTATGATAAAAACTCTCCAGAAAGTGGGCACAGAGGGCACCTACCTCAGCATAATAAAGGCCATATATGACAAACCCACAGCAAACATCATTCTCAATGGTGAAAAACTGAAAGCATTTCCTCTAAGATCAGGAACAAGACTAGGATGTCCACACTTGCCACTATAATTCAACATAATTTTGAAAGTCCTAGCCATGGCAATAAGAGAAGAAAAAGAAATAAAAATACAAATTGGAAAAGAAGAAGCAAAACTGTCACTGTTTGCAGATGACATGATGCTATACGTAGAGAATCCTAAACATGCCACCAGAAAATTATTAGAGCTAATCAATGAATTTGGTAAAGTTGCAGGATACAAAATTAAAGCACATAAATCTCTTGCATTCCTATAGTCTAATGATGGAAAATCTGAAAGAGAAATTATGGAAACACTCCCATTTACCATTGCAACAAAAATAATAAAATACCTAGGAATAAACCTACCTACGGAGGTGAAAGACCTGTACTCAGAAGACTATAAGACACTGATGAAAGAAATCAAAGATGACACAAACAGATCGAGAGATATACTATGTTCTTAGATTGGAAGAATCAATATTGTGAAAATGACTATACTACCCAAAGCAATCTACAGATTCAATGCAATCCCTATTAAATTACCAATGGCATTTTTTTTACAGAACTAGAACAAAAAATCTTAAAATCTGTATGGATACACAAAAGATCCGTAAAAGCCAAAGGAATCTTGAGGGAAAAAAACAGAGCTGGAGGAATCAGACTCCCTGACTTCAGACTATACTACAAAGCTACAGTAATCAAGAAAACATGGTACTGGCACACAAACAGAAATATAGATCAACAAAACAGGATATAAAGCCCAGGGATAAACCCATGCACCTGTGGTCAACTAATCTATGACAAAGGAGGCAAGGATATACAATGGAGAAAAGACAGTGACTTCAATCAGTGATGCTGGGAAAACTGGACAGCTACATGTAAAATAATGAAATTAGAGGAGGAACCACGATGGCAGAGTAGAAGGACGTGCTCTCAATCCCTCTTGCGAGAACACCAGAATCACAACTAGTTGCTGGACAGTCATCGACAGGAAGACACTGGAACTCACCAAAAAAAGATAACCCACAACAAAAGACAAAGGAGAAGCAACAATGAGATGGTAGGAGAGGCACAATCACAGTAAAATCAAATCCCATAAATGGTGGGTGGGTGACCCACAGACTGCCGAACACTTATACCACATAAGTCCACCCACTGGAGTGAAGGTTCTGTGAACCACGTCCGGCTTCCCAACCTGGGGGTCTGGCAATGGGAGGAGGAATTCCTAGAGAATCAGACTTTGAAGCCTAGTGGGAATTGATTCCAGGACTTTGACAGGACTGGGGGAAACAGAGACTCCACTCTTGGAGGGCACACACAAAGTAGTGTGTGCATCGGGACCCAGGGGAAGGAGCAGTGACCACAGGGAAGACTGAACCAGACCTAGCTGCTAGTGCTGGAGGGTATCCTGCAGAGTCGGGGGGTGGCTCTGTTTCACCCTGGGGACAAGGAAACTGGCAGCAGAAGTTCTGGGAAGTATTCCTTGGCGAGAGCCCTCCCAGAGTCTGTCATTAGCCCTGACAAAGAGCCCAGGTAGGCTCCAGAGTTGGGTTGCCTCAGGCCAAACAACCAACAGGGAGGGAACCCAGCCTCACCCATCAACAGTCAAGTGGATGAAAGTTTTACTGAGCTCTGCCCACACGAGCAACAGTCAGCTCTACCCACTACCAGTTCCTCCCTTCAAGCCTCTTAGATAGCCTCATCCACCAGAGGGCAGACAGCAGAAGCAAGAACTACAATCCTGCAGCCTGTGGAACATAAACCACATTCACAGTAAGACAGACAAGATGAAAAGGCAGAGGGCTATATACCAGATGAAGGAACAAGATAAAACCCCAGAAGAACAACTAAATGAAGTAGAGATAGGCAACCTTCCAGAAAAAGAATTCAGAATAATGATAGTAAAGATGATGCAAGACCTCGGAAATAGAATGGAGGTAAAGATTTAGAATATGCAGAAATGTTTAAGAAAGACCTAGAAGAATTAAAGAACAAACAAAATGAGATGAACAATAAAATAACTGAAATGAAAACTACACTAGAAGGAATCAATAGCAGAATAACTGAGGCAGCACAACGGATAAGTGACCTGGAAGACAGAATGGGGGAATTCACTGCTGCGGAACAGACTAAAGAAAAAAGAATTAAAAGAAATGAAGACAGCCTAAGAGACCTCTGGGACAACATTAAATGCAACAATATTCGCATTATAGGGGTCCCAGAAGGAGAAGAAAGAGAGAAAGGACCAGAGAAAATACTGGAAGAGATTATAGTCGAAAAGTTCCCCAAAACGGAAAGGAAATAGCCACCCGAGTCCAGGAAGCGCAGCGAGTCCCATACAGGATAAACCCAAGGAGAAACATGCTGAAACACATAGTAATCAAATTGGCAAAAATTAAAGACAAAGAAAAATTATTGAAAGCAGCCAGGGAAAAACGACAAATAACATATGAGGAACTCCCATAAGGTTAACAGCTGATTTCTCAGCAGAAACTCTACAAGCCAGGAGGGAGTGGCATGATATACTTAAAGTGATGAAAGGGAAGAACCTACAACCAACATTACTCTACCCAGCAAGGATCTCATTCAGATTCGATGGAGAAATCAACAGCATTACAGACAAGCAAAAGCTCAGAGAATTCAGCACCACCAAACAAGCTCTACAGCAAATGCTAAAGGAACTTCTCTAAGTGGGAAACACAAGAGAAGAAAAGGACCTACATAAACAAACCCCCCAAAATTAAGAAAATGGTCATAGGAACATACATAGCGATAATTACCTTAAACGTGAATGGATTAAGTGCTCCAACCAAAAGACACAGGCTTCCTGAATGGATACAAAAAATAGACCCATATATATGCTGTCTACAAGAGACCCACTTCAGACCTAGGGACACATTGAGACTGAAAGAGAGGGGATGGAAAAAGATATTCCATGCAAATGGAAATCAAAAGGAAGCTGGAGTAGCAATACTCATATCAATAAAATAGACTTTAAAATAAAACATGTTACAAGAGACAACGAAGGACACTACATAATGAT
Organism: Hyperoodon ampullatus; assembly: GCF_949752795.1. Lineage (NCBI taxonomy): Eukaryota > Metazoa > Chordata > Mammalia > Artiodactyla > Ziphiidae > Hyperoodon > Hyperoodon ampullatus. Next base: position 70,751,095 of record NC_136922.1, read on the forward strand.
CAAGGGACCAATCCAAGAAGAAGATTTAACAATTGTAACTATATATGCACCCAACATAGGAGGACCTCAATACATAAGGCAAATGCTAAGAGATATAAAACAGGAAATAGACAGTAACACAATAATAGTGGGGGACTTTAACACCTTGCTTACACCAATGGACAGATCATCCAAAATGAAAATAAATAATGAAACAGAAGCTTTAAGTGACACTATAGAGCAGATAGATTTAATTGATATTTACAGGACATTCCATCCAAAAACAGCAGATTACACTTTCCTCTCAAGTGCCCATGGAACATCCTGCAGGATAGATCACATCTTGGGTCACAAATCAAGCCTCAGCAAATTTAAGAAAATTGAAATCCTCTCAAGCATCTTTTCTGACCACAACGCTATGAGATTAGAAGTGAATTACAGGGGAAAAAAAGTAAAAAGCACAAACACATGGAGGCTAAACAATACGTTACTAAATAACCAAGAGATCACTGAAGAAATCAAAGAGGAAATCAAAAAAAACCTAGAGACAAATGACAATGAAAACATGACAATTCAAAACCCATGGGATGCAGCAAAAGCCGTTCTAAGAGGGAAGTTTATAGCTATACAAGCCTACCTCTAGAAATAAGAAACATCTCAAGTAAACAATCTAACCTTACACCTAAAGGAACTAGAGAAAGAAGAACAAATAAAACCCAAAGTTAGCAGAAGGAAAGAAATTATAAAAATCAAAGCAGAAATAAATGAAATAGAAACAAAGAAAACAATAGCATAGATCAATAAAACTAAAAGCTGGTTCTTTGAGAAGATAAACAAAATTTATAAACCATTAGCCAGACTCATCAAGAAAAAGAGGGAGAGGACTCAAATCAATAAATTAGAAATGAAAAAGGAGAAGTGACAACAGACACCGCAGAAATACAAAGCATCCTAAGAGACTACTACAAGCAACTCTATGCCAATAAAATGGACAACCTGGAAGAAATGGACAAATTCTTAGAAAGGTATAACCTTTCAAGACCGAACCTGGAAGAAAAAGAAAATATGAACAGACAAATCACAAGTAATGAAATTGAAATTGTGATAAAAAATCTTCCAGCAAACAAAAGTCCAGGACCAGGTGGCTTCACAGGTGAATTCTATCAAACATTTACAGAAGAGCTAACACCCATCCTTCTCAAACTCTTCCAAAAAGTTGCAGAGGAAGGAACACTCCCAAACTCATTCTATGAGGCCACCATCACCCTGATACCAAAACCAGAGAAAGATACTACAAAAAAAGAAAATTACAGACCAATATCACTCATGAATATAGATGAAAAAATCCTCAACAAAATACTAGCAAACAGAATCCAACAACACATTAAAAGGATCATATACCATGATCAAGTGGGATTTATGCCAGGGATGCAAGGATTCTTCAATATGCAAATCAAGCAATGTGATACACCATAGTAACAAATTGAAGAATAAAAACCATATGATCATCTCAATAGATGCAGAAAAAGCTTTTGACAAAATTCAACACCCATTTATGATAAAAACTCTCCAGAAAGTGGGCACAGAGGGCACCTACCTAAGCATAATAAAGGCCATATATGACAAACCCACAGCAAACATCATTCTCAATGGTGAAAACCTGAAAGCATTTCCTCTAAGACCACAAACGAGACAAGGATGTCCACTCTCACCACTATTATTCAACATAGTTTTGGGAGTCCTAGCCACGGCAATCAGAGAAGAAAAAGAAATAAAAGGAATACAAATTGGAAAAGAAGAAGTAAAACTGTCACTCTTTGCAGATGACATGATACTGTATATAGAGAATCCGAAAAATGCCACCAGAAAACTACTAGAGCTAATCAATGAATTTGGTAAACTTGCAGGATACAAAATTAATGCACATAAATCTCTTGCATTCCTATACAGTAATGATGAAAAATCTGAAGGAGAAAGTATGGAAACACTCCCATTTACCACTGCAACAAAAAGAATAAAATATCTAGGCATAAACCTACCTAGGGAGACAAAAGACCTGTATGCAGAAAAGTATAAGACACTGATGCAAGAAATTAAATATGATACCAACAGATGTAGAGATATACCATGTTTTTGGATTGGAAGAATCAATATTGTGAAAATAACTATACTACCCAAAGCAATCTACAGATTCAATGTAATCCCTATCAAATTATCAATGGCATTTTTTACGGAACTAGAATAAATCATTTTAAAATTTGTATGGAGACACAAAATACCCTGAATAGCCAAAGCACTCTTGAGGGGAAAAAACGGAGCTGGAGGAATCAGACTCCCTGACTTCAGACTATACTACAAAGCTACAGTCATCAAGACAATATGGTACTGGCACAAAAACAGAAACATAGATCAATGTAACAAGATAGAAAGCCCAGAGGTAAACCCACGCACCTATGGTCAACTAATCTGTGACAAAGGGGGCAAAGATATACAATGGAGGAAAGACAGTCTCTTCAATAAGTGGTGCTGGGAAAACTGGACAGCTACATGTAAAAGAATGAAATTAGAACACTCCCTAATACCATACACAAAAATAAACACAAAATGGATTCGAGGGCTTCCCTGGTGGCGCAGTGGTTGAGAATCTGCCTGCCAATACAGGGGACACGGGTTCGAGCCCTGGTCTGGGAGGATCCCACATGCCGCGGAGCAACTGGGTCCGTGATCCACAACTACTGAGCCCGTGCGTCTGGAGCCTGTGCTCCACAATGGGAGGGGCCGTGATAGTGAGAGGCTCGCACACCACGATGAAGAGTGGCCTCTGCTCGCTGCAACTGGAGAAAGCCCTCACACAGAAACAAGACCCAACACAGCCAAAAATAAATAAATAAATTAAAAAAAAAAAATGGATTCGAGACCGAAGTGTAAGACCAGACACTATAAAACTCTTAGAGGAAAACATAGGAAGAACACTCTTTGACATAAATCACAGCAAGATCTTTTTTGATACATCTCCTAGAGTAATGGAAATAAAACCAAAAATAAACAACTGGGACCTAATGAAAGTTCAAAGCTTTTGCACAGCAAAGGAAACCATAAACAAGAGGAAAAGATAACCCTCAAAATGGAAGAAAACATTTGCAAACAAATCAACGGACAAAGGATTAATCTCCAAAATATATAAATAGCTCACGCAGCTTAATATTAAAAAAACAAACAATCCAATCCAAAAATGGGCAGAAGACCTTAATAGACATTTCTCCAAAGAAGACATACAGACGGCCAAGAAGCACATGAAAAGATGCTCAACATCACTAATTATTAGAGAAATGCAAATCAAAACTACAATGAGGTATCACCTCACACCAGTTAGAATGGGCATCATCAGAAAATCTACAAACAGCAAAGGCTGGAGAGGGTGTGGAGAAAAGGGAACCCTCTTACACTGTTGGTGGGAATGTAAATTGATACAGCCACTATGGAGAACAGTATGGAGGTTCCTTAAAAAACTAAAAATAGAACTACCATATGACCCAGCAATCCCACTACTGGGCATACACCCTGGTAAAAACCATAATTCAAAGAGTCATGTACCCCAATGTTCATTGCAGTTCTATATACAATAGCCAGGAGATGGAAACAACCTAAATGCCCATCGACAGACGAATGGATAAAGAAGTTGTGGTACATATATACAATGGAATATTACTCAGCCATAAAAAGGAACAAAATTGAGTCATTTGTTGAGACGTGGATGGATGTAGAGACTGTCATACAGCGTGACGTAAGTCAGAAAGAGAAAAACAAATATCATATATTAACGCATGTATGTGGAACCTATAAAAATGGTACAGATGAACCCATTTGCAGGGCAGAATTTGAGACACAGATGTAGAGAACAAACATATGGACACCAAGTGGGGAAAACCGTGGTGGGGTGGGGATAGTGGTGTGCTGAATTCAGCGATTGGGATTGACAGGTATACACTGATGTGTATAAAATTGATGACTAATAAGAACCTGCAGTATAAACAAAGAAACAAACAAGGAAACAACTAATACTAAACTTTCTTTGGGTTATTTGTATGGAAATATGTTAATATAAATGTTTCAGGCATTACATGACATGTCTAAAAATCTTATATGTTCTGGTATAATGTTATAAGTCATAATTCTACTTATTACTTTAAAATGTATATCTCAGAAATAACTAAATTTCCTTGTCAATTGCATTATTATGAACTTTTGTCAAATCTTTAACCATGGTCATTTTTAAGTCTTTTGTCATTTACACACAGTTCTGAGTATACTGTGGTGTTTTTGCAAAAATGTTCCTATAAAAGGGTTTCATCTTCAAGGAATTCATGGAAAAGACTCTGAAAAGTATAGGTTTCTGGTAACTGACTATACTGTTGAACTGAATGAATAAGCATTTTCAGAATTCTATTGGAAAACTGATGAATTCATAAAACTGCTAACAAAAGATCAAGATGAAAAAGAAAATTCATTACATGGGACTGAGTGAACTGATGAGGATGATTATAATTTTTGTGACTTTCTCTTTGAGTAAAAAAGAAAAAATCCCACAATGACTCCGAGGCAAAAAATATACAAATCAATTTTCACCTCAAAGTAAAGGAGCTGTTACAGTGGCGGATTAGTGGACTGAATGTCAATATTATGACATAGTATAAGTGTGTTTCATGTTTGGTAATTGCAATCATTGTTGCTTTTGTTGTGGTCATCCATTTACAATGCTTGGTGTCAGTTTATTTATCTCTTGTAAAAATAAAATACAGTGTGTGTGTGTGTGAAAAAAAAAAGAATGAAATTAGAACATTCTCTAACACCATAAACAAAAATAAATTCAACATGGATTAAAGACCTAAATGTAAGGCCAGACACTATAAAATTCTGAGAGAAAAACATAGGAAGCACCCTCTTTGACATAAATCACAGCAAGATCTTTTTTGACCCACCTGCTAGAGTAATGGAAATAAAAACAAAAATAAACAAATGGGACCTAGTGAAACTTAAAAGTTTTGAAGAGAAAAGGAAACTATAAACCAGACGAAAAGACAGCCCTCAGAATGGGAGAAAATAATTGCAACTGAATCATCGGACAAAGGATTAATCTCCAAAATATATAAACAGCTCACGGGGCTCAATATTTAAAAAACAAACATCCCAATCCAAAAATGGGCAGAAGACCTAAATAGACATTTCTCCAAAGACATACAGATGGCCAAGAGGCAGGTGAAAAACTGCTCAACATCACTAATTATTAGAGGAATTCAAATCAAAACTACAATGAGGTATCACCTCACACCAGTTAGAATGGGCAACATCAGAAAATCTACAAACAATAAATGCTGGAGAGGGTGTGGAGAAAAGGGAACCCTATTACACTGTTGGTGGGAATGTAAATTGATACAGCCACTATGGAGAACAGTATGGAGGTTCCTTAAAAAACTAAAAATAGAACTACCAAACGACCCAGCAATCTCACTACTGGGCATATACCCTGAGAAAACCATAATTCAAAAAGACACATGTACCCCAGTATTCATTGCAGCACTATTCACAATAGCCAGCTCATGGAAGCAACCTAAATGCCCATCGACAGACGAATGGATAAAGAAGAGGTGGTACATATATATAATGGAATATTACTCAGCTATAAAAAGGAACGAAATTTGTTCATTTATAGAGACATGGATGGACCTAGAGACTGTCATACAGAATGACGTAAGTCAGGAAAACAAATATCGTATATTATCATATATATGTGGAATCTAGAAAAATGGTACAGATGGAACGGTTTTCAAGGCAGAAATAGAGACACAGATGTGGAGAGCATACATATGGACACCAAGGGGGGAAGCGGGGGAGCGGTGGTGGTGGTGGGATCAGTTGGGAGATTGGGAATGACATATATACACTATTATGTATAAAGTAGATAAGTAATAACCTGCTGTATAAAAATAAAATAAAGTAAAATTCAAAAAAATAAAAATAAATAGAAAGTAATGTGTTTTTGAGTATATTCATACCAATTTAGCATGCATAGCATTTAACAGAATTAATGTTATTAATAAGAGTCTTCTCGTAAAAATAAAGTGAATAACACTAATTCAGGCTTTATCATGTATAGCATACTCAATTACATAAAACATTACAGTAATGTCATTCTGTCAACCACATAAGTCTGGGCCATGGCACTAATGATTTTGCTCAGTGGTATCTTCTTCCTGCCTCTTAGACCTGGAGTTAAGATGAAGCCTGAGCTAAAAAAGTAGAAGAAAAGGAGGCTCTTATATTTGTATACTATTTTAACTATTTACTTGGAAAGACATTCATAGGGTTAAATATCTCTAAATATATTGATATTATCAACGTTGTTCCAAATAGCTATAAATTTTAGTTATTTAAAATGTTTAATATGAAACTCTTTTATAATCATTACAACAGAACCCCATATCCATCAATATTTAATAGAGTTTATTGTATTCAGCTGGATTTCACTGCCAGGTGTAATTACCTTGAATTCTATCATTTTTGCTCACTCACAGATATAATTTTTCCAAATTGTAAATAACATTCTTTTTTGACTTCATAAAGGACATGACATTTTGACTTCCAGGGGTAGTTAACTAATTTAAGAATGTTCGCTCCTGAATCATATTTCCCCTTCTCTGCATTTTCCGGAGCCCACTTCCTAGATTTGATTCATTGACATAGTACTTTCATCTAGTACAGACTGATGCCTTCCATGAAGTAGGCATTAGCCATCTGCCTCTTTCATCTCTCCAGAAGGTTGGAGGGACTTATATTGCTTTGAGTCAATCATCCTCAGAGCAGAAAAGCTGATACAAAGTAGACTTCAAAATAATAAACTTTTTCAATTGTAATTCTTATTCATTATAGCTAAACACTAAAACAAGTCTCACTGAAGAAAAATTTAAGAATTAAAAAAATAATATGACAAATAAAATGGATCTCTTGGTTAATATCTTATAGACAGTTATTTTAAAGAGGGTTTAATAATATTTACCATTCATAGGAATCTGCATACATATTAAATGGTAACTGAATAAATGGTAACCTATAAGTCAAGACTTTTCAGTGAAATAATACTTGTCAGTGGCACCAGTACCTTTAAATCTAATAAATGTATCTTTTGGGATCATAAATCCCTCAGGTTAAAACTCTCATCAACTGGATGTTCATTAAGCATTATTTGGTCCTTTCAAGACAGATGAAATGCCACATTTACTCAGAAACAGAAAGAAACTAGTCACTGTAAAAACTTCCTTCTTTAATATAAAACATGTGTAACTGTAAAACATTCTTATCCATGAGAAATGTCCTCAGTTCTGTACAGCATATGTGTGTATATTATATATATTCTAAATGAAAGATTATTCAAACTACACATTCTTCAGCAGATTCTCTCACCGTCACAATATACAAGCCCAAAGTAACTAACATTTCCATTTCTGCAAAAGGCAGAATTTGGTCAACTAAAAATTATAATGCCTTGAATTTCTGCAAAGAAATGTAACTCCTTTCTTCTACAAAGTCATATAAAAGTATACACAGGCACCCCAAAGGGAGAGTAAAGCCACATTCTTTCTAACTCAGGCTGTCACTTCAATCAAAGGTAACTTCCAGTTATTATGAGTTCGAATAAAAGACAATAAAAATGTATCTATAAAAATTTATACCAGGACCTCCTTGGTGGTGCAGCGGTTAAGAATCCACCTGCCAATGCAGGGAACACAGGTTCGAGTCCTGGTCCAGGAAGATCCCACATGCCACAGAGCAACTAATTCCATTTGCCACAACTACGGAGCCTGTGCTCTAAAGCCTGCGAGCCGCAACTACTGAGCCTGCATGCCACAACTACTGAAGCCCGCAAGCCTAGAGCCCATGCTCTGCAACAAGAGAAGCCACCGCAATGAGAAGGCTGTGCACTGCAGCGAAGTGTAGCCCCTCTCGCCACAACTAGAGAAAGCCCACGCACAGCAATGAAGACCCAATGCAGCCAAAAATAAATAAATAAATTTATTTAAAAAAATGTATACCATGACTATATAAAATTATAATGTGTATTTTAGACTTCTTTCTTTTTAAAAAACTTTTAACCTGTTTTTAAAATTGAAGTATAGTTAAGTTACAATGTTGTGTTAGTTTCAGATGTACAGCAAAGTGATTCAGTTCTTATATATATATATATATTATTTCAGATTCTTTTCCATTATAAGTTATTACGAGATTTTGAATATAGTTCCCTGTGCTATACAGTAGGTCCGTGTTGTTTACCTATTTTATATATAGTGTGTATATGTTAATCCCAAACTTCTAATTTATCTCTCCTCGCCACCGTTATCCCCTTTCATAACCATTAAGTTTTCTGTCTGTGAGTCGATTTCTGTTTTGTAAATAAGTTCATTTGTATTATTTTTTTTTAGATTACACATGTAAGTGATATCATATGATATTTGTCTTTCTCTGTCTGACTTACTTCACTTAATATGACAATCTCTAGGTCTATCCATGTAGACTTATTTCTGAAATGTGCTGGCTAGCCTATTTGAAATAATTCAAACTTCAGATATGAAAGAACAAACAGTTCTTGTAAAGAATAAGTTTAGGTTAAGAAGAGTTCTTTGTGCTTGTAGGACAGTCTGTACCCAGTAAATATGAACTCAGAAAGGAATCATAAATAGTATTACAATTAGAGGCAACATGATTCTTTATGTTATATATTTTTTAAAGTTAAGTTTTCAATACATATGAAAATAGATAAACAAAAGATAGACAACTAAGGGCAGAAGAGTAAGTCTACATAGTTCAGCATGCCACACTACCTCCTAACCCATTTTTCTTAAGTGTGAAGCTTTAAGAACCCCTAAAATACATCAGCATGTAGAAACCCAAGAACTATCAAAATTATTGTCATCTTCTCTACCCTTCAGAGAAATTAACCAAAGTCTTAGGGAGCAACGCATCTTCAACAAATGACCCAGCATATACTGACTTGAGCCCTACTACCAAATTTCTGCTTTAAAAAAACTAAACCCTTGAAAACTGAAAAACTGAAATCATTACCTTGATTTTTCTTTTAAAGAATTAATTCTATTTTCTCACCTTGATGCTCTCTCACCATGTTTCGTGTCCCCTTTCTCACACCTTATCAGTGGTCATTAAACAGGCAGTACCTTAGCCTTATAAAATAGGACCATAAACTGAAATGAAATTAACTATGCTGTTTAAAGTATTTGAATTTATATATTTAAACATACGATTATGGAAAACTTAACCCTTCTCTAATTGTTCCAGGGAAAATTTAAGCATTTCTCCTCTACAGCCCACTATAACAGTCCATAGTACCCAGCTTCTAGTTCCCTAAATATTTATTTACAGACCTATCTCCCCTGTTAGATTAGACATTTAATGAGGGGAAGACTCTACCTTATCATCACCTCTCTGCTCCCAGGGTCTAAAATAGTGGCTAGAACACACAGGGCACTCAATAAATGTTCAATGAATTGACTTTATGTACTTTGGCCCAGATACTTGTCATTTACATATTCCGCTGACCATGTGGGATAGGCATTGAGCTATACTGCTCAAAATTTTAGTAGGAAATCACAGAACAAATTCTCCCCAAGGGTGATCAATATCCTTGCCTTTTTCATGTTGGTGACTTCAAGTATGTAAAGTTACAGCCTTCTATATACCATAAGAAGGTAGAGCCTCTTAATTCAGAATATATACACAAATATATTTTTGACTCTGTAGCATACAGTAATAACTTTAAGTTTAAATAACTAATGGTGAAAAAAAGAGCTGTTCTTGCCAGAATCCAAGTCCTCTGAAAGTAGCCAATGCTGTCTTATTAATTAGTAAGCTAATGGAAATATTGCCAGAATTTCTTTCAGCGTCTAGAAAACGGAGTCTACAACATGCCAAGTCTTCAGTGATTTGTTTTTGTAAATAGCAGTGTAATAAACCCGAGGAGGCCAAAAAAAGCAAATTTAAAAAAAATAAGTATTCATTTGTTATCAAGATGGATATGGCCTTTTTACCCAAGCCTACTACTGACAATCCAGAAAGACTATGTGAAGTAGTCATTCATTTATCTTAATTGCATTTGCAGGTACTTCCACAACTCGAGGTTTAAAATGCCCTCAATTTTGCATCCCTGTGGCTTTTCTATAAGGAATCACATTATTTTACCCACGTACTTTATTATTTTTCTGACCTTTCAAGAAAATTCAATAATATAAATCTACAAAATGAAATAATACTCAAGAATTCTACCTTCCTCCCTCAGCGTGCCTGAACAAAAGCTTCAGATTAACATTCATTGTATTGCATGGGGATTTTATGAAGAGGCACCATTGTGGTGTTCAGAGCTGCGCATGCTCTGAAGTCAAACTGTTTGAGTCCTGGGTTGGAGCACTGACTGGTTTTAAGACACTGGGGCAAGTTATCTTAATTTTCTAAGCCTCAGTCTTAAATCTACAACATGGAGATCATTTAGCATCCATCACATTGTTTTCTTCAAGTGACTAAATGAATTAATTCGTGTAAAGTGCTAGGACAATGCTTGTGACACAATAAGAACTCAATGAAAGTTAATTACTATTATTATATATCAATATGGATCACTGATTTAAAATTAAGCTGCTTGGGAAAATGAATATTGTATATATTTTCAAAGCCTGCTTTCTCTGTTTTGATTCAGATACTGTCTTAAGAGTTTAGGTATTTTACTTAGATGAATTTCACTCTCACAAAGTATAAGAAATCTATGGCATTAGGTTTCCAGGATTCAGACTAAGTCAGGACCCAATGCCCTTTTTTAAAAATCTCGAAATTTCTGTAATCTCTTATGCATGATACAAGGTTAAAAAACTTGAAATAGAATGGTGCTTATTTCCATGTATCTGGTTACATTCCTGCAGTTCATGCCTACTAGTCTTTATATAAATATTTTTAGTCTAGTTCTTTAATTACACAGGGAGGGTCGGGAATGGGGGAAGAGTTTCATGCAGGGGATGGCATATCACTTAGTTTTCAAAAACAAATAAGATTTCAATGTTAAACATGGCAGATAGTCTGAGCTAAGTCAGGTTCACAGACTGGAGAGAAGTGGGCAAGCCATTCAGAGCGTAACAACTAATCAGACTGCCTAGTGAAGCATATACACTAGTGAAGAGGTGGTCAATAAAGCAGGAAAGGCCAGGACCAAACCACAAAGGGCCTTGACTAACTGGCTGAGTCTGGAATTCATTATCCAGGTGACAATGATTGTTGGTCTTGGATAGTTGGAATTTCAGGTAGGATTGTCTAGAGACACTGGAAATGATGATGCTCTGATTTTATGGGGAATTCCCTTCTAGCACAGGGACTGGTACCAACTTCTCAAAGAGAGATGGGGTGAGTAATATGGGTGGCTGGGAGTCATGATCCATTCCTACCCCTCCTCCATGTTCCTCATCTGCAAGTCCTATCAAACCTACCTCCAAATATATCTCAAGTCCACAGGCTTAGGACTCACCATATTCACTACCACCTCAATGTCCAAGCTACTAGCATCTCTTTTACTGCCCAAATAGAATTCTAAGGGGTCTTTTGGATTCCAATTTGCCCTATTCCTTTCCACTTTCTAAGACTTATTGATTCTTCACAGTGCAACCAACATAATATTTTAAAGTGTTAACTGAAGGCCTTTTAACAATTTGCCTGTGACACTTCCATTAAAATCTATGTTCTTCTTCATAGCTCTTCACTCACAATATATTCTACCCACATATATATTTTTTCACTTACACTTCATACCGAGCTCTTTCCTGTCTCAGGAAATATTATTCCTTCTTTATGGAGTGTTCTTCGACCACCACCAAATCATTTCAGAGCTGGCTCCCTTCCAGCCTTAGCATCTCAACTTTAAGATTTTCTCCTTCCCCATTCAGTGGGGTTCCAGTGCTATTCTCTGACATAGCACCTTTTCTTTTCTTTAAAGGACTTTCTGCAATTTAGAGCTATTCTATTTTTTGTTTACCAGTGTGTATGTTAAAGTGTATATATGTCTACGTGTGTGTGTGTGTGTGTGTTTTGTGTGTGATTGATTGATTGGGGTTTTTTGTTGTTTGTTTCCCATACTAAGCTATAAATTCTATGAGGGCAGAAACCACATCTGTACCAGAATAAAGTAAGCACTTAATAAATACTTAATGAATAAAATAGATGAACAAAGACTAAAAAAATGAATGAGATTTTAAAATATGAGAATCATTAACAAAACAAAGGAGAAGTCATAGGAACATATGCTATTTTCAAAGTAAAAGGAGAAAAGGAACAAAGAAACTGCTTAGGAAGATAACACTTTAAATAGATAAGAGTCATGTTCCAGGTACCACAGGAGGTGATTTACATTGGTTATTTCCTTTAATCTTTGAAGTAATTCTTAAAGGCAATGGGCCTGATAGCTCACTTTTGCCCCTCTAGATCCATTCTCTATTCTTTTCACTGTGTAGTAAAAATCTAACCTTGGCCTTTGCCCTTGGCTTCTGGGAAGTAATCTCTGTGCCCTGGAAAAGTTAGGAGTACCTTCAATTGCCTGGGAGCCTTGAGTCATGCTGGATAGTCTAACTATATGATTTAGGGTAGGGGTTGACCATGACAGAGAAAAACAACAATGGGATTTAGGGTGGGCACTTTGGGTCACATAGTCTCAGTCAACCCAGAGACTGAGACCAACCACTTGGGCAATCAATCAATCTTGCCTATGAATAGAGACTCAATAGGAATTCAGAATGCCAAGGCTCCGGTGAGCTTCCCTCGTTGGCAATACTATGCGCATACTGTCACACACTGGTGCCAGGAAAATAACGTGTCATAATGTGACTCCATAAGGACAAGATAATAGAAGCTTTGCATTTGTACTTTCTCAGACGCTGCTCTCTGTGCTTCATCCATGGGCCGATTTTAATCAGTATCTTTTCCCTATAATAAACCATAACTGTGAGTATAAGAGCTTCCAGTAGGTTATGTGAGTCCTCCTAGCAGACTATCAAAGCTGAAGGTAGTTTTGAGAACCCCCTCCCCAAAATGCAGTTGGAGGCAGAGGTGCAGGCGGTTCCCTCGGACTCTGTAGTTGGCTTACACTCTTGCATCCACCATGATCTCTGACTTGGGAGCTGAACTGTATGGATTACACAGATGAGCTCAATCTTTAACTGAAGGTTGAGTACAGCCAATGAGGAGCCCAGATGAAGGCTAGAGAGAGGGAGGAGAGAGAAGCTGGTATTTATTCATGTGGTTCCCTCCCAGCAGGACTGCCTCAGATTGGCTGTGTCCTTGATAGAAAGTCACTGCTTCTCTTAAGGCAAAATGTTCTACATGATTCCATTAACTCTTCCCTCCCTTTCTCCCTTTGGCTGGAAAAGGAAGATGCAGAAGTGAAGGTGAGTGACAGCAGTTTCAATGGATTCCTGCACATCCTCCCATTGTTACTCCCCCATATCCCACATACTTTCATAATTAGTCTTTCTATAAAAAAATCCTTCTCAATTTTTCCTAAACTGAGGAGGTCTTTTTTTTCTTTTCCTGTCAGGAGCCTCACTCATACAGGAAAGCACTATAACATTTTACAGATGAAAAAAACGAGCCTCAAAGAGGTAAAAAGAACTTGTTTAAAGTCACATACTAAGGGTAAAAGTGAGACTGGAACCTGGGTTTGTCTAACAGCAGGGCACATGCTCTTTCCATGACAACAGGCAGAAGAAAAACTGACAAAGGGGATAAAGAAGGAAAAGCAAGGGAATAAGCAGAGAACCAGGAAGATGCATGGTTCACAGTTTCTAACAGAATTTCAGCAAGAGATTGAGGATGGGGTGGGGCTCAGTGTGAAGACATAAAATCCTTCAAAGAAGACTGAGCGCTTAGTAAACCCTGAACTAAACCAATGTGACACCAGGACATTTGAAGAGTAAAAAAATAAATACATAAAATATAAATAAATAAACAAAATTATGTAAACATTATGCCAGTCAATTAATCGTGAAGAATAGAGTGTGTGAGTGTGTATGTGAATCAGTATATGCACACATACTTACCTACGTACATACAAATGCACATACATAAAGAGACCACAGGGAATATAGAATATAGAATAAGAGAAGGAAAGTGTGTGAGAAGGCAGATGGCAAAATTTGTTTCATGTATCACTAATAATTTTGTAGAAATGTCTGTGACTGATGGGCAGCATTTTTCATTGTGGAAAAGGAACGTTTCATGATAAACTTTGGCAGAGAAAAGTGTATTCTGTATGAAATAATTTCTCACATTTCCAAGCTGGTTTAAATTAATATGCAAAAAGCAGCAAGAAAAAAAAGATTGATTTTCATATTTTTATGAAATCAATATGCAGCTTAAATTTGTCACTTTATTTGAATTTTGTAAAACAGTACTACTTTCCAGTTCCGGGGGTAAAGTGACAGAAAGCACAAGGTATAGGCTCTAAAACTGAGCAAAGATTCTGAAATGAAACAAAAAAAATGTTTCAGAAAAAACATCAAACAATAAATTATGATCTCTCCAAGTTATTATTGTTTTTATATTTTTAATAGCGTATATATCAACTTCAGGCAATTGAAAGATAAATCTTAGTGCTATCAAAAGCAATTAAAAAGATCCCTTTAATTTCCAACTAAAATTTAATATAGACGATAGCAATGTTGAAAGACACCCTATTCTCCAAACTTTAAACTTCCCAGAACAAACCATGAGGCCATTCTAATTTTAGAAAAGACATCTCAGAAGTCTAACTCAAATCCCTTTTGTTCTTTTGTTCATTGAATTAATGGGCTAATCAGGCAGTGAAGCCAGCTATCTCTCTGCCCATAACAATAAAACAGGAATTCCTTGAGAGACTAGTTTTTTACTCAGCTTTCAGTCTGGTATTCAGCCATGACAGAGGCTGGGTGCGTGGATACTCTCTGGCAAAGTAGAATGGATGCTATACCAGGAGGCAAGAGGTCTGCTCAGCAAATGATTTCTTTTGCAACCTAAGCAAAGAACCTCACTATTGTTTTTCTTTAATCTCTTCTTTAAATTGAAGGGACTGGACTAGATCTGGTAAAGCAAATAGATTCCTTACCTTTTACCAACACCTTTCTACTGGTAATGACGGCTGAGCATGTAAGAAGAAGGCTTTGTGCTCAGTAGGAAGGAGCACTTTGATCTATTAGCAATGTCTGCGGATGGGCAAGCTGCAACAGACATGTTGTTAAGTTCCTAGACAATTGTTAGATGTCCTTTGAACACAAACATTTGGTATAATTAGGATTAATAATGAACTAGTCTATAACAACAGGCCATAAAGAACACTGGACTTGAGTTTTTTTGTCTATAAAATTAGAAAATTATAGTGAATAACATAACATCTAAGGTCTCTTATAACTAGAACATTCTGTGCTTCTAGGTAGAAAAGATTCTGAAATGTGTCTTAATTGCTATTTGGAGATTAATAATTATAATGAACACTGATGATTATATTGACCAATGTTAAGTAGCATTTAGATTCTAAACATATAGATATACAAAGCAGTGATTCTCCTGGGACCCTTGCTGTACTTCTCACTAATCCCCTCCCAGTTACCACTTAGGGCCCAGATGTCCAGGGGAAATGGGGCCATCTGGAACTGGTCTCCTTCCTGGAGAGATAGCTAAGGTGGAAAGACAGCCGCACCAATTTCAAAGAAACAACCACCAGGCTCTCTTCACATCTGTCTAGAATGTACTATCGAACGAGTTTCCAGGGGCAAAGACAGGACAATGTCCCAATAAAAGTTCTTTTCTATTTGCAAATATATGATGAAACAAGTCACATTTCTGTCTCTAGTACAGCCATCCTAGAAGTTTCACATCCAGAATCTCTGCCATCCCTACCCTTCTCCAAAGATAGTCCATATGTAACAGAAGAGAGGTGATAAATATTACCCAGAAGCTCACAACACAGATTTGTAGGTTGAAAGGAAAACAGTTTTTAGCAAAAGTGGTTCACATTTTTGTCTGAAATATAAAACTAGATGTAAAACTATAGTGAAAAAAACACCTGCCAATGGGTAAAGTCAAAGAAACTTTGAATAATGAAAAGAAAGCTATAAATTCCATTGGAAAAAATAGTGAGCAACATAAAACTGTAAAGGGTTGCAGGCTCCACCTCAAAAGGCAGCCTCTGCATCTGAAAATGACAGCATTGATATGCTGCAAAACATTCCACCAAAGTTTGAAGCAGCATATCCCATGGTGGCACTGCTGATAACTGTCATGGCAAATAGTGATTAGCATTCAGTTGATGAATAATAGTTTAGGGAAGTAATTATATATGGAGGTGATGGTTAGAAAAATCTGTTTTTTGTTGTTAAATAAAAACATTATCTGACTAGAAAGGAACTGGTGATTGGAGAATTTTTATCAAGAAAATAAGAAAATTTGGTCAAAACTTAGCCAGAGTAAGTTGTTTTTGCAAACTAGACTTTAACATGTCTGCCACATTGAACCTCACTGGGGAAATACTGAGTGTAAAGTGATTTTCCCCAATGAGTCTGGACTCCTGATTCACTGGGGATTCTAAAAGTCTCTGCTGCACCATCATAGCCACACTGAAGGAGCCTTGGACAACAGGCATATCATATAATATTTTAAACCCCAGATAAAACAAACCTACATTTCTTGGTTGTATATATAAATAGACTTATTTTCAAATTTCAGTTAAGCAATTAAAAATGATTACCTATTTGATGTTTTTCTTGACACTATTGTTAATTCAAGTCCCACAACTTAAATTTCAGATCAGAAAAAATCATGAGTTTAAAAACATTTGTACTTTTTAGTTTTTAAGTAAATGATGCTATGTATTACTAAAAGTTTATAACATATAAAGAACTCTTACAACTCAACAACAAAAAACCAAACAACTCATTTCAAAATGGGCAAAGAACTTCAATAGACATTTCTGCAAAGAAGATATACAGATGGCCAAAAAGCATATGAAAAGATGCTCAAAATAATTGGGCATTGAAGAAATACACATCAAAACTATAAGATACAACTTCATACCCACTAGAATGTTGAGAATCAAAAAAATGAAAATAACAAGTGTTTGCAAGGATGTAGAGAAATTGTAACCCTCACATACAGCTAGTGGGAATGTAAACTAGTACAGCTACTGTGGAAAACAGTTTGGTGGTTCCTTAAAAAGTTAAACATAGAATCACCATGTAACCCAGCAATTCCACTCCTAGCTATATACCCTCCAAAACTGGAAGTAGGTACTCAAACAAATACTTGTACACGAATGTTCATAGCAGCACTATTCACAATAGCCAAAAGGTAGAAACAGTCCAAATGCCCACAAGTGAAGAATGAATAAAAAAATGTAGATATGCATACAATGGAATGTTATTCAGCCATAAAATGGAATGAAGTACTGATACATGCTACAATGTGGAGGAGCCTATAAAAAATTATGCTAAGTGAAAGAACCCAGACACAAAAGGTCACATACTGTATGATTCCATTTATATGAAATATGCAGAGCAGGTAAATTCATAGAGATAGAAAGCAGATTGGTGGTTGCCAAGAGCTAGAGCAAAGGGAGAACAAGGAGTGATTACTTAATGGGTTTGGGGTTTTCTTTTGGAATAGTGAAAATGTTTTGGAACTTGATGTAGGTGGTAGTTGCACAACACCATGAAGGCACTAAATGCCACTTACACTGGACACTACAAAATGGTTAATTTTATGTTATATGAATTTCACTTCATTTTTTAAAGTTTATAGCAGACTTCCCAAGACTTTGTTGATGATAAGTACCCATAAAAAATGATGGGGTCACTACAAATGAGTGAAATAATTTTAAAAGGAAATATTGCCCACTGCCAAACCTGGGACAATGAGAATCATGATGAATAATGATGGTTATGACTCACTGTGGAGAAGATGAATCTACTAGTCCTTACTGGTACTAAACAAAAAGGGAGAAGAGAAAGCTATTCCTTATAAGAGCTAAGGGCCAACTAATAAATATACTGTTGGCCCTCTGTATCCACGGGTTCCACATTTAGAAGCCATGGTTGGTTGAATCCCTGGATTATGGAACCTCCAGCAACTTGAGGGCCAACAGTGCTATGCCATCTTATATAAAAGACTTGAGCATCCACGGACTTTGGTATTTGTGGGGTGGGGGAGGGAGGTCCTGGGACCAGTCCCTCATGGATACTGAAGGACAACTGTAAAAGGAATGATAGAAATGACCGTTGTGCAACATCATAATACTACTTGATTCAGGCAAGAATCGTCAATGAATGCTAGACCTACTGCATAAGAGTTTATAAGGAATAGAATATTTAGACAAAACATATTACTTAATACCAAAAAAAAGTTAATACTACAGTGGATAAACCTGGCAGATACTACCTTTGCTAAGGGATGAATCTTAACATCACTAAAACTGAGGCAAACTGACATTGTGTACCTCCTGATATGAGGTACTAAAGTTGTGTTACTTTCAAAATGCAAAACCTCAATCCAATCATGAGGAAACATTAGAAAAACCAAAAATAAGGGAAATGACACAAAATTCAAAACATGTCAGTGTCATGAAAAACAGTGGAAAGAGACCTGACAACTAAAGGCAATGTGTGATGCTCAATTGGATTCTTAGTTAGGACAGAGAAATGGCTAACACGAACACTATTAGAACAATTGATAAAACTTGAATATGGACTATACACATTAGATAATAGCATTGTGCTGTTGTCAAAAATCCTGAATCTGATAGTTGTACTATGATTATATAAGAGAAACAAACGCTTCTTAGAAAGGACTTAGCGCTAAAGGGTCATCATATCTACAATTTACATTCATGTTGGTCAGCAATAATGATAGCAATAAAAATGACAACAATATATGTGTGTGTGTGTGTGTGTGTGTGTGTGTGTGTGTGTGAGTGTGAGCGTACATATACAGAGAGAGGGGGCAAGCCAAAATGCTATCAAGTGTTGTGGGTATTTGGGAATTCATTGTACTATCCTTGTGGCTTTTCTGTAAGTTTGGAATTTTTTACTTAAAAACTAAATTTTAAAAAATTGTGTTTCTGGGGCTTTCCTGGTGGCGCAGTGGTTGAGAGTCCGCCTGCCAATGCAGGGGACACGGGTTCATGCCCCGGTCTGGGAAGATCCCACATGCCGCAGAGCGGCTGGACCCGTGAGCCATGGCTGCTGAGCCTGCGCGTCTGGAGCCTGTGCTCCGCAACGGGAGAGGCCACAACAGTGAGAGGCCCACATATAGCAAAAAAAAAAAAAAAAAAATTGTGTTTCTGAAATAACTTTAATTTCATTCAAGCCTATATGCTTACACAGATCAGAGAATATGTTCATAGCCATACTATCTCTTAATTGCCATTTTCCTCTTAGAAGCATGGCAAACGGAAATGAGAAATCCCATTTGCTTATCAAGTCTATCTGCTTGCCAGTGCGAGATTATTCCCCATGGCATCACTTTTACTGCTATTTTGGATCCACTTTTAGGAGGCTCAGATGTGTGGGATTCCACCATTCCCTTGAGAGGTATCTTCTGTTAACTGTCGCTTAGAGGTCTTCCTTAAATGTTTCCTTAGTTGTGCCACCAATTATGTAGCATAACTTGCCGCTCAGGAAGATAATTCTTATTTCCAATGGTCTGTACACCAACCTCCTTTAATTATTAACCTCTGGCTTCTTTGTGATTTTGACTATTGAACTATAGTCTCACAAAACATCAGAGCTGAAAGGGACCTCAGAGACAACCAGGTTTAATCCCTTCATTTTTTAGATAAAGCACAGGGTCCAGAAAGTTTAAATGACTTACCCAAACTAAGACATTAAGTTTAGGTCAGAGCGAGAGTAAGAAACCTGGTCTATTCATTCCCTGACCTGTAATCTCTCCACCTACCACGATGCCTCATCAAAGCGTTCAGGGTCTTTCTTTTAACTGATTTCTGCTTTAAATGTCTGAGAAAAATTAGAGAATACTAATTTGCTTTTCATAAACACTACACGTACAATAATCTTTCAAAGCAAGGTTTATTTCTAACCAAGCTGAAAGAGCTTTATTTCTTAAGGTTCAGAGCAAAACCCAGTTAATCCTGGTCCCATGTAAAATACATGGGCCCATGAAGCATATCTTTAGTTCTCTCAATTTTGAACATAGTTCTGCCTAAATGCTTGTTCCTCTGCCAGCTATCTAGAATTCTCTGAACAGCATTTATCACACTCTGGAAAGGGAAGTTGGCTCATGGAGATTTCATCCATACAGGCACTGCTGGAAACCAACATCCTAATATTCTTGCTAATGAGGCTTGATTACAAAAGAAGAGGGTAACAGAGTCCCAATTTTTCTTAAAATACAACGTTTTTTTACTTCCAGAAACATTTGAATGTTTGTTTTTCCTTCCACTTCTGATTCTGACCAAGATTGTAATCCCATATCAAATTTCAGCAATAAGGGTAGTCTTGTAGTCCTTTTTGCTACAACCAAAAAACAGAAATGCTGAAAATCTCAAGAAAACCTATTCGTATAAAATCTGTAAGAAAAAAGAAATCTGGGGGAATTCTGGGGCAACATACAGGTGACTGATAAGAACTATGAAATGGAAGGACAACAATCAAAGGCCAATTAGAGTGGAATGGAAAGATCAGGGGAAGTCAGGAAGTAAAGACAATGGCTCTAAGGCAATATTCTCAAGAATTTTGATTCTAATGGGAACAGAAAATTCTAGAAGTTATATTTTTAAATAGCTTGCTTCCAAACTCTTAAAAGTTTTCTTGATATACATCACAAATCTCTATTAGTAGTGGCCAAATCTGATGGTCAATATTTTGTTTTCCTAATACTCAAAATCGCATGAGCATTAAAACAGCTAGCCACTCCATTCTTCTTTGGGTTTCCCTAACACTGAGGTCTTCTGGCTGCCTTCTTGCTGGTTGTTCCTTCTCCTCCTCCCTTGGCAGCTGTTCCACTTTCGGTGCACATTAAATGATAGACGGCCTCAGGTCAGATCTCCGGACCTCTTTGTCTCTGTACACTCCTTCCCCAGGAAGTTTCATCTAAGGACAAGTGGATGACTTCCAAATTTGTATCTTCAACTCTGACTTCTCCTCTGGGCGCTATGCTCATACATCCAAAATGTGATGTGGCCATTATCTAGCTAAAAGGCAACCCAAGCTTAACTGACTGTTCTGGAAAGCACAGAGAAAATAAATGAATGCAATACTTTTATTTACAGCCAATGAAATTGTTCTCCCCAGCCTTCTACCTGCTAGCTAGAAGAAAATCACATGAACAAAACATCTTACCTAGTTTAAACTTGGCCTAGTCTGATAGTTGGAGAGATCCTTCAGATAATATTTAATTTCTCTCAAGGAGAAAAAAGAACACTTGGTTCTTCAAATATCTGCCCTCATGACATTGGTGGGAGGGGTCCACTGGCTTTCATGATGACCCTTTTATGTACTAGCTCCTTGTTACTCAAAATGTGGTCTGTGACCATCGGCATTGATATCACCTGGGAGCTTGTTGGAGATGCACAGCCCCGGTCTACACTCCAACCCTACTGGATCAGGATCTGCATTTTAACCAGATCCTTAAGTGATTCACAAGTCTGAGAAGCACAGCAGAGCTGGCATCCACTCTGGATGCCCCTGGATGCCTCTTACCCTGATGATGTTCTGAGCTGCAATCTATGATTGCTACAATTTTTGTGGGATTTTGGTTGGTTGGCTTGGCATTTTTGTGTTTGTTTTTTTTTTTTTTTTGGTTTGTTTCCATCTGTTCGCTCAGAGCCTGGCAGTTCTGAGTAGCCCAATCATCCTCACCCCAGCTCCCACTAGTGGCAAACTCTGGAATGACTGACTTGTCCTTCATTCAGTGTGTAGCTCAGGCACCAGCCCAGCCTCTGATGTAGGGACTCTGGCCATTAGACCACTGTCGCTCAACCCAGCTCCTGTGGCTCAGGAAAGTTAATTCTTCTGGCCGACTGTGTGGTGTGGTGAAATTGTTGTGGCATGGTGTAAGAGAGATGGGAGAGCAAAGAGGTGATATGTTACCAGAGACATAAGCAATGATTTTACTTACTTAATTCATTCACCCATCTCCAAGAGGGCACTTTGGAAGACACCTCTCCAACCACCTAATTGTCATCTCTCTCCCCTCTTTTCTTCTTATAAATCCTCAGACTAGATCAAAGAAAAAGCTTTTCTTTTCCTTCCATGACATCTTGTTTTTCTTCCTTCTGATTTACCAAATAGCAGATAGTCTCTTCCCAACTTGGGAAAAATTATGTGAGCTGAGACACTTGAGCTCAGACGGAATCAGGGAAATCTTATCTCAAGATGAAAGCCTAGCTTGCCATATTTGGTCTAGAAATCCACACCTTAGGGCCTTTGTACTAATTGTTTCTTCTGATCATTGCATAATTATATATTTATCTCCCTTTAGGGAAGTGAATGAGTAGAACCGATGAGGGTAACATTTTTTTGGTTTTTGCTTTATGCAGTTGAGCAAAATATGAAAGCATTTTAAGCATTTTGCAACATTATGCCTCCATTATATAGGCCATACAGAACTCTGGGGGTGGGGCAACTCATTCTTCCTGCAGAATCCCACATCTCCCTTAATATCATCACCATCCATCCACCAAGATAGTTGTACCACAACGTAGGAGTCATGCTTAAATCATCTTTTTCTATATCCTTTATATACAATCAGTTAACAGTCCTTTTATGTCTAAATTTAAAATATCTCTAGAATCCTACCATCTCTCACCATCTATTCAGCTCCCATGGAAGTCTAGCCATTAGCTTCTGTTTATCCCCTTAACTCCTATCTTCCTCTCACTAATTGTGAATGCAGCACCCTTATGATTTTTGAAACAGTGAATGAAAATGATATATCCAATAATATCTCTCCCTTAATAAAACCATTTAATGGCTGCACATTACAATGAAAATCCAACTCCTTCACATGGTTTGTAAGATCATAGATGATCTCAGCTCAGGACACCATTTGGGTTTCATGTCCTACCAATTCCTCTTTGTTTATTACACTTAGGCGCACTGGCCTTTCTCTATCCCTAGGACACGTTAACCTCATTCTTGTCTTAGGACCTTTGCATGCTCTGTTCTTCTGCCTGGAACACCACGGCCTAACTGACTCTCCTTTCAACATTGATGTCCGAGCTCAAATGTCACCTTCTCAGGAGGAACCACTTTAATACTGCATGTTAGACATCCCTCTTTGTTATTCACCATGCTATTATTGTTTTAACTTAAAAAAAAATTCATACCAATCTCTGGAATCAACTTATCACATACATGCATGTTTATCATTGCCTATTTATCATCCATCTCCTAAATCTCCCCAACAAGTAAAATTTCTAATATCAGTGACTTTGTTTTTCACCTTTATATTCCCAGCACCTAGAACAATACCTTGGTATTCAAATATATTTCTTAAATAAATGAATGAATGGATGAATGAGTGAATGAATGAATGCTGGCATGGGCATGGTAGGAAGGAGATTTACACATTGCTGTGTGTGGTTTCAGGAAAGTTAGCTCTAATACATATCAGGAGTCTTAAAATGCCCAAATCCTTTGGTCAAAAAGTCTCTTATGGTAATCTTATCCTATGATGTTTACCATAGCATTATTTACAACATAAAACAATGAAAAAAAATTTAACAAATATCCAGTATTTGGGGAATGGGTCATCTATATGGTATTAATATATGCACTTGAAATAATAAAGATTCTCTTATTTTTATGATATAACTTTTTAAAATGGAATATTTTCTGATATGTAGTAACAAAAAAGCATACCAAAGTATACACCTCCTTTGATGGCAAAGGTTTTTTCTCCCTTCTTGATCCTTTCTAAATTTTCCAAATTTTCTAAAATATACCTGAGCTATTTTGTTAATAAACAATCTTAAACAGACATATATTTAGTTAAACAATGTAAAAGGAATAAAGAATCAATACAAGTCTCATTCAGTTAAAAATGGCATTAATTTTTTCTAAACTCACTCTTTCTAAGTACAATACTACATGGATGGGTGTTTACTTATATTTAAATTCACTATATTTTAATCACCCTCACAATGTTATCCATCCTGTGAAGTTAAGTTTTGACTTGGATGTTAACACAATGTCCTAAATCATATATGAGATACTTCATGATTCAAAATGTATGTATGTTTGAAGATGCATAGTAAAGACTATAACTTCTCTAAAAAATTACTAAATGAGCTTCTAACTTTACCAAATCATAGATATGTACTAGTAATTTTAACAAGAACTGTAAATTCTCCATTCCTGTTCAAATTAAAATCTCTTTGGTCTACTAACAAATTTAAGTCTTCTAAACAGGACTTTCTTCTCCAAATAAAATGATTCTTGGTGTTAATGGAAATGTATGATTGTTACAACAGACTGCAAATATATGGCTGCAGGCAGAAACAGAATTATAATGAATATCTGATGACTTGCGGTAACTGGAGACGTTTTGAGAACTCACCCATTAAGAGAATGAAATACAAATATAACCATGCACGCTTGAAACAAAGCAAAGGCTGTATGACAGATTTGATTCAATACTTTCAGTGAAATTTTATCACATTTATATACACACAAAAAATATTTCAAAAAGGGCTATAGGTGATTGAAGGGCCATGGAAAAACTAGACTTTATTAGCTAAATGTTAAATCAGGTTAAACATTTGATGTTTCCATCATTTCACACTCAGTTAGGCCAGGCTAAGAGGCATTAAAAATGCTGAGTTTGCTGTATTTTTCTCATATCAAATAATTCAGTTCAATCTCCTCTGCTGAATGCTTGCTTTATGCCAGGCCTCATGCTGAGTACTAAGAACAGGAAGATGCATACATCCTGATCTCTGCCAAACCTTGAGGAGATAAACTATAAGGAACCAAATGTATATTCATTTTGAAAACAAACTTCATAATAAGTCTGAGTATTAGAATTCTCTTGTCAGCAGCCACAATAGCTAAAGTGCTAAACATACACATTTACTATGGAGTAAATACTCCATAGGCACCTCAGACTAGAAACAGCTGGCAGCTTCAGGCTGTTTGTTTCGAAATGAATTGAAGGCTCGTAATCAGAACTAGTGAGGAGATTACTGATAGGGTAAGTACTTACGTACTTTCATAAGAATAAGCTTTCTTTCAAATCTAGGGCCATTTAAGTGGTGTTGGTATGCAATTGAATTCTAGAAAACATTTGTTGGTATTTCTTAAATTTGGTCAGGCAGGAAATCTGTAAAAGACATCTACTTGAAATACATGTTTATTAAACATGCATGACTGGTGAAAAAGGAAAGTTCTATAAAAACAAGACCTGACAATGCTGTTGGTTTTGTATGATTATTAAGGAAATAAACCTGTACTCACTTTCTATGCTTGTTTCTAGGTCTTAGACTTGATCGCACCTCTTTGTAACACTGGTATTCCAAGGAGAGTCCTCAGTATCCTCTGTCCACAATGCAGAACTAAAGTGTGAGGCTACAAGTCCAATACCTTATTTAGCCACTGACTCTTGTTCAGACAAGTTATCTTACTGCTACAAGCATAAGTAAAACAGTAAAATGGCAAGGAATCTATAAATGTGTGTTAATTTCTGCATTTGTGGATTAGTTGATGTACTGATACACCTCTTGTTTGCTGAAAGGATTAAAGTAGGTCAAAATGAAGATAACAATGCCTTCCTTCCTTGCAGTGGTGGCTCCTGACTTTCTTTATGGGTTTAGAGGTGGCAACCTCTGCTTAGGGTGTCTGTACAGCACTTTACATACATTTAAGAAAATGTCAATAGCCCTTATCAAAGAATGGGGAATGGGATGATAAAGATTATATTGTAATCGAAGCCCCATAAACCCTACTTTCCAGGGTGAGGAAGAAAGAAAAATCATCTGATTGTCCAGCAGGAGCTACTTTCTTTGCTGTGGGTCGCCAGAAGCTAGAGAAGGGGGCAGGAGCCTTCTAGAAGCAGGGTTTTGTCACTCAGAATCTGAACTGGAGTCTCAGTAAAGAACAACAAGCACCACTTTGCAGTAGCCATTCTGAATTTAATAGCGACAGTTTGGAGGCTGCAAATTCAGAGGTCTGACTTTGAACATGCGTTTGTTTATTGGCACAGAGCTAGCACCATACATTTAGTTACAAAGCACAACGGAGCAAATCTAGATTAACATAAGAATCCATATTTTGTTCTTCCTATGCTATATGTCACACGTCTGAGTGAGACCCTAACAAGAGCAAGAATTAAGAATAGGTCAGAAGAACATCTGCTCTGCTTATTTTGATTACGTGGGCAGGCAAAGGAATTTGCTTTTATAACACCAAAATAACTTGGAATGCGGCAAAAATAAATGCACCTTCTGTCTCGTGGAATGTTATTACAGTACGATGCTTTGTGAATGCTTGGTGGCATTTTCAAACAGTTTTTGTTCCCCTCATTTCTTTCTCAGCTCCATAATGCAATCCTCATGGTTTGAGCACTAGACTTCAAATGAGACATCTATTCAGAGCATGTTCAGACAAAACGAGTGGTTTCCTTAGTGATGGGAACTATGTGAAAGCGCTCAGCACAGCCCGTCCATCCAGGCTTCTCCCAGCACTGCAGTCCACACATAGGCTCTCAGTGAGCATTATACAGCTGGGGAGCACCCCCAGAGTCTAAAATAGCTAAAACACTGACTATTCATTGCATTTCTAATAAAACATATCCTTTATAGAAGGTTAAGGATGTAAGAAGTACTCTTACTATTGCGGGTTAATGTACTCATGTTTTGCATCATGTCTACGGAATGGAAAGAAAGATAAGGGATTTCACAAAAGAGACACATTTTGTTCTTTCATTTGAATGTATTTTAAAACATTTTCTTACCTTAAAGCCTAAGCTTGCCTTATTCCTTTTCTGTCTATGCCTAAAGTCTGCTGCTTCTGATTTTCCAGTTTTCTGCATAGCAGTCATCTTTGATAAAGATTTGAAATTCTGTTGTTAGGGAAAGGTGTAAATTTTGCCTTTTGATAGTCTCAAATATATTTTTAAAAATAAAATAGTAAATTAGTTTTATGTATAGCAATGTTGAAGTTTTATGGAGCTGTTTCTATTTATCCATTGACTTATCCATTTCCAGGCCAACACAACAATTAGAAAAAGAGCTGGCTTCTCTAATACAACTGTCATTAATCTTAAATATTGACTCTAAAAGGCAGCCAAATACAGACACTATCCTAGAGTAATAAAAGCCAACATGAAAACTTTAAAAAAATTATCTGAGTTGATATAATGCTTGCCTTTGAGGATACTTGTTTATAGGTATCGCCACAATACGATGAAATCATCCGGTTAGGAAGACAGGAATGCAGTCAAAGATTCTGAAGTGAGAAAAGTGAGATACAGCTAAATTACTGTTAGCATTCTGCTATGAATGTGCTGTGTCAATCTGGTTACAAATAAGCAAATACAAGAAGCACAAGCTGTTCTGTAAACATGCAAAGAAGAAGCGAATGAGAGCCTCAGAAGATACCTAGAGGCAAGAAGATAGTTTTAGGAGTGTTGGCTTTGGAGCTCGACCTGTGTTCCAGCCCTAGTTCCTCGCTGCCTCGATGACTGCAAACGTTTACCAACCTCTCTGAACCTCAGTTTCATCTTCTGTGAAAAGGGGCAGGTGCCTGAATGTCTCACAGCATTGTAAGAATAAAACTGAACCTATGCAGAGTTAACCACACTTCAGTGTCTTGCACATAGTTAACTCTCAATGAATATTATTCATTATTATTCTAGGTACTTTTATTATCTCAGCACACATAATTTCCACATGTGTAGAGCGACGTATTGCAAATTCT
This sequence comes from Hyperoodon ampullatus, assembly GCF_949752795.1. NCBI lineage: Eukaryota > Metazoa > Chordata > Mammalia > Artiodactyla > Ziphiidae > Hyperoodon > Hyperoodon ampullatus. The sequence goes on from NC_136922.1 coordinate 70,779,066, forward strand.
GATTTATTCCCTTGTGTTTTGTGGAGAGCTCAAGGAAAATCATTTGTATTTCCTTAACCAACAACAATAATAGATATAACAACAGGCTTCCCTGGTGGTGCAGTGGTAAACAATCCACCTGCCAATGCAGGGGACACGGGTTCGAGCCTTGGTCTGGGGAGATCCCACATGCCACAGAGCGACTAAGCCTGTGTGCCACAACTACTGAGCCCACGTGCCACAACTACGGAAGGCCACGCGCCTAGAGCCCGTGCTTCGCAACAAGAGAAGCCAACGCAATGAGAAGCCCGTGCACCACAACCAAGAGTAGCCCCCGCTCACTGCAACTAGAGAAAGCCTGTGTGTGCAGCAACAAAGACCCAATGCAGCCAAAAATAAATAAATTAAATAATAATAGATATAACAACGATATTAAATTTGCTATCAAAGAGAATATTACATCCCTGTCATTGATAGGTGTGAGCTCTTCTTTTTCTCCCCCCCCCTCAAGAAATTGTGATGGATTCCTCCTCTTGGTTCATATTCGCACAGCGGTTCTCTATGTAATTAAGAGTAGATAACTCTGACCCATTAGCAGTGGATTATGGCTTAACTGTCTCACACAAGAACCAAAGAATAACTCTGCTCTCATTTATACATGGCTACACATCCACAATTATAGATTTAAAGACTTAACGCTGCTGTGCTTAAACACTTTGCAATTTTACTTTCTTATCCATTGAACCTCTATTCAAATTTCACTCAACCATTTATTCAATAATACATTCTGAGCAATTATTTTGTACTATGGGCCCAGCGGCAGAGCACTAAACCCAGCCTCTTTTGGCAGGGGACAGATTTGTCACAAGAAGGAATATTTAAAGTGAGCGTTAAAGGTGAACAGTGGGAGGCAGTCTTGCTAAAGGAAGTTGTGTGCCTGACTGTGTTACAGGTGGCAAGCGCTCCAAGTGTCCTGGATGGAATCAGCAAAGACACAGAGGAGAGAAAAGCCAGCATGGTGCTTGAAGAGCAACAAACGCTGTACATGACTGGAGTACAATGCGACCAGTAAAGAGTATCTGGATCCAAGAGGCAGGTTACAGAAGGACCTCAACGCTAAGGAGCTTGGAATAATATTCTGTTTGTGATGAGAAACAAATTGGTTTTTTTGCAGAATGGACTACAGGGAATGAGACTGGAAGCAGGCAAGTTTGGAATGATTGCAGCGACCAGGGCAAGACAGGATTGAAGGCCTAGCTGATAGAGAACGTGATTTAAGAAAATTTGAGAGTAAAATCGGCAGAATTTAGCAAACGGTTGAATGAAGGCTATAAGAGAGAAGGAGGCTCAAAGATCCTGGTCTCCTCCAGGTAACTGGGTACTGCTACTACAAATAAAATAAATTTTTTTAAAAAGGGGGGGCCTTCCCTGGTGGAGCAGTGGTTAGGAATCCACCTGCCAATGCAGGGGATGTGGGTTCGAGCCCTGGTCCGGGAAGATCTCACATGCCACAGAGCAACTAAGCCCGTGTGCCACAACTACTGAGCCTGCGCTCTAGAGCCTGTGAGCCACAACTACTGAGCCCATGCGCCACAACTACTGAAGCCTGTGCGCCTAGAGCCCATGCTCCACAACAAGAGAAGCCACCATGATGAGATGCCTGTGTACTGCAATGAAGAGTAGCCCCCGCTTGCCACAACTAGAGAAAGCCTGCTCACAGCAATGAAGACCCGATGCAGCCATAAATAAATAAATAAGTAAGTAAGTAAGCAAGCAAGTAAAGTTGCTAAAAAAAAAAAAAAGAAAGAAAGAAAAATCACTTTAGAGACAAGCTTAAGACGTCAGTTTTAGACATGGAGAGTATGAAGTGCCCGTGCTCATGCAAGTAGAGACATTTATCAGACAGTCTGAGGAGCATATCTAAATGGATATGGAGGAAGTATTTGCAAGAGCAGGGATATACATTGGAGAGTAATGAATATATAAGTAGAAGAGATTATATTATCTAAGAGAATATGAAGAGCAGAGGCAAAAGACGAAACCTAGGAGAAATATTTAAAAGGTAGATGAGCCCACAATGACAGCAGAATGAATGTGTAGGCAAGCATGAGCATGACTGGGAGGCTTTGATGTACAAGAACCAAGTTGGGAGGGCACTGATGAGATTCCAAAGGGAAATTTTGGTAGCATGGCTAGAGCAGAAGCCAGAAAAACATGAGCTGGAAAAGTAAGTAGAAAGTGATGATGAAGTAATCGCAAATGCTGATAGCTCTCTTGAGAAAATTCTATGAGGAGGACAGATATAGAGTGACAGAGTAGGATTAAAGGTTAAGAGAATGTTGTTATTAATTTAGTATGAGTAAGAATTAAGCATGTCTATGAACTTCATGGCAATTTGTCAATTACAGGGTGGACTGGGGATAAAGGCTTCTAGAAACGAATTCCTGTGAACACAGAAGTAGATGAATTTGAGGGAAAAAAGGGAGGGCTGTAGAGAGAAAAAGTCTCATCCTTTAAGACTACGAAAGAAAGATAATGATGAGTGTGGATAAAGAGTCATCAGTATGTTGCAAGGTTGTGAAATAAAGGGAGTTCACACCTCCAGGCCTGAGTTCAATGAAACTAAAATCAATGGCATGTTCCTAAGAATATTCAGAGAGTGACAAGGGATGCTGAAGAGGCTGCAAAATTTGGAGTCCTCTCTGAAGATAACTGGATAAAGAGCTGACTTAGGACAAATACAAGAATGGGAGGCCACTGCTGAAGACCCAGCTGAAACAGGACACTCTAGACTTACTATGATTTCCTCCACAACCAATTTACCTCTTGGAGACAAGAGCAGAGAACAATCATGGTGTTGTTCAGAGGTTCTGACTGGGCAGGTATGGTGGGAGACCAGAGCAAGAGACCCAAGGTGACTGAATGGTGAGTAGTTTAGATGATCAACCTTGGTGGGTAGGAAAGGAAGAGACATAAGAATGACTAGAAGAGAAGTGGCCTCAGAAGATCTGAGGTCTCTATGGTGTCAAAAAGCAGACATAGGGGGCTTCCCTGGTGGCGCAGTGGTTGAGAGTCCGCCTGCTGATGCAGGGGACACGGGTTCGTGCCCTGGTCCGGGAAGATCCCACATGCCGCAGAGCGGCTGGGCCCGGGAGCCATGGCCGCTGGGCCTGTGCGTCCGGAGCCTGTGCTCCGCAACGGGAGAGGCCACAACAGTGAGAGGCCCATGTAAGGCAAAAAAAAAAAAAAAAGCAGACATAGGAGGAGCACAGCTCTAAAAGAGCCAGATAGATAGAACTTTAATGGTAGAAAGCAGGACACTCAAGTTCAAGATTTCCAAGGTAGAATAATTCCAGTTACCAACATCATCAACGGAGAATACCTGGGAGTGGGTTTTTGAAATGCAGTGAAAGTGAAAGTTATTTTCATTTAAGGAGATTTAATAATTTTGGGCTGGTTTTATGCTTAAACATTGAAATCTCCCAGTATTTTAGCAGCAGCCTGGGTGGAAAAGCATATCATTTTCCAGATAGCAAGACAGGACTCTAGGGCTTCATTGGTGGCACAGTGGTTAAGAATCCACCTGCCAATGCAGGGAACACGGGTTTGAGCCCTGGTCCGGGGCTGATGGTTTGAGCCCTGGTTCAAGCTCTGTTCGAGCCCTGATCCCACATGCCGTGGAGCAACTAAGCCCGCGAGCCACAGCTACTGAGCCCGCGTACCACAACTACTGAAGCCCGCACGCCTAGAGCCCGTGCTCTGCAACAAGAGAAGCCACCGCAATAAGATGCCCACGCACCACAATGAAGAGTAGCCCCCGCTCACCGCAACTAGAGAAAGGCCACACGCAGCAATGAAGACACAACGCAGCCAAAAATAAATAAATAAATTTATTAAAAAAAAAAAAAGACAGGCCTCTACTGAGAAGTAGGTGAGTGATAGCCAACTGGGCAGGTAAGGAATGGTGTGCACCTTACAGAAGAGTTAATAATTAGTGGCTTGAAATTGGTACTGGGAAGCCAGAGGAGGTGCAGAAACATGATCCGCCATCAATATGCACACACATGCATGTGCGCACACACATACACACACACAGCCCTGAGGGGTGGGAAAATGAGTGGTCTCCAAGCAGAGATGGCCAGAAAAATAATCAAGTCCCGAAAGGAGATTAGATTTCAGCTGAAGCAGGAAATAGAAGAAGAGGTCTGGGATATCATTGAAAGGATGGGAAATCTGCTTACAAAAGAAAAATAGAAAAAGCGGAAAGAATTGGGAGGATTTGTGTAGAATGAAGCATACAGCAGCTGGATGATGGTATGCGAGAGGGTGCTGGAGCTGTGTTATCTGTGGCGAGAAAAGCACGTGGAATGAGAGGCAGGGTGAGGAGAGGCCTACCTCACATAAGGATGAGTCTCAGAGAGTGACTTGCTGAGAATCCAACAGATGGCGAAGGTTACAAAGATTTGATCTCAGTTAAAGGCTATTCACAGTTCAGAGGACTGGAGGGGGGACATGGTTCAGGCCAGGCAGGGGCTCCAGTGCCCACCCTGTCTGACTCTTAACACTTCCAGGGAGGACACAAGGTGGTCAGCGGGTCCTCAACCACTGGCACTGTGGCTACTGATGGCAGGGAGCATAGCCTGACTGGCTGTCCAACACTGCCATGCTGAGGAAAAGCGTTAAGTGTGTGCTCCATGGACACTGCTCTAAGTTTCATTTGATAACCACGTGACACTTAGCACAGTGAGTGGTTCCAGACTCAAGCTTGGGAGTTAGATTGATGTGGATTCCAAGCCTGGCTGAGCCATTCACAAGCCATGTTATCGTAGGGAGTGAAGAAACCTGCTTCCTCTTTATCTGTAAAAGGAGGAAACAGTATCTGCTTGCAAACTAACTCTAAGACATTAAAGAGATGCTGTAAGCAAAGTACTTATTTAGCTCAGCGTCTGGTAGACAGCACTCCATAAATAGTATCTAATATTATGAAGTCCTTATTGCTTACCTAGTGGACACCTTCCTTTTCCTGGGGAACTTCTCCTTGTCCCCTACCCTTTAATTTGGGTAGGGAAGACAGAATAGTGCTTTAGCCAGGAATAAGCATGTGGCCCAAGTAGGAATCCCCTCCAAATTTTTCACATTGGAACTAAGAGAAAGGGATAGTCTCCCTGGTGGTAAAATTGCGAGATGAAGAACATGAGAGCTGTTGGTGGCCATGCTGTCAGACATGTAAAGAAAGCTGACCAGCAGTAGAAGAGAATAAACCCAATACTCCAAGAAAAGCAGACACAGGAGAACAGAAAAAGAATCTCCTGGCATCATGTGAGTTCACGGCCAATTTGTCTCTGAGATTCAGTTTCTCTCCCGCCCATATTATTGTTGCATGTAAGACTACACTACCCTGCCCATAACCCCACCTTGTAACTTGAGCTGGTTTAAACCTAAGCTAATTTTAACCTAAGCTAGTTAAAATAGCATTTGTCTCTCTGGCAGCCAAAAGTATCCTGATTAACACACACACTTAGTATGAACAGCTACTAACAGTTTTAAAATAGAAGACACTGGCAGGGACAGTCTTGTAATTCCTTGAAGAATTCTCTATACACACTCAGAGGTCAACAAATGCCACTGATAGACAAAACTCGAATTCTGTCAGGCAAAGTCTGCACATTTATCCACCTGAATTTGACTAGATTTCACTACTTCTTATATTACTCAGAACTTCTTTTACCCTCCCCAGCTACTGAATCAGAAACCAGCTGATGAACAGGCCAAATCCAAAGAGAGCCAGGCCTGACTTAAATATACAGAGTGATAATAAATGAAGCAGTAATTGTCAAAAATAAATAACTATGAGTGTCCAGTATCTGCTCAGAACTACCTTTACCTGCTCATCTTATCAACTCATTTCTGAAAATATTCTAAAGACCAAAGGTTGGAGTAGAACCCTAACCCCAAATAGTCCTAGTAGAATAGAGTAGGATTATAAGATAGAGTTGAAGAAAATTGTAAGATTTAAAGCTGAAAATTCAGCAGTGGCATCAGTATAAGAAGTAACTACAAGAATCTCCCATCTCTTCTGCCATCGTTGCTAGTTGTAGTAAATGGCTTTCATTCCTGAAAACACCTTCCTTACCCTAAAAGGAATAACTCTGCGAACAATCACTAAAAGATCAGACAGAGAACTTTGGCTCTGGGCCTCCTGTATGCTCCATCAATGAAGGAAGAGAACCAGATGAGAATGATAACAGTCACCTTTGTTCTCCCATTTAGTAGAAGTCAAGCAAAAGTGACATAAAATATTCATGAAAATTCAAACAACTCTTTAACCTCTATGGTGCAATATAACAAGATGCCTAAATATTTTACTGACAAAAAAAGCTTGTTTTCTCTGGCTCAGAAATCACTGCCTTGATCTCCTGCTTAGACATAAAAACTTAATAACTTTCATTAGCCCACCTTACAAAATAACTCATGTAAAAGCAAGAAAATACCAGCAGACTTTGCCTAAGAATATTGCACAAAGTGTTATCTCATGCTATGTTGGTTCTTAATTTTTGCTTAGAATTCTTACGAACCTACCTGCCATTTGGTTCTTGAAGTTTAATTTTTGCCTAGAACTTACATGAATCTTAGTAGTTATATGAACACAGCTGCATTTAACATGTACTAATCAAAGAATAGCAAAAGAGGAAGAAGCCAAGTGAAGAGACACTCTATTCTCCCATAAATAACAGCTCTCTTATGAATAGCCTCATGTGTAACTGATCTGACAAAATCTACCACCTTGAGGAGCAGATTTTTTATTAACTAAGCAATTCTCCGATTTTACTCAAATGCTTGGAAGAAAACCAGCACACACGTGAGAGTAGTAAATTATTCCTTCAGTCACATGATGGGGTTTAATTAATCAAACATTGACCTTTTAATATGTAAAATGCACTACTGAATATGCAAAGCAAACAGGACATATTTTCTGCCTTCAAGTTTCTTACTATTTAGGCACAAATAAACCATAAAAGATAATATGTATTGGAGTGAGAGAAATACAATAATAAAAGGTAAATTTAAATTATGATAAAATAAGGAAATACTTATCTCATTGAGATGGAGGGGGGCTTCTTAAAAGATGGGATTTTTGAGCAGAAGCCTTGTAGAATTGATACACTTAAGAAGAAATAAACTGTGAAGAATCCAACAGACAAGATTTGTTCAGGAAATGATAAGGCATTTGATGTAGCTGAGGGATGGGATGTGAAATATGAATAGAGAGGATGACTGGACAGCAATATGGGAAACATATCAGAGTCAGTGTAGCACAGTGGTTACAAGTGTTAGCCTTAGACTCAGACAGACTTTGGTTTGATTGCTGACTCCGCTAATAAGCAACTGAGTTTTTGCACACTCGGCCCTCAGTTTTCTGATCTGTAAAATGAGACTAATGGTTACCTGGTATTCAAATAGGGAGGACTGAATGATACAGTTCATGAAAAACTCTTAACAGACTACTTGGCACAAGACAAGAACTCAGTAAATGGTGTCTACTATTATTACTGTTGTGTTGCGATTTAAATTATTATATCATAGATAGAATTGAATATTAAGTTAAGAAAGTTAGATGTTTTACTAAACAAAACAGCTCCAGGTATAGAAGTAAAATTTTACCCCAAAAGAAATTCATATCTTTTTTTCAAAAATAGCTATTATTTCTGATTATAAAAATAATACATATTGACTGCAGAAAGTCTGAGAAGCATAAAAAGAAAATTAAAAACCACCCATTATCATGTGGAGAAAAGGGAACCCTCCTACACTATTGGTGGGAATGTAAATTGGTGCAGCCACTATCAAGAACAATATGGAGGTTCCTTAAAAAACTAAAAATAGAACTGCCATGTGACCCAGCAAGCCCACTCCTGGGCATATAGCCAGAAAAGATGAAAACTCTAATATGAAAAGATACATGCACTCAATGTTCATAGAAGTACTGTTTACAATAGCCAAGACATGGAAGCAAACTAAATGTCCATCAACAGATGAATGGATAAAGAAGATGTGGTGTGTGTGTATGTGTATATATATATATATATATATATATATATATATATATATATATATACATACACACACACAATGGAATATTACTCAGCTGTAAAAGAATGAAATAATGCCATTTGCAGCAACATGGATGGACCAAGAGATCGTCATACTTAGTGAAGCAGAGAAAGACAAATATCATATGATATCACTTAAATGTGGAATCTAAAAGAATGATACAAATGAATTTATTTACAAAACAGAAATAGACCCACAGACATAGAAAACAAACTTATGGTTACCGAAGGGAAAAGGGTTGAGGAGGGATAAATTAGGAATTTGGGATTAACAGATATATACTACAATATATAAAATAAACTACAAGGTCCTACTGTATAGCACAGGGAACTATAGTCAATATCTTGTAATAATCTATAATGGAAAATAATCTGAAAAAGAATAAACACACACATAACTGAATCACTTCACTTTGCTGTACACCTGAAACTAACACAGCATTTCAACTATGCTTCAATTTTAAAAAATGATGTCATATACAGGTCAGCACTTTATCAAAAACAAAACCGAAAACGAAAAACAAACATTACCCCATCAAAGATAACTACTACCAATAGTTTAGAATATTTTCTTTTTTTTTTTTTTTTTTTTTTTTTTGTGGTTAGCGGGCCTCTCACTGCTGTGGCCTCTCCCGTTGCGGAGCACAGGCTCCAGATGCGCAGGCTCAGCAGCCATGGCTCACGGGCCCAGCCGCTCCACGGCATGTGGGATCTTCCCAGACCAGGGCACGAACCCGTGTCCCCTGCATCGGCAGGCGGACTCTCAACTACTGCGCCACCAGGGAAGCCCCATATTTTCTTTTTTGATAGATTTCTTTCCAGTTATTTCTGTGCAACCTATGATCTACCTATCTGGCTACTTACCTATCTATTTACCTGTATATATTTTCTAAAAATGTACTTTACTATTTCACTATTTTTTACATGGCTAGAGAAGAAGTTAAAGTCAATCCTCTGAAAGGGAAGACAAAAGGGATGAGCAGAGAGAAGCCAAGATGAGAGACAATTTTAGACTTAGAGAAAGACAAGGAGGACGAGAGGGAAGAAGAGAGGAATCTGAGGAAGAGACAGAAAGACAGAGATTTATCTCCTTGACTTCTGACATCTTTCTCATTTTTGGTTGTGAATTTCCTCAAGGGGTGAAATTACTTTTGTCCTTCAACTGGAGTCATATCCTGTATTAAAAAACAAGACCTAGGGCTTCCCTGGTGGCACAGTGATTGAGAATCCGCCTGCCATGCAGGGGATGCAGGTTCGTGCCCTGGTCTGGGAGGATCCCACATGCCGCAGAGCGGCTGGGCCCGTGAGCCATGGCCGCTGAGCCTTCACGTCCGGAGCCTGTGCTCCGCAACGGGGGAGGCCACAGCAGTGAGAGGCCCATGTACCGCAAAAAAAACCAAGACCTACAGTTAAATAAGGATCTCATTTTTTTTTTCCAATTCTACTTTTCAAAACTCCCTTGAAAAAGAAAATGAGAACACTACTCCAACTTGCTTTAGTTCAACATTCTAACAAACAGCCAAGGTTCCTCACTTTACATCCTGTTTCTAACTTATGAGCAAATCTGGTATCAGAATCAGATGAGGACGGACAGTGCCACTGAAGATCTTCTCAGCTCAGTGTCAGCCCCTCTTCATCAGTGGCCATTCACATGTATTTAACATGTCAGTTCATCTTTCCAACCAGGCACTGCATCTCTTCAGAGCTCTATTTCCCAAATGGTGCCAGCAATAAAAATTCTGTCATTAACACTGAACCAACAGTAACTATATAAAAACATCCACTGTCGAGTGCATAAAATTTATTCCTTTTTAAAAATAGTATTTTTATTTTTAGCATCCCTTGGTGCTGACTACATTTAATTGGTTGACTCAGTCATCAATCAAGCATTCGCTTATTTTACAAATGAATACTGAGTGCCCTGTGCAGTAAAAAGAGCCTTGGCTCTGTAGGCAGACCAAACTGAGTTCAAATTTTAGCTCCATTATTTAATAGTTTTGAGACACTGGGCAAGTAACTTAACTTCTCCAAGCCAATGTTTCTACACTGTCAAATGGGGATAAAAATATCTATCTTATTAAGATGTTGTGAAGATCAAATAATTTTTAAAACAAACAGTATGCAACAAACGTTTTTTTCTCCATGTTTTTACATGCTATAGATATTAAAGATGATTAAGACACAGACACCTCTCCCCCATCCAGGAGAATCTTAGAGACTAAAAAGGGTCAAACTACAGAAACAGTTGTAATATATTAAAAAAAAGTGATAAGTGATAGCAGGGATAAAGAATGCTAGCGTGGGTCAAATGAGAGCTCCTATCTTGTTAGAGGATCAGAGAAGATTCCACAGGGGAAGCAGCATGTGAACTGAACTAACTTATTTCAGAGTATGTAGACAAAGTGAGAGGCAGGGACTTAGAATGGAAGGTAGAAAGGAAACCCCAAACAAAGGGGATAGTTGGAACAAATGATGATATGATGACAATGACAATGATAATAATGAAAATAATAGTGATGTCAAACATTCATTCAAGCTTACTATGTTCCAGGTACTTTTCTAAGCTTTTAAATGTATTAACTACTTTAATCCTCAAAACAATCCTAGGAGGAAACTGAGATGCAGAGATGTTAAGTTCTTGCTGAGGGTCACAAAGGTAGAAAATGGCAAGGTAAGTGTTCAAACCCAGGTTGTCTGTCCCCAGAACCTGCACTCTGACCCACTACCCAGACTACTTCTCTAACAAAAGCACAGAGGCAAACACTGTCTAGGATTCCACGAAACAGCAATAAACCTTCACAAATGAGTAGCTTTAACTTCAACCATTAAATCAACAAATACATATTTATTGCACCCTTATATTTTCTTATTTGATGATCCAGGCAGAACTCTTTCAACATAATTTAAGGGCTGTAATTACTCATTTATGGTTAAAAATCATTTCAATACATTTTCATTAGAACTGAGTACTCATTCAGGAAACCCTGCAGATATTTATTACGAGGCAGCTGACACGCACATCCATGTAATACACTGTATTTGCAATGGATTATAAAGGAAAAAAAAAACTTGGAAAGAAGAAGAAAAGGGAAGGAGGAAAAGAAGAAAAAGCAGAGACCTATCAATCATAAGAGGGTGATATAGCGGAAAATCTTGGAAGACCTGTGGGGTTCTAGTCTTGCTCTCTCTGACCAGCTGTGTGCACATATCACGTTTCTTGAACTTTTAGGACTCAGGGCATTAGAGTTTTAAGACTTTGTTTCTCATTTGATGACCATTCACAATTGTACTATTCAAAAGCCCCAAAATCCTCATCCTGTCACAATTTAATGTCTTCACATGGTACTTTAATATATAGATATGATAATTAAATAAGTTCTTAACATATTTTTTGGAGGGCTACCTTTCATTACTAACAAATGATTGACCTGATGCAAAAGTAAAAAATCACCTGAAACATATACTGCTTCTACTCAGCTGCTGGTGCTCTTGTATCAAAAGGAAACTACAGCCAAAGAACAAAACCCTCTCTCTTTTTATCCAAAGGCAGAGTTATTTTCTCCCTCACATTGAAATCTCATTTCTAATGTTCCATGATATTAAATTTATAAAAATGAGTATGAAATCTTTTGAATTTATCATGTGCCTACACCAAAAGGACAATTGCAAGAAAAGCTATCTCATCTCCCATATGCCAGAAAAAGGTAATCACAGGAAGTTAAAACAACTTCCTATGATAGAGCATAAGGTAGCATTTAAAATATTCCACTCTCACGGAATTAGAACTTAGATTTTTATTTGATTTCTGAAAGAGACTGAAATTTATAATATTAGTTATGACTGTTAGTTTCATTTATAAACCAAGGAAGTAGTTTAATCATCTATCTGTTTGATTATCACCACTTCCTTTCATTATGGGAGTCCATTATAATTGGTTTGATAACTGGATTTGTCAATTATACAGTCAACACCAATCAACCACAATGAAATGCTTAAGGAACCAATGGTATAAAACTAAAATTCCTTTTTCACGTAGTTATCACAATTTTAATATAATTCTTCCATATGCGGAAATAAAAATCTGCCAGTGGTGAAATTATTTGGAATAGGCAAGAAATTGGCGCTGGAGAGAGTAAGATTGGGTGAGTTACTATTATCACAAGTACATTAAAGTAAATGTAGACACAGTGCATCACAACGTTCCCTACACTGGACCGTAGGTGCCTAACATTTACGGCGTAAGCGCTAGAGTGTCTAGTAAAGAAGAAACTTTCTTTCTTTCTTTCTTTCTTTCTTTCTTTCTGTATTTATTTATTATTAGTTTCTGCTTTATAACAAAGTGAATCAGTCATACATATACATCTGTTCCCATATCCCTTCCCTCTTGTGTCTCCCTCCCTCCCACCCTCCCTATCCCACCCCTGCAGGCGGTCACAAAGCACCGAGCTGATCTCCCTGTGCTATGCGGCTGCTTCCCACTATCTATCTACCTTACGTTTGGTAGTGTATATATGTCCATGCCTCTCTCTCGCTTTGTTACAGCTTACCCTTCCCCCTCCCCATATCCTCAAGTCCATTCTCAAGTAGGTCTGTGTCTTTATTCCTGTTTTACCCCTAGGTTAGAAGAAACTCTTACGGTAGCATTCTGAAACAAGTGTTACTAGGTTAAACAAGATACTACTTATGTCTTGAACTTATTTTTATTTAAAAGGTTAAGAACCATTTGAATAAAGTTTTATAAAAGAAAAAAATAAAGCATTTGGGAACATTTTAAAGAAAACCGCAGAGAGAAAACATTTAGTATTTAGAAACAAAACTGGTACTATGATTATAATAAATGTAAACTCTTGGTCTATATCATTTCAATAAATACTTAAGGAATAATTAGACATGAATGTTTTTTTCCCCTCCCCAAGTAAATCCAGTAACATGAAAACGCCATTTCTTTTTACTCCACTAGAGGGTAGTCTCTCAAAACCAGGGCTGGAGTCATGAATCCAGCCTGTTTTTGACCTGTTGATAAATTAATCCTCATGTTCCGTCCTTTTCAACAAGATGTTTCTCTAGGATGCTAATTAAGGTTGTAAAACGTGCATTTTTTTAAATTGCTGCCTATTTACTCACAGGTGTCCTTGCAGAAACATACATCGCTATGCTTTTCTGTGTTTCTTTTCAAATTTCTGATAATTCAGTGGGTGTTTTACATGTGGTGTATATAGTATATTTTCCTGGTAAATATAAATTCTGAGTTAATAGGTCTAAGAACAAAGAGAAATCATTTTCTTGAGGGTTTAATTTTTTTTTTTTTTTTTTTTTTTTGCGGTATGCGGGCCTCTCCCTGTTGTGGCCTCTCCCGTTGCAGAGCACAGGCTCCGGATGCGCAGGCTCAGCGGCCATGGCTCACGGGCCCAGCCGCTCCGCGGCATGTGGGATCTTCCCAGACCGGGGCACGAACCCGTGTCCCCTGCATCGGCAGGCGGACTCTCAACCACTGCGCCACCAGGGAAGCCCTTGAGGGTTTAATTTTATTGCAGGTGAAATTCTTCCCCAGAGTTAGTAAAGCATGCACCCTAACACACACACACACACAGATACCCACTAACACCCTGACACACGTACCCATTCATATGTGGCTGGCAAATTAATTTCATCACATAAGGAGAAGTGAGTGAATGTTAACTGGAAAAATATATTTTAAAAAAATACCCTCTTAATATGCAATGTTGTGAATTATAGAGAAGCAAATATATGCTTAATTTAAAAAACTGGTCAGTCCAGGTAAGAAATGTCATTGCTTTAAAAACAAACAAAAAAAGTGTTATTGAACAACAAGCACATATGCTAAATTAAGCAGGACCTACAGAAAACCAAATGCCACTCAGTTTTAAGCCGCTCTGCTTAAATAATACAGCCCTTGGTAAACTTCACAGAGAAGGAGTCGGAAGCTCTGCATCCCTCCCAGGTGCTTTTAATATTTGGGAAATCCTTATTAGTAATGTGCCCTGCTATTTTCAGAGAGAAAACACAGTTTCTCTGAATGACTGAGAATCCAAAAATGGGAAAACTTGTCAAAAATTCCTCCCCCTCAAAAAAAGGAAGGAAGAAGGGAGGGGGGGAAGGAGGGAGGGAGGGAGGGAGGGAGGGAAGGAAGGGAGGAAAAAAGGGAGAAAAGAAAGAGGGAAGGAAGGGAATGATACCTAGGAAAATAAGCAAGGCTGTTCCACTTATTTGTATCCTAAGTAGCAGTGTCATAGAACAGACAGGTTGTTTCAGCCAACCAGACGGGAGCAGCTGCGAGCGCTACATCTTGGCAGTCCGAAGCGATTGGCCCCTCTCTGGGGAGTGGAGGGTGTTCAGTTATTAATGACCGCTGAGCAGGCAGCACCATGTCAGTGTGACAACTGATCGGGTGAACGATGCACCACTAACCACCATGGAAACAAGGAGAAATAAAGCCAGCTCCCAGGATCTCTCCTCACTGGATTGAGGGCTTCAGCCTGCCGACTGAGAGAAAGAGTTCCAGGAAAAAGAAGGAATCCTAGCTGTAGCCTCCCGCCTTCGTTTACATTTTAGAATACAGAGATAAGATTGCTTGCATGTGTGCATATCTATAGTACACGTTTGTGTATACTTTAGTACACACATGTATGCACCTATTTACACCCGGGCAAGAACACAACCATGTGATTATAGCAACTAAGGAACTGAGGAATCCAGCACGCAGGGACACAGAAGGTGGTGTAGCACAGAAACCGCTTTTACAGGGTAAGTTTGAAATATGCATTTCTATATAAATACGCTCTATTTCTTGTTTAGTGGATGCTCTTTTTTTTTTTTTTTACACCTAAATTCTCCTCTGATGCTCTCTTCTGGTCTGAGTTCTGAGAGCAGTTTTCTTTCCATTTCATTTTTGAGAGGAAATTCAAATGCAAAAGCCCTCCGGCTCTGTGTATGCCTAGCTGTGTTTGTGGGATTCTCCAACATGAATTTTACTAGCTTGAACGCCCATCAGAGGATGTGAGTGGGAGAGAAAAAGCAGTGCTGGGGTGGGGGGGAGGAGGAGAGAAAGGAGGGACAGAGAAGATGAGGGGACAGTGGGAGAGAAGACCAGAGGAGAAAAGGAGAGGGAGAGGGGGCGGGGGAATTTTGCTTTTTCTTCACAGTACTTGTAATGAAAAGCAGATCACACATCATTCCGTGTTTTGAAAACAACCTCCCAAAGGGGGCATTTTTCTCCCTTTCACCTAGTGGTTGGAGATTTAACACAAATGCTGCTGTATGTCAAGAGCCAGAACCACTAAGCAGAGTGGCAGAAGAAGCATATCACAAACAGTTATTGAATTTCTGCCAGGCTACATCTTACGGATTGGGGTAAATGACTTCCCTTTAATAACAGCCCCTCGCTGGTCTGAAGGGACAGTGCAAATGTCTGATTGCTGCTTATGCAGCTGCAACTCTAGGTAAAAGGATCCCATGAACCAGACTTCTAATCTTTTTTGGTAATTAACAGGATCACAGCAGGATGGCTTTAAAATACATTTCCTATTTAAGAAGATTGTTGGTTCAAACCAGCGGCTATATTCCCTTTGCTGTTACTGAGCTAGAAGGCTTAATTCTCCTCTAATTTATTCATTTTTAACAATATGTCCTTGTTTCCGTGCATCTAATTTTCGTGAAAGCAAGCGAGGAGAATGAGTCGAACCTTCCTCATTTAGTGAAACGGGGACAATGTGAAAAAAAAAAAAAAAGAAGTAAGGATTCAAAATATCTATCTAGAAAGCAGTGTGCCCTGGCACTATAAATACTGTTTATACCCTATATTTCTCCTCTTTAGCCTCAGAAGCAATGCCTTTGAGACAGAATTACTCTCAGTAAACTATGAGCATCTATGCAGCGATGATTCATGGTATACAGTGTGGGTTAATTTATACTTCCAGTCGTGTGAAAGGAAGCCGGCTACTTAGAATATGCTTTCAAACAGACAACGTCAATTGAGGATGTTCATGGAAACATTCACGACCCCCTTTAATGGATCCTGTAAAGATATTAAAACAAACCAAGTATTTACATTTCATCTTCTGCAGCTCCCTCCTCCTTTCCTTTAGGTCAACTAACCAAATAGTTAATGGAGACGGCTTCTTTCGAACTGCACGTTATTTTTTTCTACAACTGTAATTTCAGAGTTTTTATTGGTTTTCTAGTTTATAAATATGAGCCAAAACCAAGAGACAGTAACCAGCCACTTAGACCCTGCCACTTTCCCATAAATGTGTCAAAAAATGAGTCACTTTACAATATGTAATGTAAGAGGTCAATTAATTCCAGGGACCTTTGTAAATGATGACAATAAAGCAGCTCTGACAATATGCCATGGGCTTCGATTTTCCCTCTGTAAAATGAACAAGTTTAAGAAGAGGTTTCCTGCTCAGAGTGAAAAATGAAAGGTGCTGAAGCATTAGCTCAAAATATTGGCAAGTTTGTTCGCTCTGCCTCAAACGCCACACGCAATCTATAGGAAAACAAAATGATTCATTACAAGGAGGAAAAGGTCTATTTGCTCTTCTGCTATTCATTAGAAGTATGCCTTCTGTCACAGAACAGATGTGATATTTTTGAGGTACCTCCTAAGCTCCTAGCCAAGAGAAAAAGCTTGAAGCAGATATTCAACCTCCGGATTTCAAACTCCTGTATAATGTAGCATTGCAGTATTGATTTCAGTTTTTCCTAGACCTTTTCTGGGGAAACTTTCCATACCAAACACACACATTCTTAAATCCTACCCAACCTATTTTAAAATTGCAATCAATGACACCTAAGAACAGTGGATTCACTCTTTAACCTTGGTAAAGCTCACATACATATTTTGTGGATTACAGAGATCAATACTGTGCCCACTTGAGTCTGAGAAATACAATCACTCCAGAACCCCGGGGTTGTCACTCATTGTGTGCCAGGGAGTTTGGTGATCTGATCAGCATCTACCAATGCCAGATGATGGACATATGAGCGTGCCTGCAAGACTTAACCACAGTCTCCCCCAATCATGTAGCTATACCAGAAATAATAGCTTTCTGGCAAGACAAGCTTCAAAGAACCATGTTTTCAGAGTGTTGCTTTTCACAGGGAACATGCTGAGTTAGAATGCTGATTAGTAGGTGGAATTTTTTTCTTTGGTTATTGTTGCTGCTGTTAATAGCTTAAAAACAGTGATATCAGCTTTCTAGCCCAGCAATTTATGGACTTATGAAAATAGTAATCAACTTATAATTCACTAACTGTATTTTATTATTTTTGATCTTTTTTACACCTACTCCTTTTTTTTTTTTTTTTTTGGCCACAAGATGGGTTCAATGTTTTACTTTCTTCCCCCAACTCTGAATTTTTTCTGGTGCAAAATGCCTATGTAAAATGACACTGTGATATTTATTACAAAATAATTATGTTGATGAGAAAGGTTTGTAATCTGAATTTAAAAATAACACTTATGTAAGTTAAATAGTATTACTTAATTAGCAGCCCCTGAAGATGGTCACAGATGAGACATCTGTTGGGGAATCTGAAGGAGATCATTTAAAAGGAAGCTAATAGCATGCTAAAAAATGAGTCCCTACTTCTAGCCTCAGTGAGGATGCCCCCGAAGAATGATTTAAAATAATGTAGCTCCAGCCAATCTGGAGAAACACTGGACACATCTGCAGCCACTTATAATGTTCCATGGAGACCTGGTTCTGAGGGTGTAATCACTTATGTATCACTCCTCGGTCCCATGCAACTAAATAAAGCAGGTAAACATGGGCAACAGATCAGTATATCTTGTCAGGGCTGCCAAAAGTAAAGCTCTTTTATGCTGGCTGCGAGAGCAGCACTTAGGAAAGCTTCCCAGCGTAGCAACTGAACACAGGTCCCACGCACTGTACAGTGCATGCCTCCCTGGCTCTCTTCTGATGAAGTGATGTCTGGTTGGACACTTAGCAAGTAGTACATGACAGCAATCATTCCCTCGGCCACAAAGTAAAAGGAAATCAAACTTCACATAAAGAAAGTAGGTGGTGCCAGAGGACAGAAAAAGTAACAAGGAGAAATATAAATGTTTCTTTAACCTGATGGGAGGGGTAGAAATAGATCTCAGTTGGCGCTATTTAGAAGTCATTAAGTTAAGGGGAGCAGAGATGACAAGATGTTCCTCTCAAATTTTGTGAAGAAATGCAGTGCCCACTGGGCCATCTACTGTATTTGCATAATTGTCATATTTGTATATAACTGTTTGCTACTATGTTAATTTATCTTTAGGTTGTGATGAGGGAGGGCTAGTTTTTAAGGTGCCATTCATAAAAGCACATTACACAACCTCAGCGTGGGGAAATGAAGAAGGGGAAGAGATTTTCGTATAATAATAGAAGTTTAGGATTGAATGGGACCTTTGGTAAATGGTCTAATATGCTCGTTTTTTACTGGGGAAGAAACTGAGGCCCAAAGGGTTTAACATCTTTACCCCAAATCACTCAGCTCTTTATTGGAGGCCTAGGGTGCTCCCTCCAGCAGTCTGTTAAAGGTCTGCCTGCTCACTCTTCCAAAGATAATATTCTTTAATAAGTAAAAGAAAAGACACATAGGTATATGCAAAAAAAAAAAAAAAAACTTAAGGAGGTGTTTATCCAGATAATCAAGCACTCTAAAAGTAAAAGCAGACATTCAACAATAGAAGCAATATGATTTGTTAAGTACCTCACAACCAAATATTTGTCTTTGGGATGTAGTCTACTATATTCTGTAATAAGTCATAAAAATTAGAGATTTGCCCTGTTTTTAAAACATCTTAATAATAATACTGCTCTCCTTCACCTATAGAAATTCAGCTATTGATCAGCCACTGTAAGTTCTCCCAGGAATTCTGAAGAGACTCTCCAATCCTTTTTTACTGGGTTTACCAGTAATATTTTAAGGCACTTAACATGTGTCTTCTTTATATGCAGTGTCCATTCTCATGCTTTGCTTCTACACCTCACAGAGGAAACTCTCAGAATAGCAATCCCTACTTTCCTCTCTCCATCTCCCCCATTCTGCCTTACCTTTTCATTTCCAAAGTTAAAAGTAAGAGCCTTTGTAGACAGTGACATACCTCCTTAATTTCACAGCCTTATTTTTTTTTGGCAAATTTCTCTGTTTCTAAATGTGCTCTCCACATTTCGCTAAGATAATAGCAATGAATTGACCCAAAAACTTTGGGGAAGTAAAGGAGGATGCAAAAAAATAACAGTAATTGTGACTATTTGTTTAAGAGCTACACTGTGTACGGAGTAAATGACATTTGCTCCTCCCAACAACCTGCTGAGGGAGAAATGATGATCACCTCTCTTTTAAGATTGGAGAATTAAGTTCTGTGAGGTTAGAGACTTGTGACAGTCAGGGAGCTAACGTGTGGAGGAGTTGGGTAGCCTCACTCCAAAGACGGTACAGCAATGATCATAGTACCTGGCACTTTGTGAGCCCGTTAGTAAATATTCGTTCCCTTTTCCCTGAAATCCCACTCTAGCCTAACCCTTTCAAGTTTTATGCCCTTTGTACCATACCATACTATATGTGGATAGATTTCTGCAATTAAAAATCTGTACTTCTTAATTTACATCACAGCTAATAATACGCCCAAGTTAAATTTAAAAAAACAACAACAACGACAACACACAACCAACATCTATTCTTGGATAAAAAGATTCATGTCTTCTACCTACTCATCCATATGTTTGTCTGACAGTATTAGCACTCTGATAAACAGATACTTGACAAAGGTCTCAAACACTGGATAAAATGGGATGAGTAAATTATTCAGGCATGTTCCAGGTTGTTGGAAAATTAAGAGCAAAGTCCTCAAAGTCATTTGAAGCACCACCAACGGATAAAGTTTACTAGAAAAGCGGCTTCTTTGGCATCTCCTTTCTAGTTAATCTTGGAGAGAAAATGGCACACAAAGACCTCAAAATGCCAGTAAATTTATTCAGATTATTCTGAGGGCCCTTTCTAAGGGAGATTTTATCTTTCAAAAGTAATGTCATCCTTGGAATAAATGAAAATCCCTGAAACACATGTTCTAAAGGTTACCATGTAAAGCTTTACTTGCAGAAGGTGAAGCATTCTACAGATAATCAGCTACTCTGTTTAAGAAGGGTTACGTAAACATCACCACTCTTTTCCATGTCTGCATTGAAAAGGCCCATGGACTCCCCAGTGCCCCACTTGAAAGGCTTAGCATCAACAAGCAATATTTTCTATTTCCAGAGTCCTGAAACCCCTGGGATTTAATTCCCTGAGGAATGAGAAAGGAGGCAGTGTTTCCTGACTTGTACAAAGCAGTGACTCCAGGAAGGGGAGAATGTATAACCCCTGGAACTGAGCCTGCTAACGGGCCATGGCTAAGCAATGGCCTTCAGCAAGTCTCAGGACTTGCAATACTTGCCAATGACATGAATAATACTGACTATTTTGATTACAGAAAATACTTAAAGAGGCCTCATTTGCATTGTGATAGAGAGGACTGAATGCGCTTTATTACAAACGCTCTCTAAAATTAGGAAATTAAATTAATAAAATGACTATAAAGGAACAAGGGCAAATATTCTAGTAGATTCATTCCACTGGTAAAATTTGCTCCATAATATCTTACAGTCTCATAACACTGAAAGGTCAGGGCATTTAAATTACATTGTCAGAAATTTACTTTTGTTACAAAAAACTAAAAACTCAAAAAAATGCTAACAGCAGACATGTATTTTCAGAGGTACAATTCATATTGGCCTTTATGTCATTAGAATAGTTTTCTCACCGCTATATTCATATTCCCAAGACATACTGGTCTTATCATTGTTTGCTAACAATGTCTCTGGGCTCCATGTTTAATTCTATTGTCATCAAACAATCAGTCACTCAGAAACACCAAATACTGAATATATTCTACAGAGTATATGGGACCACAATGGACTTTTCTGAAATTTCAATAGTTGCAGAGGTAATTTCAATATACATCTAGACAGATCGTATTTTGATTTCTACAAAGACCAAGGGGTTAATGGCCTTACACTGCACATGTTTAAGGCATTGACAGTAAAACAATGGAGTGGATGAAAATGGGTCTGAGTGTAAGTTGCAATGCTGTATCACTGAAGAGAAAGTGCAGTAGAATGGAATGAGAAAAACAATGCTACAACCATATATGAAAAAGAAATATATTCTAAGCATTTAGAAAACTTGGAAGCTCTTTTCCTAATAGTTCTGGAATGAAAAACATGTAAAATGCCATTATAAGATAGAGCTTAGATTGTATTCATCCAACAAGTCAATTCTTTGTGTGAATAGCTGAACTGATTCACTTACCAAACATACAATTTATATTTGTTCCTCTTACCGTAGTTTATCACCCATGCATTTTTTACACAAACACTAAAGCGGCTCAAAGAGTGTCATAAGGTGATGTTCAGCTAACTTTTTAAAATCAATGAGGCATTTGCCAAAGTACCATTTCCTTAATCAGTTACTTTACTTTTAACAAGCAAGCAAATTCCATGTAAATATCAAAGTCTCATTTTTCATTTACACTATAAACTGTGTCACACTCTGCTGCTGTTGGACAAAATGATCAAAGAAATGAAGAATTACATGTTTTATGATATAAAATACTGTTAGCAGAGACCTTATGAGTTCAAATCACATTATGTCTCTTTGATAATCCCTTATTGGCTAAGGGAATGATCACAGAATTAGCAGATCTCATTTACTACATATCGGCATTTTCCATGCCCAACACTGCTGAACACTTCATGTGAATTTTCTCATTTAACCCTCATAATAATCATATGAAGCAAGTTTTTTATTATTATTATTTTAATAGTAATTATTATTAATCCCATTTTACAAATGAGAGAAATAAGGCTTAGTGAAGAAAAGCAACTTGCCTCACCTAATTAAAGGCAGAACTGAATAAAGGAACCAGGTCAGTTTGGCTCTAAATATCATGCCTTTGTACACCAGGCAACACTGCTTCCCTGTTGGTATTACCTAAATATAACTAGTCTGTACTGCCTTCCAGGAGTCAGATTCTCTATCCAAATACAATCAACTCACTTAGCTTTCATAGCATGCATTCTTCTCATACTAGGATATTATCTCTTGGCAGGATTCATTCATATTTTCTTCTTTTCTTGGTTTCTGAGAAAAAAGTGATGATTTACTTAGTTGTACTTGAGTATCACTATCCATTTGATTAACTAAAATGATTTCTGCAGTTCACTAGGCCAACCTTTGACTGGTGGCTTGTAGGCTTACAGACTTCTTCCTTCACCATTTTTCTGTCAAGTAGAATTCAACATGTTTCTTTAACCGAGGTCGCTCGGCGCAATAACTGACACAAAGGAGAAATGCAAAACTTAGCCCACAGGTCTCAATTTCCATTATTTATAACAATCCTTCCTGGGTCCAACTCCAATCTGTGGATCCTTCCTTTCCTCATGCAATCTCCTTTAAACAAGGAAGGTGAAAACAATCTGAATACTACTTCACTGCTAATATGATTATCAATTGTCAATGAAATGCATCAGTCCTCCTCATTATCAATACGCTTCCAGCTCTGTAAAGATAATTGATGAAAGCCATAATCCATTTTTCAAAAGGAGCATGCTGAGGAGCCAAACCTAAAACTTCAGCAGAACTGTTCTATCCCAGCTGCTTGCAAAACTTCAGCATTTCTCGCTGAGTGACCTCCTCAGAGAACTATCAGGGGAGTCCTTCAATCTGACTGTCCTACATAGAAAAAGCTGAATGTGAAATTAAGGCCAAAATATTACTGAGGATTCTTCCAATGATAAGGAATAGGGTTTAGAGAGCTCATGCTCAGATGTCTTTTCTTATCAGAATGAAGTGTTTTTTTTAACCATTATAATTAGGCAACTGAAAAATGAATTCAAGCTGAAGGTGATAAAAGGTTAAAATATCTGTGCATCATGAATAACCTAACTCAAAGCAGGTACGAAATACTTTCAGAATTTTAAATTAAACTTTTTGATTGTTTTATTCCTGCTATTTCTTACATTCATACATAACAGTGAGGCGGAGGAGGAGAAAAAGGGGGATGCTGGACAACAGTTATTCAACATGTACCACAACCTGGACCCTGGTTAAGCTTTTTACACGCCTCATCTCACCTGACGTCACAGCTCTGTAAGGGAGCAGAAGCTCAGGATGGGGAAGCATTTGCCCAACTTCCCATTGTATCAGGGTCCTGATTTGAACCCTGAATGTCTGACTCCAAAGCCCATGCTATTAAAATCATGCTATTTGCCTCCCATGTCATATATATATATATTAGAATAAGCATAATATATTTCTCCTTTGGGAAGCATTTTACTTTTCATACAGAAGCATCCAACAACAGCCTCTTTCTATAGTTGTAAGTTTCTCAGCAAAGTTCAGAAAGCTTATATAATAATTAATCAAACTTCAGTTTTACCACATGGAGCAACCTGATTAGTATTTCATGAATAATATAATGAACACTTAATATAATACAACTAATCTAAAAGAAAAGTATTATTTGTGGATTTTCTACTTGAACATTGCCATTAATCTGTGTAATTTCAGAAGTGTAATGAAAAAAAAATGATCATAGTTGAATTCCAAAAGGACTTGTGAATGTCTAAGATCTTTACCATATATCAGGAATAAAATGAGGAACGTTTTCCAGGCCATAAATTCCTTGCAAATTGAACATGTAGAACAATGTTTTAACCCTATCCTTCCCCACTGAATGTAGCTCACCAGATTTAGGAAATATTTGAAACTTCTTTATATTTTTCTATATTGTGTTCCCCTAGGAAAGACGACAAGCACTTATAAGCTCAAATCTGTTCCATAAAGAATTTTTTCATATCTAGAATAGTAACTCCTCCTCAACCACCACATCCTGACCCCATCCTTCCCACACAACACTGAAAGTCATAGTATATTCAGTTCTTAATTTCATTTAAGCATGAGGTTTTCCTTTTGAGATAACTATGTTTAATTATAAATCAATGTGCTACTCTGTGCTTTACTTGATAGAGAATTCTATGAATCTTTGAAAGGAAAGATATTCTAAAATAATTTATCTTTTAGTCATTCATTTAGACATGTCCCATCATGGTTATTTAATCAATGACCGTGGATACATCCAAAATCAATGAAAAGAACCTTGAGGTACTGATAAGAAATGATGTATAACATCTATTTGCTGATGTATAATACAACAAATAGAACCATATCTATTTATCTATCTATCTATCTAAATTTTCTCATCTTAACAGGTGCCATTCTATCAAGATTTTCCAAGGCATCATATTCCAAAAGTATTGCGAAACACATTGTCTAGATGTAATATATCGATATATATATGTTTGTACATTTTGACTCATTTTCAACATTAAACAAAGTTTATTAACCTGTAAGTACGATGATCAACATCGAATTCACAGTGCTTATTTTTAATACAGAATCTCAATCTATGAGAGTGACACCTAATTATTTTTCAAAGTTTCAGAACTTGTGGTTAAAGATTCAAGTGTTTTTTCATTGTCCATTGTCTGCCATTTTTGTTTTAGGTTTAGAAAAATTGCTTATTAGCGATGAACAATTACTTGCTTTATACAGAATATGCATACAGTAGGAATACTGTGTTGTATTTTTCCCAAGAGAAGACCGGGAATAGGGTAGGGCTAAATGAGATAGGGGTTTGACTGTTAGGGATATGACTGAGATATTTAAGTGGATGTTCTTAGTTAATATACCTGTGAGACTATGGTAAGAATAGTCCCTAGTCTAAAGGGGACCACCACCTATAGTCATTCTTGGCTCTCAGATGATGTCTATATGGTGGTAGATCAGGTATCCTTAGGAGGAGTGTCTACCAGAAATGGACAAAACCCTTTTTCCCACATGTTCATGAACTCCTGTTTTCAAATGCTATATCACATTGTACATGGAACTCAACTGACGGTTACCCAGAAACCACCACTGGCATCATTAATGAATGAATTCTACACTGCCTATTGATTTGCCTTCAAATGCCATTGAATAATACAAGTCAGACCTGGTATAACAGAATCGTGAAACTGAGAGAAATTTTACAGATATTAAGTCACTTGCTCAAAGTGACCTCACTACTTAAATACATAATTGGAACCAGAAACCAGGTGATTCAATCCTTGCCCAGCAGTTATTGCACAGCACACTGACTGTGATGGCAGAGCTTCAAAAAGATTGAACCACATGCTCCTATCAAATCATTCCTTTTCTTAAGCACCACTATGACCAGAAGTTCCCAAACTCAACCTTGTAGAGAAATTCAGCAGTGCCTTCCCTGTGAAGGGCCCATATTTGTACAAGTGTTAGCTGCTAGAGTCTGGCAGAAGCCCAACCCTCTATCATCCAGTCACTCTTCAAGATGCCTCTTTAGATTGACATTTTACTGACATTAATGTGTTGCTGCTGCTCTGCATCAAGCATGTTAATTACTTGAGACCTGGGTTTTGAATTTGTGCCCTAAAGTGGTTTTAGCTGAAGAGTTGTTTTGTTTCATTTTTAAATCAGTCACATAAGAGAGAGAGAGAGAGAGAAATTATTAAATGGAAAACTCACAAATTAAAAAATGGCAACCACACAAAAAGCAAGTTTCATAATTATCCAAAATAGAAATAGAATGATACAGTTCTCTGTGCTATTCTATTGGAAATTTCTACGCCTCTTGGATATTCCATCCCAAATTTAAAAGCCTCTGAGATCATTCTGCCCTAATCCTCTTTGCTGGGAACATAAGAAGCCTTATAACATACAAAATAATTACAATTTTTGAAATTATAAATCTCATTTCAGTTATTTTTTTAACTTTTTATAAAAATCCTGTCATAAGTTTTCTCCCAAAAGAATGCATAATATAGAATAATGAGCACTAGAAGCTCTGAGTTGCTAAATTAAAACATTTAAATTGCTGATGATAACATGATCTTCTTTTAGAGTGTAGAGTTTCCATTTATCAAAATGACTTCAGAGATAGTTTTATTTTCTCTCATTTGAAAAATCCTTCTTGCAAGTACAAATGAAAGATGTTTAAATAACATTTTAACTATCTCTTTAAGATTTATTTCCCCCCAAATGTAACTATATCTCAAGAAATGACAACTGTCCTATCCCATCATCTCAAAAAAGTTATGCTATCGCTTTTGTAGATTTATATAGTTAACCATTGTACCTCTATAGCTCTATCTATTTCAAGGCCAACTTAATACAAGCATGTAGGCATACATGTATACACTTGCACACACACAAATACTGGATTTTTCTTAACACCTGTCAACTGTTAATAATTCTTACCAGTGTATAAATATTTCAAATAAGTCTAGCCACACTTACCTGTACCTGGTTTCCAATAATTTTTCATCTCCTAAGACATGCCACAGAACTGAGATGACAAATACTGTGGTGCGTTTTAAGACTTATTCTCACAGAAATAAGCAAAAAAAGAAAAAATCTACAAGGCAAGTAAAATTCTACAACCTTTTATGCAAATCAGTCAAATGCCATTCAAGTAGCTCTATTTTGCTCTTCCACTTCTGTTCTCACATCACCACCTCCAAACTAAGTTACAACAAATTCTAATAAATTTGACCATTATTATGACTATTATTAATTTGACAGTGATTAATATTTAGTAATTACTTTGTTTCCTGTTCAGTTAACATTAAGAGCTCTTTTTTTTAATACTAAGAGTTTTTAATGCATTATTTAATTTCATGCCATCCCTCTGAGGTAGGTACTATTATCACCCACCATTTAATAGATGAGAAATCAGTGACAGATGAGGAAGAAGAACTAGAGTCTGTGTCTGATCCCTTAACCACTAGGCTGCCTCTAAGGAAAACCACTGAGAGTACTGGAGAGCAAGAGAATAAAACAAAGCATTTGCATTGGCTACTTAAAACGTACTGGGGTTAAATGTGGGGCAAAGTGGGAACAGTAGAAAGTGATATGTCTGTAATACAGGTTTGGTGGAGAGGCTACAATTTCACTTTCACTTCCCAAGCATAACACCACTCATATCTCTGGGTTTGGGTCTATATTCAGGCAACCGTTCTGAAAACCAAATTTGCTGGAGAAATGTCTCCTGCTGTTGAAGAGTTCCATCTTTCCTTCCCTTCATGCATGCACATACACACCTCCACTTTTCACAGCTTGAGCTAGTTTTGTAGAGGGGAAATGATGAAACCCCAGGTAGAGAAGAGACCGTAGTCATACAATTGTCTTTCTCCCACTCCCTCTTTCCCATAAATATATAATTCTATAAGACTCAATTCAGTAATATTCTAGAGAGTGAAACAATTTCTTCTGTCATCTGCTTTAGATTTACCAAATGCCATCTTTTGTTCTAGAAATGTTTTCACATCTGTTGCTAACGCTCCAAATTTATATATTTCATGTATCCTTATGCTGTCAGTGTAGCAACAAACACCATCACTTTGATTGCTGCTGATAACAGTTTTAAAAGGAAGGAGGGGATATTATACATGAAACTACTCAATATGGTTGTCAACAGTAGCTGAAAATAGTTCTAAATACTAGAAATGTCTCATCATGAATTCCCCTGCCTAGTCTTTTCAGGTTTTGGCTTTTTGGAACAAATGCTAAAGAAAGATTCTTAAATGTAGCAGAAAGGAGGGTTGTTATTAGGAATAGAAAAGGTGGAGGACTTGCCAATGGGCAG
Source organism: Hyperoodon ampullatus (assembly GCF_949752795.1). NCBI lineage: Eukaryota > Metazoa > Chordata > Mammalia > Artiodactyla > Ziphiidae > Hyperoodon > Hyperoodon ampullatus. The sequence continues at coordinate 70,806,930 of NC_136922.1, forward strand.
CAGGGGAAGAGATACTATTGTATCCTAATCAGCTGTAAGCTGCACTACTCATCAAATTTAAAAATACGCACACATCCAGGCTCTCATTCCATTGGAAGCAGGGGCAAAATCTCTTCGGGAGGAGAGGATCATGACTTCTGGAATAATGGGGAAGAAAGTAAAGGCAAGCAGAGGGAAGGGGAGAGTCTTATACACAAGAATAGAGAAAAGATAAAAGGAAGGAAGAGAAGGTGCAAGTACAATAGCTGTTAGAAGTGAGTTGGGCCTAAAATGTGGGTCCACTTCCCAGGACACGGAGAGCAAAAGTATGGCCAGAGACTTCCAAATGTTCGCAGTAGACAGCAATTTCAATTTCCACGGCAAACGAATCATGGAGACAAAAGTGCACTCATCTCTGTAGACTGAAACTATGTATTTCCAAATAAAATAATCACAATACCTTTCAAGGTGCCCTTTAAAAATTAATTTGACTCTTTTCCATGAGATAAACCAAGGAATCCATGTGTCAATATGCTGAAAAAATGATGAAATTGCTGTCAAATAACCTTCATTTTGCAACAAAACCTTCTGTGATTCTGACATCTAGCTAGTCCAGTTGACATCATGTATGAAACTCAGAAATTATGCAGCCAAAGAACAGAATACTAATTCCTGACAGCATGTGGAAAGGAACAGATGAGAACAAAACACCACAGAAGTTTATAAATTGACCAAATAAGACTACATATGTTACCATCTTCTGTGATAACAGAAATTTATTGACTAAAAATTTATATTTGGTTTGCTCCCTTATTCTGCAAATGACAAAAATGGGTTGCTGTGGCAACTGCTGTTTAGCTTATTGGGAAGAAAACAACAACAATAACAACAACAACCTTCAAAGTACCTTCTAAGACACAAATACAGCATGTATTTTTATTGTTTCTCCTACCCCAAGAGAACAAGTCTCATGACAGAAACTATTTTTTCATAGTTTTAAAACTGGGCTTGCTTTCTGTCATTTGCATTTTTTAAATTATGTGTACTACCAATTTATGCAAATGGGAAAGAAAAAATCCATAGAAATATAAAAGAGATGGATACAGATTGCCTGAGTCACATGAATGCGATTGGGCCATTGTCTTTTTTTTTTTTTTTTTTTTTTTTGCGGTATGTGGGCCTCACACTGTTGTGGCCTCTCCCATTGCACAGCACAGGCTCCTGACGCGCAGGCTCAGCGGCCATGGCTCACGGGCCCAGCCACTCCACGGCATGTGGGATCTTCCCGGACCGGGGCACGAACCCGTGTCCCCTGAATCGGCAGGCGGACTCTCAACCACTGTGCCGCCAGGGAAGCCCTGGACCATTCTCTTTTATAGCATCCCCACTTTTATCATCGACAGCTCTTTTAACCAATTGAACTCCGTTGATGTATCAAATCTGTGCATGATACTCCCAGGAATACACCGAGAGCTCAAAGCTTAAAGCATCAGCAAGAGCAGTCTTATTTTTCTGGACCAAAACCAAAAGCAAGGTGCAAATAGGAGATCATTAATTTTCTGGGAAGCATATTCTTAACCTCACAATAATGCACATCAGAGGCTGTTCACAAGGAGACTGTGCAGGACCCTAGAACACATCACGTCACCAACATCTGTGCACAGTGGAGAAAGCAAATAAACATCTCTACTCTGAATAAAATGGGAAGAAGAATACTCATCCTTTACCTACTTACTTCTCCAATGGGACCTAAAAGAATGGACCCAAATTAGTAGATCCTTTAAGGCCTTGAAAATAAAAACTTGAGTTATTGTTGTCCTTATTCAGTGGCAAGTTTGATAAATTTTTAAACTCCCCTGATGCTGTTCTGACTGGGAAGGTCAACTTTTCTTCAAAGAGCTCAATTACCAGCCCTTGAAACAACACAAGTCTCTTCTTTCTGGAAGTTCACTGATTCTGAGAAAGCTCTTTTTGAAAAATGGCCTACTTAAAAAGCAAGGAAATAAAACAAAGCAGATAGGTCCTCTTCCACCACCACTACTGCCATGTGAAAACTCTCTCTCTAGGGTTTCTCACCACCCAAGGCTTGAGTTAAGGGCTGACTATTTTGAGGCAAGGACTCAAAGAGGGTAAGGATTGGTGAGGTATGGCAGCTAAAAGATACTAGAGATTTATAATATAAATAACAAGATAACAGGAACTAAAGTCTCAGTGTGTGAAAACACTATGTATCCAAGATGCAGATGAAAGTGTTCCTTACAGATCTTGGAGGCAAAAGTTCCTGACTGTATATATTAGTCTTCTGTCGCTCCAGTTAATCACATGAAAGATTAAATGGAGTGAACACACAAATAGATTCTTTTTTCACTTTTCCTCTGGCAACAATAGAGAACAATCATTTTAAAAATAATTGGAGAAATCTGTGTTTTGTTCATAAGAGAAAAGGAAAACATTCATTCAACAGTACCACATAGAATCATTTGCTTAATAGCATTTCTAATATGTTATGCATTTATTCAATCTACTTCTTACTACATTAAAATGCAAAAACAATTACTCTGGATGTAAATCCTAGAAAAACAATCAAAGTTTCTATTAAATCAGAGAAGAGACAGTTAAGCTGAAATGTGATTTGCAGAAGCTCATGAATAGACAATACTTGGAGTTTCTCACTAGAAAGTGAAAGAGTGGTACAGACCCAGATTCCTTCCCATTTTCCCTTCCCTCCTCTCTCCCTCTTTTTTCCTTCTCTCCTTCTCTTCCTTCCTTTCTTCTTGGACTCAGACTAAGGAGAGTCTTTATTTAAAGCCTAAAAATTCAAATTATGTAGGCATGTAAAATCATCTTATGTTATAATACCAGCCTTAGCAGATAGAAACTTCCTTTCACATTCTGTTATAAATAGTTTACATTCAACTGAAGAGTCACAGGGGAATATGGGCAGCTTCAACCTTCTAGGTCCATTGTTACACACACAAAAATTCTTGGTTTGTTCTTTGTATACTTATATTAAAGCCATTTCTGTTCATTAAAAACTCAAAATAAGCATGTTAAAGAAAAGGCAACTGAACGTGAAGCAAAGAATAAAAAGAATCTGCATGTATAACAAGCATTGTGCATTTTACTTTGTCTGAAAGGAATTTTTTAAATCCACATGCTTTAATTGGGGCGCTTCTGGAGTAATAATCTCAAATATGAGATTCAATAAATATGTTCATGCTCTGATTAAATGTCAAAGCCATAGATTTGTTATTTCAGATATAGTGAGCAATAATTTTGTTGGATAATAATGAACTCCCAAAGATTTATTTGTAACACTCGCTGTCCATTTCAAAGCTCTGAGTTGTACTGTAGAGTACTTCCAGTTCTGCTGATAATATTACAGAATCTGGTATACAGAGCTGACATTTAAGTAAATTTTACTCATTTTTACATGTGCTGCATGGATTCTAAGTACTCCTGCCAAAACTTGGTACCAACAATCTTTGCACATCTTGACTAACAGCAGATATTGTTTTGGTTTGCATCAACTTTTTTCCTTAACAGGGTATATATGAATTTCTTTACAACAAGGGTTTTTTTTATGCCCCAAAGTATTTAGGGAAACACACTATTTTCTGTAAGTATCATTTTCCAGCAGATTCTTTACTCCAATCTAGGCTTCCCTAAAGATGCAAACTTCACAGATTGTTGATGTAAGGACCACTTCCAATTTGATCACTATCAGCTGGCCATGAGCAAGGCCTGCCAGCCACTCCAAACCAGTTTTCTAGAGAACTTTTCTCAACACTTACATTCAATTATCTTAATGTTTATTATTATTCTTTTTTATTGTTGTTATAGCATTTTAATTTTTTTAAGTCTGTGACAAGTCCAGATGTTAAGAACATACATACTATGACCAAATTTACATGGTTTTCTCCGTTCTCCAAGTAGAAATGCCACAAAATTTAAGAAATTAATCCATATCCCTTACACCCTCATTACACTATACTACTACTACAGACATAATCTATAAAAATCAAATGAAAAAAACCTATCTCATTTTCACAAAATGTTATCTTCATTAGTTCTCTCCAGACATATTTATTCAAGATACAATTATGAGGGTGAAGATTGGATTAGAGGTATTCTCATGATTAGATTTAAGCAATCTGTATTTAACTATACTTTTATACATGCTACTATTTATAAGTGGCTTTTGCTACAGTTTCCTTAGTCGCTCAAATTATAAACACATACATATTTATTTCTCAGTTTGCCAAGTTTATGTTATTCAATATTCCACTCATAGAAGCTATTGTCGGGAACTCAGCATTCATCAGCAAAACCAAGGTCACAAATGAGTGTCTTACACACTAAATATTTCTTATAATGCTATTTCGGGAATCTACAATTAAAGTCAACTGATATTAATTCATTCATTCAATACTTTCTTAACTAGCCAGGCATTATTCTAGCTAGATATTGGAGACATAGCCATGAACAAAACAGGAACTCTTTAATAAAGGTAACTTTCTAGTTGGAGGTGGTGGGAAATAGGCAATAAACAAAAAGTAAATAAATAAATAGGTTCCAGTGGTCCTGAATGCTAAATAAGGAAAACAAGACAGGGACTCGAAGCAGTACTTTTGGTAAGGTGGTCAATAAACATCACCAAATAGGAAAATTAAAAGCCAAATTAAAGAACAAATGTCTAAAATGCCTAAAATAATTTCAGTACAATGTAACATGTTCATTGCCAACTATGTGATGAACCATTAACTTTTCCTTCATAAGTTTTAAAAAGAACTATCATCTAATTTTATCATACAAAAAAAGGAATATTCAGCCTTGTGTATGCTGATGAAGTAAATAAGACATTGGTGTAGACCTGGAAGTACTTTATTAACAACTAATAAAGGGGCTAATCAAGCACCTATGCATCTATAACACAAAGCTTTATGCAGTACAGCCTAACAGAAAGATGACCGATAATGGAATCGGGAATCTGGGATCAAGCTCAGGAGCCATCACTTACCAGCCCTTAAGACTTTGACCAACTCGTTAAATTTTTCTGAGCCTCATTTCATCACTGTTAAGCAGGTATAACAGCACAAGCTGACAGGATTATTCTGGGACATATCTGAAAAATGAATTTAGGTTTTTTTTTTGCAATGTAGCATATTATGACTGCTATTACTTTCACTGTTTTGTTATTTGTTGCTATTGTTATATGATAGCAAAAAATTCATGGAAATGACAAAGACCTTTAAGAAATGTTAGGATCAGAACTACAGTAAAATATGAAAGTAAAGCATCAAAGACCTTATCTGTCCATGGATATTGGAATTAAGTCTACATTAGAGAAAATTATATTCTTTAATCTATGTTTCTCCATATAATTGCTGGGGATCAGTCGTTAAAGAAAATCACAAGACTAGAATTTTCAACTCCGTATCTTTCATCATTCTGACACAGTTTAATTATTCTTCTCATACACTGAGGATAGCTTTCATTCACTGAAACAAAACTATACCTTCCAAGAAAACCTACACAACACCAGGAGTAATGACAAAGATATATCTTACTAACCAGGGTCATGTATTACAATTTTAAAACATCATGAAAAAAAAATTAGTTTACTTGAAATTTAGATCTTAAACTCCAACTCCTTAGTGGTTTAATCTAAACTTTACTACATGGCTATCTCTGAAGAGACATCTAAAATGTAAATATGATATAAAAAATATAAGTATTAAATACAAAAATTCTTAAGCTTCAAAGAAAGTTTCTTCATAATATGAAATTAATATTGACTAATTCTTGGCTGAACAATGTGAAATATTCCTACAATACAAATTAATGGTAAATCAACTTTACTTCACAAAATAATTTTGTTTGGGCACACGGGAATAGTAAATTTTGGTGAATGTCCCAGATCAAATTTAAAGGATTCTAGGTTTTGAATCATGCAACTGTGTGAAGGGAAAGTTTTTTCTCCTAACTCAAATTCAGGAATCAAAAATAAAAACATATTAAATCTGACCCTGTGAAGCTGTTATAACATAATGTAAAACTATTTGCTTCTCTTAGCTTAAAGTGATAGTTTTAAATGTATTCCTAAATTTTCTGTATAGAGTTTATCACTAAGAAATTCTTCCAAACAGGTGATTTGTCACAGAGTTTTTCACCTAATCCATATATTAGATGAATACCAGGCTTTTAAGTGTAAAGTGGATGCAAATTTACAACCTTGTTTTGAAAGAATCCTTTCTCCTAATTAAGATTTAGAATCCTTTCCATGACTGGTCCTCTAGCCAAAGTGGAACCTCAAAAAAAAAAAAAAAAAAAAAAAAGCTTAAGTTGGCATATTGCCCAAGCTCCTCATGAGGTAGCTGTTGTAAAAGAAGTAATGTTAGCAAGGGCCTATACTGCCTATTAACACAAAATCAAAATTTGTAGGCATCACAAATTGTGCTACTTTCCCTTTCAAAGAAATGGGCATTTTGTCTTTTTTACTTCCTCCTTAAACTTTGATCGTTTCTACTCAACACTTAAAGGCAACACATGCTGCTTTTTTTATGTCACCATTTTTGGGCATCTCATATCCCCCAAATGTTCATTACCAAAATGTAGCCTAATCCTTAAATGGTATAGTGGTTGAATATTACTGGAAACTTATTAAAGTAGAATTAATCATAAAGCCCATTATGAGCAGGTAGAATATGAATCAAATCGTGTCCCCTCTGTCAAAAATAATATTAGGGCTTCCCTGGTGGCGCAGTGGTTCAGAGTCCGCCTGCTGATGCAGTAGACGCGGGTTTGTGCCCCGGTCCGGGAGGATCCCACATGCCGCAGAGCGGCTGGGCCCGTGAGCCATGGCCGCTGAGCCTGCGTGTCCGGAGCCTGTGCTCCGCAACGGGAGAGGCCACAACAGTGAGAGGCCCGCGTACCGCAAAAAAAAAATAAATAAATAAATATAAATAAATAAATAAATAAATAAATAATATTAAATGAATTCAAGGAGGTTTCAGGCAACGAAATTTCACAAGTTGTTTGCTTAAGGTAGTCCCACAAAATTAACTCCAAGTAAAGAGCAATTGGGAGGCTACTGGAAAGTTAAGTGGCTATAAGTTGTTAAGTGACAGGAAGAAGGAAACTCAAAGCTTTAAGTTGCATATAGTACCTTTTACTTCCACACATGAGATAAATAATAAAGCTTCACTGACTTAGGGTGCATCAAGAACTAACTCTGTCTGCCCCTTCAGACTTCCTCTAAGTACCACCAGATCATCTCACAATGATCATTTGTCAACACAAGTGTTAAAGAGCACACGACGTGTCTAGTAGCGAGCTTCTTCTTACTGAGAGATGCACAAACATGCACACAGGCATGAAAACTCCCCCTATACCTTGTTTAGATGATTACTTTTGAAACTCAAAACCGTAATTTGGAAAGGTTTTCTCAAGCTTTCAAATTAGTTTTTATTATTGTTCTATTTTAAAATCTTTCTTGTAGTCCCTGGACTCAAAGATAGCACTTGTCTTAAACAGTTTGACAAGAGTATAAGGGGGAAATCACAGAGCATGAGGGAAATCCGACACGCTTTTCAAATAAAAATATACAAGCAATTCCACGCTCATTATAAGGAACTAATAATGCAGACCTTATCTGTATTATCAGCTCCCTCAGTTACAGTAACAGAAAAGCATCATCCATCACTGAACTCATGGGCAGACAAGCGCTGACCCATGGCACACCTGAAATGTGATGCTATGATTCATCCCCTTGTTCACTGCATTTGAAGAAATGAGTTGACCATAGGAGCTCATTTTATTTCAATTCCTTTCAAAATGTGTTTTATTTTCACAATTCTTAGTAAAAATATAAAACTCTGGTATTCATGCTGTTTTGTTTAATAGCAATGAAAACCAATTTTTTTATTATATGCAGAACAGAAGCTGAACTACCCAGAGACCCTGCACTCTGAGTTCCTGTGAGAGGAACATTCCTTTCTAAAATGTAACTTTCAGTTTTCTGTAATAATATTGCAACTAAAATATTCTTCACTTTCTATCTACAGTATATCATCGGACTCTTGTTCAGAGGCATCCTTATCTTCTTTACAAAACAAAGACTTTCTGTTCTGCCAAGCTGAGCTAATGAAAGAACACACACATGATGAAAATCTTTTTCCTGTCATCTTTTATGGCATGTCTCTGCTTCAAAAACCAACGCTCCTGAGATCAGGATGAAAGCATTTACTTGTACTTGTGACAATCAATATAGAACACACTTTTTTTCTTTTTTTTTTTTTTTTGTTGGGGGTGGTATATATGCCTATCATGTCCTCCCATGTATAAGATGCCAGAGAGAGCAGTGCTTGTGATCAGAAAGCACTGAGCAGCATATGTGTACCTGGTCAACTCAGGCTGGAATCACTCTATATTTCTTTTAACTACACCAGGGAGATGGACAGTCTTCAGATGACTCAAAGAATGGAGACTTCAAAGACAGGTTAGGGTATTTGGCTGCCTTATAATGAAGAAGAAAATAATTAAAAATTGTTTGAATTGTCTGGAAAATTACCCCAAATGTTTTCATCAGAAATGGAGGGTAATTGAAAGTAGGTCTACATTGAGACATGCATTTCCAAACCATCATACTGCAAGGTACCATATAAGTATTTCTCCTGTCACACAATCAGGGGAATTTGCTAGAGAGACTGTCTCTAAATGCAGCTGGAAAATGCCTCTTAAGACAGAAGGATGCCATCATTTACAAATTGTCCCACTGCACTACCCAAATAAACTGGAACTGGACAATAAGAACAGGCTTTCAGAAAACAAAAGTATCAAGGGAAAAAGGAAAGTTTATTTAGGCAGACTTGTCCTCTTTATCCATGTGAAAGTTTTCAAATACAAATCGATGCCTAACTAAGTCAATTACCCAAAACTCTACTGATAGGAATAAAAGTTGGAACAAAATGGGAAACCTTAGTACATAAGTTTAGTCAATCACATTGGGAATTTTCTGAACTAATGGATCTTACACATGTGCATGTACATGAACGTTTTGAAAAGAGAATAATTATTTTTTACACATATATAAATTGTTCCTGACATACAAGTAAAAAAAAATCTCCGAGTTTCCTATGAATTGTACAGGTCCTAAGAATCCTTTTATAGACTACTTCTGATCCTAGTAAAATTCCCACCCTATCTATATGCCACAGTTTGACACACATGTAAAAGATGTGAATAAACATCATGAAAATCTGAAAATATCATGAAATATCCATGTAAATTCTGTCACTCTCTGTCAGTAGTATGTTATATTTGCTCAGGAAATATATTTAAACAGTTTTGAACTTATTTAAGATTATTACAAAAATTATTTAATTATAGAGCATGGAGGGACCTCTCATTTTAGAAATCAAGTCACTAAAGGTCATGAGGTCTTCTCCTAATTTTGGGGTCTGCATGCTTTCACAATACCCTGCTGCTAAATTACTGTTAATCACCCAAATAGAGATCTATAGTTTAATTATAACCTGAAGCAAATTTTCCATTATTCTGTTTTCTAATTTGGAAAATAAGATAATTATACTTCAATCTAAGATGAGTGAATGTTAAGGATAATGCATAAATGAGTGCTTTTCCCCACAGACACCTACACTTGGGACTATACAAATGCTAAATAACAAGAGAATGATAAAAAGGAAGTTAAAAAGCAAATCAGACAGTCAAATTCCATTGGCTCTCACACAATATTGAATGAAGTAATGTTATGCTATGTTATAAATTAGAGCTCCCCAATACATGGAATGATTCTCACCGAAGAAATACAAGCATAAATAGAACAAGTTCCGGCTTAGAAATATCATTTGTTTGGCTAATTACATACAAAAATCAACTTCACAAATAATGCTATTAATGAAATGCTCAGTTGAACAAAAACTGTAATTAAAAATAAATACAAATCAGAATTTTTTTCATGGTAAGAAATGACAGAATCACAACCTTTTTTTTAATTTTAGAATTTTATTTATTTTTTTATACAGCAGGTTCTTATTAGTCACCCATTTTATACACATCAGTGTATACATGTCAATCCCAATTGCCCAATTCATCCCACCACCCCCGCCGCTTTCCCCCCTTGGTGTCCATACGCTTGTTCTCTACATCTCTGTCTCTATTTCTGCCCTGCAAACTGGTTCATCTGTATCATTTTTCTAGGTTCCACATATACGCGTTAATATACGATATTTGTTTTTCTCTTTCTGACTTACTTCACTCTGTATGACAGTCTCTAGATCCAACCACGTCTCTACAAATGACCCAATTTCGTTCCTTTTTATGGCTGAGTAATATTCCATTGTATATATGTACCATATCTTCTTTATCCATTCATCTGTCAATGGGCATTTAGGTTGCTTCCATGACCTGGCTATTGTAAACAATGCTGCAATGAACATTGGGGTGCATGTTTCTTTTTGAATTATGACAACCTGTTATTTTTAAGTATACAGAAATCACTACACCAATATGAAACACTCCTGAGACTCAGACGGCATTCCCCACTCTCTAAAAGAATATTATAAATGAGGAATTTCTGCACTGCGAATTATCCTTTCTGATCGTAGCTATGCTATAACTAGCTGCCACAAATCTGCTGTTTTGGGGTGCCATGTTTAGCATTATTTTTTAAAGAAAACTATCTTGATCCTTTTTTATTTTATCCCTATGGATCTCCCCACATAGCACAAGCCCCAAATTTTGAAAACAGCAGAAGAAAAAAGATAAAAAATCTAAAGACTACCTCACAATCTGCCCAAAGCGTATTTTAAGAATCGGGAGGAAAAAAAGAATTGTGCTGTTTAAGTTACTCCTGGTTTCTCTAAAAGAAATTCATTGCAAGGCCTACATTTTAATCTAAGGGAGTCAGCTGAGCCTAGTTTCATGAGGGATGAAAATAGTACATGACTTGTTTAAGATCTGCACTAATATTCTCTGTTCAAATAGAATGTCCGGAATATGACAAGGACACAAAATAATATCAAATCTCCTCTCTTTTTTTTTTCTTTTTAGCTACAGCTATTCCTATCATAATGACAAAAGAGCATGTTATCCAGTTTGAGAATCTCAAAATATCTTATTTGAGATTCTCAAAATATCAGAATCTAAGGAAATCATCCTCAAAAACAGTATCCACTAAATATGTGGGTAACAACACACATTTTAGCACATAAATTCTGTAAAATAACAAAAATAATTTTGCTCTAAAAGAGATTTCTGTATAATGGTAACTCTATAAAAAATCTTTATGGGATTTCCCAGAACATTAACAATCAATTTGGAAATAATAGTGAAAATTTTGTCCAAACCCCACATTTTGTGGGAAACTAAGATTCAGAGAGCAATATGATTTATCTGAATCACACAGCAAAACTAGGCCTAGAAAAAAGTTTTTCTTATTCTAGCTCCCTTCTGCAACACTCAACTGCCTTCTAAATTTCATCTGAGTAAAACTTTTCTATCAGAGAAGGAGAAACAAACAACAAAAGCCAGTGTACTCATCCAGTTATAGGAAATACATTTCTGAATCGTTACTAAGATGAGTGGTACTATGTTAATAAACATTTGAGAGGAAGTAGAGCTTAGTGGTAGTGAAAGATAAACTGAGGAATATTAAGATTTTAAGAGTTTGAGCAAAAATCGATTCGAATAGGGTAGAGCCAAACTGGAAGTGGTTAGGAGGCTCCATTGGCAGGAGCTCAGAGAGAGGCTTTGAGAGAAAAAATGTGGAAGCAAAAAAAGGGAGTTATTGATTGGCTATAGCTTAAAGCCTAGTAAGCTATTTGTCTGCTTGTCCTTAGCATTTTGATTTTGTAACCTTGAGGCATTTACAGGCTTAGATTTTGGCTTCCTTACATAGGTCACCATAGAATTAGAGTCCTATCAGTTAATGGCCTCCTTGTTTAATTAATTTAACAGTGGTTCAGAGGCAAAATAAAGGGATTTGAATCTGAGGGGGTGTAAACTGGCAAGTCATTTAACCTCTTTGGCCTCATGTGAAAATTAAGGACGATATTAGCGTCTACAAAAAGAGATGACATGAGGAGTACCTGTGAGAACTTACATGAGGCATGAGACCAGTGGTACATGGGACATGCTTGCCATTGATGTATTGTTACTAACTGCTCTTACCATACCCACCCTCCTCCAGAGCACTTCCTTCTTCCTTGCCCCATCCCTTACTTGGCAAATACTTACCATGGAAGCTGAGTGCTATCATAACACACTTAGGGTTTTTTCACTTGAAAGGAGAAAGACCAATTAGGATTCAGTCGAGGTCAAGGGAAAGAGACCTCACTGTGGCAGGTCTATAGACTGAGATGACAGTGGGGGAATTTGTGTTAGAAAGAATGCCTAAAGTCTCTCCAAATTTTCAACACCGTTTTAGAATGAACCACTTTGTATGAGTCATTTCACTCTGAGAGCCTCCTTTACCTCATTTCTAAGAGAGGATTGGAATAAATGGATGGTTCAGAAAACTGAGGTCTTTGGAGCCTCTTCAGGATCAGATGCTATGGGCAGAAAGGCTAAGCTGGGTACCATCTAAATCTTTCCAGAACCACACTCTCCTCCACCATCTCATGTCCCATGCTAACCAGAATAGATCTTCCTTTCTATGTTTGACTTCTTCTGAATCTAGGTGAGACTTTATTTGAACAAAGGTTTTCACATTTGAGATGAGGTTGAGAATCAACAGATCTGTATGCCCATTTCCAAATAAAAAATTTTATGGCATCAAAAATATGCTAATTTTATATGATACTAAATTTACTCAGGTGGCTGGAACTTGATATTATTAAAAATCCATATCTTTCCAATTAGCAAAAATATCATATTGAATATATTGTTCATATGTCAATATTAATACTTACTGGCAACTCATTTTTGCCTCAGTTATTCCATCAAGGGACATAATCCAGGCAATATACTTATCCAGTGTAGTGTGCCTCAATATGATGACTAAAGTAACTCTCTTCCTCATTTACTACCAGCTAGATGTAAACGTAAAATGAAATAGGAATAATGGCAGGTAATTAATCTGATAGCATTTAAAAGCCCCATAATGACTAAAATTCAGTGATCCTAATGTGTCTATGACATAGGGTTACAGCACTAAACATAAATTAGTGATCAATTAAATACAAAGGTTAAAACTGAATAAGTAAGCTTACCCACAGCTATTTTTTGGACATCTTTTAAAATATGTTTCATATTCAGAGTAGTGTCAGTTTAGAATATGAAGAAACCTTAACTATCATATAACCAATTTCTAAATTTTAATGATCAATGACTTGAGGCACAGGAAAGTAAAATGTCCTGTCTACAATCACACAATCGCCTAGTAAACCTGATCCATATTTCATAATGCAAAGCAAATTTTCTTCCCCTATATCAATTTTTTATTAACAGATAAATATTTTAAGATAGTATCCATTAAACTACTATAGTCATCATTATCCACTCCCTGAACGTTGACTTAGATATTTAAACAGTTAATTCTGAAAAACTGGAAAATAAATATTTCTCAAGGAAAAAAGAATAGCCTTTTATAGGGATGCATTTAGAATAATGTAACAATACCTTTGGGATATGGAACCTTCAATTAGAATTGAAGAAAGACTGAGTCTTACAACAAAGGAATATAAAGTCAGATAATGGGAGAATAGAATTTAAGTACTTTATACAAATGAACTTAGCTAGCAATTTGCTATAGAAGAAAAGGAAAAACTGGGCTTTAATGTAGCCATAGCAACCTCCTATCTTGAACAATTTTTTATCTTAAGTATCCAAATGCTTCTCTTCTTCAGACTCTGTAGTCTATATAATACACATAATGAGGTACGGGGAAGGAGCCACACTTTGTTCTTAAGCTTTAGGATTGTAAAAATTCACCTGAAAGGTACTGGATTTTACATTTTCTTACCCATGTGTTTCCCCACTACTTCAGTTGATTTTTTATAAGCATCATAAAAGAACACAGAACATTCAGGTTACTTCCACTGGATGGATAGAACTAAGCCTCTTCCTTTGTGCATCCATAGAGTAGTACACATACTACTATTACAAGTCAACTCTACTGTGCATCATCCTCTGCTATTTTCTCCTTCAGTAACTCAGAACTTGGTGAGCAGATAGCTCACCTTATTTATTGTTGACTTTGCAGTAGCTACAACAGTGCCTGCCAAAAAGGAGGTATCTGGTCAATGTTTCATAACTGTAGAAAAACAGAATAAGCTAAAGAATTAAGATCTTTTTACCAAGAAAAAAGTAGCTTTTGCTCTCAAAAGTTGCATACATAATTATATCTAAAAATAATGTCTATTTTTATTTAAAGAAATCTAAAGTTACGAGTGTCCACAGGTATTAAAAAAATATAAGATATAAGAATTCTTAAAATTGTTTTCTTTTAATGGCCTAAACTGTGAGGTTTCATGCTGCTGGTCAGAGTCTAATTATACATATATTACTTGTTTAATTTAAAACACAGAAAACACTTTAGATCTTTGACTCTCCCTTAGGCAAAATCTATGTGGGGAAGCCAACAAAAAAATTAAAGACACCATGAGAAAAATTCAGAAAGCACAAAAGGACATATGTATTCGGAAAATTCCACATATTAAAATGCTTTCTAAATTAAAAAAAAAAGTCTTTGAATTTACCACCCACACCCCCAGAAAAAGGGCCTTAAGTTCACTGCCAATTATTCTCTGTCAAAGAAAAATCACTTTTAATCTTTCAATTCTTAAAAATCTTATAAAATGTAAAGATTAGAAATGCAAGCACAGTGACTGATGCAGTAGGCCCTCAGCAAATATTTATTGACAGATCAAATGGAAGAATAAATGAAAAACTAGATAGATGATAAGCTCTATATAAGGGTTGATTTTGGACTGTATGAGTCATTCATGCAAGTCATTTAAAAGAGCCTTTATATAATACATTTCATTGATATGTCAGTTTTCATTCCTGGTGACATTTCATTAACATTGTCTTTTGAACTTGCATAATATTCAATTATAACTTATTTTGCTTTAATATATGATTCTGTTGCCTTTAAAACTAAAAGAAGGGGGACTTCCCTGGTAGTGCAGTGGTTAAGAATCTGCCTGTCAAGGCAGGGGACACGGGTTCGAGCCCTGGTCTGGGAAGATCCCACATGCCATGGAGCAACTAAGCTCATGCGCCACAGCCACTGAGCCTGTGCTCTAGAGCCCATGAGCCACAGCTACTGAGCCCGCATGCCACAACTACTGAAGCTCACACGCCTAGATCCCGTGCTCTGCAACAAGAGAAGCCATCACAATGAGAAGCCTGCACGCCATAACGAAGAGTAGCCCCACTCAAGGCAACTAGAGAAAGCCCACGCATGGCAACGAAGACCCAATGCAGCCAAAAATAAATAAATAAATAAAAATTTAAAAATAAATAAATAAAAATAAAAGAAGGTACAAAAATAACCTTATAAAATAGTTTTAGATGAAAAAACAACTGAAAAGAGCAATAGTTAGTTATGAGTTGGTCCTTAGCTCCTACATATGACTATATATATGAATGTGTACCCTAACAACAAGAAATCATTTAATGAAAATTCATCCACTATTAAGATTTACTTGCATATGGCTTAATTTATTTTAAAAAAGAGAAGCAAAATATTTTATCTACATGTTATCTACTTTACATCCATCCATCCACCCATCCATCCATAATATAATATTTATTTGAAGACTTATTACCCATCCATCCATAATATAATATTTATTTGAAGACCTATTATGTCCCAGTCCCAATGCTAGGCTCCAGATCATCTACCCAGGCAACAGTCCTAAAACCTTCAAAACCTAAGTTGAAATATTGACTTTTTGAAGTATAGTTTTCCTACTCTTTAGAAGAAAAAATAATCCCAGCAAATTGATGGAGTATGGGAAATTATGTAAGTATATCAATAATTACACAATACAAATTTTCTAAGTTTGAAAACATTTTTCAGAGAGTTTATTTTTTTCATTATATTCAAAAAGTAAAAGTAGAAGAGGGAAAGATGAGGGAGGATAGAAGTGAGAGGGTTTAGGGCACACGCATTAAAATTCTCAAAAAGTGAAAATGGGATTCAGCTGGTCCATCTATTTTTTAATGACATAGTTTATTTAAAAAAAATTTTACACCAATGCACATAAAAAAACAAATGACAATATCTCCTTCTAAAATCAACATGACCATTATCACTGTTATCTAGCCCAAATCTCAAAATAGCCACCAGCAGAAACCATTTTCTCACTGATAAAGCTAAAGTGTACCTAAAGAACAGCTATGTTTTTAAACTGGTGCTGGTAAAGTGAACCACTTTCTGTTTTGCCAGTGGAAAAGTGGCAGTATAACTGTGTTACTTCTACGTTCTTTTTTTTAAATAAATTTTTATTTTATTTATTTATTTATTTTTGGCTGCGTTGGGTCTTCGTTGCTGCACACGGGCTTTCCCTAGTTGAGGCGAGCAGGGGCTACTCTTTGTTGTGGTGCACAGGCTTCTCATTGCAGTGGCTTCTCTTGTTGTGGAGCACGGGCTCCAGGCACGTGGGCTTCAGTAGCTGTGGCTCGCGGTCACTAGAGCGCAGGCTCAGTAGGTGTGGCGCATGGGCTTAGTGACTTCACGTCATGTGGGATCTTCCCAAACCAGGGCTCGAACCCGTGTCCCCTGCATTGGCAGGCGGATTCTTAACCACTGAGCCACCAGGGAAGTCCCCTATATCTACTCTCTAACCACCAAACAATAAGAAAAATATTCTGTAAAAATCTGGGAGCATATCTTTTTCTCTTTATTTTTTTCCTATGTTGTTAATTTTAAGTTACTTAAGAAGGGAAACAGTCATTTTAATCATTATTCCATATTCTATCATCCAACATGAATTATAGAAAGA
Organism: Hyperoodon ampullatus; assembly: GCF_949752795.1. Classification (NCBI taxonomy): domain Eukaryota; kingdom Metazoa; phylum Chordata; class Mammalia; order Artiodactyla; family Ziphiidae; genus Hyperoodon; species Hyperoodon ampullatus. Next base: position 70,823,882 of record NC_136922.1, read on the forward strand.
CACAATTGTGAGTTAGCATGCAGCAAACATTTGTTTAATGACCTGTATACTGGCCTAGGTACTAATCAACCGATCAAATGTACTAATATAATCAAAAGTAAGCTGAACACAGTTCCTAATAATAATAATCTCATAATCTAGTAAGAAAATAATAATCTAATAATCTTATATCTAGTAAGGAAATAGTCTAATAATCTAATGTCTAGTAATAATCTACTGTCTAATAATTTTATGGCCAGTAAGGGAAAAAAGAAGTGTAAACAAATGATTATCATGACACAGATGAGAGGTGACCAAGAATGAATCCAGGAAGTTTCCCAGCATAGATGTTTGGGGGTTGAGGTCATGCTAAGGGCCATGAGACTCAAGAGGTCCAGTTTCTGGCAACGATATACTCTTTACTAAAGCAGGTATGTCAGGCTATCATTTCTGATGATGATGATAATTAAGAAGTCTAACCTAACTTCCCTGAACCTGACTCTATAATTACAAACAAATTGCAGATTCATAATTTGTATTTCCAAGTAGATTTTTTAAATGGAGCAAAAGCACTGACCAGCAGATTCAAGTATTTGTACTCTCTTGACAGTCATATTTCTCATTGTAATGTATTGGCATTTGGGTTTTGTCCCTTGTGAGTTTGGTTAGTGTGAATCACACCCTAGTGACTATTAGTAGGTTGATAAAATTAATTTTCTAAATTTGAAAAGCTGAAGTCAAAGGCAATGCCAGCCCTTCCTAAGAAAAACATCACTACATTACCTTCTGTTAAAATAATTTCATAGCATCTCTACATATGTATGCAAGCCTAAGGATAAAACCTGGGTTCTAATCCCACCTCATCAATTATTAGCTGTGTGATTTCAGGCAGATAGGTGTCAATACCCTTACAAATAAATAAATAAATAAATAGTGGTTAAAATCCCTCTCCAATCTGTTTCAAGGCCACTATTAACATAAAATAATGAATAACAAAGGGCTTGGAAAACCACAAAGCTCTAAGATATAAGATATTATTACTGCCTTACTATCCTGCAAACAATCCATGCCAAATAATCCAATAGTGAAAGTATCATAATCATTTTCAAATACATGAGAAAAAAATCAATATTACAATAAAGGCAAAATTTACATATCCTCTGTTGTACTTCCCATACTGACAATTTCTTCCTACAGACCTGGAGAAATAAAATTTGAATTTGTTCACCACTTTAAGAACTCTCCTTATTTTCAAAAGCTTGCAGAATAAATATAGTTCAGATAGGGTTGTTTCTGGCATATGGCTATGCCAAAATGATGAAATGAGGTCAGAATAGAGTTTCTAATTTAAGAAAATACAAAAATTTTAAAACAAAAAGTGGTATTATTAGGTTAACATCCCCCCAGAAAGAATGTTTCACCTTGAACATTTCTAATCCTCTAGTTAACATAAAGGAGAATATAGGAGTCTTTTTGCTCTGCCAGAGAAAGTGGATATAACTGGTTATTTGGCAGAAGTTATGATGGCTCAGTTCTCAACTGAGTGATTTATGGCAACATGCAGAAATTTATACTTTGTACCTAGGTTTTTCTCTTCATTTTGAGAATAAAGAGGCAATAGACTTCTATTTTAAGTTTTATCCAGATGCCTCTCCTATGTGCTCCCATTTCATCTCTGACACTGAATTGTAACCATCTGTTTACCTGTGTCTCCCCAGAAAGACTGAAAACTTATGAAGGGAAGAGACCATATTTAAGTCATCTTTTTATCCTCCAACTATTAACCCAATAACTGGCACAAAAAAGGTGTTCATTAAATGTTGACTGGATAAATTGAGGAATAAACTAAGATATAATATAAGATTGACTTTAAAGTCTAGTTCCTTTGTATTACACTCAAATTTAATCTTTGGATTTTAGTAATAAAGGTAACACACATTCTGTGTAACTAATAGATTTACCCAAGTTAAACCAGTTGAATACTAAAATTAGGAAATCAAACAAACCGAACTGCTTAAATTGTATGTAGCAAACATGAATATGTACATTTATTAAGTAATATAACTCATTTATCAGTTCACTGAAAACATTTCTTGAGCATCTACTATGTTCTAATTACCATGCCCAGGAGCTGGCAGGCCTCCTCAGGCTCTCAAGGAAGTGAGTGTCTGGTGGGGCAGAGAACCAACTAAATATTCAGACAGAGGTGTGTGCTGGGGCCACTGAACGACCTCAGAGGGCAGCTAAAGTACAACTGGGGGGAGGGGTTATATGGAAGGATTCACAAAGAGGTGATGCTTGAACTGAGGGTTGATAAAACAGCAATAATTAATGTAAAACAAAGAAACAGGCAATCCAGGCAGAGAGAAAAGGGTGAGGCACCCACAGTTCTACTGGCAGAGAGAAGGCTGCATGCAGAATGGCAGAAAATGACAAGAAACACAGAGAAAAAGAGGAGGGACCCCAGATCGTGGAGGGTTAAGGATTTATAAAACATCTTCAGGGAAGAAGCAGTTATATTAAATTCTTTCCTCAAGGGGCTTAGAGCTTACTTAAAACAGATTAAGAGTAATAGGTGAACAGTATTTAAAAAAGGAATTTTGATCAGCAAATAGGTGAAGTAACAAAACAAAACAAACAAACAAAAAAAGCAAAGACACTTAATTCAAGATAACTTAGGAGTTACCTGAACTTCATGATCCAGTTTTATCACATCTCTTAAAGGATAAGAGGAGAATTAGGTGTGACTTTGAACTATAAATATTCCAACAATTTTGAAAACCAAAGAATGTTCTAAATTAAAAAGAAAGTGTTTTATCTCTCTGTAGAGACCATATCTCCAAATACATTGATCTCTATCACTGAAGTACCTACCTTAGAGTCACTCAACAATGCCATTATGAATTTCAATATTGGGCAGAGATGAAAGAAAAGAACAGTATTCACAGACTGATTATTCAGCAGACCATTACTGCTGGTAGGCAAGAAGTCTCAGAATGAACAGTCCAGCCGTGCTCCAGCTGTCCTGCACACCTGCGGGGAGGGCTCACCGGCAGTCCAACGGATGGAGTGTACATGTAAAAGTAATGTGGTATTTTACAATATAGCACATATCAAAATTGCAACTTGGTTTCAGATTGCTTATTGTTATGATAAAGACGTCAGTAACCATTTAAAAGAAGGTACATCTAAGTGTCTGTATTAGCGATGTAATCAGTTACTTTTTCGTTGTTAGTAACTAATGGAATGTAAGTTATTTTCAGGGAAAAATAAAACAGTCTAACATTAATCTGAATTTCAGTTAAGTATGACAATATACAGGTACATCTACAGCAAGTTAGACTACCTTTTCCAAATGCTGCAAAATTCAAGTCACTTTATACAAAGGAGACTGTGGAGAGAAATATGAATTAAAATGAAAAATTCAGCGAAATTCCATAATTTCTAGTTCATTTTATAATTTTGTTTCTAAATGTCATCTCCTGGGAACCTGAGGAACCACAGCCTAACTCATTTGATGGTAACTGAACAGTATTATTTATTTATAAACTTTTAATTTTGCCTAAGAGAAAATAAAAAAGCCATCACTGAAAGGTTTTCTTTTTTTTCCCCTATAACTAATTGTCAAAGAGAACGACAAATAATAAATAAAATTACAGGCTATAAACAAGCAACTATTTGAAAACAAAGAAAAATTCTGGCAGCACAATTTTTACATTTAATGCAACTTCAGTCTTCTAAAGATCCACTTTCGCAGCCACAAAAAAGAATGAAATAATGCCATTTGCAGCAATATGGATGGACCTAGAGATTGTCATACTGAGTAAAGTAAGTGAGACAGAGAAAGACAAGTATATTGCTTATATGTGGATCTAAAAAAATGGTGCAAATGAACTTATTTACAAAACAGAAATAGAGTCACAGATGTAGAAAACAAACTTATGGTTACCAGAGGGGAAAGGAGGGGAGGGATAAGTTGGGAGATTGGGATTGACATATACTATATATAAAATAGATAACTAATAAAGACCTACTATATAACACAGGCTAGTCTACTCAGTACTCTGTAATGGCTTATATGGGAAAAGAATCTAAAAAAGAGTGTATATATGTATATGTATAACTGATTCACTTTGATGTACACACCTGAAACTAATACAACATTGTAAATCAACTATACTCCAAAAAAAAAAAAAATCCAGCCTATCCAATGTCTGGGCCAATAACTATTAAGGACAGTCATAACAAGGATAAAGTCATCAAAACATACTGAATTAACTGGAAACTAAGAATATTATATATAAGATAATCATAATTAGTTAATGGATATTGTGGGTTTTTCCCTTTGGACTAATTATTTTTCTCTTTTTTCTTTTATATTTTATTTTATTATAGTTAGCATCATGCTGCTATTCCTGCAAGTACTGAACAAGCATGGGATGTGAATATTACACTGTTAAATAAATGAACTGCTTAATTTCCTGTGACCATCTATACATACTCCATCTTCAAAAAGTATATCAATATTCTATCATAAAGGAGATAGGAACCTTTTCTTCAACATGCATGACATTTCTGGACAATGCAATTGTGGCACTGGCACTTATCTCCATGAAGAAAATCTTTGCAGTTCTATGGCATTCATCATTTGACAAAAGCAACTATTTTCCTTATCTATCAGCTCTTACTGATCTTACTAGCAGTGACCGTGGAATCCTTAAGGACCCATTAAATCTCTGAAGAAGAAAGCTAAGATGAAGGACCTGCCACTCCAAATTCACGTGCTACTTGGCCTAGCTATCACTACACTAGTACAAGCTGTAGATAAAAAAGCAGATTGCCCACAATTATGTACATGTGAAATCCGGCCCTGGTTTACACCTAGATCCATTTATATGGAAGCATCTACAGTGGATTGTAATGATTTAGGTCTTTCAAATTTCCCAGCCAGATTGCCTGCTGACACACAGATTCTGCTCCTACAGACTAACAATATTGCCAAAATTGAATACTCCATAGACTTTCCAGTAAATCTTACTGGCCTGGACTTATCTCAAAACAATTTATCTTCAGTTACCAATATTAATGTAAAAAAGATGCCTCAGCTTCTTTCTGTGTACCTGGAGGAAAACAAACTTACAGAGCTGCCTGAAAAATGTCTGTCTGGACTTAGTAACTTACAAGAACTCTATATTAATCACAACTTGCTTTCTACAATTTCACCCGGAGCCTTTATTGGCCTACATAATCTTCTTCGACTTCATCTCAATTCAAATAGATTGCAGATGATCAACAGTAAGTGGTTTGAGGCTCTTCCTAATCTGGAGATTCTGATGATTGGGGAAAATCCAATCATCAGAATCAAAGACATGAACTTTAAGCCTCTTATCAATCTTCGCAGCCTGGTTATAGCTGGTATAAACCTCACGGAAATACCAGATAATGCCTTGGCTGGACTTGAAAACTTAGAAAGCATCTCTTTTTATGACAACAGGCTTATTAAAGTGCCCCATGTTGCTCTTCAAAAAGTGGTAAACCTCAAATTTTTGGATCTAAATAAAAATCCCATTAATAGAATACGGAGGGGTGATTTTAGCAATATGCTACATTTAAAAGAATTGGGGATAAACAATATGCCTGAGCTGATTTCCATCGACAGTCTTGCTGTGGATAATTTGCCAGATTTAAGAAAAATAGAAGCTACTAACAACCCCAGGTTGTCTTACATTCACCCAAATGCATTTTTCAGACTACCCAAGCTGGAATCACTCATGCTTAACAGCAATGCCCTTAGTGCCCTGTACCGCAGTACCATTGAGTCTCTGCCAAACCTCAAGGAAATCAGCATACACAGCAATCCCATCAGGTGTGATTGTGTCATCCGTTGGATTAATATGAACAAAACCAACATTCGATTTATGGAGCCAGATTCACTGTTTTGCGTGGACCCACCTGAATTCCAAGGCCAGAATGTTCGGCAGGTGCATTTCAGGGAAATGATGGAAATTTGTCTCCCTCTTATAGCTCCCGAGAGTTTTCCTTCTAATCTGGATTTAGAAACTGGGAGCTATGTTTCCTTACACTGCAGAGCTACTGCAGAGCCACAGCCTGAAATCTCCTGGATCATACCTTCTGGTAAAAAACTCTTGCCTAATACTCTGACAGACAAGTTCTATGTCCACTCTGAAGGCACACTAGATATAAGTGGCATCACCCCAACAGAAGGGGGTTTATATACCTGTATAGCAACTAACCTGGTTGGTGCTGACTTGAAGTCTATTATGATCAAAGTGGATGGCTCTTTTCCCCAGGATAACAATGGATCCTTGAATATTAAAATAAAAGATGTTCAGGCCAACTCAGTTCTGGTGTCTTGGAAAGCAAGTTCTAAAATTCTCAAATCCAGTGTTAAGTGGACAGCCTTTGTCAAGACTCAAAATTCCCATGCTGCCCAAAGTGCTCGAATACCATCTGATGTCAAGGTATATAATCTTACTCATCTGAACCCATCAACTGAGTATAAGATTTGTATTGATATCCCCACCATCTATCAAAAAAGCAGAAAACAATGTGTAAATGTCACCACAAAAGGTTTGCACCCTGATCCAAAAGAGTATGATAAGAGTAACACCACAACATTTATGGCCTACCTTGGAGGTTTTCTGGGGATTATTGGTATGATATGTCTTTTCAGCTGCCTCTCTCAAGAAATGAACTGTGATGGTGGACGTAACTATGTGAGAAATTACTTACAGAAACCAACCTTTGCATTCAGTGAGCTTTATCCTCCTCTGATCAACCTCTGGGAAGCAGGCAAAGAAAAAGGTACAGCATTGGAAGTAAAAGCAACTGTTATAGGTGTGCCAACAAACATGTCCTAAAAACAACTAACTAAATCTACTTCAAAGAAAACTCAAAACTGTGGTTGTACTTTAAAAAAAAAAAAAAGGCAGAGAAATATTACTTTGTAGAAGGAAGTTTAAGCTTCACCAATGCTGCTCCTGACCAATGGACATATGTACAAGTTCAGCATTTTAATTAACTGGCTTCGAAGGGTACTGTGGCAACCAAATAAAACAATTCCATTTTCTAGAACTTTCATGTAACTTTTATGTCTGGACTACAGTTAAAGTGGACAAAAACATTTCTGTATTTTTTTTAAATATATAAGAGTAGTTGAACTGAGCAATACCTCCTCCTGTGTTGTATTACACATGTTAGCCACGAGTTTTTGCATTGACCAGATAAACTTGAATTGACACGTGGTGTAATAAAATGGACAAATTCTGTAGAGTAGACACAGTGAATACGTGGACCTCTTTTATAAGGAAAAATACATTTTGGATTAAAATCAATTGCTTTTGTCTTGTTTTTGTTTCTAAATAAAGAATAATTTCTGGGAAATATCATTTGACCAGATATCATTTAAATGACAATGTTTTCAAAAAGTGTTTTTCTATAATGAAATCTGGAATGCTAAGAGTAAGACACATTTACTGGGTGATGTAACTACATTTTTATAATGCACAAAAATGGATTTTAGAAGGCACTTTATCAATATTGAAAGGCAACAATAACATTGTACTTAACACTTTATTGACAGAAACAAATCCTCTTGGAAATTATGTATTCACTTATAGATTTTCTTTTCTTAACAAGCAGCTTTTGGAGTGGATTTAATTATTAAGTTCATATAATGTAAACCCAGTATCTAAGGAAATGAAAGTCTTATTTTAATAATTGGTAGTAGCTCAACATTAGGCTGCTTGCTTTGCAGAAAATATCGCCAAATTTCCGTAGGACTTATGATCTAGGTGTAATTTTCAAATCTTGCTGTGATTGTAAACACTTAATGAGCTTCACTGCAATAACAAGCAAATAATCTAATAATCTTCTATGTTGCAAATACAGCAAGGAAACATGTTCTACATGACCCCCAAAGAAGGAGGTTTATATACTTGTATAGCAACTAACCTAGTTGGTACTGACTTAAAGACAGTTATGATCAAAGTGGATGGTTCTTTTCCCCAGGATAACAATGGATTTTAGAATTTTAGTAAACTAGGATTTTAAAATTTTATTTTAAGATATACTGAATTCATAGTGGAAGAAGTTCCAGAGTTCAATAGAAATTTAAGAGGACAGTTTTGCTCATGAAAAGCTTCCGAGACTTAGAATAAAAGAAAAAAATTAAGTGCAGTTTTCCATGACTGTAAGCACCTAAATAACACAGCTTAGAAAGATTGAGAATCACTGAATTGAAGTGCTAATAACATTACTAATTATTTTAGAGTCTTATACAGAAAATACAAGAATTTTACCTGGAAAAAGCAACCAAGATTTTTAGGGCTTTAGTCATATTTACAAACAAAAACCCATAGTCCTACAAAACCAATGTATTTGTGTACAAAGAAAACATCCTGAAACACTAAAAAAAAATTTACAGAAGGTAATAAGCCTTACTTTTTATAGGCAAATTGCTTATCTCTACAAAGCTACAAGTCTTCCATGTTAACTGCTACTTAATCTGTTCATAATCTAGTGTTTAAGTTCTCTTACCGTAGCTTTCTGCATATCATCAACATGTCACTGGCCTGTAAACATTTCTACCACTGAAATCATATCGGTTTATTTGTTAATACTAGACATTTGCTTTTGTGATAGCACTGACAGTTTCTAATTAAGTATTAGCTGTTTTTGACAATGTTGGAAAGTAATTGTTACGAACTCTTTAAAACGAAAGGACAACTGTGTTAATTTTAACACAACCAAAATATGAAACTTGTTAATTAAATGTGTTTCCCAAACACAAACTTTACAACCTGATGAATCACTATCACAGAGAGGCTGACATTGGAATTTATCAGTAAGACATGCTCATACATCATAAGAGGTTTCAGCACCACGGACAGAGCTTTTTAAAAGAGCCAGGCTATTTATCAAAAATATAGGAGCTGAAATATGACCTATTAGGATGCAGGTATTGTATAGGTCAGCAAGAACTTGCTCAGATTTCTTGTATGTTTCTATCTTCAGGAAGAACTATATCAAACATATGGTAAAGCTGAGAATCCATTTCAAGCTACATTTTTCTTAGAGAAATTGCAGTAAATAAGTACTCGGAATAGATACCTAACAGTGAGCACTAAAATGAAGTATTTTTGTTACAGTGGAATAAATAGAGATACTTAAAGCAAATCATGATCCTATTTACTTGCTCAAATTTTAATCTAAATTGCCAGTGAGAAAAAGAAAAAAAGACATTTGCTTCAACAACAGAATGGCATTTCATACTCCCTATATTACCTCCTAAACCTCACATAAAATTAACTAAGCACTGGTTAAAGTACTCAAAGCATGTAACTTACAATTTGGTGATACCAAATGGATACAAAGGCAAACTTTGCCTATAATAAATAAAATTCTAAAGTTTATATCTCTATGAATGCCACATGTTCCCCTCACATTGCATGAAGGAAAACATTTTTTTAGAAAAAAATAATTTTACAAGAATTATATATGTTATAATTTACACTACAAAATAAATCCAAATTTTCTATAAATAAGCATGTCTAGTTGAATACAAAAATGTATACAATGTGAAGCAAAATGTGCAACTGTCAGCAAAGCCAAGTAACAATATGCTGCCAGTCATATGTAACCATTTTACTTAGAAAGAAATGAAATAGATTTATGGTACATATGTCAGTCCGTTGATACTTACTGCAGTTCTTAAATTTATTCTAATTACGTAAAAATTTCTTAAGCAACACTATATAACAGCAAGCATAATTTTAACATTATAATTCCTTAGTCTATTCATTTAACTATATTTTCTTTTGTTTATATTCAATATATATGTATTGTATGGCTATTAGTCACTGGGAAAATAGAAGTGGACAGGACAAATTCCCCACCATTAAGGGGCTTATATTCAACTGGTTTGCATTCTGGTTATGTATCACTGATTTCACAAATATGTGTTAACAATGTTACCTAGTGGAGACCCAGCTTCAATCTATACTTTCACAGAATGGTAATGTTCAGAAAATCATATTTTTTTTCTTTGGTCTAAAATATTTTATTTATCACAACATGTTAATATAGGAACTTAATTCAAATTTATTATTGATTTTATTCATGATAGATAGATAGATACTAGCCTAACACCATCCTCAGACTGGTTAAATAAACAGGCATGTCTACTTACCAAAAATTATTTCTAGGCACAAAAACATGGATAACTATTATGTTTCCCCTATTTTCAACATAGAATGATCACGCAAGAAATATAAGTTAAATTCAAGAAGGTAATCTAGCACTGCTAAAATGTTTATGTATTTTATGAGGAAGACCAACTTACTCTATCCACTCTTATAAAATCTTCCAACAACTATGAAGAAAAACTCCATAGATTAGCCTTTTACATGAAAAATTAGAAGTGATAGGTCAGTAACCAATAAAGCAAACAAAACAACTAAAAGTTTGAGCATTTATTTGCTAAAGAAAGAGAAAATTCCAATAAAATGTTCTCACAGCTGTCATAAACAGCAAGAAAAAATTCTCATCGTATATATAAACATAAAGCAACATCTTTAGCTTCATCACAATGCTGACTTTCTAGGAGACAGGGAATTATAAATAGTAATTATATTGTGGCTACATTTTCTTTGATTCAATGTCTGTCTCTCTTGTCTCTCTTTCTCTAACTTTCCAAAACAAATGATAACAAATAAGTAAAAGTTTTTTCAAAGAATATGGTTGTTACAGGTATGTTTAGTATATCAAGCAACCCAAATGGTCATTTGGGGATAAATCTAAACAGAAAGACTAAAATGATCTTCTCTTTCAAATGGTAGTATCTGCACCCTGAGTTCTATAGCCCCCACCTTTATAATATCATTTTACCCTGACTAATGCATTGTTAACTAGGCTGTGCTTGGGAGCATGGCAGTATTGTACTGGAATGAAAAAGCCATGCCTGTCATGGAGTTCTGGAAAATGAAAGAAACTGACTCCAGTTTCAACACAATAGTGGCTACTTTCGTGTGTTAATTTGAAAAGTGAGGACTTTATTGTTAGGGGTGACCACCAATTTGGTTTATATTATTTCTCTGAAGCAAGGGAAAAATAAAAACACTGTTTGTACACAGGAATAAAATGGCAAAATCTGAGTTAATTGTAATAGCCACATATATCCAATTCCAAGTAAAATTATTAAAATACAAGCTTTAAAGAAGAATATTCTAGTAAAATATAGATTTTTTCCAAAATCTGGCCTAAACATTCCATTAATGATATAACAAAGGTGCTTGTGAATTGACTAGTAAGCGTTCAGTATTCTCAAGTGAGAAAATACATGAAATAGAACACAATTCCTTTTTATTCCTACTGAAAATAGACAAGCCCATAGAGATTTGAACCTACCTATTCTAGTTCACTTTACATATATATCAGAGAGCTCTTAGCTTACCTTTGAATAAAGCCATATAGTCAATACCAAATAAGGGGTCATGTATATAACAGATACATCGATACAGTTTTCTCTTAAAAGCAAAGTGAGGTATTTAAATAAGTAATAAATTCAGAGCAAATTTATCACATATGATTTCAAAATTATTGTAGTGTGGTCCAGAGTAAGAAAGCATAGCAAAAAGAATTGTGGTTAACCTTGGCAAGTCTTTCAGAAGAGTGAACTACAATGGCATTTGAAGACCTCACAGTGCTTTGTGTCTTTATCTTTTCTAACTCTAATACATCTTCAAGAAACTAATACCATTATGTGACCATCGTAAGGAAAATCCAGCTTCTCATTAAAATATATGGTTTGGTGTCAAGTCATTGATTCAAAATCCAATTGTGATATCCATTTATAATGTTTATCAGACTCTGCAACAAACAATGGAGTAAACTTAGGACATAAATTGACCCTCCTAATCCTAGCACTGAAAGAATCAGAGTGTAATAAAATAACTTCTCTGTCAGTTGAGGTACCAGATTCAAGGTTGGTAAAGACAAACAGTTCTTAAACCATCAGAGGTGTTATCACTACAGGAATATGATCAAACACACTGAAAGAGTTCTTCAAAAGAATACTATACAAAATTGAAATTCACTATCAAAACTGGGATTAAAGACAGATACCTCTGGTAAACATCTCTTTAATAATGATTGCAGAGAGGAGTCATGTAGTCAATAAAGAACAAAAAAATCATGTCCCCAAAATAACTTTAAGGCTTCTGGGATTCCCACCCCTGTTTCCTAGTCAATCAACAAACCAACATTCCAATATATGATTTTTACATTAAATTGTTTATTTTATTAGAATTTAAAAACACATTTATGTACAAAATGCATGAATTTATATAACTATGTGATTCTAACTACCCAATTCAAACCCTTGAGTGTAAAAATAAGAATCCTTCAATAGAGAAAAGGTATAATAGAAGGAAATAAAACATTTATTTCTTTTTTCTGTCAAAATCCATATCTATATATATTCATATAGATTTAATAGACTGCATTGAAAAAATGAGCTACATCAAAAACAACCGTGTTAGATAAGGGGAGTTAGGTTCTTCCAACCAATGGGTTACGTGCATCTCAGTCCAGGCTCAGGCCTGAAGTCATAATATGATGCTTGAGAGATTTTCTTGGCACATATAATGCATAACAATTAATAAATATATTATCAACATTATTATATTTGAATAAATATACATTCATATTTCCTTGAGTAACAAGATAAAAACTAGAAAGAAAGGAAACAAACACTTACTGAATGCTGAATATGTGCCAGGCTAAAAATTTGTATGGTTGTAAGAAATCCACTACAGATCTAAAGGAGAAGGGGTGTGGGAAAAATGAATATTTACCATCTTACTATGTGTTAGGCATACTGAAGAATGTGCTTGCTCACCCTCCTGGTCTCTGTTTCTCTATATGCACGTCTCTCTCTCACACGCGTGTAACACACACACACTTATATTAATTCAATTTTCATGAAATCCTTGTGGGTTCAGTGTTAACACTCTCATTTTATACATCAGTCTCAGAGAAGTAATTTTCTTTCCCAAGATAATAATATCATAGAGCAGAAAAACCAAAAGGTACAACATCATGAAAAATAATAATACCCAGGTACTTTTCTGGCATGCCATACAAAAAATAACTAATAGGTGGTATTTTAAGGAGGGAACACTCCATCAATAATATACCAGATTCATTAATTGTGCTATTGTCTTCTAACTATTTCCATCAACATGTTCACTTATAATATTCCTATGTCGGTTCTGCATGAGGGATTGGGGTAAAGGGCTCCAGTTTGCCAACTTTCAGTTATTACTTGCCAAAGGCACAACTGTGAGCACTGGTTTAGCAAACAAACAAACAAACAAAAAAATACACACACACAAAACAAAACAACCTCCAAAAACCTGCATATATTATAAATTGAACTTTTAAAATAAGCATATTCACCAAGTACTCACTGGCTGCAAGGTACTTCTAGAGACTTATAAAAGACTCTTCTGTAATTATTTCCATGCATCCATTTCACAAGTCCCCATGCATAATGCTCTCCTGTTTTTCTATCTCATTACAGAAAAGTAAAGGATAGTCAATTACCTGTTTTACTTGTTTTCTGACTCTAGCTTATATTTGTCATACATGATAATTCTGACCTTAGAAGGAGGTGCATAAAGAGTAAGGACTGAGGGGAAAAATTTTTCCCTTCAACTTTCTGCCAGCATCCCCATCCTTGCATGTATCGGTGCCATAAACACTAACAGCTTAGAGGGTCATAAGTCAGTGCACTCTGACAGAGTTTAGTCTGTTGGATGACTTGTAGTCTATTACACATGGGTTCTGAAAAGTTCCAAGTTATGAATTGGAGTTTATGAATTGATTCTGAGGAGTTCTAATAAATGAATTTGTTCTAGAAGAACAAAACTAATTAATATAGGATAGATAACATGGATTATTTGTTCATAAATGGGGCAGCAAAAAATATTAAATAAAAACTTGACACCATCGAACTTATCCCTGAGATTAAAACCTCCAATGCCCATATAGGAAGTTGATTGTCTCTATGTCTCAGTAGAAGAAACAAGGTGATTCATTAAAACAAGCAAACATTTCCACAGACTAGTAAGCTTCTATGAAATTAAATTGGCATGCAGATTTTATGTGTAGAGAAGTATCTCAGTATTTAATGAGTACTAATTTTTGCTTGTTAATATTTCATAGTCACTCTGCTGAATCCTGTTCTCATTCCAAAGATACCACCCCATCTTGATTTTTTTTTTAATGAATCATTGATATGGCAGAACTCCTTTGCTACTATTATTTGGAAAATAATAGTAGTAAACTTTCTAAACAGAGAAGCAAGGAGTGGCCCATGTTTTCATTCATACATGATTTTTTCCCATGCGCTCTTCATTTATTGAGGATCTACTATGTGCCAGACATGGTATTAGCTGCTAGAGATGCAACATTGACTGTGACAGACAAATTCCCTGACATCATAAAGCTTAGTCTACAGGTAGATACCAACAAATGAATCTGGTAATTGCCATATAAGTTAATAGAAATATGATAGGAATGGGGATAGCTTACCCATATGCTGGGGTACAGGTTATTATAAAGGAGCCCAGAAAGGGTTCTAACAACTAAGACTGCCTTTACACAATCTCCCAATTAAAAAGCTGAGAAATGTTGGGAGCAGGCTAGGGATAGTGTGAAGATGACAATAACCTGAAGAATTTGAATAGTAACAGCATGCTGAGTAACTGGGAGAAAGTTCGGAAGAAGGAAAAAGCCAGAGCTGGCTTCAAAAGATAAATGAAGATATGGGTAAAAAAATCAAACTTTACTTGGTGCTAAACATGGTGGAAACTAATGTCCCAGGGAAAATGACTAGGCCAAATTTAAAACACCAGAACTAATTTATAGGCTACAAATATTAGTTTTCTATATTTCACGCCTGTCTCCCTCTATAACCAAGCCCCAGTTTCTCATCCAATCCCTAGTCCTCCATAGTTGGGAATATGAGAAGAAGTGGGAAATAAAAGAGAAAAGGAAATAGATACAGGCACACTCTATACACTACTGCTCAGGTCTCCCCCTCATCTGAAGCCACATCCCCCACACACGCAGACTCTCAAGACCCTTAGAAGCATACACTCAGACACAAACTATTCATGTTCAGAGTAAGTATGGTCCATTATATGTAAGATATCCTATTTTCAGATATTAAAAAAATACACCTCCCATGAAGTTAACAGAGGGTCAAAATGTTACTCCAGCTCTCCACTATTTCCCCAAAGAGAAAATAAATGAAAGAGACCTTAGGTATTCTGGCCAGTTTTGTACATTAAAACCCATGTAATGTAAAATTAGGGTCTATGTGTTTGAATTTAAGACCGATCTAGTTCTATTTCCACTGTTAATTGTATTTTTCTTTCAGAAATTTCACACATATGGTACATAGAGTTTAATAAGTATGTAAGTATAAAAACAGATTTAGAAACACCAGGAACAAATAGTGTGTCTCATTTCCTTGGATTATGTTTTTTACCATACCAGACATAGTTCTAACTGGATCTCATAGACATCACTTTCCTCAGATAATAGAAAAAAATTGCTCTCTTATGTTTCCAGTTGAGACCCTGAATTCAAAATAACTTAAGATAAGAAAGAGTAGAATAGGTAGAAGTACTCACCCATGAATAGGACACTCATTCCACATTTTTTATGGTTTCTCAACACTGAGCTCTCTTAAGAAGAAAATTTTATTAAGATTGTCTAACACAAGTCTAATATAGATTACTAAAGAAGTAAATTACATCAATAATTTAAAGTTTAATTTTGAAGATGTACTTAAAAATTAATAGAGGAGATAAGCATTAATAGACATAAACATAATAGACACAATAAACTTAACAGAAAAGATAAGCATTAGCATAAAAATTCGGAAATACTTTTGCTATTAAATTTTCTCAAAAAGGTTTTGGGGAACTGTGATACAAAGACTATTAAATTAGTTACTTTTTCAATCCTTCAAAATCTTTTGTTTGAAAGGTCTGTTGGAGGTTTTTACCTGAAACCAAGGTGGGGTGAAAGCACATCCACCTTCTCATGACATTTTAAATGCCAGGGTCTTGGTATGCCCAGAAAGACTCCTACAACACTCTGAAGTGAGCTCCTAATTGTGTAGAGGACTACAATTCACCATGGCAAGTGTGTCTGTTCCATTTCACTCTGGTATGAATAATAGAGAAGACTTTAGACAAAATGATACTAAGTAAATGTAAAAACAGAGTGATTTTTGTTTTACTGATATGAGTAACTCTGCCCAGCACTAGGCTGTAGTACTCAGGTCAACTGTTTTTCAGTGTGACTACTCACACCAGGTAAGAACATGTATGTGGCTTAGCACAAACTCTCATCTCATTCCAGAAAAAACAAGTCAAGTTTTAGGTTCACTGAAGCCAGAATACATAAAATACTAGAAGGTCTATGAGATCAGTAGTCCTAGATGTCGAACAAAAGTTACAATCTTAAATGTCATAAACCTCTGATTACACATTTGTCAAGTACTTTCTAAGATATAAGACATTTTTACATATGTCTGACATTTGAATATATCCTCCGTAGCTACTCTGTGATTTCAGAAAAATCATGCTAACCTACTTTGATGAATTATTGGTCCTGGCAATGGAAATATCAAATAAAATTATCATCAAATTTGCAAACCCACTGAATCTTTCCCCTGCTCCAAAGTGAGCACTGTCAAACACCTGTGCATGCTTTCACAGGGGCAATGGGCTTATCAATAAAGATTTTTGCTATACTGGGAAAAGCCAACCCTATGATCTTTAAATAATCTGGTTTCAGAAATGAGTTTTTATATTAAATTTTTCCTAAAGAGCTCCTTGACTTGAAATTCCAAGCTTAAAATAATGATGTCATATTATTCCTTTAAAATATATTATTTTAAAGTACATAATTTTATATTATTTTGCCTTAATATATTTTACTACTAAAGTAACATGTGATTATTATACAAAAGCAAGAAAATACAGAAAAGAGAGCCCCACATTCTTCCTGTCCCCCTCTTACAAAGCCTGTCATACTGTCTTCCACAAAGTTTATATTATCTGACTCTACTACCTTCACTCTTAGTACAGACTAGAGGTGCCCAGACTGTAAAATTGTCATGGAAGACTTCCAATCTCAGGATGAAAGAAGACTTCATTGCTCACCCCATCATTTCCTCACCCAGCCCCAAAGCTCCCAATGACATGATTGACAGATATTACCATCCTCTAGTATTATACATCAGTCCCTTACGTATCAGCCTATTACATTTTTGCAAAGCTTTAGGAGTAAAAAGATTTTCACTCTCATGTTCAGCTGAGAATTTGCTTCTTTCTATTTTTCACTAGTTTTATTTTAGGGAGCAAAAAAAGAATGAATTTAATGTATGTACTACAGTGCAGCCCTGCAAGTCGATCATGCTATCATGTCCCTATATGTTCTTTTTATTTTTATTTTTTAAAATTTATTTATTTTTTATTTTCGGCTGTGTTGGGTCTTCGTTTCTGTGCTAGGGCTTTCTCTAGTTGCGGCAAGCGGGGGCCACTCTTCATCGCGGTGCGCGGGCCTCTCACTATCGTGGCCTCTCTTGTTGTGGAGCACAGGCTCCAGACGCGCAGGCTCAATAGTTGTGGCTCACGGGCCTAGTTGCTCCGCGGCATGTGGGATCCTCCCAGACCAGGGCTCGAACCCGTGTCCCCTGCATTGGCAGGCAGATTCTCAACCACTGCGCCACCAGGGAAGCCCTGTTTTTTGCTCCACACTGAAGAAGTCCATGTCCTTAAAGCTATTCAGGTCACTCTTCTCTGAAGATGATCCAAGATATCAAAGTCTCTCTTAAAATACAGTACCGGAAACAGAATGCCACCCTGTAGGTGTGCTAAGCTATTTGGTTGGGGAGCAATGTTAACAAAATTCCTGCACTATTTTCAATCGAAAGCAGAGCCAACTCTAAGCAGACAAAGGTCTTCATACTTGACGCCAAATCTTGTGGTTAGCAACAGCACCAAGACCAGCATCACCAGCACTTAGTAAATGCTAAGCCCTAGCAGACATATAACCTAATTTAACCCCTATGAGGAAGGTTCTATCAGTAGCCATATTTTATATGACAGGTGAGAAAATTTAGGTTTAGAAAGTTTAAGTGACTTACCAAGATTTCGCTAGTGAGTTTTTATGGGTAAGAGGGATTTGGTCTCCATGTAAAAGCAAATTGACAGGTTGTTAGTTTGCTAACACCTACTATAAACCTTGGAATTTCTCATATGAACTGATATGACCTCTTAGATAAAAGTCACTCAGCAGGTAGTAGGGGTGGGTATTATGATAACTTAATTAGCATCAGCAATTATCACAAGAGCAGAAAATTAAGAATCTCCATAGTAAGAAATAGTATTTCATTGATAGCATACTTTTGGAAATAAAGCCTGACACCAACTAAGAACTGGAAAACAGAAACAGAGCAATTACACCTCCATGATGCTATGGTCACTAGAGAAATTGATAGAACTACAAGGCTTTCAGTCAACAAAAGAAAGACAATCCAAAAGGAAAACTAATGAAAGGTATTCCCATACATCAAGGTTATTCCATTGCTTAACTTACTAACAGTAGTCTAACCCCATCCTGAGTTAACAGGATGCTGAGGAGAAAAGTATAGATGAGAATAACTAAAGCTTGTTTTTGTTTAGCTATTGGCTTCCAAACTTGTTTTTAACTGTGCTCCACATTAAAGTAAATATAATACATTGTGACACACACATAAACAAAATTTGTTTCACAAAAAGAATTCTAACTGTGCAATTCAAACTCAGTATATTTTCTATTCTATTCTAGTTATTTTTTTTTTAAAATGCTGATATGATCTATTAATTGATTTTATTAACTACCAATTAGTCATAACCTGCAATTTGAAAAACATTAAACACCTACCAGTACCCATGATCAGAAATAAACCACAAGCCAAGAAATATCTGTGGAATTGCCATTTAGCTCCTCTTTTTGTAGTTATTAGTTCAAAGCTTAATATTATTATTTTTTTCATTCCAACATAATAAGGGAAAGTAGAAGAGAGGAAAAGATGGCCACAGCAGCTATTGAAGAGGTGCTTTGTGAAGGGGAAGAAGAAGGAAGAGTATGTTGCATGCATATTGAGGCTTAGAAGAGTTGAATAACTTGCCCAAAGAAGGGCTGGGATTAAAACCCAAATCTACATGACTCCAAAGTTTGTAATTTTTACATAGGTTAGAGAATAGTCCACAGGAATATAGTTAATATTTCTAAAATGCATCTGTCTGATGATACTACACTAAAAACCTCTCAAAGGGTAGAAAAAAAAAATCTTAAAATAATTAAATCAGGAGACTATCAGATAAACTTTTTATAGATTTCTACATAAGAACGTATGGTAGAATGGTAGAGCAACTAGGCCCGTGAGCCACAACTATTGAGCCTGTGCGTCTGAATGGTAGATTCCCAGGCTGTCAGCTGGGAATGTTTTCTTGAGTTCCATTTAAGGAAAGGAGGAGTCATTTCCTAGGGCTGCCTTAAGAAAGTACCATACAGCCTTCTCCCCTGTGCCTATACCCAAATCTCCCACTTTCTCTTATAAAGGAACTAGTCATTGGACTAATTTGATTATTCTGCAGAGACCTTATTTCAAAATAAGGTCATATTCACAGGTATTGGGGTTACGACTTGACTATGTCTTTTCTAGGGACACAACTCAACCCACTACAAGCAGATAGAAATGCATAAATCTAGGATGTCAGCTATATAGTTCTCAAAAATTGGAAAGTTACAAAGATACACAGCAGCTCAGTTCAACTTCAAATGGCAACAGGGAATGGATGGAACAGTGTTAAACCTCCTCCATCTCAGTTCTTTGATAGCATTTACAACAGTATAACAAAAAGGCAAACCAAAATAAAGTAAAATTAATTTTCAAGAAGGATTCATTCTGTGTTCAATTTATACTAATTATCATGCTGAAAGAGCCATTTAGATGCCTTATAAAATTTTTTTTCTGTTTGAAGAAATTTTTTAAATCAGTGTTTATTTAGTTGCTGATGATCCATTTCACCATTCCCTAATCATAGCAAAAAAAGATGTTAAGCCAGAATTACAGTTTTCCATCATGCAAAACAAAACTTATACAAAACACTGGCATATTACTTTATATACTTAGGAAGATCAATTTTTTTCTATTTCACACTTTCAGACCACACTGCTCAAAGTAAGAAAAGGCAAATGTAATCAAGCTTGATAAGCCAAGAAGCAGACAAATGACACGAAAAAAAATAATTTGAGGAGTAAAGATATTAAATTACCACCACAATGTTCTGAATAATAAAAGCATGGAGTCAAAAGCAGTTCAGTTTCTTAAGACCAAGAGGCATTTCAACAGCTTTACCAAAGACCAGAAGTCAGTGTTTATTTTTTGTAAGAACTTTAATGTGAATGAATTAAGAAATTATACTTTTTAAAATCTCAATTCGAAATACAGTTGGAATACAGATGGATTCTCTGATACTTCGTGCCCTACATTAACTCGTGGGGCCAGAGGACCAAAGTAAGAGGGAAATAGTGTGCCTCCCTGTTTAGTTGTGGTAGCTACTTTTTATTACATGGGCAATATAATTCATTGTTTCTTATGTAACTGCTAACCTATCTTAAATTTTAATAGCCATCCATAAACAAACAAATGATATCACTTGTTCCAAGTTAGGTGTAACTTACAGATGGAAAACCCTGCAAAATGACTTGCAATAAATTAAAATAATCCTGAAGGAAAAGTGGAACATAGCTAGAAAAAGATTAGAGATAAGAGATAACTTACTTGTAAAACCCTTTAACACAAAAGAGAACTGCCTGCATCTATCTTGAAAATTAGGATGCATTCAAATGCCACAAATATATCAGAACATACCATACTGCTAAAAATGTTTCAGCTAACATGATTTTAAAAATTTATCTCCATTGAAACCTTTATTTAAAATTGTTTGGCTTTGTGGAAAAAAACAGCAAACAAATGAATATGGTGTCCATTTGATGTCAAGTATTTCATGAACAGAGGGATAAATCTGGAATTTTTATCTCTGCCCTATATACATTGTACATTGAAGAAAATTTTTTGGAACTGAGCTAATAAAAGGCTAAATTAAGACACAATTTTAGTGCTCTGGGAACCTCAGCAGCACTACTACCCAGAGGCAAAAAGCCTAAATGATTCCATGAACAGGTAATAAATGGTAACAATGGCCAGAGACTGGACTAGGTTGATATTTCTTTATTCATTGGTATTTACTATGAAATTAAAATGTTAGAAGCTGCAGGATATACAAGTTTGAACCAGATATGTACTTGCCCTGCAAGAGTCTAGAGGATTATCTATGATGGGAAAAACTACACAGGAGGAAAGAGAGTAAGAAATGCTACAGCAATTAAGTAGCTTCCAGATATATTTTGTGAAAATTCCAGATAATAGTAATTAAACTGGCCCTGATATGCAAGATAACCATCTCCCCTATCTAAAAAGTTGTTTTTGTAACAGAAGACACATAAAATAGTGCCTGTTCTCTTTATAAAAATAGGAATAAATCTTCATTTTCTAAAACAGAAAAAAGTACATTTTCTTCTGAATTAAAAAATCCTATTTTAAGCTAGGAAAAGAGAACACCTATTAAGATATATTTAACCTGCTACAAATGTGGTTCACCTCACAATTCCCCAGCAAAAGGAAAAACTAGGATATTCTTTCTCTGACAAGATTGCCTTATGCTGTTGGCATTGCTACTTCGAAAACTGAAACTCTAATTTTATTTCTACAGCTACCTTCCAGCTTTCTGTTGTCTCATCTACTAAACCCCAGTTACCATTACAGTTCAATTTCCCAGTTACCATTACAGTTCAATTTCCTAGTTTGTTATTTTCTCCAAGAAAAATGAACAGGAGCAAAAAAAAAAAAGAGCAGAAAAGAAAGGAGGAGAGACAAGAACAGAACACATCAACCCTGAAAAAGTGAGACGCAAGAAACTAAAAAGCAAGGTAAGAAAAAAGGAACAGACAACGGGCAGAGTTGGGGTGAGAGAGGCAGACAGAGAGTCAGGAGGCGTTAAGAGGTCAAAGCCCTCTGTCCACTTGAAGTGTTAGCTTATTTGCCCTCGTTAAATATTGCCTTGTCTCTGTTATCACCCGCTCAATACTGCCCTTTAGAAAATTGGTTGGCAAAGGCAGATATGACACGAAGTGGCAATGACCTAGCTAATATGAACCTTTTGGAAAGGAACACATATTCCTGAGCCCAGGTGAGTCAATATTAGATGTTTTCTGCTTGCACATTCAATCTACAGGGTTCTAAAATCTGCTGTTGAATAAACAAAAGCTTGGAACACAAACG
The DNA here is from genome assembly GCF_949752795.1 of Hyperoodon ampullatus. Classification (NCBI taxonomy): domain Eukaryota; kingdom Metazoa; phylum Chordata; class Mammalia; order Artiodactyla; family Ziphiidae; genus Hyperoodon; species Hyperoodon ampullatus. The sequence continues at coordinate 70,846,356 of NC_136922.1, forward strand.
ATGAGAAAGCTAAAAAATATAATTGGGCAGGGGTGAAATAAGTTAACAGGGCCAAGGCATTTTGGCCAGATTGCATTTTGCAATTTGGGAAATATCTGAACTCTCACAAATGTCATAGGGTGTGAGAACTGAAAATATTTCCATCTGCCTAAACGAAAGGAACTATTGCTCCTCATTCATATGCTAATGATAATTCCATGCTGTTCTCCAAGTTATTAAGACTATTCGGCTGCTTGAGAAGAAAAATTGTCTATTCTTCCCCTGAAAGGGTAATTTTAAAGCCACTTGGGTAAATGGCTGAGTGACAAAGCAAAGCAAAATTTAATATCACTGAGGGAGCTACTAGAAATTGTCTCTTCTTGTCTACTCTACTTACAACAGAGGAAAATATCTATGACACATAGTATAGAACTTGGATGATAAAATGGTATAAGAATCATGGAACATTATGCCTTTTTCATTGAAAAATACATGGTTCATTGGTGGCAGAGTAGGACTAGCACACAGATCTTCTGACTGTTAATCCAACAGTCTCTACACTGTGCATCAGTATCCACAAATTCTGGCATATTTGGGACTGAGAGAAAGCAAAAGAGAGAATATTAACTCAACTATTGTTTCTGGTGGTACTACCGCATTCCAAACCTATACCACTAATACTAAATATTAAAGTCTTAGATACAATTTACTGACTAGAAATAATATTTTGAAGAATGAGAATTTAGTTCCCTTATATACTTCCACATTTTCCCTCTCAATCTTTGCTCAAAATATAATTTTACCACAAACTTTTTGTTAAATCAACACTCATATACATATATTATAAACTCTTAGTGCTAAACCACATAGTATACTATGACTATGATTACACTGTTTCCTGTACAGTTTTGGATTCCCTACAGATAATCATTGCCTTTTTTTTTCACTTGCTTAATTTTCAATGTACCTAGAACATTTCATTCTTAAATTCTGTACAGATCTATAAATCTGTTAACATCTCTTGCTTAATATAGTATTCTTCCCATTCTCTTTATCATTGTGGGTTGACGTTTTCTTTTTATTCCTTATTGCTATTTTAGTGACATTTCAAGAAGAGAAGATAAATGCATGTGTTCAATCAACCATATTTAACAAGGAGCTAGAGATTGATTTTTAACACCTGTATGCAGAGATTGATTTTTAACGCCTGTATGCAATATTGAAACATTAACAATGTTAACAAATGCCCAAAGTCATGAAAGACAGTACCATCACAGTAAGTAGGTGTGGAAGAATTTACCGATTACAAATTGATTTTGATTATTGAGGAAAATAACAGGTCAAAAATATAAGTCAGAATTTTCATCTTCATTTTTTTCATTCTCTTCATTTTTTCAAGAGAAGGGTTTGGATTTTAGTTTAATATAAATCTTTCTCATCTCCAAATTTTAGATTAACGTTTCTCAAACTTTACTGTGCTTATGACTCATCCTGGGAGCTTTTTACACTAAAGATTATGTTTAAGTCTTCATTTCTAACAAGCCCCCAGATGATACCAATGATTCTGGTCTAAGAACTACACTCTGACTAGCAAGGCTTTAGAAAGTATCATTTAACCATGTTACAAGAAGGGTAGAAACTGGAGGACACCTACTCAAACACGGAAAATATTCTTAGCACATACCTTAAGTTTTCCAATTCATGTTTCTAAGCACAAGTTCCCTACCAGAGAAAGCACAATGTCACCCAAAGGAAGAGGAACAGGCATTCCAGGTCAATGCTCACAATCCATGGTCAACTTGACTCACAGTTGACCAGTTTTTCTGCACCAAATCAGCTATCAACAAAAAGATCACGTGGAGTACTGGGGAACTGCATAGCATGTATGTTTCAAGGCTTCTATTCTGACACCAACCCCAACTGGCATTTTGCAATACATTTCAAGTCTGACGCTAACCACTCAAAGTTAGTACAGACCCCACAAGTTAAGGACTTCAGGGCTCCACAAGTCTGCTGTCACTTCAGAAGCCAGCCACAAGTGGCCTCCCAGGTCACCGGCATATCTGACTAAATAGCTAAATATGGGGGCTTCTAATGACCACCCTCAGGATTGGTAACTCTATAGAAGGATTCACAGAATACAGAAAAGTGCTATACTTACAATTATAGTTGTATTATAAAGAATACAAACCAGACCATCCAAATGAAAGGAAGCATGGGGCAAGGTCCCGAAGGGTCCCAAACAGTTTCTGTGTTCCTTCCCCGTGAAATCTGGGCATGTTACCCTTCCAGCACATCAATGTGTTCACCAACCGGGAAGCTCCACTGAGCTCAGTGTCCAGTTGCTATTGGGATTTTGGTCATGTGATTGAACTCAGTCTCCAGGGAAGTTGGGCTGATATCATGTGGCTCAAAGCCCTAACATTCTAATCACATTGGTCTCTTCTGCTGACCAGCCCCCTCCTGATGTTATCTAGGGGCCATCATCAGTCACTTTATTAACATAAACTTAGACGTTGTCCAAAGGGCTCATAAATAACAAAGACATTCCTATATATCCATAGCCCAGGACAAAGACCAGTCAAATTACTATACAACAGCTTCCATTCATTATATTTGGTAAATTTCACTGCATTCCCTTTTACCTTAATTAAGATATAAATACATTCTTATTAGAAATGAGTTAAGAGAGAAAGTGAGGTGATAAAGACAAACAATTTTAAAACTGAATTCTAGTTTGTCTCCTCACTAACCTGGCAAAATGTACATGACAAATCACTGTATCTCACTGAGTCTTAGTTTCCTCCCAATATCAGTAACGGACTGAATCGAATAACCTCCCTAGCACTTTCTGACTTTCATATTCTATAATCCCATGAGTTTACAAAATCTGCTTTATTCATTTGCCCAGTTATAGAGTGATTTTGCTAGCTGCCAACAATATCACCTCCTAGGCTGGTCAAAATGAGGGCTATTAGAAATATCTTTGTGGTAATTATAGTAAAATGATATTCCAACAGTCAAGTCAAATGATGGGGGAGAAAGAAAGGTTATAGTATCAGCTTGCCCTGAGCTGCATAATTTAGAGAATAGGGCTTAGAAAATTATCTTCTTCCCTAACTTTAAAAGCTAAAAATTGGGCTTCCCTGGTGGCACAGTGGTTGAGAGTCCGCCTGCCGATGCAGGGGACACGGGTTCGTGCCCCAGTCCGGGAAGATCCCACATGCCGCGGAGCGGCTGGGCCCGTGAGCCATGGCCGCTGAGCCTGCGCGTCCGGAGCCTGTGCTCCGCAACGGGAGAGGCCACAACAGTGAGAGGCCCGCGTACCGCAAACAAACAAACAAACAAACCATAATTAACTCTAGCAATTAATTATGCAGATTTAGGAATAATTTTATTATCATTTTCTAGGACTTTACTGCAGACATTATGGATTTGGAGTTAAAGCCAAATTCCATACCTACCTGTGTCAAGGAAGGCAAAACAATATGAAGCTATTTAATCCACCATAAATTAAGAAGAACATAAAATTAGACAGAGCCCTCTAAACTTAATTATCAGTTATCCTTCATCTGTCTTTCTCATTCCAACTCTATTGTTATTTGAACAGCAAGTATCTTATTATATGAAATAAGAAACTCATGTGTTATCTCTAGTATCAGACGTATGACAAAGCTGTCTGCATAATTCCAATAAATGGAACAATTTTACACACATATTGAAGAAATCAGAAAAGGTACAACATTCAGGGTTCATTTTGCTATTTCTCTTTCCTGAACAAGACAAGCAGATGACTACAATGAATATCTGCTGTGAATTTACAGGGATTCAGTTGGAAAATAATTCATGTTAAACAGAGGTTTTCAACATCATTAACAGAGACTGAGAAACTGGGCCAGCGTGCACGAGAGCAGACATCATAGAGGTCATGTGTGTTAATGAGAAAAAGAACATTTATTAGCCTGCAATTTAAAATATAAAGCACTTCTCCCTCAATGGCTTAAAATGGAACAATATCCTGTACCTGAGGACAGGAGAAGGCAGTGCCCTCAATTAGATGAACAACTCTCCTGGTCCCCAAACTTTTATTGTTGTAACTGAAATTTATCATTCTGATTTTATTTTTAGATTGTGACCTCTTTGTTGTTGTGGACAGAGAGAACATAACCCATCCTATATTACTGCCTACACAGGAGAGTTGTGTACCTTTTTTTCTTTAAGTTTAAAAATGGACACATTTTCTAAGTTCTAATTACTCAGTAGCTGAAGCACCCTATTTCCTAACTGTTGTGTGAGCTCTGATCAATGTTTTATGTTTGCATGTTTGTTTTGAGATCAAAAAAGACAGAAAAATGTTTTCAAATATAATTTTAAAAAATCAGAGTGTCTTAAGAAAGATGTCCATTAGAAACTGCTCTTTTATTATACAAATGAGAAATTTAAAAAAAGCACTGATTTTAAAAAGAGGTGACATATTACACAATTATGGTACTATATAATAACTTCATAAGTTACCAAGAAGTAACTTACTTTTCTGATACATCCCCCACCTATTCCCCCAACCCCCTCCCAGGCTAAATAAGTGGAATAGATAGCCATGACTCCAGACCACACAGCAGTGACTCTTAGGTCAAAAACTCCAGGAATAACTCTGTGACACCATGGGTTACCCTTAAAATACTAAGAAGCTATTCCCTGTAAAAGGGCAACAATTGTTGGATTATATGTTTTAAAAGAAAAATACAAATGCTCTATCCTGTCTACATTTTAAAAATCTCACCTTGGATCATTTTACAAATATTTATGTCTTAGGAATTTATTTCCTTTGCTCCCAAGTTTCTTGTTCCACTGATTTCAAATGAAAGCATTCTTTACAGACACTTCTTACTGAAGCTAAGAGAAGGAATAATACCTTGAATGAAAATGGCTCTCACAATTGAAGGACACCAAAGTAAGCTGAAACCACACCCAATAACTTTCATCAGGGCCATTAGGAGACTCAGTATATCTATCTTGCTCTCCACTGTGGGAAAATACACTCTTGTTTTAAATGATAACAGTAGTAATCATGTCGTGCCTTAAGAGAAACCAACTCAGATACTGTATATTCAAAGCTGCTATTATGCACAAACTAATGATTTAATCAAATCTTTAAAACAGTTTTATTTTATTCATTCTTTACCCTGACTTGTTTTGTAAAACTTTTAGAAATTATAATTTCTGTTTTACTGTCATAACATATACTGCAACCTTGTCAAATAAGGAGATTTAATTGCTGGACTAACAAAACCTCCACACTGTAAGACAATTTAGCTTGCAAGGCAAACCCACCACGTTATGATGAAGTCCACAATATTTACCAGGCAAAAATAGCCAAAACTATGAGCGCAAATAACACTTCTTTATGCATCTCCACTATTTGCCTTTAGTGACAATGTGCCAGTGTCCCTGAATAACTGTTTATTCCTTTTCCTACAATACTTCTAAGTCAATACACAATGCCTCCACAATCAATTTAAATTTCAAGTTAGCAATATTTATTTAGTGCCTATTTGCCAGGCACAATAGTAAGTGTAGTCTGACCTCTATATCCACGGGTTCCACATCTGCAGATTCAACCAACCACAGATCATGTAATATGTTTATGATCCATGGTTGAATCCCATGGATAAGGAGGCCAACTAAAGGACTTGGGCATCCATGAATTTTGGTGTCCGGGGGTAGGGGAGGAACAGGAACCAATACCGCCCCCCTGATACCAAGGAATGACTGTACTGGGGATAGAAGCATTGAGCAAGACAGATGACAATTCTGCTCTCATGGATCTTAGAGGTGAAAAGCCATGTAAGCCAGAAGTTGGATATACTTGGAGAGTTTGCAAAGGAAGAAATCATGCCTTCCATAGAGAAGTAGATCATAACGCTGACTGGTAGAGTAGCTTAAGTACAACTTGTCCACCCCCAGAATCATCCTTTCCCTTGTGCTCCCATAGTTTTCACTTCTTTTCCCCCTTTCTTACTATTCAAAATACTTACCACTGCTTATTTGAGGGTTGCTCAGGGAAATACATTAAACCCACAGAGGGTGGAAGTTCTGGAGGACTGGCTGTGTGTATAGTAACAGCAGACAAGAAAGAAACTGAATGGGTTACTTGGAGAGGGATGCTTCCCAAAGGCAAACTAGCCCTCTCAAGCTAGCACTCTCAAGTGTTTATCCACTATTCATGGGCTAACACTGAATAACAACATTGAGCAAAATACAGCCCTAAAGGCACCTGTAGTCTTGCAAAGGCGAAAGAAATTAACCAAACAATCACTGCATATATAAACACAAACAGTGATAAATGCTATGAAGGCTAAATATGAGATCCTGTTTCAAAAGGGTCAGATCTGGACTGTGGGGTCATGAGGATTCCCCCGGCAAAGTATGGTTTAACTTGGAATATTAGAGCTGAATGGGTACACAATTGCTAAATGAAGAGAAAGAAGAACCTTCTGGTAGAGATGTGCACAGCGTGTGTAAAGAGTTTGGAGAAAGCCAGGCAGGGTCAACAACTGAAAGAAAGGATGAAGGCACAGCGTGGTTAGAGGCAAGGGGACTAAAGAAAGTGCTGAGAAACACAGCTAAGGAAATAACACTCAGGCAAGTACTTCAAGCAAGGCCTGAAAAGCCAATTTACAGATTTAGGTCTTACTCAATAAGAAGCTGTTTTGCTAAAATATACACATGGTATGTCTGAAGGGAATACAAGTAGTGCCTCTGAAGAGAGGAACTGAGGGGCTCTGGAGGACAGAGGTCGGAACGAGATTTACTTTTCACTGTACAGCCTGTTGTACCTTTTGAAATTTATCTTTACACTTTTATTATGTGTTTAAAGGAAAACAATGTGAAATATATTGAAATCACTGGCTCTGTTAGGAAGAATTGATGAGTGGGAGGGTGAAGGCTAAGAGAACAAACAGAAGGCTACTGGCAGTGGTGTGTGTAGGCTTGGGTGGCAGTGGAGATACTAAGATCAGAATGATGACAGCTTTACAAGAAGAGGTCAACAATTCTTTCTCACGGATAGCATAATGGAGGTCAGAGAGAGAATCTGTCAAAAATGAATCCTACATCTCTGACCTGAACCTGCATGGATGGCAGTATCACATTCACTCTGAGGAAACACTAAAAGACAGATTTGAACTGAAAGTCAGCTTGGCACATGCTTCCATTTGAGAGGCCTTTAAGGAATCCAAATAGAGAAGTCAAGTATGGATACTGGGAGTGCAAAGGAGAAAGCTGGGCTAAAGCCACACCTCTGAATCATTAACATATAAATGATAACTAAGCCATGGGTATAAATGGTATCACCTAGAGCCATCCCCTATTGCAATTTCTTTTAACATATTAGCATTAAATTGAGAAGATCTATTTCTTTTTCCAAATAACTACATTTTAATAATATATACTGATCTTGGTAAAGTCTTATCAAAAGTAAAGCAAAGAAAAAACAGATCTAGGATCTCTTGAGCAACACAAAATGGAACATGAGTCAGCATGGGACTGACTTTTTGGACATCTGGATCTAATTATAGACAAGTCACGGATGGCAAATATCCACTGTAAGTATTAACGTGAAAGGAATCACCCAGGATGGATATATGAATCAGCTGGACCACCTAAACCAGGAATTGACAAATAAGAAGATATCATAGGAATGGTGTGTCTCCTAGATGAGTCATTAGGTGAACTCACCCACTCAGTCTGACGGTGTCAAGTGAGCATCAGGGCAAATGCTTAGTCTGGTAATCACAGACATTAAAACAATACTAATGCACTATATGGATTATGAGCCACTTCTTATTAAAGAGCATAATTCTGTGAAGCAAAGTCTGGGGTAGTGGGAGAAACAATGTTAAAAACTCACAGGCAGGGCTTCCCTGGTGGCGCAGTGGTTGAGAGTCCTCCTGCCGATGCAGGGGACACGGGTTCGTGCCCCGGTCCGGGAAGATCCCACATGCCACGGAGCGGCTGGGCCTGTGAGCCATGGCCGTTGAGCCTGCGTGTCCGGAGCCTGTGCTCCGCAATGGGAGAGGCCACAACAGTGAGAGGCCCACATACCACAAAAAAACAAAACAAAACAAAAAACTCACAGGCAATTAAAAACAAATTAATAAATAAAAACATAATTCCAAAGGATGGCTCTGGAACATGCCATTAGAGCAAATGCAAACGGGCAGCTGCTATCTGGACATGCTGGCTCTATTGTCATTTGAAGTCAAGTCAGAGTAGTTACTGAATAGTATGAAAGCCAGGACAGTTGAGTTGCTAGGAGAGATTAAAGGAATACCAACCAAAAATAATTTTTTCTAAAGAATAAAAAAAATCAGACGAATAGAAAAAAAAAATGAAGAGAGGTTACAATGTGATATACCCACAAATGAGTTTAATAGCTAAAAATAGTTTTCAGGTAGCTAAAAATTTTAACCAAAACTTTTAACTAAAAACATAAAAGGCTATTAATTCAAAATGAGTGGATCTGGACCATCCTTGTTACTATAACAAATCCTTTTATGAGAACTGGGGAAGCATGAGAACTGGAAGCATAACATCAATGTGTATAGGAAAAATCAGAAAACGCATTGGTAGCATTTATGAATGTCCCAACAAAAAAAGATCTATCCTATGGGTCACTGCAATGCATGCTTTCCTTAGGCACAGCTCCTATCTCCTCTCTTTTCTCTCCTATTATGAGGTTCAGAGACACCTCAGTCTTAATCCTGCCTTACTCTCAGGTACTGAAATCACATTAGAGGCCTTACCCCTCCCCCAGGCCCATTTTTTTCCAGGAAACATTTATGGAACACAAAGTAAGGACCTCTGAAAACCTGCTTTTCCATAAAAGCAACCAAAACATGATTGTTAAACTCTTTCACAATTCTACAAATTAACCAAAGGTTTGAAATAATCTGAGAGGCACCTACTGAACAAAAATGGATGAATCTTGCTAAGAACTGTGAACTTAATGGCATTTTAAATTGCCATTTTGGTAAACAATCTGGCAGTTCTTGAAAATGTTAAACACAGAGTTATCCTATGACCCACCAATTCCACTCCTAGGTATATACCTGGAGAGTTGAAAACATAATATCCACACAAAAACCTCGACACCAATGTTCATAGCAGCATATTCATAACAGGCAAAAGGAGAAATAACCCAAATCTCCAGCAACTGATGAATGGTTAAATAAAATATGGTACAGCTATACAGTAGAATTTTATTTGACAATAAAAAGGAATGAAGTTCTGACACATGCTACAATCTCAGGAACCTTGAAAACATGCTGAGTGAAAGAAGACAGTCATAATAGGTCAAATATTGTATGATTCCATCTATATGAAGTGACCAGAAGAGGCAAATCCATAGAAACAAAGTAAAAGTAGATTAGCGCTTGCTAGAGCTGCAGGGGAAGAGAATAGGAAACGAATGCTAAAGAGCATGGACTTCTCCTTGGGATGATGAAAATGTTCTGAAATTGCAGACTGGTGGTAACTGACCAACTTTGTGAATATACAAAAACCCACTGAATTATACACTTTAAAACACTGACATTTATAGTATAAGAATTGTATCTCAATAAACTTATTTTTAAAAACATTTCAGTAGATGACAGTTTTCACCTGAGGCAAAAATACCATTTAAAGAAGACATTTTAATGTGAAAATATGAAGACAATTATGTATTTTGAGTTTAGCAGAAGTCACCTGACAGATTTATTGGCTTCCAACTTTATTCATTCTACAGGTTCCATCTGGGAAGATAACCTCACAATAGTAAGCATTGTGGGTGGGGGAGAGAGAGAGTGTAGAGTGGTATTATTACCAAATGCTTATATTAGTTTATTATCAAATGCTTACACTTAGTCATCAAACACATATAGTTTTTTTAAATGTTTCACATGGAATAACTCAATGAATTCTCAAAGTAACTCTAGCTGGTTGGTCCTGTTATTAACTCCACAGGGAAACAAAAACAGGGTTAACTAGGCCAAAGTCACAAATGTAGTAACTGATGGGGCTGAAATCTGAATCTAGGCTGACTGGCTCCAGAGCCTGTGCTTTTAACGACATGCCATGCTGCTTCTGTAATAAGAACTTTTGAGGAATATGTTAAAAGCAATACAATAAGCAATTATGTTGAAGACATCACAAATATATAACACAGGAAAAATTAAAAAAAAAAAAAGAGAGAGAGAACCAAAAACAATTTCCTAATGTTTTCTAAATAGGTTCTCATAGCTTGGGATATAATTTCCAATTAGAACATCATGTGTAATTCAACTTAGACAGAAAGGAAGATCATGTGCTCTGAAAAACTCTGTTAAATGACTTGGAGAGGGGCTCTAATGATGAAAACACTGATGATGAAGATACATGTAAAAAATTGAAACTTTCTTCATGACAGGTAAGAGCACAAAAAAGAAATAAATTTAAAATAATAAATTTTACATGTGATTTTAAATAACTATTGTAACAAAATTAATAAACTGTTAAATAGACATTTGAGTCACCTACAGTTGTGTCTATGAAAAAACAGGAGATCACTTTATGTTCAAGGTTACTTTCCTTTGAGAGACTATATGGTATAAGTAGCTAGTCACTTTTCTATTCAAACCATCCAAACAACTCCTGGCTATTCTCATACTCCATGAAGTAATACACTGTTAGTTCACCAGTAAATTTGGATAATGTCAGAAAGCCAAACCTTAGCAGTACTTTATTTCACTTATTTTTATTTTATTTTCAGTACTACTTTGTTTTATTAATTTTATCACACCTGCTCTTATCAAGTGGTAACTTTCAAGAAATCTTAAAATCTCATCCATGACATGGAAACGACACAATACAATAATCCCTTTTCAGGGTTAAATATTGCATTCAAGTTTGACAAAGGCGCTGATATAAACCATCATAGATACATGCTCTCTATTTTGAATTTTTAAAAAAGGCTTCTCATCATGTCTTCAAGTAATTCCTTAAACTCTCAGTCATCTCCAAGACACACAGTGTGTTCTCATCCCTAGGCAGTCAGTCCACGGGCCCTTGTTCTGACAGGCTGACAAACCTCCCTCTGTAGCTATATGCTTTCACCACAGGCAAATGAACTTCCTGGCATTAAAGAGTACATTACCTGCCGTTACCTTTAAGATGATGTAACAAACCACGCATCTTGACGGTACCATCTTGGACCATACCTCTGACTGAGTCCTTAGGACTAAGTCTGACAGACTTTTGCTTTCATTGGCTCTGCCACTGGGCTGGCTTTGCATGTTGCAAACAGGAAACAGAGCCAACTAAGGAGAAGTAAGGTTTGGATATTTTCTGTGCTTTGTTTTACTGCCAAATACTCAAAATAGTTTTTATAACTTTGCATTCGAAGTAAAAACAATACCTATATAAATATTTATGTATGTGTGTCTACAGACATACCTATGTATATATTCATCTTATGGCATAAAAGCAAGCCTTATTGCTAATCCCATCTCAGAAAAATGATCCTATTTATTTCAATCACTCTACTAATCTTTCTGTGGTTCAGTTTTCTCCTTGTGGATGACTTGAGGTTACCTGTTCTTCTGTTTGACTTCCATAGGACCAACTATGCCATTTCATTAGTCACACTCCATTCCTGATGCCTGAAGAGATTATAAACACTGATGGCTTTCATGCCTTAGGAAAAGCTGTTTCCCACCAGAGAGCTGCTCTGTCTGCCTATGTTAGGGTCAGGATATTACAGAGAGAATAGTCCCAGGGAGTCTTGAGCAATCTGGCCAGCATTGCTCCTGTATAACAGGGAATGATTATAAGCACTTGAAAACAGAACTTGAATTTTATTGATGTGCACAATGCCTAGGCCACGTGTCAGAGGACCTCAGCATAGAAAAGATTCAATCAGCATTTGTTAGACTTAAATAATACTTGCGAGAGGGAAGGCCTCAGTTCTACTGACACTTAGCTGGGATAATCCAGGTGATTTTTCATTCATTTCTCCAGATCTTTAAAATGTCTAGAAAGATCTAACTACTAGCTTGTATGAAATATAGGGCACTGAGAATTAGGTTCAATGACCACATAGGGATTTAATCAGCAAAATCCAACATGTGAGAAACTTTTCACAGGACAACTAACTTGGTTTCTTCAACAAATTAATTGTAATGAGAGAGAGAGAAAAAAAAAGAGAGAGAAAGAAAGAAAGAAACTGACCAATCTATGGATTTTACAATCTATGTAAAGAACATAAACAAAGTTCAAAATGTGGATCTTTTTTAGGATCCTGATTTGAACAAACCAAATGTAAAAAACCAAGCTAAACAAATATTTACAAGGCAATCATGGAAATTTGAACACAATATTTGATATTAAGAAATTACGCCCAACATTTTAGAAGTGACAATGGTATGATGGCTATGTTTTGGAGACCTTATCTTTTATGGATACAGACAGAAATATTTACAAATAAAATAATGTTATGTCTGGGATTTGCTTTAAAATAATCTTGGAAGGGAGGAAGCAAGTGGAGTGATTGAAGCTGGAGTATTAAGTACTCTCTGAGTACTTAATGTTACCACCACAGTGTCTTTATTTACACCACCTGGCCTCTTATGTGTAACTTTTCCATAGGTTCCTCCTTAATTCAGCAAAGTGTGGTGCTTGTTCCTCCCACTGCATCCTGCACAAATTTTTACTGCATGCATCATACTTTAGTGTGGTTAGTTTCTCATACTGGCAACTTCTTCTGCAGAAAATATTTTGGCAAAGTCAATCTTAATTTACCCTGGAATAGTAAAAACCAACAGCTACCCAGAATCATTCCTTCATCATCCTCACTAACAAAAAGGATTACCACTTCCTTAACATTAGCTCTGCCCATAAAACTTTCTGTGAGAACACAGCAGACACTAGCAGGATGTTCTGCATTCTTTATCCATAACTCAGCTCCTCCTCACTAATAGGCCATTATTTCATCCTCTCTGGGGTTTAATTACAAAAATCATCTATCCCTATTTTCTTCTAATCCCACCTCTTCAGTTTCTCTTTTTAAATTATTATCTCTACTGGATTGTGAGCTAACAAGTTAGGAACCAATTGTTACTCTTAGTATCCCATGACAAGAACAAAAAATATTTTTTTAAAAAATTTGGATGAGGCTTCCCTGGTGGCGCAGTGGTTGAGAGTCCGCCTGCCGATGCAGGGGACACGGGTTCGTGCCCTGGTCCGGGAAGATCCCACATGCCGCAGAGCGTCTGGGCCCATGAGCCATGGCCACTGAGCCTGCGCGTCCAGAGCCTGTGCCCCGCAACGGGAGAGGCCACAACAGTGAGAGGCCCACGTACCGCAAAAAAAAAAAAAAAATTGGATGGATGGATATCAAGCTCCAAAGTAATATTCTGTGTGTAACTTAGCTAAATATAAATGCATTAAAAACCTGTAGTTTTACTATAAAGAATTCTGAAGGTCCTCACATAAGCCAAAAGAGAATATCTTACAATGAGAGAAAATAATTGTATCTCTTTAAAATAGCATTTTATGTGTTTGGGAGTACTACCTTATGACAAATAGCTAGTTTTTCAACTTTTTTTAAAAAGCTCTTATCAAAGCACTATCTAAAAGTCATGATGAATCTGGGAATTTGAAAGCAGATTAATTCACAAGTACTCAGATTTCTGTCATTAAAATGTCAACACGAGGCATTATACCTATTAAAGGAAATTATTTGTTTTACGAACTGTGACATCCTCTAACGATAAACACTACGCTACTATGTAGAATTAGTGCTGCACTTTTATTTCCAACACAGTCAATAAATAGTCTAACATTCTGATGAGTAATCTGCGCTTTGTAACCTTTTCAACTGCTAAAGGATGTCTTGATTTGAAATATAAACTAAACTATAACTAGCTTCTCTTGCTAAGGATGGAAATCAGCCAGTTTATTTATAAATCCACTCATGACTAAGAGAAAAGAGTAAACTCTGGAGCCATGTTATTTCTCTTTACTTACACTCTTCTTAGAAACATAGTAAGAATATCTAAAATTGCAAAAGAAAAATGTTCGAACTTTTAACAGATATCTATCAAATACAGGAAAAAAATGTATTTTAATGAGAGCTATATATTTTCTTTATGGTACTTGCACAATAAGCACACAAATCTCCAAAAGTTACCAAGTCTAGGACACTATAAAAATCAATTTTTCATTGAATGACTGCTCATAACCATTCAGCATGAATTATTGCCTTATTAAATACCAGAGACTTTTTCTCCCTAACTGCACACCCCATTGTTCCAAATCTAGTTAGATGAAGCAGAAACAAACTCATATTTCCTAACACTTATTCAAATTCTTTGGACTAGAAACTACACTGCAGATAGTCTTCACATTTCATCAAATTATTCTCTCAGTCAGATCCATACTAACGAGGCTCTGATGTATCACTGCTTTTTGCTTTTTATGAAAAAGAAAAGAATCCCCACTAATTTCACAGTACAAAGATTCATTCATTACTTAATCTTGTTTCTTAGTCTATTAAAATTAAAGATGCATATGCCCTTTTGTGCCACAGTGTTATATTCAATAGTTGGCTGAAAAATATGAAATTAAAACTATTCTATAATATCTTTAATGGATATTTCTAAAACCCTTCTGCCTTATCTTTCCTGATTTATCCTGGACTGACTGGCTGGCTGGCTTTTTTCTCACTGAGATTTTTAAAGTTATGTTAGAAAGATAAATCACAGTAGATAGATAGGCATTAGCATTATTATCTACCGTGTGTGTGAGTGTGTGTGTGTGTGTATATGTATATATATATATAGAGAGAGAGAGAGAGAGAGAGAGATATAGGATCTGCCCAGTGAGGATTATAAGTACTACATTAACAAATACAATAGAATTTTGTTTTTAAAGTACAGTAAGAAAAACAACACCAAGAAAGTCTGCACTTCAACATGGGGGGAAAAAATCCCTTTTTATCATTCAGGTTGTTGGATCTGACGTACAAATTAATTTCACAAAGGACAAAAATGGTGATGCTGGGCCAATACAGGTAATATCTATAAAAAGGAATTTTAACTGGAATACAGACCCTCATTCTCTGAATTCTAATTGTGAACTAGGGATAATCAATAAACCCCTTAGTAGCAGCTTTAGTTTACACTTCACTCAGGACACTGTCAGGATGTAAAAATCACTGTAAATTAGTCATCATTAAAACTCTGCTGGGGGAAGAGACATATTCAGAAGTGTATGGGCAACAATTCTGCCTTCTTCTCCAGGGTCAGGATGAATATGGTCTTCTGAATTTGTTTCAAGAAACAGAAGACTCCAAAGTTTGTGATAGTTTCTTGTGCAGAAGCAGATATCAGTATACGCCCTTTCTTTGGGGTTGGTGACACAAGCCCTGAGGATAAAAGGGCAGTTGCAAAGCTGGATCATAACCTTCAACTCTGGCTAGCTCTGCCTAATGGTACAATGTCATTGGCAACTGCGTGTCCACTAAGAAACTAAGGGGCTAAGGAATATCCACTCTAAAAGAAACCGTGTTTAGACCTGTTCTAGGTAGGCATTATCTTTCTGTGAAGTCCTATAACTTCAGCTAAATAAATTGGGACTTTCTCATGATAGTGAGAAACTATCGTCTCTTCCAACCAATCCCTAATTGACCTGAAGGGACAAAGTGTTCAATAAAAATTGTTTTACTAGAAAGCCTTGTGCTTATATTCTGTCTCTTGATCTGTATGTATATAATTGTATATTATTTTCCATCACAATGCATGTTTTCCACTGAACTAAAATAATATATACTTTTTAAAGCCTTTCATTGTTGCATAACATAAAAACTATAAAAAATTTTAACACAGCTTGGATGGATTTTCATGAAGGGGACACATTTGCAGACACCAGGAGGTGTATGCCCCATCTCAATCATTACCCCACTTCTAGGGTAACAAAAATTTCTATTTTTGTTAAAAAATTTGTTAAAAATTTCTTCTAACATCCCAAATTAACTTTGTCTGTCTTTGAACTCATGTAAATGGAAATACGTTATACACACTCTTTTTGTTCCTGACGTCTTTTGCTCTGTGAAATTTATACATGTTGTTTGGGTTGTAATAGTTTACTCCTTTTCATTGATCTATAAAGTTTAAATTTATATCCCCAATTCATTTATCAATTCTATTCTTAACAGTAAGTTCAGTTGTTTCCAGCTGTGGGATATTTAAAATAATGTTGTTTATGAACACTCTCATACAGACTTTTTGGTGTGCTCACATACATTTTTCTGTTGGGCATATATCTAAAAGTGGAATAGCTTGGTCATAGGGAATGTTTAAGTTCAGTTTTAAAACACAATACCAACAGTTTTCCAAAGCAGTTATACCAACCTACATTGCCGTCAACAGCTTAAAAGTTCTAGTTGTTCCATAGCTTCCATTTCTAACACTTGATAACTTTCAGTTACTTTATTTTTTAATATTAGGCCATTCAGGTGGGAATTAGGTGTCTCTCTTAGCTTTAAGTTACATTTTCCTGAGAACTAAATTGCTGATTACCTTTTCATATGTTAATTGACCATTAGATTAGCTTCTTTGTAGAATGCTTACTTATTTCTCCCATTTTCATTATATTATGTTTTTCTTATGGATTAGTAGGAGTTCTTTATTCTAGATTTGAGTTCGTTTCAGATATACATAATTCTGTGGCACACATTTCCATTATTTTTCCCCACACTATATTTCAGTGATACTTTGTCAATAAATCAGATGATTACAAATGAATGGGTCTATTTCTGGATGTTTTATTCTGCTCCACTGATCTCTTTCTTCATACTTAAACCACTATTACATTCTATTACTGCAACATTGTAATAAGTTTTGGTATCTGGTAATGTTAATCCACCCACTTTGTTACCTTCTTCAAGACTGACCTAGTTATTCTTGACATTTGCATTTCCATTTGCATTGCAGAATCAGTGTGTCAGCTTCCCCATAAATCCCTACTAGATTTTTAATTGGGATTGCAGTGAATCTATAGTCAGTTTGCAGCACTGACACTGACACAATCCATAAACACATGGTATATCATTCCATTTATGTAAGTTTCTTTTCAAGCCTTTTGCTAGATGTTTTTCTAACTTTTTTTTTTTTAGCATTTCTTCCTTACATAATGGAAAGATACACTGGTGAAGTCTTCTTCTCCTGAGGTTTGTTCTGTGAGGAGATTTTTATTTATGGGTTTTCTTGAACAAACATCATGATTCAGATTTTCCATTTCTCCTTGTATCAGTTGTCATAAGTAGAGTTTTTTCAATAAATTTGTCCATTTCACTCAAATTTTTAAAACCCCTTATTTTCCCTTAAGGTTTATAGGATTTTTAGCATTGTCCTTTAAAAAAATTCCCCATACTATCAAAGTGTACTTTTCTTACCTGCTTTAACTGTCCTATTAAGGGCTCATCAATTTTAGTAATCTTTTCAAAGAACCGTTTTTTTTTTTTTTTTGGCTTTCTTGATGTAATGTACATTTGTTTCTGTTTCATTGTTTTTAACTCCTTATTTCCTTCCATCTAATTTCTTTGCCATTTAATTGCTGTTCTTTATCTAGCTTCCTTGAAAAGAATACTTGGATCATTAGTTTTCAACCTTTCTTCTTTCTATTATGTTCTTTTAAGGCTATGAGTTTCTCTCCAAATATTTCTTTCGCTATATACCACTAGCTCTGATGTTTTATCTTAATTCTCATTCAATTAAAAATATTTCATAATTTATATTATAGCTTATTCTTTGACTGAGGGATATTGAGATTTGGATTGTTATATTTCCAAAAAGTAGGACATATTTTTAGTTATTTTTTTGTTCTAGAATTTTAGCATGATTCCACTATACTCAGTGTACATATTCTGTATAATTTCAATTCTTTTATGTTTATTGAAATTTGGTTTCTGACCTAATATATGGTCTATGTTACTAAAAGTTCCATGTGAACTTGATAAGATATACATTCTACAGTTACCAGTTGCTGACTGTAATGTGTGTATTGATTTAATCTTGTTAATTGTATTGTTCAAATCTTCTCTATTATTGTTTGTTAACTGTCTTACTGTGAAAGCTCTGTTTAAATCTCCCATGATTGTAGGGGCTTTTTCTAGATTCCTCATTTTAGCTCTGTAAAATTATGCTTTATCTCATTTGAGATTTTATAATTAGGTACATACAAGTTTAGAATTTTTATATCTTCTTGAATTGATCTTTATTATTATGAAATATCCAGTAATACTTCCCTTAAGGGCTACATTTTTAATATTATAGATACATCAATATCTCTTTCCATCCTTTTACTTTCAAACTCTGTGTCTTTATTATTTAAGTAGTATCTCTGAGTTAGCAAATAATTCTTTTAATTTTAATCTAGACAATCTCTGTCTCTGTTAGATTACTTTTAACAAATTTAATTATGAATTAAGTCAACCATTTTACTATTTCTTTCAATTTATCACTCTTTCCTTTCTCCTTCCTTATTTTCTTTGGATTATGTATTTTTAATTATATTATTTCCTACATCTACTTGCTTGTTACTAATACTTTTTTTTTTTTTTTTTTGCAGTATGCGGGCCTCTCACTGCTGTGGCCTCTCCCCTTGCGGAGCACAGGCTCCAGACGCACAGGCCCAGCGGCCATGGCAACCACTCCGCGGGATGTGGGATCTTCCCGGACCGGGGCACGAACCCGTGTCCCCTGCATCGGCAGGCGGACTCTCAACCACTGTGCCACCAGGGAAGCCCACTAATACTTTTTTTAATCCTTTCAATATTACTTTAGGGATTACAACATACATTAGTGACACTATTTGAGTTTAATCCAAATTAGTGATTTCAACATTTCCTAGAATATTAAAAAAAAAAAATTCACAACATTTTAATACTGTTAATTTTCTTTTGCCTTTAGTTGTTACATTTTAAAACCCAGGACATATAATTATTGTTTTATAAACATTAACTTTGTTAATATTTTTTATGCTGGCCTTTCTTCCATATTACTGTGTTTCTTTCAGGAATGATTTCCCTTCTGCTCACAAACTGCCTTAATATTTCTTAAAGCATTGGTCAACTAGAAAAAATTTCTCACAGGTTTTATTTGCAACTATATTTTACCTTACCCTTTCACCACTATTTCCCATGGGTACAAAATATTGCATTGGCAAATATTTCCTATCAGCACATTAAAGATGTCATTCCATTGTCATGGCATGGCTTCCATTTTTCTGTTGAAGTGCCAACTAACAGCCTCATTGTTGCTCTACTGAAGGTAAAATATTGCTTTTTCACTATGGCTGCTTTTAAGGTGTTTTATTTTGTTGGACTTTGAATTTCAGCAGTTTTACTAGGATATGTCTAAGAATTAATTATTCTGTTGGCTATTCAGAAACTTTTCCTGATCTCTAGCTTGGTATCTTTCATTAGTTTGAAAAATGACAGCCAGTACCTTTTCAAACATTTCTTCTGACACATTCTCTCTTTCCTCCCCATTTGGAACTCTAAATATACAATTATTCAATCTTTTTACCATGTCCTTTATATCTTATTTGTATTTCTTATTTGTATTATCTAAACTTGTTTCCCTTTGCGCTCAACGTAAATATTTCTTACTTATATTTTGTAGTTGTAAAATTTGCTTTTTATGGCTTTTATAGAGTCCAGCTTTCTGGTGACATAGTCAATATTTCCATCTATTTTCTTATCATATTAACGATAGTTATTTTAAAGTCTGTGTTTGACCTTTCTAACATCAGGATCATCCTTTGCTATTGCATTATCCTTTTTTGCCATATTTCCAGGGCATTACTGGTAATTTTTCAAAGAATGCTAGACAGTAAACATAAAAACTATAAAGACTCTGTGTGATATTATCTCCCTAAAAAGAAGATATGATAAATTTTCTGGCAAGTAGATTGAAGACTGAAAATTACCTTGGAGGGGCATGATTTCAAGATGACGGAGGAGTAAGACATGGAGATCACCTTCCTCCCCACAAATACATCAAAATTACATCTACATGTGGAAAGACTCCTACAGAACACCTATTGAACGCTGGTAGAAGACCTCAGACTTCCCAAAAGGCAAGAAACTCCCGACGTACCTGGATGCCATACCTGGATACCCTCAGGTGACCTACACACACAATTGGAGGGAAATCCAAAGCTGAAACCCAGGAGCTGTGCGAACAAAGAAGAGAAAGGGAAATTTCTCCCAGTAGCCTCAGGAGCAACGTATTGAATCTCCACAATCAACCTGATGTACCCTGCACCTGTGGAATACCTGAACAGACAACGAATCATCCCAAAATTGAGGCGATGGACTTTGGTATTAACTGTAGACGTGGGGTTTGCTTTCTGCATCTTATTTGTTTCCGGTTTTACGTTTATCTTAGTTTACTGTTTAGAGCTTATTATCATTGGTAGGTTTGTTTATTGATTTGGTTGCTCTCTTCCGTTTTTTATTTTATATATATATATTTTTTTTTCTTCCTTTTTCTCTTTTTGTGAGTTTGTATGTGTAGCTTCTTTGTGATTTTGTCTGTATAGCTTTGCTTTTGCCATTAGTCCTAGAGTTCTGACTGTCTGTTTTTGGGGTATTTTTAGTATAGTTTTTAATGCTTGATATAATTGGTGGATTTGTTTTTTGGTTTCGCTGCACTCTTCTTTCTCTTTTTTTATTACTTCTTAATTTTTAATAATTTTTTCCTATTTTAATTATTTTATCTTATTTTATTTATTTATTTATTTTCTTTCTTTCTTTCTTTCTTTGTCTTCCTTTTCTTCTAGGCATGTGGCTGACAGGGTCTTCATGCTCTGGCCAGGTGTCAGGCCTAAGCCTCTGAGGTGGGAGAGCCAAGTCAGGACATTGGTCCACCAGAGACCTACTGGCCCCACATAATATCAAACAGTGAAAGCTCTCCCAGAGATCTCCATCTCAACGCTAAGACCCAGCTCCACTAAACGACCAGCAAGCTACAGCGCTGGACACCCTATGCCAAACAACTAGCAAGACAGAAACACAAATCCACCGATTAGCAGAGAGTCTGCCTAAAAATCATAACAAGGTCACAGACACCCAAAAACATACCACTGGATGTGGTCCTGCCCAGCAGAAAGACAAGATCCAGACTCATCCACAAGAACAAAGGCACCAGACCCCTCCACCAGGAAGCATACACAACCCACTGAACCAACCTTAGCCACTGGGAGCAGACACCAGAAACGGGAACTATGAACCTGCAGCCTATGAAATGGAGACCTCAAACACAGTAAGTTAAGCATAATGAAAAGACAGAGAAACACAAAGCAGATGAAGGAACAAGGTAAAAACCAGACCAAGCAAGTAAGAGGAAATAGGTGGTCTACCTGAAAAACAATTCAGAGTAAAGATAGTAAAGATGATCTAAAATCTTGGAAATAGAATGGAGAAAATTCAAGAAACATTTAACAAGAACCTAGAAGACCTAAAGAGTAAACAAACAACGATGAACAACACAATAAATAAAATTAAAATCCTCCAGAAGGAATCAACAGCAGAATAAGTGAGGCAGAAGAATGGATAAGTGACCTGGAAGATAAAATAGTGGAAATAACTACCACAGAACAGAATAAAGAAAAAAGAATGAAGAGGAGAATAGAGGACAGACTCAGAGTCCTCTGGGACAACATTAAACACACCAAAATTCGAATTATAGGGGTCCCAGAAAAAGAAGAGAAAAATAAAGGGACTGAGAAAATATTTGAAGAGATAATAGTTGACAACTTCCCTAATATGGGGAAGGAAATAGTCAATCAAGTACAGGAAGCGAGGAGAGTCCCATACAGGATAAATCCAAGGAGAAACACGCCAAGACATATATTAATCAAACTATCAAAACTTAAATACAAAAAAAAAATATTAAAAGGAGCAAGTGAAAAGCAACAGTTAACATACAAGAGAATCCCCATAAGGTTAACAGCTGATCATTCAGCATAAACTCTGAAAGTCAGAAGGGAGTGGCAGGACATATTTAAAGTGATGAAAGGGAAAAACCTACAACCAAGATCACTTTACCCAGCAAGGATATCACTCAGATTCGACCGAGAAATTTAAAACTTTACAGTCAAGCAAAAGCTAAGAGAATTCAGCACCACCAAGCAAGCTCTACAACAAATGCTAAAAGAACTTCTCTAGGCAGGAAACACAAGAGAAGGAAATTGTTCGTTTTACAATAACAAACACAAAACAATTAAGAAAATGGTAATAGGAACATACTTATAGATAACTTATTAAATGTAAATTAATTAAATGGTCCAACCAAAAGACATAGACAGGCTGAATGGATACAAAAACAAGACCCATATATATGCTGTCTACAAGAGACCCATTTCAGACCTAGGGACACATACAGACTGAAAGTAAGGGGATGGAAAAAGATATTCCATGCAAATGTAAATCAAAAGAAAGCTGGAGTAGCAATTCTCATATCAGACAAAATACACTTTAAAATAAAAACTATTACAAGAGACAAAAAAGGGCACTACATAATGATCAAGGGATCAATCCAAAGAGAAGATATAACAATTGTAAATACCTATGCACCCAACATAGCAGCACCTAAATACAAAGGCAAAGGCTAACAACCATAAAAGAGGAAATTGACAGTAATACAACCATAGTAAGGGACTTTTATTTTTTTTTTATTTTTTATTTTTTGCAGTACGCGGGCCTCTCACTGCTGTGGCCTCTCCCGTTGCAGAGCACAGGCTCCGGACGCGCAGGCTCAGCGGCCATGGCTCACGGGCCCAGTCGCTCCGCGGCATGTGGGATCTTCCCGGACCGGGCCACGAGCCCGTGTCCCCTGCATCGGCAGGCGGACTCTCAACCACTGCGCCACCAGGGAAGCCCCATAGTAAGGGACTTTAACACCCCACTTTCACCAATGGATTGATCATCCAAAGTGAAAATAAATAAGGAAATAGAAGCTTAAAATGATACATTAAACACGACAGACTTAATTGATATTTACAGGACATTCCATCCAAAAACAGCAGATTACACTTTCTCAAATGCTCATGGAACGTTCTCCAGGATAGATCATATCTTGGGTCACAAATCAAGCCTTGGTAAAGTTAAGCAAATTGAAACCATTATCAAGTATCTTTACTGACCACAACACTATGAGATTAGAAATCAATTACAGGGAAAAAAACGTAAAAAACACAAAGACATGGAGGCTAAAGAATACACTACTAAGTAACCAAGAGATCACTGAAGAAATCAGAGGAAGTCAAAAAATAACTAGAAAAAAATGACAATGAAAACACAACGACCCAAATCCTATGGGATACAGCAAAAGCAGTTCTAACAGGGGGAGTTTATAGCAATACAATCCTACCTCAAGAAACAAGAAAAATCTCAAATAAACAACCTAACCTTACCCCTAAAGCAACTAGAGAAAGAAGAACAAAAAATCCCCAAAGTTAGCAGAAGGAAAGAAATCATAAAGATCAGAACAGAAATAAATGAAAAAGAAATGAAGGAAACAATAGCAAAGATCAATAATACTAAAAGCGGGTTCTTTGAGAAGATAAACAAATTTGATAAACCATTAGCCAGACTCATCAAGAAAAAAAGGAAGAAGACTAAAATCAATAGAATTAGAAATGAAAAAGGAGAATGAACAACTGACACTGCAGATATACAAAGGATCATGAGAGATTACTACAAGCAACTGTATGCCAATAAAATGGACAACCTGGAAGAAATGGACAAATTCTTAGAAAAGCACAACCTTCTGAGACTGAACCAGGAAGAAATAGAAAATATAAACAGACCAATCACAGCAGTGAAATAGAGACTGTGATTAAAAATCTTCCAACAAAGAAAAGCCCAAGACCAGATGGTTTCACAGGCGAATTCTATCAAACATTTAGAGAAGAGCTAACACCTATCTTTCTCAAACTCTTCCAAAATACAGCAGAGGGAGGAACACTCCCAAACTCATTCTATGAGGCCACCATCACCCTGATAGCAATACCAGACAAAGATGTCACAAAAAAAGAAAACTACAGGCCAATATCACTGATGAACACAGATGCAAAAATCCTCAACAAAATACTAGCAAACAGAATCCAACAGCACATTAAAAGGATCATACACCATGATCAAGTGGGGTTTATCACAGGAATGCAAGGATCCTTCAATATACACAAATCAATCAATGTGATAAACCATATTAACAAGTTGAAGAAGAAAAAAATATGATCATCTCAATAGATGCAGAAAAAGCTTTTGACAAAATTCAACACTCATTTTTGATAAAAACCCTCCAGAAAGTACTCATAGAGGGAACTTACCTCAACGTAATAAAGGCCATATATGACACACCCACAGCCAACATCGTTCTCAATGGTGAATAACTGAAACCATTTCCACTAAGATCAGGACCTAGACAAAGATGCCCCCTCTCACCACTATTATTCAACATAATTTTGGAAGTTTTAGCCACAGCAACCAAAGAAAAAGAAATAAAAGGAATCCAAATTGGAAAAGAAGTAAAACTGTCACTGTCTGCAGATGACATGATACTATATATAGAGAATCCTAAAGATGCTACCAGAGAATTACTAGAGTTAATCAATGAATCTGGTAAAGTAGCAGGATATAAAATTAATGCACAGAAATATCTTGCATTCCTATACACTAATGATGAAAAAATCTGAAAGAGAAATTAAGGATACACTCATATCTACCACTGCAACAAAAAGAATAAAATATCTAGGAATAAACCTACCTAAGGAGACAAAAGACCTATATGCAGAAAATTATAAGACACTGATGAAAGAAATTAAAGATGATACAAACAGCTGGAGAGATATACCATGTTCTTGGATTGGAAAAACGAACATTGTGAAAATGACTATACTACCCAAAGCAATCTACAGATTCAGTGCAATCCCTATCAATCTACCAATGGCATTTTTCACAGAACTTGAACAAAAAATTTCACAATTTGTATGGAAACACAAAAGACCCCGAATAGCCAAAGCAATCTTGAGAACGAAAAACGGAGCTGGAGGAATCAGGCTCCTGGGCTTCCAACTATACTACAAAGCTACAGTAATCAAGACAGTATGGTACAGACACAGAAACAGAAATATAGATCAATGGAACAGGATAGAAAGCCCAGAGATAAACCCATGCACATATGGTCACCTTATTTTTGATAAAGGAGGCAAGAATATAGAATGGAGAAAAGACAGCCTCTTCAATAAGTGGTGCTGGGAAAAATGCACAGCTACATGTAAAAGAATGAAATTAGAACACTCCCTAAAGTCATACACAAAAATATACTCAAAATGGATTAAAGACCTAAATGTAAGGCCAGACACTATAAAACTCTTAGAGGAAAACATAGGCAGAACACTCTTTGGCATAACTCACAGCAAGATCCTCTTTGACCCACCTCCTAGAGTAATGGAAATAAAAACCAAAATAAACAAATGGGACCTAATGAAACTTCAAAGCTTTTGCACAGCAAAGGAAACCATAAACAAGACAAAAAGACAACCCTCAGAATCGGAGAACATATTTGCGAATGAAGAAACTGACAAAGGATTAATCTCCAAAATTTACAAGAAGCTCATGCAGCTCAGTATCAAAGAACAAACAACCCAATCCAAAAATGGGCAGAAGAGCTAAATAGACATTTCTCCAAAGAAGATACACAGGTTGCCAACAAACACATGAAAGGATGCTCAACATCACTAATCATTAGAGAAATGCAAATCAAAACTACAATGAGGTATCACCTCACACCAGTCAGAATGGCCATCATCAATACATCTACAAACAATAAATGCTGGAGAGGTTGTGGAGAAAAGGGAACCCTCTTGCACTCTTAGTGGGAATGTAAATTGATACAGCCACTATGGAGAACAGTATGGAGGTTCCTTAGAAACCTAAAAATAGAACTACCATATGACCCAGCAATCCCACTACTGGGCATATACCCTGAGAAAACCATAGTTCAAAAAGAGTCATGTACCACAATGTTCATTGCAGGTCTGTTTACAATAGCCAGGACATGGAAGCAACCTAAGTGTCCACTGACAGATGAATGGATAAAGAAGATGTGGCGCATATATACAACAGAATATTACTCAGCCATAAAAAGAAACAAAACTGAATTATTTGTAGTGTGGTGGGTGGACATAGAATCTGTCATACAGAGTGAAGTAAGTCAGAAAGGGAAAACCAAATATCGTATGCTAACACATATATACGGAATCCAAAAAAAAAAAAAAAAAATGCTGCTGAAGATGCTAAGGGAAGGACAGGAATAAAGACACAGAAGCAGAGAATGGACTTGAGGACACGGGGAGGGGGAAGGGTAAGCTGGGACGAAGTGAGAGAGTGGCATGGACATATATACACTACCAAATGTAAAATGGTTAGCTAGTAGGAAGCAGTCGCATAGCACAGGGAGATCAGCATGGTGCTTTGTGTCTACCTAGAGGGGTGGGATAAGGAGGGTGGGAGGGAGACGCAAGATGGAGGAGATATGGGGATATATGTATATGTATAGCTGATTCACTTTGTTATACAGCAGAAACTAACACACCATTGTAAAGCAATTATACTCCAATAAAGATGTTTTAAAAAAATTACCTTGTATCCATTTGAAGTTAGTATATTTCTGATTTGCCTTGATTCCCAAGAAAAACTCTTTTCAGGGGATTCCATGAAAAGTCCGAGGTGTTAATCAGGACTCCTCCTTGCTCGGCCTAAAATCTACTTTTTATGTCCTATGAAGCAACATGAGCTCTACTTGGTTTCTGGGAGTCTCACTCTCCATATACGCACTAAGTAAGTAAATACTTCAAAAAGATATTGTAAACTAAACACTGGGTTGCTTTCCCCTATCTTTGCTTTTTCTCTAGGACCAGTAGGTTCTGGCTGTTTCAGAACCCTCTACTTCAATTTTTGATCTCTAAAACCAGTGCCTTTCCTGCTACAAGCCACTTTTTCTATTCCTCCATGCTGCCCTATGATGAGAATTTCCAAATGTCCTTGGGCAAAAAGCTGCTGAGAAGGCAGTGCTCACACATCTACCCTGCTCTTTTCTCCACAACTTTGGATGTCTTAGTTTTGCTCTAGTGCCTTTAAACAGGTTCTTCTTGTTATTTACCCTGTTATATTTTGGTTCCTTTAGGCAGGAAGGAGAGACTAGTACCAGCTCCTCCATCACAGCTGATTCTTTCACAATTGTATTTAATGAGAATAAAATCTAAACCAGAAGGACTATTAAAACTTTAAGTCTATATGAGCACTAAATGGAGTAAATTTAGGAAAAAAGTCAGATGATTCTTTGCTCAAAGCCCAGTGTAATCACTATTTACTGTGTGATTTTAGGCAAGAGACTTAACACCTTTGGAGTTGAATTCACTTACATGCAAATAAGGAATCCTCATATTTCTTCACATATTTCATAGAACTAAGTCACCAAGTACCTTGCCTAGGTCCTGTACCCTGATGGCTCATCATTAATAATTAACCTTAGAAATACAGTCGTTTCACATCAAAAACGTTTACCTATGTGTGTCACTATTTTCTTTTGTATTATCTACAAAGAGAAAAAAAGAGATGGTAACAATTCTCTGTGGTGTAGCTATAATAAATTTATCTGGAAAAGAAATATATATAGGCTGGCTATCCACTTGTAAACTTTTTTGTTGTTGTTGCTTTATATAAGAAAAGAAAAGTTTTTGGCCCAAGGGTTCTATCTTATTTTTATTTGTATCCTCCCGGGACATGACATATAGTAGGGAAATAATTAATAACTCCTAAAGAGAATAGGGCATAAATGTGTTTTATGAAATATAAAGAGGAAGCAGAGACTTACAATTCAAGATCCTAACCTTTAAGAAAATCACAGTAAAATGAACTAGAATCTTGCTTTCACCATCAAGGGCTAAGGCCGCCCAGTCGCCTGGTGACTGAAAATGAAATGCAGAAGCAGCACAACCTGTAAGAGCTTTTGGTTTTAGAAATAATACTTATGGTGACTGACTCTGATTATAGAAGTAACTCATAATCAATCTAAACAAAATTTCAAAATCAATCAGTCAAAACAAGAAAATATTAAGCATGCTCCTATTGCCTCAAGATAACAAATCCCATATCAAGGTTGAATAATTAGGATATATTTGGTGCAATTTTTCTCGTATAAAATTGACACCATACAGGATATATTTATGGTTAACATTTTATTTCACTTGGCATTATGTACCATTTTTAAAATTATCAGGCAATCTTTAACAGGACAGTATTAAATAACCACACAGTAATCCATTACATTAGAAGTCCTTTATGTTTTTTAAATCAATCATGACTTTTTTTCTGGAAGTTATATTGTTTCCAAGTGCTTACCATTTAGAAATAAATGAAATATAAACACTATTGTATACTAAATCTTTGTATACATCTTTGATTATTTCCATAAAATAAATTTCTAGAAGTTAATATTAATCTTAATGATATTGCTAAACTCCTGTCTAGAAAAATTGTACAATACCAATTTAGTCTGGAGAACATTTCGGATTAAAAAGAGAAGCAGACTTGCAGTGAAATATTACGGTTTTAAGTTTAAAATACCAAATTATGACAAATATTTTGCACATATACGATGCTCTAAATCACAAAAATGTTTTCTTGTCTTGAAAGGGTTTGATCTCATGGGTCACAGATACACTATGGAACAAAATATCAAATCATTGTCTTATACGAATTCAGCCCCATAGCACTAAAAATATAAAAAGACTCACACGTACAAGTAGTTTAATATTTTATAATTATTTATGTAACAGATCATAGAAGCATGTAAACCACTTATTTTTCATTATAAATAATGCAACAGGTATTTTCTTCCTCTCATGCATCACTAAATACTATGCATATGATAAGACTTTTATCCTCTGACAGATTTACCCTTCTATAATCAAAATAATCCTGCAGGATATTTTAATGTCCATAGAACTTTGAATGTCAAAACTTCTTATTGATAAGAACCACAAATTGCTATCCTTAGAAATAAGTAAGAATGGTCAGAACGCAATCTGTCTTATATGTGGATTCTCTGCTCTGGCTGGAGGAGTGGGCTTTGGCAGAATGCTGTGATTCTGAACAATTACTCAGAAGCATCTGTGTTGCTGAATTCTGCCCAATGAATCTGTATCTCCTGGAGAAAACTGTTTTAAATTTCTCTCTATTATGAATAATCTTAAGCACTCATTACTGAAAATTGATTTTTCCCACACGGCAGAACACACTTCACAAAGAGGGGGAAAAGGTAAAAGTTTATAAAGTGACAGAACTCTACCTCTATTTTTGAAACAGCATTCAATTATAGAATTTTAAGTTCCAATAAAAGAAGAAAAACATAATTTAATAGAAAGCACATCTTCTAGAAACTACTGGTTATTAAACACATATTAATTTATTCTGCTACACAGTAGGACAAGTAGGGGAAAAATCTGGCCTCAATGATGACAACATTAAAAGGAATTACTGCCAGCACCGCTTGTCAGAATTTATATTACACTTTTCTAGCCTGTAAGTGTTCTCTGGTCCCCTATTCTATTTACAAAATGAACATTTTATTTTAGCTTTTTACTATTCAAGAAGCAAACATGCATTATGGCACATAATTAGACAATTATAAAATAAGATTGCTGCATTTTTTCATGTGAAAGAAAACACATTCCAGTTTCTCCAGCTCTGCAAAGTATTCTGATGATAGATATAGATAGATGGATAGATAGATAGATATAGGTATACAGAGATACACACACACACACTCTCCAAACAGTGTTGCATTCAAAATAAACCCAATACCAATGACAGTCAACACACAATTCATAAGGGTGAGATTTTTTAATTGTGTAATATAATCCATTATAGCACTTAACAACTAAACACTGTTCGCTTCATACAGAAAGTAGTGCCAATTAAGCTTAGAGGTAATTATATGCTTTTACAATTGCTAAGTGTAATTTTAGAATGAAAAACTGCTATGAAATGCAAATTTAACTTCTATCCAAAAATGCTAATTTTTCAAATCACACTGCTTTCAGTTATTTCAGGGCATTGCCACATTCACAGATGCTATACAACACTCTGTGATATCTTTTCTAAACAGGTAAGAAACCACCCTGTGGACATATTTTCTCAAAGATCCACACATAGCTATGTTTCTCTTGGTTAATGTAGATATTAAATAGAATTGTTTATTCCAGACTTCTTGAATTACCAAACAAAAAAACAATGAAATTGTTCTGTAGAGTAGAATCTAAGCCTCCACTTCAAATTATTCGGTCCATGGATAACACACAATCTAATTTGAAATCAGAAGCTACTTTAACCTTTCTTCAAAAGATAGTTTGTGGATCCACCTAAATGTATAACAGCAATGAAATAAGCATGACCAAAATTAAATTGAGACTCTTTTATCGTATGTGCTTAATATCTAGACACTTAATTCACTCAGTGTCATAATGTAACTTTACAAATTCTAAACTTGGTTGCTTAAAATTAAAGCTATTTTGAAATTTAAAATATTTCTGGAAGCATTCTACTAAGAAAGACTATTTTCTGTTCATGCTGTTGCTTACAATGTTTATGATTTAAAACTTTTATCTGGTTCATGTGCTTTATTTGAGGAAACAATAGCCTTTATTGTGGTGTTTTATAACTTCTCCAAATTAAGCCAGCAAAAATAAACTCACTAAACAAAAAGGAAGAGAAGAAAATAAGTTGCTTTTTGAAATCGTCGAAATGTTTTAGGGAATCAGTAGGTTTGTGCTTTGTTTCTAAATTCCTCACTAGTTGGCGCTGAGGTTTACATAGAGAAATAAAGTCTTAGACCAGCACTGTCCAATAGAAATTAAGATGAGCCATATATTAAGTTTTTAAATTGCCGCATTAAAAAAGTAAAAAGAAACAAAATTAATTTTGATAATATATTTCATTTGATCCAATATAAACAAAGTATTGTCACTTCAACATGTAATCAATATAAAATTTATTAATGAGATATTTTATATTCTTTTTTTTTTTTTTTTTGCGGTACGCGGGCCTCTCACTGCTGCGGCATCTCCCATTATGGAGCACAGGCTCAGCGGCCATGGCTCACGGGCCTAGCCGCTCCACGGCATGTGGGATCTTCCCGGACCGGGGCACAAACCCGTGTCCCCTGCATCGGCAGGCGACTCTCAACCACTGTGCCACCAGGGACGCCCTGATTTAATTATACTTGTATTGGAATTTTTCCCTAAAATCATTTCGAGAAGCAATGACCTCAAGTAACCACACACTCTTCACAGAGTCATACAGGATAAGTAAGTTTGGCATGATGAAAAAGAAAATGTGGCATTTTAAAATGTTGGTGAACACAGCACAAACAGATAAAACTTTGTAAAAATATGAGAGTCACCAAATTTGCTCAGCTAAAGAAGGACACAATTTCCAAGGGGATTAATTTATCATCCGATTTTAAGTTGCTTTTCCCTTTATAGTAGCCATGTCTGTGAAGCTCAGAAGATTCTAGATGTTGAGTTATCATACTCTTCCTTACCCATTGCGGGTGCTCTCCAAGCTCCAATGCTGGCATGCTCTTGCCCAAGACTTCCTCCTTTACCAAACTATAGTCAGGATTCTCTGAGCCCTCTTGTCAACTAGGCCTCAACCTTGGCCTATAAAAACAGCACTTTGGGCATAAATGATTTTGTCTACCCCATGCACCCTGCCACCCACCCCCCCACCCATACACACACTGAGAGACTTGAACAAATATTAACATCATTTCTAATAGCTCAAGCGCACACTCCAGAATGACCTAGCCCCCCTCCCTTAAAATGCCTGCCTGAAAAAGTTCAACACTGCCAGGAAAATTTACTAGTATTGAAAAATAAAGTTTTCTTCTTTGTAAATTCATTTAGGCATATTTAAGGAATACCTTTACAGTGAAATCTAAAACCTGATTTTCTGTTGGATATGCTTTCTGTAAAAATAGACTTAATTCTGAGTGTTAGAGAATTATTTATGAATATAGATTTACCAAAAAAAAAAAAACCTTGAAAAAAACTATTTGCATATGATATATGATCTAATTATCTGTGATTGGTTTTCACTTGTGGGTTTAAGTTCTTCCTCTTTTTTTTTTTTTTCCATCTGAATTTGGCTTTTATTTGAATAATCCAAACTCATTTAGCTGGAAAACCAAATTCCCTGTGGTCCCATTAAGTATGTTGCTAAGCAAACTACCTAACAGCATCTATAAACAGGAGGTCTGGATGTGAGCCAGTCTTGTAAGTTGAGAGCGGGTCAGTGCATTTTAAACCAGCACATCATTAAAGAAGAAAGGAGTTTTGATGCTTAGCCAGCTTACATTTCTTCCTGGGCCAATATACACAGTTATCAACCTATGCTAAATTTACTTTGGTTTTGTACTCCTGCCTTTGAAGCATCTTCCATGTCGCTGTATAGATCTGACTTAACAAGTACTTCCTTATTTTGAAAAACAGATCTAAAGATAATCTTCAAGATCTACTTGTATACCTTTCAAGCAAGGTTGTAAATGATAGTGGAGACTTTCCCTGCATTCTTTCTACAGGAAATAAATTGTCATGAGAAAATAACCTAGATTCTATACCTGACACTAAAAGTAAAGTAAGTTTTTAAATGGATATTAGATTATCTGTTACTGAATTAAATCTAATTAGTCTGCTAGGGGTACTGTAACAAAGTACAACAAACTGCCTGGCTTAAACAACAGAAATTTTTTGTTTCTTTATGCATACATTCAGGATTTGTTTCAAAAAGCAACCCAGGGTTTAACAGCGAAACTGCTAAAATGGAATCATTGTATTTTGGCACTTATTATGAATTAGCATCAGGAAGAAAAAACTAATTCTAAGAATGTTTTCCTAAAAAAGAAACTAAGGTCTCTTTCTTTGTTAACTTGGGTCCCCCAACCCCACAGAAGATCCAACAACTAAACTAAGAAGAAATCAAGGACCTTCCATGCTGGGGAATTTGGATATGCAGCAAACAGATGGATTGGCAAGGAGATCAAGGCCAATTTAAGAACAGAGTTGTTTGTTTCTGTAGTTTCTCCAGACGATCCTGGCAGGGGCAAAAGTCCACAACAACTGTCAGGAACATAAAGGCCAGAAACACAGTTGCTTGAAAGAAGGCTAAGGCCTGAAGAGGAGCCCATGATAAAAGAGTTCAGGCGAGTACATTTTAAGAACTACAGCCTAGGGCACCCATTTCCAGAAGAAATTGATAGCACTGGAAATAGACATAAAAGTAGATAATGTAGACAGGATAGCTCCAGCAAGGACAATCCTACAAACCTACCCACTAACTGGCATGTCTAAATAACAAGTTCTGAACTATGGAAAACACTATGGAGGTTCCTCAAAAAACTGAAAATAGAACTACCACTTGATCCAGCAATTCCACTCCTGGGTATATATCCAAAGAAAATGAAAACACTTAATTGGAAAAGATACATGCACCCCAATGTTCCTAGCAGCAAGACTTATAGCAGCCAAGATACGGAAGCAACCTAGATGTCTGTCAACAGACAGATGGATAAAGAAGAAGTAAGATATATATACAATGGAATACTATTCAGCCCTATGAAGAATGAAATCTTGCATTCTGAAACAACATGGATGGACCTGGAGAGTATTATGCTTAGTGAAATAAGTTAAACAAAGACAAACAAGTACTGTATGCCATCACTTATATGTGAAATCTAAAAAATATAACAAACTAGTGAATTTAACAAAACAGAAACAGACTCGCAGAAATAGAGAACAAACTAGTGGTTATCAGTGCAAAGAGGTGTAGTGGGGAGGGGCAGGATAAGGTTAGGGCATTAAGAGGTGCAAACTACTATGTATAAAAAAAATAAGCTACAAGTATATCCTTGTAAAGCATAGGGAATATAGCCAATATTTTATAATAACTTTAAACAGAATATAATCTATAGAAGTATTGAATCACTATGTTATACACCTGAAACTAATATTGTAAATCAACTATACTTCAACCAATAAATCAACAAATAACAGGGTCTGAGGTTTCCCATCACTGCCTTCCTAGCTCCTGGTCACCAATGGTATCATTTCACCTTCATTTGTTTTTTTGTACTTGGAAAGATTCTTAAAACAGAAAAACAAAGCTTCAGACACATGATCATAATGTACTAAAAGACAGTGATTTTATCTTATAATCAGGCTATTCAGAAAAGTTCTGGTTGCTCAGAGAGCAAGAGAAAAGTTCTGAGCATGTGTTTGATATGCATCTGTATTTCATAGGTCCAGTTTTACTTCCAGGAATCAGTATAAAAATCCAAAACTTTTCTAAGTATCCAGCAGTGAATGAAATCAACTTTTTTCACAAGCACTGCAACAATCCTTTTCTGAACAGAAAAATATGACTACAAGACAGATAAACAGACTGATAGACAGACAGAAACATACACATACACTGAGGGAGAGAGGAAGGAACTGAGAGAGAGAGAGGGAGAGAGTGAGGGTACCATACGACATACATTTATATTTAAAATTACCATGTATTAAATTTTCCCACCAGACATTTTCAATACTGTACCACCTCACAATTATTCGAAACTCATAGGGTAACATAAAATCAATGTTGGGGATCACTGATCTCAAGGGAAATACTCAACTCTCCTAATTTTATACATATCACAACAACTATTTAAGTATTTGCCTTTAATGACCAGAGAGGCAGAGAGAACCATAAAGAGACAACCTGTAGAGAATAAATAATTTCAGCCTTTCTTGCTTCCATTCTCAAGGTTCAAGATTCTTCTGCCTCGAAAGAACATGATCAGTCAAACATCTATGATAAATACATTGCATAACATTGAATGTTTAAAGACTACAGTCATATAGTTTATAATAAAGGAATCTGAGGGAAAAAGTGCCTAAAATCCTGAAGGAAAATTACCAATTTCCTGATCAAGCTGGGATTTGCTTAGCATATGTCTTAAGATGCTCTTTAGACAAGAAGCAACATGAACATTTTTCCTTTTCCGTGATAATCCTGCTGCTTCCAAAAACAACAGCAACAACAACAAACCTTCAGGTAGCTTACACTAAAGGCAGATAGAAATGTAACTAACAAATATATTAAATCAAGAATTAAAAGATAAGGGCCGGGCTTCCCTGGTGGCACAGTGGCTGAGAATCTGCCTGCCAATGCAGGGGACACGGGTTCGAGCCCTGGTCTGGGAAGATCCCACATGCCGTGGAGCAACTGGGCCCGTGAGCCACAACTACTGAGCCTGCGCGTCTGGAGCCTGTGCTCCGCAACGAGAGGCTGCGACAGTGAGAGGCCCACGTACCGCGATGAAGAGTGGCCCCCGCTTGCTACAGCTAGAGAAAGCCCTCACACAGAAATGAAGACCCAACACAGCCAAAAATAAATAAATAAATAAATTTAAATTAAAAAAAAAAGATAAGGGCCAATGAATAAAGTAAGGTTAGGGGTGGGAAACAGAACAGGAATCAGTAACTTGAAGGAAAGCATGAGTGAATATTGTGGGCTTGACGAAAAAGGGCACAGGCATTCAGTAATTTCTTTTCTGGTTTAATAGAAACCAGTATTAATCTCAATCAAGAAAGTAATGTATGCCCAGAAGAATGTCTTCAGTATTCTGAACACAAGCACTGCTGAGACTGTTTTGAAGATTAAGAAATCATGTATGTCACTTGCTAAATCTGCTTGCTAAATGGTATAAAATGTAAGGGACTTTTGTAATACAAGTAGCATCATGGTGCTGGTTCCTAAGCAGAATCCGCTCAACTTCAAGCTCTCTGGAAAAAGAAGAAATGAAACTTCACAGCTTTATTTAGTACTGATATCAAATCCATATTAAATTTAATCTACAAATTGAAACACTCTAGGAGGCAATTTCTTATCTCTATCAACATTTCTTCAACGTGGAGTTGTATGTGGAGTATTTTTTAAAGGCAACATACCATTAAATTAATAAAAATCAACTTGAAGTTGACAAAATGACAGAGAATGCATGGTAAAATGTTGGAAAAACCACTGTGCGATAATCTATGTAAACAACAGAACTACTCTTCTATATATGGCTAAGAGGGAAATGTAACCTGCTAAGGGACTGTTACTGCACCATATGCTACAGACAAATGAACAATACATGAAGTCAGTAAGAATTCCAGCAGAGAATAACTGAGAGTTTCAGTCATAAAAGCCCCAGGAGATCCTAATCTCCTGGAAGTAGAGCTTTCTCTCAGAGCCTTAACAT
Source organism: Hyperoodon ampullatus (assembly GCF_949752795.1). Taxonomy (NCBI): domain Eukaryota; kingdom Metazoa; phylum Chordata; class Mammalia; order Artiodactyla; family Ziphiidae; genus Hyperoodon; species Hyperoodon ampullatus. Next base: position 70,882,769 of record NC_136922.1, read on the forward strand.
CACTACCAAATTGCTGTAGTCAGAGAAAGGGAATTTTTAATAATTGAAGTTTCTTTTTCAGAATTTAACATAATTAGATAATTGTAGCTGAAAACGTCTTCACTCTTTAGATAAAATACAAGTCTATTTGTCAAATAGTACATTTTTCTGATAATTTTTTTACAAAATGACTTTTTGAAAGACATTTCTAAACCAGCTTTTCTACATGAATAAAAATTTACATATTAGGGCTTCCCTGGTGGCGCAGTGGTTGGGAGTCCGCCTGCCGATGTGGGGGACGCGGGTTTGTGCCCCGGTCCGGGAGGATCCCGCGTGCCGTGGAGCGGCTGGGACCGTGAGCCATGGCCGCTGAGCCTGCGCGTCCGGAGCCTGTGCTCCACAATGGGAGAGGCTGCAGCGGTGAGAGGCCCGCGTACAGCAAAAAAAAAAAAAAAAAAAAATTACATATTAACAGAAAATTAGTAACTGATTCAAGAAGGAAAGACAAAACAAAAAACAATCTAGTATCTAACTGAGACTCATTAGTGTTACATATGCTCACTTAATTTTTATTGTATTTAATCATGTTATATTGAACTGACAATTAAGAAGTATTATACATTACAAAATATGAGCAGGGCTTCCCTGGTGGCGCAGTGGTTGAGTGTCCGCCTGCCGATGCAGGGGATGCGGGTTCGTGCCCCGGTCTGGGAAGATCCCACATGCCGCGGAGCGGCTGGGCCCGTGAGCCATGGCCGCTGAGCCTGCGCGTCCGGAGCCTGTGCTCCGCAACGGGAGAGGCCACGACAGTGAGAGGCCCGCGTACCGAAAAAAAAAAAAAAAAAAAATGAGCAAAATAATCCCTTCACTTTATAGACCTAGAGTCTTATATCCACACAACAAATTAACTTGCCAAAGGCCACAGTGCTCACCACTAGGCTGTAAACTGCTCTGACATTGTATTAATCTCCATTATGTGTCCTATGTTCAGAATAGTTCCTAGTTCTAGTCGAATCAAGGCAGGATTCAGCCAGCTCTCTCACTCCTCAAGCTACTTAATCAGAGAAAGAATGGCAACACTAACATCTCCACCCCCCACAAGAAATCTTCCAAACAAAATTTAAACTGAGAAACTGGAAAGGTGCCATCATCTCTCTCTCCCAGATGGGCAGACACTCTACTGGCTACAAACACTCACAATTGTTGACTGGTACGCCCCATGGTCTAATTTCCCCGTTGATGACATGTAGGATAACTCATGTTTTCTAAGTATCGTTTAACTTAACGAATGATTTGATGAATTGACCAGAAAGGAACATAGAACAGTAGTTAAGAGCTTGGACTTTAGAGAGTTCACCATGTAGCTCTGCTACCTGTGTGAAAAGTTAATACAACACCTCTTTGCCTTAGTTTCCTCATCTGTAAAATAATAATAAACACATCATATGGTTATTATGAGATTAAAGGAGCTAATATTTGTACAATACATGGGACACACCTGCCATGGAAGCACTGTGGATCAAGTGCTACAATATACATACTATCAGGGGCACACTGTCATGCCTATTATTAACAATTTCTACAGAAGAGTTTGAATAATATCCTATAATAATCTACAAAGGATTGAGTACAAATGCTGACAAGGGAGAACACATTACTGTTGCAAGAAGTAAATTGAGGTCACCTAAAGCACTGAATACTCATCCAGACTTTGGCCTCTTACACTCATTCTCTTACACATTGATTATGACTTACTTAGTAAACTTTCTAAAGATGCTGCAAATGGTAAGTCTGTGTCTGCACGACAGAAAAAAAGCACCACAGATAAAGTCTGTGATTTTTATACATGGCTTGAACCATCAGTGACCACAATGGTTTGGGGATACACACAGTAATTCTTTTTCTCAGGGTTGGTAAATAGTGAACTATACTCTGTATGTGCCCTATCAGAGGGCAAGAATGAATGAATTTCAGGTGTAACAGTGTAACTTTCAATCCCTAGCAGAATAGCAGATACAGTGTGCCTCCTGGGATGTTTATCGTACTATCAGAAGAACAAGCCAGGATTGAAATGTAATCTTTATATTAAATGGGAGTAAGAAGAATTTAAGATTTATTGATTACAGAGAATATCTATCAAGAAAATGGAGACGAACTATGACAAAAAAGAGCTTCTAAGATTGTTTTAACTTTTAAGAGAACCACAAGCAGCAATCAGCCTTTCTCTGTTTTAGCATTTCATGATCTTCTCATCTCCAAAAATAAACACACCTAAAATTTCAAACTTTTCTAAAAACATCTGACTTACACTGAAGTTAAATATATTAATGTAACAAAGCTTACTTGTAACTTTAAACATCTCTTAAAACGAATTCTAAACATCAACACTTCTCACAAAATGAACCTCCGCTGGGCATCCATCTGTGTGGAATATCTTCCTTCAATTTTTTCTACCTGCCTCATATCATAAAGAAAACTTAGAGACACATACACACATTCATGTAAGATTTTTTAAAAATCTTGGGACCCTGGCCTCAGTCTCATTAAAATGATACTACAATCAACAGTGAACTGGCTGTAAACACATGGACTTATAACAATACTATTTCACAATTTAACAACTCTACAGTTTCCAGCCCTTTCACATAGTAAATCTCATTGCACAGTTAAAAATGAGGTGAGGCAGGTAGCAGGAATTAGAAAACTGAGGCAAACAGGGATTAATGGCTTCCTATAGCTGACGAGTGACAAAACCTAGTCTTCTGATTCCTGGTTCAAGGCATATTACCATGCACACACACAGATACACACACACTGCCTAGAGCCATAATCTATATTTTTATTGTACGTAATATTTTTGAAGCTATTACCTCACCCAACGCAAAAACATAGTGCTGGTTTCAAAGTTCACAGTGCTTACAGAAAATACACAGCCTAAATCTTCTGGCCCTTGTTTGCGTATTTTTAAATTTCACAATTACATTCTCTCTGCTTCAGAAAATTCTATTACCGTATGAAAAACTATTAACCAGCCTCATATCGACTCTGGTAAAAGAATTATTGAAAAAAAGAACATAGCCCCATAAAGCATGTACATGGCAACAAACATAATCCCTTCTTGGCACAGATGCACAAATTTAAATTGCTGGGAAAGAATGTGAAAGATGTTTTGGAATCAATGCAATAAATGTTCAGAGAGAAAGATGAAAAGCAGGAGAGGTATACATATATAAAGTTTAACATTAAAAGAATTCCTCTAAGTGGGATGGACTTTCCAATAGAGAATAAAAAGCCAACAAATACTAAGCATACAGTAGGCACTTAATAGCTTCTCATTGCCTTAAGGAGCCTTTACATTTTATAAAAGCAAATAATGAGCTCTATTAAACTGAAAAGTGTTTTTGTTTTTGTTTTTAATCTACCAGAAATAAAGTCAGAATAAACTACTGCCTTAATTTCGGAGTCCTCCTGATACTATGTTTTCCAACTCTGTGCAGGCCAGTTCGGATTAAATAGCACACTAGTAACTTCTTGCTTCCACATACAACTCATTCACTGTGAGGGCCCGTAGAAGGTCAAGGAAAAGGTTTTACTGAAGCAGCCAACATTTCCCCCAAAGTGTTTTGTAATGCAAAGCCCCAAAAAAGTGTAATGCAAAGGGTGGGGAATAAATAGCAAAATCAAGCACTTTCTGGTAACCTTTCCCTCACATAATGATCATCACTGCGTTATTCTCAGAATTTATGCATTTGAGTTTTATTTTTTGAGGTATCTGAACTGTATTACATAACAGTTACTTCAAATCATTTCACAGAAGTTTCTTTCCCTGATGCACAGACTGTAAACTCACTGAAGTTTAACTAGACTGTCTACTCTTTTAATTCCTAAGTTGTACTATATATACACTTTTGAGTAATAATATAACATAGGGGTGGGTAGGAAAGACCATCCTAGGTTCGTTGTGAAGAGGAATCTATAACTTGTTTATGCATAAGTACATACTCCATTAAGGATCACATGATTCATAATATCAGAAATTATCTGAAGAAATGCAATACGGATCTGCAGCTTAGAACTTTAACAACAAAAATGCACAAAATAATTTAAATAAGAGGTGGAATATTTTTCAGTGTAAGAAATATTTTTTTTTCTTTTATGAAAAGCAGAGTATTTTACTTTATATTGTGAAATACATTTCTACACAAGTCAACAGAAGAAATGTATTTGCCTCATTACAAGCAAAAAGTATCTTTCACTGTTGAAGTGTCATATATGCGTTATATATGAAAAGAAGGATCAGAAGATTGAGTTTTGTCATATGGATGTCATTTGTTGAGTCTACAGCATATTGTAAATCTACTCACAAATGTTGATGGACAAAAAAGCATCATACTCCCACCTTTTGCTAATTCATGAAAATTAAAATATGCTGCTTAAAAATAATATAAAATCACTTAAATCATAAAGAAAAATAAATGATCCATTGTGTGGACAATCTTATTGCCTATGGCTTCTCAGTGATTCTCTTCTAGTTATGGAATATTGTTTAATATAGTTTATTTTCTACACATAGTGAAAATTAGAGAGCAAGTAAGAATGTCCCCTTAATATCTTTTCCTTTATTCATACAATTCTTTTCATCCAGAATATGCACTTCATTTGATGACTCTCCATCCTCAAGTTCACTGATGAATGTGGATGAAAACAATAATAGGAAAAATGTTGAATCTTCAAAGTACCCCATGAAAAATTCATAAGAAAATGGTCAGGGAAAGTTTGTTACTACAACAAAAACCTGGTTTAATTACTGAATTTCAAACTGCCCCACTTTTTGAAAATTTATCCTCTTTTCTTCGCCCTTCTGTTAATTATTACTTTCTGTCTTTCCACATCTCCAAATTGAAAAGGTGTAGATGTCAAATAGAGTAATAGAGAGAATATAAAACTGAAGATCAGTTAATGTTGCTATATACTAATTGTAGATCCTTTAGTCCATGAAGTAACTAAAATCATTGTTACAAGGACCTTTGGAGATGACCCATAAATTTAATTTACCTAGATTAGTTTTTGCCATAAAATATTCACTGAAAGTTAAGTACCTGTGAGATTTCTTTTATTTACATGTGGGTACATCAAATATGACAGGAAGATGGGGTTTCCTGTTACAAAGAGTGGAAAGGGCCTACAAGGTACTTAGAATCAGAGGGCAGGAAGTTGAATCCTAGCTTCCCCATTCCTTATGTGTATTTGCCTGGATCTTCACTTTCTTTTATTGTAAAAATGGGGTCCTACTGATGATCAAATGAAACAAGAAAGCACCTAATACCATGAGAGGGACATAGTATGTGACTGAGTATGCTAAGTGCTCTTCATATTACTATTTCCAACTAGCTAGCAGACAACTACATACTCCTAAGAACCAGCAAGCATCTTTCCCATGAACCACAGAACCAAATAATAAAATTGTGCTGAAATGAATGTACTAATTACTTTCAATTCAATTATGCGTACATATTGACAAAACCTCTACTTTTTCATTCTGGCTGCTCCATTTAAGACACGTGCTTCATTTTATAAATTAGGAAGAATTTTGACATACTGTTTATTAGGTTCTTACGATGTTTACAGGATAGAAAAAATGCTATTCTTTAAACTTAAATCCAGCACACCAAAAAAACATATTATAGTGCTTAGTTGATGCTACTGAAAAAATAAAATGATACTTAGATTTTACAACCACCAAATATCATACCATTATTTCTATAATATTTTTCTATCATACAATTATGACTATATCAGCTTACCATTATTATCACTACATGTAAACCTATGTAACTATAATTAGGAGTATACATTACCTGATTTCCTTATTACCATACTATTTTCATTGCCAGCAAACAAACTGCACATATGTTTGAGATCCACATAATAAGAATGTCTTAAAATCAGTGAGCCCAATTTCCCCTGCTGTGATTTGCTGGAGAATAAGTAAAGCAATATCTTCATGTGATTTTCCAAAGTAGGGATGGATAACAGTTCCCCTAACCACATACTATAAAACATGCTTCTAACGAATAGTCTTGTACCTTTGTCACCCTATCACTATGCTGATACTTTCTTATTTATGTTCAGATAATAGAATGTAACCTCTGTGAACTGGGATCTTGCCTGTCCTGTTCATTGTTATATACACACAATCCTCTACATACTCCCTGACATATCATAAGTGCTCAATAAATAGATTAGAGAAAGGAGTGAATCATGTATTGGAGCCCCTTGAATTGCTGAAATGGGTAATGGTTTGGAAAAGAGATATGGAGGAACTAATACACACATCCTATGGGTGCCCCAAGCTTGATTCATAGGCTGTGGCCCAACATACACAGCTAATATTTGGCAGCACGACAATGAATCCAAACCCAGATGATCAGTAAGAGGCACAAAGGAAGGCTCTGTTGCCCTAAAACACACTGTTGCACTTTCCAATTTTGAAAGTGGATACTGGGATAAATGCAAAGGTTTTATATAATCCTAAACAAATGACCAGCATTATTTAATCTAGTTGCATGCCACAAACAATAACAAAGAATTGCCCTTAAGGCTTTTCAATAGCATGATAAAAGCTAACACAAGAATAAAGTAGTACACTGAGGGCTTCTTATCGTTGCTTCCATGCTGTTGATTACCTCTTACAGCTAAAACCTATAGCTATAAATTTGGTAACTAGCTTATCTGTCACTTTAGATATGCTCAAACCTTACTTACATATAGAACAAGTATTGAACACAATTCTTTGGATTCAAAAGCTTTAATAATAAACATTTCAATACACACAGTCATTCCTTACTTCAAGAAAAGAAATAAGCATAAAAAAAGGAGACTTTTAAACTTCTTTCCCCTAAGTGGCAGAAGAGGGAATGAGTGTAGAACTGAAATATATAATACAGAATCTTATTTATTTCCTTCTGAGTCCCATTCTCAGTATAGTCAGTTCTGTTTAGGTGCCCATCACCTTTATGTTTTCAGGACTCAGAGTGCGGAACTCTGGGACAGAATTCCCGTTTACCAAGCTAATAGCACTAATGGAACTAAATCCATTGTTTGTTTTCTAGTTCTACTACCACCAGGTGTTTACACTCCTTTGAGCCTATTAGATCTAAGGAAGTCAGAGGCTGTCCCAAGGCCTCAACATGATTCAGTCACAGAGGAGGCAGGCTGCACCTGAGTCCAGTCCCCCCACCCTCTGTGATAGATTCCACTGAAAGGAATCCTCACATTCTTTGAAAACTCAAGAAAGCAGTCATCTTGGATTCAAGATAGAGTTTGTCAGTTGATTTATCAATTGAAAAGGAAAATAATAAGTTTGAAAAATTATAATTAAGAAATAGAGCATAAAGTATCCCCATTGATGAAGTAGTTAAGAAAATGACTTAAGGGGATATGAAAACTTAAAACAAAAATCAATCGTGCTCCTCAGAGAAAATAGCTGGGAGTGGAGGGTAGAGGTGAGAGTGTGTTGTGAGTTGAGGACAGTCATCATTTTAAGAATGGATTTAGGCACAAATAAGAAAGGAAAAAAAAACCTGATCCAATAGATATACTCAATGGACCTAGAAGCAGAGACAAGTACAAGAAAAATAAGATAACTCAGGATAGTTTCCAAATAGTTTGGATTCTCTCAAGAGTTTATGTAAATTTAAATTTGGAAGTCAGCAATTCATTAATCAAATCAACCCTAATTTGTACCATGATTTGAATGATAAATCTTACAGACATAGATTGGCTTGGCAGCTCTCTCTTAAACTGGTGCCTTGCTAGATTACATAAACTTTTATATTCACTATTATTTTATAACAGAAATTTAAATGATCATTTATATTAAATGCTGACATTAAGTATTAATAAATGCATCTTAAATGTTTATTTTGTGGCTGCATCTAAACTAAAAAATGAAGAAAAGCCATTATGTTCTGCTTAACCCCATGCTGCCTGCAGATGGATGATGTGATATTCCAAATCAGTAATAATGTATAAACACCGTGTTTTTGTGAAATGCATGTGAAAATGATGCCAATAAAATATCTCCAACCTGGAATGGAAGTAAACCATTTTGATGCATGTTAACATAAGACTTTATAAGGGATATTAGTCATATACTCAAATTTAGTTCTGATTACAAAACAAAAATATGCTGGAAATTCCATAAAGATCAAACTAATTAAAGTACTTAATTGCCTCTGACTAATTATGGAAATTGGCAAGCCCAGTAAGGAAACAAGTTTTTTAAAAAGAGTTTATATTTTAGGCCATAGCTTCCTAGGCTTCACTTTACTGGGAGCCACTTCTATCATCTCACATCTGATACTGCAAACTCTGTCCATAGAGAGTTATAAAGGGAAATGACTACATATGCATTCAAAGCTTAACTGGGACAAGCAGAAGATATATTCTCAGACTTAGCCAGAAGTTGTGTTGGCACTTTCCTCAACAGCTATATTATGTCTTGTTTCTCATTAGCATGACCTCTCATTTCTAAGTTTTGGTTGTTGTTGTTAAAAGAGCACTTCCTTCTATGGGGCATATTTGGAGATCATTGTGGGTCTTTTAACTCAAAAGAGCAAAGTGCCTGAATCAGGAAATTGCAAATCCCTATGAAATATTTGCCATGAAACAAAAGACAGAATTTTAGACATAAAGGAAAGAAGATGGACTCTGGAGTTCAAGTGATAATGGTTTTTTAAAAGCCAGTTCTGCCTCTTAATAGCTATGCCCGTGAGAATTTGAGGAGGTTACTTGATTTCTCTTGGTCTCATTTTCTGCATTTATAAAATGGAAATAATAGCACCCAGTTTGCATTGTTGTCACACTAATAGGGAAACCATAAGGGGTGTAGCTTATTTATGAAAATAGTAAGTGCCCATGAATAGAAGTTCTTATATTTTAAATCCAATGAAACAATTTTTCTTCATATGTTTGGTTCACTCCTTATTATAGGTATACGGGCAGCCAGGAAGAATCAAAGAGTACTCTGGGGTATTCCTGAGAGAAATTATAATTCTGCCTTAGGAATCAAAGAGAAATTGGGGGAAAAATAGTGAAAAAGGAGTCAATAAATAAAGTAAATAAGTAAAGTAAATGTTCTTCTATGTTTAATCTTTACTTAAAATTATTTGCAGTGTCAATTTCCACATAAAATGATAGCCTCCATTTATAGAAAACTATATTACATAATGTGAATTATGTACAGTATTCTATAGTAAGTATGTATTAATAATTTGAAGTCAGTGACATAGTAAAAATATTCAATTTCTCCAAATTCTGTTAAACAAGGATATAACCCATTCACTCTCTCAAGTACTGAAAAAGCTTCCCCGCCCTCTCCTTCTCCAGAGCTTCTGGTCTTACTACAGAGACCACGAGACACACTTGTCGCAAGCAGTACTGCAAAGGCAATTCTTTCCACCCTGCCTCAAGGAAGGTATAAACACACTGTGGTGAGGAAGGTTGCTGTGCTAATGGTAGAACTCAAGGAGCAGTGTGACTTTTGGTGTTACCCCAGCAGGCCGCAGACACTGCCTCTTAATGGCTATGCCACCATTCAGAACTATCCATAGATGTGTGTGTGTGTGTGTGTGTGTGTGTGTGTGTGACATAAAATCTGAATATAGGAGTATTTAGTTAGTATATAGGAAACCAGTACATCTGTATCTCCCACCACCACCCCGATTACCCCACAATAGTATCTGTATAAAATTTTTAAAATGTGTCAATATGTGAAAAAAAAAGGTTTGAATCCAATAAAGACAGTGTTAACAAAGATGCTCTTTTTCAGGCCCTATCACAATAAGTATATATTAAAACAAGAAGTCTCTTTCTAGATGGTTGATGGTTTGTTCTCTTTTAAGTAGCTTTATTGCCGATCTGTACATGAATGTCATCAGTGAATGGAAACAGTCCAAGGACTCATATCACTCCCACTAGAAGGAGAAGCTTCAATAAATCTCTACAGCTATGGCGGTGGTCCAGTCCCTGTGCCATATGGCATTCCACCTGCCCCAAGAAGTTTTGTTAACATCCTTTAAAGCTCCAAATAAAAATACTGAGGCATAAACAATCAAGTCTGCTTTGCAGTTGGGTTTTTTGAGCTCTGTGTGGTAGCTGCAAAAATTCCCCATGCTGTGCGTGTTAATGAGACCCTCCATAGGCACTGTTAATACAAAAAAGCAATCACCCATAACTCACAGGCCTTTGCCTTCTGACTATGTCTGACTGTGTTCATTGCATTTAGCAACTGGAAATAAAATAAACCGGGAGACGTCAGTCTGGATGTCAGGAGGCAGGGGGAATGAAGATCTAAAAGTGACAACAAAATTTCAAAAATCTAGAGCTTCTTGGCACATTACCTCCAAGGATTTATTTCTAAAAGAACTTAGCAATTAAACATAAAAATATATTAAAATCAACATATAAGTAAACAGCAACTAGTGAAACTGAAAACTCACTTTATGTGAATTCTTGGGGGTCAGAACAGGAATAGAAAATTTCAGTTTCTATAACCTAATGAAAAGAATAGCAAGGAAATTAGAGCCAACTGATTGCCATATCCCTTTGGATTACTGTCCAATGACTTTGCTCATTCAAATATTTATTTCAATAGTTCTAAACATTTTAGATTAAATAGCATAAATACAAACAGAAATGAGTGATTAGCTTGCCTAGTTTTTTGAAATGTAGGGGAATACACTTTAATCTAAAAACTATAATGAGAACTACATATATATATATATATATACACACACATATTTGCTTGTGTCAGAATAGAAAAATACAATCCTAAGAGAAAAGAAAAATACAATCCTAAATTATCTCTTATTACAATATTCAATGTTTAAGTTAAAAAGATCATAGGGTTCTATAAATTTTACAGGTAAGTCAAGGTACTAATACGGAAAATGAAAAGGCCCTGAAGTTGGAAGAAAATCTTATTAAAAAATCATACACCTTTGATTTAAAAAAAAAAATCCAAAATGGAGGACAGGTTTCCTTTATCATAAAGCCTATCAACAAACAGAATTTTCCACTGTCTTCATAGTATCTAACGTAATACCTCTCACTCTGGCAGTACTGCCTTCCGTGCTGCTTCTAAACAGGAGTTCTCAACCTGGGGCTCATGGACCCAGGGGTTCACACATAGAATTCAGGGATATTTGTAAACCTGGGCAGAAAAAAAATACATCTTTATTTTTGCTAACCTCACCCTCCAAGTTAGCATTTCATCCTACTGTGAATGTATGCAAAAAAAAAAAACAAAAACACCACTACAGTCATATTAGCAATTCCTGTGACTTGGTCACCTACATATCTTGAAGTAATTTTTTCCTTTCAACACCACCTTGAAATTATAATCATTTTTACACTAAATGTTAGATCACATCATTTAATACATTTATGAAGAAGCACATATATAGTACATACAAATTTTAAAAATTTTTGATAAATGTATTCTATACATATAACTGGTTTCCCTTGTAATCCTGTATATTTTATTCATTTAAAAATTTATTCTGGGCTTCCCTGGTGGCACAGTCATTGACAGTCCGCCTGCCGATGCAGGGGACACGGGTTCGTGCCCCGGTCCGGGAAGATCTCACATGCCGCGGAGCGGCTGGGCCCGTAAGCCATGGCCGTTGAGCCTGTGTGTCCAGAGCCTGTGCTCCGCAACGGGAGAGGTCACAACAGTGAGAGAGCCACATACCAAAAAAAAAAAAAAAATTTCTTCTGAGAAGGGGTCTATAGGCTATAGAAGATTCCCACCAAAGGAATCCATGATACAAAGAAAGGGTACAAGTATCTTTTTTAAAGAAAACATCACACAGTGATGCCAGTGTATATGCTTCTGACACACAACTGTGACCACAGCTGAAGTCACAACCATGGGACTACTCATTCCCTCATGCCTACTTAGGCCTTCATTGTTCCTCTCTTCTGCCTACTATATATCCTAGTATCATTCCACTCTATTGTTTTAAGCACCCAGGACCGTATCTCATCTTTTATCAGGCAGGTTGAAGAGGAAATCAATTTCAATATATAACCTAAGAATGGTTCTTACTGCCCAGTTCTTCGAGAACCCCCGGGATTCATGTATCAAGGACAGGGTCAGACCGAGGCAACACTGGGAAGAGGCCACATACGTTTTCTGGAAATCTCCCCTTATAATTTTCTGTAATTCTACCCTTTTTTTCAGTTTTAGTATCTTCTTGTCTCCCCAATAGAGTATAAATTAGTCCACTTATCTCTGGGAGTAGAATTTGTAGTAGGCTCTATTTTCCCCCTAAATGTGTACACTTTTATACAGAAAAAAAAAAAGACTCAAAAAGTATGGGAAAAATACAAGTAAACAATAATGTTGGAGACCACTGCACACGTGTGATGTGTGACATAAAATGAAGTAGGAGAAGGGGAGTAAGGTGGGGCTCTTCCAACAGCCTGTGGGTCCCAAGGAAACTAGGTCCTTTCTTTGCTGGTTAAAGGGAGTCTTAGCCCTTAACTCATCAGCGAGTCTCCGGCAGCAGAGTAACTCCACAGAAAAGGGGGAAGTTTTGCTGCCTGTGGCTATAGGGCCACCAGGCTCTCCTGATTAGGATCAGCTGAATATGATCCTGTCGCTTAGCAAGAGCTCCCAGACATTCAGGTCAATACTACCCAAGCCCAAATTATGCACTTTACCTTTAAGAGTGTGAATAAAAACCATCTGCACTCTTAGATTTCAAATGCAGTATTGGGACAGAAATTCAGACTGCTATAATATAATTGGGTTCGGGTCATACTCATAGTATGAAGCCTCCTGGGAATGAGACAGACTAACACGCCTAGCACATAGTATGCTCTTAATAAATATTTGTTGAATGAGTGATTGAATGCTGTATTCAATAGGACAGAAGAGCGTGCCTTAGACTTCTTTCAGGATTGTATTTAAATCATCAATGATAATAGCAAACACTTATAAACAGCTTATCATATGGCAGATATTGTTTTAAAGAGCTTTACAAATACTAACTCACCCAACTCTCTTTATAAGGCTCACAAGGGCTATTTACAGAAGAAGTAACTGAAGCACAGAGATCTTAAATCATCTGTCCAAAATCACTTCATCAGTAACTACAGATCCGGGAAGCAAATGCAGGCAGAGTCTGGGGTCTTAACTACTTCACCATACTGCCAAGTCAGAATACAGTTTACCTCTATGTTGATGATATTGCATTGAAAAGGAAAAATTAAAATATTTTTTAAGGGGGTGAGAGATGAAGGAGACCAGGTTGATGTACACCTGTCAGAGAAGGAGAAGCTACATTAGGAAGGGCTGGGGCCTGCTGGGCAGGGTCCCTCTGGAGAACACAAGTCGCAGCCGGTGCTTGTCCTCCCCTGCCAGCTTCTACTACTCTTTCTTCCTCTGCTGCTCTCGTCAGCCTCGGTTTTACGGGTGTGACTTAAATTCTCTGTTGCTGTTTTAATAAAGGCTTCAAATAAAGGTGGTATTCCACATTTCAGGTCAATTCATGGTGCTCACCAGCAGGATCTGCCTTAAGTGGCTGGTTCCTATAGCTCAAGGGAAAAAACTATTTGGTCCTGGGAGGAGCTAGGGGTCAACCTCCTGATGTAATGGAGAGTCAGGCACGTGTGAGTGATGGGAAAGGGCGCAGAGTGGCCACTTGACAAACTTGGCATTTCTGGCATCCCCTAAAAGAGGGAGACCTAGGGCATTACTCACACTAGCTTGTACTTTAGTTTTTAATCCTGTAGAATAATTGCTACTCATTTAATAGGAAGATTTCTGATTTTTAAACCTATTTTTAGCCAAGAACCTCATTCCAACTGGTTAACTTCAAGTAAGACCAGACCTATGAAGACAGCTTACAAAACAGTTTCTCGTGTTCAAGCACCATTCTGACTTTATATTAATATAGTACCATGCTATTGACAAAGCACTTTGACACACTGACTGGGGGAGGGGTGGGCAGGTATGCACAAGATGGAAAAGAGAGATCAACAGTTCCGCTGAAGAGAATCCAGTACAAACCAGTGAGAAGTCCTTCACCAGAAAAATTAAGAGTAGTGCTTCCTACAAACATCTGCCAGCTATCCTAATCACACTGACTAAGAGTACCGTGGAGAGAAAATTGCCCTCAAGCAGCAAAGGGGAGAGAGCTCTAGTAAGTAGTCTATATGCACCATAAACTCAAGTGTGCTACTTGAAAAAACATGAGAAAATTCACATTTTATTGTGGCCATTTCTCTAATCAAAGCTCTAAAGGCGTATCTCAAAATCAAGGCTTATCTCAAGGGGGATAAAAAGAGCAGAGAAACCTATCTCAAAAGCAGAAACTCCACCTCTGTGGTCCCGGAGACCTGAGAGCCCTCTGCTTCGATTTTAACTATTGTAAGACATCAATGCTTTCACAGAGCCCACCTTTTTAATGAAAAAAATGAAATACTGCAAGGGCCTGCCAGAAAGGAAATTAGCTCAACATCAATGACCAGGAAAACCACGCTATTGCTTAATAAATGTGGCAGAAATATTTTCTCAACAGCTTTCCTTTAACGTTTCTACATTCTACTCATGGACTCTAACTTTCCTATCGCTGAGAACCCACGTATAGAAAGTAATCAGAAGAAGAAAGATGTATTGGTCCACATTCCCCTAAACCCTACAAATATCGAAGAAATGATGGCATCCTTCAGCAAAGAACTAGGGCAAAGATAAGGTAAGAGAATAAGGATGACATTTTTAATACAGTGAAGTTTCAGAGAATTGCCATTCTTCATACCTTTTATGATCTTGCACTGACTTGGCTTAAGGTGATTTCTCCACCTCCAACCCAGCCCAGTGATGGAGAAGAGACGGGCTTGGGGGTGGGAAGCGAAGACTCACTATACATTTTAAGATGAAAGGATGCCTTTCCCAGTCTAAATGCTTATTCAAGCAAACTGCTATCATAGATTAGCCTTAATATATCTGTTCAAGTATAATAAGGTTTTGTTTACAGGACAACCCAGTGTGGGGCAAGGGGTGCTGATATATATGTTCATGAGATAATTTCAGTTGTATTACAAGTGCAAATTAAAGTGGCCAGTTGTCAGTATATCAAAATAAATAATGACACAAAAACTGTCTGCAGATACACGTTTTAAAGCATTGTCTCACACCATTTTTTACGTAAATTAAATGTCTGGCCAATAGCTAAAATCACTGATCACTGAGCTTGTAGGTATATGCTTTATCATTTCCTTTTACTTCCAGGGCAGCATGATGGTTATTATTTTTTATTACTCTAAGCTTTCTAACGACTTGCTCTATTTTTCATGCTCAAGGTAAACAATGACATCTAAGAAAAAACAAGGTTTTCTCTGATTCTACTAGACCTTCAGGCTCCAGTGTAAAGTTAAATCTAGCATCACCATACTACCAAATTCTAACTACAGATCTTCTTTATTTATCATCAAATGTACTTTTAGACTCACCAAAAGTGAAAATAATTTTTGTTTTGCATAAAATGTGACATACATAACAGAAATATAGGATTTTAGGAAATATTTCACTCTTTCATGTACTAATAGAATAAACAGAAAAGCAGGGTAGAGAGCAGTGATTGAAAGGAGTTGAAAGAATGGGTACTGGAGTCAATCACATGCAGGTCTGAATCCTTTTAGTAGATATGTCACTAATGATATGTGACCTTGGGCAGGTGACAATCTCCGGAGCCCTGGTTTCCTCAAGTAGTCTGGCTTCAAAAGCTAAACTCTTTACCACTGAGGGAACACTACTTCTTTACACAAAACAGGATTATTAATCTACCTAGGTAGGTAGGTACATATATATGTATTTGTGTGTATCATCATGTGATGTAAATAAATTTCATAACAAACTTGACTAGGCAGTTTGACTAACTAGAATTTGAAGCTGGGGAAGGAGGGCTGGTGTCACAAGTTTGACTGTCATCTTAGTTAACTAAATGAAAATACAAGTAAAACTTCTAATAAAAAGGCTGACACATAGTGAACATCAATCATGCTACTCCCTTTTCCTTAGAGCAGGCTTTGAAGAATAGAAATGGACTGACCACAGCAGCCCTGAAATGAGAGATAAGAGAACACTGTAGAGACGGGTAAGGGTGAGAAGCAACAAAGGCATACTGCCTTGCTCACAACTTTTTCCAGGGCTAGCCTGGCTTACAAGTTTTCAGTTTAATATTGTTAAATGACTTAATATAATTTACAGTGTATTATTTTGCATTCTCAATGATATTCCTCTTTTTAAAAAATATTCTTTGCCATATTCCTCCCCTAAACTGCAGGTAAGAAGACTAAGGCAAAACTAGAGTAACTGTTTTACTTAGCTTCACAGAGCAATTTAAATTTCATTACTGCATGTAAAACGCATTCATTACATCACAGTTACATTTGCTAACAGAATACTTCCAGAAATACAGTTAAAATCTCCAGCAGGGTAAAATGCTGCTGTACACACACAAACACACACACACACACACACACACACTCCACCTGCATACTTTTACTTCTAAGCAAAGTGCCCTGACTGGATCTGACTTGTAGTGCACTCTTAAAAACAAACACCCTAAAGGCAAGTAACTGTATATTCCTTCTTCCTCACTTGGAAGTGTTTTAGGTTAGTAGTACAATCCAGTTTCTTAAGGTAAGGAGATTCCAGTATCTCTTACCCTTAAACATGTCACAGGGCTAGTGAATGCCTTTAGAAAATGAAGTCAGGCCAAAAAATAGTTGATTTTCTATGACCTAAGCAAGAAAACCTTTTTTAAAAGCCACTTCACGTTTCACATTCTTTCTATACACATCCCCCCACCCTATCACATCACCCTAGTTCTCCATTGCCGTTCAAGGATAAATGTATTTATTCTGCAACAGAGGGCAGCTTGGTCCTCTTTCTAGAGCCAGGAACTACGTGGCATAAGGAGGTGAGGGGGATTGTCGACAGAGGCAGAGGAGGGAGGGAGCCACATGGAAGTCTGGGTTCATCAAGAGCTGGCAAAAGGCAACTGGAACAAATAGAAGTTGCACTTACACAGAGCAACCTCATGTGTGGTATCACCTAGAGTTTGGCTGATCAACTATGTATCCAAGTAGAAGAAGTAATTTTCTCTCAGACTTACCCAGAAGCCAACAAATTCAGAATACAGCAATGAACTTTCATAACACCATTCAACCATGATCAAATTACCTTAAGCCTTGAAAATACCATGAGGTCTCATGCCCCGATGTATTATTGAAAGTCAAAGACAAATATTGCAAAGTAAAAACACTACACCATGATGTAAGTATAAGGAACTGCACCAAATTCCTTGTTTCCTATGACAACTTTTAAAAATATCCTAGGTAAATTTCTTTTAAAAAATTGTACTTTTTGTTTCCTGCTTTACTTTGTTTCCTGCCCTAACTTTGTATTTAGTCTGCAAAATGAACAATCGAATACTGCCACCAACCATAATTCCTTCCCTTCTTCCTCCAATAAAACTTAATATGTAAAATATTTCATATTAGTAAAATTGCATGAATTGTTTGTTTTGAAAGAGAGAAGTCTCAATTCTAGTTAACAGCAGATATAAATCAGTGAAGGGTTGGAACATTCCAAGTCTGAAGTGCCTGGTCCATCCAGATGGAGCTATGAGTCTGGAACTCAGGAGAAATCTGGACTGGATTTGAGAGTCATTTGGGCAGTTTAATCAAAGAAAAGTGGATGACAGCCCAAGGGAGTGCAAAGTATAAAAAAAGAAAAGATCGAATACAGAACTCAAGTGAATAGCCACATTTTTAAGCAGGATAAAGGGAAAAGAAACAACTAAGACCAAAAACAAGTCACAGAGGTAAGAAAAGGGGAGTGGTAGCTGATGAGGCAAGGGAGGAATTTAAGAAGGGATGGCTGACCATGTAGATGGGGCAGTGACCAAGTACAAAAGGAGAGGCTGAGTCTGGCAACCTGAAGTCCACGTCAGCCTTAGCGAGCTCTCCTGCAGTCAAGTCGATGGTTTGGGCAGTGGATGGAGTATTAATAGGAAATGCATAGAGATGGTGAGTGAGAACAGCTATTTAAAGATGGAGGTAGAGGGCTTCCCTGGTGGTGCGGTGGTTGAGAGTCCGCCTGCCGATGCAGGGGACACGGGTTCGTGCCCTGGTCCGGGAAGATCCCACATGCCGTGGAGCGGCTGGGCCCGTGAGCCATGGCCGCTGAGCCTGCGCGTCAGGAGCCTGTGCTCCGCAACGGGAGAGGCCACAGATAAGAGAGGCCCGCAAACCGAAAAAAATAAATAAATAAATAAATAAATAAAGATGGAGGTAGAAAGAAAAAGGAAAAGTGCGACGGGGAAATATGTATAAGGAATTTCCTTTTTTTTTTTTTCTTTTCCTTTTTGAAGGATTTAGCCTGTTTCAAGACTAAAGGGAAGAAATTAAACTACAAAAGGAAGTTGGTAAAAATCAGAGAGTGACAGATGAAGAACGTAGGAGGAAGCTCTGCTTTTCAATCTGAGTTTGAGTGCCTTTCTCCCACTCCAGGAATGAGGGAGGTAAGAATGAGTAAACAGATCAACAAATTTAAAGGCCTAGTAAAAATAAAATTGAGCAAATTTATGTCCAATGGTGGAAAAGTGTGGTAGAGATTTGCAATGAAAGACCTAGAAATGTTCTTAAAAACAGAATAAAACCTTGAGCACACACCTGCAACCTTTTTTAAAGAAAAAAATAGTTTTTATTTCACCCAGGTTTTAGAATTCTCAAGAGTGATTATTTGAGATGAAAGAGAAGAGGGGTGTTCAATACAGTTCTGTGCACGGGAAGTCCTCAACAACCAGAGATCTTGACTAGAGAGCTGGGGCCAGATTAGGAAAAGAACTCATTTACATGGGCAATGACTTAGAGATCAATAGGGAATCTCTTCAGTAAATATGTTGACTGGTAAACCTAGTTAAGAGATTCTAGATGAGATAAGCAATAGTATCTGTAGACAGCATAATTTTGATTCCTTTTGATAGCACAGTTTGTACCTATTACTTTGACACTTACTTTGGCCTTACTATGGGTCAGCTTCCCATTATTTAAACCGTACCCTATTCATTAACTGACTTTAAGCCTTCAAGACTATGTCACATATGTTTTAAAAATACTATTAATTTCTTAAAATTTCTCTCCTCTCTCATGTCAGTTCTCAAGAGGCCGAATTACTTACAAACTCACAGCTGCTCTTTGGGATTCAGCAGTTATGCTCTGGCCTGGTCAGAAGGCAGGAAGTTCCCACAGCACCGTCACTCCACCCCTGCCCTGGGGCACAGCTCCTACACATACATGCCAGACTGTGAGCTCCTTTAGAGCAGGCACCAGACCTTGGCAGCTCTGTAGCCCCTCGGTGGCTAACACAGGGACTTAGCCCTTGTAGCTATTCAGTAGACATCTAATGAACTGACTATTGTTCTCCTTCTACCTTTAGTATTTGTTCAACACTGAAGTAAATATTTAGCTAATTTCAGTCTACTTATGATCACCATTATCCCATTTTGCTGTTAACACTCTTATTTATCATGCTTCAAGCACAGCCACTGGGAAGAATTCCTGAGATCCCCAACAGAATCAATTCCTCCTTTGTCCCACTACATCTGTTAACCACATTTGTTACTGTATATCATAATTATTTGCTTTTAATGCTCCACTCCCTTTTAACAAAGAGCTCTATCAATGCCAGAACCTCATCTTATCACTATACCCACTGCTGGCACAATGTGTAGTAAATACCAAGTACTGAATAAATGTTTGGGAATGAATAGTTCTTATCTCACAATCCAATAAAACCATATGCAGTTGATAAAAATATTACTCAGTATTTGTTTCTAAATAAAAGAGTAACACCGAAAACGCAGTATTTCCTTTATGAAATTTCTTTTACAAATTATTCTCACCAACTCTGTGAGGCAGGAGATTTACCATTATTTCCAACCTTAAATCACAAAATCACTGATACAGAACATAACTGTCTAGCTCCAGTCAGTATCAACTTATAATTAGATTTAAGCATGCAGACACTAAACTTCCAGTTTATTTTGCTATACACTTAAACTGCCCCCCCACAATAAAACAATTTTTTACTTATTATTTTCAGAGGTAATATTTCAAATGCAGAAATAGATTTTTGTAGGTATAATAAGCTTCAAATAATTCATTTTAGTGAATTGTTAAAATGAATAAATTATTTTAATAAAAAACTGCTGATGTTTGGTATGTTATTTACTATGTCAGTTTTTAAACATTAATTGGCACTACATAAAACTTACATTGTAAAGTGTATGAAAGATCTACCAAGTAATAGATTTTTGGCTTCCATTTATACTTACATAGAATTACAAAGATTTTTATTAAATCTGCTGAGTTAACAGCATTTCTCTAATTTAAAGTAATAAGGACAGTAGAAACCTAAATCCCATTAATATCTTTGGAAGATGGAATGAGAGGCTAGAAACATTTTTTTTTTAACTTATCAGTTCTGTTTCAAGTGATGCCAGTTTCTGTGATCTCATTACAAACTGAGCTGACTTTATCAATTGCTTTCGAAGACTAATTTCATCAAAGCATAAAGTTACAAGGAATAAAAGTGAGACAGGCTGGGAGAATATAAGAGGCAACACTAGCCAGAGAAGTCAATACATTCAAAGGAAAGAGTCAAAAATCAGTGTAAAATTTTAATTGCATCACTTTACCAATTGCCACACTACTTTTTACACTGTATATGATTTTTATCATGAATGAAGTTTTGTTTCTAAAAGTAGATGCATACAACTATTTTTACTGAAGGTCTGTTATGTGGCCAAGTCTTTCTTCAGGGTACTTTACATATGTTATCTCGCTTATTTTAATTTTAACCATCCTATGAGTACTTTTTACAAATATGTATGATTTCAAAATTCATGTTCCTTCCAGAACATTATGAACTTAAGGTTTAGAAATTATAGAAAAATATGAAATAAATTAAAATTAACCCACTCAAAAAAGTTTGTCTGAGTTGTCTCCAAATCTATACATTTAGTTTGGCAATGTGAATAGAATGCTGCAGTGTTCAATCAAATTTAATTTTTTAAACCAAGCTTAATTCTGGCCTTACAAGAACTAACTAATCAAGATAATTAATATTTTAGAATGAAGTAAAAGATTACATTGTTCACTCTGAAGAACAAATTGCTTTAGAGTAGTGACCTTTCACGGGACACCTTACAAGCAGAGGCAGAGCTCTACTCTTCATTTTCAGAATCAAACTGTAAAAGCAAACTAAGAAAAAAAAAAAAGAGTTCAATAAAATGACCTACTCAACACTAGAAGTTTTAAATGAAAATCAACATGGCATTTTTCTTAAAGCTTTCGTGACAATGATCGGAAATTAGAAGATAATTTTCATTCAAAAAGGTTATGGAAGACACCAAAAGAATAGTCTCCTATTCATTGTTTCCTAATTAAATGGGTACTTTTTAAAAAAAGTTTTCCTGTTTTAAAAATAAAACATGCTCATTAGAAAAAAAAAAAAGGCATAGAAACAGAGGCTAAAGAAGAAAGAAAAATCAAAGCAGTGCAGAAAAACAGGAAATTAATATGAAAATGCAAATTATTCTCATTTTTCCTAGTTTCTTTCCCCAGAGTAACCATTGTTAATGTTTCTCAGAAATCATTTAAAAATTTTCTCTGTATATATGTTTGTTATTTACATATCTGTACAGCTTTAGCTTTACATAAATGCACTCAAGCTATTTGCATTCTACACTTTACTCATTTTCACTTAATATATACCTTAGACATCTCTCTTTAACAGTACATACAAAACTAGCTCATTAATTTTCATAGCTGTGTAGTATTTTATTGAGCGGGTATTTCACAATTTATTTTGCCCCTATTGAGGCTGACTTGAGCTGCTTCCACTTTTTCACTATTACAAACAAAGCTACCCTAAATTTCCATGCATTCTCTAGAATTCATAAAGACTACTTAAAATAATGAGGTTTTTTTTTAACATGACCTGAAGAATACTGAAAAGGTTGAGGAAATACAGCAGCCATCAATAAGTTCCAATAAGCCAATCAATTACTTTGTAAATTAACTAAGCATTTACAGGAAAATAAATCTCAGAGCAATATAGTTAATTATCTGATGAAGAAAAATCTCCATACATCTTTAAAAAGACAAAAAAAGAGAAAAATAATTATGGAATTGGGGTTCAACAAACCAAAGTGAAATATGTCATCAGTTAAAAATGAAAACGGTACTTCTCAAATATAAACCCCAATTCCAAGAAATTTTAAAGGAGGTGTCAGCTGGAAGGATAAGAAAAATAATCATATTAAAAACTCACCAGAACTAGTACACCATATGATAGCGTTCAATGTGCTTACTTAGTACTGTTACATTCTATCAAATGGTAAATTGACCTAATGCTGAAATTGAAGTTTCAAAAGTTTAAAATGATTTTGCTCCCCTGAAAAATTATCTTGCTGCCAAATCATTACTTTCAAATTAGAAGATTTCTCATATTTTGGAATTTTCACACATTAGAAGAGATTTGGAGACAAATATCTGCCTTACAGTAATAACAGCAACCAATAAGAAGGAAAAAACACTGAATATAATTTAGAAATTCAGACAGATGACATTAAACAGAGTAATGAAGAGTTTATAGATGAGCTAAGGTTAAGGATATTTAGAATTTAATTAAAAACTTTCTCCAAGGATTCTAATACATTTTGGGGCAAGTACTCTTCTCTTGTTCTCCAGGACACCAAAACACAATTACTAATGGGAGAATAAACAAGGCTTTCCTTCTACTCATTTTTTAAAAAAGATGAAAATGCAGACTTCCCTGGCGGGCCAGTGGTAAGGAATCCGCCTTACAATGCAGGGGATGCAGGTTCGATCCCTGGTCAGGGAACTAACATCCCATGTGCTGCAGGGCAACTAAGCACGTGTGCCACAACTACTGAGCTTGCGCACCTCAACTAAAGAGAGAAAACCCACAGGCTACAACTAGAGAGAACCCTGCGCACTACAACCAAAGATCCCACATGCCTCAAGGAAGATCCCACGTGCTGCGACTAAGACCCAACGCAGCCAAAACTAAATAAAAATAAATAAATCTTTTAAAAAAAAGAAAAAGAGGAAGAAAATGTTCTCTCTACTCTGCATAAACTGGCTGAAGGTTTGGCCTGACATGACAATTCCTCTAAATATGGCTCCAGATCTGCCCTTAGAATCAATCATATAATTAATTTATTTCTTTGTGGGATGCATTTCAAGAAAGGAATTGGAATGAACACACTTAAAATGTTTGCCACCATTTACCAGAAGCCTTGCCTTATTTTCTGAATAAATCAATACGACCTATGCATGTTAACTTAACTACTTCAATTCTCTCATTTAAACATGCAAGTATCTCTGTTTAAAGTTAGTTGATTCTAAAGCTAAGAGTAACCGGACAAGCTAGCTGTCATCATTTTTCCTTTTGAGCTTTAAAAACACCTCATCAATATAACTATAATCAATTTAAAAATATGGAAATATGTGTATGGAATATGCAAAATAGAACCAAATATGAAATACGTAGAAGTGAAAAACATTGAAAAGCAGCCAAAGACTAAAAGAGAATGATTCTCCTGTAACACATTAAAAACAATACTGTACCTGAAGGGAAAAAAGAAAGGTCAATGGTAATCACTAGAAAGTTGATATCCTGTGACAGTGTTAATCTATATAATTTGACTTGACTAAGAATTTTACAGGATGATAGGATGATGTAACACACCAACTAGTAGAAGCATAAGCTTTATCTTTCACTATTGTTCTGTTTCTTCAGGGAACATAGAGTAGTAAGTAATTTACTACGGTCATTAACCTGGTCTGGGTGCATTATTATCAGAAACCGCAAACTCTGCTAAAGTAAAAATTCCAGTCTTTTAACATGAATGGATATCCATTAGGGATCCAGTTAAAACCACCAACCTCATTTCAGTAGATATCTTATCTCACAGAACGTATGTTGCTAGACATAAAGTGTCACTGGTTTACCTCTAAAGATCCAGAGCCTTCAGGAAACTGGGTGTAGTTTTAATAAAATGGGACTCATAAGTTTTTATTATATTTATAATGAACACTTTTCACTTTTATAGGCTCTTTGAAGGAGCAATTTAGTTTATTAAAAGATGACTTTACATCCTTCACAACTCTCAGGTTTTCAATTTTATGTTGCTACCCCTCTAAATACAAATGAAGATATTGAAGTTTTAATAAATGTACAGTTATTTTTATTGACGTGTATGGGATGCAAGTTTACAAATTACAGAGAAGAGTACAGAAGATTAAAACCTCTTTCTAGTCTGATTCTTTCAATATCCTTTCCATCATACAAAACCTCTCAAAACCAACCAATGGCTATACAAGGTATATAACATTTAGGTATTAATAAAGCAGGATTCATGATACTGCCTTTTCAGAATCAAGTATAATAAAATCTTTTTAAATTGACTTACTGATGCAGTGGAGAGTATAACTGTTTAACTTGGTGGATCTTTAATCAGTCTCTTTATTATATCTAACACATCCATATGAAATTTTCAGACATACTGGCTTTATTTACACCATCATACTCTAATTCAAGCCCCAAAGTAGGGATTATTACAAGTGAACTAAAGGTAGACACAGGAAATTTTGTCTGTTTACTTTCCCAGCGAAAAAACCTACAATATATGGGATCCTAATCAAGGAGCTGATTAAAATAGTGACTAAGGCATCATCTCTGCCCCAAAAAACCTCACTATCTGTTGGAAAAAAGAGACATAAAAATAATTATAATACATTACAATATGGCTGTAATAGATATAATAGATATCTATATTTATAATAGACAATTCCAAGCAATAAAGGGATCACTGAGAAAGAGCTACCAACTCTGCTTAGCAGAGAGACGAAGACCTCATGGAGGTGATGTGCCACCTGGAACTTGAAAGATAACTAGGAGTTCACCAAAGAGATAAAAGACACAAAGGCATGGCAAACAACAGGAAGAACACTATGTTCGCATGATTGCTAATCAAATGTAGTACCCTTGCACAAATTAATACTTTAATTAATATTTACTTTAGTCAACAACAATCTCAACAAAAATATAGTATTACAGCGGAAAAAAAAAGCTTCCTATATATTTTCTTCCGCAAGGGCAAAATCAGATCCTAATCATGAAATCTTGATTCCCATCTTAGCTTGTTCGGATATTCAGGAACAATTCTTATCTATTCTTCTAAGAAATTCATATGAAAAATCTAGCATCACACATAATTTGCTTGGAGGGCCCAAAGACATCATTTAAACACAAACAGTTCATTAAATGAATATGCAGAGCATGCCTACGTCCTACAGCTACATAATGAAAATCAATGTGTTGTCCCCAACCAACATTTATCATGTCAAATCCACAGGCAATTGCCTCAATTTTAGGAATTCAATTTTCATGCAATTTTTGGAGATTTACACTACCCAATCTACATGAAAAACTAGATAGTAATCTCAAAGCACATCTTTAGAGAAGTAGCTTCTTTAACTTGACTAAACATGTTTCAAATGTGATAAATGTATCACTCCTAGGATAAAGCAGAATTGTCACTGAGAAACAATCAGAAGCCAAATGAAGGATTTCTACTGACTTTTAATACCAGGTTATTAACTTCCATGATCCCCACTCTTGGCAGAAAAAGTCAGTGCAATTAAAATCCATTAATGGAACTTAAATTTGTCTGGAAAAGGGAACTATCAACTGACGTGCTGGCCCCAAAGTCCACCTGGCTGATAATTCTCTGATGACAAGTTTCAAGAATTAAAAATAACCTAATTTGTCACACACTCAGAGTTTCCCATCATGTAGAATTCATTGTTAGAGAAGTACCTTCCTTTATCCCATGGAGACCCATCATTTAAAATGATCTACTCCAAATATACCCAATGGGGCAAAGATGAGTGTCCTCACAGTTAGTTTCACTTGCTGAACCCAGCCAGCAATTCAATTGTCGCTGCTTTGTTCTAGGTGGCTGCCCTCTAATGATCGACAGTAAAGAGGATATGTAGAATTGACTCTTCACAGACACTAGTTGAAACACGGCTAAAAAAATAGCATCAAAGGAAAACATTACACGAGCAAGAAGGGAGTTTGGGGAAATGGACTACTTCTCTATAGGAATGGGATAAAGAGATAATAAGCGATTTTACTCTTGAACTCTAGTTGACCCAACACTGATCGATTAGTAGAGTAGAAACAGAGATGAGTGTGTATGGAACTTTGTAGATTCAGAGACAGCTGGCCTCCTGAAATTCATTTTGGAAAATGGTGGGTAGAAACAAACAAACAAGTAAGCAAACAAAAAAAGAAATCCATAGGTGCCCACCATTTTGGGAGACCAGGCACAGTACAGACGACTTGAGAGCTGGTCTCCTGCCCCAAACTGCAAACACTGATAATCGTGGGGAAGCAACCTAACTTTCTGCAAAAAGGCCATTTGCTATCTGGAAAGTGAGAAGTAAAAATTAAAACCTCCCGAACTAGAACTACATATTCAGACAGATACCAGGAAAAGGAAATGGCTAATGTTTAAAGGTATATTTAAGATGAATTGTTCTTGAAACAAATGCTTTCATAAAAAGAACTACTCAATCATACAAAAAAGCAAGGCATAGGTTTTCTTTTGTTTGTTTTGACTTCATTCATGCAATAAATATTTATTGCCAGCATCCTATGTGTCAGGTGCTATTCTTGGCACTGGAATACAACAGTAAACAAAACAGATACATGGTCCCACTCTTGCACAGTTTTTATAATAAAGGAGACAGATAATAACAAGAAAAATACATAGTATGTCGGATGGCAATAGTGCTATGTAGAAAAATAAAGAGGCCCAGAAGGATAGGGAACATTGGGGATGGTGTTATTTTAAATAAGGTGGTCAGGGAAGGTAAGGCATATGTTTTTAAAGAAAAGAAGAAAAGTAATAATGTTTGGGAAAAAATAGGCTAGGATTACATTACTTTTTAAAAAACTATTGGTTCTTTTAAAATTAAAATTGAAGGGCTTCCCTGGTGGCGCAGTGGTTGGGAGTCTGCCTGCCGATGCAGGGGACACGGGTTCGTGCCCCGGTCCGGGAGGATCCCACATGCCGTGGAGCGGCTGGGCCCGTGAGCCATGGCTGCTGAGCCTGCGCGTCCGGAGCCTGAGCTCCGCAATGGGAGAGGCCACAACAGTGAGAGGCCCACATACCGCAAAAAAAAAAAAAAAAAAAAAAAAATTAAAATTGAAAAACCAAAGAAACCCAAGAAATTAGATTTGGAGTGCTACTTGTTCTGCCTCTGTCACTGTCAAACATGAGGTAAAATATTTTATCTCTGGCTTCCTCTTCTCCATTTTTTAGAAGGAGCAACATGGGTTTGACACAAAAAACCATAAAAACTAAACGAATTCTCAGGATATCACACAGTACAATCAGTAGCAGAGCAATGAAATGCCCGAAAGATAGCTCCCAATTGTTTGAAAAATCACTAAAATCTAAAACTTCTCTCGGAAATGATTTCCATGTCTTTGGAACCACATTACATGTACTACCCTTGTAAGAACTTTGTTAGAAATAAATTGTAAATGGTTGCTTTAATAATGCCAAGGATCTAAACACTATAGAACTGCTGAATAGATGAGATTCACTGATCAGTCATGCTCTTAAAGTCTAACCACTCCAGTCTACACTCAGAAAGGAAATAAATCTCACTTTAGAATAGTCATCTATCATCTTTTACAGGATCTGCATTTTAAAATATTATTCTAAAATAATATCATTTCTCTAGTGGATGAGAAATTATTATGTCCTGTCCAAGAATTCTTCAATGACTGAGACAAATCTTCCTGTGAGTAGTTTTGAAAATACTTTCAAAAGTCCACAGTGCTCAGTGGTGCGAATGTCTCATGAGAGGTATCTGCTTTAAATTGCAATTTAGAGCCCCCTTCTGTTTAAATAAATTACAATATGAACTGCAAGGCATAAAACAAAAATCTCATTTTAGTCTCTAATTAACCCCAGAGCATATAGTCACCTCTGCATTACAACACATATTTTTTAAAAATCTGATTAAAATATAATATTCAGTACAACTTTCCATGCATACTAAGTATTCAATAGTGCTGATATACATTATGATTATTAGCACACAAAGTAGCTATATCTAATAATACTGTAATGATTGATAAGCTCTTTTTTCCCATGAAAATTCTATAATACTATACTTTGCTATTTAGGTTAAAAAATAACAAGTAATTAAAACACACACACACATACACAAACACACACAACTTCTTGGCCACCACCAACATTCAGGTAACATGTTGAATACTTTCATAAAGTAAGTCATTTAGTCTTCACAACAGCCTGTGAGGTATGTTTTGCTACCCCTGTTTTAAACATAAAGAAACCGAGGCTCAGAGAAGTTAACTGACCTACCCAAGATCACAGAGTAAGAACCTAGTATTCCAACCCCAGTTTTTCACAGAGTCAACTGCTAGAATCCCTCGAGGAAAACAAACAAACAACCAACCTTAGATCAGAATTATATAAATTGATGCTATTTTCTCATAGAAATAAAATTATAATATGCAATTATAATCCTTACCAAAGGCCTGATGCTGAAGGAATCCAGAAACATAGAAGAACATGTTTAATTACCTACTGCATACACTATAGTTCAGAGACATCTATAAATTAACCTAAAAATAATCATCTCTGTGCTACGTGTCTTTTACCACAATAAAAAACTAAAATGTAAAGTATGTAAAAAGAAAAAAATAATAATAATCTAGATTTAATTCTATTTACTTTTCCATTCCAAGTTTCCACCAAGCTACTACTGCCTTCTAAAAGTCCACCTGACCTATTTTTATAGAAACAAATAGAGGAAAAAGGTAAAACAAACAGACAAAAATACTGCAAGACCACAGAATTTAGAAAGGTTTTTGCAGAGATATTTTGGGAGTCAGATATTTATTGAACAGAAGTATTCTGAGCACCCCTCTGTACCAGGTACAACGCAAGGCAGGAAAAGCAAAAAAAAGATGAAAGCAAGGCTCTTACCTTTGAAGAAGTCCTTTTTGACATTAAAAAAAAGGCAATAAAAACAAATAATCACAACATAAAATATGAAGTGCTGTCTATAAGTGTAAGGACAGAACGCTTTAGAGGAGATTCTGGGTGAAACAGAATCCCTCATTTTTCTTTTCTCTTCTTTTTTTTTTTTTTTTTTTTTTTTTGAGAAAACCTCCTTAATAGTTTGTTGTAGCACTCTCATTTTCCCAAGTAAGTTTCTCTGGACGAAGAGCTAATGTCCTGCAGTGTCCAAGCTGCCAGGTCAGCAGCACTCGAACACTCAACTTGCCCTTTACTGACATGCAAGAGCTTTATGTGTGAATCAATCCTCACTGGCACCGAACTGTCCTTGTTCTGAGCTCTCTCATTATTTCTTCACAATGTAAAAACAAACAAACAAACAAACCTTTAAAGCTGTGACTTGAATAATGGCAAATACCAAAGGTACAAAACGGACACAATCAAGTCTTTCTATCCTAGATAAAAAAATCCTTTTATTAGTGTAGTCATTATTGCTGGGAGATCTGTTTATATTTTTATTTGGAGGGTAGATTGGGATGTGAGGTGTGACTATACACTGCTGAGACTGAATTCTTTTCATAAATACATCAAATATAATACATACATGTAAGACATCAAGATCTCACACATCAAATGAGTGCAGCCTTTCAACGTATTTTACTGGACAGCCTATATATTTGCTTCAAGGGCACTGTCGTTGCCACTTTTAGACCTTCTCTATGGGAACTGTCACAGAGCCAATTTACCAACTCCTCTGGGAAATCAGTCCCACTGAAAGTCACAGGACATTATAGGTCAAAGAGGTCTCTTCTGCTAGCCAAACACATTTTTTTCTCCTTCTATCTTTACCTCTTTGATTTGATTTCACGAGCGAAATTTATAAACTAACCATTTTAGTACAAAACAATAAATAACACTAAGTTACAGAAAGCAGCAACAACAACAAAAACACAAGGAGGTTTTATACTAGAAAAAGAAAATCACCTCAGGAGCTGTGTGGGCACCCTGCTATTTTGCTCCTGCTCTGCACTCTCTCGGCTGCTGCAGCTCTGGAGCTGGGTCTAATCCTGTCCAGAGTTTCACAGAGCAGCCCATGGGGACAAAGTGAGGCTGCCGATGAGGGGGCCTTATTTGATTCGCATCAGGAATCAGACTAGCTGGGGCAAGTTCATTTGTGCCCTGCTTGCATTAAGTGCCATTGCACAATAACACTGGTAAAACTGGCTGGAAGCCTTTCTGCATCGTCTAGAAGCACAATCACCCTAAGTAGAGAACTGCCTAGACAGCTCCCAACTCAAGCACGTACAATTAAAACAAGCTACAATACATAGTGTTAAATCTCCAAAGACGCTCCAGGACACTAAATCTGTTTTCCTAATGGTACACCAGATTGCTTTAAAACTACCCCATATACTAGCCTATTCTTACACAATTGTGATTTTTAAAAAATCAATAAACTCCTTCAGATCTCACTATTAGTAAAATCCTGAGGTTTTTCATTACCTCTACCCTAGAACACTATATCGTGCTTGCTTTAACTTAAGCCTATTTCTTCTCTATTCATCCTGAGGAAACAAACAAGAACATGTTTCTTTTAATATCCCTTCATGCAAGTTAAGTCCCCCTTAGCTTTCCAGCTGTAAGCTGCGTAAGCCCAGACTTGCTAGGCAATTTTCCAGTCTTTCCGTTTGTTCCCGCAAATCAGCTTCTCAAACTGCAGTAAAGGTAGGGTCTACGTTTATGTCCTTTCTGTGTGTAGTAACACAATCAGTGACTCCGATCTTCAGATTGTTTCAAGTGAGAGCATAGCCTTAGAAGCTTATTCTCATCTCACAAGCAAGAGAACAAGAAAACAAAATAGAACAAAACAAATAAGCAGACAGTAAGCCTCATTGGGGGAGACATCTTTGCTGAGGTGTTACTCTTAGGGGCCAGATGGGCACAACAAGTAAACATTTCAAGTAAGTACATAAAAGAAGACCAGCACTTGCCATCTACCATTCTTTAATTGTTTCTGGAAAAAAATAACTTTTACAAAATTTTTTTTTTTTTTTTTTTTTTTTTTGTGGTATGTGGCCTCTCCCGCTGCGGAGCACAGGCTCCGGACACGCAGGCTCAGCAGCCATGGCCCACGGGCCTAGCTGCTCCACAACATGTGGGATCTTCCCGGACCGGGGCACGAACCCGTGTCCCCTGCATCAGCAGGCGGACTCTCAACCACTGTGCCACCAGGGAAGCCCTACAAAAAATATTTTTAAGGCACTTCCCTAGTGGTCCAATGGTTAAGAATCCACCTTTCAATGCAGGGGACAAGGGTTTGATCCCTGGTTCGGGAGATCCCACATGCCACAGAGCAACTAAGCCCGTGCACCACAACTACTGAGCCCATGTGGCCTAGAGCCCATGTGCCACAACTAGAGAGCCTGAGTGCTGCAACTACTGAGCCTGCGCACTCTGGAGCCCGTATGCCACAACTAGAGAGCCTGCAAGGGCCACAACTAGAGAGAAGCCCACATGCCAGAACGAAGAGCCTGCATGCCACAATGAAAGACCCCGCATGCTACATGAAGATCCCGCGTGCCGCAACTAAGACCCAACGCAGCCAAGTAAATAAATAAATAAATATCAAAAAAATATTTTTAAGATTGTCAAGAAAAATCTATTGTATGAGTTAACCTTGGCGGTTGGGGGGGGGTCTCTCCCTGTTATGGGATATCTAATATCAAACTTTCTACAAATCCCTATCTCTCCATTTAGTAATAGCCATTTAAAAACTATCATTAGGATACAGCGCTGGGCTGAAATGTACTTAAAGCATCACTACCAATTAAGTTTCCCTTGGAAGGGACATACAATGGTAGCCAAACACTCGGGCTTTGGAATTGGGCTGCCTGAGTTAAACACCTCAGCTCAGTCACTTAATAAAGTAACCTTTGTGCCTCAGTTTCCTCATGGGAGTCTGACCTATTTCACAGGGGTGTAAGAAGAATTTAGTTGATAGACTAAAGCACTTATTGTAGCCCCTAGAACAAAATAAAAGCTCAATTAATGTCAGTGATCATTATGTTGAGTTCTAAGTCATTGCTCACCCTTACCATTCCCAGACTTCAAATGTAGCTTTAAAACTATACAACCAACCAATTAATTCCTAGCAAAAGACAGACCTTTTGTTTTGTTTGTTTGTTTTCTTTGTTTTGGGGAGTCGTTTGTGGTTTTTTTGTTTGTTTTTTGGGTTTTCTTTTTGTTTGTTTTTTTTTTCAGCCAGGCTGCGCAGCTTGCAGGATCTCAGTTCCTCAACCAGGGATTGAACCCGGGCCACAACAGTGGAAGTGCCAAATCCTAACCACCAGACCACCAGGGAACTCTGGAGCTTTTCTGTTTTAAAAGACTGATTTTACTACATCACCCTTCGGTTTGCTCTCAAAACTAACCCTTTCCCAGAATGACCACTAGTTAATCCACACCTCATCATTACAGTACCCAGCACTTCACACACTTGTCTTCCTCCTGCTGCTCTCAGCTCAAAGGACTCCCTACCAAACAAACTATGATTAGCCTCCAAAATTCAATTTTGCACTTTTTTTCAGTCTTCGATCAGGAAGTAACGGCTTCCAACAGAGTCCATTACAAAGTTTTATACATTGCTTGTATCACTCAGCTTTGCTTTTAAAGACTCACAGCTAAACATTTTGTCCCTATCTAATTTGTTGATATTTTAACAAGACTCTCTCAGGAGATTAATCATTCAGAAATAAAGTAAAAATTTTATTGACACAGTTTCATTTAATATTTTTAAATCCAAGTAATGGAAATGGTAAAAGCAAGAAAAATTTTGTCCATAACACAGCTTGTTACTGATTAGAATTCCAAAATCAAAGCAAGTACTCAATTAATAATCCCTTTTAAATTACTTTATTTTGCGGCTGAATTACCACACTGATACTTATTTAATTATGCCAGGGCCCAGAGAACTGACATTTTTACTGGCAGGTTATGAAATGTTTCTTAAAGCTGTGAAGTCCAATTACAAAAGCCTTCTTTCAGAGGTTCAACAAAAGGTAGAAAAGAGGGAGAAAATTATTCCCCTGGTGCCAAAGGAAGCGTTATAAAATAAATGAAAACAAATAGAGTGAAATCAGATGAATGAAGCATAGTGTAGGTGTTTAGTGTCCACACGTATGAGAGGCTGGGCACAGAATACAGAGTAGAAAATGGAAAGACTGGTCTGGTGCCATCCTTTAGGTCTTTGTATAAAATACTGTCAACATATTTACTTTTTTTTTTCTTCAATGAGGTTGGCTGTAACTTAAGTTTCATAGTTGCTAATATGTGATCATTACTCAAAAAAATTAGACTTGGGAGCAATAGATATTTTTAATTAGCTATCTCAAAGCAAGTACCATTATAATCATCTAATTATCCTTTGAGGCACTTTACGTACAGGGGTGCTGGCTCCATGTTTATAGTTTAAAACTAAGAGCGTTTATGAAAATACAGTGATGAGAAGGAAAAGAGCACAAATTTCTTAAGCAATTTAAAAGTTAGTTTCAGAAAGTAAGCAACCACTAACTACATTTAAACTCAAAAATTACTACGTAACTTCAGCTGTTAAAACTGGTACAACTAATACTCATGTTCCATTTACTCGTATACCAATAAAGCCTAAAGGTATTTCTTAGCCTGAAAGCCAAAGGTTTAGCTATATTCAATCAAAAAGATTGCTTATCTAGATAAATAATTACCACCTTTATCACGGTAAGATGCCCTCCAATAATAACACAAAGTATGGTTCAATCATCCCTTAAGAGCAAATGACTTTTTGGAAGACATAATTATATTAAACAAGTCTTTAGAGATCACACCTCCTTATTACTCTAGCAATAATACAGAATGGTATTTGAGCTATAAAATAGCCTTTCTTCACTTATCTTTATTGTAAGCACAAGTATCTCATCCAGAACCTGCCCAGAAATAGATAAGGAGGACACTTATATGTGGGCCTGAGGGTTTGGGTCAGGTAGAGAAAAACGACCCAGTGTTCCTGGTCTCTAGGCCCCATACTACCTGCCTATCAGCCCTGCTGCAATCTGCAGAGAGAGACCTCATGTTCTCCCTGTCCGTTCAGATTCTAAGAGCTAACAATCAATCCCGTCTCCTTTTCCTCCCTTCCAAGTAACGCCTTTTGGCTGAGACTTTGTTTTTTATGTTCTTGACTCCCTGCCTCATCTTAATTAAAATGACCTCAGCCTCAACAGTTCCATAGGAAGGGACCCCTGACGTGAAGATTACTAGAGATTTCGGTGGCATATTTGTCTTAAAAATTAAAAAGTTCTTCTTTACAGATAGAGCATATTTCCAACATAATTATGTGGCTCTCTCTACCTTGTCAGTTTGAAGTTTTCAAGCTGGGTTTGTTTGTTTCACACATAAACTGCAAGCTGTAAAAACTTATAAAATTCATCTAATCTACTCTGCTGTTTCTAGATAGAAATCTCCTCAACCAGGCAGACTCTAAGGACTATCTGCAAACCTACTTGTAACCCCATTAAGGTGTCTCCTTACTGCCATAGGCAAGAAATATTTCCCTTTCTCTATGCCTAATATAGTTAAGTATCACCCATTTTAAAGTGTGTTTCCTTTTCTAGGCTCACCAACTGGTAAAATATAAGAAATATTGCATCCACTTATACTCTTAATCATAGTACTGCCATTTAAGGAAAAGTGTAAAAGAAAATAAAAAATTGCCATTGTACTATTATAGTATTGTGAATATTGAAGGGAGAAACCCAGTTAAGAAATCTTCAAATTTACAAAGAAGAATGTTTTCTTAGAGTGAGAATTGGAACACTAGTCAAAATAGGAAATACCAAAACTTGAGAATCTTGTGATTTGTCCTCCAACTGTATAGATATGGATAGGGACTCTGGCCTTCCCTGCACCTACCTTGAATGAAAAGGGAAAAAGACAGAATAAGAAATTTAACTTAGGCAGAAATTATATCCTTTTTTATAGGAGGAAACAAATATTCAGTTCAGTTACTCTCTCCAACAATTAATTTAACACATATTTATTAAGTGTACTCTTTATACAAGACCTTATGTAATACATGAAGGATATGAAGAAATATAAGAAAACTACAAATACTTCAAAGCAATGACAGAGAGAATGAGTGCTTCAGAGACAATGTATGATTGGTCTGCATAAATATGAAAGCATTTCAGATAGGCCCTACAGCATGAATTGGATTTTAACCAAAGGAGATAAGACAGAGAACATTCCAGGGACTGCTTCAATGTGGAATTACAGGAGCAAAGGTGTGCAAAGAGGATAGCAGTGGTTTGTTCATGAAAAGAAAGGAAGAAATGAAAGAAGGAAGGAAGACACTTTGAGTTTGAAGCATGGAGTGATTCAATGGGAACAGTAGAAAATGGAGCTGAATCACAGGTTGGGCCAGATCAACAAGGTGCTGAGAATTAGGCACAGTCTATTTTACTCTGAAAGTAATGGGGAACCTGAGGCTTTTGATGAAGGGCACATCATCAGAAGCTTGGCAGAGAAATATAGTTTTAAAGCATATTATGTAACAAGGGGACAATCGGAGGGTTATTGAAACACAAATCTTAAACTGAAATTAGAAAAGAAAAATTTGGAATATTCAATGATCTGGTTCTTGGACTGGATAATGGGTTCATGAATTTTTATTGTGTTACTATGCCTCATATACACATATACACAAACACACGAAATTTATACTGTGTGTATCATGTATTATTTTGTGTGTTTAAAATAATATATATAGTGCTATTTAATTTTAGCTTAAAGTTATTTGGAAAACATTTCAGAATTGACATAACTGGGAAAATAAATAAATATTAAGGGATATAGAAAAATATGATAGTGACTCCAAGGTATTGCCCTTGTGCCTGGGAGGTCATACGCATTAGCTGAAATCAAATAGAAGATGTTTGGTGAGGCATCAATGAGGTAGAATAAGCACAGTTTAAGAAGCTGAGAGACACCTAAAAATAAGGAAGATATATTAGATATAGGCAGTAAAAATAAGGGAGAGAACTCATAAGAAAGATTAAGGATGGAAAAATATAGATTTAGCAAAGTTCAGCAGACTACCAGCATAGAATCAATTTTTTTTAAAGGGATGAGATCAAAAAGGAGAAAACAGAGAGACAGAAAAAAAAAAAAAAAAAACTTGGAGGTGAATCTAGGAAATCAGGAAATCCAAAACAGATTTCAATCAGAAAGATGAGCAAACAGGGAAGTGAAGGAAAGGAAGGAAGTGGACCTAGGGAGCCTGAAGCCAAAGAAAGTTGAAGCAGAAAATGCTGGGCAATAATGTAAAGATCACAGAGAGTTCATGGAGCAAAAGCAGCAGGAAAAGGCCACTGAACCTGACCATCTGTGACCTTCAAAAGCAAACATTACAGTGGAGAGGCGAGCATAGAACCAGATGATCAGAACGAGAGGGTGCAAGAGGAAGCAACTCCCACAGCTGCCTCCCCCCTTCCCTTGCAGAAATCTGATAGTGAATGGTAAGGTTGAGATATGAAGAGGTTTTGAGATAAAGGGGAGGAATTCTGTGTACTGACTTAGAGAAAAGGAAGCAATGGAAGATATAGGAGTGAGGGGAAAATCATTTCTTAAACAAGATCATGGAAAAAGGTGAAAGGAATAGGCTAAAAGGTCCAGGGAAATTTCTTAGGAAGAAAAGGGATGGTAAAGGATGTTAAACCAAAATGCTTTGCTGCTTTTTAGACAACGGAAGAGGCAAGATGGTCCACTACGGAAGAGTAGAGTATTGGAGCTTAGAGAGAATGGAAAGTGTTGGAAGTAGCCTTTGTGAGATACGGAGAATAATTTCTCAAGAGGACACATTCCAAAGAGCAAGAATTAACTAGATACATCACAGCATCCCTGGACTAATTTTTCTGTCATCCAATTTTTCTCTATATGGGCTACCATTGTCATGTAGAAGCAGTCATTAGCCAATATGGTGAACGCAATGGGACTTAACATTCTACATTTTAGAAACTCATGCTCTTGGAGAAGGTTTTTTTGATCCTCAGGGATATTGACAGAATCTGCTTCAATCAAGTTATTGAGAGAGACAAGAACACCAGACAGATAAGTCTGGAAACAGGAAAGGAAAAGCCCAGAGTACAAACAGGTAGGTAGTCTTACAATAAAAGAGCAGTGGGAAAGCCCTGCTCACCTTCCAGGAGACATGAAAATGAAGGAGACTGAGCAAAGAGAGGTTCAAAGTTTCAAAAATCCAGACCAGAAGGCTGAAATCCTGCTTAATGCTGTCCTTGTTTTTTCTTATCATCAACAGAACTGGGATAATCACTAAATCATCTTAACCATTCATACCCCCGGTCTTCATCATGCTGTATTGAACCAGATTCTCTCTCTCTCTTTCTCTTAAATTTCCAGGGAATTGTAACAATGAGTCAGGTCTGGGAACCCTTATCTAGAAGGTTAATTTCACTTTATAAAAGAATACATCACAGATTTTCCTTTAAAAAGCAAGCAACTTGGGCTTCCCTGGTGGCGCAGTGGTTGAGAATCCGCCTGCTAATGCAGGAGACATGGGTTCAAGCCCTGGTCTGGGAAGATCCCACATGCCGCAGAGCAACTAGGCCCGTGAGTCACAACTACTGAGCCTGCGCGTCTGGAGCCTGTGCTCCACAGCAAGAGAGGCCACAACAGTGAGAGGCCCGCGCACCACGATGAAGAGTGGCCCCGGCTTGTCCCAACTAGAGAAAGCCCTCGCACAGAAATGAAGACCCAACACAGCCAAAAATAAATAAATAAATAATTTTTTTTAAAAAGCAAGCAACTTTTGTTCCCTAATTATGTATTACTCCTGCCGTCAAAAATACAGATGCTTTAATACACTCAATGGATAAATAAAATGATGGTAAAACCCAATTATAAAAGAATATGACTATTACACATATGAAGGTTCAGGTAAAAAAGCAGAGCAATGGTGCTGAAAGTAAAAGACAATTCAATG
This sequence comes from Hyperoodon ampullatus, assembly GCF_949752795.1. NCBI lineage: Eukaryota > Metazoa > Chordata > Mammalia > Artiodactyla > Ziphiidae > Hyperoodon > Hyperoodon ampullatus. The sequence goes on from NC_136922.1 coordinate 70,921,019, forward strand.
TCAGATTTGTGAATTCCAAGGGACATCTGCTGTTTGTGTCTGCCTGGTGCCATCCCCATTTTCTGCTTTCTCCTTGGGTGGACTTCCCATTCGGGTTCTCAATCCCTATACTTGAATTCTGCCAAGGGCCTACCCAACTACATATCTTTGAACCTTTATCCACAGAGTCTAAGCCAACAGTTGGCCAGAAGAGCACAGCAAAGTCAATTAGAGCTGTTCCCTGGGATTTTATAAATGTTCAATGAGAGAAAAAGACTGTCTTCTTTCTGGGGAACTGAGCTAAGGCAATGTATGTCTGAAAATAATTGCCACCATGTGTCCCTCTAAACCTTGCCTCATGTAGGGAAAAATAAATAGAGAGAAGCATAGCTGAGAAAGTTGGGACAAAGAGGAAGAAGAATGTGACAACACCATTTGAGTACCTCAACTTCTGAGGTCAGTTTCACCCCTGGACCTCCCAGTTTCATGCATCAATACACCGTCCTCCAAATCCCTTAATCCGTCCCTTTTCACTGTTAATGTAAGCTAGATTGACTTAGATTTCTGTCATCTGCCATCCAAAAACCCCTGAGAGACAAATATATTATGATGGCCAACGCAGAATACATCGGTCTGTGCCATCTAAATATCATCTCAGCTTCTAAGAACCTTGGTGGTAGAGGGGCTGTGGTCAAGAGGGTGAGGTGAGGGGGACAACTGACATTAGATTCGCCAGAGAAGATGAAAGAAACGTGGTATCTGCTAGGGTATCCATAGTCCCTGTTTCAGGCCACTCTCATTTTTCCAAATTCATCGAGAAATTGCATATTATTAGACATTGCCTGTATTATCTCACCAAAGGCATACCTTAAATACTTAACTACACAGACTAAAACTGACCAGTGCTTCTGTCTCGGCAAACACATTCTGCACAGCACACTTCTCAAGGGTCAACTGGAAGTCACATTTTGAAACTGAAGTGAATTCTTCAACTTGTCCTCATCTTTGCTTTTAATCTAGTCATTCAGGCAATTATGAAAAAACAGCCCATTATTCCTGAGAAACACAATTAAGTAGACAGGCTAAACCATGATTTGGACGGCATTCTCATTAATGGAAGTGATATAAGAGAGAAAAGACATCAAAAGCTCAAATGGAAAAAAATAAGCACAGATCTTACCTTTACTCTAAGGAGCTTGAAAAGTCAGTGTTAACAAAAAAGTAGCCATCCTTACATTGAGATTTCTTTAATGAAACTCTTAAAACCCCAAAGGAAACTGCTCAAAATTAGATTAAAATGGTTCTATGGTTATTGCCTTAATACCCAAGCCCAAAATGAAGTAGAGAATGCCTTAATTTACCAACTCACTAAATCTTTACTCAATTAAATAATTTATAATGCTGGTGATGAGTCTCTCTGTTACTTTTCTTTCTTTTTGTATATTTGCTGACTTATGAAAAAAATCCCTCCCATTACATAAAATGTCTCTGACTTTGACAATCTATAACAATAACAATATTTATTAAGTACTTACTATGTGCCAGATACTATCCTATGTATTTTCCATGTATTCATTCATTCAGTCTGCCTATAAGGTAGGCACTAATTATTTCCTTTTTACAGATGAGAACACTAAGGCAAAGAGAGGTTGCATAACATCTCTGAAGCCTCAGAATAAGAAGTAGAGACAGAACTGTTGGAATTCAAGCAGTTTGGCTCCAGGACCAGTGCTCTTAATCACTGTGCTTAAGAGCAGTGTAAGATTAAGCTCTATTCTATTTCCTTTTCTATGTGAGGCTGTATGTGTTATGAAAAACAAAAAACAAGCAAATCATGGCAGAATGGAAGAAGCAGCACCCTAAAAGACAGCTAAAAAAAATTTATGGGGGTAGGGGGAGGAGGAAAGCCAGAAGATGGGAATGGAATGAAGAGTGGTACTGGGAAGGAAAACAGTGGAAGCAGCCAGTGGTTTAATTTGGTGCCCTCAGAATCCTCACGGGTGAGTACTGGTCAGAAAAGGTACAGGAGACTAGATCCTCACTTTGGAAAGTCTGCAATATTAGGCTTAATTAAATTAGAGTTAATTAAGTATCAATTAGAGATTTAGTGATAATTTTTGAGCAGGGTGATATGATTTTCTCCTTTACTTTATGAAAAAGGATCTGAAATTCTGGATAGGGAAAACTGCAGTTAGAAAGTTACTTCGAGGCTAAATCCCATGATCCAAATGAGATAATGGGGACCCAACACTGGGTCAGATGGGATGGAAAAAAGGGAAGACTTGGAGGCTGTAAACATGTCTGACAGGGTAGAAAGAGGGGAAAGCTGAGAGATCATAAGAAGGGAAGGGTCAAAAAATAGAGATGGAATCAATTCCAGGAAGGTTTAAAAACATCCCATGGTTTTGGAAAAAAAAAAAAAAAGGAGGAGGGAGTCAACAAAGGTTTCTAGAAGGAAAAGAAATCTTGAGTGAGACTTGCTGAATGAGTAAGAGCTCAGCATAAAGGGAGTGGGAGAGAGTAAAGGGGTGAGGGGAAGGAGAAAATTGGATTAATTGAAGAAGAAGGACCAGTGTGAGCACCTAGGGACAAGAGAAAACTCTGTGATGGAAGAACCAAGAAAGAGCCTTGACACAAGAATGGATCAGGTAGTGAAAGGATATAAGGGAGCTTAGAGACTTCAGCCTTGAGGGTTCATGGATCTTTGTCCTGGTTCACTGCATTAATATTGTCCAGCTATTCCTCATCTGCCTGCTCCCTGGAGTAGAAATTTTTTATTTTGTCTTGAATTCTTCTAGAACACTCCTGCCCCTCACATTCTGCATGTTTTCATTTCTCTCATATAATGTCTTCATCCTCATCTTATCCACAGTTTGTTTTATCATAAAGTTTAGGCTTTCCATGATTCCTCATGGCCATCTGATACTCCATGGCATTCTTTCAGCTTCCTCTCAAATGTTAACTCTTTCTCTTGATCTGTCTAATCCACTACTATCTTTTAATCAGGCTGTGTCACAGGACAAGTGACCTATAGCTTGATGATCTTTGGAACAGGTGCCCACTCCAAAAACAATCACCTGAAAGGGTAATTTGATTCAAATCATCGCAGCTTCCTCTATTTCTAGAGTTTTCCCTAAAACCAAAAAGTTATCAAACGACCAGAATAAGTTATTATTCTTAATTTGCAATTCTATGGCCAAAAATTAGTGGGAAAAATAGAAGGATTTGAATCACACAAATAATGAAGAGTTGTAAGTATCCATATTTTTCCAACATAAAACGCATCATCAATAGTTAACTTTGGTAAGCCTGAGAATAGAGACATATTTTTAAAAATACATAAGTCAATTTAATAGTGAGATAATGATTTTATTTTGAAGAGACTTTTTAAAAAATAAATATTCACCATCTTTTACCTTTGAGTGTCCGTAGGACTTTCAAAACATATCTTTTCTTGCTTATTTAGAAAATTCTGTAAGAAACACTGATGACAAAGTTTATGGTAACAACTCAACAAAATTAAAGATATGAAATCAGTCATCCTTTCCTTTATAGTCCTTCCCATGCTTCAATAAAATGTGTACTATTAGGAATCTTACTTTCAATCCCATAATATTTTTTTCCAAATATATGTAAAGGTTTAAACATCACCTAAATAAAATATAGGTTATTAGGAATTGCTTGGAATGTAATTCAACATTTTAAGAGAGTCTGGTACAAAGCCATGCAACCTATCAGGATCTCAATAAACATCTATGAAAAAACAGATTAAAGAAGAAGATCTAAACTGTAGCCATAGGGCACATCTGGCTCAAAGACTTGTTTTGTTTGACCCACACCAGTGTGGCAAAATTGTTTTTTAATTAATTGCATATGTGTGTGTGTTTCTGTGTGTGTCTGTGTGTGTGTGTGTGTCTGTGTGAAATTTCACTGAAAAAATGCAAATTTCAGGGTTCTAAAAATCAAAACAAAACAAAAACTGGAAGTTCTGGCAAAACTAGGCCTGCATTCTCACATGTCAACAATCACTTTAAGTTAAAAACTACACTCTTTAATCTGGCGTTTGGATCAGTTTGTCACGGTCCCCACCACTCTTCATAGTTTACCATTGGTTAAAACAGTCTGTGGTTGCCTCCTCACAGAGACATTGTAAGTGTAACAGAAAAAAGAAGTACTATTTCCTCTGCACTGTAGGTACTTTCCAGATCACCTACAAGAGCCATTCCATTCCTTCAAGAGTCTCCCATCCATACTTCTGAACATACCCTTCTATTTAAAGTCATTACGTATCTCCCTCAGACTCAAAAAGCTGCTAAATCACAGACTTAACTTTAATCTGCACGTTCAGACCCAAAATCCAGTGCTTATCTGGCCTTGGCACAGCTAATATGGCTAGCAATGAGTAAGACTCATTTTTTCAAACGGGAATTAGGAAGATGCTCTTATCTATATGAATATAGCCATTTTTACATCTGAGATTAAGTTTACTACACACAATAGGCAAAATAAGAAAGACATCCATTTAGTTTAACTTCAAAAACCATATATATTCTCTCCTCTCTGAATTCTCATCTTATTTCCCTCAATAGTAAAAGAAAAGTCAGATACAGAAAGCATCAGACTACCCACAAATAGGCAACTATGAAAGAGAAGTATGTCAATCTTCAGAGAAGCCTCAGAAGCAAACTTTGGCAAAACATTACTTTTCTCCTCCTTTCAGAAACTTCTCTGTTCAAATTCTACTTTTATTCTTTCTAATACAAACCTAACATTGGCTCTCACACAAGTCATCCTTTTGTTCCTTCTACATTTCTCATCTGTAGAAGTGCTCATCAGCTTGTCAGCCAAGGCTGTGAGAATTTATACTTAATCTTCACATTCCCTCTCAGCTGAAATTTTCTCCCAAACCCTTAATAATTTCCTATCTTGATTACTATAATTTCTTTTTTATTGTCCTCTTGAAATTCATACTCTTTAAATTATGTACAACCAGAATATGTAGCTAAAATAACATTTCCCCCCAACTGTCTCTTTTTCACTAATGTAACTTCACTCTCTGGGAAAATTCCAGCTTACCTCTAAATTACTCTGGAGACCTTGCTGCAATTACCTTCTCTGTCACTGGAGTGTGGAGTCACACATCACTAGTTTTGTCATCTCACCTTCCTTCCAGAAAGCCCCAAGCAGATATTCTTTGAGGTATTCTCTTTTTAAGAGCATTGTTTTAAAAAGTTGCCTATCAAGATGAAGAGCAGGAAAACATGTGAAGGACGACCTATATCTGTATTTTCCTTCTTCCCTAAGAAAAAAAGGAGTGGTTCAAAGTGTATCCCACATTTTACATTTGCATTGAAATTTAATTTTAAGGATATAATTTCTAATAAATCGAAATTTGCAAGTAAATGGTTTCTCAGATTCAAACATCTTTTGGGCAAAAGATGAGAATTCTACCATATGAGGCACCAAAAAATGTAAATATTAGAAAACTAACTATATCATCAAAAGAACATCATTTTAGGCAATAAGACTTTCAACTTCAGAAGGCTTGGCTTTATGACTTTATACCCAGTCAACCACATTAACATTCTGAAATTTTTCAGTGAGAAAAATAAGCGTCTTTGAGGGGGAGCGGAACAAAAAAAAAGACATTTTATCAAAAGCATGCAGATGATTTGGTTCATACAGGCCTTTAAAGTAAAACCCCAAATGGCATATTTTAATTTTTCCTTTGTAAATTTCTGGAAAAAAATGCAAATGTACATTCTTACCAAGATGTTCCTCATCTACTGATACCTGTCTCTGTCATTCTCTCTTTTTCACACACACACACTCACACACACATACACACAAACACAGTGGAGTTACAATGTTCCTGGTTGGGAATGTTTTTCTCTGCTCTTTAATCCACAATGAATGTTTATCATAAAGCTAGTTCTCCCTTTGGTATTAGGATGCAGCCAGCAGCCCAGCAGGAGAGAAAGGGAATCAGTTCTGGAAGGTCTCCAGGTGAAGATTAGGATGACTTTTCCAAAAAGGCACCAGGAGCACTGCACTTAGCATCAGTAGGCTTAAGTGTTCACCTGACCTTTTTCAGATGAAACTGTTAGAGGTACAAAAGATGGTGTTGGCTTTAGACAAATCAATCCCACTCCTGGAGCTGGGATAGGGCTCAGCTTCTCCTGAAGCATTTGGCCTACAAGAGAGCAGAACAGCTGCATGAAGAAAATAGGAGTACTGTAGGGAAAGAAGCAAAGTGAAATGGATGCTAAGTAGATAGCTAACCAAGGTCCATTGATCAGAATCAAAGTTGTAACTAAATTGTTCTACTTCCTTTACTTTTTCCATTTAAAAACAACAACAAAGCCAGCTATATCTGATTAGAATCAAACTATAATAATTTCAGGAAACCCTTCACCTCAAAATCATGAAGGTGAAAAATAACCACTATGAATGAAATTCTAATACAAGGCAGAAAAAGTATTAGAGGTGTAATTATCGACCTTCTCCATATACTCTAGAAATCATATATTTAATATAAAATTAAATGTAATATTTTTGACATGCTTAGATCTCTACTATGAATTGAAGGCCTTCAGTACTTCTCTTGGGGCCAGGGTCTTAGAATGCTGAGACGCAACAGTATTTTTCATTTCTCACTTTCCTTTTCAAAATAATGAGCTACAGAAATGCTATTGCCTCTTTGTACTTTTATAAGCAGTAAAATTCAAAGGACTATGGTGGACAGAAAATTTGAATCATAAACACAATAATAAGAATTTTCTCTTAGTCATCCTTTCCCTATGTGAAAATAGTTTAGCCTAGCATCTATGATCTTATAAACACCAAAATATAAACAAATGTTCCAAGCTGGGAACTAAGTCACTGCTCCTGTTCTAAAGTTGTCTTGCACAGGTCATCAACCAGGCATGGTAAACCAATGTTTTACAAGTCTTACCAATTTCTGTGCACACCTTTTAAGCTGTACAATCCTTATAAATGGCACGTTTCTTATGAAAATAAATGTTTTCCTCTTGAAAGAGCTGCAAATCAAGAATGCATGTACCAGTGCTATTATTATATGCTACATTTGCTACATTTAATAAAACAAAGGGGTAAACTTTCAGCATATTTTCAGAAGTTTTATCAGTTGTTTCCATTACAGTGTTCAAGAGAACTGCAGCAATAAAGCCCAGGCAACAAATAAAATGTCTCCCATACAGTCTTAAGAGAAATCACAGAACAGTCCAAGGCTTATACATTCAGTTATACCTAAAATATTTTCATTAACCAAACAGCCATTGTGAAAGTCTCTGCTGATGGAAGATTTCCAATAAACCTACTTTATAAACTGTAAGGTTGGTATTCAGTGTTACTAAAATAGTTGTTGTTTTTGATTATTTCAGGCTGACCAGGTGTAGGCCAGAGCTATGTATGTCAAAGTCACTCACTTAGTTAACAATGACACCAGTGGAAATTACTTTCTATGAACAGTTCTGAAATCTTGGCCCCTGGCTAAAGCCAGTTATTGCAAAAGAGGAATAAATCTTGGAAATTGGTGGCCTGTCTCCTCTAATCCAAAATAATGAATATTAAAAAAACAAACAAACAAACACCTAAGGTTCTGCTTAAAAGGTGAAATAACAGGGCTTCCCTGGCGGCGCAGTGGTTGAGAGTCTGCCTGCCAATGCAGGGGACACAGTTTCATGCCCCAGTCCAGGAGGATCCCACATGCCGCGGAGGGGCTGGGCCCGTGAGCCATGACCGCTGAGCCTGTGCGTCCGGAGCCTGTGCTCTGCAACGGGACAGGCCGCAACAGTGAAAGGCCCACATACCGCAAAAAAAAAAAAAAGGTGAAATAACAAACACTTCTACAACTTGGAAAATGTACACAAGTTACAAAGTCATGTATGTTGAGCCACTAAAACTAATGAAGTTAATAAACTAATGAAAAAATAAGGAGGTTATGAAAATACTAAGGAAGTATGGGTATTAGGCTGGAGTGGTAAAAGACTATACTACTGACTTACTAAATCGACTACTGGTGTATGCTCTAATGGTTCAGTTTAGCTATTTAGCTGTTTATTTACTACCCCAAATTATTCATTAATAGGAATTTCTAAGTTATTATACTATAAATATGAGACTACTGGAAGAATTTTACAAGCCTCTTTATAAAGTCTGCAATACTGACTTGATCACAATAAAATCACAACTTTTGTGTTTTTCTTTGAGGTACTGTTTCTCATAGTGTGATCTTAGGATCACCTGTGATGTTCCCAGGCCCTTCCCAAGACCTAATGACCCAGAATCTCTGAAACTGAGACCCAGGACCCTAAGTGTGAAACAAAAGTTCTAAGTAAGTCTGTACTGGTTTGAGCTATTGTTTTTACCAGTGCATAAATTTTCAATAAATAGAGCTAGTACAACACAAAAATTAGCCCTCCTGGTGACATGAAATTAAGTTATATGTTATTCAAATTAAGTGAGCTTCTATTCTTGCTTATATATATTTTATTAAGCTCTTATAAGATGTTTTGTCTTATGAAACAGTGAAATCACATGTAATTTTATATGGCTGTCTCTTTGGCTTAGCTGCTGATTTTCTATGATCCAAACTCAATGTTCAACTATAATGATTAAACAGTACCACTAAGTTAATCATGGTTTTTACCTTTTTTGTCCTGTTTTATTGTGTTTAATTTGAAAAGTTTTCTCTAATCCTTAACAGAAGTGAGGTATAAATTAATCAATAAGTGATCTCAGAGTAGTTCTAGATTGATTCGGGCAATGGGAATACCATTTTAACTTCTATTCTCAGAAGCCACCAAATGGCTAATAGGAAAATAAATTTCACATAATAAATCCTGAATCTAATATTTAGACTAAGAATTCATGCTCACAAGTATTTCTTCAAGTTCAACTAAAGAACTACGTTACTATGTACAGAAAGAACAAAGGAATAATTCAGTTAGAAAATCACAATTTTCCAGCTATAGTAGTAAAACGTGATTCAGGCAAGCATGATCAATAGATGCTAAATCTAAGGGGAAAAGGTTTAATTACAAACAGGATATTTAAAACATCTCAAAGTATTTCCCTATAAATTACTTAAATTTCCAAAGGAAAAAAGTAAATATGGTAGAGAAACTGAATGACTCTTGAAACAAATAATCAAAATAATGCCAACAATAATACTTTTAATTTTTATTAAAAATGAAAGAAGTCCAGAAGAACAACTTATATGCAACTAAACAATGTTTTAAGTGGCTTTCCTATTTCTATTAAAGCTTTATATTTAAAATGTCTACATGATATGTGCTTCACAGGCTTGAGACTATCAAACTTTACCACCCATGTGACTTTAGCAGTTTTATTGCATAACGATCCACATAACACTGCATATTTGTCTAGTTCAGCCTATGTCATAAAGTGCTATTCATAGGGGGGAAAGTAACAAAGCTTACTAAGCACTGAAATTCTCCAAGGTACTTGCTACTTGGGTCAAGGAAAAAAAGCTAATTTAGCACTACCAGCCTGAATAACAGATTTCCATTTATATATACATGGATATATATATATGTGTATATATATGTATATATAAAATATAATATTTCCATTTATATATACATGGATATATATATAATATAATATTTCCATTTATATATACATGGATATATATATAATATAATATATATATTCATATAATATATGAATCTGAATTCCATTTATATATATTTACATATATATATATCAAAAAAAAGAACTAAGAGTTTTAGTTAGTCAATTAAAATATGTCAAAAGCATCCCAAAATAGTTTTCTATTAATGCTAATGATGAATCCTTGAGAAGGATACATCATCACTAAAACATTAGTTTTATTCCAGCCAAAACTGCATAATCTGAATCTAATCATGAGAAAACACTAGATAAACACAAATTGAGAAACTTTTAACTTCCTCTATTCTTTAGAAACATCAATGTCACAAAAGATCAAGAAAAGCTAAAGAATCGTCCAGATTAAAAAAGCCTAAAGAGATGTGAAAGGTAAACGCAATGTCATCCTTGACTGAGCGGTGCGGGGGAGGACTGTTATAAGGACAGTACTGGGACAACTGACAACGCTGCAGTACGGACTGCAGATAAGATACAAGTATTTTCAGTGTTAAACTAGACTTGATAACTTTACTGTGGTTATGTAAGAGAAGGTTCCCAGTTCTAAGAAAGACACACTGAAAGATTAAAGGGTGAAGAGACATTGTCAAAGCAACCTACTCTCAAATGGTTCTGGTGGGGAAAAAAATACTTTATACACACACACAATATAAAGACAAAATGTTAAGATCTGGACAAAATGTTAACATTTTTTAATCTGTGTAAATGGTTTATAAGCATGTTTTTGTACTATAGTTACAACTTTTCTATAAGTAAAAATTGTTTCAGACTTCCCTGGTGGCACAGTGGTTAAGAATCTGCCTGCCAATGCAGGGGACACGGGTTCAAGCCCTGGTCCAGGAAGATCCCACATGCCGCGGAGCAACTAAGCCCATGCACCACAACTACTGAGCCTGCACTCTAGAGCCCGCGAGCCACAACTACTGAAGCCTGTGCATCTAGAGCCCGTGCTCTGCAACAAGAGAAGCCACCACGATGAGAAGCCTGCGCACCACAACAAAGAGTAGCCCCCGCTTGCCACAACTAGAGAAAGCCCACACACAGCAACGAAGACGCAATGCAGCCAAAAATAAAATAATTTAAAAAAAAATTTTCAAAATAAGAAGTAAAATCTGATTTTTTCAAATTAAAAAGAAAAAGAAAGAAAACAATTTGGCAGTAGTACTCAGTAAAGCTGAAGAAGCATACATTCAGACTGGGCAGTTTTACTTGTAGGTATATACCTTAAAGAAACTCTTGACCATATACAGAAGGAAGTATATATAAGAATGTTTCTTGTGACTCTGTTTCATATATCAAGAATTGGAAGCAACCTAAATTGCCATCAATCATAGAATGTATATGTGAATTACAGCATAGTCATTAATGAACACTATGCATTGAATACCTCCATCAGAGCTACACATGTTAAAATGAATAATCCCAAAAGCAATGTTGAGGGAAAAAACTCTTGCCAAATGTACATAATGATACCACATTTTTAAAGTACTAAAACACGAAAAATCTTAGATATTTATCAATGCAAATACATGTGTCAAAATATAAAAAGCATTATGAAAACTGAATAGCAAATTCAAAATAATAATGAACTCTGGGGGGTGACCAGCATAACGTAGGAGGGGTACAGAGAGAGCTTCAGTTGTCTCATAACACTATTTCTGTAAGAAAAGAAGCAAACAGCAAAATGCTAAAATATGAGAAAACTGGATGGTGGCTACATGGATATGTATTATTATTCTCTATCGTTTGCAGTGTTTCAAAAATATTACCTAACAAATGCTTTTTTAAAACTTTAAAAGTTCTAATTAAACAAAATGAATGCTGAGAAGCTCAGTTCAACCCTCTTGGCCAAAAAGGAGGACCACGATGAAATATAATAAACTAGTGTTCAATTAATTTTTACAATATGCAAACACTCTTTGCTATTGTAAACTCGTCAAAACCCTTTTTCATTAACTCACACCATGTACTTCAGCCTTTTGTATTACGAATCCCAGCGTATGATTATAGATTAGTCAGTCACGTTTATTTTGTAATATGCTTAATTACCCAGTAAATCTCCATTCTCTGTACTGTTTTGCCTTACATTGACTGATTGTTTTCTGTGGTTTCCCTTGCAGGTGAAAATTTCATACCTGGGTTGGCTGATATTTATTAAGGTTAAAGAGGCATTAACCTTCATGGTTACAACAGAATTCTGAGCAGCATCAGGCCTCCACTGAGACCACAGTGCCTATGGTAGTCACCATTTCTTCAGCTGCACAGTATTTTTATCAAAGTCAGCCTGTGCAGGCATCGTATGACATAAATGATAACAGAAATGTGCTGCATAGACCAGGGAGAAAAGTATGAAATGCCTTTTAAATTGTTACAAGAAAAGAAACAGTGCTCTACAGTGGAGGAAACTGGAGATCGATAACAGAGCATCTCAGTTTTGTTCTGCCACTCATTCCTTGTGGCCTTAAGCAACCCACATCCCCTCTCTCAACCTGGGATTTCTCATGCGGAGATAATGACAACGTCCTGCCAACCTCCCAGGATTGGTGTTAGGCCTGAAAGAGATGGCACATGCAGAAGTGCTTTGTGAAAGATAAAGCATTCAAAAACCACAAAGTGTGATTGTCATTATTCTGATCCTTTCAGAACCAAAAAATATCCTTGCAAAATGAATACAATAAAATTCTCAGAAACAGATAAGGAAAATTAATTTGGTAGTTTCAGCAAGCTATGGTTTGTATGTGAGTGAGTAGACCTGCTACAAGAAAATCTCCAAGAGAAAATAAACAACTGCTAATGATATTTTAGTATGGAACTCTGTTCAAAGTAGGAGTACACAAGGAAGTTGAAGGAAGGTGTCTGAAGTACTCTCTTCCAAAATTACTTAAGGACTAATTGGTGATTGCAATTTGTGTGTAAAAATTAAAATGGACACTAGCTGAAAGGGGGTGGCAAGGTGGAGAATACCAAGAGTTGTTGCCTTCCTTAAAGCAGTGGTTCATTAAGTGTGCTCAATGGACTCCTAGGGTCCCTGAGAACCTTCCAGGAATTCATGATGGCAAAACTATTTTCATAATAATATTAAGATGTTATTTGCCTTTTTGCCGTGTGGTGCAAAAGCACTGATGGGAGAATTGCTGGTGCCTTAGCACAAGTCAATGCCATGGCAGCAAACTGTATTAGTTGTCATTATACTCTTCACTGCCACATACTTGCATGCCTTAAAAGAAACAAACAAAGCTTGTCTCATTTAAGCATGCCCTTGATGAAGCAGTAAAAAAATCTTAATTCTGTTATATCTCAACCCTTGATTCAATTTTTTTTATTGTGTGATAAAATGGTAAATAAAAACAAAGCAATTGCTACATACTAAACTGTAAGAGGTGTTTCAAGGAACAGCACACCTGTGTGGTTTTTTTTTAGTTGCCAGCTGAACTAGCCACTTTTGTCATGCAACACCATTTTTACTTGAAGGAACAACTGACAGACAACCTACAACTTTTCAGACTTGGGTAATGGGCAGGTATTTTGCAAAAATGAGGGAGGTAAATCTTTTAGAAATTTGAAAAACTTCTAATGGCCTCTGGGAGCATAAAAGCTTCCCGGTGCAATTTTTTATGATTAGATCTGTAGTAATATTAACAAATGGGATTTGTTTATGCTGTATAATGAAATGCATCAACATTTGGAAAATCTATGAAACTCAGTGAATTAACATTTTCTAAATGACCAATAGTTGATGTTACAGTATTATGCCTGGGTAAAGTATTTGTTCAAAGTGCATGGTAGATCAATGGATTTTAAAATAACAAAATACAAAAAATTCATTAATATGTTTATAACTATTTTTTAAGAAATTACCACTTATTGAATTTCAGTATATTATGAAAGAAGAATGTCCACAGTTATCCAATAGTGCTATGAAAATACTCCTCCCTTCTCTAATCAATCAATGAAGTGGGCTGCAACCAAAGAAAAGACAAGAAAAGAAAATGATGTAGAAAGGAGTTATGGAGTGGAAAGGAAAGGAAATTATCTAATTCTATCACAATTCTTCAACAAGACCTGTGCACATTATAATACATATTGTGCCTCTTACACTTCAGTGTAATTTTGCTTCAAAAAATAGCACTCATAAATGTTGTTCTGTCCTAAGGCTAACTAGAGCCCTTTTGTCCAACTGTGGCAAGCATCCACCTTCCCTTACCCTGTAGTCCTGTGGTCCTTAGTCAGTGGTTGACAGGTATGGAAGTATAAATGTCCAGTTCATTGAACTTGGGTTGGAACAGCGGCATAATTCATACTACAGAACTTCCATGAAATTTTAAACTTCAGCTGCACTTGGACAGACTTTGCCTGAAATTACACCCCTTCTTTCCCTTCCCAGTCCTGCCTTTCCCATTTATTACTCCCTAACTCGTTTCTCACTTTATTATTTGCAAATAAATCCTCATCTTAGCATCAGCTTCTAGGGAATCCAACATCAAACAGCTAGTTAAGAGCCATTCAATTATTTGATCAATGCTGTTCTTTGAATTCCTGGTATATGATGATCAACTTGATTATCACAGTAATAGGAAGGTTAGGGTACAATTTCATTTTATATCAACATAATTCTAGCTAAATATAAAGTGAATGAAATGTGAAGGAAGAAATTTTAACTCTGCCAACAAAAAAAAAAACAGGCAAATTTTGGTTATGATCTTTGGTTCATTTTCTGGAAAGGGCATGATCACATGTGATATTTGAGTCCACAGCATTGTAACATTCTTTTAGAAAATAGGCTACAAGGAAAAGGAAATAATAGAGCAACACTGTGATGGGATAGAAGGAACAGGACTACATAGAACCACATGAGCAAGATATGGGTCAAGATATGTGTGAAGATAATAATCAGCGGAGAGGAAATGACTGGAAAATGCCAACTTCCAAGGGTTAGCTGACTGGTGAATTGATATCCCTGATGAAACGGGAGGGGTCAGGATAAAAAAGGAATGTAATAGATGAGAGGGCAAATGAGCACACACAAAATGTTGACATGGAAAAAAGGGAGGGGAAGGAGAGATGAGGTGAGCAAGCAGCATTCGAAGGTTCCAGACATCTTTTCTCTGGCATTGGTAGCACAGAAAGCAGCACTCACTGGACACTACTGCCAGTTTCAAGGTACAAATAGCCACACCACCATGTCCTTCTCAGCAGTACTCCGTTTAGACCAGTGTGCATTTTCTCACGCTATTCTGCTTATTCCATTAACATTGCTTCTTTATCTTCTTCCCTTTTTTCTACATTTCAGTTGCTCCCCAAATCATTATGTTAAGAGACCACAAACTTTCTGCCTCTGGTCAACATATGTTCCCAAAAATCAATAAGTAAAGAAGGAAGTGGGATATATTACACACTTTCTATCTGTTTTCTTTTAGGCTTACTGTAAAAGCCAGTTTTTTTTTTAGCACCCAAGAGGAAAAAACGCATATGAGAAACCTGTTCTGAACAAAACCATATCTACCTACAACTTCCTTTGCCAGTCTCTAAGGACAATGGTAAAAAGGAATCCCAAAGCATATATGTGTCTATAAAGTCACTGCCTAAAAAGACAAAAACTGAATAGAAACCTTCAGTAAGTCTGCTCTCATAATTCTGCATAAGTCAGGAATGAATCACTTTTAATACTGTAAGCACGTAACAGACATCTGATGATGAGTATGTATGTTTGTCAATACATATCTCTTTACATTTAAATATGCTAATAATAAAGCATTCTTATAAGCAGAATTCTAGCACATACAAGAAAAAAACATATCACATGGTAGCCCATTTTAAAGTTAATCCAGATTAGTATTTATAACATTTCAAGTGAATCAATACTTTGAAAATTTCTGTTTTGAAAATTTCTTTCTACTATTAATCTGTTTTCTTATTAGTTGTATTTATTAGAGAGTCTAACATGACAAATTTTGGTTTCAACAGCACGTAGAGATTCCTAAACTGCTTCTATTGAAATATAACCCTAGGCCACAGAAATCTATCAGAAATAACGTCAGGATTGGCTTCTTTGGGTTCACCAGAAATCCTCTCATTAAGAGATTATCTGCTGTTGAAATAGTTTCATCTTTGCACTTTATAAAAAAAACTTTATTGAAAACAAAATAATTCTCTTCTCCTGAATTTAAGAGTAAGTACTAGCCACATGATGCCAGCATATAAATAAAAGTCACAGACCTAAAAAGCTGTCAAGGTGGGGGACAGGAGCATTTGGGACGTGTGCCAGGATACAACATGTGTCTGGCATCAGAGTACTTAATACAACTAAGTCTGTTTCAATCAATTTGTATCGGGAGAACATTAGGTTATCATTAAAAAAAAAAATCAGACTCCACAAGAAGAACTTTCCTTTTATGGGGGCAGGGGGGCGGGGGGAAGCATAAAGCAAAAAGGTCTCTATCTGGAAATATCTTCCAAAAGCCAGGCAGCATGGAGCTTCAAGCACAAGAACCAAGGTAGCTTCCTAATGATCCTGGGGACTAAATGGCCAAGACCAGCACATCCCACAGGTCAGCTCTCAAGTATGTGTTGGATGTACAGAGGACTGGGGAACAAGTTGAAGTTCACAGCTGTATCCATTCCCAGAAACCGACCATATATTGAGCGAGTCCAGTGAATTTTGTATGAGATTTCCTAACTTGAGCAAGGGCAGCTTTTCTGCCCCTGAAGCTTTGTCCAAAATGCATAAACATTCTATAGTTATTTACAAAAGAAAGACTATGATTAAATATAGCCTCTGCTCTTACAGTTAGCTATCAATTTTTAAAAAGAAATTTAACAAAGGGCTTCAGCCATTTTAGGAAAGAGGCAATTTATTACATTGTAAAAAATATGGATATACGTAAAAACAAAAGGTAAAATAAGTTATACCTTTGAAAAATGACCAAGACATAACAGTAAGCATTAAAGTACAAAACAGGTAAGTCAACAAGCACTAGCAATGCCAGTTTTTCTTTTAATTACCTACTATTACTGTCACACTAAGCCCTTATTTGTCATATATCTGAAATACTAACAACTTGCCAACACACCAACAGTGCACAAACCTTCAGTGCTTCTACTCAGTCACCTTTATTATAAAATAATTTCTCTCCAAATTGATGACAGATATATTCCAATGGAAACAAAATCAACTCTTAATAATTACATGTTTAATTCTTAAAAAAACTATTGATTTAAACAATGCTTAATTTCTGTTTCAAAGAAAATACTGAACATTATTTCTTAAGAATCCTTTCCCTTTTTATATTGAAGAATATAGTTGACTTACAATATTATTCATTTTATACCTAGTAGTTTGTACTTCAAATACGGCAATTATTAAAAGTATGTAAACTATGGGTTAGGATATTGATACATATGTACCAGCTATGATTTTATCAGCTCTGGCTATGAACATTACAGTCAGGCAATCAAGGAAACCACTTTTCCTTAGAGTTGAAATCCTCCCTGGTTTCTGATAGGAAAGGTCCTGCTGAATGTGCTACACATGTTCCAAATGCTCCCATATCACCTCACCCCAGGCCCCTCCCAGCCATCTTCCATCTTTCTAGGATAACATGTGTCATTTAAGTGCTTAATTTATCATGGGGAATGACCTCAACGAGGGATAAAATCGGATTTAATGAGGAATTTCCAGGGTGTTTGACTAAAAGAGAAAAGGAATTATTGCATATATTAAAATACTCCATGCCATTAGGGTGCACTAGCCTTTTGCATTTCAAAGGCAAATGTTTGATAAGGTTCAATTAGAAGCATTTTTTCATTTATTATGTCTAAATATACAGGAAATGCTACATTGGAGAAATGCTCAGAAAAAGCCCAAATATGAAGACCTGAAGATTATGTAAGCTTTGGTAAAAATCTCTGTGTTACATTTTCTCAGCTCTTAGATGTAATTCCAAAAAGGACCCTGGATAGTGTAGGATGGCTAGCATATGGTTTATTTTGAGTTTTATGGAACAGGGATTTGCATGTTTTAATAAATTTCTAACCATAACCACAGAAGATCTCTTTGGATTTCACCAAATAGAAACCAAACAATAATGAGTTGATGAAGTAACCAGTTCTTTGTTATGATGGCATAGAAAAGAGAAAGGTGTGCTGAGGGCATTGTTTTAATGATGAAAGTGGGGTACCTGGTGCTCAGTATTCTTCAACACTGGATCATTCTACAACCAATTTAATACACGTGAAGGATAGCTTCTTGTCTTGTAAATAATTCACTTCTTCACTTCATAAGGACCTACTGAGGTCTGATATCAACTCAAACATTAGCAAGGTCCTCCATACTCTAGATCACATAGGGATCTGAGGAATAAAGAGATTGAAAAGCAAAGAAATGCAGAAGGAAGATCAACGAGATCAAATACTTATTTTACCCTTATTTTTAAAATAGTTTTGATGACACTATTAATATATTATAAAAGTGTTGTATAATTTCAAGAAAACTTACACTTCATAGCTTATCTTGAAAGAAAATGAATGTGGGACAATGCTAGCTCTGTTTTACAGGAAACTTTCGGCTGAGGTAGAGTTACATTTACTCGTTCATTTCTTCATTCTTTTCTTTTTTCACTAAATAATTGCTGTGCACCACTCAGATGCCAAGCTCTGTGTCAAGCCCTAAAGATATTATAATGCTATGATACCCTTTTCTCAGTTTAGTGAGTGGGTGCGGGAGAGAGAAAGAGAGAGAGAGGCAGTAATCAAACACATTATCAACTATGCAATTACAAAATAAGGTACAATCTAAAGAAAGGAAATGTAGACCTAGGAATATCTGGAACAAAGGAAACTGACTTGGGCTTGGGGTTACTGAGGAAGGGGGACAAAGAAAGCTTTATTTGGAAAAGAAATGCTTGAGTTGGGAGTAAAGAATGGGCAGATGTTAACAGGGCGCAGGCGAGATCCGACAAAAGCAAGAGAATCCCTATGATGGGCAGGGATTGGAGGAAGGGAAAAACGAGAGATCACCAAGGAACAAACATTAACAGTCAATGAAGCTGGAATATAGACAGCTAAGTAAGCAAAGGAATCTGAAAAAGACTTTCATCTCAGGTTACATAGGGACTAACTCTTGAGGAGACCTTCAATGGTCATACAAGTAGACTCGGTAACAAAACAGTTTTAATGGGGGCTTTCCTAGTGGCGCCGTGGTTGAGAGTCTGCCTGCTAATGCAGGGGACACGGGTTCGAGCCCTGGTCTGGGAGGATCCCACATGCCGCGGAGCAACTAGGCCGATGAGCCACAACTGCTGAGCCTGCACGTCTGGAGCCTGTGATCCGCAACAAGAGAGGCCACGATAGTGAGAGGCCCGCACACCAGGATGAAGAGCGGTCCACGCTTGCCGCAACTAGAGAAAGCCCTCGCACAGAAACGAAGACTCAACACAGCAAAAATAAATAAATTAATTAATAAACTCCTACCCCCAACATCTTTTTTTTTTTTTTTTTTTTTTTTTTTTGTGTTACGCATGCCTCTCACTGTTGTGGCCTCTCCCATTGCGGAGCACAGGCTCCGGACCCGCAGGCTCAGCGGCCATGGCTCACGGGCCCAGCCGCTCCGCGGTATGTGGGATCGTCCCGGACCGGGGCACGAACCCGCATCCCCTGCATTGGCAGGTGGACTCTCAACCACTGCACCACCAGGGAAGCACCCCCAACATCTTCTTAAAAAAAAAAAAAAAAAAAAAACAGTTTTAATGCACTGCTGGTAAGAGAAATCTCTAAGCAAGGAAAATCAATCTCTCTCTCACTCTCTCTCTGATCATGCTATTTGTTTTTGTAAAGCAAAGGTTTATAAAAATACAAATACCAGGATAGTGTTTACATCTCAGCAGGAAGACATAATGATAATAAAGATAATGAAGAGGCACCCACAGGGAGATGCAGTGAGTTTTAAGTTGGGGGTCAGATTCGTGGTTGTTCAGTTTTTTGTTTGGTTTGGTTTTCTGGTGTTTTTGTTTGTTTGTTTTACAACTTATAGGTTTTTTTGCATAAATTATTTTATTTCAAATGTTACATGAAAATGGGGAGGGTGAGGCTAGAGAGGCAGGCAGATAACAGACTTTATGGGGACCTTTAGGCTACCTTATATAACTATGGTCTTCATCTTAAAATAAGTGAAGATGATGAAGGCTATTCACATGATAGTAAACTTGAATTTTCAAAAGATCACTTTGGATCAAGTGGGACAAAAGGTTATATGAAGCTGAGTAGATGAAGAGACACAGGTTAATCAACGCCTGTAGCCGTCCTGGACTCAGATAATGTCACTGGAGATGGACGGCAGTGGACGAACATAAGATCAATAGGACTTTGTGGTGGAAGCAATATGAGGGATGAGGTAGCAAGAGGTTTCAAGGATAAATTTGAGACATGGCGCTTATACAACTGGATGTGTTGTGGTTGTTCTTCACTAAGATAGAAAACACTGGCAGAGAACCTGGTCCAGTCTGCAGCATGCTGAGTTTGAGGTGCCTTTGAGATATACAGGTGGAGATGGCAGGCAGATAATTAGATGCAGATGTCGGGAGCTCAGACGAGGAATTCGGCACAGCAATCAGATAGGATAGCAGAATGGCAAAAATGCCATTTATTTATTTCAAAATAAAAATTTTGATAGAGATTTTCTTAAACACTTTAATAAACAATACAAGATTCCTTAAAAGAAAAACAGCTAAATAAGTGGTGTATGGGTGTACATGCAAAACCAAAGGAAAAATATTTATAAAACTAAAACCAAGAATTGTTCACAAGTCCTACAGCAATCAAATTACTTGGTCTGTCTACCTTTCCAAGTATTTAAAAACTGACAACTAACATAACACGAAGCTGTCTCCATTTTTCAAGTGGTTAAGGCAAATTATTCTGATATTTACACCATCACATATTTCCTACTACTATAAACAATGCATGAAAGCTTAGCAAACTTCACTTCATGCTTGGAAATGAAAATCGTCAAATGGCAAACCCCATCCTGCATAACTTTAGCCTTTACTCTAACTTCCACACAGGTTTTCTTTAGTTCTTCCAAAAAGGCCAGTTCGTTCCCTCCTTAGGGTACAGTCCTCCCTCAGTATCTGTCGGGGGATTGGTTCCAGGACCACTCACGGACACCGAAATCTGCAAATCTCAGGTCCGTTATATAAAATGACACAGTACAGTCGGCCTTCCTTATCCCCAGATACAAAAGCTGTGGATACAGAGGGCTAACTACATGTACATAGCCTTTCTCCCGAATCTTGATGGAGCTAAATAACTCTTAAGCATCCATCAGATCTCTGCTCAATTTTACTTCCCCAATGAAGCCTTCCCTGCTTGCTCATTCTCAAGTGGGTTGCTGCCTCTCTCATAACACACTGTTGTTTTCCTCACACCAGTTGTCAACTTAGTGTGTTTATTTGTTTAATCTGTCTTCCCCAACACAGGATAAGTGTCATAAGGGAAATATATCCATTTCATCTGCCAAGAGCAACACATATGTTAGGGGCTTAGTAAGTATTTATTAACTGAAAATGAATGAATCAATGATGACTGCGTAAATGAGCAAAATAAAGTAAGTCAGAGAATCATGAATAAATATTACTATAATGCTCATTAAAAAGTTTTTTAAGTGGAGACACTTTGAAAATAACTGAGATACTCCTCTGAGAATTTCTCATAGAATATCACATAATACAACTGTCAAGTATAGTAATTTTTTCTATAAGGAATACTGCCAAATTTCAGAGTGCCTTCTAGAAAGTCAAGTTGAATCATAAGAAAATTCAAAATGGAAAACGGAAAAAACTCCTCAAAAATAAAAACCCCAACTAAACAAAATCATTTTCACACACAAAAAGATTCAATATCACACATGATACAAAAGAAATAATAAATGTGGAATGAATGAATACATGCCTAATAGTCCTACAACTATTTTCTTCACAGTTTTAAGTGTAGACCAAAAAAACGTGAATTTACATAATGACACTTCAATTATCCTTCTTATGAAATTTAGATAGAAGCTAGGATGTAGAATTTTTGCCAGTGTGTTTGTTTCTGTGGACCTAGAAGCAGTTTAGAATGTCAGGAACAAAGAATCTTCAATTTAAAGCATTCACAAACACCAATAAAAATAGCTTACAAATCTCACAGAAATGCATACTTTTTTCCTAATTAATTCACCATACTGACTCATTTGGGGGGCTTTTAAAAAAAAAAAAGAAAAATCAAGAGGCATAGAGTTGGTGGGGTGGGATAAACCGTGCTCCCGGTGGAAGCAGAGGAGCCCAGCGGGAACCATGGTAGTTCCCATGGTAGCGGGAACCAGTACAGTGGTAGCAGCTGAACTGACCATTGCTGCTGCAGGATTTGCAGGCTGTTTGTTACGCTTTGCAAGCCGTGAAGCATATGGAGCCTCAAGTAAAACAAGTTTTTCAAAGTCTACCAAAATCTGCCTTCAGTGGTGGCTATTACAGAGGTGGGTTTGAACCCAAAATGACAAAACGGGAAGCAGCATTAATACTAGGTGTAAGCCCTACTGCCAATAAGGGAAAAATAAGAGATGCTCATTGATGAATTATGCTTTTAAATCACCCAGACAAGGGAGGATCTCCTTATATAGCAGCCAAAATCAATGAAGCTAAAGATTTACTAGAAGGTCAAGCTAAAAAATGAAGTAAATGTATGATGAATTTTAAGTTCTTACTCATTTATGTATATGAGTACCAGCTTTTTATAATAAAATGCCTCAAAGCTAAAACAAAAAGAAAAAAGAAAAATCACTTAGTTGTATATGAACTCAGGAGCCACCACTTGGGAGACCTGAGCTCAGTGGGAAAGTAACACAGACAGCACACCAGAGATGGACTGGTAAGGTGGGTTCTGAAGTAAACCCAATCTGTCTCTGAAATGTTCAATTTCCCAAACTAACAGATTTCTTTCTTCCTTCCTCTTCCTTTTTCTCCTTCTTCCGTAATTTATTGATTTAATACTATATATCAGAGCCTTATATATGGCACACACTCAATAACTTAATATTATAAAAGCCTGGAAGATTGGAGACGCAGAAAAGCATCACTTGCAAGCTGGTAGAGACAGATAAAACAGGGCAGGGGTGATTCCAGGGTCAGTCT
Source organism: Hyperoodon ampullatus (assembly GCF_949752795.1). NCBI lineage: Eukaryota > Metazoa > Chordata > Mammalia > Artiodactyla > Ziphiidae > Hyperoodon > Hyperoodon ampullatus. The sequence goes on from NC_136922.1 coordinate 70,943,830, forward strand.
AGGAAAAGAATCCAGCAGCTGCCTGTCTTTTAAGCCCCCACTCCAAATGACCTAAAAGAAGAATATGAGTGATAAAGATCTATTAGAAGGTAAAATAGTCATGTGGGAAAATAGCTTTTATGATGTAAGCTGAACTGAAAGCTGACCCAATATAGACATGTTACAGAGAAAAATTATTCTAATTTTTTTGATAATTTGTAATAGTGGTGGTGGATGGAAAAGTCAAGGTTTTGCAATCAGACCTAGTTTGAGTCTAAATTTTGCCAATTATTAGCTGAATGACCTTGATTAAGTTCTTTAAATTCTCTGAATCTTAATTTTCACATCTGTAAAAATAAGAATAACAACTACCTTTCAGAATTATTCTGAAAATTAAGTGGGAATGCGTGCAATACTTGCCATAATTGCAATAACTGTAGCTTTCATCATCAGAGTGGAGGAGGAGTAGAGAAGATCAAGATGTACCCCCCAACCTAGCTGAAGAAGATGAATCAGGCTTGTTGTCATAAAGTCCAAAGCAGCAGCAACCCTTCCAGGGCCTCTGCCTCAGAACATCTTCCTCATATGCAAATTTGGACTCATTCCAGGTCTCTGCCAATTGGAATGAGAATGACTGGCTCAAATCCCCATTAAATTCAACACTATCCCATAGCCTGTTTGCTATCCAAGCTACAGCTGTGACTAAATACTACCTACTGTCCCTGAAACCACCCCCTTCATTTATTTGCCTTACACAAACAGACTTTATTATGTACAGCATTCAGTATGATCAGACCCTGAAGCCAATATTCAATATCCTAGACACTAATTTCAACAAGGCCTAATTTATGCAAATTAAACACTGTACCACTTTCCACTGTTAATTTTCACAGACTTAATACAATTAGAATCTAAGGTTCTGACACTTAATGACAAGACAAAGACAAATCAGGCAAGAATTATAAACACCTTCTTTGTTGAATCCACCGTATTTATAAAAATATGGAAAACAAAAATAACTCTCTCTTAAGGCAAGGGTTCTAAAATTAGGTCTAGGTGATTGTAACTGAAAACAGATAATTCGTAATGCAACCTATCAACCCGTTAAGACCAACTCTTTTTGTAATCTTTCCCTCTGATGACCCTCTATGAAATTCAGAAAACTTAATCTCCCACATTTTCAACTGCTTATTTTTTACTGCCAACTCCCATCAATTTGGCAAGTAGATGAGAGCAGTAATCACTGGAGAAAATGTAGGAGAAAAAAAATGAGCCAAATCAACTGATTTTGTTTCGATAGTCTATTTAATCCACACAATGAGTCAGCCCACGTGTTCCTACTAAATGTAATTAAGTGTATTTTGTAATTTTTGCTTTAAAAAAAGAGGTCTTGTGTATAATAAAACACCTTGTGTCCTTAAAGAACAGTGGTAGAAACAGTTGCTAAGGTGATAGTTTGGGATTAGCATCTTATTTTCACAATAATGAACGTTTTGACTTCGACTATGCAATAGATTTCCTTATCAGTACAACCAAAATTCAATTTGAATAAAGTTTTGGTAGTGGCTTTTAAGGAGACAAAGTACATCTATAATATAGAATGTTTCCTTAAGGATACACAGTTACTCCTATGTTTCCATTTCTTCTAGTCAAAAATCAATGTCACACTAGGCCATAATGAATGGCTGCTTGCCAGCTGCACTTAACTGACTGAAACTCATCATTCCTTTAAAATCTATTCTTCTAGCAAGAGTAATTTAATAACTTGACTTAAGTTTGTGATTTGATTCAGACATATAATCTAACCATGGTATGGAAAGTAAGGGAAAAAAGTTGTCTTGATTAGTATTACAGATGTTTACAACATAGCCAATTTTTAAAGGAAGGACAGAAACTACAGTCATTTATTAGATACAGATTCACAACTGTTGTCTGTCATGTTTCAAACCCCTAGGTGTGAGATTTAGTCAAGGCAAATGAAAATGAAGAAGGACGAGCTGCAAAACATGATTTTGTTCTCATACGGTAATTAAAAGGAAAAACTGCACAAAGTGTTGTATCTATGACAATCCCATTTTTTCATGTCAAGGACAGTTCCATTTTCTTTTAACAGATTTGTGTTGCTGTCAAGTCTGTTATAAAGGCTAGTACTCACAAGTCTAAGCTATAGACCTAATTAATAGTAGTGGTAGTCTCCAATTAGCTTTGCTAAATTTCTTTCTGAAGCACACTAGTGGCGTCAGAAAAAGTAAACATCATCATTCCCATTCCAACCCCCACTCCTAAGTCTCTGCCACAATGAACTGTTTATCAAAGGCACATTAGACATCAGACCTACTCAGACCTTATACCTTATGAACACTAAATGCTTTTAAAAGGTAAACCATAGAGCACCTAAAACACATGTGGTACAATAGTAACAGCACATCAGCACAGGTCAACCCTACAGTGTTATGTGCACATTCTTGCTCAAAACACCTTAAGGAAACAATACCTTTTGTTTTTATGTTTGAATTAGGCAAACATTTAATTCACATTTGCATCTTATTTTCTAAAACTATTAATTTAATATGCTTTTGAATATTATGAATAGGAGTGTATTCATCTAAAACATGTTAATATACTCCAAGTCACCATGGGTGTGCATTTGAGGAAAATAACAATTCTAATTTATAAACAGATCTTTCCAAAAAAAAAAAAAAGGTCGCTTTAAACACATTCACCACTGTTATCTATCATGTATCAAATTGAAAATACGATCTGCTTTGTCAAAACTTTATCTCTATACGAGACAGTGAGTAGAAAGGAAAGGTGAAATACATAAGCTTTGGAGCTAGACAGAGATGTAAATTCTCGCTCTACAACTTACTAGCTGTGTGGTTTGAGGGTAAGTCAGTTAACAGTTCTAAATATGTTAATTTTTTCACCTGTAAAAAAGGAGATAATATTTACTTCAAGTTAAGTAACACACGTAAAGTGTCTAGCAAGAAAAAAACAATGTATAAGAAAATTAATGCCAACTTAGCCTACTTACATGAAATGATTGTTACTGACAGTATAACTGACCACAGTAGCATTTATGAATCAAGGAAGCAAAGTGCTACTTATTATGGCATTTATAGTTAAGGACCAATGTCTAAGCAAATGTATGCTCAGTTTTCACTTCTATCTTTATATGTAAGTACAAAGTACATGCCATATGCACACACATACATACATACACACATATATCTTTTCCACCAAGGAGGAAACTACCAGATTTTCTATGTCTCCAGATGATTTATGCACCAAATAACCTGAAGCACTTTAATGGACACTTTAATAAATACACTTTAATGGACAAAAAAATATATATATATATTTTTTACAGTCAATGAAAGGAGGTGCTTACAGGTATTGCTTAGGTATTTGAAGCCTGTAGCAAAAAAATAATGTTAAATTTCAAAATGTCCTAACATTGTATGTGGAAAATATGATTCACCTAACCCAGCCATGAAAAATGCCCTTAACCAATCTATGAAACAGGTTTTTTTCCCAGATCATGAAGAAGTATTCACTGAAAGGTTGTGCACTGTAGAACTATTTTGGTGTTTTTTGTTTGTTTTTTAAGTGAGGCTAAAATGAAAAGAATAATTCAGAAAATAGAATATTTATTTCCCTTACCATAAACTTTTGCTGAATACACTTTAGGGAATTAGAGACAGCAAAAGAGAGCAGGATGAGGACAGGTGTATGTTGCTCAGCTATCACTCAGATCATCAATAAATCAATCCCTTTGAGATTTTGATTTTAACATACAGCTGAAGTATATCAGCTAGGAAAGAATCCAATCTCTTCCAAGATTATTTATAACAAAGCACTCCTAACTGAAGTCCAATTTGTTTGTGGAATTGCAGTCATTCTGATTCAACTAAAAAATAAATGAAGCTGCCTTTAATAGCTCCAACTCTCGAGCATAAAAGAAAACAAAAGGGAACTGCAAGACAACAATACTTCACAACCCACGGGCCCAGATGATTTTCATTTCCAAGCAGTTACTGAAGTGGAGAAAAAAATCTAACAGGCCACAGAGAACAATTCATTCACCTGAACTGCCTGTGTACTTTGTGCATCAGCTGTATTTCACCTAGTGAGCCATTCATGTTATGCAAATGAGCTGGCTGGGGCTTTTTTTTTTTTTAACCATTTCTCTTAGTTCTGAAGGCCTCACGCATCACCAAATTTCCAGACAGGTCAGATGACCACTCTAAATGTTCCTCCAACTCAACCAAAGCCAAAAGCACAGCTAGACCATGACTACTGATTGAAGGAGAGCAAATTTGGGAGTCTAGGAACAGGAACATGCTAGAATTTTTCCAAAAAGCAAAGAGAAGTAAACGTATAAATATTCCTCAATGAATTAAGTTTGGGTTCTGACATACTATTATCTTCCATAATGATTCAATTATTTAGAAACAACCTATCATCCTGTCTTCCATAACCATTTCTTATTTTGTTATATTTAGTAAGCTGTATTTTACTAGGGAAGAAAAGAGGACTGTATGATATTTTTTTGTCCTATAACAAATCTTTTTGTGCACTTTTCTTCTGACTCAAGTGTCTAAAGGTGAAAAATACTGTTACCGAAAAACCTGCCTTATTCTTTTTATGCCAAGTAAACAGCAGTTCACTTCAGAAGAAACAGCATTTTTTAAGCTTGATGTTGCCTTGTTCACTTGCCATTCAATCATTCCAGAAATATTTATTATTCTGAATATGAAATATATATTAATATGTTGAATTATGAAATACTTATGCTGAAAGTGTTCACCATCACTAGTAATTCTCCATCTAAATCTCTTATAGAATTAAAAGCTGCAATATAACTGAAGCAAACTGTCAGGAACAAACACTGCACTAGCAAATTCTCAAGTTGTTAAGGTTGATATTCTTGCATGGAGAGTAGTCATTTCAACAACAGATCTTAAAGTTCTTCATGTATTGGGCTATAATCCTATATGACAGGGAGCTTACATCCATTACAGAAGTAAAATTTTCAACTTCAGAGAAGTAAAAGACTTAACTCTGTACATCTGCTTCTTGTTACTAAAAATTTACAAACTGCTTCTAAAGATAAAAGCTATCCATTTGGGGGAACAGTACTATTTCTATTGAACTTCCATCTTACATCTAAAAACATAATGCCACTCTGTCACTGCTTTCTTCATGTGTTTTATTCCCTAATACAAGGTCTGCTCTGAAGGTCCACTTAGTATACTCTCTTCTAACAAAACACCTCATATCTGTGAAAGCTATGACAAGAACAGAAAAGAGAAACAGAATTTGCTTTAACAAAGGAAGAGAACATATCTCAGAATCTTACCAATAATCGCTTTTTTTTTTGTTTGTTTGTTTGTGGTACGCAGGCCTCTCACTGTTGTGGCCTCTCCCATTGTGGAGCACAGGCTCCGGACGCGCAGGCTCAGCGGCCATGGCTCAAGGGCCCAGCCGCTCCACGGCATGTGGGATCTTCCCGGACCGGGGCATGAACCCGTGTCCCCTGCATCGGCAGGCGGACTCTCAACCACTGCGCCACCAGGGAAGCCCCAATAATCGCTTTTTTAAAAAATTTATTTATTTTATTTTATTTTTGGCTGTGTTGAGTCTTCGTTGCTGTGCACGGGCTTTCTCTAGTTGCAGCGAGCGGGGCTACTCTTTGTTGTGGTGTGTGGGCTTCTCATTGCGGTGGCTTCTCTCATTGCAGAGCATGGGCTCTAGGCACGTGAGCTTCAGTAGTTGTGGCACGTGGGCTCACTAGTTGTGGCTCGCGGGTTCTAGGGCACAGACTCAGTGGTTGTGGTGCACGGGGCTTAGTTGCTCCGTGGCATGTGGGGTCTTCCTGGACCAGGGCTCGAACCTGTTTCCCCTGCATTGGCAGGCGGACTCTTAACCACTGTGCCACCAGGGAAGCCCTCATTGCTTCTGAAAGTAGGTCATTCAAGAGTATGAAGAATGATCTTCCTCTCTATCCCAAACTCACATGAAGGATTCTCTCCCTCAGGAATGGGTTCAAATGAAGCAATGGTTTATTCATCTGGTGGTAGGGATGATCATATATCACGTAAAAGGTAAGTATCATCAACAAACAAGAGAAAGTCAAAGAGTGTGCGTGTGTGTGTGCATGCACATGCGCACACCTGCATTTATGAATGGGTATGGGGCCATTAGAAATATGCCAATGAAAAAAATTCTGAATTGAGCAGTATCAACTCAGACTTGGCAAACAGATTACAGAGATATGAAAGTATTATGACAGATGAGCAAGCACCCTAAATGTTGTCACAAGGGTATTTTAAATAGCTGTCACAAGATTTGAGAAGATAAAGGTTAGTGGACATTGCCATTGGAAAAGGGATAAAGGACAGGGAATAACTTGAGATGGAGGGCAGGAAAGGAAACGAATACCAGCCTCTAAAGAATAATACGTGACTCCAACATTGCATTAGGCTTGAGCCAACACTAAACTGGGCATTTTGAACATTTAAATTAAAATTAAATTTTTGAGAACCCATGAAGAGTCTATTTAAAATTAGTAATATTGGCACAATATGAAGATAATTATTCAGAGATATCTTTTGATATTGTTTCAGATTCATGAACTTGTGTTTTCCAAGTCCCAATCATTAGAAAATGGTGTTTTCTATTATTATTCTAAAACCTTAGAGTCTCGCTGGAAATATATTTAAAGAGTTACTAGTTTCTAAGATCGACAATGTCATTATTTACAAGAACGGAGATTTAGTTTGAGTCTATATAAAATGTTTTCTAAAGTAAAAATGATATGATGAGCATTAAAAAATTTCACAAATTTTACTAATGTTGCCTAGGCTTCCTCTAATTTCTACAAATGTTTCCAACTTTATTATAAGTGGAAAATATGGTAAGAAAGAGAATATGGAAGATAAAAGACATTGTAATCCAATAAAATTCTATGTGATAAAAGGTCTCGCCTAGAGTATTTACAGGAAGCAAGAAGAGGAGGGGTAGGGGAGGAGGTGGGGGGATGCGGTGGGACATGGTTGGGGGAGGTCTATCGTTCCTCCACTAAAATGAAACACTTCCCTAAATGTAAACTACCTAAAGGTCAATGCCAAGAGGGAACTATGACTCATAAATAACACGAGAAAAACTTAAGAATCATTTACTAAATGAATATTCACCTGCAGTGAGTGGGTATAGAATGCAACAAAGATGGCGCCTGTCAGGTCTCAACGCGCCCTCAGCCAGGCCTGGTGGGCAAGCTAAGAAGAGGGAGTGTGAGGAAGGCTGTCCAGGGAGGAGGAGGACAATGTGAAGCCAGATGAACGAGGGTGGGCGAGTGCTCCAGACATCAGAACACACGAGGCTCAGAGGTAAGAAGCTAGATGTGATTCTGCTTGGCTGTGGGGACTGCCAGAAAATAAAGCCCTTTACAGAAAGGCAAAGCCAAGGTCATGAAAAGCAACATCAATGATATATGGAAGGAACCCCTCCAAGAGCTTTTGTCAGGGGAATCTAAAGGTTGTGTTTCAGCAAAATCATACAAACTAATTGGGGTCAACGTTAGCTACCAAAGAATCACAAAATATGTATCAACTTGTATTAACACTCTCAAAACCTGCTACAAACAACTTTATCTAAAGTCAGACAAGTATTTAGGCCAAAGCTCATGAAGTCAAATGCTTTCAAAAGCCAGGCAAGTAATATAAGCAAGTGAACAGGCCCAGTGGTGCCCTTAGTGAACTCAGGAGGACTTGTGATAACTCAGCCCCCAAAACCACTGCCAGGCAGAGTTTTAGGTGCAGCATGCCCTGATATAACATTTAAAGAAAACCAGAAATCAAGACTCTTAGGTGAAATACATTAATTTTTAAACAGCAGCAACTAAATCAATGTTTCTCAAAACGTTAAAGTACCACACAAAAATATTTGCAGAAATTATGTAACTCCACAGATAGCAAGATCATTTAGAACAAATTCATTAAGACACAAAGTACAGGTATCAAGTCATCTCAGATTGAGCTAAACATTTTTTCCCCAAATACCTTCACTGGAAGAGATTTCTGAGTGATAAAAGTTTTGCTTTGGTGGCTATTAATGGTAGAGAAAAGTAAGTTAACCTGTTCTCATTTGGGCAGAAATCTGTTTGCCTTTGTTTGGTTTGAATTTTCTCATCTCAAAGTAAAGTGGATGGTCCTAAGCATTCCAGAATGATCCTAAAAGCCTTTGAATATATGCAAATCTGCAAAGAGGAAAGCTTACAAATATAGACCATAGCCATTATGGAACATTTTTTAATTCACCTACCAATCTCTGATCTGGTAAACAGAAATGAACAAAAGGATGCTATTTCATGGATGACACTCTGAAATAGGACATTTCACTGCCCAGTACTGTACTCAGAGTACTACTTCAATCTTCATGGTGGACTGTCAGTATATCTAACACTAGTTTATTGGATAATTGATGAGCCCAATGTGTTAACATTTTATAGACAAAAAAAAAGAAAAATCAAGCTACATACACAAATGCTTATCTAGTCTGTATACTTTGTTTCTGGAAAATAATCTTCAGCTCTTATCAATGCTAATTTACATAGTAAACTTATATGCAACTCTCAAATGAAATTCAAGTAATATGATATAAAAATTTTTAATTATCCACAATCCCATATCCAGATATAACCACTTCCTATTTTTAATCTATATTCCAAACTAATACATCAAGTAATTCTAGACTGATGAAAACTTCTAGTTATGTAAGCAATTCCACCTGCACTCCAGCAACCCCTACTATTATAATCACTAACATCAGTGCATTTTTTTCCATTTCCTCACATTTTTATTTAAAAAACCCCCAAAATAATAACTGGATAGATTTATTTTGTAATATATGTCTACTAATGGGAACAATGGGATTCTTCACTGGGAATTAATATTTTGCCTAACTGGGAATCAAAGTTTGTTTTACTTATAATCATAGTTGACTGCAAATGTAGCAATCAAGTACCCCAGTATTTACCCAAAGTAATAAAAACTTATGTCCACACAAAAGCCTGCATGCAGATATTTACAAGAGCTTTATGCATAATTGCCAAAACTTGGAAGCAACTAAGATATCCTTCAGTAGGTGAATGAATAAACATACTGTGGTACATCCAAACAATGGAATATTATTCAGCACCAAGAGACGTGAAGAAAACTTCAAAGCTTATTACCAATACGTTTTTAAAGCATTTCTTCCCATAGTGATCAACATGGGTGCCAATACTGAGAGACTAATTTCTCTTCCAAAAGTACTGCAAATATCATAATTATAGAAAATAATTCAACCACAAATTGAATACCGTATTTTTCATGAGGCTAGAATGTGTTCTCAGACATATTACAAGTGCAATATTGACAGATACAATTTTAAACACAGTGTTTGAAAATTTCAGAGTGTAAAATTAGTGGAACAGAGGAATGGTGGAAAGGAAGGTGTAGATCATTCATTTTACAAAAAAATTCTCCACTTAAAATGACTCATTATGAGATATCTTTATAGAGCACCTTCTAATAATAATAACATTATTTATTTATTTATTTTGGGCTACATTGGGTCTTCATTGCTGCACATGGGCTTTCTCTAATTGCGGAGAGCGGGGCATTGCAATGCGCAGGCTTCTCACTGCAGTGGCTTCTCTTGATGCAGAACACAGGTTCTAGGTGCATGGGCTTCAGTAGTTGTGGCATATGGGCTCAGTAGTTGTGGCGCATGGGCTCAGCTGCTCCATGGCATGTGGGATCTTCCTGGACCAGGGATCAAACCCGTGACCCCTGCATTGGCAGGCGGATTCTTAACCACTGTGCCAACAGGGAAGCCCAATAATATTATTATAGTGTATAATTAACAAAAAATTTCACATGTATGTCAACTTTACCCTAATAAAACCCTGGGGGTTACGAATTATGAATACAAGTTTACAAGTGAAGAAAAAATCAGCAAGAAAGGTAAGCACTATGTCCAGGATCTTAAAAATAAAGGAGCCACGGATAGATGAGCCAGGATTTGAAATGAAGTCTACTAATTCCAAAGCTCATGCTCTGGTTAACGTGAGCATTTCTAGAACAATCAGAGTACAGAGAGCATCTGTAGTAATCATTGTCCAAACCAAAAGTTTTAACTAAACATTAAAATTCTTTTCAAGAAAAGGTTATCTATCTATATGCTGTTTCTAACCAGAAAATAACTCCCACATACCAGCTTTAACTGCTTTCTATTATTCAAAGCCACTATTACCAAGGAATGTTTCTGGAAACAATAAATGCTTTTGACATTTTTCTTGTATTTTTTAGAGATATTCAATACCTCTAACAGTCTAAAGCCTCGTCACTGAAAAGAATAAACCATGAAAAATTTTCTCTCTGAAAGGAAACTAAAGCGTACAGAGATTAAACAACACTGCATGTTATTTCTTTGGAAAAGTGAGATTGTTTTTGCTTAAAACAAAAGAGTTAGTTCCTTGATTTAGATAATATTCTAGCAAACTCATAAAAAAATAGCTTCTGCTCTTCCCGTTTTAAAGTATTATGCTAATTAAGTTTTTGAATACAAAAACATTTATTTACCGAAGTTTCAGAATAACAAAATGGCATTTATCAAACTTCATTTTGCCTTTAAACCAAACATCTCCAACTGATGCACAAATGAACTATAGTAATTTTTGAATTTGTAAAATAATGTTTGAATCTAATCAATATTTTCTAAAAATACCATACTTTCACAATTGTGCAGAATTCAGATGTAGAAATATGATAACATTCCTAACACTAAAGTGGTTACAAGTGTGATGTTAGGGACACATTTTGGTTCATTGTATAAGATGCTACATGTTATTTCTTCTTCTAATTCAGTTTGGAAGCCAACTCCAAATGAATAAGATATATCAAGGAAACCTCCCATTGAAGGAGGATTAAGACAAAATGCACTTCACTTTTACAAATAAGCAATTTTTTTTTTTTTTTTTTTTTTTTTTTGCGGTACGCGGGCGTCTCATTGTTGTGGCCTCTCCCGTTGCGGAGCACAGGCTCCGGACGCGCAGGCTCAGCAGCCGTGGCTCACGGGTCCAACCGCTCTGCGGCATGGGGGATCTTCCCGGGCCGGGGCACGAACCCGTGTCCCCTGCATCGGCAGGCGGACTCTCAACCACTGCGCAACCAGGGAAGCCCGCGATTTCATTTTTTAAAAATACTTGCAGCTTCTCATTATCACACAGATGTTCACTTTATGTACACTGTTCACAGAGGACCAGGCTGCCTAGAGTGAAAAGTTTTTTAATTTGAGTAAAAGTGTAAAGTGTCTTTCCGTATCTATCACGGGAAACTCATAAAACTGAGTGCCCCTCAAGTGGTGCAAAATGGCCCTTCAATAATTCAGCTCTCTGCCCTGAATTGCCCAAATTATCATACACTGAATTCACACCCTCTGAGAAACAAGTTTTCAAAATACCTGAATTGTGATGCCTCTAAAAGACGGAAAACACGAGGGCAAGAAGCAGTTTCAGGTACTTAACTAAAAAATATCTGGGTAGGGCTTCCCTGCTGGCTCAGTGGTTGAGAGTCCACCTGCCAATGCAGGGGACACGGGTTCGTGCCCCGGTCCGGGAAGATCCCACATGCCGCGGAGCGGCTGGGCCCATGAGCCATGGCCACTGAGCCAGCGCGTCCGGAGCCTGTGCTCCGCAACGCGAGACGCCACAGCAGTGAGAGGCCCGTGTACCGCAAAAAAAAAAAAAATCTGGGTAGATCAACAACTCCAGAGATCTTTCTAAATATGACATGAGGCCATCATTTTAACTTACTCATCTTAAACTACCTATAATTTATAAAAGTAGACTAGACTCACACAATTATATTCCAGACAAATACCAAAACAAGTTTTTCCTTCAAGGGATTTATTAGATTATGATCTTAATATAATCCAACTAGAAAGAAACACAAATCATTCTCAGATTCTCTAATGAAAAAAACCAACCAAGACTTAATTTGGCTGGCAGTGTTTCATGTGGAACTTAGAATATTTCCCCCAAAAGATGCCATATCTCTTACTAAAAAAGAGTAATATAAAATAGTCCATATTATATATTAATAAGGGTGGTTGTTCAGTTACCTTGTTTTAACTGAAAATTAATCCGAAGCCTGTCATTCTGTAGGACAGACTGATTCAGGTCACCCGTTACAAAATTAAACATTTTCTGCTTTCACTGCATCTCATTAAACATGCTACTGCAAGTATAAATAACTCAGTGCTTTCATTGGCACAGTCACCCATTTTGCTATTGTTTACAGCAACCTAATTTGGCACATAATAATTCAGGCAGCATTGGTTTCATATTACACTGAAGTATTAATTTTTAATATAATTGCATTATTTCATCCAACAAAAGCTAGTTCAGTGGGGATTTTACTCAAGTGAGTCTTCAATTATTATACAAGGCAAATTCTTCTAAGACTTTGCACCTTCATTGTCCTACTGATTCATTTCTCTATAAATTAAAAACTTGTTATGAGATTATTTAAACTAACTTATTTGCTTAAACAACACAGTGAATGATTACACTGGTACAAAGTATATGCCCTATACATCTCTAAAACACCTTTTTCCAAAGGACATTTGAATCAATAATTAAACAAAGCATGTTTTCTTTTCCAGCACTATAATGTATTATTACTAAACCCCACAACTTTGCATGAAGGCTAATAAATAAATTGCTGGAACATCAATAAAATAATGATAAGAAGCATATAAGATGTGTTCCTATATGCTTCTTGCTATCACAAATTCGAATGAAGCAGATATTTGGAGAAATGAATTGAAGATCAGTTAACTTGTCATTCCTCAAATGTGGGGTGATCACAAAGAAGTACAATGTACATACTTGAAAAGAAAAAAGGTGAATCGATTGAAAACAGAAGGTCAAGGGTAAAATACAAATATTGGTTAACAAATGTTCACAAAACAGCATGAAGGCCTTCAATTAATCACTAAGCATCTTCTCATGTTTGTGTATCTTCTATGTAATGGCTCATATTTATAACAATCCCCTCTGAAATACTGGCTTTATGAATAAGAGTATATTTTTAAATTAACATGTTAAAATTCCATTTTTCAATACTTATATTTATGGTTGCTAGCAGATAATTGAGGAAGCAAAGTAATTGATTACCTAAACTGTAAACTGAATTCTGCAATACTGAGATCAAGCTCTACTAGCCCCATGGCCAGTTCTCTACAGAGCAGAAACTAGTAGTAAGGTAGGTCATTTTTTGACTTGATCTAAAAAGACTGTGTTTAACTAAAGAAGCAAAAAAGACTTGATATTTTGGGGGAACACCTATAAGCCAAGTGAAGATCTATATTAATAAGAATCTTTTCATAACAATATTTTTCTATACCTTATAAGTCTATTTCTCAAAACATTTTAATCATAATAGATTGCATTTCTTAAAAATATTTATAAGAATTCGTTGTTTTTATGTGAAATATATGAGGAAGGGATTGTTTTCTCTAAAGAGCTATGCAATTGCAACAGGTATTACAAATTACAGGAATATAAATTATGTTTTAAAAAATACAGTACAATATAGAAATTTTCAATTAACCCTATCAATAAGGTTTCCCTTGTGTACGAGTTTAATAAAAAACATACCAGCCTAAATTAGTATATCAGTAGATAAAAATAGTAATTTAAAAATTATCATTTATTAATCTTTGATTTCAGTGTGAACACACATGGGGATGATAAAGCATGGTGCTGGAAATGACAAATTTGGATACTTGGAATGAAGAATAAAGATTCTAAGAAGTCAAGAGTCGTGAATCTCAGTGGAAAATGTGCCCCTCTCTACCTAACACTTGACTAGTAGTATAATATAACAAGATCGTGGGTCAAAAAATTCCCATTAACTTTCTTAACTTGACCTATATAATAAAATGACAAGGATTTAATTGTGGCCAATTTTTCCTGAACCTTTAAGGATGGGGTAAAGATGAGCAAGTCTCCTCCTCATTTACTTTGAAGTAAATGCACGGCATAATATTCCCTGTGCATTCACCAACTCCAGCAATGTCATTTCCCTCTCAGACTTGACCCTCGGAGGGGTACCTACTTAGTTGCTGCTCTCTGCGTATACTACCTTGTGTATACCATGAGATCTGATTAGGAAGATAGTCTTCTGGGTCTTGTGTAACCAAGTCAGAACTATTTTTTAAAGCTACTACTTAATCTAAATGCCCCTTTATCTTTGGTTTAGAGCTTCACATAATCAACACATTTTGGGGGCCTACTATGTATCAAATTACCAAATGTCTTAGAGATACAAAATGAGTAGAACTCAAGAAGCTTAAAGTCTAGTGAATAAGACATATACATTTAAGGACAATTATTACGTAATGTATAAAAGCTACAGCAGAGACAGGCACAGTTGCTATTGGAGAAGAACATTTAATCCAGACTAAGGGAAATAAGGAGAAACATTACAGGAAAGAGCCTTAGGCTAAGTCATCAAGGAACCAGTTATTCAGATGATTCAGATAGGCATTTCAGGGACAAAAATTCAGGAACAAAATGAGGGGAAAAGCACATGAGTGAAAGAAAGACTGCAGTGAGGTTGGAGAGTTAAGCAGGGCCTTGGGTGTCATGCTAAGAACTATGGAATTTATCCTGAAGTCTATGGGGAGCCACTGAAGAATTTTAAGCAGGAATGTGATATGACCACAGAGCAGCTTTGCGTTTTAGAAAGATCACGTTGGAAACAATATGTCAGAAACCTTTTAGGAGATGACGGCAGCAATCGATGTGAGAAATGATGAGGTCCTCAGCCATAGGAGTGGTAGTAGGGAAGGAGAAACGGTAATCCATTCAACAAGCACAGAATGAGAACCCATCATTGTCAGGTCCTGTTCTGGGAACTAGGGATACAGCAATAAGCACAAATCTCAACCCTCATGGAACTTATTTTCTAATGGCACAAACAATCTATAAACGAGATGAATAAGTGAAATAATACTATTTTATACAGGAAGAAGTACAGAAGGGAAAAGGCTGGGAAAACAATGTATCTGGGAGTGGGGTTGAAATCTCACCAAGAAGGTCAGTACAGAGCTGAAGGAAGGTAAGGAGCAGGCTATGAGAATATCTGGGTCCAGAACATTTCAGTAAGAGAGAAGATCAAGTGCAATGACCTATAGCAGGACTGTGCTTGCATGAGTGGGAGGAAAGAGTTGGGGGGTGGGATGGGAAGGGTGGATGAAGGTAACAGAGAAGGCAGTTAGCTATCTAAACCCTTTGCTACCTAGACTTCTGAATAAGCAGATGAATGATATTCACCCAGGAGGAAGAGACAATCTCTGAAATGCCTGTAGCCAGAGGTCCCTAGTTCAGGATTATCTATAGTAACTAGAACCTAGGATTTGTGAGGTATGTCTCCTTGTATAGTATTTTATCAGATATATATCATATCTGTATCATATACAGATATAACTCTCTAGAGGTTAAAATGGAGTTGTTTCATAATTTCAATATTCCTTCTCTCTGGGGTAATCTCATGAACCCCACTTGGATATCTCATCTATTCTAAGCCAGAGGATCAGGTCCAACGTGGGAAGGACCTTGAGAGTTTCCCTTGATATCCTGGACCTCTCTCTAGTTTGCCTAAGCCCTTTGATTGCCTGTATGCTTGACATCACTTAATAGAGTAACGCTGGGTAAGATCTCTGATTCACGTTTGTCTGATTTGACAGTCTAGTCCTATTTGTTTGCTCAGAGAGGAATAGCAGGGAGGCCAGTGTGCTGAACATTATGATTGGAAAGAGAGTCATAAAAAGGTGAGTTCAGAGTGGTAAATGTGGGGCTGAAATTATAGTGCCTGATAAGCCATTGTAAGGCCTTTCCCACTTACTGAGAGATAGGAAACCACTGAAGAGTTTGGAGTGAAAACAATGACACAGTAATTGTGACTTGTGTTTTGAGAAAAGAATGGGGTGCCAAGGGCAAAAACAGGGACACCTGTTATTATAATAAGTAGGTGAAAGATAATGGTGGCTTGGAGAGGTAGAGGTAGTGGAAAATATTTATATTCTGGGTATATTTTGAAGATACAACCAACAAGATTTGCTGACAGATTAGCTGAGGAGTATAAGAAAAAGAGAGTAATTAAGCATAAACCCAAGTTTTCTAGCCTAAGAACCTGGAAGGATAAAATAGCCATTTACTGAGATGAGGAAGACGATGGGAGAAGCAGGTTTCACAGGAATGATCAGGAGGTCTGCCTTGGATATTTTGGACTTGGAATCAAATCAGACATCTAAATGGAGATGAAAGTGGACTACTGGATATATGAATCTGCAGTTCAGGAGAGAAGTCTAGAATAGACTTACAAGTTTGGGCTTCATCAGCATTAGATGGTATTTAAAACCATGAGCCTGGATGAAATTACCAAGAGACAGTGTTGTTAGAGAAGAGGTCCAAGCACTGAGCACTGGGAGACTCCAGTAATTAGAGATCAGAAAGAGGAAGACGAACAGGAAAGAACTGAGGAGTGACTAGGGAAATGGGGGGTGGGGGGACACCAGGAGAGTGTGGCTTCACTGGAAGCCAAGTGAAGAAAGTTATTTCGAGGAACAAGGAATGCTCATCTGTGTCACCTCACCTTATAGTCAAGAAAAATGAGAATTAAGATTTGTCCATTGGGGCCTCCCTGGTGGCGCAGTGGTTGAGAGTCTGCCTGCCGATGCAGGGGATACGGGTTCGTGCCCCAGTCCGGGAGGATCCCATATGCCGCGGAGCGGCTGGGCCCATGAGCCATGGCCGCTGAGCCTGCGCATCCGGAGCCTGTGCTCCGCAATGGGAGAGGCCACAACAGTGAGAGGCCCGCGTAACGCAAAAAAAAAAAAAAAAAAAAAAAAAAAAAAGATTTGTCCATTGGATTTAGCAACATGGAAATCACTAGTGACCTTAATAAGAAGAGATATTTAAGAGGTAGAACACACAGATTTTTATCTAAAAATGACTCCTTAGGTTCTGGCTACGGTGATTGGGTCGGTAATAGTATATTAACAGACGGACATAGTAAATACAGTCATGATTCTCCACACTCAGCTTCGAAGTTTAATAAAAATCCCCAACTGCATCTCTCACTAATAAAGTATTAATACTTAAAGTGAAATATCCATATATTAACACAGAAAACTTGAAAAAAAGGAGTTGCAAAGGCTAATAATTCATTGCTTTTTACCTGTCTCTTCTTAAAATGAGACTTCTTAAACAGATCTCATTTTAAGAAGAATGGTGCTTAACGAAGAAGGGCACTGAGTTAAGTCTATCATCAAATTTATGCAGGATTAAAAGGCCTCATTCACCTAAGAGAAGAGATCCAGATTTGGGTCTATTAGCTTGCCCAACACAGTCTAATCCTTGAGGTAGGAAAGATGCTTCCAAATCATTTCTGCTGGAAACAGCAGATGGAGATTTTGTTTGTTTTGTTTTGTTTTATATGTTCCCTCTTGGCAAGTACATTTCTGGAAAACTTGCCCAGAAGAAACTAATCCTCGAAGCAGGAATTTGTTTTTAGGTTTCTGCCCAAGAGGAATTTAGTTATGGATGGGAAATTTAGGACTAGATACCAGCTGTAGCCATGAATTAATTACAAACCAGAAACCGAAACTGACAGACCAGAAGTTGACCAACTAGTTACAGAGAAGATTAGCTAGTAAGGTTAGCATCCAGGGAAAATTCATGTGGCCAACAGGGAGGCTACCCCTCCACCCTACTGCCAGGACACTGTGTATAGAAGCAACCGTCCACCCACCCCCAGACTCCATCCACTAGTGAAGCAGCAGCTCCTAAGTCGTGGTAAATGTAGATCAGGTAGAGAAAATAATAAATCTCCCAGGGGCAAGTCTTTGGTACCCATAGTTGTGCAGCATGATACTCAAGGCAGGAACCAATGGGCGAGGACACAGGTATCCTGAATTGACCCCATCAACTTCCAATCTTTTGTTATCTAAGTCTTTTATACAAATAAGTAAAAGGGTTAATTGTTTAAAGCAAGCTTGTTTACAGATAATTGGAAACAATTATTAACTTGATGAGCTTCAGAGAGCTGTGAGATAATTTAGCACTAACCTAAAGATACAGATAACATTTCTCAAATGCTGCTTATTTTAGCAGAAAACCGTTTAAGGCAGAGTCATTTCCACATGGCTTAGCTGACAGCCTGCTTCCCACGTTAAGTTTGCGGGAATTCATTCTCTCCAACTGTCCCTGAACATAGAACAGGCTATATTTCTGAAAGCCGCTTTCTGTTTAAAATATATTCTATTAAACATTTTTTTCTCCTATGTCTTGGCTACATTTTCATGAGCAGTGTATTTTCATGAGCAGCAGTGAACCCAGACTGCAATTTCAACTTTTTGTTGAGATTTCTGATTCTCAGTGGAAACTGATAAATATCATTCAACTTGATTCAACAAACCCTCATGGAGCAGTTACTATGTACCAAGAGCTGTGCTAATGAAAAGCTGATTAAGAGACCAATTCTTACCCTAAAGGAGGGAACTGGAACTCTTTTCTTTTTTTTATTTGCGGGGGTGGGGTGGGGGGAAGATCAGAAGAAAACTTTCTGGAAAGGGACATCGTTTGAGATGGACTGTGAAAGATGGTCAGAGTTTCAACTGGCAGAAGAGCATTCAATGAGCAAAAACAGAAAAGTGGCCTGCCCAAGCAGGAGGAAAGGTGGGCGGGAAGAGGAGATGCGGCCATATCACAAAGGCCTTGAATCTCCTGGTGTCCAGGCTGTGCTTAATGAGGAATCATGGAAGACTTAAGAGGCGGGTGGGGGTGAGAGGACTCAGGTTTGGTTTCTTCAGGCTCAGGGCAGGATAATGGATGCCTTAGAATATGAGACAGAGAGAATGTGTGATCAAGAAAAGATGCAATGGGAGCTTTCTGTATCTATTCAGTGAAATGGGAAGAGAAATACAGACATTGTACGCATTAAGGAGTAGACGCTACATGATGACTGAGGAAACGACTGGATACCCAGTCAGCGAGGTCTTCCCTGACCACCCTATTCAAAATTACAGCAGTCCACTCACACACACACAACCCCACTCCTCTTTTCCATTTTATCTTTTTTCGTGGCAATTACCACCATTTAACATACACAAATTTAAATATACTTTAAATTATATCTTACTCATTTAGTTTATTGTCCGTCTTCCTCAACCATAAAGTAAGGTTCATGAGGGCAAGGACTATGATCTGTTTTGTTCACTCTACCACTGCAGGGATTTACTAAGTATCTGTTAAATTAATGAATACATGAATAAAGACCAAAATGACTGAAATCTGATGGTGTCATGAACAGAAAATTAATGGCTTTAATGGGGTCAGGGTTTTCTTTTCCAAGTCATGAGGCTATAGATGATTACGGCAGGATCAACAGACCTGGGTTCTATCTCCAGCTCTGGCACTAAGGTGATCTGTCAGTTTAGACGAGTCATTTTTCCTCCATAAACTGGATTTCCCTCATCTGTAAAACCGAGGTTTAATTAAACTTACATTTGCCTACTGTAGGAGTAAACGAAGCCCCCATTTAATCAGCCAAGGATATGGGACCTTCCTGCCAGATCTGTGAAACAGCCAAATCCTTGTCATGTCACTACCCTTTTATACATTTGGTGAAAATAATTTACCCAGAAAGAACTTATGCTGCTATAGACATGTTTCCATTTAAAGGAATGTTTACAAACAGCAGCTTTCCTAGTTCTTGAATCATACTCTGTGTGGGGAAGGTCACAGCCTCTTCCAGATGGAGAAAGCAGAGCAGGGCCCAGGTGTCCTTGATCAATCTCTCTGCCCTAGCTTTCCAGTGTTCCAGAAAGCTTGTTTCTCCAAAGGCCACCCTTAACTGATTTAATACTCTGTTATCTGAGTGGCTTTGATAATGAGTTTGGTCCAAGGATCCCAATTACAAATTAATTTCCTCCCAACCTCCAAGATCCCTTTTAGTGTTAATATGCTATATTTCTATAAACTTTAATAGGACCTCACCCAGTGGTGGAGCTGATAACCTTTCTTCCTTCTAAATACAAATTCACCATCAGAGTATATATGGTCCCACCAGATAGCAATTTCTTTAAGCATTGAAAAGAAGTGTAGTGATTTGGAATGAGAGGAATTTTAAGTAGTTTGAATGGGTTATAAATATAACTGTAAAGTCCTTTGGAAACAAAGTTATTGAGATATATTCACTGCCATGATTTCAACACAGCCTAATTTGTTATTATTTAACATTCCTATCCCACTTGGTTAGCATTATGGCTCATGAGCTGTAGGGTAATGGGGGAAGCATGCCATCTGCTTCACTGCTAGGAGCGCTGGTCTCCTGAGGTCACTAACTGTGATTATAAACGTGGCCTTAAAGTAAACAGTGACTCCATGCCCTAAGAGGCCAGAAGCTCAGATGATTTACCAGGCAACTTCTCAGCAGGAGACTTAACCTTGAGCTATCTCTTTAACCTAATCTTTAACAGACTTGATAAGGGCAATATTCTTTTTTCCCTCTCAAGCTTTCAGATTAGACTACGTTTTTTCTATATACCATTCTGCAGGGATAGATATTACTTATCACCCACAAAGATGTTGGCTGGGTTAATTAAAATATGATTCCAAGATAGACCACAAATTGAAATGCTAAACAAGGATCATTCCCTCATGTCTATGAGTTCATGAGCCATTGCATAAAAATAGTCTCAATGCATTCTTTCTATCATTACAGAGTATCTGCTTCAAAGAATAAGGAAATGCTAGCCCATTCATGCCTGTATATTATCATATTTAAGTATGGTAATTCAAGGAATTTTTAATTAGCACTAATTATTAATAACCCCAGCTTTACAAAAAGAGCAGAGGAAGCAGTCACTTATACGTTAGCTTTAGAATTAGAAGATCTCTGCCCCCAATTTTCTCAATCATCAACCCCCCCCAAAGACGTTTTAAATTTTGCCCTTAGAGATTCATTCCTTTGTGTCATATATTACTCCCCCCAGGTAGTCTCTTAAAAGAGACTTACATCCTTGGAAGATGTAAGATATTAGGATGCAATCAATCACTAACACTGGGTAAAGCCTCCCAGGCAGGAGGAACTCAAAAGTATTAGGTGTTTGGGAGCTGGCAGAGTTAGAAAAGGGAGGAAGCAGATCTAAGACAAACTTCACCTATTTCACGGTTTTGCCCAGGGCAGGCTTCCACTAATAGGTTTTAGCTTTGTGGTGGTAGCAATGGGAAAATACAGTGGTAACTTGCTGGTTTCAAAATTCAACCTCACCAAAAAAAGAAAAAAAACAGAAAATGGTAACTATACCCCTAGGGTAGAAATATGAATAAAACTTCAAATTTCTATACAAACTGCTATCTTTGCTGGTCCTTGGTAACTTGGAAGCATCTGCAAATCTTGCCCATTCTTTATTGCTTCTAAAGCAGGTGCAGCAAGGCCCAGTGACCACATAAGGCACAAAAGCCAGGACCACAGAGGAAGAGAGGACTCCAGACTCGGGACCCCAGCATCAAGAGTGTGCTCCGTCTATCTGCAAAGCTGCCAGTGTCTGCAATCACGCACCCAGGCATGATTTGATTACATGACAGGGCAGAGTTTGTGGAGATGAAGGAGGCTTTCATGTAAAATTTATATCAAAAGCAGCATTTGTCCATATAAGAAACACCTTTACATGATTCATTTCCTTGTCAAAACAAATAACAACCTTTAAGTTTTTGTATTTTTACATTGTCTCATCATCCTAAAAAAATACATAAACATTAAGAAATGCAATCTGTGTATAAAAAAATCATTCCTAGGAGAAGACGGAACAAATGATGAGTTTTTTAAGCCAAATCAAGTACATATTATCTTGAAAAACATGCAGTTACACAAATAATTGTAAAATCAAGTAGCAAATACAACAACTATATGTGTTTGATATATACTTTGGCCTCTCTCTTCTGAGAGTCCCTTATTTCATCTTATAGTTGAAGAATAAAAAGACGTATTTACTTAAAATGATTGTTGTAAATAATTATCGTAAGTATCCTACAGTGAATTCAGTATTTTCTCCTCTATGTGTATGATGATGTTAGATACAAATTTTAAATTTCTCACAGTGTGTATTGCAGTTTAAAAAAACTAACCAATGTTGACATCATGAAAGAAGAGGTAAATTATGGAATTCTATTATCAAAATCTGGAATTATGTGTTTAAATCCAGCTAAGCCCCACTACCTCATCTGAAAGAAGACTTACAGAACACAAACCCACCACACAGAAATGCTTTCCTAAAGAGTATAATCAAAGTCCCCTTAGAAGCTTACCTGGCGCCACACCATCCTTGGATACCTTGGCTACTTGCACCTTCTCTGAGAGCAAGCACATCTATTTTTTTTTCTATCACCGACCCACCACCTTGGCGCTGGATGCCATCCAATCTACTTCCCTCAAGGACTATCATCCATCAATGCTTCCTTCTCTCCTCTGCAACTTTAATCTCTCTCCCTACTGCACTTTTACCTAACCACATAAATAAGCTCAAGCCTCCTGCAATTGAAAACCACTCCTCTCACATAACACCGCTTCCTACCAAACTATGTCCCTTCTTCCTTTTCTGCTCAACTTCCTAAAGAAACGACTATACACCTCAACTCTAATTCTTCAGCGTTTAAGTAGTGTTCAGCCCTCAACAATTCCACATCTGCCTAACCCGGAGAACCCTCTCAAAAGCGCACTCTTCAAACCAACTGGTGACACTCCCTTTAGAGAATCTTTAGCCCTTATTCCATGTCTAACATTTGAGACTGTGGGCCACTAGTTCCTATTTGAAACTCTCCCCTCTCTTCATTTCCGAGTCACGCCTACATCTACAAACATGTTCTTCTCTTCCTCCTGTGTGATCAGCACTTCTCTGTGATTTTTCCTGGGTCTTTTCCCAAGTCTGTAACCTGTACAAGCCTCAAACTTTGCTTGAAAAAGAAAAAAGTGGGCAAAGAGATAGTCAAACTTACTGCTTGAAACCAAAACCTAGGAGCCATCCATGCCTATCTCAGGCTGGTCCCTTCTAATATACTAACAAAAGATTATGCAGGGATCTTTCTAAAACACAAATCTGAGTGTATGACTTCCTATTTTGAAATCCTTATATGGAAACCCAAAGCTTCAAGATCAAAGTCAGGATTCTTAGTGTTGCACAGAAAGGTATTTGCCATCAGGTATCGAGCTATTTCTCTAGCATCACTGCTGCAGCTCCTAAAGCACCCAATATTCTGATCATGCTATCTTGGACAACCACATGTCCCTGAATATGGCACGGTCTTTAACACCTCCATCCATCCGCCATTTCCACACACTGTGTTCTGATTCTAGAATACCTTTCTCCATACTGGCTAACTGTTCTTGTCCTTCAAGATTCAGCTCAGGCATCATTGATTGGTATTTGCATTTGAATCTGTGCAATTCCTATTCCTACCATCTGTGTTTGTATGTGTATGTGTCTTCCCCACTGATCTGAAAACCACCAGTTTGC
Source organism: Hyperoodon ampullatus (assembly GCF_949752795.1). NCBI lineage: Eukaryota > Metazoa > Chordata > Mammalia > Artiodactyla > Ziphiidae > Hyperoodon > Hyperoodon ampullatus. Next base: position 70,967,440 of record NC_136922.1, read on the forward strand.
TTTTTCTAGTGCCTACCATGTAGCTGCCCATTAAATGGGGGCAGGAGGAAGCCAGCTTGCCTTTTACATTAAAAAAACAAACAAACAAACAAAAATTCATTCAAAGAAAATGTGTCAAAAGTGAATGTACTATAGCATAGCTTCCATTACTTGAAAGTTATCATTACCTGCCTCCCATTATGATAAATAAACTTCAGTGCTGCCTTAAAGAAACCTCTTCTACTGATCTGATTTTCACTTTTTCATAATGTTCCATATTATTCTTGAGCATAGTGACAGAATGCAATCCCAGAACTGAAGAGTCTAAATTCATTCCATTTGTCATGAGTATTGTATTTATCAAGTTGAATTATTTTTATGCAGATGTAGTCCATCAATTAACTCATCTATTTATCAGAGTTCATTATAAAGGAAAAAAAATCTCTTTAAAAAAATATGAAGCACAAGAGGAGAAACCTTACTCTATTATGTGAGCAAATTAGCTGTCAAAAGCAATTTTAAAAGGCTTACCAAATAGCATCCTACCTTTTCGAAAGCATTTTCCAAGGTCAAGAGTTTAATCTAAGTAACTGCTACACAATACCTGTATTTCAACAATGTACGGACTGTAATTTTGACCTGAAGAGACCTCCATCTAATAAAAACACAAGTATTTATCTGCTTATTTTCTTACTCAGAGCAGTTTTTCCTCAGTCCTCCAAAAAGATACAACAATTGAATTTCGCTTATGTTATACATACAAAAAGGGCATCTCTGAAAAGAGCACTTATCTCTTACCTTACATGAACAAGTTCAAAACTCTTAATGTAAAGTACAGTTTCAGGACCACATAGCTCCTATTAAAACTGTTGCATTCTCCACAGACACACCCAGCTGATGGAAGGGTCAAATGTAGAGTAACAAAGTTCATCACAAACTAAACTGCTTTTGGAGTAAAATAACAAATATATTGAATACATAAGCCCTACACCTGCTTTTTTCCCACCTCAGTCTATCTTTCATTACCTTAGCTAGTGGTTGTTAAGCTTCCAAATACATCAGGATCATGTGAAAGGCTTATTAATACAGATTGTTGGGCCCTACACTCACACTTTCTGACACAGTAGGTCGGTGTTGGGGCCTGAGAATTTGCATGTCTAAGTTCCCAGGTGATATTAATGTTGCTGGTCTGGGGATCACACTTTGAAAACCACTGGCCAGGTAACTGCATCCACCCAGATGCCTTCCATGAGTCATCCGACCTTATTATCAGGCCCATTTAACCAACTGCCCATTTGGATGTCTTGAGGCGTCCTGAGTGCACAATACCCTGCACTGAATCTCTATCCAAAACCTACATCAGAAAAAAATGGTACCACCATCTATCAAGTTGTTCAAGTGCAAAGCTTAGAAGTCATTCTCAATTATTCTCTCTCTGGCCACATCTAATCAATGGGCCAAAATTGTCTAATCTATTCCTACACATCTTTCCAATCTATACACTTTACTTCATTCCCACTACCACCCTGATCAGGGCCAGCATCATCTCACGCTTGATACAAAGTAATAGACTCCCTAATCAGACACTCCATTTCTTTTGCCCCCTTACGATCTTTTTTCCATAGTGTAGACAGAGCAATCATCTTAAAACATAAGCATGGTGATGTTAAAACACTCCAGGGACTTCCAGGCCTTTTAAAACAAGGTCTAAAGTCCTTCCTGTGGTTTCTCATAGCCTCTAAATAAGGCCCCTAACTGTATCTCTTCAGGCTCATCCAGTGTAAACTCTCCCATAACCATGCTGACCTTCCGCCGCATGTCTCTTTATCCTACCTCAGGGCTTTTGCTTATGATGACACCGCTATACATCATCCACTTTACTTTTTCTAGCAAACTCCCCATTCCTTGAATCTCAGCTTAAGTGTCATGTCTAATAACAATCTTCCTTGATTCACGAGAATAAATTAAATCACAACCACGTCCTCCCAAGTCACTGTGCACAGTCCCTTTGGTATGATTAATCACATTTGAAATTGCTTGTTCCTTGTACATTTACCTCACTGGTTAAGCTCCATAGGAACCATTATGTCTTGTTCACCATTTTAATCCCAAGCATTGTTTACTGCTTATTAACAAGTAGTAAAAGTCCCAAACTAAGCACTGATAGGCTGATATGTAGGCAACTGCAAAAATTGTGGTATGTTAATAGAGATGGGGAATGAGCAAAAGTAGAAAGTGGCTGGCCAAGCTCGCTGTAATGTCTGGCCTCGGCTTGCTCTCACAGAATAGCTCCAACCTTTTCAACAGGTCTCACTTAGCCCTCCTTTCTGTCCACACACGCCAGAATCCAAACCAAGCCTGGCCATTGGCAGAAAGAATATAAAGACTCCAAGAAAGCATCTCATTTGCTCAGCAATCCTCTTGCACTGCCTAAACGTTCTAGCCCAGCTTTGCAATAGCCAAGCTTCCATACAGTTGTTGTGACTATTTCCCTTATTCTGCAACTCTTTACCAATCCTCCAAGACTGTGTTCCAGACTGATTCCCCGGGAAGTACTTTCCTATCTCAAAATCCAGCATACTTCTGAGTCCCAACCAAAACTAAAATCTAGGCTATCCCTTTAAGATCATCCCCAACAGTAGGCACCTGTCTCAATCTTGAAAGGTCACCTTCTCATCACTAAGTATATACCTGCCCCAAATGGACACCTATGCAGAATCAGTATAGGCCTTCCACAAGAGCTACACTACTAGTCCTTATCCCCACAGAGTCATCTCTTAAGTTGGAAGCTATCAACAGAAGCTTTGCCATAAAACTCATGTCTTGACTTTGCCAAGGTTTGTACTCCTGTCTTTCATACGGCCCATGGGGTATTTTTAATCTCTGCTCTTCCATCCATTCATTCAAACACTTATTGGGAACCTACTGTGTGCCAAATACAATGCTAGATATGGAGGATACAATAATAAATAAGGAATGACCTTTGCCCTGTAAAGAGACCACTAAGATTATAATACAGAAGTATGTACTGAGATGCCATAAGAGCCCAGAGATCAGCTAACTGATCTAGATATCTTCCTGGAGGAGGTGATAATGGAGTCTTGATGGATAATCAGAAATTAACTATGTTTCAAAGAACATTACAAGAAGGAGCACCTTGAGAAAAGTGCAGAATTATAAAATATCAAAGGCCTTATCGTGAAATAAAAACAGCTCAGCACTGCTGGAACGTAAGGTGTGAAGCCCCAAGTAGTGGGAAGTTGGGCTGGAAGAGATGGACGGGGTCAAATCATGGGTGGCCTTATTTGACTTGACATACTAAGGAGGTTAGACTTTGTTCTCATGGAAATGACACCATTGTAAAGTCTCATGGAGGAGACTGGCACAGTCAGATATGCCCTATGATGGATACCTCTAGAGGGCTGTGTGGAGAAGAGATTCAAGGGCACAAGACCAGGGGCAGGCACAAAGGGGTCACTGCAGCCATCCATGACAAACGAGGAGGAGCTCAACTAGCAAAGCAACAGCAGGAATGAAGAAGAAATGCATGGGAGGAGTTGGAACTCATAGCCTAATGGGGAAGATGTAGAAAACTAAATGTACTACAGAGTAATAAGCTCAAAATTAAAGGACATGCTAGGGGACAGAAAAACAGTTATCTTACCTTGGGAGTGGAGTCCTCATAAATAGAGCTTATGAGCTTCTGTCCTGAGGAAACAGGAGGTGCAGGTACATTGTTGTGGGACTTCAGAGATAGAGGACATTCATTCTGTCTGATTAGGGGGCACTTCTTGAGGAAGGTGGGTCTGAAGGGGTCCCAAGCTTTGGTCATTTGGAAGTTAAAGTTTGGAGCATTCAAAGCTGAGGGAAAAATCACACCCAAAACCTCAAAGGTGCACAAAATAGTGTGAGAACTAATAGTTATGCTTGGCTGGAGCACGAGTGGCATAAAGAGAAGCAGTGATAGGGTGGAACTAAAAGTAGGTTTGAACCTAATGCTGGAAGGATGCATATAGCTGAGTCATCAGTTTGATAACAAACTCCATTTTGCTTTAAGTACTATATGTATTTCTTGAAATTTTAAAAAATTAGTAACTTGCCTAGAGCTTCCTCAGCCAAAACCTAATTTTGAAAGTCTTTTCATGGGAAGAAAATGTGCTTCTCTAGCTTTTCCTTTATATACTCTACTGATACCACCCAAAAAGTATTACTTGTGCCTGGTTTTTACCTACACCTATTTTCCCCAACAAAGAAAAAATTAATGAAAGTCAAAATATGACATGGTAGGTAGATCTGAGATGTAAAATTAGTGAGACTAGCCAAGCAATTCCTACAGGAAAAATTTACAAGTCTCTGATTGGGTAGGACAGCCTCTTAAAAAAGCAAAATCCATCATTTCATACTATGAAACCTTGACACTTCCATTAAAAGGAAGGTTAGAATGATCCTTAAATAAGATGCACTCATACTAAGAATTTTTTACAGTAACTGAAAAGAATCTTAATTATTTTCCTTTCTTTACTTGAACCTCTCTAGAAACCTTATTGCCAGTAATTTAGGCTGATGAATGTCGTCAATAAAGAAGAGCCTTGATTTTAACACTCCTCCCTCAAAGCCTATCCCTCTTGTGGTTTTCCAATAGGCTATTGTTAGATTCAGTTACAGTAAAATAATTACCAGCTCCCAACGCCAGACACACTGCGGGTTATCTATCGTCCCTTAGAGGACTGTTGGACTGTTCTTAACAAACATTCTAAATTACAGTAGCAGCTTTATTGCAATTAACAAACACACAAATCACCAATCCAGTTATATCTCAAAAGAGAGAAGGGTTTTCTGAAGTAGACTGCCATGGTTGTTTTCTCAACAACTGTTTTGCAACCCAAATTTCAAAGACCAGTCTTTAAGCAAATAGGCACATGTCCCAGCAGCAGGGAATACAGAGAGATTGGCTTTTCTTGCTATTCCCAACAGAAAGAGTAACACTACAATGGTTTAGAGAATTAACAGAGTGCAGACATGAACAGACACCAACATTCCCCATCAGTATGTAAAGCACTCACGCATCAGCATTTACAGCTCTGTCCCCGGTCACCCCTCAGTCTCGGATCCAAAGTGGTAGCACCTAGACACAACTCTGCCTCTCCATTTACAACATTCTAATCTTGACATGTGTCAGAATCAAACTTGGCAAGTTTCCAGCCCATGTGAATTCCTTCGTGTTGGGGGAAAATGCAATTGCTCTGTGCATATTTATAAGAATCCCATGGAGGCTCTCAGAGGATCTGCTCAGAAGGACTTGGGGACCACAGGTCAGTGCCTGAAAGTCAGTAAGCCCACATCGCCCACTAATGGAGCAGCGCCCTCCAGTGAGACATGGACACAGCACGAATGCCTCTTCCTCTGCAAATAACAGAAAAGCACTCTCACATAAACAGTTCTATCAACAAACTCCAATATATCTGAGGGGCATCAGCTTGTTAAAAAGGACGGTTATATTCTGGAATGAACTCTAACCGGCTTTGGAACAGAATTCTTGTCCCTCCACCTCTAGCATTTCTAACTTGAACTACTTCCCATAACTACCCCATACTCCAAAAACACGTGTGGGAGACCGCTGAGGGAAGCAAGTAATTACATTGAAATTTTAATAATAAAGAGTCCACTTTTAACAAATCGATAGACCTTAATTAGACTGGTGTGTGTGTGTATGTCTGTTTATGTGTGTGTGTGTGTGTGTGTGTCCATGAGTGAATCACAAGGCAATACAATTAAGTCTTAACATATATATTATGCACTGCTTCCCAACCTTTTCTACCCTGGGGCATATGGAAAATAATTGTGTTCTTTGTATGGAACATGCGTAAACATACAAACATGCTTGTGCAGATAGAGGTCAGTGGCCTGGGGACTCCAGCCACTATCTAACTCTTTGTGTCCCTCATCACAAGCACTGTGTTTGTAAAATGACACCTTTATACTGTAAAAAAAATTCTATCAGAACTGATGATTTTAATCACCTGAAATCCCACCAACTCAGAGATAAGCACTGTGAATGCTTCAGTAAACATTACTCCACTTATCTCTTTAGGCATATACAGAAACATATGACTCACGCACATTGGGTGTGAAACTCTGTAACAGTGCATGATTTATATGTATTTGTATTAAATCTCTAACTGAATGCTTTCTCATCTTTAGGCTATGAATTTGAACATGAAGAAGGAAAACATAATGAAGCATGGTCTCTTACTCGTAACTCTTTTATCATTTTCTAGATCATGTGCATTGGACTTACTCTTTCTCACATATACCAACAATGTAGTTTTTTTGTGACCAAAAGTATTTCCTTGGAATCTATGCCTAACTTGCCCCCAGCAATTAGACCTAAAACTCTACCTCCAGTCCAACTTTCAAGATGTCTCATTCTTCTTAACAGAATTAGAAACATTCATTTCTAACAGTTTCTGGGTCACTGAAACAACTTTCCCTGAGAATAAAATATTTGTCCTAAACATTAAGAAATAGAACATGGAGAAGGGGACTTGAACTCCCTGAATAATCAATAAAAGGCAAGACACATAAGTAGTCTGTTGGGAACAAGTCACCTGTGTTGTTTTTATATTGAGTCAAAAATATTTCTGTATTTGATTTTACTTGAGGAAGAGAGCAAATCGCATAGAGTAGGAACTATTTTACAGAGGTGATTTAACCAACACAAAAAGACTTAAACCAGACTTTTACAAGTGGCTAGGTTTTACTAAACATTAGAATAGGCACAAAGCTGGTCCTATGAGTGGTCTCAGGCAACTGCAGTGAGCTGAATGGTGACCCCCTCCCAAGATGATACGACCGTGTCCCAACCCCAAGAAATTAAGTGTGACCTTATTTGCAAAAGGGGTCTTTGTGATTAAGCTAACGATGCCGAGATAAGAGCATCCTGAATGAAGATTGGCCCTAAATTCAAAGACAAATCCTCAGAAGGGGAAACAAGCAGGAACACAAAGGGGAAGACCACGTGAAGATGGAGGCAGAGATCAGAGCTCCTTCTACAAGCCAAAGAACGCCAATGATCACCAATAACCACCAGAATCTAGGAGACAGTCATGGAACAAATCCTCCCTCGTGGCTCTGGCAAGAACTAACCCTGATGACACCTTGATTTCAGACTTCTGGCCTCCAGCATTAATGGGAGAAAGAAGTTCTATTATTTTAAGCCACCCTGTTTGCTGTAATGTCTTACAACAGCCCAAGGAAATGAATACACTAATCATCTACTGAACACTTACCGTGGCCAAGGGTTTTCCAAACACTTTACATGAACTTATTTAATCCTAGTAACAACCCTATAAGTTACAAATATTACTGTCGCTATTTTACAGATGAAGAAACTAAGGTACAAAGAGTGTCCGATCTGAGATCACATGGGAAGGGAAAAAGCCAGGATTTGAACCCAGAAAGTCTGATACCACAGAATGTGGTACTATATTATACTCACTTTTACTTGAAGAATAAGTGTACCTTTGGGTATAAAGGGAAATAAACAGACATATGAAGAGGCCAGGTTACAGAGACCATGAAAAACACAAAGGATTTTGTCCATGATACAGTATATAAACAACGAACAGGTCAGGCTTTCAGTGCATTGCCAAGTCTATTGGCTCAAACTCCAACATGTATCCTGCACCTATATGCTTTTCTCCACCTTTATAAGCCACTCCTCTAGAATAAGCTACCAGTATCACTCGCCTAGAACAGATACCAACCTCCTAAGTAGTCTCCTAGTTCTACTCTTCCCTATTTAAAGCATTCTCCACATAGAAGCCATATTTACCTTTTAAAAACAAGTCATCTCACTCACCTTAAAATCATCAGTGACTTCCCAGAGCTCTTAGAATAAAAACTCCTTGCCATAACTTAGCAAGGCCCTACATAGTCTGCCTTCCTCTTCAACATCATCTCATACTGTCATTCTTAACACTTGATTACAATGTAGCTACTATGCACTGCTTTCTATTTCATAAATGTGTCAAGCCCTCCTCTGTCTTTGGGCTTTTGCACTTGGTGTCCCCTGGAAGCCCTCTTTCTACTTTCTGAGTGGCTACCTCATCCTGATCCTTTAGGTCTCAGCTCATATGACATCTCCTCAGAGAGGTCTTCACTCACCATCTACCTCAGGTGTTCCCCATAAGTTACCCCCTCATGATGCTCTTTACTAGCATAGCACTTATCACAATGTGAGAATCTCCTTTATTTACTTGTTTACTACACATTACAACACAGAACAGAATGCCCAAGAGGGAAGGGACCTTGTCTAGCTTGTTTACTACTAAACCACAGCACCCAGAGCAGTGAATGGCTCATAACAAATATCAGAAAACATCTGTGGTGAGCATTAAGAAATGGTGTGATGGATTGGTACTTAAAGAAAATTGTTCTGGGTAGGAGAGTATAGGAGGGCTTCCAAAAAAGACACAAACTACAGAAAGAGACAAATTAGAAGGCTATTACTACAAACCAATGAGGAGTGTTCAAAGGTCTGGATAAGAACTGAACCTAAGGTCTTACAGACCTCTAGAAGGCAATAAAATTTAGCTATTGGTTAAATACACAGGATATGAGGAATAGGAATAATGAAAGTCAAGAAACTGTCCCAAGCCTTATAGCTTAGGTTACATGGAAGACTTCTATAACATTTAGAGTCTACACTTCACAATTTAGTTTTTGATTTATCCAACAGTAACCGAATGTGGACTAAGAATCCAGCAGAGATACTCAGTAGGCTTAGTAAACTTCAGAGGTTTCATCCAATATGACTAATGTGGGAAAAGTTATTTTTGCCAAAACTAAGTGGATGTATTATTATATCCTTGTTCAACAGAAAGAACTATGGGCTGAACATTGTTAAAATACGCTGGCTTTCAGTATTATATAAATAGAGATACTAAGCTACAAGTCAGGGATAGCAGTTGATGTCTAGTGGCGCTAAAAACAAACAAAACAAACAAATGAACTAGATTTCATAAGGTTATAAGGTAGGTAAGTCAAGGCAGTAAGCAACTCGTCTCTAAAAGTGACAGGTTACTAGAAGGAGACCATAAAAATGGTAGGACAATTGTGGTTCTTTTTATGGGCACTATGGGATGCTGTTAAACAACCAATACATGCTTCATAATTGCTAAGTTATTTAATGTTATTTTCATCCTTTTAATACCTTCAAATGCACCACCAAAAATTTCAGCATTCAAAACTGTGTTCAAAATAGAAAATGTTTGAGAATCACTGACCTGCAGTGTTTCAAGCATCGTGGTAGGTACCGGGCAAATAAATATGAATAAATCATTGCCTCATGAGGCTTGTAAAACTCATCAGCTATTAAGGAAAAGAAACACACACAAACAAACACACACACACACACACACACAAATGATAGAAACAGGCATATGGATTAACTTCTGGCATAGCAGCATGAAAAGCTCTGCTGATCTGGTCTCCAGTGAAAGTGGTAAAAAGTATTTTTTAAAGAACAACAACAAAAACATATAAAGTTTCAGGAAATGGTCCTAAGGGCAAGCAGCAAATGAAAACAGTATCTGTTCCAGAAAATCTATGAGAATTCAAGAAAGGCAAGAGTCTGTGGTATTTGAACCAAGACTTTTCCCTCTGTCCTCACTCCTAGTTCAGAGATAAAGGGTACACTTTTATAATGACAAAAGGATCAATCTATCAGGGAGATACAGCACTTTTAAACACATATGCAGCTAACAACAAGAGAAAGAGGAGCTGCCACTGAGGAAAGAGGAAAAATGCCCAGAAAGAGAGCAAACAGCAGGGGTGAGACTAGGGAAAATGAGAATGCAAAAAGAAATGCAAACGAAGCAGTGTTATCATAAGAGAAATCCTTAACTCATTTTGTATAACAATGCTCTGGAGATCATAATATGTAGGGGAAAATATGACATACTCCTATTTTCATGAGGATAGGTGGGAGTAGGAGAGTCATCCACTGAAGAGTTTAGAGAGAAGCAGTCAAGGACAAATGTCAGAAGGTATAAGTCAATTATTAAGGAAGCACAGGAGAGCCCTCCTTTGTGTATTCAGAGACAATAGGCATACTTACTGAATTGGCCATGTTCCAGCGAAGACTACTAAAGAGGCATTTTGAAAAAAGAATACCACGTATTTATGCTAAAACTAGAATTCAAGTTAAGCTAGCTTCAGGAAAATGATGCAATCTAAATCAATTTCCAGATTTTAATGTTCATAGCAGTCACCAGGGGATCTTGTTAAAATGTAAATTCTTATTCAATAGGTCAGGGATTGCACCTGAATGTCTGGATAGGAATAGAAAATAAGCTCCCAGATGATACTGATGGAGACCGCTAGGAGTAACAAGAACCTAGATTTCAGTACCTTCGAAATATGCGTGACGTGTATGTGCACTAGAGGAACTTTTCTCAAACTCTCATGTGCACAGAAACCACTTTGGAATTTTGTGAAAAGGCAGATTATGGCTAATAAGTCTAAAGTGGGACCAAACAGTCCACATTTCTGAATATCCTAGGTATACAGATGCTGCTCGTTCACTGACTACACTATGAGCAGCAAGGAATTACAGAGCTCACAATTAAACCACAGTTGTGCTTAACATAATTCATAATGGCTGGACATATTTCCTATCATCCAAAATCAATTGGATAAAGCAATACAGACGCAGTTTTTCCTGATATTTTTCCAAAACCCAAAATGTTTGCAAGAAAATAATAATAATGTAATCACAAAAGTAAAATTATATTTGCCTAATTATACACTGCATAGGGAAAACATCATAAAATAATCTCACCATAGGGCTCTGAGTCATTGCCTACCTTTGTAAAAATATCAGGAGAGTACTAGATGTCTAACTATCAGTGAGAATTAAAGCCAAAGAACCATTTGTGGAAACCAGATGTAGGAATTAAAGAATTTGCAAATAGTCCTGCTTTCTAGCTTGCTGTAAATTCCCACAGCTTTACTAAGAATTTCTTCTGATCTGAAAAATAATGGAAGGCAAAAGACAGAACCAGTTATTAGATAAATTTGCACCCAATTTATGGTGAACACATACATAAGCAAAATACAAAAATAATTAGAATACATTTTTCCTATTAGTATGTGAATCTCAACCACAGATACCTACATACATAAACCATGGAGGGAAAACCTAACTTCCATAAGAAAACATGATATCTGACCAACCTACTCGAATTTCCCAAGGGGGTATCCATAGACAGAGAAACATCACATCAAGTTTCACACTAAAAAGATTTTTTTTTAATCCGGTTAACGTGAGATTGGAAGTCTTTGGCAGCATACAAATAGGTGAGGGCTTTGCCTAACATTATTGAGGGTGGCCAGGATATAGTTGCTGTCACCCAAAATCAATATGATAAGACAGGTTCAGAGTTTTTTTAAAAAAACTAAAAACTAAATTTAAACCCACAACATTTAACAATATTTTCCTAATTCTCTATTAGTCACATATAATTAACTTAGGGAGAAGAAAAAAAAAGGCAGTAATGAACAGGAACTTTTCTGACAAAAGTAGTTTAAACAAGTGCTCCTTAGAGACGCTTTCTAGTACAGTGATTATTTAACATGTTTACAGATAAGTGCAGAGGGGAATCTCCAGCTCAAGCATGACAATAAGCTCTGTGAGGCAATGAAAGGTCAAGAGGTTTTTCATATACTGCAAGACTGTGCATCTTTACTGTTAGACAGGAAACTGCAAATACAGAGAAACTCACTCTACCAACCATTGCAGAAAGTTAAATAAAATGCAGCCCTGGCCTTCTAGGAGCTCAAGTCTAACAGAGAGGGAGAAACGTAAATCACTACCTGCAATCTGAGGATTGATAGAGTTGTGTGTCTAGAGTCATGAGGTGCAGGGATGAAGTGACTGTGCTGAAGGATCAGGAAAGGCTTCACAGGTGAATGAGCATCATGAAGGATGGGGAGGAATTTGCATAGACAGCATGAGGCAAAAAGGGCCTCCCAGGGAGAGACAGCAGCTGACCCTATGACATGAAACAGTATGGCTTATGAGAAGCCAGTGAAGGCACACAGGCTGAAAAGGTCATCAGGATGGAGACCACCAATGGCCTTTAATACAGTGCCATGACCTGAAGATCAACCCCTCAAATGATAGGATCGTCTAAATAAGATGCACTGTGAGAAAAATAAAAATAGAAACAAAAATTATAAAAGAAGCAGAAATCACCATGTATAAAATTATGGCTTAGACAATGTCTCCTTGGCAAAGACCTAATAAACGTGAGAAGATCCAGAGAAAAGCTTTTAAAATGATGAGAAAATGAAGGGAAGAGGTTAATATATCAAGACAAACTGCAAAGATTAAGGTTCTACAGTTTGGAACTAGAGAGGACTGAAGTCTGTACAATCATGGTATCAAGGGCTTATTCTCTAAATTTCAGAACACAAGCTTAAAGGAGAATCCTTGAAGCTTGAGGGAAAACAAAAGTGATTTTGGATCATACAAGAATTATATAAATTTCCCATACAATTCAATTTTCAATGCTAAGAATCCACTTGTCCAAGGTAGTCTCCCCTGGTAAAATCTCACTCACCCTTCCAGAACCACTTAATGTCAACTCTAGAACCACACTATTGGAACTCATTTTTTCCTCCCCAGGACTTCTACAGCATATGACAACTTTTAACACAATCTTCCTTTTTTCTCTCTGAATTGTAAATAAATTTCCTAAGGCTATGGACCATAGCTTACTCATATTTGTATACTCAACAGCATCTAGATTCAATAAACACATATTTATTTAATGCAAAAAATATTCATGGAGAGCCTGTTAATTCGAAGCACTGTTCTTAATACTTCTACACAATCAAGAAGTGAGAGACACAATATCTAACCTGAACGACCTCAAATTTCGTAGGCAGATTAGGTAAGGAAGTAAGTCACTATGATACAAAATCAAGGAAGAAGGTACAATCAAAGCATACATTGGTGTAATTTTTAAAATTCATTCCCAAGCTCATTCCAAAAGCATTTTTGACCACTTATAGAAATACACCGTAACATTTAAAAAGATTATAAGTTATTGGCATAAAGGAAAAGTAATAATAATTTTTTAAAAAATGAGGTCAGTGTAGTTGACAAAAAGTTTAACAGAAGTTTAGTTAGAGTTGGGCATCGAAAACACTAGTCAGAGGATTCTTAGCAACAGTTGCTCCCGAGAAGTTCAGCCTCTCCTGACACTGAGAACTTCGAGAACTTTCTTCTATGAATGCTCATAAAGCAAACACTGTGTGTTGTATGGACCCTCTCCTTACCCACACCACTGTGATGAATCCAATAATGACTTTCCTGAGGATGCTTATTAATAATGACCCTCAATCTGGCCAATAACATAACACCACAGTACAACTCAGTAAAAGCAATTCTCAAGGGAGGCAAAATGTAGCTCTGTGATGGTCTGGCTTGAATTAAGGAAAAAGATTTAATCTCTAGCAGAATGGATGGACTACATATTCCTCAGTAATATTTCACAAATACTATCGCTATTTATCACGACTGAGTTCGGGTAAGAACAAAGCAGCACAGAGTTTGAAACTGTGATCTCTGAGAAGAAACAGGAATCAGTTAATGGCATACTGAACTTCCTCATCAGCTGACGAACAACAAAGGCTGCAATGATCACATGAAAACTTTACAGCTGTATCTGGATATTATCCCAAAGGTAAGCAGAGGAAGACTATTTCTCTCAGAAAATGGTCACAGGTCCTCATTAACACATTCATCAATGGGTGCTTGAGGTCCCAGAGACATGGAGCCTGGCCCCAGTGATTTTAGGACACCCAATTTTCAGAGTAGGCATTCCCAATCACTTTCAAAGACTTGATAAGATACCATCTTTAAAATAATACATGGTAGGGAGTGTTTCAAGTTATCTTTCAAAATAAACTGGCTGCAAAACATATTCTTGTGAGATGAGTGAGATAACTTGCTCTACAGGATTATCAGCTACAAACTAATAGAATGTTAAAGGGCACCTGACATTGATTTTAGAGAAACTTCAATGATACCATTCTTAAACTTAATGCCAATAATTAGATATTAGAAACAGTTTTCTTTAAAGACCACCACCACCCACCTGCCTCCCAGTTTGTGGTAATAAATTCAGAATACCAGCATAAGAAAAGACCTGATTTTTCTCATTTCTAGGTAGGAAGAAAACTGAGAAGAGGTATACATCCTGCTCATGTAGAAATCTATCAAGCTATTAAGATATAAAATGGAATTCCAAACATATTTCCTGTTTTACCTACTCAAAAGTATGTATGAAGCTGTCAAGAGAATATTTACAAACCCTGGTTTTGACACTGGTATTAAGGACCATAAGCATTATGTACAGGCACCCTAACTGTGTGGAAGAGATAGGGGCACTCATATCACAGATACAAACGTAATTTAAGACTCTTCTGTTCCCCAAAATCAAGCCTTCCCCAATAAAAATAATTAATAAACAAAGGCTGTATTGAGAGAGTCCCAGGCAGGATAAACCCAAGGAGAAACATGCCGAGACACATAGTAATCAAATTGACAAAAATTAAAGACAAAGAAAAATTACTGAAAGCAAAAAGGGAATAATGACAAATAACACACAAGCGAACTCCCATAAGGTTAACAGCTGAGTTCTCAGCAGAAACTCTACAAACCAGAAGGGACTGGCATGATATATTTAAAGTGATGAAAGGGAAGAACCTACAACCAAGATTACTCTACCTAGCAAGGATCTCATTTAGATTCAAAAGAGAAATCAAAAGCTGTACAGGCAAGCAAAAGCTAAGAGAATTCAGCACCACCAAACCAGCTCTACAACAAATGTTAAAGGAACTTCTCTAAGTGGGAAACAAAAGAGAAGAAAAGGACCTACAAAAACAAACCCAAAACAATTAAGAAAATGGTAATAGGAACATACATATCGATAATTACCTTAAACGTGAATGGATTAAATGCTCCAACCAAAAGACACAGGCTTGCTGAATGGATACAAAAACAAGACCCATCTATATGCTGTCTACAAGAGACCCACTTCAGACCTAGGGACACATACAGACTGAAAGGGAAGGGATGGAAAAAGATATTCCATGCAAATGGAAATCAAAAGAAAGCTGGAGTAGCAGTACTCGTATCAGATAAAATAGACATTAAAATAAAGAATGTTACAAGAGACAAGGAAGGACACTGCATAATGATCAAGGGATCAATACAAGATGAAGATATAACAATTATAAATATATATGAACCCAACGTAGGAGCATCTCAATACATAAGGCAACTGCTAACAGCTATAAAAGAGGAAATCGACAGTAACACAATAATAGTGGAGGGCTTTAACACCTCACTTACACCAATGTATAGATCATCCAAAAAGAAAATTAATAAGGAAACACAAGCTTTAAATGACACAATAGATCAGATAGAGTTAATTGATATTTATAGGACATTCCATCCAAAAACAGGAGAATACACTTTCTTCTCAAGTGCGCATGGAATATTCTCCAGGATAGATCACATCTTGGGTCACAAATGAAGCCTCAGTAAATTTAAGAAGATTGAAATCATGTCAAGCATCTTTTCTGACAATGCTATGAGATTAGAACTCAATTACTCAATTAGAACTCAATTAGAAATATAGATCAATGGAACAGGATAGAAAGCACAGAGATAAATCCACACACCTATGGTCAACTAAACTATGACAAAGGAGGCAAGGATATACAGTGGAGAAAAGACAGTCTCTTCAATAACTGGTGCTGGGAAAACTGGACAGCTACATGTAAAAGAATGAAATTAGAACACTGCCTAACACCATACTCAAAAATAAACTCAAAATGGATTAGAGACCTAAATGTAAGACCAGACACTATAAAACTCTTAGAGGAAAACATAGGCAGAACACTCTTTGAGAAGATCTTTTTTGTCCACCTCCTAGAATAATGGAAATAAAAACAAAAATAAACAAATGGGACCTAATGAAACTTAAAAGTTTTTGCACAGCAAAGGAAACTACAAACAAGACAAATAGACAACCCTCAGAATGGGAGAAAATATTTGCAAATGAATCAATGGACAAAGGATTAATCTCCAAAATATATAAACAGCTCATGCAGCTCAATATTAAAAAAACAAACACCCCAATACAAAAGTGGCCAGAAGACCTAAATAGACATTTCTCAAAGAAGACATACAGATGGCCAAGAAGCACATGAAAAGCTGCTCAACATCCCTAATTAGTAGAGAAATGCAAATCAAAAGTACAATGAGATATCACCTCACACCAGTTAGAATAGGCATCATCAGAAAATCCACAAGCAACAAATGCTGGAGAGGGTGTGGAGAAAAGGAAACCCTCCTGCACTGTTGGTGGGAATGTAAATTGATACAGCCACTATGGAGAACAGTATGGAGGTTCCTTAAAAAACTAAAAATAGAATTACCATATGACCCAGCAATCCCACTACTGGGCATATACCCAGAGAAAACCATAATTCAAAAAGACACATGCACCCCAATGTTCATTTCAGCACTATTTACAAAAGCCAGGACATGGAAGCTACATAAATGCCCATCAACAGACGAATTGATAAAGAAGATGTGGTACATATATACAATGGAATATTACTCAGCCATAAAAAGCAACGAAACTGGGTCATTTTTAGAGACGTGGATGGATCTAGAAACTGTCATACAGAGTGAAGTAAGTCAGAAAAACAAATATCGTATATTAATGCATATATTAATGCATAACCTAGAAAAATGGTACAGATTAACCAGTTTGAAGGGCAGAAATTGAGACACAGATGTCGAGAACAAATGTATGGACACCAAGGGGGGAAAGTGGTGGGGAGGGTGGTGGTGTGATGAATTGGAAGATTGGGATTGACATATTTACACTAATATGTATAAAGTCGATAATTAATAAGGACCTGCTGTATAAAAAAATAAATAAAATAAAATTCAAAATAAAGAGAAATGAAAAGACAAATTAATTAATTAATTAAGAAATCAATTACAGGGAAAAAACATAAAAAACACAAACACATGGAGTCTAAACAATACATTACTAAATAAACAAGAGATCACTGAGGAAATCAAAGAGGAAATGAAAAAATATCTACAGACAAATTACAACAAAAACATGATGATCCAAAACCTAAGCGATGCAGCAAAAGCAGTTCTAAGAGGGAAGTTTATAGCAATACAAGACTACCTCAAGAAACAAGAAAAATCTCCAATAAACAATCTAACCTTATACCTAAAGGAACTAGAGAAAGAAGAACAAACAAAACCCAGAGTTAGTAGAAACAAAGAAATCATCAAGATCAGAGAAGAAATAAATGGAACAGAGACAAAGAACACAATTGCAAAGATCAAAAAAACTAAAAAGCTGGTTCTTTGAGAAGATAAACAAAATTGATAAACCTTTAGCCAGACTCATCAGAAAAAGAGGGAGAGGACTCAAATCAATAAAATTAGAAATGAAAAAGAAGTAGTTACAACGGACACCACAGAAATACAAAGCATCCTAAAAGAGTATTACAAGCAACTCTATGCCAATAAAATGGACAACCTGGAAGAAATGGACAAATTCTTAGAAAGCTATAGGCTTCCAAGACTGAACCAGGAAGAAATAGAAAATATGACCAGAGCAATCACAAGTAATGAAATTGAAACTGTGATTAAAAATCTTCCAACAAACGAAAGTCCAGGACCAGATGGATTTACAGGTGAATTCTATCAAACATTTAGAGAAGAGCTAACACCCATCCTTCTCAATATCTTCCAAAATACACTAATATGTATAAAAGAGATAACTAATCAGAACCTGTTGTATAAAAAAATAAATAAAATTCAAAAATTCAAAAAAAAAAGACAAGTGATAATGTTGGAAATAAACTGAAAAGTCAAGTGCCAAAAAAAAAAAAAGGCTGCAATGTTCAGAAGGGATTTCCCTCAAGGTATTGAATATTAAAACTGCAAAAGCAGCTTGCTAGTTTTGTTCAAAGTTGGCATGCATTTAAAAGCTGCCATATGTTCTGATTTGTGTCCAGAGTTAGGAGGAAAGATGATCACTCTTCTAAAAAGTGTATAGACTCTGTGTCCAATCACAGAGAACCAGAAATGTAGAGCCAACCAGTGTGAGCAAAGGAAGCCAGCTCTTTGAAATGGTCTTCAAGCAATTTCACAGACAGGGAAAATTCACTGGGCCGCCTCCTACATGAGGGATAGCTACAGGAAAGCAAGAGAAAGACTTGGCATCTATCAAGTCTGAAACATTTGATTGTGGTCCATGAAGCTGACAAATGTAAACTATCCAAATTTCAAAAAAATAGAATCTAGGTTTCCATAAGCACAATAATCAAATTCTTTCCATAGGTAAACATATTGAAAATTGCTCACATTACATTTCGAAGAGTCACTTGAAGATTTCCCTGCAATTTATTTTGGATTTTTTTCTTATTGCTTTTGTTGTTACTGTTGTTTCTGAAGCACTGAAATATGTATGTTAAGAAAGAGTTACGGGAGTTTCAAAGAAAGAGGACATCACTTCCAATTGCAGACAAGTAGCCATAAGTAGGAATAAAGATGTGTAGTGGGGGACGCTAAATTTTGTCCAAAGTTCCTTTCAGAAAGTATTCTGAAAGAGGCAATTCCTGTTTGCCCAGACTTAGGTAATTTGTTTAGAAGTAGGGAAAAGCCTGGAAAGACAAGTTAGTGACAAATTCTAAATAGCCTTAAATGTTGAGGGATGGTTTAAGCAATGGTGACGGTGTTGAACTGAACCTGGACATTAAATTACCACACCATGTAAGTATCCCATGTTACTCTTTCAGTGATTTCAAAGGGATATACAATTCAGAAGACCAATTCTGGAAATTTTAGGAAAGAGATCAAACTATATATTTCAGAGCTCGGGAAAGAAATAGAAAATACACCCACCTCCCTTATCCTTGATTGTTGTGTCTTTGTATTTAAGCATTCTGTACCCACAGAATTCTGGTGTTGACACAGCTCCAGCTTTTACATCACTTTAAAGGCCAATTGAATTGGAATTATATTAATGAACATAGTAACTATTAGCACAGTTAAGTATCTCCTAATATCCACCACCTCAAAAGTAAAGCTTTGAACTGGGTCACATCCTATTCAAACACACCTACTGCAAATTACTAATTTATACTAGAATAGCGATTACTGCAAAGCCCTAACCTATACCCTGTCTCTTACTGTCTTCCCTTCCCCAACTCACCACTACACAAAAAAGTCAAGGATATATAGTTCAATCATTTCCTATGCTTACAGCAGTAATTCCATATCATTCTTAATTTTGTCTTACAAGGCTTCTCTTTTTTTTTTTTTTTTTTGCAGTACGCGGGCCTCTCACTGTTGTGGCCTCTCCCGTTGTGGAGCACAGGCTCTGGACGCGCAGGCTCAGCGGCCATGGCTCACGGGCCCAGCTGCTCCGCGGCATGTGGGATCTTCCCGGACGGGGGCACGAACCCGTGTCCCCTGCATCGGCAGGTGGACTCTCAACCACTGCACCACCAGGGAAGCCCAAAGGCTTCTCTTTTAATATAAAGGTTATATTGACCCACCATCAGTGGATCATGTGCATTAAGTGGTTTTTCTGGGAGTGGGGCTGTTGAATCCTTTCACACTCCAATGCCAAGTGACCTTTGCAAAACTCACAATTGTAAAACACAACATGAGATGACATATAAAGCGAGGAGACACATTTCTCCCATATACTGAAAGAGATAAAAGGACTGCTTTATGACTGTTAAATTCTGGCCGTATTTACAACCATTGGGATGTTTTAAATGTCTTCAGAGGTAATTTTTAAACATAATTAGCATTTATTAAAACATGATGGACTTTCTTTTGGGAAAAAAAAACAGTAAATGACTTCAATCCTTCAGGCTCTATTTGTATCAGAGGTCCGCAGTCCTGCAGAAGTGATGTGCCAAGCTTCTGATTCCTGTTTCTGGCAAGCAAGTGCAGAAAGAAGCTGAAGCCCAGAACAGGCAGCTCAAACATATCCATGATACCTAGATAGGTGGGGCCTTCCTGACACACCTATTTCAAATTGAACTTTGGGTCCTGTATAATCCCCTTTTTGTGTTCCTTCGTTCCCCCCAATGGCATGTATCACCATTTATCACACCATATATGTTATTTTTTATCCACCTCTCCAGGGCAGATAGTTTTGTCTGTTTTGTATCCCCAGTGCCTAGAACAGCACCTGGCACCTAGCAGGATTTCATGGGAGGGAGGAAGGAAGGAAGGAAATCCAAATAAAGATCCCATAGGAGCTACTTACCTACGTTTCATACATTATGATGTCCCTTTAATTTGAAACCAACCCTCTCTTAAAACCTAGGTGAGACTAGCCACTAAGGAAAAGAATGTTTTTCCAGATATAAAGAGGCAATGAAGAGGCACAGATAATATTTTTCAATCTGGGGAGATTCAGTCAGAAAAGAGCTTTTAAGGAACAACAATAAAAACAAGGAAGAGAAAGAAAATGAGGAGATCTTTGCAGGTGACCAATGTCACAGCAGCTTACACCATCTGAAAGCCCTCTTTCTCAAAGATCAGGGTCTTCCTGGGCCTTAGCTCACAATCAGAAGGTGCCTAAGTGGTTCTACCAAACTGAACTAAAGCTTAGAATTATAACATGAACATGTCTATCATCCAGGCTTATTTTCGACAGGTGTCTCACACTTTTACAGAGCTCAGAGAGAAGGGATCTAAAAAATGTGTATTTACCTTTAAACCAGGAAAAAAGGGCAATGCAACTTTTCTCTTCCTTTCAGTCTAAAATCCATTCCCTAAATTCCAGCAGCATACACACAAAATTAAAACTCTTCAGGAAGAGAAAGTCTTTACTGAAGGAATCTCCACCAGCTTCCAAGGATAGTTGAAAAGGTCTCCCTAAATCACTCCTGCGGTGATTTAACCTCTTTCTTGCCTGTCTCCCTGCAGTGAAGAAAGAACAGCTGTTCATCATCACTCATATGATATCCTTTCATGCACAGTGAAAACCAAGAAAACAACCACATTCGAAAGTTCCTGTCAAAAGAGAATTCTTCTGGGAACAACTCATGGCTTCTGTGTCTATGATTTCACTGAACTTGAAGAGTGTAATTAAGTCCCTATGCAGACCTCACTTCTCGAGGCTAAATAAACCCAGTTCTTGAGATTTACAGAACAGATTTCTCAAACCTTTTAACAATTTCTGTTGGATTCCTCTAGATTCTCTCCAAATTCTATATAATAAAGAATATCATTATGTTCTTTATTCATGACCAGAGCTGCAGGAGAAAAGGAGAATTGCCTGGCAGCCTCTTAATTTTTCACTCTTGCACTTGTACACTTTGTTTTCCTCCCTATGGGAATTACACTGCATGCATCTCTACTGAGCTATAGTCTGTTTACAGTTACTAGTTCTTGCCAATTCGACATTTTTTTTGAACTGTAATCCTTTTCTTGTTTTTCAGCATACTGGAATCTTAGCCTGGTTTGGTGATATTGACATATAACGTGTCATTAATGAAAGTGAAAAACACCAGGGTTAAGGACTGTGATCTGGAGAGTATTATTCAGTAACCACTTCCACAAACTTCCCAGGAGGAGCCTAAAATAATGTGAAAAACACACTACTGAGTTTAAATCTCAACACTGTCATCTTCTAGAACTATTCTGAGGATAGCAATGCCTATCATGAGGAATTACTTAATAATGGACAGACTATATATATAGCAGAGTAGAACTTCCCTGGCAGTCCAGTGGTTAAGACTCCACGTTTCCAGTGCGGGGTGCGCAGGTCCAATCCCTGGTCTGAGAACTAAGATCCCACATGCTATGCAGCCAAAAAAAAAAAAAAAAAAAAAAGGAATATGGCAGAGTAATAAGTACTCTGCCATAATACTGATACATATTTATTATTTTACCTTCATGGAACAACCATCCAAACCATTATGAGCTACTTTCACCGCACAAACCATTATGAGCTACTTTCACAGCACAATGGCCAAAGTCAAGAGGGCTCATTACTCCTCAGAATGAAACTCAATGTGGAGGATGCAAGGCTTGTCAAACTAACAAGTCAAAGGACTTAACTCTCCACATATACCTCACCATGCCCTGCTTTTCATGTAAGACAGCAGTAATGACATGTAGAATGGGATACAGACAACAATGCACAGGTAAGAAACACAGGGAAACTCAGAAAACAGTAACCTGATACAGGCAAAATAAACTTAGAAGCCAAATATCTGAATTAGATTATTTACCTCAGTTATTATTGAATATTAGACCAAAGGCTGCTCAGATATAAATTTAACACCTCATTTTAGACATGAAGTCAATAGCTTATTGTTTCAGTGATAATCAAAATATTAATGCTTTTTGCTTTACAAAAATAATTTTTGATTCTAATATTTCAAAAAGGCATCTATGTTTCAATGTCAAGAGGCCACAGATTATTTTAAATGCAAAACAAGATGAAAATTTTTCTAATTTTTTTTAAAGATTCAAATGAATCCTAATTAGAACAGGGCAAGAAATACCAAAATAATGTATTTTCTCTAATGACATCCCTTACATTTGACCACTTAGTGAGGAACTCAACTCAGCTGGAAAGCCAAAGATTTCCCTCCCTCACAGGAGTAGTATAAAAACTTTACTATTTGACAAAGCATTTATGGACATGCTTCAAAACTACTGACTGACAAGAATATAATTTTATCCATAATTTTAAAAGGTTTCTCAATAATGTGGCAAAAACTTTTAATCAATTATATTCTGTGTAATAGAATTTTAGAAGAGGAAAATCATGCTTATGGTATAAATAAATAATGAGAATAACTAACACATAGTATGCTCTTCCATTCACCAGATCATTATATGAAGTGCTTTATACAGATGATCTCATTTAATCCTTACAGCATCCTTACCAGAGCTGGATGAAGAAATGGAAGTTTATAGAAGGTAAGCCACTGTTCAGGGTCACACAGCTAAGACTGATACCCAGGAATATCTGAATCAAGATATGAATCTCAACCCAACTCAGTTCTGGTCATGAAATCAAGTTAGTAGGTCATGACCAGCATTTTGTTTAATAGGATGTGATAGAACATGCTATCAATAATTACACCCAGAACATAGGCATAAACCTGAACTGTCCTGAGCAAAACAGAATGTATAATATATGGCTTTAGAAACAAACAAAAATTTGTCTATCAAACACGGTGGGGCAAAAAGTTATGTTCAATGAAAGTCATTTTTTTTAAACAAGGCAGAACAGTTTGAACTTATATATAAATCAAGTAATAGTCTTTATATCTATGCTGTGATTTTTTCCCCTTTTTTTCAATATTTACATAATTTAAACACTAAGCTACCAAAGAAATAGGAGGAAAACAATATACACTTTATGCATAGCAAAGAAACTATCAGGACTTTGTCAAAGGTGCACTAAGATTTCTCAGTGTTTTCCAGTTTTGACACCAAAACTGGCAAGGACAGGTTCAAACTAAATTGCTGATACTGTGAAATAATGTTCACCAGATGCAAGCAACATTTAATGCAGGTGACAGTTTCTATAATTCAAAGCTAATATTAGTATTCAAAGAACTTAGCAAAGAAAACTTAAAAAAGGAATCTTTCATTTTCACATGTAATTTTTTCAGTCATTATTTCAGAGTGGAGATTAGTCCAGGTGTTTCTGTTATGTAGCAGTGAATGAACTTTTCAGAGAGAAGACAACTAATATTTTAGCCTATAAAATCATCATGTAAATTTAACTGGTTTATACTACAGCCCTTAAGACTTGAAACATCTGTTCAACACAAGTTTTTCTTATAATCATAAAGTTTCAAACTGAATATTACAGCATTTTCCAGTATATTTTTAACATGGTGGTTTTGTCCTTTACTAGGTAAAAGACTTTTAAGGTGTGACCCATGTTGAGGTACTTAAGTAATTGCTCACATCACCATCTGCTCATAGATATTTTCACCTAACACTATATAGCCTTCATAACTATATTAAAAATTATCTTCACACAATTTGGCACTTCATTATATGTATTAATACCTAACTTATCTGAGGTCACTAGTTCAACATCACGAAAAATAAAAACCAAAGATGAGAATGAAAAAGGAGTTAAAAGAGTGGTCAAGTTGACAAAACACCTATCATAACACCTATGCACTGAACTAATGGTACAGAACCTTAGGCCTTCCCTCTCAGCCTATGTACTCATAATTTAGACACAATTTGAACTGGGTAAGAGTACTGGTTTCCCCTTCCCTCCACAAAAGATCAGAGTAAGTGAATTAGAAAAGAGTCACAGATTGTCATAAGGAAGCATGCTGAGAACAACATAATATAAAATCTGAGTTTAGAAGCGAAGGAAAAAATAATTATTCATAAGAAGTAAAAATAAAGGAAATAGGGACTCACTCTCCCACCATGCTGATGGGAGTATAAACTTGTGTAACCATTGTAGATAGCAATTTGCATACACTTAGTGAATTGAATATATGCCTTACCAGCCAGAGATACTTTTCCATATAGCCACAAGGAGCCATACGTGACAGTGTGTCATCAGTGTTATTTATGCTAGTAAACCTAAGTAAAAATCAATAGGGGATTGGATAACACAAATGTGCATATGAACAAAAATTAACTCCGAAATAGAACTTAGACCTAAATGTAAAACATACAACTATAAAATTTCTAGGAGAAAATGTTCATGACATTTGAGTAAGCAAAGATTTGTTAGAAAGGATGTTAAAAAGCACTAACAATAAAAGAAAAAAATGGACAAACTGAAATTCATCAAAATTAAAAACTTCTGCTCCTAAAAAGAAATTATTTTAAAAAAGAAAAATGTGAGCCACACAATGGTAGAAAGTATTTGCAATACATGTAGCTGACACAGCACTGGTATCCAGAAAAGGAGTTCTTATAACTCTGTAAGACAAATAAACCAACTTAAAAAAGAGCAAAACCAATCTGAAGAGACACTTCATTAAAGAAGATGTAAGAACCACCAATAAACACTTGAAAAGATGCTCATCATAATTTATCAGGAAAACAAAAATTAATATCACAGTGAGATACCAGTACACTCCATTAGAATGGCTAAGATTAAAAACTGATAATACTGTACATTTCACCAGAGAGGATATACAGATGGCAAATTAAGCACATGAAAAAATGTTCAATACCATCAGCCATTAAGGGAATGAAAATTAAAACCTAAATGAAGTAGTAGTACTCAACTATTATAGTGGCTAAAATAAACAATAATGTCAATAGCAAATGCTGGCAAGGATGTGGAGGAACAAGACAAATCATGTCTTGCTGGTGAGACTGTAAAATGGTACAACCACTCTGAAAAACAGTCTGGCAGTTTCTTAAAAAATAACAACAACAAAAACTTAACGTACATTACTGGGCATTTATTCCAGTAAAATGAAAAGTTATGTCTGCAGAAAAGCATATACACAGTAGTTCATAGCAGCTTTTTTTGTAAAAGCAAAAAAATGGCAACAATTCAAATGTCTCTCAACAGGTAAATGGTTATATCCATATCACGCAGCAATGAAAAGGAAAATAACTATTGATAAACACAAGTCAACACCTTGGATAGATATTAAGGGCATTCTGTTGAGTAAAAATAGCCAATCTCAAGGGACTATATACTATCTTATTACATTTATATAGCATTCATGAAATGACAAAATTATAGAGATGGTGTACAGGTTAGTTTTTTCCATGGTTTCACAAAGGGTGCAAGAAGAGGTGGGGGAAGGGAGCAAAGTGGGATGTGTGTGGCTGTAAAACGCTAGCATGAAGAATCTTTGCAGTGATGGGACAGTTCTGCACCTTGACTGCAGTGGTAGTTACATGAATCTAACCATGAAAAAATTCCATGGAACTACATACACATGTACACAGAAATTAGTGTATATAAAGCTGGTGAAATCTGAACAACTCTGTGAACTGTACCATATCAATTTCCTGGTTTTGACATTGTAGTAAAGTCATACAAGATGTTACCACTGGGGGAAATTTGGGTGCAGAGTACAAAGGACCACCTGTATTATTTTTGCAACTATGACTCTATAATTATTTCAAACTAAATAGCTTTAAAAAAAAAAAAAAAAAAAGGGTGACAATACCAAGAGTTTTCAAGAATGTGACAGAAACTGAACTCTTATTCATTACTGGTCAGAGTGTAAAAATGACACAACCACTTTGTTAAACATTCTGACAGTTTTTTATAATGTTAAATATATCCCTATCATAAGACCCAGGAAGTTCATTCCTAGGTATTTACCTAAGAGAAATAAAAACATTTATCACTACAAAGACTTATGCATAGGGCTTCCCTGGTGGCGCAGTGGTTGAGAGTCCGCCTGCCGATGCAGGGGACACGGGTTCATGCCCCGATCCCGGAAGATCCCACATGCCGCGAAGCGGCTGGGCCCGCGAGCCATGGCCGCGGAGCCTGTGCGTCCGGAGCCTGTGCTCCGCAACGGGAGAGGCCACAGCAGTGAGAGGCCCGCGTACCGCAAAAAAAAAAAAAAAAAAAAAAAAGACTTATGCATAAATTTTCATGCCAGCTTTACTCATTCTAGCCAAAAACTGGAAACAACCCAAATGTCCATCAACAGATGAATAGATAAACAAATTATGGTACATCTATCCAATGAAAAACTACACCATAGTAAAAAGTGAACTGCCAATTCAAGCAACAGTATGAATGAATCCCAAAATATGCTGAATTTTAAAAAAAGCCAGAATCAAAGAGTACATACTGTATGGTTCCATTTATAAAAAATGTAATACAGGAAAAATGAATCCATTGTGACACAAAGTTTCTTGGGCCAGGGGCAGGACTGAGTGGGAAAGGGTATCAGGGTATCTCCTGGGGTGAAGGAAATGTATATATTGATTGTGACATTGATTACAGGAATATATTCATTTGTCAAAACTCAGTAAACTACATATTTAATATGAGCTTATTTTATTATATGTATATTATACCTCAATAAAGTTGATGTTTGCAAAATGTGGTATATGCTCATAACAAAATACCAAGTAGCAATTAAAGGTCATGAATTTGATGTACAAATGGCAGCATGGAAAAAAAGGGAAAGAACCAAGTGAGATTTACAGCACCAACATTTTTGTGACAACAGGGTAAAGAAAATCTACCTCACAGAGCTGTTGTGAGGATTAAATTAATTAATGTTGGAAAAATTTAAAACAGTATCTGAGATATGACAAGTGCTATATAAGTGTTTGTTAAACAATAAATAAATACAATGAAACAAACAAAATAGCATAATCCTTTTTCAAGGATACATATATATATCAAAAAAAGCTAAGGGAGAGCTAATTGTAGGGACATTCATTAAAAACTTTATACAGATACTTATAATGGAGGGACAGGAATGCAGGTAGAAGGAAAAACATAATAAAGTAAAATAAAAGAGGGGCTATACATCGATCAATAACAAGAATCGCCCGGAGCAAACAAATTTTGTGCACTTGAAGTCATAAAGGGGAAAAAGTACAGTCAAAAGGCAAAAGTATTTGGATCACACCTGATTCAAGGAACAGCCTACAGACTTCCACTATTTGTCCTGAATTACTAGAACCATAAATAACAGGTGTCTAATGATGACACTGAGACTTTATCAAGAGGACGAGAGACATAGGCAAAAACAGAGGGCATCAGGCTAGCGCACCATTACACACACACACACACACACACACACACACACACACAAGTGCCAAGCAAGTTTGAGAAAGTATCCATCACATCCAATAAATGGAATGTTATAACAAGTCTTTTTTTTAATGATTTTTCCTGTAATCAATACATTTTATTTCTAAAGACATATAAAAAGGAATAATAAGTTTATGATGTAAAATTTTTCTTAAATGCTTGTGGAAATTGAACACATTAGATGTCTAAATAAAAGGAAACAACAACTAGACAACTGGACATGAGGAGGCCCAATTTCCTTGTTTACTACCAACCAGCTATGTGACTTGAGAGTCACCTAAAGAAATTACCGTTCATGGAGCATAGATGATGTACAGAATGCTTTACAACTGCCTTGAATTTTTACAGTAGCTTTATGAAGTAAGAATTATCCCAATGTTACAGATAAGACACTGAGATTCATTAACTATTCAAGGTCACACCATAAGTAAATGGTAGAGCCATGTATAACAAGCCTTGAATCATTCTCATTACTTATATAATGAGAATATATATTTATATATTTTTTGAAATATATAAATATATATTTATAATACATATAGTATTAACTTCATACACTAAAATGAATTGAAGAAACATTATTCAAAAACAAAGAATGGCCTTTGGAAAACTCTGCTGCCTAAAAGGATTTAATGGTCAAAGCTTGCCTGGGTTAGTACCATGAATTAAACTAATGAGAGGATGAAGATATTGTTAACAGAAGGGAAGCTCTCCTGAAATGCTAACCTTGCCATTTCTGTCATGTGATGAGAAATCAATGTTCAAGTAATATGTGCAGATAAAGCTATTACAGAAAATAAATGCCACAGTATTTATGAAGATAGCTTTTTCCAAAGCAAAAACATACTAGTGGTGGTAGGGTGGAGAAAGAGAAAAACAGTAAATGTTGTGCCACACAAACGAAAATGAAATTAATGCTCTGAGAATAAATTGTAAAGAATCAAAATGTAATGTTCAGCCATTTGTATAAATATTGTGAGTCAAAATGTATATACATTTATATACACACACATACATATATACATATATGCACATATGTGTATATAAATATATATTTATGTATAAATTTTAAATACACATTTTATTCAATATATTACAATTATATATATAATATATATGTATATTTTCTGAAAAAGTCAGGAAACAGGAGGTTAAACTATCTGGACATCAATATCCAAAATCAAAATAACACACACATAAAGCATGATATAGGGAACATATTAAATAAGAAAGCTTAAACATGACCCTTCCTGTTCTCCTTAAATAATTTTTTAAAAAGTGTGCTCCAAGAACAATGATCTACATGACATCTATAAAAGGAAAGCCCCAGAAATCAGAATTTGAAAGTATAACTGTCTAAGAAAGAAAGAGTCTTCTGTTGAGGAAGGTGGCTCCAGATTGCAGATGTTAGTTGTGAAAGGAAGGAGAACAGGAGAACTCCATGACAATTATAAGAATGTAGAAAAAAAAATCGTTCTGCTTTGGGAGGTTGTTTTCTTCTGTTTTGCTATGAAATGGGGTCTCTAGAGGGTGGCGAGGTGGCAGGGGGAGAGTGGGAAGTTGGCTATGGAAAAATCAGAGTATGAATTTAGCAAGGGAGAGGGCCAGATTATTGGAAAAGAATTGGCATTTTGGCAGCAACTTAGAACAGCATCAATAGGTTTCAGGGCTTCAAAAAAATCCACTTCCTTAGGGCTAAACTAGAATGGCAAATTAATAAAAAATTAATTAATAAATACAGGTTTATTCGTTTCTTTGGTGGGTCTAGCCCAGAAAGACTGATGAACTTTCTAGACACTGAAGAATCAACTTTCAGTACCTGCAAAGCTGAGAACTGAATCCCAGAGATTGGTCCTTGAAACAACAGCCTCCTTCTGAGATTGTCACTACCCTAGATGAGGTCTCCATTCCATTGGTCTCTCTCTGCAATGTTTTACGCAAAAAGTAGTTGAGAATTAAAGAAGTAGTTTCCTAGGAAAAGTGGTGAAAGAAAGAGTAGGGAGGAAAGAGGATGGTAGATACCTTCTAAAAAGTATCAAAAATTTCAGGCATATATAGATCTCTAAATATCATGAAATGTATGATAAAATAGTATGCCAAATTTTCAAGTATTACTTTGCTGTACTTATTTAAATAAAACTGACTTAGATCAAAATGTGTGTAATGACTACTTTTTCTTTTTCTTCTTCATTCTATTTTATATTTCTAAGTTTTCCAAAGTGAACATCTATAAGTTTAATACGAAAAAATGATTAAAAAATCTAGCACAGATCTCACTTTATCTGGCATCAGCATCAATACATTTTCAGAAACACTTAAAAGCTTTTCATTTTTCTATAGGGAATCATACTGATGATACTGGGATGGAGACTGTTTTTTCTCCTTTAATTGAGAAAAGAGGTTACTGACTGAGGTGCTGTAATGATGGGCTCTTCTGATAAAATAATGTGGCCAAGCCAATCTTCGGAGTGTAATAACTCAGTTATTGGGGTCTCATACATAAAGAGGTATATAATGGACAAATAATACGTCTAATCTTCAGCCTAACTGATTAACTGGAGAAACCTAAAAGTGTTTTATTGTTGATTCCCTTGATACTCTTAGAACTAATGTCTTTTCATAATTGATATATCTTTTAAAAGTATTCTTCCCTTCACTGTTTTAAAACTAGCATAAAAAATAGAGCTTTTTATTTTATCGCTCTCAGTCAAAACTACAGAGATTGCTATTCTTGCTAAAAAATGTCCCTCAGTTTGATGCCCCCAAACTACCTTCTAAGCAAAAGGCCTGTTTCTGACATATAGGCCTACTTTCATTGTGATAAAAATGTAAACACAGGAAGCCAAATTTGGGCCTTCACAAATTTGAATCTTTTCCTTACAAAGAATAAGATTACATCATCCATTCTTCACCAGGAAAAATGATCCTAAATATTTTTCACCTCTTTTTTAAAAGGGTACGTTGTATTTTATATAATTTTACCTCAACAAAGTTGACTTTCAAAGATGAGAAGACATTTAAAAATATCCATTGAGAGAAGCAAATTTACAAAAAGAAAAAGTTAATCACCTAGAATTTTTTCCTTAGCACTATGTTTCTAACATTACTGCAGCACTTACCACATTGAACTGTGGTTTGTTTTGCATTATCTGTCTCCCCCAGTTCAACAGTGAGTTGGGAGAAGGCAAGAAATGTACTTCATTCACCTTTGCAGACACACTGTTAAAGGGACTGGAACATGGTTATATCAATTTACCTAGAATTTTCAGAGGTAATTTCAGTTTCAAATATATTACTCGATCTTCACAGAATGTATCAGCTCACAAATTAGTATTACTCTTCTACTTAAAATTCTTTAATACTTCTTCCACCTGTTCACATGATGGCACAGGGTCCCCTTCCCCTCTTTTCCACATGCTGACCTACACAGCCTTCAAAACCCAGGACTGGGCTTCCCTGGTGGCGCAGTGGTTGAGAGTCTGCCTGCCGATGCAGGGGACACGGGTTCGTGCTCCGGTCCGGGAAGATCCCACATGCCGCGGAGCGGCTGGGCCCGTGAGCCATGGCCGCTGAGCCTGCGCGTCCAGAGCCTGTGCCCTGCAATGGGAGAGGCCACAGCAGTGAGAGGCCCGGCCCGCGTACTGCGAAAAAAAAAAAAAGAAAACCCAGGACTGTACCCTGTACAGAGTACATGTGTGTGCCTGTATGTGTGCGTGCATGCATGCATGCGTGTGTTTTCCCCATTATCTGCTTACTCCTTGAGGGCAAAATCCAAGGGTTATTCATCTCTGTACTCCTACCAGAGTACCTAGCACATAATAGGCTACCAACATATGTTTATTGAATGAAATGACAACTGTTATCTAGCACTTTTGCCGTTTGTTGAGCTTGATAAAAATAGAGCCAATTATTCTCAGTTGTGTAAAGTGATTTTGATGTGAATTTTTGGGAACTGGACAAAGCACAATAAACTGCCAAAGTTTATTACTAGTTTCAAGGTGGCTCGTTAAGATCAGAATCTACAATCTCATGACAGCATCTAGAAAGAAAAAGCCAAATGAGATACAGCCTATCACCCTGTTGCTATGCGTCTTTTATCATTAAGTGGAACTCACAAACAGCTGGCTATTTCCTTGAACTATGCTCTAAACAACAGTCACATTTGGATGTTGAATGCTACCTGTCTTTTATTTCAGGGAGTAATGATCAAGCTCTTGACCAAGTTAGTCTATCAATTTGCTGATGTCTCCTAACTTTTATCCCTCAGGCTGAATCAGTGAAAATGAAGAAGTTAATAGGATTAACAGCCTGCTACCCTCAGCAAAATGGAGGGAAAACCTGCATGAATTATCAATATATATTAGCATTATACTTTTTAAATGTATGCTTATGGAATTGATTGATCATTATTAAAAGAGCTTTTCTGATATTTAAAAAACCGATTAACTGTAAGAAGTATTTTTTTAAATACATTTTTTCATATAGTTCTTAGTTTATCATTTCAGCCCATTTTTCACATGTGAATAAGATGGAAAACTCAAAAAAGGAAAAGAAATAGCATATAACCATCATCTTAAATTATGTTACAAAAACTTAATACCTTATTCTAATTTTTTTTTTTTTTTTGAGGTACGCGGGCCTTTCACTGTTGTGGCCTCTCCCGTTGCGGAGCACAGGCTCCAGATGCGCAGGCTCAGCGGCCATGGCTCACGGGCCCAGCCGCTCCGCGGCATGTGGGATCTTCGCGGACCGGGGCACGAACCCATGTCCCCTGCATCGGCTGGTGGACTCTCAACCACTGCGTCACCAGGGAAGCCCCCACCTTATTCTGATTTTTAACCCTAAATAGTCTTTTATCCATATAGCTCACAATTTAGAGATTTTAATTTTTTTAAACATTTGCTTATTTGGCTGAGAGCTGTTATCATAAATGTTACCATTTGGTTTTTTATTCTTATTTTATTAGCATTTACCATTACTTTCAAGTCACTGAGTTTTGATTTTTGGTTCCATTCTTTCTAATTTCACTTCAGTATTTTAGTCCTGAATTTTGTCCAAAACATGTTCATATATGCTATATTCAATTATAAAAAAACACGAAAAGCTTTGATTATCTACCTCACAGCAGGTCAAAATATACATGGTCCCAGAGTAATACTCAGCTTCCCAAATTCTACATACTATATACAGTACATAAAGTTTAATTCTGTATGAAAATTTAATGTATTACTATAAAATGTAACTATACCTATAGTATTGTTTATTAATTCAAAAAAATAACTACCAAGTCACAGTTTTTCTTAAGTTTTACCCATAGTCATAATTTACACAGCATATCTTTACTCTTTGACAGATTTATTTTTCTTACTTATAGCTGTTTCCTATACGTTCTCATTGCATTTCTAACTTCCTTTAAAAACCCATAGCAGTACGACTTTTCTTGGTATAACAGTTCCTAGGACAGTGCTTCTAATTGTTAGATTTAAATCTAGTAATAAGACAAAAACATAACAATTCTACCTAATAAAAAAGAGTACAATCAACCAAAATCAGGTCTGATATCCAGAGAATCCAGAATAAATATATAGAATATACTTGAGCATTTTAAGCAACACCACACATTCTAGGAAAACAGAGATGCAGACTGAGTTGTTTTACTAAGTAGAACAATTACACTGGTGTACTTCAACATAGTCTTTGAAGTTATAAGTATGTTCCTGCATCTCTATTCCTTATCTTTCCAATCTCAATTGTGATCACTGTCTACAAGATCATATGCTTAAGTTAGTAAATAGACAGCAAAGAGTTCCACAAAAAAAAGCAGATATAAGATCTACACATGGCACAGTGTCCTACTTCACAAAGGTATTGTGATAAAATGGTACCATCTGATAATATTTATAGTACATTTCATGAAAAAATGGAAGTTACGTAAATATAAGGGTGAATAAAATCATGAAATTGTATGAGACAGTTTTATTTGGTACACCTGATAACAAATGTAAAAGGAAAGGAACTGATTGTTATTGGTGGTGTAGTAGTTGGGGGCTGGATCAGACAGGCAGTGAAGATGAGGCAGCAGTGAAAAAAAAGTCATAGAAAATTATTTTAAATTTCCATCTATTGGTTATGTTTTAAGTCAGCATTTCCATCTGTATACAAAGAGCCACAATCTTTTCTAGGTAGAAAAATATTATAACATTGATAACACAAAAAAGGAACTACTACAGTTTTAAAACATCTGATTTTTCCAGGCCAATCTTACTTTAATGGTATCATTATACAGAAGAAAGAAAATTATATGGAACAAATGAAATAATGTACCTCTGTCATAAACTTTGAAACATAACATTATAATGAAAAAAAGTCTCAGGAGAAATTTTGGGGAGAAAAGATGTATTCTTCAATAATAATTTAACTTGGCCTGAATTCATAAGAATATCCCTTAGTTTTGCAAATTGCCTCCGGTTTGCTGAGAGCCATTCTTTTATGCCGGCTTAAAATAAGCAAAGATTACACAAGTACCATGTGCTATCCTAAATAAGGAAAGAGGCAAAAAACAAGTACAATATGGTATTTAAACAGCTGTGTGAAGATCACTGGTTAAAACAAGAATCATTTTTTCAGCTGAGCTTGTTAGGCTTCATTTTGCTAAATATAAACTAGTGCATCATTAAATTAACCACTGATTTGTAGACCAAAGCCCAGAGCCCCACCTGCAAATAATCCAATAAACATAATAATTTTTCAAATGCTAGTGAAATTGTCATAATTTGGGACTGAAAATGTGGAGAAGGAAGAAGAAAATACAGAAATTATTTTGTAGCTATAGTGGTCAAAAATGCAATTGTTTTCATTATGTGCAATTTTATTTGAGTGAGCTGACAAATGTATAAAAAGAATACTTTTGTAAATACTCTAGTAAGAATTTCACACCAATCAATTAGTGCAGATTATTGCAGAAACTCAATCTTTCAGAAATAAACAAAAATTTTAGATATTATGCAGTCAGTCTAGTTGAGCATTAAGTAAATGAGCTTGAACCAGTTGACAAAATGGAGGAAAACAGCATAATCTTGAAATAGTTTTACTTCAAAAGGTCCATGAGGCACCATCTAGTATATTAGAGGAGTTAATTTACTATGTGGTAACTCACTGACCAAAGAATTACTACTTATTCACATTGACTCATTCTGGTCTCCACTTTCCATTATGTTAGAGTATTTTATTTCTCCATACAGTAAATACAGCATTGTGGTAAAATATATGATTAAGCAAATACATTCAAAAGATAATAAATATTCCTTTTTTCAGGGCCATTGTGTTACACAGACAGCTTCTGCTCTAAATAGATTTAAGTGAGATTCATGTACCCCTCCCTCATCCACCAAAAAGTTCAATAGAAGGACTTGGGGAGCAGGGGGTGAAGGGATGGTCCATGTATTTGGATGGAAAAGAGACCATACATTTATTTTCACTCACATCTAACTAAATGTTTAAATTGCCCTCTATTAAGAACGCAGACAATAAATGACAGTAGTATTAGAGTACCTGTGACCAGTAATCACAGGTAATATGACAGATAATTTGACATATTGTTATACTCATCACTAACTCCAACATTAAAATACTAATTAGAAGTAATACTAATTTTTACTTATTATTACTATACATGTGTTACTGTACTGGAGATTTTAAAATATTTTGTTGACTATATTTCAACTAATTGACTTGCTTTATAATCCTATGCAAGCTATTTTGTGCATTTGAAAACATTCTGTGACATCCAGACTTCACCAGATTGCAAAGGAGTCCACTGAACCAAAACAAACAAACAAAAAACTGTTAGCCATCTCTGATTTTTAGTCTAAAAAGGTAAGGTGAGGGAAAGGGTAAGAAGACAAGAAATTCTGGAGCTTAAAATTACACTTTGTGTTAACTTTTTGTTTTTGTTTAGTTTTGCTCTACTTTTTAATTCCGGAAGAACAATCATCCTAGCTGAAGTCAATCAAATAAATACTGCTTTAAGCACTAATTCACACCTTCCTCTTCCACCCTTTATTGGTTCTAAGAAATGCTCTTTGGTTTAAAGTTTTACAGTAATAATGGGAAAAGTATGAATTTTTTTTTTACCCTTACTTGGCCATTTAAAAAATAACTTCAAGGTATACTAGATTACGATAGCAGATTTTACATAACCCTGACAGTAAAGTATACTGCTTTCTATGCCAGGTGAGTGTAAACAGCTTCTTGTAATCCTGGCTGATTGATGTGGGTGGGAGAAAGGATTTGCAAGATCAATAGCTGTACTATACCGAAGACCAGAGACCAGGATGACTGGCTCTAGTAAAAACATCACATCTGGAACAGCAGTTGCAATTGGAACCACAGCCTGATTCAGCTTATAATAAAACAGCTTCCAAGGTCCGTTCTCCTTGTGCACAAGCCAAGGTGAGTAAAATGAGCATGTGATAAAAATCTCTACTTTTGAATTTCTTGAATATTTCACGGTGGCTCTAATCTCTGCAATTCCTGTGATACAGTTATTATTTTTTGATTACTCTCCTGGATGAGAGAACACTTCCAGGGCTTTTCGCTTGGCCCCCTTCCATAATATCCCTCATTCCATGACTCAGAGACAATGTAGATGTTCTTCAGGGTAAACACTGAAGAACTAGGTCAATGATCGTAAGGTAGATACACAGTCTCCCTGGAACTACAGTGAGATAAACTCAATCTAGAGAAGGAGGGAAGGGGAAAGCGAAATAAATCCATCATCTGCTCACCATAAGGCCTCATTTTTCCAAGAATGACGGTAGTGTTTTGGTTCCCTCAAAAGATTAGTATCAAGTAAGGGCCATGTCTAGTAATCCTTAAAAGAGCCGAGAGTTTCCCTTTCCATAATGTTCAGTCACTCTGGTAAATAACTGAGATCCCCCTAGGGAGAACCTAAAGGAAGATTTTCAGTATATATTTATAGCAATAGTTTATCCTCAAAGGGATCTAGCTCTCCCACTTTATTTAAGGGCTGTGGACTTGTGAACTGGCTCAGGTCTGGAAACGTAGTGAGAGGCCATGATGGTGACTGAAATCAGGTTTCTGCTCACGTGACCCAAAAGTTTCTGTACCCTAAAGGCTGTACTTTAATGGTTTAGCCACCACCAATGATAACAACATTGGGGTCACAAAATTCTGACTGTCACTCTGGCTCTTCTGCCCATTAGAGTAACTGTACGCCTCTGGCAGTTACATCTAGATGCCCAGCCTCTGTCACTCCAGGATGCCATGGTTCCATTTAAATGAGAGAGCCCATTTCAATAGTGGCACATAACATATTCCAAGGCAATCAGAGCATAGGCATCCCACAATTTTTCCAGGATTTGAGTGCTCCCTTCACCAATGCATTTCCCAATGTCTCAACAAAGGGAGTATTTGTGAGTCACACATGATACATCCACTCTTCTCCCTAGATTTTTTCCTAGCAAGGTTGAGGCCATTATATGGTCTTCAAGCTGGGAAAAATTAACCCCCTCAGGCAAATAAGGAGGGGCTGGTTCCACAATAAAGCATAGGTGAAATTGCAAATGAAGCACAGAGAGAACTGAGGTTTAAAATTCTCAGATTCATCTAAGTTTACCTAAGTATATTCATTTCAATTCTCATGATCCCATGTCTACCCGATCAATTCTTATCTTTTACATCAAAAAGCTTGAGAGGCTATGAATTCAACTTAATGTGTGATTCTACAACTCTCAGGGTCAAATTTGGGGTCTTATTTTCAGCTTCGTCAGAACTGCAACAGTAAAAGACAGGACAACCCATCATGGAGCTCTGTTTCTCTCACTATACCTGAATTGAGAGTTTAAAGCCCTAAACTCATCATTTCCTTGCTAAAATTTTTCTGTGCAGTCAAAAGCAGCCAACCCACCCAAGAGTCCTAGAAGGCATTATTCCCACCATGATAGTCAATTACAACTTCCATTTGATTTCCTAAAGCTTTGACTTTAGAGAACACTTCCCTTTCAGTAAGAAAGCCGATAATCTAAGTAACTAAAAGTGCATGTCAGGGCACTTCTCCACTGGCAATAAGACCCTACTGTGTTCAATCCCAGTCAGTTCAGATAAGTAAATTCTCATCCTTGAAATCTGTTTTCTGAGACCACTCCTGATTATTATCCACTAGAATGGAAGTATTCTAGGTATTTCAAGCATAGGGCAGTTAATACAGGAAATCTATTATGCAGATGTTGAAGGGATGAGAAGAACAAAAAAGGAGAAGGGGGCATAACCAGAGGCATACAACAAAAACAGGGCTGCAAATCACAGCCAGGGTGCTACTATGCTGGGCTGGGGCCCACAGCCTGCGATCATTGTTCAACATCTGGAAACACTGCCACAGCGGCCACTGGGACTGCTCTGTTTTTGTTCAGTGGAGTCCATATTACTCTACAGCAGTACAGACAGAGATGCTCATGAAACCAACCCCAGCGCTAGTGAAACATCCAGCCACCTGTGGTCACCGTCAGCCATCATCTACTCCTGCTGCATGCTGAAGTACCCCGCGTCCAATAAAAGGAAATAAACAACTGCTCTTTCCCCTCACCCTCCCATCTTTCACCACTGCCTTCCTTTGGCTGTACCTGACAGAAAACTTGCTAGCAGTGGTGTCTGGCATACGTGCTTTACACGTTTTGTATCTCTGCAGTGGAGTGTGATAGGGCAGGCATGGAGCTGAGAGATAATTGCCCTAGCTGGCGTGAAACCAAACACTAATGGCTAAATAAAGTATGACCATTTTATCCTTCTTCAACCATATAAAAAGTTAAATGGCAAATTAAGAAATGTAAAGAAAACCAAGTAGCACAGAAGTACTCAAAATGCTATTTTCATTCTATCTTAGCTTTCTCAATATTCAACAAGTATTTACTGTGTTTACTGAACCTGATTTTGCATCCAATGTTGGAGTTAAATATGCAAGATCAACTACAGGAGTTTTTCCTCTAGTATGAGGAAAGAAACAAAATACAGTGTCACAAGAACTAGGCTATGTGTACCAGGCACAGAAAAGAGAGAACCACGACTAACAGATAAGTCAAGGAAGGCTTCAGGAAAGAAGTGACACTTGGAAGAAAATTAGAGCTTGGTCAGAATACAGGAAGAAAAGGGTATTCCATGTCAGAAATACAGCATGTGCAGAGGCATACAGACACAACAAAGCATGCCTGGAAAGGGGCAGAATTTTGTGTGGTTGGAATATCAACTGAGGAGTTGGGGGTGGGGAGAGCAGTAAACTGGAAAAAAAGGCTGGACTAGTCACAGTGAGCAGAGTATGATTCTGCATCTCCTACAGCTGATCAGATGGTGTTTTGGGGCTTTATACAGTAGCACTGTCAGATCTGATTTGCATTCTAGAAAGATAACTGCCAGAGGAGTGGAGGATTGATTAGAGAGAATAACACTCAGGGAATGGAAGAGTAGTTCTCTATTCTAGTGAGAGAAACAAAAACTAAAGGTGCAATAAAGTGAAATAATCCCCACTTGTCCTATATTCATAGTCTAAGAAAAGCCTGGCTCTCCTCATTCTTCCTTTTGTAAGTTCCCCAGCTTCTAATCAATCTGTCAGTTAAGCTCATTTCAAAACTATTTATGTATCTTCAGTGACCACTTTAATAACCCTATTTCTCTATAGAGATTAATAAAATTACCCTATAGATTCTTCTAAACAAAAGATGGAAACCTGTGGAATGTAACTGAAAAGAGTAGCTAGTAAAAAGTAATCTGAAGTAAGTGTGGCATATATTCTATTTTTTATTTACCTATTTTAATTCTTTTACAGCAAATCTACCTCTTAATAATATTATATTATTTAGGTTATCATTTAAATTCTGCCATATTCCCTCATACATAATCACTAGAAGAACTAGAAGTTGCCCAAAGCAAACCAAGAGGAAAATATTTTTAAAGTACAGTGGCAAATCCCACCCATAGAAAAATTAAGAATCGATTCTTGGGGCTTCCCTGGTGGCGCAGTGGTTGAGAGTCCGCCTGCCCATGCAGGGGACACGGGTTCGTGCCCCGGTCTGGGAAGATCCCACATGCCATGGAGCGGCTGGTCCCGTGAGCCATGGCTGCTGAGCCTGCGCGTCCGGAGCCTGTGCTCCGCAGCGGGAGAGGCCACAACAGTGAGAAGCCCACGTACCGCAAAAAAAAAAATCGATTCTTATTGTTTTTATGGTCACTCTCCCTCAGAACAGCATTGACTTTTTTATATCATAATAAAAGGCAATCATTTGTGATGCTATCACAGCCTATTTTATATTGTCAACCAGAAAAGAGGCCATCTTCAATTGTAATCAACAGTTTTGCACAAAACTTCTTTTATTAAATTCTTGCTATGGAGGAGGTCCAAACAACAGGGCAAGAAATAGAGAACTAGCCTTGACAGGTGAGAGGAAAATAGAACACGGGTGTTTCTTTAGCATCCTGCTTATACTTGTATCATAGTACTTAACGATACTTGACCACAGAATTATCTAACTGAAGAGTAGCCTATGAAAGCCATTGATAGCAGAAACAATTATTATTCATTCTTGTCTTCATTGCACAAAGCACAAGACTGACACACAATAAACACACAATACATGTTTAAAGAAGGGAAGTGGAAAGAAGTGGTGAAAAGGGACAGATACTGAAAGACGAAGTAGGAAAAGGTCAAAGACAAAATATGCCTACTACTCTGTATTGCCCAGGGCAATCCAATCTCTAACAATACATATATTTTTTTAATAAGCTAGCCCATTCACAGTTATCATCACTCATATGTAAATATTGCTTTTCCTTTCAAGTATCAAAGATTAAGTTAAAATTTCTTCAGTGGGATTCTGGACATAATGCATTCCTAAAAAGAAATGACTGATTTTTAAACTATTTCTGAGAGTCTTAGGTTTCTTAAAAACTTACACAGACATTTTCTGGGGTCAGGGGGTGGAGGGTGGAATGTTGTCAGATTATTTGCATATACAATGTAGTATACTCCCCCAAATTCATCCCAACCCAGCTTTAGAGTTAAGCGCTGTTTAATCTAAACCGATCATGGTACTACCTCTTCACCACCAACTAGTGCTTCAGAGAATGACACTAAGTCAGTTTAGGCAAACAATATATAAGAAAAGGTATCTTACAGTCTTTTAGAAAAAAAGGGGGAAAAAAGTCTTTCTTACTATTCAGCTAATACAAAAATGTGTTAGAGCTAATCATTCTGTAGGAATGTAAGAAACAGAATAACCACTCTGGCCACAGTAGTCTGGAAAGACGTGGAGGAGGTAAGACTCACACCATGCCCCATGCCTTACTGATGGGAAAGTACCTCGAGTGGAAAGGAATTGCAAGAGGGTGGATAGTATAAGCAAAGGCATACGAGACATAAAGTCTGGAAGGTGTCGGATGTGTTCAAAGCACAGGCCAGCCACCCTAACTGAAAGATTTATAGACAAAGAGAAGACACGGCAAAAAGTTAGTAGGAACAAGAATCTAAAGACCAGTATACATGTTTCATTGTTGTAAGAGCCAACAAAGTAAAATTCTTTGTTGTGATCTGAATGTATCATTTAGGGATAAACACATCAATAGAGATAAAAGACAAAACTCTTCAAAATTGTTAGCAATGAATAAAATTATACCACTATAGTGGTTCTTATTATTCTTTTAAGCCTCCATTCTGAAGGGCTACAGCTTAAAAGACTCCAGCTACCAGGGACTTCAACTTAACAAATTCCTTTATGAAGGAGTAGAAAAAATAAGCAAATTTATTTTAAAAGATGGAAGAAAGGGAAATGAAGAAATGAATGAGTATATCTGATAGTATGTATTATCTCATATATTTATATGCTCAAGTAAGAAAGATTATATCCTCATATTTATAAGCAATTATAAAGGAGCATTTGTAATGGACCTCACATATATTATCTCTGAATTCTCACAACTTTGAAATGGAAGTATTGTTGGAAAAGAATCTAAAAAAAAAGAGTGGATATATGTATATGTATAACTGATTCACTTTGTTGTACACCTGAAATGAACACAACATTGTAAATTAACTATACTCCAATAAAAATTTTTTTTAAAAAAGTATTGTTGGCTCTTTATACAGGTTTGAAAAGTGGCTCAAGAGGTTAAATGGACATGGAAGACTCAGATTCTTACTCAGGCCTCAGACCCTCAACCCTTTACCCACTCCAGGATTTCATCTAAGAGATACATATGATACAAAATTCAACAATATCTAAAGCCATTCTGATCTAGAGATAAATGAAGAGTCCAACTGTCAGTGCATCATTATTCAGACCTAATGAAGAAACAAAGATTTAGCCAGGCTCAATGTGATTTGGCTGAATGCAAGATTTGTATGTTAAGATCCAACATTAAATATGCAAAGAATATTACATGACTCCCTGTAAATTGAGGTTTATCACTCAAAGAGACCCTAGATATTCAGCATTTTGAAGAACTAAGTAGTAATGAATCAGAGGAATAAACTAATATAAAATATTGAAAGGTCTAAAAATTAAAAGCAAACATTCTTAGCAAAGAGTG
Source organism: Hyperoodon ampullatus (assembly GCF_949752795.1). Taxonomy (NCBI): domain Eukaryota; kingdom Metazoa; phylum Chordata; class Mammalia; order Artiodactyla; family Ziphiidae; genus Hyperoodon; species Hyperoodon ampullatus. The sequence continues at coordinate 71,009,904 of NC_136922.1, forward strand.
TATGGGATTTTATTTAACTCTTAAATTTGGAACTTTTAAAAAAATCACAAAAATCAACAATTCATCTTCAATCTCTCAAGTCTAATTATCATGGCCCCAAAAGAGACCATTATAAGGCTGCTTGGAACAGCCTGTCAGTCATTGATTTCATGAGGTTAGTAAAGGCTGTTTATTTTGTTGTCAAATTAAGGAAAATTTAAGACCCTCACACAGTTCTTTAAACCTATTAAAAATAAGATTTTTTTAAGTTTGTGAATTTAACATTTCATTACTTCCTAATCCTCTCAGAGTTAAATCAAACTTTAAAAATGTCAGGAAAGGCCGAATAAAATTTGTTATAGGTTCTATATGTTCCTTTTGTTGTTATTGTTAAAGAATATCAAGTAGGCAGTTACATTTTTTAAATCTTCATTTTTTCCACCCCACCCTTTGAGCACCAAGTATGTTAAATAAGCATTTACAGAATATAAACAGTACTTATAACACAATCCTTATAATACTATACTTGACCAAACTATGGAGGATTAGAGAAATAGAAACCATGTTGGCTTTGATTTTGCAGTTAATGCTTTCCAATATAGGCCAGAATCTAATAAGTTAAAGTGTGAAAGAGGGCCACAGGTGGCAGGAGAGGGCCTTTAAGGGGCCTGAATATCAGTGTACAGATTGATTCTGTCCACAAAGCAGATGGCAGCCTTTCCCCAAGCTGCCTGGTTAATACAGATGGGAGAGCTAAGAGGGTACTTGGGTTCCTTACAAAGGCCAGCAAAGGTTTTGAGCACACAAACAATATTCCAGGTTGAGCACAAGGGAAGGTGGTTGAAGTCTGGTGGTAACAGATAGCAGGTACATACGGATGTCCGAAGGATGCAGAGAAAGGGAGGCCTGGGAACCCACTCCCCATGAAAAGATTTTACCCCAAAAGCTACCACAAGAAGCCTCAGATCAGATGCAAAACTACATCAGGCCTCAACATGACTAAACCTCAACCAAAATATTTATTGTGAAACACTGGTATGGCTCAGATCAAACCACAAAATAGTTTTCTAGTTCTGACAGAAAAGAAACTAGAAAAGTGACAAACTTGGAAGACAGCACTTTTTGAAGGCAATACCTTACCAAGCCACTTTAAGACTAAATACAGTCATCCCACAGTATCCACAGGAATTGGTTCCAGGAGCCCGTGTATACCAAAATCCACAGATACTCAAGTCCCTTACATAACACGACGAAGTACAATTAGTTCTCTGTATTCACAGATGTGGAACCCATGGATATGGAGGACTGACCACAACTAACTATAACATAATTAAGAAAGATTTCTCTTAGTTAATAGACTCTTTTAAAAATATTTCATTACTAAAGCAAGACTATTAAATATCTGGTGTTATTTACATTTCAAGTATGTAAATAATTCTTTCAAACTAATTACAGAGCAAATATATTGTCTGTTCTTCACAAGATTCAGGGTTACCCAGACTGTACTGAATAACTCAAAGATTAGTCTGCTAATTAGCCAGAGGTTAGCCATCTACAACAATTATTTCTCTGTATCATTATCTTAAATTTTGTTCACACATTGTGGTAACAAATATATCCCTCCATACCATCATGGTGATCAAAAAATCACCATATGCCTTAAGGTAAGACTCCATTAGACTGAGAATCTGAGTGGAAGCTACCAAATATGTCTGTGGGAGGGCAAAGCTGACGGCATGCTTACACTTTCAGGAATTCGTGCAGAATCATTTGTAATTATGTAACACTCAACAATGAAGTGCTGAGAGCATTCTTTTTTTTTTTTTGCGAGGGGGTGGTACGCGGGCCTCTCACTGTTGTGGCCTCTCCCGTTGCGGAGCACAGGCTCCGGACGTGCAGGCTCAGTGGCCATGGCTCATGGGCCCAGCCGCTCTGTGGCATGTGAGATCTTCCCGGACCGGGGCACGAACCCGTGTCCCCTGCATCGGCAGGCGGACTCTCAACCACTGCGCCACCAGGGAAGCCCGAGAGCATTCTTTTTTTCACCCTCACAGAATCCAGAGAACTGTTCAGCAGTATCAAGTCGTGACCCTGATATTTTATGGCATAAAGACCATAGTTTAAGTCCTCATAAGCACTAAAAGCCACCTCTACACAAGAAGTAGAATATCCTTCTATACTAATGTGCTACATATTATAGCCTTCTCCAATATGTTCCAAATGTGAGACGGTGCTATTTTCAAAAGAGTAAAAAATTCACAGAAAATCAGATCCAAGCAGGACTCATTTTGCCAGTGAGATGGTGGGAATGGATCACGGAAGGAGGTTAGGAAGCAGAGGCAGAAGAGAATGTTACCAGTAAACTACCAAAATTCTCATTATCTACCAATGTTATATATTTGATTGTCCCAGGGACCAGCCCTCAAGAATAATCCCATAATCTGTTTCAAGGGAGACTATATTCTATAGGGATAGGTACTATTTTAAGAAAGAGACAGTTTTAGTTCCAGTGTAGATCATTTAAAACCTAAGTTTTCCTAGAAAGTTAAATAGCATAAAGTGTAAAACAAAGGAAACAAACAGATTAAAGGAAGGCCAGAATGTTGGCTGAAAACATAACTTCAGGGCACACTTCCAGGCAATGCCCAAGGCCTATTAGGGAATAACTAATGGGTAATATTTCAGGTGCAACATTTTATAGGTGATAGCAATGACTTATATGAAAATTGCTTCTATTTTTCTCTTTCATCTATATTTTTAATTAAGTACTATTAAATGAAACTCTTTCCTCCCTCGTAAGCTATTCATTACTGTTTATTTCTGTATATAAAGGCCTCTTTTAAAAAGTACCCTCATCACCACAGCATCCTCCATCCTGGGAAGACATCTACTCAGAAAGAGAGGACAAGTCACTGATCCTCAGGCATAAGTCATGTGAGGCTTTGACAACAGCAGATCACACCTGGCCTGCACACTGCTGCCAAGTGGAGAACATCTGCTCAGGGAGTCATTTCAGGACAGACGCTAATTCTATAGTATGAATCTGAACAACTCCAGGCCCCCAAACTGCCTTCCACGCATTCACCTCAGTCAATGTCATCACCATACATCCACCTTCTCACCCAAATCAGAAGCTTGGGAGTCATGCCTGCCTCTTCCCTTTCATCCCACAGTCAATCAGTCCAAATTCTTGTTAGCTCTTTAATCGCTTCATTTCTCTCCAACTGACTGCCTCAGTGTTTGCTTAAGCATTTCCAACTCAGGTTGTTTAATCAGTTTCTTAACTCTTTTCTCTGCCTCTGGTTTTATGACCCCAAAATTCATGCCTCAAAACACAGCCAGGGGCTCCCCTGGTGGCGCAGTGGTTGGGGGTCTGCCTGCCGATGCAGGGGGCACAGGTTCGTGCCCCGGTCCGGGAGGATCCCATGTGCCGCGGAGCGGCTGGGCCTGTGAGCCACGGCCACTGAGCCTGGCATCCGGAGCCTGTGCTCAGCAACGGGAGAGGCCACAACAGTGAGACGCCCGCATACCGCAAAAAAAAAAAAAACAAAACACAGCCAGAGTAATCTTCCTAAAACCTTTAAGCGGTTCCCCACCACCCTCAGATCAAGTTCAAACTCTTTACCACAGCTTACAAGGTCCTTTATGATCTGACTGTTTACTCTCAAGCCTCCTCTCTTACCACTGCTACTTTTCATACCCAACAATACTAAAATTTTGGAGTGCTTAAATTGATAGTATATTGAGAGTAATCCATACTCTCTCAGCACCAAGTCCCACCATTCCTTATTCCTCAGGGCTTAATTCAGTTTGTAGTCCTCCAGGAAGCATTCTTAGACCTCTCATATTTGGCCCATCTATGTGCTCCAAAAGCACCCCGAGCTTACAATTATCACACTATGTTGTACTGTTCACATTTTTTTCTCCCTCTCTCCATCCCTAACTATAAGATCCTAAAAAGTAGAAATAACATCATTCATACATGTATCATGATGCCTAGCCCAGCACTTGGAACCCATGATACTCTCAATAGATATTAACTGAATAAAAGAATGCATAAATAAATATGGGGATGGGAGGGTATACAAATCTTTGCTTCCGCCAAGAAAAAATGGCTACCAAAATGTACATGAACTATGCTAAGCTACTCTCTAGGTCTGCCCAAAGAAAAAAATAACAACTAAGAATTTGTCTGAAATTCCAGGACACTCCTAATAAATCCAGGAAAGTTTACTGATGGAGAAGCTATCAAGTGATGCTGGCCTTTAGTTCTGACTTACCCTTGTTTGTCTCACCATCATACCAAATAAGCACCTGTCCATACTATGAGAGTTTAAGTCAGCACCCAAGTGGCTCTGTGTCAGCAGATTACAACCTCTACTGAAAGAGAAGGATTTTAGTCAAAATCCTGCTTCCTTACATGATTTAATCACTGCACACTGATTAAATAAATGATAGTAATTATAAAGGATGTTTTCCATCCATTCTAAGTGCTGCTTGGAAGCTCACAACTGCTCAGATCTCTGATTTGAGATAATGTACTCAATGTCTTAAGTTAAATCAAATATTCTCGACTAGGGAAAAAAACTTACAGAAATCTTTTTTTCCTAAATTATTTATCTTTGAAATTGAGCTTTTCAGGTATTTGCAACGTATCCTGGAGGTGATAAAAAATAAGTCCTTAAAAAATCTGCAAATCAAAATTGTAGTCCTAAATCCAAACCCTGTTGTTACTATGTAACTATGCCCTAAATCTTTAAATTCAGAAATCCTTGAATTAATTCAGTATCCTCTTAGACTCAAAAACTTCAAAGTCCAAGAATAATGGGAAAACAATAGCAGTTTATTTAATTAAGAGATGTAGAACTGTACAGTAATTAGTATAGAAAGGCTTTTCAAAGGCTGTGTAAAACACTTCTAAAACTATACTTTCATGTTTGCCTTTGTGACTAAGTAACTTACCTTAAAATACCTGCAGATATGATGATATAAATCCTTAAGCCTAAAATGCCTATGTTAAAACCCAAAGTATGTTAAAATCCAAAGCACAATAAGCAGCATTCTTCATTCACAGTACTTAAAAGTACATTCCTTCATTTTTGAAACTTTATAATTATTTTAAGTTTTATTTTTATTTATTTATTTATTTATTTTATTTGTTTATTATTTTTGTCTGCTTTGGGTCTTCGTTGCTGTGTGCAGGCTTTCTCTAGTTGCAGCAAGTGGGGGCTACTCTTCATTGCAGTACACAGGCTTCTCATTGTAGTGGCTTCTCTTGTGGTGGAGCACAGGCTCTAGGCTTCAGTAGTTGTGGTGCGTGCGCTCAGTAGTTGTGGTTCGTGGGCTCTAGAGTGCAGGCTCAGTAGTTGTGGCGCACGGGTTTAGTTGCTCCACGGCATGTGGGATCTTCCCGGACCAGGGCTCGAACCCATATCCCCTGCACTGGCAGGTGGATTCTTAACCACTGCACCACCAGGGAAGCCCAAACCTTTATAATTTCGGCAAGAGAAAACAATGCCAAGAAATATCCCTGTAGGAATTTAAGATAAAGGCTTGCAATTTGTAGTTTTGCCTGAATAATTGAACTGAACGTGGATGCCATGACTCTGGGACTTGATATCTACTGAGCAATTACTAATAAATAAGAAGCTGTCTCAGAAATTCCTTTATGCCTGACGCACTGGAATAGTATGTGACAAAATAACAGATTCTCAATAAATATTCACTGAAGTCGAACTGACCGGTTAGATGCAGAATTTTAGTTTGCATTGTAAAGATACCCTGAAACTGAAGAAAATACAAGCATAACTTCAGCACAATTTTACAGTGGATTATGCAGACAGAATTATCAATTTCTCCTCCAAATCAATGAAATGCTAAGGCAGAGGGGATAACAAAAGAATTTTGGGATATAGACAAATTTGAAACCAAGGGAGAGAAATCTCTGGGTGCCAAATTTGAAGAAGGAACTCAAAGTCTGGTTGGTAACAAGAACTGAATCCAAAAATTTAGAAATATACCAATAGGGCTTCCCTGGTGGCACAGTGGTTAAGAATCCGCCTGCCAATGCAGGGGACATGGGTTCGAGCCCTGGTCCGGGAAGATCCCACATGCCACAGAGCAACTAAGCCTGTGAGCCACAACTACTGAGCTTGAACTCTAGAGTCTGCGTGCCACAACTGCTGAGCCCACGTGCCACAACTACTGAGGCCCGTGTGCCTAGAGCCCATGTTCTGCAACAGGAGAGGCCACTGCAATGACAAGCCTGCAGGGGGGAGTGGCCCCCGCTCGCCACAACTAGAGAAAGCTCACGTGCAGCAACGAAGACCCAACACAGCCAAAAATAAATAAATAAAATAAAATAAATAAATTTATATAAAAAAAGATATATACCAATAGAGGCATACATTGTTTTATCATGCTTTGCTTTATTATGCTTCCCAGATATTACGCTTTTAACAAACTAAAGGTTTGTGGAAACCCTGTATCAAGAAAGTCTATCTGTGCCATTTTTTCAATAGCAGTATTTTTAAATTAAAGTATGTACATTGGCTTTTTAGTCATAATTTTATTGCACACTTAATAGACTACAGTATAATGTAAATATAACCTTTCTATGCACTGGGAAACCAAAAAAGTTTGTGTGACTTACTTTATTGCAATAGTCGCTTTATTGCAGTAGTCTGAAACCGACCCACAATACCTCCGAGGTACACCTGTACTAATATTAGTAAATTAATACTGATACTATATTTTAGTGTATTAATACTGATACACAAATACACCAATAGTGTTCTCTGATCACCACATAATAACCAAAAAAAACCCTAATTAATAATAATGTAAAACCTTTTCACCTGGAAATTAACAAACAAGCTATTAAACAACTAATATTTATAGATCATAGCAAAAGCACTTCTCTGAAGAAAATCCGTAGCAGTAAATGTTTACATACATAAATTTTGAAAAAAAAAAGTGATTTAAACATTCCACTCCAAAGCTAGAAATAGATCAACAAAGTAAAACAAAGTCAGAAGGAAGAAATTAATGAAAAACAGAAAAGCTGTAAAACTTATAAAGAAGCTGGTTCTTGTTAACAGACACATGGATCAAAGAAAAAAAAAAGAAGAAAAAGAAAACAAAAGAATAGAGAGCCCAGAAATAAACACAAACATGTAAGATCAAGTAATTTACAACAAAGGAGGGAAGAATATACAATGGGGAAAGGACAGTCTCCTAATAAATGGTGTTGGGTAAACTGGACAGTCCCATGCAAAAGAAATGAAACAAGACCACCGTCTTATACTATATACAAAAATCAACTCAACATGGCTTAATGACTTGAATGTAAGACCGGAAACCATAAAACTTCTAGAAGAAAGTACAGGTTATAAGCTTCATATGACATCAGTCTTGATGATTTTTTGAATCTGACTCCAAAAGCAAAATCAAAAAAAGCAAAAATAGATAAATGGGATGACATCAAACTAAACATCTTCTGAACAGCAAAGGAAACCATCAACAAAATGAAAGCAACCTACCAAATGGGAGAAAATATTTGCAAATCATATATTCAATAAGGGGTTAATATGCAGAATACATAAAGAAGTCAAACAACCCAATAGCAAAAAAAAAAAAAAAAAATTCAATTAAAGAAATGGGCAGAGGATCTCAATAAACATTTTTTTTCCAAAAAAGACATACAGATAGCCAATAAGTTCATGAAAAGGTGCTCAACATCACTAATCATCAGGGAAATGCAAATCAAAACCACCATAAGATATCAACTCATCACCATCATAGAATGGCTATTATCAAAGGGACAAGAAATAATGTGTTGGCGAAGATGTGAATTAAAGGGAACCCTGTGCACTGTTGGCGGGAACATAACTTACTGCAGCCACTGTGGAAAACAGGATGAAAATTCCTCAAAATATTAAAAGTAGAACTGCCACATGACCCAGCAATTTACTTCTGGGGATTTATCCAAAGAAAATGAAAACACTAATTCAAAAAGATATATGTACCCCCATGTTTACTACAGCATCATTTACAATAGCCAAGATAGGGAAACAACCTAAGTGTCCATCAATGGATAAATGGATAAACAAGATGTGATATATATACACATAGAATACTCTTCAGCCATAAAAAAAGAATGAAATCTTGTCAATTGTGACAAACATGGATGGAAATTGATGGGATTTTGCTAAGTGAAATAAGACAGAGAAAGACAAATATTTTATGATATTACTTATATGTAGAATCTAAAAAACAAAACAAAGAAAGAAAACAAGCTCAAAGATACAGAGAACAGATTGGTGGTTGCCTGGGTGTTATGTGTGTTGGGGGCAGGGGGGGATTATTATTAAAAAATAAATACTCAGCATCAACAACTACCTATTTATTGACAAAATGTATTTGCACTTAAAAAAAAGCTATAAAAGGTAAATAAACCAAAGTCAAAGTGCCAAAAAATAACATATTAAAGCTGTTTTTTGGAATACTGTGAATCTACTGGAACAATTGTTCAACATTTGGTTGCTTCACAACCTGTTTTTTTTTTTTTATCAAATATGACTAGAATAAGCCTGTAACATCCATGAAAACATTAACTGAAATTAATATGCAAATTATGGTGCCTGTGTGGGATGCCATTTCATTAATTTCATTTCACTGACATAATTGTGTTCTCTAAATATATGAGTTTTGCAAATGCTATCCCATAGAGAATGCAGTATTTGGTGAATATTATTTTACTAGCATAAAATCCAACAATAGCTTAGTCAACAGGAAAAAATGGTAATCTGAGATTTTAGTCTCAAAATAATTTACATGCATTTTTAAAGATGTATATTCTTTGAGCTAATTGTGATAGCTTTTTCAAACAAATATATTTTTACTTTTAAAATAACACCTGTTAATGGCAGAAACTTTCAAAGACTCAAGAACGTACATAAAATGGGACCATTAAAAAAATATGTTATCTTTAAATTATAAGTAATAATTGTTAACATTTTGCTAAATTTTACTTCAATAGTCTTGTATGGAAATAGATATATATTTTTAAACAATACAAATGTGAAAGCAAGCAAAATAAATATAATTTTCTATTCTATTTTTTTCATTTAATATTATAGGTATTTTACTGTATCAGTAAATAAATTTCAAAATGTCATTTTAAATAAATGCATATTGTGATAATCATTTGGACCTACCAAAATATTTTTAATCATTCCATTATTTTTCAGTGTTTATGTTTTTGTTTTAATGCTTTAGTACTATGAAACCTTCTGTAATACAACACTTCATGTAATTATTTGTGTAGCTCTCTGATTACTTCTTTAAGAAAAATTCCTTGAGGTGGAATTACTAGATCAAAGGATGTAAATCTTAATGCATATCATCTAATTCCTTCCAAAAAGATTTAAGAATTTTACATTCCCACTACAAGGATATAACTTCTATTCCCTTGAACCCCTGCCCATACTACATATTATTGTTCAGCATTGTCAATGTGGTAGGTCCAAATAGCATCTCACAGTTGATTCATTTGTATTTCTTTATTAGAAAGGTTGAACTCCTTGTGAAATTTTACTGTAGTAATAATCTACTAGAATTTGAATTTAAACTATAATGTAGCTCTGCCTATACCTGAACTGTGAGCAACACTGCTATTTTAAATTTATTACTGCTTGAAGTCACATACAGTAAAACATGGTGTGCTTAAATTATGTACAGTACTTTTTTTTTTTAAGTTACATTTCATAAAATCTCCCAAAGCAAGTAAGAGTAAATGTCTTATCTCCTCACTTCTAATTTCTTTCAGGTTTATACAGATATGAAGAAAATTTTACTTAAGAGTTTTTCATGTATTAGTTATTTTAAAAGCAATTCGTCCATCATCACAGCTCAATTAAGAACATGAATTATCCATATTTAACAGTGAGATTGCAAAAAAGAGTGCTTAGCCAATAATTGTTAAATTTAATGAAGGTTTTTAAGTTTTCAAAACCACAGCAAACAGTTTTTAATGAAGACCAAAGGTAAGAAATAAAATACCTCTTCATTTTAGACAAAGTTATAATAATTCCAAAATTGTAATACATAATCTCCCTCCAGAAGTAAATGTTACAAGATAGCTCAGTTTTCAGTTGACTCCTATACTGCCCGATTCAAAAATTCTCATAGCCACATTTAGTCTCCAGTAACATTCCTGCTTCATGAATATGGAATAGCACAAGTCAAAGGGCAAAGTGAAAAGAGAAGGAGAGGAAAGTTGGAGAGGGGAGAAAAAACAAAGGAGGCAAATGATACGGCTTCCTCCAAGGTTAATTCTATTTCCATCAACAAAGGAGACTAGTCAAGGGCTTCAGCATTACATGCCACAGTGATTTTGTGGCAAACACTCCCAACCTATTTTTTTTTTCCAGAGAAAGAATATTCACTGCAAGAGAGCCGCTTCTCTTTGTCACAGTCACAGCTATCAAACAGAAAGCACTGGATTTGATTCAAGAAGATGCATAAGACTTAACAACCTTATAAACTTTCACTGGTCTCAGTATCAGAAAAAAAAATAAACTACCAAAAACATTTTGGGGGAAAATTGTGGACCAGATATCAGACGATATTACAGAGTTACTGTTAATTTTCTTAGGTGTGAAGAGGTAATCATAGTTTTATGTAGAAGAATGGCTTTATTTTTTTCTGTAAGTATGAACATGTTAAGTATCAGTCTTCAAATGTCTAATCCCAGGGCTTCCCTGGTGGCGCAGTGGTTGAGCGTCCGCCTGCCAATGCAGGGGACGTGGGTTCGTGCCCCGGTCCGGGAGGATCCCACATGCCGCAGAGCGGCTGGTCCCGTGGGCCATGGCCGCTGAGCCTGTGCGTCCGGAGCCTGTGCTCCACAACGGGAGAGGCCACAACAGTGAGAGGCCCACGTACCACAAAAAAACAAACAAACAAACAAACAAAAAATGTCTAATCCCAAATTGCTCTATTGAAAACCAAAATTAGTTAGAAAGAGTAATAATATTCACAGAGTGGTGAAAATGAAGATTACTCTTATCTTGCATATGAGGGGAGAGGACCAGTATAAATGTTTAAATTAGTTAATATTAACTCTAAAAGCCATAGTCTAAATAATATTAAATTATACATAGACAACTACAGATTACTGTCTTATCAAGTAAACTGACTTAGAAAAATTTAGAAAGGTGATCCCCATACCTGAATTGTTAATTTGCAATTCTTTAATCCTCCTAAATTAGCTGACAAATGGTAAACATTCTGGGTTCACAATGGCATTACAGGTTAAACTTTACCTTTTTGCAATGTATTTCTTATCCCATTTTAAAAGAAGGTACTGGTACTTATTACGGACATGATCTAAAATAATCTATTCCAAACCCCATATTCCAATATGTGAATAAACAAAAGCTAAAGAAATATGGGAAAACTTAGCTCATCAATGCACTGTTTCTGAATACAAGAGTAAAATATTTAACTATTTTCAGAGCTAAGTTAGAAGCTAGAAAGCAACCTTACGTTATCTTGATAACTTAAATGCTATCATAAAGTCCTCTGGTTTACCCAAGATAAATGCAGAGGAAGAAGGAGAGAGCCACAAATTGCTTGAGGTCAGAAATGGAAGCAGAAAAACATGGAGCATATAATATGAAAAATTCTGAACTCTCCAGATGTCTACATATGAAAAAGCTCCTGATCTCAATGTGAAAATGGGGTTTAACTACATACATTATCACCTGTTTGGAGAGGAGAGGTAAATATAGCCATATATGATATATGGAGATAAATACAGGAATAAAGCACTATTAAGCACAGGAACCACTCATATTTTTCCATCTTTTCATTGCTAGGCTGGAGAATATAAAAGCAAACTGTGGTAGCCACTTGATGACCTCTCAGTCATAGTAGAGCTAATGAAAGTACAATGATCCAATCTTACTTAGAGAATTGTATTAGTTTTAAAAAGAGTACCACTGGAACAGCTCTCTCAGAATACTTTCCTATAACCTCTTAAAAGTTATTTTGAAAATTGTCAATACGGCTGGGTTCTTTTCAATTCAGCTGCAGGTTACAAAGGAATATTATAGATGCTTTAAAAATTGATATAATGCAAGAAAATTTAAACTATATTACACCAATTATGACATGTTACAATGAAATCCATGGCACCTAGAAATGAATAGGAGCTCACAGAATGATAATTAGAAATGCATTTACAAGATTACTCAGTTTTCCCCAGTAGGAGAATTACTGTTCCTTCTTGCTCCTTATTGGTACAAAATTTATGTCAGGGGCCACAGATTCTTAAAGTGTTACAAAGTCTGAAGAATACAAAAAAATTGGCCATCAAAAAAATTAAGGCTTCAGATTTACAAGACCCAGTGAAGCAAGATTTAGCTATACAAATTAGAGGTGTGTTATGTCTTAGAGTAACAGCTGGATGCTGTGCAGAATAAATGTGCGTACCAATGGGTGGGATGTTCATAATGCTAAAGAGCAAGAGAGAGGTGTACAGCTTGGGAAGTGATGTGGATAATTACTTAGTAAACAGCAGAGTAATTGCTTCAGCAAATTCCCATGTAACTATTCCACATGAAACTTCAATGTGCCCTTGGACTTACTAAACACACATAGTTGTCTCAGATAACCTTAGCAAAAAGAATCAGCAGTGAATCACAGTTAAAAAGAAGATCGCTGTTTTATTATTTAGTCCCACAAAACACGTTAGGGACTCTAAACATTAATAACACAGAGACAAAAAGCCATTGATTTTTACATTAGTAAGACCTTGGTAAGACCTCAGAATCCATTTTTTTCGAACCTGCTCAAACTATGTGTCTGATAAAGCCTATGATGTATAAATTTAATTATTTAAAATATCTTCTCATCTTTTGGAAAGTGTTCATATATATTCAATACTTGAATTTCATACAAAGTAAAATTTTAAAACATTTAAGTTGCTACAGGATACTGAGTGATATCAATGTATACAGAAGATTCTGGGTTGCTGAAGCAGTGGGAATGATGTAAATCTCAAAGTTGCAACATATCCGAAGAAACAAAAAAACAAAAATAAAACAAAATGGAAACAGGGAGGACAAATAAAACTACACAAACTCGTGACTCAACATAAATGGAAGACAGAAACCTCACAACTTCCAATTACTTGTAAGTATAAAGGTAAACATTAAATTCCAGCATGCTCTCACTGGTGCCCCTGCCACCAGCCTTCATGGAAACCAACAGCAATTCAGGAGAAATACAAGGAAATAAGAGGGGAGCTAATGGCAGACCTGAATGTGATTTAAAACCACTGCCAGAAAGTCGATCCTATATGTGAAAATACTGAAAGTCAACAGTTAGATACGAGCACTGACACAGAGAAGGGACTTGAAAAGGTATATTAGAGATGACAAGGCAACCTCAGAAAGCTTTCATGTTGAAGGGAGAAGAGAGCTAGCAAAAGGAAAGGTTTCTTTGGGAACTATACATAGAGAAGAAAAGAAGCAAGGGGAAATATTTAGAATCCCCTAAGACAAAACAAAATTTTAAAATCCAGTGACACATAACTATTCGAAAGCCATGTCATCCAGTAAAGAAGCAATACTTTGTCTGCAATGACAGAAGAGAGTGCTCTTGAACTAGGAATGTCATAACCATTCCAACACACTGGAAAAACAAACAAACAAAAACAAAAAAACTGCTATAAAAAGAAAATTGAGAATGATAAGCCAAATAATTCATCTGATAGAAATTCCATCCCCTCCCTACAAATTGCCAAAACAGAAGGAAACTATAACGTAACACTCAAACCTTAATTAAATATACTCAAACAAGCATTTAGGTAGATGAAACAGAAATTTAAAACTAAGAGAAAATGCATGATCAGAAAAACAAATGAGTTGATTGAACTCAAAAAAAAAATAGAAAAATACAAAACTATACCACAAATAGAAACTACATTACAAAATTCTAAAGCAAAAATAGATTTCAATGAAAATATAAAAAGGGATAGTAGAAAAACAATAAAAACAACTAAGGGAATAAAATGAAACTGAGAAAAAAAATTAAACGGTCACAGAGAAAGTGATTGAAATGGAGGACAGGCAAAAGAAAATCCAATTTACATATCAATTGAATTCCTAAAGAAGATTTTTTAATGGAATAGAACTAATATTTGAAACTCTACTTCAATAAAGTATTAAAAAATGAAAGATCTGAATCTATACACTGAAAGGGGACACTGGGTATCAAGGGAAAAGGACCTCCAATGATCAACTCCTAGTAAGACTAGTAGACATTAAAGGAAGAATTCTCAGGGTATCAAGGCAAAAAAATTCAAATAATGTACAAAGGAAAGAGAATTAGATTGGCAAGAGGTTTATCAAATACAAGACTCAGTGCAAAGTACTGATGGGCAGCATTTTCTTTTTTTTTTAATGTATTTTTTTAAATTAATTAATTAATTTGGGGCTGCATTGGGTCTTCGTTGCTGTGTGCAGGCTTTCTCTAGTTGTGGCGAGCGGGGGCTATTCTTCATTGCGGTGTGCAGGTTTCTCACTGTGGTGGCTTCTCTTATTGTGGAGCACAGGCTCTAAGTGCACAGGCATCAGTAGTTGTGGCACACAGACCCAGTAGTTGTGGCTCACAGACTCTAGAGCGCAGGCTCAGCAGTTGTGGCCCACAGGCTTAGCCGCTCTGCAGCATGTAGGATCTTCCCAGACCAGGGCTTGAACCCATGTCCCCTGAATTGTCAAGCAGATTCTCAACTACTGCGCCACGAGGGAAGTCCCAATGGGCAACATTTTCATAAAATTCCAGGAAATACAGTGGAATCTAAAGATTTATATCCAGCCAAGCTACCTTTGAGTATCAAGCTTATAGAAAAACTGCTTTAAACATGTAATAGCTCAAGGAATTCTGTGTCCACAAGTCCTTGAGAAATCTATTAGAAGAGGAATTTAATCCAACTAAGCAATTATTGGGAAAGTTAAGCCAAAAATCAACAGTGTGCATTTATATATTTACTTGTATATATAAGACAAAGACAGGATAAACACAGGAAAATAACATGCTATATGATATACACAATATATTATGTACTAAATGTTCTCACAAAGTAGAAACAATGCTGATAAAACAATGGGATAAGAAGGAAAGGGAAATAAAGTAGAATAAATTTGTATAGGCAATAGGTAGGTATACTATTAAAAGCTGACAAACCAGACATTAAGGAGTTAAATTTTTAAGTTGGGAATAAAGCCATAATTACAATGTGACTACTAAAACACTGCTAGAAAAGAAGTTCAAATAGAGAGACATAAGAGAGAGATAAAAACTCATGTAGTAAAAGAAACCCAGCAAATATACCATAAATGCAGAATGATTATAATATGAAATAATATGATAGAATTAAGACCAAACATAACATCCTTTCCAATAACTTTAGAGGCATTAACGTACCTATTAAAAGGAAAAGACTTCTATTCTGGTTCATAAAGCAGAACCTCACTTTATACAATATATAAGGTATATACCTAAAAGAAAATGAGTCAAAAGCCTAAATATAAAGAGTTAAACAAAAATATACCATGAAAATTTTTAAACAGATGAGCAGGGATAGTAACACTGATAAAGTAAAACACAAAACAAAAACTATTAAATGTAAAAAAGGAAGACACTGTTTAATATTAAAAACCAAAAGTCTCAATGAAGATATAATAAGTATGAATATCCATGTAACAAATAACACAGCATTTCTCTTTGTAAAGCAAAATCTCAGAGATGCCACGAGACACAGACAGAGCAAAACCAATAGGAGACTTTAACATACTACTGACAGATCAAGTGGACTAAAAATGTGAAAACACTTTTTAACCCTACAAATAGAATTATGAAGACTCTATGAATATATATTAAACTTTACACCCTGGAAATAGAAAATAAACCTTACTCTATATGGAACATAACAAAAATTAATCATGTATTAGGTCACAAGGAAAATTTCAGAAAGTTCTATAAAAGAGATATATTATAAGCAACACTCTCTGGTTTCAATGAAATAAAACTAGAAATTACTTAAGCAGATTTGTAAAGGCCCCTTCCTACTTGGAAATTTAAAGAACTTTTTTTTTAAAGCAATTCTTGGGTAAAAGAGTAAATACAAACAAAAAATGTCTTTTAAAAATAATAATGAAAACCCTACATATCAGATATTTTTAAAGCACTGATCAGAGGAAAATTGATAGCCTTAAACACTCACTTTAATGAAACTGAAAGAGTAAAAACTTATGAATTATCTGCAGAGCCAGAAATCTCTCATACTTTATATCTCTCAAGTCTCTCATACTTTATATCTCTCTCATCTTCTATACCAGCTCTGACCCAGTCTGAAAAGGCTCTCTTCTTTTAAGGACTCATGTTATATATAGACCTCTAACAAGCAGCTTTCCTTGTCCTTGCACCCTGTGGCAGGAGCAGGTTACAAGCCAATTCCCATAAGCTCAGCAGAGATTCACACTTACTAATACACTTCTGGAATCTAAGCTTTTAACACATGTATTGTACAAGAAGCAAGGGAGACAAGAATGGCCTTCTAATAGAAAAGGTAGAAAACTAGAGCAGTATTTTAGCCTCCCTTACCTTCTCTTTTTAATGGATATCTTAAATATTTAACGCCATATTTGATAAAATGATGCATATCTTTACATAAGAACAATTTTAAGGAGAAATAAACTACATACATATACTATGATATAACCCTGGAGAGTTGTAAAAACTCAGTGGACAGCATGAAAAGGCAAAGTGTCTATAGAAGAGAAAAACCCCAAGCTAAATGGCAAATGGACAGGAAGAAAACATTTAGAGCACATGTAACAGATAAAGGTTACTATTTAATATATAGAACTCAAATAGGTAAAAATTATCAATATCAATTAACATTAAAAACAAAAATTTAAAAGATTTCCAACATCATGAATAATTTAAGAAATGTAAGTAAAATCAGGATATCCTTGCCATGAAATTACAATTTTAAGAATTTCATAATATCCAGTATTAGTGAGAATATGAGAAAATAGTCATTCTCTTAAAATGTTGGTGAGAACGTAAAATTACACAACTTTATTGGAGGGCAACATTGCCAACACCTATCAAAATTAATAATCTACATACCGCTTTATTTCCATATCTAACCATCTATTATTCTTTTTTTTTTTTTTTTTTTTTTTTTTGCGGTACGCGGGCCTCTCACTGTTGTGGCCTCTCCCGTTGCGGAGCACAGGCTCCGGACGCGCAGGCTCAGCGGCCATGGCTCACGGGCCTAGCCGCTCCGCGGCATGTGGGATCCTCCCAGACCGGGGCACGAACCCGTATCCCCTGCATCGGCAGGCAGACTCTCAACCACTGCGCCACCAGGGAGGCCCTAACCATCTATTATTCTAAACACTCATACTTAATTACAAAGACACCTTTAATAGTGTTTTGTTTTGTTTTGTTTTGTTTTTTTGCGGTACACAGGCCTCTCACTGTTGTGGCCTCTCCCGTTGCGGAGCACAGCCTCCGGATGCACAGGCTCAGCGGCCATGGCTCACGGGCCCAGCCGCTCCGCGGCATGTGGGATCTTCCCGGACCAGGGCACGAACCTGTGTCCCCTGCATCGGCAGGCGGACTCTCAAGCACTGCACCACCAGGGAAGCCCTTAATAGTGATTTTTTAAAAGGTGTGTAATAATATGAACACTTTCATGTCTCTTACAAAAAATCAGATTATATATTTCTACATGTGTATATATTTTCATATAAATAAAGGAATAAAGGTCTGGAATGATATAAACCAAATGGATAGTGGTTACTATGGGGTGGGAACTGTGCATGGCTAAAAGGAGCAAAGAGGTACTTTTACCTTTTACTTCAATATATTCTTACCTGACGTTTGAATTTTTGTGTCAAGAATGTTTTCACACATACTTGTATAATTTCCTTTTGTTATTTTTAAAGAAAATAGTAGATTAAAAAAATGAAGATAGTGTGTGTTTAGAATGTTTTAAATACTTTTAGTTATAACGGCACTTCTCAACCCATTCTTTGGTCTCAGTATTTTTATACTTGCCTATTTTTTTAATCTATCTTTGATTTTGATATGGATTCCACAATAATATCTTCCAGTTCAAAAATTCTAACAGTGAATTTTCTAAAAAGTTTATCCTGTCTATAATGGTATTTTACTTTTAGTGACACCATTTTTCAATTCTTCAATTTCTAATTAGATCTTTTTTTTATATACACCTTCATATTTGGTTCTGCCTGTTTGGTTACATAATTTCTTGCTCTAGTCCAATGGAAGTTATTTTTTCACTTATTCCCATGAAAAAAAATCAAGCATACTTATTTTAAAGTTTTTAGCAGATCCATCCATTACACTAATTTTATATAAAGCAAATTCCTGTTTGTGCTATTTATCAAGTTGTCTTTCTCAAAAGTAGATTTCTTCATGTTTTTTTATGTCTTTTATAGTGGATAAGGTAAAGTGGCCCAACAGAAATTAGATCTGATGAGGTTATCACTTCACTTAATACTGTACACTGTTGTGAGGTATTATTACTCTTGTTTTATGGATAAAGAAACCCAAGTTTGTAATATTGCTTACTCATCAATGAGAGAACTAGCAATAGGTCTGATTCCGCAGCCTCATTCCTTTGCCATAGCATTGAGTGTTTGTGATTTAAAAAAATCTGTAGTTGGCAACAAGCTTTCACCAAAATAAATTCAGTCAATGTGACTATTCATCCAGAGTGTCAAGAATATTGTCCCAGAAGTCAATGACCACCTTTTTTCTTGATCACAGTACACTACAGGTGAGTTCCTCTAGATTTTACTTGTACAAACAATCCTTCCTTCAAACTAAATTACAGTGAAAACACTTGCCACAAAGGAAATTGCTAATAAAATCATTACCCACCTCAGCACAAACTAATGTTATTACCTCCAGGAAACAGAAGCAACTGAGTTACATAATAGAAATATTAATTTAAAGGTCACTGGATGTCAGAATGTATCATTTTAAAGAAGTCTCCTGAGTCACCATTCATTAGAAATTATAATGGTTAGAACTCCAAGTTCAATGCCATGAATCAGCAGATCTCTCTCCTCCCTGGTTCATTTAGCACCAGCTATGAAGATCTGGAAGGGGGAGGATAGTTATTCTCTCTCTGAAATATTTCCTTTCACTTGTAAGGAAGAAGAAAGAAAACCAGAGAGCCCTTCCTAAGCAACACTTTATTAAATAACACACCTAATACCCTGCATTAGTATATAGAGTACACACACACAGAAAGTAGCTCTAGAAGGAGCCAGCTTAGTCCCATGCCCTCATTTAACAGATAATGAAACTAAGACTCAGTAAAGGGTTTATCCAATCAAAGCTGCAGAAATACTGATTGAAAGAACCACAAACAAAGAGGGGTAAAAATATTATAACACTTCTCTCAGCTAGATAAAAACCATTCGGTACAACTGAACATGAAACAAAGATATGAAAGTTACCGATATCTTCATTTTTCTATGTCATTTAAAAACTTCAACTCGGGGCTTCCCTGGTGGCGCAGTGGTTGAGAGTCCGCCTGCCCATGCAGGGGACACGGGTTCGTGTCCTGATCTGGGAAGATCCCACATGCCGCGGAGCGGCTGGGCCCGTGAGCCATGGCCGCCGAGCCTGTGCATCCGGAGCCTGTGCTCCGTAACAGGAGAGGCCACAACAGTGAGAGGCCCATGCACCGCAAAAAAGAAAAAACGAAAAGCAAAAAAACTTCAACTCAACTTTTTCTTCTGGACCTACACTTGCATAGTAAAGGAATTTGGTGAAAACTGAGTAATTAGCCTCTGCAATACATCAAAATACTTTCCAAACACTATACTTAATGTAACTGAGGCTGAAGTAGCATTCAATAATCATATTAAGATAAGGATGCCTATGTTTTAAAATGCATGGTGAGACCTGCATATACCCTCCAAAGTGCTAATTTGGGATTAAAAAGCAATTATAATTGCCAAAGAGCATAGGTTGATCACTGATACTACCATTCTGTATACAGAGTACTGTAGACACAGCTCATTGTCTGTAACATGTTAAACATAACCAAGAAACTCTGGTAGAGGGAAACAAATAGAAAGAAAATTTTATTGCATATCAAATGAACTGAAATCTTCAAATTTTTCTTTTCCTGATTTCAAGTCCAAGAGTCACTTTTTACAGTATATATTGGGCAAGAAAAACCATTAGTACTGGGCATCAAGTACATCTTTGGTAATTTAATATGTTCCCTGAACATTCTTTTTTTTTTTAAGTTCCATTACAGATCTCTTTGTACGTCAAGATTACTACTGCAAGATAATATACTTATCCACTCAAGTTTTCTCTATATCAAATTGAAAAGTTGGTACAAAGTATAAAAGACATTATTCTAGTTGTTTTTTAAAAATTATATTCTATTTAGATTTCTTAAAATTTAAAACTGAATATTTTCTGCCAATATGATTCCTCTTTCATCACAACACATCTCTGATATTCACCATATTCTAATACATAAAATATAATACAACCACTTTAGAATAACCTTTAGCTATATCTCCTAGAGCTAGACATACGTATACCCTATGTCCCCAGCAATTCCACTCCGAGGTCGATAGCCAAGAGAAATTCATACATATACAGGAAAATTTAAGCAGTTATCTGTAGTATCCAAAAGGTAACAACCTAAATGTCTATTAACAGTACAACTGAAAAATAAATTGTGGAGTAACCTTACAAAGGAACACTTCACAGCAATAAAACTGAACTTCCACTACACACAGTGTGGATGAGTATCATCTACATAATGGTGAGTGAAAGAAGTTAGACACAAAAGAGTACATACTATATAATTCAACTTACATACACCTTTAAAAACAGGCAAAACTAATCTATGGAGATAATAATTATCTGAGTGAGATAATGACAGGAAGGGAGCATGAGAAAGTTCATGTTCTTTACCTTCATCTGTGTGGTGGTTTCATGGGCAACCACCTTGGAAAAGTTCACCAAGCTGTACTCTTAGGATGTGTACTCATTTCTGCTTGAATGTTATACTTCAATTTAAGATCATCACTTCAAACACTAGGCATACATTAGAATTTTTCTAAGATTATATCTTGGAGTAGTGAATTCATCTTAGCAGTATTAATCAGAATAATAATATTCTAGTAATGACTTTCTACTAACTAACTATGTGATCTTTAACATAACTTCCCAGTGATAATTCTAATAGCCAATAAATCTCAGAGATCTTCTGGAGATTTTTTTGAAAGACTTTAAATCATTTTTATTCATGTAACAAATATCCATGTGAGCTTACTATATGTAGGACAGTGTTGTAGGCACTTATTGCTCTTACTCTAGTGGAAAGAAATAGAAAACACGCAGAGGAAGGAAGGAAGGAAGGATGGAAGGGAGGAAGGGAGGGAGGGAGGAAGATGTAAACTGTAATCGGTAATTAGAACGTATAGCTATATTAATAGATATATACACACCAAATGAAACTCCATCCAGTGTGAACACATCTGAACACACAAACACAAAAGGGAACCTAGCTTTAAATAACTATTTCATTATGCTGTGAAGTAAATCCTCTCCCAGGGTTAATATTCCAGCATAAATCTTCATGAATAAGTCTTTATAACACATGAAATATTTAAGCATTTCCTTAAAACCACAGAGGACAGAGCTGGAACCAAAGAGGCAGATTTTTCAAAGAAAGAGAATAGGTCAGTAATTAAAAAGGAACTTTAAACAACCAAAATATTTTAAAAGGCAGTGTTAAAAGAGAAACTTGATACTGGATTGTAGCAAGAAATAATTTGTATTTGGGAAGGAGGTTAGATTTGACCTATAAGACCCTTCTAGGAAGGATTTAATTCTAAGAACAGGAATTCTCAATTAGGAGTTTTGAAAATACATTAAAATACGGCATACTTTTAAATGTTTACTGTGTATATACAATAATAAAAAGAATAAGTCATACACAATCTTATATTCATAATAAATTGACATTTAAAGTACTCTATTATCTTACAGATCTAAAACTGTTATTATAATTACACATATATGGTATAATTATAACAAAAATAAAATTTTATATTCCTTTTTTAGTGAGCATTATATCTCTAAGTATTTTTAATATGTTAATTTTTACTGTAATTCTAGCTAGGTTAATAAGAATGTTTATATCAGTAAATACATGCTTTTTAAGTAGAAAAAGATACATACATTTCTAAAAAGCAACATAATTCTTTTAATCTGCTTTAACATCCTTCTAGGACAAAAATGCAAAAAACAAGCAAACTGAAAAAAATACTTATGTATTTATACATTAAAATCAAATTGCCTGAAAATTCAAATAACAGAATAAAATAGCAATGAAACTTACTGAGGCTCTGTTTATGCCACTCCCTAGTGGCTTCAAATTATCTTTCATCAGTTAAACGCAACCAAGCTGAAAATCCTTGCAACTGCCTATTATACACACTAGACATTTGTAGAATATTACCAACAAATATTTATTGAGTGGTTGTAGCCTTTTCTAATCCATTCTCCACACTACAGTTACAACAGTCTTTCTAAAATGATAATTTTATAAACTCATGCCCGTTCTAAAAGACATAAATGCTTTCCTTGCTACCATAGAATCACATCTAAGTTCCTTAAAAGGACTTTTGAGGTGGCATGCCCTGGTTACTTGTGCAGCCTTACCTCTCCCCACTCTATCTGAACTTAGTTTTTCAACAACATGGCTGTAATTTCAGGTTCTCTGAACGTTTTGGAGTCCCAGTTCTAAACATGAGCTGTCACTTCCGCCTAGAACACTATTTCCTGATCTCTCACCCTAACTTCTACTGAGTCTTCAATATTCACCTACAAGAAGGAATAATCCTCATGGAGAAGACCTTCCTGGTTCCCCACATACCAGTGCTTCACCCCTACAGCAATCTCATGCTGGGTTATACCACTCAATGGCCTACCTTCCCCCCAAACAGCAAGACAGATCATTTCTCTGTGTCACCACTCTGTACCCAATGACACCTAGAAAATTCATTATCTGTTGGATGAGTGAATGATATAAATGCCAGTACTTGATATAAGTAATATGAGTTCTAGGTTCTTAGAACACTACACACAATAAAATATTTCCCACACAAATAGTTTCCTAGTCTGGGCATTTGCTTAATTTGAAAAAGCAGAGTAGAAGAGTAGGTGACCTTGGGCAAATTACTCAACCTCTTCAAGCTTTATCTTCCACTACTTTAAAGAGGAGGACCTTCACCATTTCATCATATGGTGCAACCATCCACTCATTGATCAAACCAGAAAACCTGTCATCATCTTTGTTTCCTCTCTCTCCCTCTACTATCACACCCAATCCAAACCAAGTCTGTGTATCCACCTCCAAAGAGATATTCCAATTTGTCTGCTTCTCTCCATTTTTTTTCTATCCCTACAGTAATCCAGCTTCTCTATTATATTTTCAAGTACATTTTCCCATTCTTGCCCCATCCAACTTATTTATCACAGAGCAGTCAGAGAACCTTTATCAAACTATAAAGTGAACTGTCACTCTACTTAAAATCTCCCTCAGTGACGTCCTACTACCCTATTAAATGATGTGGCCCCTAACAACATCTCCAAACTCATCTCATCCAACTATGCCCCCAAAGTTCCCAACACACGACACACTGGCCTCCTTCTAGATCTTGCAACTTATCAAGCTTCTTCCTGCCTCAGAGCCTTTGCATATGGTGTTCTCTCTGCCTAGCACACTCTTCCCTTTGGTTTTCGTAGGGTTGGTTCCTTTACCTCCTTTGGCTGCAATGTTATTTCTCTTCAGAGAGATTTTCCCTGAACACTGTATGCAAATTGTTCCCTCACCCTGCAATCCTGTTATTCTCTATTACCACACTTTCCTTCTTCCCTTTACAGCAAATTCCCATCCTTCTTCCCTTTTCAGCAAATTCCTAATGTGTAGAGCCATGGCTCAGCACACAGCAACAGACTAAAAATGTTTCGGGAAGGAAGAAAAGAAGGGAAGCTGTACATGGGCAGAACACGTGCAGTCTATTCTGATGTGAGCGTGGGTTCTTTTTCTCTAAATTTCACCTTCAACAGTCTGACATCCATCAGTAGAGTTAGATAAATGCCTTCTGTTATGAAGACAACTGATTTTTGGTTTTTTTTTTAATTCTCTTTTTTTTGGGGGGGTCATGTGTTTTTTTTAATTTATTTATTTATTTATTTATTTATTTCTGGCTGAGTTGGGTCTTCGTTGCTGTGCACGGGCTTTCTCTAGTTGCGGCGAGCAGGGGCTACTCTTTATTTATTTATTTATTTATTTATTTATTTTTAATGTTCTTATGACAAGAATTTATTACTTTTATAAATGAAAAATAACTTTACTGATCAATTTTATAGATTTAAAACAATATGAGCATTTATATATAAATGCTCACATTATAGAAATTTTTATGAAAATACAGATAAAGAAAAAAAGACAAGTCTTATCACTCAGAGATTCTATACTTTCCAGCATTTCAAGCATATATATTTACAGAAATTTGCATTTTTTAGTGTACGTGTTGGGAGGCTACTCTTCGTTAGGGTGTGTGGGCTTTTCATTGCGGTGGCTTCTCACTGCGGAGCAGGGTCTCTAAGCGCACGGGCTTTAGTAGTTGTGGTTCACAGGCTCTAGAGCGCAGGCTCAGTAGTTGTGGCTCACGGGCTTAGTTGCTCCGTGGCATATGGGATCTTCCCCGACCAGGGCTCAAACCCGTGTGCCCTGCATTGGCAGGCGGATTCTTAACCACTGCACCACCAGGGAAGCCCAAGACTACTGTTAATGCATAAGTTACCTGAGATAAGGCAAGGGTTGATATAATTGGGTCAATAAAAGTAGACAGCTATTACCTCAGAAAGGATGAAATATGATCATGAGAAATAGAAAATAAAATACTTGACAGTTTTGATAAGAGAAATAAATCCAGAAAGTTCTGAAAATGAAGTGCCACCTAAGGGTGGTGGTATCAGGAAGCCGCCACATGATAAGGTTTTGGAGGAAAAAATGAGGCAAAACAACATTCGAGTCCCAGAAATACATGATTTTAAATAGGAATAATACTGATGGGAACAGACAGAGTAACAAAGATAAACCCTCATTATCTCACATTTCACGTATGTTTTTTTCCTAGAATTTTCCCTGCACAGAAATATTAAGCGTGAAAATTGGAAATTTCATATAGGATCACCTATAACATAATCCCAATTTTATGAGTCAATGAATTCCTTTATAACTCCTAGGCCAGTCTAATATTACTGAATGTGTAATATTACTAGCTTGAGGTCGGGTAAAAATGCCAAGTAGATCTACTCACAGCAAATTGTTTCAGTTGTGCTCCATGAGAGCTGGATGCACTTAGGTTTATTTTACATTGGTCACCAGAGGTACAATTTGCTCCCCACCACTCTGCAATAAGCAGCTGTTTGCAATAAGCCCCATGTTGCAGACAACATTAGACCGTCTCCTGGGTCTTACAGAATCTTGATTCCTAAAGGCCAGATTTAACACTTTGGGGAAATATAAAAGTCAGCAAGCAACTACAGAATGAGAAATAATGCATGTTGCTTGATTATTTGAGGACTGAAACTTATTACAGGGATTGGTTACCACAAAACTAAGATCTGTAAATGGCCCAAGTGGGATATGCTGAACAATAGTATGTTGTGCAAAAACTGAGTTGACTCCCAGAAAAGCAGAGATGAGGGGCACCAGGCAGATTAGCTGGTGGTCGTTCTGACTAATGGTTAATGGGTCTGAATCGCTAGTCAAAAGGCTAATGTCCCATTTGACAACCCTGGCCTCCACCAGAACACCTGCTATACTGGGCAGATTGTTTTAAGGCAGCTCTGTTATAGAATTCTTTATATTAAGTGAAAATCTACCTCTCAACTATTTAGTTTATTCCCATTCAGTAGGTTATACTCCCTAGAACCAAGAGAATAAATCAAATTCACCTTCCACATTCCTACAAAAATTTGGAAGAAGCTATTACATACCCTCATGCCTCATTTTCCTTGTCTTCAGATTAAACTGCTGTAGCTTATTCAATTGTAACCTTGATTGTAGGGCATGGTGTTGAGTCACTTTCTTCTAAATATGTTGCTACCGCTATATTTCAACAATCAAAGCCAAATGCACTAACCTAACATTAAGAACCAACATAAGGGGCTTCTCTCGTGGTGCAGTAGTTAAGAATCTGCCTGCCACTGCAGGGGACACGGGTTCGAGCCCTGGTCTGGGAAGGTCCCACATGCCTCGGAGCAACTAAGCCTGTGCACCACAACTACTGAGCCTGCACTCCAGAGCCCGTGAGCCACAACTACCGAGGCTGCATGCCACAACTACTGAAGCCTGCGTGTCTAGAGCCCGTGCTCCACAACAAGAGAAGCCATCGCAGTGAGAAGCCACAACAAAGGGTAGCCCCCGCTCACCACAACTAGAGAAAGCCCATGTGCAGCAACGAAGACCCAACACAGCCAAAAATAAATAAAGAAAGAACCAACATAAGCACTAAGTGTTTTGCATGTCTTGTTCCACCAAATCCTAATAAGGATGGAATTATAATCATCATCGTAAAATGAAGATATGGAGGATTACAGAAATAGAAATTCCTGCTAGAGGCTATATAGTTAGAGACAAGTATGGGAATTGAACACATGTCTGACTGCAAATCCTAACCCCTGTCCTGGACTACTTACTTTAGACGAGACCTGAGCAGAGTGGAGTGGGGATGGGGGTAAGAGAAGCTTCTGAACATCTGTTAACTCCTAATTATGTTATTTAATACACAAACTAACTTGAACCATCTATGTGTTCAATATAACAACCATTTTTCTCCAAGTAATTGAAGAAAAAGGCTAAACCACGCAAGGTTGAGGATGGAGTTATCCAAATGCTACAGGAAGATGTCTGAACTTACCTTAGGGTTATGGGGCCACTGAGTATTTTAAGTGATAGAATTATACATTTACTGAAGTGACTTTAAAAGTTAACTCTAAGAGGTGATATGTATGGATGGATGGAAAGAAAGCTACACTGGAGGTTGAGAGCAGTAAGATAACTCTCCCAATATTCCAAGTGAACCCTGCACTAGAGTCTGAACTAGATAAGTCACAGGGAGACGGAACAAAGTATATGGTTTCAAGAGATTTTTAAAAAGCAGAATTGACAGTACTCAGTGATGGTTCAGATTATAAGCTGTAGTATACTACAGGTTTAGAATGTGGGCTCTGGTCTGACTGGGATATGAATTACAGCTCCACAATTTAATTTGTGTGATTGACGCTGTACTTCAGTGTCTGCAACTGTAAAAGAGGTACCAGAGTACCTAACTCATGGAGGTGATGGTAACATTAACTGTGATAATAGATGTAGAAGGTTTATAAAAGTCCCTGTCACATAATAAATGCTCACTAAATGTTAGCAATGACAAGGAGGGAGAGGAGAGAGAGAGAGAAGGCAGTCTACAATGGCTCCATGTCTTTGCTTAGGTAACTGGATGAACTCAGAGATGGAACACAGGCAGAAAGTCAGGCATGAGAAGGAAGGTCAGGAGTTTACTTTCAAAGATGATGAGCCTGAGATGTCTGAGCGTTAGCCAGGTAACAATGTGTTGAAGAGAAAGAAATTAAATGCCTGGGCGTAGTCTAGCCTTTTAAAGAAATTTGGCTATGAGCACAAGTAGAAAGGATGTAAAAGCCAGGGGAGGAAAGTAACTTATTTTTGATGGATGACACAAGAATTAAGAGTTTGAAAGAGAAGAGCCTGGAGACAGGGAGGGACTAAAGGTACAGAGGATTAAGGGGTTAACCTGGTGAAACTAGTTTCCAAGCTGTTGGAGAGAAATGGGTCCACAGAACAAGGACAAGCCTCAAACAGAAACAAGAGTTCCTCTTTCTCCTAGAAAAGCAGGAAGCAGTCAAAGTAGAGATTCAGATTAAGACTGGAAACTATAAAACCCCTAGAAGGAACAATAGGCAGAACACTCTTTGACATAAACCATAGCAGTTTGTTTTTGGAAACTGTCTCCTCAGGCAAAGGATACAAAAACAAAAATTTTTTAATGGAACCTAATTAAATATAAAAGCTTTTTTTACACATCAAGGGAAACGCACCACTAACAAAACCACCAACAAAATGCAAAGACAACCTACAGGATGGGACAAAATATTTGTAAATGATATAACCAGTAACAGGTTAACATTCAAAATATATAAACAGCATATACAACTCAACTCAACATAAAAAAACAGTCTGATGTTAAAAAGGACAGAAGAACTGAACAGACATTTTTCCAAAGAGGAAATGCAGATGGCTAACAGGCACATGAATAAATGCTCAATATCACTAATCATCAGGGAAATGCAAATCAAAATCATAATAAGATATCACCTCACATCTCTCAGAATGGCTATCATTAAAAGAACACAAATAACAAATGCTGGTGAGGATGTGGAGTAAAGGGATTCCTCATACACTATCGATGGGAATGTAAATTGGTTCAGCCACAATGGAAAGCAGTATGGAGGTTCCTCCAAAAACTAAAAATAGAAATACCACGTGGTGACCTAAATGGGAAGGAAATCCAAAAAAGAGGGAGTATATGTATTCATATATCTGATTCACTTTGCTGTACAGTAGAAACTAACACACCATTGTAAAGCAACTATACTCCAAAAAAATTACTTAAAAAAATACTATATTACCCAGCAATTCCATTTCTGGGTACATATCCAAAGAAAACGAAAACACTAATTCGAAAATATACATGCGCTACAATGTTCACAGCAGCATTATTTACATCAGCTAAGATATGGAAGCAACTTAAGTGTCCATCAACACATGAATGAATAAAAGTGTAAAGAAGATGTGATATATATACATACACACACAACAGAATATCACTTAGCCATTAAAAGAAATGAAATTCTGCCATTTCCAACACCATGGATGGACCTGAAGGGTATTATGCTTAGTGAAATAAGACAGAGAAAGACAAATACTCCTGTTATCACTTATATATGGAATCTAAAAAATAAAACAAGTGAATGAATAACAAAACAGAATCAGACTCACAAATATAGAGAACAAATTAGTGGTTACAGTGGGGAGAAGGAAGGTGGGAGTGGCGAGATAGTATTATAGTTTGTACTTCTTAATCCCCTACCCCTAAAATAAAAAAGCTACAAGGATATATTGTATAGCACAAGGAATATAGCCAATATTTTATAACAAATTATAAATGGAGTATAAACTATAAAAATATTCAATCACTATGTTGTACACCTGAAACTAATATTGTAAATCAACTATACTTCAATTTTTAAAAATTTATAGATGCAGAGGTAGATATGTCCTATAGCAAGAAATTGAGGAAGTTTCTCTCCAATTTCATATCTTGTAATAACCTGAGGTCAATTCCATGGGAGTAGAGGGAGGTGGGGGGAGTAGGGAGTTGAACTTGAGTATGGCGGCAAAGCTTTAGGATATTATTTGAAGGGAATGGAGTGAGAATGACAAGGAAAAGGCATTCCTACGATGAACTTCAACTTAACTTTCAGGGCCCAATTCATTTGTTGCCTGTGAAATTTCCCCCTACTTTCCTCTCATAAATGGAACTTTTATCTGTCATACAATATTTGGTTCTAAATTTTTATTAAAGCACTTATTATGATAAAAGTTATATGTTTATTTTGCCACTAGATCATGTTTTGTTCAATGCTAAAATTCCCAGTCATTCTCTAAAACACAGTAGATGCTCTTTTTTTCTTAAAAGAAGCAAGCCAGTTATCGATCCATCTAATTATACTGTAATCCCACATACCTCTCCATGTTATAATGTTAGAAACCAAACAGTGCAGTTTTTTAATAAGTAAACTAGAGAAAATTTGTATTTTTCTAATAGCAAATAGTTCACATGAATCTGCCCTACAAATAAGGTCACTGGGTCCATAGTTTTTTTTCAATATGCCCAAATGGTATTATTAGTATCATTAACAGAACTAGAATTGTGGGAGAGTCTTTGGAAACTATTAAGATAGCATTAAACTATGTCTCACTGGCCCTAGATGTTCTCCTTGTAGAAACTAAACCTCTGCCATTTACTAACTAGCTGACTTGCCATCTAAAGGTTCTGATATCTGAAAGCAAGGAATACTTTTTTCTGTCCTTCTTATGTATACATATCATAAATTCCTAAGGACCTGCCTAGAATGAATTTAAACTAGCAAAGAAATCTTTTCTTCATCAAAAATCCTTTTGACTACTTATTTTCTTCCCAAGTAGACTGATTTCGGTGTATACCAGTTAATACTTTATTAGCTTGGTCTTGCATGCTGAACACATCAGAGGCTTTTCCCCCCAGATACAGTTTTCTTGCATTCTTAGTAGTATGCCATAAGGAAAAGACTGATTTTTGAGCTACAACCATATTATCAAAGTAGAGGAGCCTCCTAGAACCCTAATTTCCAGAATCAGACATAGAATTACTATCTCAATTCTATTTTTCTCTAAAATTTAAGGAAAACCACAACCAAAAAAGATTACTGATATTAAGAATAATAAATTATGCGACATATATGAATGAGCACCTATGTTGGGCAGCTGCTATGTTAGGTACTGGGATGGTAACCAAACTGCAGGAAATGTTATTCCTGCCCTCCAGGAATTGTACAGGCAAGTGGGATGGAAAGTACATGAGAGAACAAAATAGCTGAAAGACTTTTGAGCAAGAAGTCAACAAATGCAGCCAGTTAATTTACAACAAGGTGCCTTTGTTTTCAAATTTCAAATGTTAAATATCAGCGTTCCCCCCTAAACTTCAGTAAAGCAAATAAATTTGCCTTGACTTTCATAAAGCCATGTGAGCCTTACCTACGTAGGTGTTAAAACATTAACAGATAATCCTCTGTGATAGGCTTTAACTAACAAAGTCTCTAGAAGAAGGGTGGTCATCTGGTGCCAGGGAGGGGAGTAGAGGGCGGTTCCGGACTTAAGGAGAGAGAAGCACCGCTAAGGGAAACGGAAGGAGAGGCAGGCCAGGGAAATCCACGGGTGTTTTCCAGGTAGGGTCAGACCCTCCACCCTCCCAAATCCATTCCTGGGCCTCTCCCTCTTCTCTCCTTAGGTCACACAGAACCCTCCCCTGCCCCCCCCAGTCCAAATCAAAATGAAGTTTCTGCACCCAACCCCCCTCAAATATCATCTACTCCATGTGAATTGATTATGTTATTTATTCAAAGATATTTCCTTCTTAAGGGGAACTCCTGATACCAATTGTTAAAGTAATAAAATATATTCCATATCATTAAATTTGCATATATAGATATATTGCTGGACTTATTATTTTGTACTTATTAATAAACTGTATTATTATAAATTATAAGGCAATGAACTCCTTGAGGGCAGGGTCATCTTAGATCCCCAGAGTCTAGAAGTACATAGTAGATGTTCAATACATTACAATGAGACAATATTCCTCCCACAACTAGGAGGGTCTAGATTATTAATTATCTGAATCTTACACGATTATTCTCCATAAGTAATCATACAACAGAAAATTTTTCTATATGAAGTGGCTAATTGATTAGGAGAGAAGATTTCAGCTTCACTTTACCATGGAACATTAACTCTTTCACTTCCTCTCTGCAGAATATTTTATAGTAAATAGAAACAGAATTTAACACTTTTTCAAAAATAATCCAAAACATCTAACAGTTTATTCACAGTCACTAATGAAGATTTTCACCTTTTACACCTTTGATCTATTTTTAATTTAATTTTATTTCAGTCCACACCACACTAATTTCCTCACAGAGCTTCTGTTTACTTAGAACAGATGATGAACACTGTAATTGTCCAGGATGATGAGACAGGTGAAAAATTGGCTGTGTATGTTCAATCATGACGTTAAATATTATTAGGTTAGATGGCCAACTATTACATCCTAAGAGATTAAAGTACAACACAAATTGATGAGGAAATCATAATCTTAAAATTTTCAACAACAGTCTGGTATTGATTTTGATATAAGACTAAAAAGCTTACTTAATACATTTTTTACTCAATTCACTATCGCATGTGTGCTGGGGGGAAAAAGAACTGTATCTTGTATTCTATACCAACCTATTAAATCAAAATGAATGAGGGTGGCATCTGTTTTTCTTCCACTGAACTGTAGATAACTACCAATTCAAGAAGATAACTAACAATGGGAGAAATTCATCACCAATGTCATTTTGTCATCAAGTTTTGCTTCCATTCCTGACCAACCAAAAAAATATATATATTCCTTTTGACATATGTAAGTTTCAAACAGGTGTCAGAGATAAAAATTGCTAAATGAGTAGCTGGAGTAACATGAGACTGCAAAAACAGAGGTATCCTCTCACTATTCTTTATCAGTTTATCTAATTATTTCATTATGATGTTAAACTTTAAGCCATCCTTTTGAGATGAGTAAATGCAGACACACTGTCCCATCTCAATTTCATCCATGTTGTACCACGTATCCAATGAACCTCCCTTCAGGGAGGTTCTGATCTGTGTATTTCAAGACAGCTACTACAGAGTACCTCAATATATTTCATTTGATTTATTAATATAAAACTCAATCTGATTAGGCTTCAGCTTTTCAGTGAAATGACATTCACTTAAACATGGCATTTGACTGGGAATAGTTCCTTTTTCTGTGTCATTTTTTTTTTTTTTTTTTTTTTTTTTGCAGTATGCGGGCCTCTCACTGTTGTGGCCTCTCCCGTTGCGGAGCACAGGCTCCGGACACGCAGGCTCAGTGGCCATGGCTCACGGACCCAGCCGCTCCGCGGCATGTGGGACCTTCCCGGACCGGGGCACAAACCCGTGTCCCCTGCATCGGCAGGCAGACTCTCAACCACTGCGCCACCAGGGAAGCCCTGTGTCATATTTTTTAAGTAGCATTTTTTTATCTGTCATTAAGACAACAAATGTGTCCATATCACCAAGACTTATGAGTAAAACGTATAAATTCAATCAATCAGCTAGATGTTTGCAATCATGAGCATAAACACCCTAGGCATGACAAAGCCTACATGAATTGTAATGCTTGGCAGGATATGGAAGAAGTGTTTAAAAAATAGACAAAAAGCATATGCATACTATAGAGGTGACAAAAATCTGGACATGCAGTTAGAGGAGAAAATGTAGAATAAAGAATTAAAAATATATGGCATAGGGAAACATAACACTTGATGAATGACTGGCTCAAAAATGCTAGGGTAAGATAGACTCATCTGTATCTATAAATTTGGTCATTTCTCTTAGGAAAGAAAATTAATAATCTTCTCAATCTTTGAAACTCATTCAAGAGTAAGAAAAAGACAGTAAGTAGAAAAGAAAATTATAGGCTATCTCCACACAGAAGTCCCCAATGACATCTGGAATATAACTATCCATCTAATCATCCACCTATCCAAAAAGTGTTGAGCACTTAATATGGGCAGGATATTAGAGTGGACAATGTACATATCTCTAATCTTCACAAGTTCTTATGAGTTAAACATTATTATCCCAATTTTATAAATGAGGAAAGTAAGACTCAAAATTTGAGAAACAGAAGGGACTTCCCTGGTGGCGCAGTGGTTAGGAATCTGCCTGCCAGTGCAGGGGACACGGGTTGGATCCCTGGTCAAGGAAGATCCCACATGCCGCAGAGCAACTCAGTCCGTGCGCCACAACTACTGAAGCCTGTGCACCTAGAGCCCGTGCTCCGCAACAAGAGAAGCCACCGCAATAAGAAGCCCGCACACAGCAACAGAGTAGACCCTGCTCACCACAACTAGAGAAAGCCTGCGCCCAGCAACTAAGACCCAACACAGCCAAAAATAAAATAAAAATAAATAAATTTATTAAAAAAAAATTTGAGAAACATACCCAATGTTATACAGGTGCCAGTCAGATTCCAGCCTCCAATCCAGGTGCTGGCTGTAGTCTAAGCCAATGACTGTCAAACATTTTGGATTTAGAACCCCTTAACATTTTTTAAAGTTACTACAGATCCCCCAAAGCCTTTCTTTTATAAGGACTGTATCCATGAGTTATAACATATTAGAAACTAAATTTGACAATCTAAAACTTTTGTTATTTTTAAACGAATTAACAATAGCAAACCCATTACATGTCAACACAAATAACACTTTTTTGTTTAAAACTAACTGTATTTTCCCCAAAAGAGTTTAAAGAGTGGCACTGTTTTACATTTTTGCAAATCTTAATAGAGACAACTGGATTCTCATATCTGCTTTTGAATTAATCTGTTGTGATATCACGTCTTTTAGTCTCAGCAAAATTGCACTGTACATTCATGAGAGAATGAGAGTAAAAAAAGGCAAATAAATTCTTAGTATTATTATGCAAATTGTTTTGACCTCATAGACACCCCCCCCACAAAGTGTTTCAGGGATCCATCAGCATACCCTCAACCACATCTCTCACATTTTGAGAACACCACTTTCTGAAGTATATTGCTGATACTGCATATGCATTACTATATAAAATACAAATTCAGACATGCAAATATAGAATTTTTGTTTTCTGCAATGGAACTTAATAGTTATTGCTCAAGATCCTGTTCCACCTCAAGTCAGAAGACATAATCTAGTCTTTTCTAGATAAACTTAATCACTTCTGGGTTTCCTCAGTAATTTCTGTATAAGGTCAGTTCAAGATTTCAGGCCTCCTCATCTTTCTTGTCCCTGAGGTAAGGGTTACAGGCTGAGGTGCAAATTCACCCTGTGTCATCAGTGGGAGGCATCAGATCTGCAATGCTCTGCTCAACATCATTTGTGCAGTCTGGTTTTCAGATGTATCTGTATCTGGCCTCCAAGCATGTGCCCTACACTGCCATTCTTGGCTGTATCCCCCTCATCATAACTGAGAGCACTGGTTCTCTGAGCGAACTTCCCTGTCCTGGAATTTATGAAGTTCTAGCTGCCTCCCTTGATCCACAGAAAACCGGGGATTAATATTGTATTTTCTTTGCCTCCAGGCTCCTCTCATAAGCATCTCTACTCTACTGACCCCATGTCACTTTAATGTGGGACACATCCATGAGATTGTTGCCTCATAAAGTTCCAGAAGGGGCAGGGGTTCAGCCATTCCAATGTTACTGCTACCACACCCATGGTCATACAGGACCATGTACGCTTTTATGTAAGTCTTGCCATCTCCCTGGCTTTCACCTAGAGAGTGAAGCTCAAATATCCCCTACTCAAATTTTCACCTAAAGGAGTTTCTGTCATCATCCCTCCCACACCTCAGCCTGAAGAGGAAAGGAAAGTAAGGTACAGGGCCGCTGTGTCTACTGAATCTCACTTCTAACACAAATCTCTTTCTAGCGAAGACAATGTTTATTTAACATTATAATAAGATCATCTCATTTTTTTAGCTAATTTCATGCCAATCTATTATTTAAATTTTTTAAAATAAATAAATGTATGCACTGGTATCTTCAGAGCTTTGCTTTAAAAACAAGACCTTGTCTATCAAATACAGTCCAGCTCCTGCAACTCAAACAGCTTGGATTTCAAGACTACTGCATCAACTGTAAATTTCAGCAGTCTACCTAGAACACAGAAAATAAGAATTTAACTCTTCTTTAAAAGTTTAACTCTCCTCTCCAACATAAAACTGTAGTAATGGTAATAAGCTTCAACCTGATTTAATGGGAAAAGGGCTGTGGATATTAAAAACAAACGTATATTGATATACATATGTAAACCAAAAATAATTTACTAAAAAGAAACTGCACAAATTAATATATCAAAAGACAATCTTATTATCATTTGTATAGTGATAGGTTCCATAAACACAAATATATTCAGTTATATGTATTACATTAATTATGGAAAAAAATTGGTTTTATCCACAAATTTTGATAATATTCCTTCTCCTCCTCCTCCTCCACCTTCCCCTCTTTCTTTTTCTGGAAACATCTGAAATATAAAATACTGTTTCCTACAGAGAGTCTTCTGGTAGGATCCTAGGTGGTAAGATGGTACAGGTAGACATGTAACTGGAGTGGTGAGAAGGGGTACCATTTACAGAGAATATAAAGTTAAGGATAGAGCGTAGAGCTTTAGATTTATGAGTAATAGAGATATAAAACTAGTCTATCTCTGATATCAAAAATGAATAAACATACCAGAAAAATAAGACCCACAAATGCTCATTCAATACTACGGATGCAAAAACTCCAAATAAAATCTTGACAAATCCTGTTGCATATTTTAAAATAACCCCTCATGACCAAATAGGACTTACCATAGGAATGCAAGACAAATAAATTTAAAGATATCTATTTATATAATATATTCACCAACTAACAGATAAACACAACACATAGCTATTGCTATCTCAATTGACCCCTAGTATCAAAGGTTGAAATACTTACAAGTACTTAAAATCTAACCTCCCCTCACTTAAGATAAACATTTAACAACCAAAAAACAAAACAAAAAACCCAAAAAGCCTCTTAACCAATGAGAATAGAGGAAAAAACATGTCCTTGATTCCATACGAGGAGCCTAAGGCAAATATTACAGTCAATGTAAATAGTAGAAGGGCTTCCATAGTGAAGAGGAAACGAGTGGAGGTTGTACTCTAAGGAGAAAAAAAGAGAAAAATGAGATGATTTTGCTTATGCCTATCTAGAAAGACAGATACAATCAACTGAAAAGGCATTAGAATGAATAAGAACATCCAAAAATGTGGCCAGAAGCAGGGTCAACGTTAATGACTCTCCTATACACAGAAATAATCAATTGCGAATTTTTTGGAAACAAAAGATTTCTTAAGAGATAATAAAAATATACAGAATAAGTAGGAATAAATCTAACAAGAAATGTGCAAAGTTTGTGAAGAAAGCTATAAAATGTTACCAAAGGACATAAAAGAAGTTCTGAAAAATGAAGAGATGTCCTTCATTTGACAAAAAATTAAATCCCTACCTTATATCAAACTTCCCCCTCCCCCAAATTCCAGATGTCCTAAAGATCTCAACAGAGTAAA
Source organism: Hyperoodon ampullatus (assembly GCF_949752795.1). Classification (NCBI taxonomy): domain Eukaryota; kingdom Metazoa; phylum Chordata; class Mammalia; order Artiodactyla; family Ziphiidae; genus Hyperoodon; species Hyperoodon ampullatus. Next base: position 71,047,093 of record NC_136922.1, read on the forward strand.
TAAAACTGTGTAAGTACTGCAACAAAATATGAGTGAATACAGAGAAGCTGGGAAGGAGACCATTCTGGGAAACTTGCCAGTGAATTCAGTTTTCCCCACGATAATCTGCAACGACGGTTCCATGAATGTATTATGTTACACTAAACATGATACATTTTACTAAATATAAATAACAATGGTTGCCTCTGAAAGGCAAAATTAAATATTCTTCATACAATTCCCATGTTTTCTACAACAAGGTATTTTTTAAAAATCAAAATAAAATCAATTTCTAAAAGTTAAACATACATAAGGTAGGTGATAATACTAATGTATAAATTAAGTTTGGCAAAATGTTTTCTTTTCATAAATTATAAAAATAAGTAATTTATACACTCTGAGTCTTTAACCAGAGGCACTGTGCAAATGCTAAGTGCTCTGAGTCTTCAAAACTTTTCAATGTAAACTGCAGTGCTGCGTAATATTACTTAATTTACACAACCCATGAACATCCTCTTAATTATTAGTTCAATATTTTTCCAAACTTTCTTGCTTTTCTTCAGTTTCCTACACAAATTTCCTTCAGCATTTTAAAAACCATTTTTGAAAACCTACTCAAAAAAGAAAAATAGTTTTTAAAATAGGAAAAAAAATTTAAAACCTCTACTCACTCATAAGATATACAAAAAAGTTGACAGTAACCTTTTAAACTTTCACCTATAGAACAAGTATAATCTACATCTCGTAATACAACAAATCACCCTCATTCTGAAGAAGGATTGAAACATACCCAAAACAAAATTTTTTAATTAAGGAGAACATACATACAGTGTAATCTATTTTAATTTTGCTTTATATTTCAAAGATTTGTGTTTATTAATAGTACTTTTCAAGTTATTTTTCTATCAATAGGTCTTTAATCATCTGAAAATATTTAATTCTGTTAGAAAATCTTACAACTCTTAAAATACTTGTTTCCATGAGTATTTTTAACAATGATTATCTGAAAAACAAACTCCAAAGGACAATAATTAAGCCACATGGGATTTAACACAGAAAATCAGACACACATACTACACACATACACAAAGCTATATTTTAAATAAAATATAATCAGCTATAGAATAAAGACCCAGATTCCTTTTTACACTAATTAATTGATTCATTCAACATCTTTAAATAATGCCTTATTTGATATCAAATCCAGAATGTTTGCTTTCTGACACAGGATTGAAAATTTGCAGACTTCTCTCATATAAGTAATACTGAAACTTAGTGGGGCCCTGTGGGGCTCCCAGGCACTGAAACCGAATGGCGCCTGGGCACCGAGTCCTCCTTTTGTCCACCATTTCTTATAGGCAAGACTCCAGCCTCCATTACCTTCCCCAAGTTCCAAAGGGCAGATTTGAACAGTTGCTAATCATGGGAGGAGCAGCCAAAAAATCACCTGAGGCAAGACTAAAGGGACCAGAGAAACTCATCAAGATTAAGAGATGACCACCTGAGGGCTTCCCTGGTGGCGCAGTGATTAAGAGTCCACCTGCCAATGCAGGGGACGCAGTTTCGAACCCTGGCCCGGGAGGATCCGACATGCAGCGGAGGAACTAAGCCCGTGCTCCACAACTACTGAGCCTGCACTCTAGAGCCCACAAGCCACTACTACTGAAGACCTTGCGCCCAGAGCCTGTGCTCCGCAACAAGAGAAGCCACGACAATGAGAAGCCTGTGCACTGCAAGGAAGAGTAGCGCCCTCCCGCCACAACTAGAGAAAGCCTGTGCACAGCAAGGAAGACCCAACGCAGACATACATGCAGACATACATACATACATACATACATACATACATACATAAAAAACAGGGGCTTCCCTGGTGGCGCAGTGGTTGAGAGTCCACCTGCCGATGCAGGGGACACCGGTTCGTGCCCTGGTCCAGGAAGATCCCACCTGCCGCGGAGCGGCTGGGCTCGTGAGCCATAGCCACTGAGCCTGCACGTTTGGAGCCTGTGCTCCACAACGGGAGAGGCCACAACAGTGAGAGGCCCGCAAAAAAAAAAAAAAAAAAAACAGAGATGACCACCTGAGATGAGATTAAAGGAGCACAAGCCCTGCTCACACCCTAATCTTGTCAGGACTCCCTGACAAGTTGAACCACTGTTATAAACCCCTCATCAAATCCTCTGGGGTGGAGATACATAGTTTTTCAAGGCAGAAGCCCAGTGTGTCTCCCTTGCCTAGCAAAGCAATAAAGCTATCCTTTTCTACTTCACCCAGAACTCTGTCTCTGGGATTTGATTCAGCACCGGTGTACAGAGAGGCCAAGCTTTTGGTAACGACGCTATTTATGAGTAAATTAATTAACATTCTGTATTAGCTGGGATTAAAAGAATCTTGACTTTAAAAGATAAAATATCTGTTAAAATGTCAAATCTTTTTTAAAGCATGTGTGTACAAACCATAAGATTATTACTAAATGGTACAGTACTTCATAAACTGTAAACTCATCTATGCCATGGGATTAATCACCAACACTTGAGAAAGATGTGGACACAGACTGGCCCCAAAGTGGTATTTAAGTTTTTTGCTAAACACACACCTCTGTGTTTTTCTGTTCAAAAACTGACAAGATATAAAACACATTTAAAATCTTTTTTAAAATACCATGCAGCAACAATCCCTTAGAGGCAGCATGTTAGATGGTACTTTAAAAAAGTATTTTTTAATTTTCTTTAGATTCATTTACAAAGCCTCACCACACAGCATGAGACATTATCCTGGTAAGCAACTATAAAGCAGAATTAACTATCCTCAAATGACTATGAAATTAAGTCAGCCATATCAGATTAAGATGACCATAACTGCAGTTAAAAACATGCTAATTTACACAGCCCCCTAACCATGTTTAATTGCCACATTAAAAATCCTAAATGCATCCTAAAATCCTAAAATCCCTTTAGATGCTGGTCTGTGCTTTTACAACTCAGAATTGTGTCAACTACATTAACTTGTTTTGTCTGAATGTTGCACTTGGCTTTTTAATTTATATTACTGGTAACATTCACCAGCCCTAGCTATTATGTCAAAATATTTTTATTAAACAAATTAATGTAATTAAATCCATCAAACTGATTGTCATGAGGTAAGCCATGTGTTAAAAAAAAAAATCTCTTACCCTTCTACAGCATGAGTCATCATGAAGAATGTACAGAAAAGATATACATAAATGCTGTTGTCCATTTCTATCTGTACCTTTAACCATATGGGACATACTCATCTTCTCATGAACTAGGAAACTGAAGATAAGCAAAGGCACTAGCCAGTGTTAGAATTACTGCTGTACCGCTCCTACACACGCCCAGCCCTCCCACACTCACTGATCTCTGTAGTCCATAAAATCCCTAAGCTTTTTACCGTAAGGCAATCCAGACCCTTTGGACACCCTACCTCAGCTCTGGATACCCTTTCTCTACTGGCCTGTCAACCACTTACTTTTTTATTCACAGTACAAAACCATTTGGCCTGTTTCTGCTACACTCCCTGGGTGCCTCACTCTCTAGAACCATTTGATTTGAAGACCCAGCATGTCTGGATTTGGCTTCCTTCCTGAACAACTGTTTCACCTTTCCTCACCTACACAATAAGGACATTATCCTATTACCCTCTATTCCCTTGTCACTCAAAGACCAGGATGCCACCCAGAGTTGAGGACAAATTATTTACTCCACCAGTTACTTAGGGCAACCCCCAAGCATTAATGAAAGTATCTTTTCCCATTATATGCCATACAGAGTCTTCAACAGGCAGCAGAATGTAAGAGATAAAAGAAATTGTGACCTGCTCAAGAAAAAACTACAAAGCATAAAATCACCTTGATTTCCTCCATGACATGATATACCATAATGCCCAAGCTCAGTTAGGCGTTAGAAAGCCAAAGCATCCACAGCTGGCAGCAAAATGAGAATGATCTAGACTCATTTCAACACGTACAGTAGTTGCACTGAAAGGCTCCTTTAGCCAGTTCACTGTGTGACCCCCATCCCCATGAGAACTATGAAAAGTTCTCAGACTAGAAGTAGTCTTCCTGCAGCTGCTGGAAATGACCAATTCTGTTAGTCTTGTGGTCTTACAGCAACGAGGGGAGATACTGTACAACCAGGGGAGAAAGGTGAAAGTTCTTTTAAAGTGAAGATTGACATGGATGAGGATAGAAATCAAGACAGTAAAGGAAGGAGTAGGTGCTCTGATTTAATAAGCCAGAAATATTCGCTGTCAACATTTTAAAACATTTCATTTTAGGATTTTTTTTCTATGTATACAGATTGGTTCCCTCAACTCCATTCCAGTTGCATTCTTTAATGCATGCCAAACTAGAAAGCTAAGCTAGAAGTCTAGAGTTCACTTCCTGAACTCCCTGACAGCTAGACTTTGGCACATAATCCAGCTCTTGCCCAGCAGACGTACAGGCAGGACTTTAAGTCAGAGTTAAAACACAGTGAGGCAGAGGCCAGGCTGGCTGCTGTGGCTTCTGCTATTTTTACTTGCAGAATCAGTCAGAGAGAAGTTTGATTTTTCTGCAGCATAGATCCTAATGCCCAATTTCCACTTTCAGGAGTGTCGAGAGCCAGGGCCAGCTATCCACTTAACCAGTGTGAATCATGGCAGAGATGATGTGGTCCTAGAGCCAGCAGTTGTGAGACTGTTCCTCAACTGCGCAAAATGCAGTTCCCCAGCTGACCGGCCACCTCTCTCAATGAGCAGCCCCTCTCCAAACAGAAACACGCTCATTAAATGAAGCAACAAATAAACTTCTGAACCACTGCCCATTTTCCTCTCTTTGTTATACAAGCTAGTGCTTACCCTAACCTCTAAAGATTCCAACAAATATTTATTGAATGAATTTTGCAGAGGAAGATGGAAATGAAAGAGAGAAGACTCAGGAGGGAAAGCTGGAAAGAACTGAAAAAGATGGACAGATGGATAGAGATCTAGATTAAAGGATTTATGGGATAAACACTTTCCTAAAGTTTAGAATTCTTTGGTATTATTACAACTGCGTTAGTTAATAATAATATATTTAATTTCTTTTCTATTGATTTTTCTGATTGAGATAAACACTTGTTCAAAATTCCCTTCTTATAGAAGCTTATATTCTAATATACCCCATAATTTCAGTTAAATGTTTTCAGGTTAGGATTACAATTTTATCATAAACTTAATTACACATCTACAAGTTAAAAGTCTTCCATAATACATGAAGCTAAAATCGAATGCAGACATCAAAATAACACATATGCACAAACTGTACTATTTTATCATGCGCATACAAATTATGAAGGTGTAATATAATGCTTATGACAATATTTTAAAGCAGCACTTCTCATAGTGTGGTCCAAAGAACTCTGGTGATCCCCAAGAACCTGTCAGGGGTTTCACAAGGTCTCCGTTTTCCAAGTACGTATCTGTGTAAGGGTAGATTTTCTTCATGTACTTCAAACAAAACAACATATGTCGGATTGAATGCAAGAGCAGATCCGGGAACCCAGCTGTGTCTATTAAGCTACACATTAAAGAGATTTACAAAAATGTAAAAAAGTCCCACTCTTCTCACGAAGTGTTTTTGTTTTAGGAAAGAGTTATTTATATTAATATATAATAGGTTTACTATTTTTATCAGTTTTTAATTTTCCCAATTTTAAATTCTAATATGCTAAATACTGACAAATCTAATCCACGTAAACAAAAGCTCTTTGGGGCCCTCAATTTGTAAGATTTTTTTTAAACTATAAACTAATTAGCAAAATCCTGTAACACTGCCAGAATTTCTTCTAATAAACAAACTGTATTAAATTTAACCAGCTTGCTGTATGTATAAAATACTAGGAAGCCTTTCTAATTGCTGTAGTAGAAAAAACATGGTATCGTATACATGGGTTTAAATACCAGTTTCACAACTTATTAGCTATGTGGACATCTGGTCCCTATCATTCTCAATTATACCAATATGACAAACTCAACAGTAAGCATATCAAAACTAAAATTATTGCATTTTGCAAGCATTCTTGAACATTGAATTAGGATTATATAGTGATTTCTATATAATTATATACATTAATTCAATTATCTGAGAGTGTATTTCACAGCTAACTCACTGTTAAGAGTTATACATTCTGTAGTAGCAGTTGCAGCATCATGAAGTATAGCTGAAGCCATCACAAAATTTTTCCTAAAATACCTATCTGGTTTTATGGAGTCTCAACAAAATGCTTAGTTGTTCAAACGTCTGCATGGATCCAAAGATTTCTTTCTCAGGAAAATTTGGTGTTGCCTAGGGATACTCCTACCTTTCAGTGAAGAAGCGTTCATCTGAGAGAGTTGTCTAGGACCCTCATCTTTGACAGCAGAAGATCAACTTTATCACAACCTCTTCATCAGGCATCCAAAGCCTAGAAATCTGCTCTCTATTACTAACAATTTAATATGCTCTCAATGAGTATGATCAATTCTTTTATCATCTCAATTTTATGAAAAGCCTTATTAAGGAAAGTTAGGGTCTGAGAAACAAGCTCCAAAGCGGGAGATGCCATTTTCCCCCCCATGTTCCCAAAAGAATTCTCTAAAATTTTGCAGTACGCTTTCTCAGTTGACATTCAAAATTTTTCACAAGTTTGAACAGTTGCAAAGAATGTAATTTCGAGTATGTTGCAAATATTCTCATTTTTAAACACAACCATCACATCACTCTTTTAAGAGTACCAAAGGAACCTAAATGTCACAGCCGTTTGATACACACCATCATCCATTATTAAAATACAATATTTAATAGTAAGAAATTTTACAGGGTTCACATTTTTGCTTGAACTCATTTATACTTACATCCCCACTGAATTTTACCCTTATGTAATACATTTCCTTATTTCTGAAAGTTTTTATTGATCACTCTATCATACTTTCCTACAATAAAAATATTCCTTAAAATCTTACATCTAAACTGTTAATTTTATTTCCTAAAACTGTAAAGTTCAAACTAGAAATATATATTGGAAATGCATTTCTTGATGAAATGGATGGGGCTAGTTTTTTTTTTTAATTGTTCATAGGCCTCTGAATGAACATTACTTATTACTAGTATGAGACAAGGTTACGCATCAATTTTTGTTCTATTCTTTTCTCTTTTTATGAAAGGACTGAAAAAATCCTGTTTATTTAAATAATAGATGAAAAGGGGCAGCATTTTGTTATAGCAATGTTAATTCCTCAAAATCACATAATGAATCATACATATATTTTTAATAATCAGCTGATAACTCAATTACATCTTCCTACAAGTTGAGAAACAAAGAAATTGGAAACCACATAAGTTGCAAAAGAATTTGTTGCCTAGTGTTTTTAAGTCATTCACTTTCTCAATACCAATACCAATATTTCTAACTGATCCTCTGCTTGATGCGAGGGGCATTTTCCACCCTGGAAAAATGCACCATAGTAAGAAAAGGAATGGGTGAGAGGCCTGTCTGCATTTCTTCTTACAACATGAAAGAGTAACTGTGAGAAGGCAGTTAGTAAAGGAGAACCTGCTAGAGAGATGCTTTCTCAGGTGAACCAGTTTTAGGCAAGACTATGGAAATTTAGGACTTAGAAAGGGATTTCTTCAAAATCAACTGTGTGTCCCTTGCAAAGTAATCATGTAACAATTTGAAGACCTCAGGTCCAAGGGGCACACTATCCTTTCACTCATCTTAGAATCTTAAACTAATCCCCCTTTCCCAGCTTCTCCCTCACCTCTCTCCCCTTCCTCCCCACCTCTCTCTCACACGCAGAATTCAAAGCCCATTCATAGAAAGTAATCATATGAAGATCACCTCTGTATTTATTATAAAACTACTGCTGGTGGCACAATCATCTGAACACTAAATAAGATCTAAATTCCTGCTACTCAAAGTATGGTCCTCAGAACACAGCACAAGTATCATCTGTGATCTTGTTAGAAATGCAAATTTGGGGGCCCCATCTGACAACTATTAAATCAGAATTTAACAAAATCCCCACATGATTTACATGCAGATAAGCATATAAACACTGATGTAAGAAGGGGAGAAATACTTTTTGAAAGTTTAATATGTAGAAAACTATTTTTCTTTTGAAGAGATAATGTTTCCCCCTTTCTGATCTTAAGAACTAGATACCCTTGTGTTTCTTGTATAAACTTACCAGTTTATAAGACCATAAACCTCAAACTAAATATACTGGAAACACATTTCTTCCTCATTTTCCTGGACTTCGGAAGTGTCCTTCCTCCCTTCAACCTATCCCCTCCACAGCTGCAAGAGTAGAATCTATTTAACAAATCTGACCATGGCACTCCCCTGCTTAAAAACCCTTCAAGTGTCTCCAACCCAAAATGAAATATTACAAGTACATGAGGACCTGATAATCTGGCTCCTACCTACCTCTCCAGCCTCATCATGCAACCACCTTCCATTGCCTACTGTAATTATTTTAGCTCCCTGCACACACCACGTGGTAACTGTCCATCATGCTATCCCTTGCAAGAATACCCTTGCCCTATTTATTCTCTGGCTAATTCCTACCTGTCCTTCAAGGCCCCACTCAGCCATCTTCTCCTCCAAGAAGCTTTCCTGTGTGCTGAAACAAACACACACACACACACACACAATGGGTAAAGTTTATTTGCTTTGTACTCCCACATCACTTATTTTATATTCAAATAATCTGTCTCCCTAAATAGACAATAACCTCCTCCAGGGACTAACAAAATTAACGGCATGAAACAGGTGACGAAGACTGAGTCAAAATGAATAAATTGAAATTTAATTCTTAATCACAGCCCTGTAATAGCTCTTGCAATTGGTATATTTGCTTCTTCCCTGCTCTTACGCTTTAGTGTTTTTATGTCATATGATACAGTAAAACCAAGATATAAAAACTATTTTTTAAAATAATCTACCTTTTTTTCAACTCGGCAGGGCCTGACTACATATACAGAACATGGCTATGTGACTTTGGCAAAATTACATAATCTGTCTCAGTTTCTTTTTTTTTTTCTTTTTTTTTTTTTTTTTTGTGGCCATGCTGCATGGCTTGTAGGATCCTAGCTCCCTGACAAGGGATTGAATCCGGCCCTGGCAGTGAAAATGCTGAGTCCTAACCACTGGACCACCAGGGAATTCCTGACAGTTTCTTTATATTGATTAAATAGCAATTGCAAGATCATATTAGGTAGGAAATATCAAATCAGGGTTGCAAATTAGGATGAAATGTTTTATATAAACTATAAACATTATATACATAGTATTTTTATTTAAATCATATTCAATATCATAAATTCTATGGGTTACAATGTTAAATCAACAGGAAATTCCTTAAGAAATAAATAAAACTTTTTTAAAAAGTTTATTATTTATTTGTTTTATTGGCTGTGTCAGGTCTTAGTTGTGGCATGGGGGAATCTTCACTGTGGCGCAGGATCTTTTATTGTGGTGCCTAGTCTTCTCTCTAGTTGTGGCACAAGGACTCTAGTTGAGGCGCACAAGCTCAGTAGCTGTGACATGCGGGCTTAGCTGCCCCACAGCATGTTTGATCCCTGGCAGGGATCAAACCTGCATCCCCTGCATTGTAAGGCGGATTCTTTACCACTGGACCACCAGGGAAGTTCCAAGATAAACTTCAAATGAGAAGGTCCTAAACCTTTGTACTGCTGAACTTTAAAAATTTAATTCAGTATAGTATTAATATCCTGGAGTGGCCTTTGCACAATTCTTTATTTCCTTAGTTTCCTGTACTTCAAGAAGGGTATAGAAAAATAAGTGATTATGTGAAACTATTCAGCTTCTGAAACACAATCTGCTATCATGAACATTTCATTTGTTGAAAACTTTCATGCTCATCCTTTTCAACAACCCCACATCATTAATGCTTTATTTCACCTGCCTGAGACAGGTATCATTACTAATCCCACACAGCTGTTCATTTCACGCCACACTAGGGCAGCTATTGGATGTCCTACAACATGGTGGCTAATCCTGACAGTCATGAGGAATACTATCACAAATACATAAAGGACTATGAAAAAGGCAAGGAAAATTAAAATGTCATAGATTTTGAAGGATGTATCTTAAGTCAGAGAAACTCAATAAATAACCAGCTGGCTTAAGGCTGAAAAGAAAAACTGCCAACTGGTTTAAAACCACAGTTTAATCAACTTACAAAGATAGTAAACCTAGCACCCAGATGCTGCTTTTTAATGCCATTCCTCACTAAAGAACCGTAGCTCCTTGGAGAAAGGGCTGATTCCAGAGCTGAGCAGAGAAGGTACACGATGAGTCTGGAGCATCTTGTTACACTAGAAATTAAGGAAATGCTCAAAGAATGAGAAGACATGTCACAAGGACTCAAAATTATAAATTGCTGGGGGGGAAACAGGAAAATAATAAATAAAGATAGAAATGGGGAAGAAAGAAAGGTTGATAGAATAGAATGCTGAGAGCTGACGGGTAGAAGTAGACTTGCTGCTGGCATCATTTTCCAACCACAACAATAACACTGGGTTCAGGCAAGAATTATCAACAGATGCTAAATCAAGAGGAGAAATTTTTACTAGGAACAGGACATATATATATACACACACACATACATACACACACACACACACACGCACACATGGTCTCAGAATGTCTCCCCACTGCCTGCTCACCAGCAACAAGGGGAAAATTTGTAACTATAAAAGGGAGAAATTGGACAACACTTTGACCAGGTGGACACTGAGTGCTTCCAGATATAATACCTGGAAAGGAAACATCACTTTTAGAGTATTCTGTCTGGGAGTGTGAAATCTGCAACTAAATTGTGACAAAACATGAGACTTAAATGAGGATCATTCTATTAAAAAAAAATAGAGGGAGAACCCTGTATTCTTCAAATATGTCAATGTTATAAAAAGACCAAAAAAAGCTTAAGAATTGTTGCAGATTATAAAGAGACTAAAGAGACATGACAAACAAATGCAGTATGCAGCCCTCTACTGGATCCTGTACAAGAGAGAAAAACAAAGATGTATAAAGTACATCATCAGGTTCACTGACAAATTCTAATATGGATCGTAAGTTAGATAAAATTAATCAATATTAAGTTACTATGGTCATAAAAACATACCTTATTCTTAGGAAATCACATTGAAATATTTAACAGTAAAGGAAGGCAATGATATCATCAACTTCCTCTCAAAAGATTCTGAGAAAAGGATGAATGTAAATCATCACTCTACATATGTGTGTGTGCAGTGTATACATAAGTGTAATTAAATACATACATACAGGTATTCTCTGTACTACCCTTGCAACTTTTGTGTAATTTAAAATTATTTCCAAATAAAAAAAAATTTTTTTTAAAGCAGGAAGAATGATAAACACAAACTCCAACTAATGTGAGAGAGGCAGAGGAATCAGACAGGGGAATCAGGCAGATGGAGGTGAGGTATAATATTTTCCATGACAGATGCATGACTGTTCCTTTTTACTATGCTTTATAACTACATATATGTTACTTAAGCTCACATGTATAGAGTAGCATATTATGAAGGAGAATAAAGATATAATGCTCTGTAAATTATTTTAATAATTCATTCAAAACTACTCTAAGAATATGAAGAACAAACAAAGCCCAAAGTTAGTAGAAGGAAGTAACTGAAATGGAGACTACAAAGACAAGAGAAGGGCTTCCCTGGTGGCGCAGTGGTTGAGAGTCTGCCTGCCGATGCAGGGGACATGGGTTCGTGCCCTGGTCCGGGAAGATCCCACATGCTGCAGAGCGGCTAGGGCCATGAGCCATGGCCACTGAGCCTGCGCTCCGCAACGGGAGAGGCCACAACAGTGAGAGGCCCACGTACCACCAAAAAAAAAAAAAAAAAGACAAGAGAAAAGATCAATGAAACTAAGAGTTGGTTCTTTGAAAGGATAAACAAAATTGACATACCTTTAACTAGACTCACCAAGAAAAAAAGAGAGGGGGCTCAAATAAATAGAATCAGAAATGAAAGAGAAGTTACAACTGATACCCCAAAAATACAAAGGAGCTTAAGAAACTGCTATAAATTATATGCCCAAAAAGTTGAACAACCTAGAAAAAGTGGATAAATTCCTAGGAACATACCATCTTCCCAGACTGAATCATGAAGAAATAGCAAATCTGAATAGACCAATTACTAGTATGGAGATAAAAAAAGTAATCAAAAGCCTCTCCCCTTCCCACTGCAAGAAAAAAAAAAAAACAGGACCAGACAGCTTCATTGATGATTTCCACCAAACAGTCAAAGAAGAGTTAATAACTATCCTTCTCTCTAAATTTGGTCCAAAAAATTTAAGAGGAGGGAACATTTCCAAGCTCATTTTAGGAGGCCAGCATTACAAAAACTAGACAAGGACACCAGTAAAAAAGAAAACTAAAGGCCAATATCACAGATTAACATAGATACAAAAATCATCAACAAAATATTAGCAAACTGAATTCAACAACATTGCAAGAGTTGTACATTATGATCAAGTGAGATTTATTCCAGGGATACAAGGATGGTTCAACATAAGCAAATCCATCAATGTGATAAACCACATTAACAAAATGAAGAATAAAAATCATATGGTTTTCTCAGGAGATGCAGAAAAAGCAATTCACAAAATTCAACATACATTTATGACAAAAACTCTCAACAAAGTGGGCAAAAAGGGCACATATGTCAACGTAATAAAGGCCATATATGACAAGCCCACAGCTAACAACAAACTCAACAGTGAAAAACTGAAAGCTTTTCCTCTAAAATCAGGAAGAAGAAAACGATGTCCACTCTCATCACTTTTATTCCACATAGTATTGGAAGTCCTAGCCAGAGCAATTAGGCAAGAAAAAGAAACAGGCAACCAAACTGGAAAGAAAGAGGTAAAACTATCACTACTTGCAGATGACACTATTTCAAATATACAAAATCCTAAAGACACCACAAAAAAACTGTGAGAATTAACAAATTAAAGTTTCAGGGTACAAAATCAATTTACAAAGATCTGCTGTGTTTCTATACACTAATAATAAGCTATCAGAAAGAGAAATTCAGAAAACAGTCACATTTAGAATTACATCAAAAAGAATAAAATACCTAGGAATAAATTTAACCAAGGAAGTTAAAGACCTGTACAGTGAAAACTATAAGACATTAATGAAAGAAACTGAAGACACAAATAAATGAAAAGATATTTTGTGTTCACGGATTGTAAGAATTAACATTGTTAAAATGACCATACTATGCAAAGTAATCAACAGATTCAATGCAATCCCTTTCAAAGTTCCAATGGTATGTTTCACAGAAATAGAACAAACAATCCTAAATTTTGTATAAAATCACAAAAGACCCCAAATAGCCAAAGCAACCTTGGGAAAGAAGAAGCTGGAGGCATCACACTCCCTGATTTCAAACTACATTACAAAGCTATAGTAATCAAAACAGTACAGCATAAACATAAAGCAGACACATAGATCAATGGAACAGAGAGCCCAGAAATAAACCCATGCATATATAGCTAACTAATTTATGACAAAGGAGGCAAGAATATACAATGGGGAAAGAATCTCTTCAATAAATGGTGTTGAGGAAACTGAACAGCCATATGCAAAAGAACAAAACTTGATTATATCTTAAACCATTCACAAAAATTAACTCAAAATGGATTAAATTCTAATCACAAGGGGAAAAATGTAACTCTGCATGGTGATGGATATTAACTAGATTTATTGTGATGATCATTTTGTACTGTATACAAATATTGCATTATTATGTTGTACACCTAAGACTAATAATGTTATATGTCGGTTACACCTCGATTTTTTAAAAATTTAAACAATATGAAAAGCCCTCACAATGCAGCACAGCACAGACTAATAAGTATTTTGGGGGTAATAATCATCAATTTGTTTTAAGTCCACTAAGAGCACAGCACTGTTTTTAAGCCCAGTTCTTTAGTTTCTTCCTTCTTCCTCAATTTGGATGGTCTTTTTCCCTTCAACAAAAAGTGTGTGAGTGTGTGTGTGTGTGTGTGTGTGTGTGTGTGTGTGTAGTGTAACAAATAGTACAGTTAACAAGGTTTAATTGCAAATCATTATAGCTAACATTTATTGCTTACTAAGCACCAGGCTATTAATGCTACTATGCCCCTAAGTGCTTGCTATAGATCATATCTTTTAACTATCACAGTCACTCTTATGACATAGATCCTATTATTTCCACCCCTCTTCACACAGAGAAAAGCCAGCGACAGAAAGATTAGGTAACTCGTGCAAGGTCACACACCTAGTAAGTGTCAGAGTCAGAATTTGAAGCCAGGGAATCTCATTCTAGACCTCATACTTAAACACCATGCTCCACTGTGTTTTTATTACCTTCCTGAACCTAAGTTTCTGATCTCAAATTGTTCTTGTGCTGAATATATAGGTAAAATGACCATCAAGTACTTGAAATCCAGTACTTTATAAACCAGTAGGTAAAAAATAAATTATAACTATTATTTCTATTCACTGTGGGTAGCAAATGCTCTCTATAAAATTTAAAAACCAACACTATCTTAGATTTGAATTCCCATTTCTTCCTCTGACCACTCATGGGGGAAAAAAAATGTATTGTTGAGTAATTAAAATGCTACCAGAGACAAAGCAATAGAGAAAAGGTTTTAAAATAGTCTCAATCTGTATACACTAGATAACCACATTTTAAAATACTTAGTATGCTATTCAGAAAAGGCAGATCTTATCAGACACAGAACAAGCTTTCCAGCATAATGTGATCACTGACAGATGGATGAAGTGAACATATGTCATTTTGTGGCAAACCAGCATCCAGCCCCTTTCCTGACATCACTTCAACTCCCTTTTGGGGAATTTTCTCCTCCACTATATCGTCCTGATGGAAACATAAATCTAAACACATGCTCTCCAACTATGGAAACCAAAGGTGTCCCTCGGAGGCTGCTTCGGGAAGATTTTTGCACAATTCCTGGTACAGGTTGGTTAGCACAAAACCCAGGGTTAGTCAATAAAACACAATCTCTTGGGACTTGGCTTATTAAACAGAGTCTATGCACATACCAAAGATGTGGTTAGAGTTGATTCATGTCAGCAACAGAGCCTAGGTATTTTTGTTGAGTGCTCCTGCTACCAAGACCTTTGGATCTGCCTGATTCCTCCCTGTTCCAAGCCTAATTATGCAGTCTCCCTTCAATTCTGAGAGAGCTTCCCTCATTCTAAGAACTTCTAGTTCTTCTAGTAAATTCATTTTTTAACTTTAAATCATAGTCTGTGTCTTTTGCTGGCAAGGATGACAAAAAAACAAACGTATAGAATATAAAGCCATAAGGGGATGAAATTATATAATCTTATTTAGTATTTCTTTGGATGACTTCTACTATTTTCCATTAGTTTGGTATGTTGGAAAATATGCTAGCCAAAGAATATGAAGATTTAGAATCTAGTCCAGGCTTTCATTTTAGCAGGCTATAACATTTCAAGTGTGAATGCACTCATTTTTAATTTTTTTTTCTCATCTGTGAATGCAGGTGGTTTGAACTGCAAGTTTTCTTTCATTCATAAAATATCATGTTTTGTGAAGAAGATCAGATTCTTAATGACAACACCAAAAATATAGACCTTCTTTAAAGAATTTAGCACATGGTTAATTGTTGACTTTAGTATTACCCATTCTTTTTAAAATATTTTTTATATAAATAAGATTTATAGTGGTTTCTAATAAAAAGACTAGGAATCAAATACTTTCAGACTATTTCCCTAAGGGAATAACATCACGTCTCAGAAGATATAGCTATAAAAAATAAATAGGTTTGAAATATTATTACACAGTAAATACTATTATATTTTTAATATCCACAGGCAAAACAATGCAACTTTTACAGATTTTTACATTTTCTAATATCAAAATATTCTCCTGAAATGTGCTTTCCTTCAAGTTTTCAAATGTTGTATAAACACCAACCTTACCTAAAAGTTTCAAGTTCAAAAGAATAAATAATTCCTTTCAAAATTCGTTGATGATTTGATAGACATGTTCTGTTAAATGTGTATAAAATTCACTGGTGCACTTACTAAGGAATATATCCATAACAATACTAGAGATTCAATTTTCCAAAGAGGTCTAAAATTACTAGTGTCAATGTCAGCTGGAATGTTTTAAACTGTATTAATCACAGATTGATGAGAATCTGAAACAATGGGAGGACACATCATCAGGTCACAAGTGTTAGTATTGAAACCAAGACATCCATAGCAAAGTACTATTATGAATTCTTTAAAAATTACAAAGTCTTCCTAAAAAAGCCATTCAAACTGAGGAGACTATCATTATGTCTACAGAACCATGATTATTTAATATTATCATTTATCAAGCATTCACTGTATTTGAAAGGCTATGAGATTCTATTCCTCTCATCAAAGTTTTCTCTCTCTAAACCTAACCTTGGGGATACTATTTGTTACTAACTCTCAACACAATTCAACACACAGAGAACTCCATCTTCCATGTAAGTCATTACACTAAATTCTAGGGTAACAAAGAGGAATAAGAATCGGTTGCTGGCTTTAAGGCACACATAGCCATGAAAACCGACTCAATATAATGTCATACATACTAGAAAAGAGATGGTATTTAGTGCTATCTGTCAAGGAAGCAATTAATTCTATTTGGGGGCACAGAAAGAGCTACAGAGAAGGTAACATATTAAGTCTTTAGAAAAATATCAGAAATGTGAACAGTAACCTCTTATGTAGATACTGGACTTCACAGTCATTCACACCTGAGTTTAAACCCCAGCTCCACCCTCCTGTTGGCCACGTGAAACTGATCAAGTTGTTTGGAAACATAGAAAGTAGCCTTCATTCTGACACTAGTTGTGATCTTAGGCAATTCACTTCACCTCTCTAGGCTTCAATTTCCTAATCTATGAAGGGAGTCATGGAGTCATGCTTTAAGGTCTTTAATTTCCCCTCTGATTCTAACATGAATCTATATTTTATATTATAGAAATTCCTATCTCTGTTGGATATCTTCATTTAGCAACAATTTATCAAGTACTACCCACAACATATCAGGCACCGTTCTAGGCACATGGGAGATGTCAGTGAACATAATAGTCCAAAATCACATGGAAATTACACAGAAAATATCTACTGAAAAACCTATAAATGCTTGGTTGTCTCCTTGTTCATACAGCATTTCCCTGGAAGGTTGACATGTGTATTTGAAATAGTTACCACTGGGAAACAAATAACCAAACGTTAACACACAAAGAGAAATTTAAATGAAGATGAAGTATAGTTGGTAACTGCCATCAAGATGATAGTTTCTCTAAATTCACAATCAGTGAGCCTTAGCAAGCTGACAAAAAAGGCAGTATGTTAATGAGATCTCTTAAACCAATTTAGTATATAGCCATCTTTTCTTCCTCATTTAAACTATTACCTGGTTATATCATAGCTCTCAAGAAACTATGTAAGTTTTACTTACAGATAAATAAAACCTGTACATGGTAAGAAATAAACACAAAAACCTATAATATCACTCCTTTTTAAGATATTCCACTTCTGTATCTGGTATTTTGGGCCTTGTTTTAGACCATCTATGTCATTACGTAAGGTCTTTATTTAAGAATCATATTATCACTTTTCAAAAATTGATTTTTTCTTAAGTAAGCAATTTTAAGACATCAGGGATTTCAGGCAGCTCCAGAAACTCAGAAGACAGGGAATTTGGGGGGTGAGTTGGGGGGGAGGATGTGGATTGTTGAAAGGATACAAGATGAGGTAAGAGCAGAATTGACCTGCCCTCAGAATACACAGTGACTTGAGGAGTCACATGGCAAGTCAATTTGGACTCCTCTTCTGGGTCTGCTTCTCTTCTTCACTAATCTACTAATTTCTCAGTATGCCTCTTCCCATTATCTCATGGCAATGTCTTCTTTAAGGCTGCTATAGCCTCCTGGATTCTGCTGCCTACCTCTCTCAGAAGATCTGCACACTTCTACATCATTCTATTAACGGCATCCCTCTCCTTAGGGGAAACAATCTTACAGGGGTTGTGCTCACTTTCCTGTAGAGAGCACCCCGTGGAACAGAGTTCTTATGTCCAGCCCCTTCCATGATTATGTGCCTTTGCCTATCTTCCTATAGTCGGTTGTCAGGATAATGGGGTGACATGATAAGACAGACAACTTGGTACTATATGCATAAGGCACGCTTCAAAAGAGGATTATGGCACAGTAGGTAACATGAGGTTTCTAAGAAAGATACACCATAACTGCCAGTCACCTGCAATGGACTGTTCATTAAGTAAAGATAGTCTCACCACAGAGACTATATGTGCAGAGACTGAATTCACAAGTCATGTCCACGAGGTAAGGCCACTTCTTTAAAGACACAGGAAGCAAATATATATGGCATATACTTGGAATTTAAAATTTTTTTAAAAAGTGTAAAGAGGTGGGTATGTGTTTCAGAGTAAAAAAGCTCAGCCTGGGAAACTATTCTTTAAAGCAAAACAAAAGAAACATACATACATACACTCAAAACAAACTAAAATCACTAATTTTAAAGATGAGCCTGTCGGCATCAAATTTGCACTGCAGAGTGGCACGTCTTAGATTTTGACTACTCAAACATAAGTCTCCAAGGTGTGCAGCTCAGAGTACATTAACAAATGGCTACCACTCTGGGTGAGAGAGCCATCAGCCTGTCTTTTCCCCAGCTTCAGCACTCCACTTTTACCAGCAAGGGGCAGCCAGCATTGCAAGACTGCTAGCCTGAGGGTCCTGTCCTGGCCTCGTGTTTAAAAACTGCAAGCAACTACAAAACAAAACAATGAAAAAAACTATGGGTTACAATTTGTTTATAAAGATTACTTCAATAAAATAATGGAGGCTTAGAAAAGACAAGGACACCCATCTATGGTTCTCTTTCTGATGGTGGGCAGGAAAAAGCCCATCTGTAAGGTGATATCCATTGCCTCAGAAGGAAGCAGATACCGAGGAAGGTAGTGAAGAACTATGGAAATGGGACTTTGGTGACCCGATCAAGGCACTGATCAAGCCTCACACACACTTGCCCCAGCTCCCGTCTTCTCACTTACGTTTGTCAAAAAAGATCCTTGGGGCTTTCGTACTTTGGATAAGACATCACCTCCCTTGACTCCTTGGCCTCCATCAGCACAAATCAACGGGAGAGCCCAGCAGCTACAGACAGGACCAGTCCTCCCCAGTGTCTAGTTCCTTTAGCTAGCATTGTATATCTTCTACCTACATCAGAATCAACTAGGTTGTTTGTTAGAATTGCATATTTCCAGGCCCCCCCTTCCCCCACCAATTCATGAACAAGCCAGTTGAGTACCAGGCCTAGGAAACAAAATTTTAAGCAAGTAGATTGAGAACTACTACTTTGGTGGTAGACATCTATCTCACAAGGTCAGTATTCTGTTGGATGCTTTTTCACCCGTTTCCTGGTAGCTTTTATCCTTTGATCTGTCTCTACTCTTTGTAGCAACACTCAACAAGCCTATTCCCCTTTGATGCTTGGTAAGCATGGCTCTGGCATGCAGAAAGACAGGACATTTAGTCTGCAGTTTGATCCAGGAAGTTCTGCTGAGTTAATTATTGAGTTAAGAATCTCTTGCTCAGCACCTTCTGAATAGATGGGTGACAGCACCACCTCTGCTATGCATGACCTCTGCTATGAAAGAGGCAAAACTCTGGTAGGAATTTTAAACTTTAACCAAAAATACTAAAATCTTCTCAATAGATCATGTTTGAATATATCTGATGTGAAAGTTTCTTGATTTCTTCGATAACAAAAGTCTAGTCTTAGTGATAACAGTTCTACCTGATTTCGTGTAAGAAATTTTCTGAACAGTGTGATAGCTACAGCTAATATCAGGTGCAGCATCCAGTGTCTTTGTACAAGTGATATCCCCTACACTTTGTTTTCTCACTTGAATTGTCAAGCTAGGAGAGAATATTATTAAAGGGTCAGACTCATGTGTTCGGGCCCTATTAGCTTTTGATTTATGACCAAAGCCATTTCACTTACATCCTTACTTGTTTGACTCTCAGGAGTTGACTGTCCTTTGGTTTTAACTTGATAAGAACTGTATGGATGTCATTCTTGCCTCTAACACTGTGAAAAATGCAAGGAGCCTGATAAGTTGTGATTGTCAGATAAAGGACAATAATAATGTGGGGATAGCATGGACTTGGTAAAGCTCATCTTGTACAATTGTTAAGTCCTGTCACTTTTTTCTAATGTTGGATTTTTTTTTTCCTCCTGGGAACTGGCTTTTTATTACCAAGTTCTAAAGCTTTTTCTTAGTCATTCCCCTAGGATGCATTTCTTTCCTTTCCAGTTTTTTTTTTTTTAATTGTCATTAGCCAAGTTTAGGATCTTATCAGCTACAGAATGATCAATACTGGAAAAGGTTAAAAAGGTCAGATGTGAATTTATTACATGACTATTCACTTGATTTATGCAGATGAGTTGTCAATAGGTGACCAATTTACATTATTTGATATTGTTTATAGGCACTTATGATGATGTCAAACTCTAGCCTGTGAGCAATTTTTAAAGACCTGTTTTGTGCTTAGTACAAAGCAGCTCCCATTAAATAATTTGAAGTAACGATGATGATGAAGGTTTGGTTTTTTTTTAGGAATGAGGTCTTTACTGATGACTAAAGTAGGAAGAGTCGAAGCAAACCTAGAATTAGAAAGAAGTATTTGCATTGTTTCCTTCATAATTAAAAAAGCAGGGGATGAAAAAGCATTTTGTAACTTTGAATTGATTCAAAACAGTGTTTTCCAAAGTGTAAGCCATTCTTGTGATATGTGAATTCCTTACCTTAAAAGTGGGTTCATTTCAATCTGATGTATTTCCCCAGGTTCTCCATTCATGCTTAGGAGGTAGGTGATTTATGAGGTACTGTACTCAGCAGAGAAGAAATTAATTTGGCACAAAATATGTAGAACCAAATCTTAGCCTTTTTTTTTTCTTGGTGTAAGAATTCATTCTACCCTCACCACCTCATCCTTGAAGGCGTTTTCCTTTAGTTCATAATCTTCACTAACCCATTTGTCTCCTGTAGGAACTTATAAGCATCAGCAAAGCTTATAACCAAAGTTGTCAAGAAAAATGGACAAGTGAAGATCTCTGTCTCAGTAGAGCTTTACAAGTGGCAGCACGTGGAGCACCATGAACTGGCTTGTTCATGAATTGGTGGGGGAAGGGGGGGCCTGGAAATATGCACTTCTAACAAACAACCTAGTTGATTCTGATGTAGGCAGAAGATATACAATGCTAGCTAAACAACCAGGCCTTAGCAAAACTGTGGACAGATTTATGCATTTGGTCAAAAACAGCATTTGATGAACTACGAGGTCCCTTTGATATTTGTCTTTGTTTCTATGAGATTATGAAGGCAAGTAAAACAAAATAACAACAATACAGTAAATTGAGAGTATATATAACTTGAGATGCACTATCATGTCATGTTTAAGACATCAGCTTTGGATTTAAAATAAGCCTGCTTTCAAATCCTATACCACTTACTAGCTTTGTGGCCTTGGGCAAATTACATACTTTTTCTAAGTCTCAATTTTTTTATGGGTATAATACTCAGCTCAGAGAAATTATGAGGAGTAACTAACTTTGTGTTAAACGCTCACAAAAAATGATAAAGAATGAAAAGTAAAGGTAAGAAAAAATGTACAAATCTGATACATTTTTAGTTAAAAATTATGAAAGTAAAAAAATTCATTATCTCATTACTTTAATATATATATATAGCCAATAAGCATATAAAAAGATAGTAAACATTGCTAGTCATCAGGTAGATGCAAATCAAAATCACAGTGAGATGCCACTTCACACCCACTAAGGATAGTTAACATCAAAAAGACATTTAACATGTTGATGAGAATTTGGAGAAATTTAAACCATCCTACCCTGCTGGTGAGAATGTAAAATGGTACAACAACTTTTGAAAAACAGCTTGGCAGTTCCTCAAATACTTAAATATGAGTTACCATATGATCCAGAAATTTCACTCCTAGCTATATACCTAAGAGAATTGAAAACAAGTATTCGAACAAAAACTTGTACACAAATGTTTATAGCAGTATTTTTCATAAGAATCAAAAAGTGGAAACAATCCAAACGTCTATCAACTGATGAGTGGATAAATAAAATGGGGTATTATCCATATCATGGCATATTATTCAGCCATAAATAGAAACCGAGTACTGATACATGCTGCAACATGATAAACCTTGAAAATATTGTGATAAGTGAAAGAAGTCAGTCACAAAGAACCACATATTGTTTAATTCCATTGATATAAAATGTTCAGAATAGGAAAATCTATAGAGATAGACAGCATATTAGTGGTTTCCAGGGGCAGAGGTGGGGTGGTGTGGAGATGATGGCTATGGGGGTAGTAGGGTTTCTTTTGTGGGTAATACAAATATTCTAAAATTGATTGTGCTGATGAACGCAAAACTCTGAATATACTAAGCCACTCAATTATAAACTTCAAGTGGGTGAGTCATATGGTATATGAATTAAATCTCAAGCTATTTTTTAAAAAGATTTATCTAAAATAAGAAGGAAAACATCCCTTTATGCCCAGCACCGTTTCCTTTGATGAACTGCCACTACCCCCATTCTCTGTAATTCTAGTGGGCTGTCAATTACAAGAAGTCCTCAAACCCCACTCTTGCCACAGTAACTGCTCACAATTTTCTGCCACTTAACTCTGGAGTGGTTTCTATTTCTCTACTTCCTGAGACCTACTTATTCAACTCTGCTTTCCATTCTGTGATGTACCCGCACTTTATCAAATAACCCCCCCCTTTCTTTGCTTAATCTCTCATTTTAGGTTGCTTGTAATCACAACACCCTATTTAGTATATACTTTACACTTCTCCAATCTCTTCTCTAGAAGTAATTACATAAACAATGGGCTATAAATCCTAACAATTTTTTCTATGCATATACAGTTACTTGTCCACATATATAAATGTATGTCTTAACAGCATACTATGCATAGTATGATTACACTGTAATCAATTTTGTCATTCTTCCATGAATAGTTAATTGTCTTATTTATCCATTTTCTTTTAATATCAAGGGGAGTAGGGAGAATCCATTAAAAATGTATCAGCTTAAAATCCAACAAACATTTACTGAATATACTTGGTGGTTGGAAAAAACCTTTTTACATACTTTTAGATGAGAGGAAGCTGAAAAATAATTTCTAATCAATTTTTGTTTACAATTTAGTTTGACAGAGAATATATAACAATTACAAAACAATTACATATCAGGAAATAAGCAAAATTGTGAGACAATCATCTTATACCAGCTGAAGCCATGCAAATTCAATTCAATTTTATTAAATGTCAACTATGTAATATTTTTCAATGTGCTGATTATATTGTCCTTCAGGGCATCCAAAAAATAGTTTACAGCTTGGTATACTCATCCACTAGTCAACATTTTGTAATTGTCACATATACAAAGGTTGATAAACAAAATTTCCAGCAAAATTAAATATATTTAGGACAAAAGTTTAGGGTTTTGATTATTGTGATTATAATAATCATCTACATCTTTTAGTACTTACTAAGTCTTATTATCTCATTTATGTCTGCAATCAATCCTAGGAGGCAGCTACTGTTATTATAATCACCCAAGGGCATTATGATAGTTTTAACTGGCAAATCTCAGATTCAAAGTCAGGTCTTTCTATCTCAAAAGTTCCTTTCTTAACCAATACCTTTGTAGTATCTTAACAATGATTTTAATGACTAGCTAAAGAATTGAACTGAAGAGTTTTTATAATATTACATCAAAACGTCTTTATTTACAAAAATCTTGCAAGCAACAAATTACTTTTCTGAATCAGCACAGTTATTAAACCTGAGTTCTTTACTTCTTGGCACATGAAAAGTTACAATATCAATTTCTTCAGCATTCTGATAAAGGTGAAATCATATTAATTCAAGCTACCTACTTCATAGACTTGTGATTTTTTACAAACACAGAAAACAGGTTAGTCTAGACTCTTAATGAAATAATTATTCTGCATGAGAAACAGGTACACAATTCCATGAGAATACAAAATAATATAGAACGGATCGTAATTACTGCATTGTTAAACAGTAAATCTTTCCATATTTATGCATATTTAATTAAAATGATATTTATCAAAAGGCTAATGAGACCATTTTGAAACCCATTTACTGAAAGGCTAATGAGACAGTAGAATACAAGCTGTTTATTAACTGAAAAACAAGATATGTGACATCTGTACAAAGTCAGAGAAGACTGAAATTAAAAATAAAGTATCACTGAAAGCTTCTCATAAACCTTACAGTAAAGAAGTCATATCACAGATAAGAAAGACCATGTACAATGTCAGCTTCCCACTTAAACTGATAGGTAAAGGCAAATTTATATTCTAGTCAAAGAACTTACATAATGAGCATATATAAATTAGATATAATGAGAATATGTAAATTATATATCCATTTTTCAGGATTACAGTTGTTATAAGTATTTAAATACACGTCTTTTTAAAATTGCAAGATAGGCCATAATGGGGACTTCCCTGGTGGCACAGTGGTTAAGAATGCACCTGCAGGGCTTCCCTGGTGGCGCAGTGGTTGAGAGTCCGCCTGCCAATGCAGGACACACGGGTTCGGGCCCTGGTCTGGGAAGATCCCACATGCCACGGAGCAGCTGGCTCCGTGAGCCACAATTACTGAGCCTGCGTGTCTGGAGCCTGTGCTCTGCAACAAGAGAGGCCGCAATAGTGAGAGGCCCGTGCACCGCGATGAGGAGTGGCCCCCACTTGCCACAACTAGAGAAAGCCCTCGCACAGAAACGAAGACCCAACACAGCCATAAATAAATAAATTTAAAAAAAAAAAAAAAAAGAATCCACCTGCCAGTGCAGGGGACATGGGTTCGATTCCTGGTCCGGGAAGATCCCACATGCCGCGGAGCCACTAAGCCCTGTGCGCCACAACTACTGAGCCTGTGTGCCACAACTACTGAAGCCTGCGTGCCTAGGACCTGTGCTCTGCAACAAGAGAAGCCACTGATGTGAGAAGCCCATGCACCGCAACCAAGAGTAGTCCCCGCTCGCCTCAACTAGAGAAAGCCCACACGCAGCAACGAAGACCCAACGTGGCCAAAAATAAATAAATAAATTTATTTAAAAAAAAAAAAGATAAGGCATAATGCTTACATGATGAAATAAAATTTCATAATGTTGCACTTTAAGACAATCTCACAAAAACACTGTTTATATTTCACTGAGCCAAAAAGTAGTTCCCTAATCATGTGAATATAGTAGAAAGACACCATGCTGAAAGGCAAGTAAAATGCCAGTCACTTTCTTGAATAATAATGGTAATATTCATAACAACAATATATATCTGAAGGCTTTCAGCTTCAAGAACAGAAAACTCCAGAGATATCAAAATGGCACATATCAAACTCTAAATAACAAAATTACTTAACATTTAATTGCAAACTCTCTGCTCATCAAATAAACAGGAACTCATTTTAAGATTAAAAAAAGTAGCAAGTCGGTTCAAGTCGAATTTTTAGATGAAAGAGTATTCATAAGCAACTTTCCAAGCCAGGATCTTGGTTACATTTTTTCCTAACATTAATAACAAGATTCACAAATACATGGTAAGTTTAAGCAAAAAATAAAAACCATATGTATTGCAAGTGGCAACTGTTCTCTTCAAGAGAATTTAGCATTATAAATTCCCTGAATAAAAATCAAAAGTGAATTACCAGAAGATAGTAAAAATAACCCCAGCAAAAACTTCTGTATTTCTCAACATAAATTAACATGAAAGTCACTCATGACTAATTTATTTATCAAGAAAAAAAATGATACTTTATTATTGCACGTAGATAATTTGAAGGTACTTCACTGTAACACGTTTTTCTGTTATTTATCCAATGATATATTTATTAGTTGTCATATTAAGGTCCTCCCAAGAAAGTTTTTAAACATTTACTAAGAAACACCGTCTACAGTCAAAATGAGATTATGCTTAATATCTTCAAAGAATCTCTAATCGTCTGTTATTTATTCATTGGCTCCTAGGACATGTTCCAGCCAGATAATGATCTTTTGTCAAAATAAGACCAACCCACTCATGTGGTCCTCTTCACACAGACTGACGGCAATGCTCAGAATGTAATCAAAGCAAAACTATTCACCTAAATGGTAGTGACAGGACTAGTTCGAACTGCTTAGATTTTTATTCTTCTTTAAAATTTTAGTCCCTTGAAATTTAACTGAAGTTAATACACAGCTATTAAAAAGGAGCAGACTTATAATCAATACCTTTACTAACAGCTATTCCCCAGGCTCTCTTAAATAGAAGCACCAGAGTTATGCAAGATGGAAAATACCCAATTAGGTTTTCCTAGACCAATTAGCTTGTCCAGCTATTGAATATTTTGACAATAAATACATTCACACTCTTGAGTATGTGAGAGAAAAGTTATCCCTTTAATTAGCAGTAAAACTAGTCTAGAAACAAGTCATCTGGCATATCTCTGATATACCCTGGGATTGTATTATGTCGCCAGAAATTTTTTAGAATACCAGGCATAAATTGCTAACCTCAGAGTACAAACTTAAGTTCAGCTCCCTTCACAAAAAGTAAAAAACAAAAAAAACAAAAAAATCCAACTGTTTCTTTTAAGTATCTGAGTTGATTTTAAGTGAAAAACATCAATTGTTCTCACTGCTATCCACTTTCCATAGTGCCAGAAGGAGAGAACAGATCTGAGCTCCTTGTTCAGATACAAGTGGATCTGGGAATAAAGGGAACCATGTTTTCACCCAGGTGCTTGTGTTTCAGTCAGCCAGTGCTGAGACAACACTGTACAAACTGTTGTAGCTAGTTAACTTGGATGGTTAAAATATTGCCTTTGAATGCATGTGAACAACACTTCTGGACTTGAGTCATCCAATATTTATATTGAGCAGGCATGTTGCACCAGGCATTGGATTTGTCAACAGAAACATAAATGTTTTTTTAAGATTTAGAGTCTGGTGAGGAGATATATGCAAAAAATTAAATAAAATTTAGTGTAGCCTGGTAAATGCAGTAATAAACTTATGTATAAGTTTGAAAAACATGGGTCTACACTAGCAGCAAACTATGGATTATGACTTATTTTGTGAGCCATGGAATCAACATAGTCACAATCTTTTTTTTTAAATATAATAGCATAGGATACAAAACACTAAAATGTACCTCATGAAAGAAAACACTGTTTTAAACTTTTGTTCCAGATTTACATTGATACAGATTTAGATGTAAACATAGAGACAGATTTCAGTATAGCTATAGACAAAAATATAGAAGTATATATTTATCTCTATATGTGTGTGTACATACATTTATCTGGGTCACCATGTAAAATACTCTTCCTAGGTATGGTCAAAAATCTTTGAAAGTCACAAGTAGATGAAATTTGCCTGAATAAGTCAAGGTAGGCTTCATCAAGCATTCAGGTTAATACTACATGAAAAAGTTTGTTCAGTAGAAGGATAGGAGGCTTCCAGACAAGAAGAATAGAGTCTGTACAGATTGAGCACACTGAAATATGACTAGGGCCACATGTTGAAATATTATTTTGGATATACTGGGTCAAATACAATATATTAGCAAAATCAACATCACTTCTTCCTTATTTTTTAATGTGGCTACTAGAATATGTAAAACTATATATACGGCTTGCGTAACAAATTTTAATGGACAGTAATGTGGTAGATGATGAACTGGAGAAAGGAAAACACACTAACAGTGATTAGGTCAAAGTTAGGCTATTGAAATAGCCAAGGTGAGAGAAGACGACAGCCTGATCCACAACAGTAGGAATGCAAAGGAATAGGAGAGAAAAGTTAAGAGGATAAAAGAAAGTAGAAGAGACAGGACTTGGTGACTGACTGGTTATAAGAGATGAGCTGCCGCAACTAAGGCCCAGTGCAACCAAATAAATAATAAATAAATAATAAAAAATAAATATTAAAAAAAAAGAGATGAGGGAGATGAAGTCATGTATTCATTCATTCATCCAAACATACCACTGCATGCCTAAGATATGCTGGGTCCCATGCTGGTTGTGCTACGGGGAGCTAGCACAATGCTTATCAAAAGCATCAAAAATGCTTATCAACATTCTGGAGTGGGAAATGGAGTGGAGGTTGTTACCATCCACTGAAATAGCAAATGAAGGAGGAGGAAATTTTCTGTTATCAAATACATCAAGAATGAGATGCCGGGCTTCCCTGGTGGCGCAGTGGTTGAGAGTCCGCCTGCCGATGTAGGGGACGCGGGTTCGTGCCCCAGTCCAGGAAGATCCCACATGCTGCGGAGCGGCTGTGCCCGTGAGCCATGGCCGCTGAGCCTGCACATCCGGAGCCTGTGCTCCGCAACGGGAGAGGCCACAACAGTGAAAGGCCAGCGTGCCGGAAAAAAAAAAAAAAAAAAGAATGAGATGCCTAAAGGATATTTAAATCGAAGTACCTGGGAAAGCATTTGGATTGCAGGGTCTGAAGTGAAGAGAAAGGTCTAAGCTGAAGCTACAGAGTTTGGCAGCATATTCTTAGGCGGGGTTGAGATTGCTCAGAGAAAGGCTGGAGAGGGATAAGGGCCACAAGGTCCAAGGGAAAACAACAATACCAAGGATGCATAAAAAGAGAGCAAGTCCACTAACAGGGAGTGGCCAGACATGAAGGAGAAAAAGCCATAAAGGGTAGAGTCACAGATGCCAAAAGAGAAGAATGTTTTTAAGTAAGTAACATTCCATAAAATCAAACTGGAAGAATAATTTCAGAGAAGCACTGGAAAGAGTACAAAATTTGCTAAGTCAGAGATCACTGATGACTTTTATGAAGGTGATTCCAGCAGAGTGGGGGAAACGAGCAAGGCTACAGAAGGCTGAAGAGCACAGGGGAGGCCAGGAAGTAGAGAGGCCAGGCAGAGACAGCTGTTTCTAAAACCCTCAAAGAACAATAAAGTAGTGAGCACAGATTTGAGGGAGGGTTTGGGGTGCTTTCATCTTTGTTTTTTGATATGAGAGAGACTTGAACATGTTCAAAAGCTCAGAAAAGTAGTTAGTGCGGAGAGGGTGGTTAAAAAGGCAAGAAATGGAGTAACTAATGGATCAAAGGCCTTAGGAGCTGGGCGAGGAGAAAACCTAGGACACAGATGGACAGGTAACTTTGACGAGGAAAGAGAACATCTCTTCCCCTAAAGATGGAAGAGAAGATGGCTTAATAGACAATGATCAATTCTGATGCAAATAAGGACTCTAGTTTCTATATTAAAATATTACTCATGTTATAGAGGAATCACTGGGCTCCTCTCATTAATGGTAACTGCAAATGTGGCTCCACAGTTCCAAGTATCTGAGTAATACTTATGTATAGCAAACGTTCTAAAGCCAAGGACACACAGAGTTATCACAGGGCAAGTCAACTTCAGTCTACTCCATGACCACTGACTTAATAGGTTCTAGTACCTATTAGCTAACCTCTCAGAAATGACTGTCAGTCTCAAAGAGGAGTGGGGGGACAGGGAACCTTTCTATCCCTCTAGGGTTTCCACCTATGTACATGTGGAGTGGAAGGTGTGGGAGAGTGTCTATCCTCTCTGCCTAACCCCTCACTAGCTCCTTCCCAAGGAAGAGTCACATCTGTCACTGAGCCACAGTTTAAACCTTGTGGGTGGAGTTATTGTGCCTTCAAGACAGGAACCCAGATTCCCTCTACCTCCACTCTTCCCATTTCTGGCACTGGAAAGGTGAGCATGCATGCCCAGGCAGAATCTGGACCTCCAGGCAGAACGGTCATGATCATTTTGTGTGATTTTAAAAAATCAGATCTGGCCTTCCTCATCTCCCCTCTGCTCCAATTCTCAACCTACAACTGGGGAGATAAGTGGGACTGAGGCTCCTTGGAGTAGGAAACACAGTTTAGCCTCCAAATCCCTCACTGGAAAAGCCAGACATGGAGGGTTACCAAGCATCCATCCAGCTATGAAGCAGCACTTTATTTCCCTGCTGGTGGGGGAATAAATCAGTCTTCAGTCCAGAACCCCAGAACACAGGAAGGGTAAAAGTGGAAGATGAAAATATCAAAATACCACCTTGAAACTCCCTCATCCAAAAGCCCTCAGCAACAGACAAACTAAAATTTACACTAAGTTTTTCTGCCTATTTTTCATTTTTCTTTTCCTCAGTCTGACCCTCCTGAAGTCCTCTCCCCTTCTACTACCACATGTTCAAATCCATGAATTACGTATGTCATCTTCTCAAGGAAGTCTTCCTGACCTGTCCAGTTAGATTTAAGTATCACCACCTCATTTATCCTCTCATAGGCCTTATTTATATATCTATTAAGCACTTTGTTATAATAAGTTATTTAAATGTATCTTCCCTAGTAAATCAGATAGAGATCGCTAAATTCAGCTGTGTATCTCCAACCTTGAGCACATTGTCAAGGTTGGTCTCTGCTCTAAGTCACATCTCATCTCTCCTTCCTCTGGACTTCCACAACAATTTGTGGGGCTGCTACTGGGCCCAGTAGAGTACAATCACCACTATCCCTCTTTTTTTTTGCAAGAAAGAAAGATCCAGAAGGATTCTGTATCATGGATAAACAATCTGAATTAATCTGACTGCCCAGACAGGAAGAACTAAAGGAGCAATATTTTGACTCATCAGCCAGTCAGTGCTCCATTTGGCCTGGAGCTATGGAAATTCTTAAATCATCAGGCTCAAAGGAGGGTCCACAGACAGTAGAAATCAGTCATGAGTCAATGGGGACTGAGGCCAAAAAGACAGCCAGCAGTCGAGGTTGTCCCTTTGCATTTCACAAAGAGTGCTCAACATGCACTTTCAACCTGGCTAAGTAAGTTAGGAAGTATACAGATTGTGCTTACTAAATACTGAGTTTCTAACTTGATTATTAATAATGGCAAAGCACCTTATAAAGTACACCTTATAAAGCACACCTTAGAAAGCACATGAAGTACTTCTAAATACTTCCATTTTACACCTGAGGAAGTGAAGTCTTAGATAAATTGGGTGAATTCTGTAAGGCCTCATTCATCAACAAATATTCAATAAATTCCTCCCATATGCAATGCACTGGGACTGAAGCAGACCAGCCCTTGTGGAGCTTTTTCTTATGGGGGAGACATAATAAAAGAAGTAAAATATAAAATATGTCAAGTGGTGCTAATGGGAAAATAAGGCAGGCTAGGCAGAAGGTAGGGGTTTTGATGGCCCAGGAAGTCCTCAATGACAAGATGCATTCGAGCAGAGACCAGAATGGGGAGGAAAAGAACTTAAGTGGGTGGTGTCCCAGTCTGAACTGTAACCCAAATCTTGGATTCCCACTGCTTATGCTCTTTCAAAATACAGCAATTTGCTTCTATGAGAAGAAGATGTTGACATTCAGGCAAGTAGCAGGAGAAACAGAGCCCTGTTCTTAGCATTTCAGGCACATTAGGAAAGTAGATCAGAAAAAAAAAAAAAAAATCCTGAACAAGGCACAGAGCACACTATCCCATGCCCACAAGGGTCCCCAACCACAGAGCTGGATACTCCAAAAAGATGCCAAGGGGTAACTGTCATTGACAGGAGTAGCAGCACCACTGCAAATAGCAAAATGTTAAAGTTGTAACTAGAGAATGTCTGATCTTTTTATTGCTGTTTTTAAAGGCTAATGTCCTAAGTGCTTTGTTATGGTTCCTATCATACAAAAGTCGTTTGACTGTATTCTGAGTTACTTGGCTGTCACAAGACAGAAAATGGGCTGCAATAAGAAGAGCTTATTCAGAGGAGGGAAATACAAATTCTGGTCCCGTATCATGTCTTCACCCAAGGCATGATTTACCTTTCCCAGTGAAATTTCTGTCCAGCTCAGTTAATCACCCCCTACCAATCACAAGTAAAGTACCATTCAGAAAGGTGAAGTAAAGGAGCAGACAACCTAACAATTGTTGCATACAATTACTAAGTGACCTAAAGTAACCACCTCTACAACAAATAAATAAATATTCACTGCATGAATGATGTCTCCAGGAGACTTTGCCCTTTTCCTTTGCCCAATCTGCACCTGTTCTTAAAATCACTTCTGGTTTGGAGCTCATATTTATTCACTTAATGAACTGAGCTGAATACCTACAATAAGCCAAGTACTTTGAGTGGTTAACTACTTGAAAACAGTATGTGCATGTGTACACACACACATACACAAAAGCACACACCAATTATATACATAGGTCCTGTGTGAGCTCCATTTGGGAATATTTCTATACATGTCAACTATGTAGATTCAAGTGCGAATGTATGTGTATATACATGTGAGTGAGTCTGTATCAGAGAGAGAGGCAGAAACAAAGCAACAACTAAAGTTACATTAGACGAGGACAGGAGAAATCCTAAGGCTCATGAGAAAACACAAATGTATTTAAAGAAAAAGAATGAGGGCTTCCCTGGTGGCGCAGTGGTTAAGAATCCGCCTGCCAATGCAGGGGACACGGGTTTGAGCCCTGGTCCAGGAAGATCCCACATACTGCGGAGCAACTAGGCCTGGGCGCCACAACTACTGAGCCTGTGCTCTAGAGCCCGCGTGCCACAACTACTGAGCCCTAGAGCCCGTGCTCCGCAGCAAGAGAAGCCACTGCAATGAGAAGCCCGCGCACGGCAACAAAGAGTAGCCCCCCTTTGCTGCAACTAGAGAAAGCCCGCGTGCAGCAAAGAAGACCCAATGCAGCCAAAAATAAATAAAATAAATAAATATAAAAAGAAAAAGAATGAAGTGACTTCACTCACTTGTCTTCCCTGTACAATCATACTCACTGCGCATCAACTGCTTTGCCCATATCCTGTATGCTCCCTGTGTTCCTTACAGGTTAAATATAATCCAGATCTACCTTTACAGCTACTTGCAAAAACATCTCTCCCATTAACTTTTAGCTGACAAGTAATTATATTTTATCCTTCAAAAGAAAATTAGGCATAAAACAATTCCAAGAAAAATAAGAACTAATAACCTTGCTCCACAAAAGAGGCAAAAAAAAAAGATTTAACCAAGATAACACCTTCAGTTTCTGTCCTGCCATCCATTAATTTTAAATTTGATTTTTCTTTACATCACAAGGCACTTATTCAAAAATAGGAGAAGAATCCCTATATCCATATGTTGTCCTGCAAAAAGAAAACACTATTAGTTGTATTTCTTGTTCAAACACTGTAAGAATAAAGGAACTGTTTTTAGAAATGATGAGGTTCCTGCAGATAACATTTACACACAGGATTTGAGGCTTTTTTGTGACATAAAGTGCAGAGTACTTTGAGGATGGTTACAGATGCAATGGCACAGAAAAGGCTTTTAACTTTGGCTCATTTCCTCTGACCACCATGCCTCCATTCTACATTATAACCTCTCAAAGCTACAGATCCTTTAAAACTAGCTTTTAAACTGCCTTTCCTTGGTATCATCACAAAATAAGAACACTTTGTTATTTGAAAATAAAAGCACAAAATTATTGTGACTCAATAACTGTGCTCATTATGGCAAACCAATAAACAAGGCTCAACAGAAACTGTTCTTGCCAATAGCTGTTGCTTACTGAGCTGCCAAGAAATAAATACAAAAGAAACCAAAGAAAGATCTGCCTTTACAATATAGACGGTTTCTTATTCAGAAGCTATCTTTAATATCAGAAACCGCTAGCACATATCCCACTGCTATCATTATCACCCACAATAGAATCGTAAACTAAGCACTAAAGCCTTGTCATTCATACCTTAGAATAATGATTAAAAAAAAAAAAAACTAACAACAAGGACATACTGTATAGCACAGGGAACTATACTCAATATCTTGTAATAATCTATAATGTAAAAGAATCTGAAAAAAGTATATATATGTATAGGTATAACTGTATCACTTTGCTGTACACTTGAAACAAAACATTGTAAATTATACTTCAATTTTTAAAAAATTAAAATACTAGAGAATTCCATTTTTAACCTAGTAATTTCTTTTTTGATATAACCCATAACAAATGCTACCCTGAGTAGAATCAATTTTAGAGACCGTATAGCACTTTATATCCAAAGGAAAGTTAATAACAGGGCGGGGAAACATAAGAAGCATCAGGGCCTCTTCCCCTTGTTTGAGGCAGAAGAATTAGCTGGCATGGTCACCAAGGCCAAGACCAAATATTCAACAGTGCTGGTTGGAGATGGTAGGGCCAAGCCAAAAGAGGTGACCAATCAATAAGAGATTGGTTACATACAGGGGGAATTGAGCAAGTAGGTAAACATACTGAGGATAATGGGAGCCAAGGTTTTCAGCACTGCAGAAGGAATCTGCAAGTATAAAAATGGGAAAGGAAGAATAAATCCTGCTGTTCGGGGTTGGAGTTGGAGATATCAGTGTAAACCTATTTTTTTACATAGATCTATAGATATATACATACATAGAGATATATACGTGTATATGGCGTATATATACATACACACATACATGCATACATATATACATACACACACATACATACAAACCTCTATTTCCTAAGTTTATTTACTAAGAAGATCTAGAAGCAAAGATATCCTAATAGCAATGACACCTTTAGAACCCTCTAGAAACCCCTTGGTTTCTAAATGTCATTTCCACTCAAAGGAACCAGAAAGCCTAAAATTCCAAGGCTGAGGCAGAAAAAGTATAAGATACACCTGGACCACCTTTTAACATGATGAATTGAGAACACAGCACCAGTTCTGTGGTAATTCTGTCTGAAAACATCATCTGAAGCTATTCATGAGTAAACATCAGATAAACCCAAATAGAGAAGCATAATTTGGCTGTATTCTTCAAAAACGTTCAGATCATGAAAGACAAGGCAAGACTAAGGAACAGTCCAGTTGAAGGAGACCAAAGGGCAGGATAATAGATACAAGGCATGATACTGGATGCTGGACCTATAAATAACATCACTGGGGTGACTAGTGAATTATGAATGGGATCTGTGGGTTAGAGGGTAATATTATATCAATATGCATTTCCTATTTTGATGGTTATATTACGGTTATGTGGGAGAATGTCCTTGTTTTTAGGAAACACTGAATTACTAAGAGATTACTAGAGCATCATGGCTGCAACTTTTACTCTCAAGCCAAAAAAAAAGAAAAACAAAATCTTCAAAATCATCTGTGAGGGTCAAGGAATAGAGAGAGAGAAGACAGGGAATATGATAAGACAATCGTAATAAAATGTTAATACTAGGGGAATACGAGTGAAGGACATATGAGAGTTCTTTGTCCTATTCTTAGAATGTTTTTATAAGTTTGAAATCATTGTAAAATTAAAAGTTTAAAAGAGAAAGAAATGTTTGGTCATAAATGTTCATATACTATTAAGAAAAACCTTAACTTTCTATGAAGGGCCACAATCTGCTGTAAATTTAAAAAGTAAAATAAAAAAAGGTATGCTGTGGCTACAGACAAAAGGTGGCCTACATAATTCTAAAAGCACTCAAACAAAATAAGGACATTAAAAGGGCTTTTATCATCAATAAGTCTAAAAAATGTGAACTGTATGGGACTTCCCTGGCAGTCCAGTGGTTAAGACTCTGCACTCTGAATGCAGGGGGAACAGGTTTGACCCCTGGTCAGGGAGCTAAGATCCCACATGCTGCACAGCATGGCCAAAAAAAAAAAAAAAAAAAAAAAATTGTAATTCTTATGCAACACTTGGCTGATTAAAGGTGACATATTTTATGGGCATTACAAATATTTTAAGGATAAAATTGCAGAAAATCCCTGCTATTCATGAAATAAGATGACCCAAGCAGACAAAGAAATGTGTCACCCAGATCCTGCTTCAAGGATGAACTTGGGGGAATTGTGGTCAGTAGAGGGTCTCCAGGTCAGCCAACTTGAACATGTGTCTCAGCTGCAGAGAGCCCTGCCCTGGGCATTCCACATCCTTCCACAGAGCAGGGGTGACCTGAGACAATGCTGAGGGCAATACCACCTCAAACCCCTCCCCTGCCACTGGCCTGGCTGGGGCTTTGTCAGGCTTGCGTGGAAGTTTGGCTTCTGTCTCTACCCAATCCTGTAGCTTCCCCTTCCTTTCACAGCAGTTGATCACTGACATACATCTTGCACCCCTATTCCATCTCAGTGATTACTTCTGGGGAACCCAACCTACAACCAGGCCCTCCTTTGCTATTTGTTAAAACATAGCTTGAAATGGACACATTTTATAATTTTGTCTTGTGAGGGAGTAACATTATTTCTGACTCATAAGAGAGGTGTGAATTTTCTTAAGGTGAATTCTGCCTCTAACTCCCATCCATTTACCTTCTCATGCTGTGTAACAGAAAAACTGTACTTTCCCCTTTTCATGTCAGCCAAATATAAAAGATAATGATTGTTTAAACAGCAAATTTCCCTCTTACGGTCCATTAGCTCCTGCGGCTTGTTCTTGTAGTGGAATTGAAATATAACAAAATGATTTCCATGGCAATAGAGAATAATCTAGTAAATGTGAATTCTGACTTAGCAACAGAAGAAAATAAGAGGAGATTACGGGACTGTAGTGGGACTAAGTTTTTAATTTCCATGTGTGTATTTTTAGTATCACATTTTGAAACAAAGAAAACAGACAAATTCATACACACAGAACTAGGAAGAGTGAAACTCTAATTATAGGATAAGTTTAAAAACTATACCTCAATCATCAGTTTGTATTATCACTCCCTACCATTACTACCAAAATACATTCAACTATCACAAAAAATTTTTACTTAGAAATTTGAGACCTTTTTACAACTTTTACTTGAAGCTCTATTATCTACTATAATTTCAGTTCCAGTTACTAATGTCTCCCATTATGTTCATTTTTACTAATAAAAACAAGTATGGGGCTTCCCTGGTGGCGCAGTGGTTGAGAGTCCGCCTGCCGATGCAGGGGACACAGGTTCGTGCCCCGGTCCGGGAAGATCCCACATGCCGCGGAGCGGCTGGGCCCGTGAGCCATGGCCGCTGAGCCTGCACGTCCGGAGCCTGTGCTACGCAACGGGAGAGGCCACAACAGTGAGAGGCCCGCGTACCACAGAAAAAAAAACAAGTATGGTTTATGGCTAATATGTAAGTGAAAGATTCTCAAAAGACTACAGAATCTTTAGAAAGCATAGGAATAGAGGAACTGCAGGGTTTGTGAGCATCATAAATACGATAGCAGATCTCTTGCCTCATACCCAGTTAGCTGGCCCTTTCTGTTCAGAAGCCCTGTGAAACATGCAGGCTGACGCCCTTGGGCAGCCATTCTCTCTACCATACACGGCTTTTCTCCCCACCCCCCAACCCCCTGAGGTGTACACTCAAAGGTGGTTGTTTTGGTCCCACACTTATTATCAGTTGTTCCTGTTGCTGTGTAATTTAATTAAATTGTTCAAAAGCTGATGAAATCAAAGAGCAAAAAGACAAGAATTATTGCATCTAAGAAAAACAAGTACTATGCATCACAAAGATTTAATAAAGATGAATTACTAAAAATATAAACATATTGGGTATGAACAAGGCTAGACTGGACAATTAGAAAAAAGTTATTCAAATCTAAAAGGATTCTACACTCAGAATGCTTTGTGTCTTAAATTTTTCTTTTCGTTAATCAACCAAACTAAGGTACTGTAGATAACCCATTGTGTCTGTGCCTTATACAAGAACGATTATGCAAACCTCCAGACTTTTTAAAGGAAAGCGCTTCAGCCTTACAACAGAAACTGGAAAACACATAAATAGTGAGATAAGAGTAGGAGTTCAAGGAAGCCTGGATAGGATTCTTTAACATTAAGCAATCAGCCACACCTCTCTTTCATTTGCCTCCACTCTCTAGGTGGGATTCCCGCCCTCTGTTCTTAAGGATGACATGGAGCACTGCTCCCTCATCCCTGACCTGCGATAGGCATTGCTTCCATCTCAGGCTAATTCTTCCTGGTTTGCAGTGAAGGCTCAGCAAGTGTTCTTCGCCTGCTTGCTTCACAGTCCTTGCCTTGCTTTGTATATATGGATTCTTCATTAGCAACTAGATTTCACTTGTGTCCAGCATATCCCATCTGCAAACTGCATTTTCCCTTTGGACATCTGCTCCCCAAGATGGAATTCAGACAAGAATTTATTCTTGACTCCACAGCCACGTGGGCAATTACTTGATTAGACACATTTCCAGTGCTTTAAGTACCCTTGCCAATGCATATATTGGCTAACTAGGAAAAAGGGTACCCGGACCACTGAAGCCTCTTTATCTTCTAGCCACATTTTAATGGTCAATGTTCCCTGCCCACTGGAAATGTACAAGAGCTACCATAAACTGAGTTTTCTGCTATGGGCCCAGTATTTTTAGCTTTAGCTCCTAAAGCATCTAATCTATTTTTTACTTATTCTAGCCTACTGTCTTACATTCCTTAGCCACGACCCACCTCATTTCCTACCAACCTATGATATCCTTACCTCCCTCCTTGAACTTTTTGGCCTGTAACTTGGTGCTTCCCTTATTATTCTTGAACAGGTTTTGCTCACACTGCTTGTGACATCAAATGAGAGGTATTTTTCCTCCTGACACCAACCAATTGTAACACCTACTGGGTGTCCTACAATTCTAGTCAATTCTGACATTAAGTTCCTGGGGTTAACGTCAGGTTCCCCACAAAATGTTCTCACTTCAAATGCCAGTCACAAGTATCAAGTCCCCGGGTTACCCACATTTCTGTCCAACTTGGCTACAAAGTCAGGGGGTTCCCACAATTGACTCTTACTGCAAGAGTCAACAATTCACCAGAACAGCTCATTAAGCTCTGGAAAACACTTTACATACTACTGCCAGCTTATTATAATGGATACAAACGAAGAGCCAGATGAAGAGGTACATAGGGTGAGGTCCGAAAGGGTCCCAAGCACGAGGAGTTACATCCCCTTGGAGATGGGGTGTGCCACCCTCCTAGCATGTGGGTGTGTTCACCAAGTGCAAAGCTCTCTGAACCCTGTCATTTAGGGGATTTTAGGGAGGTTTCATTACACAAGCAAGATTGATTAAATCGCAGGCCATTGGTGATCTACTCAATCTCCAGTCTCTCTCTCCACTAGCCAGAGGTTGTTGGGTGGGGCTCAGAGTTCTAAGTTTCCAGTCAAGGGTTGCTGTCCTTTGACCAGCCCTATGCAAAAGCTAGATAGGGGCCCATCAAGAGTTATTATTAGAACAAAAGATGTTCTTATCACTCTTACCACTCAGAAAATTCCAAGCGTTTTAGGAGCTCTGTGCCAGAAAGTGGAGACAAAGACCAAATCTCTCTCTCTAGTACCATAATACATTAACTCTTTCTTCCTTTTTCCATTTTTCCACAAACTACTTTGTAAGTAATAGCTCTCTACTGTGACCTAGTCCCTTTAACAGCTCCTCTCACACTACTTCTTATAAGAAACTTCTCCCATTTCTCCTTCCCTTCCCTCTACCTTTCCCAAGTTTGTACCAGGTAACAGGCAAGATTTAGATCATTACACATTTTCAATTAGACTTACTCTGTTGTCTGCTCTGCTCAGACTATCTGCTGTGTGTAAACTCTGCATGCTAGAAGTAGCTATTTAATTTTGCTCCTGACATTTTATGTAGGAAAGAATTGCTTACAGGTTCAGTGTCTCTAGAAAGACCATTCCTCTGGGAAGAACATATCTGTTGCTGAATGTTCATTGACCGTTTTACTTGTAAAATCCTCCCATCACCATTCCTGACTGCCAAGGGTACAACTTCACAGTCTAATGTCTACAACTAGTGAAAATTAAAGCTTAGCCTCTACCTACATAAAAAAGTATCCCTACCTGAAGATACACAGTCCCCTCAGAATCCTTCTGCTCTGATTATCTGTTCACATAAATGGGTTCTCTATATGTAACCTTTTCCTAAAAAGAAGACACCCAAAGATAGCCAAGAGATGCAGGGTAGACAATTAAACTTCATTCTGAATTGAATCACCAATGTCTTTTATTGCCTTGTTCTCACATTTTCAAAATTTTCTCCTTTCAGTGATAATAACCTTGTTAAAAACTGACCTTCAAGATAGGGAACAGCAATTGATCAGTTTGCTAGTCCACTCTCCCATCCACCAACCAACGTATTTCATTTACTAGGATACAATTTTTAAAATATTCTGTCATCTCTGGAATCAGGATTTATTTTAGTCAATCACAGCATAGTTGAAGTAACAGTACCTTTTTCTTTCTTAGTGGTATATAAAAATAAGGATGCATCTTAGATTTGATAATAAGTTCCTCTCCCAGCAGCCTCTGGCTGACCGCCAGAGATAACCCATGTAAAGCACTTAGCATTGGATATGGCATACAGGAAGTATTCAATATATTTGCTGTGCTCATCATCATGTTTCTAAACAAATAACAGAAAATTTAAAAATAAACATAGATTAAGTTAGAGTTCTGATGCATTCTCCTTATTCAACTTTTTCTGAGTGCCTTTTGTTTATTTGTTTCTGTCCTAATTTTCTATACTTTGCATTCGTCTCCATGTGCGAGACCACTGGAAAAAAAAATCTGATGCAATTGCTAAAGGTTGTGCTAAATGATCTGGCTCAGAGTATCCAAGCCTGACAGATTAGGATCTTTTCATATCAAAGGACTTTAATATCCTTTGAGATCCTGTAAGATCCTTTCACTAGCTACCAAATCAAAAGACTATTTGGATAACAGACTATAAAAAAATCTCACTAGATAACAGACTATAAGACAATTCCACAGTTAGGAGTCTTTGAAAATGGCTCAAACTTTTTTTAAACTAAAAGTACCAAGTCATAATTTCAAATGATATAAGTTATTTTTCTTCCACACTCTCCTACACTTTGACATTTTTTTCTCTCTGTCTCCATACACAGTAACCTGAAATGTATTTCTACTTAAATCAGAGAGCAGTCAATTAAATTTAAAAATTGTAGCCCAATTTTGTTTGCCTGATCACACATTACTTGTACTCATTTTTACATTATACTGTATCATACAGTCATTTCAGCAAAATCATTTTACTTCTTGTTAATGAATGTGCTAGTATAAGAAATATCCACATTTTAAAAGAAGCTCAGCATTGGTAATTATTAGAGAAATGCAAATGAAAACCACGAGGTATCACCTCACACCAGTCAGAATGGCTATCATCAAAAAGTCTACAAATGATAAATGCTGGAGAGGGTGTGGAGAAAAGGGAACCCTCCTACACTGTTGCTGGGAATGTAAATTGGTGAAGCCACTATGGAAAACAGTGTGGAAATTCCTTAGAAACCTAAAAATAGAGCTACCATATGACCCAGCAATCCCACTCCTGGGCATATACCTCAAAAAGACGAAAACTCTAACTCAAAAAGTTACATGCACCCCAGTGTTCATAGCAGCACTATTTGCAATAGCCAAGACATAGAAACATCCCAAATGTCCATCAATAGATGATTGGCTTAAGAAGATGTGATATATATACACAATGGAATATTATTCAGCCATAAAAAAGGAATGAAATAATGCCATTTGCAGCAACATGGATGGACCTAGAGAATATCATAGTAAGTGAAGTCAGACAAAGACAAATATTACATGATATCACTTACATATAGAATCTAAAAAATAATGCAAATTAATCTATATACAGAACAGAAACAGAGTCACAGATACAGGAAAAAAACATGGTTATCATAGAGGAAAAGGAGGTAGAAAGGGGTAAAGAAGGAGTATGGGATTAAGAGATA
Source organism: Hyperoodon ampullatus (assembly GCF_949752795.1). Lineage (NCBI taxonomy): Eukaryota > Metazoa > Chordata > Mammalia > Artiodactyla > Ziphiidae > Hyperoodon > Hyperoodon ampullatus. The sequence continues at coordinate 71,089,031 of NC_136922.1, forward strand.
TAAACTACTATACATAAAATAGGTAAGCAACAAGAATTTGCTGTATAGCACAGGGAGCTATATTCAATATCATGTAATAACCTGTAATGGAAAAATAATCTGGAAATATATATGATATATATATATAACTGAATCACTTTGCTGTACACCTGAAACTAACAAAATATTGTAAATCAACTATACTTCAATAAAAATGTTTAATAATATCCACATTTTAATGAAAAATACAGTACAGCTACAATATTTCTAAAAGAAAGTAATACAGACAGTACAGTTTTATGGTATTTTATAGATGAAATTGTTCCTTTATTTTGCTGTTCATTTTAACCTTTCCCCTATTTAAAATAACTTAATTGAAAGCATGATATAATTTCACCTCTGGTATATCAAAAATACACAACCAACTGTGGTAACATTATTTTGTAACATTCCTAAGTGAAAACTATTAAATATTGATTCAATCTGGACCCAAGCCTGAACAATGTTATTCAACAAATTTACATAAACCATAATTCTAACTATTTAATGTTGATGTATCATGTAGCTCTAAGAATAGAGAAATATTGGTTAGCAAATTATTTGTATAAATAAAATATAACTCAATATATAATGCCAGTCGTTATGTTTAAGGCTACAGAAAAAAAAATTTTTTTCAAATTACAAACCACATTTAATAGACATATCCACAATGTCTACATATTATATATATTCCTGCAGTCTTTTTCTACACATATATACCTTATTTTTCAATCATTGGGATTATGGTAACATTATGTAGCTTGCTTTTTTTTTAATTTCACAATTTAACAGCAGCAAATTTCCCTGAAGAGTATTCAAAAACATAGGAGTGCGTAGTACTGTAGTATTATTGAAAAAAAATCCGCATGTAAGTGGGCCCACCAGTTCAAACCTGTGTTGTTCAAGGGTCAACTGTAATTACAATAGTAAACAAGTCATTTAACCTTTATAGGCCGTGGTGTCCAATTCAGAAATGGGTAATTTCTTAACAAGATTATCTATTAAGTCTGTTCAACTTAAAGATTCAATGATGACATGACCTCTATTTCCAGAATCCAGTTTTACACTCCCTGCTGCTGCACCTCCACCTTGGTGGTATTCCCTTGCTCCCACCTTCCACCCTTGACCTTCTCCACCTTACCCCACTGTCCATTTAAAATGTTCCTATCCTGTTCTCTTTCAGGCTTTTCTATGTGATCAACCATCTATATATGTAGTCTAAATGACAGTAACTTTTAATGTACCTTCTTTGTGCTAAATTTAGATTCAGGTACCTTGCATGGCTCAACGGAGAGATATTAGTGACGTGGAACATTCAGGCACGGAGGCTTGGGGAAGAGCTCTCAGCCTATCTGCTTACATCTTTGGAAAGCATATGGCATGAGGCATGACTGCATTTCTACTCTGAAATAATATGTCTGTAGTAAAGACTATTAATATCATTTTATAATTTTACAACTCTCATTTCCATTATGATCACCAGTAGAAATAACACAGACATTTTAGAGTCACACCCCCCCCAAAAAAAAAAAGCTATACTGTTAAGTCCTTCTCAAATATATTCTGATGAGGAAAGGTTTATGTTGTTTGGGGGTGGAGTTTTTTTTTTTAATTGTGATATAAATGACACACATTTTATTAGTTTCACATATACAGTATGATAATTCAATATTTGTATCTATTGTGAAATAATTACCATAATAATTCTAGTTAACATTCATCACCACCCGTAGTTAAAATATTTTTTCATGGGATGAGAACTTTTAAGATCTCTCCTAGCAACTTTCAAAATACAATACAGTACTATTAACTATAGTCACCGTGGTATACATTACATCCCCAGGACTTACTCATTTTATAAGTCTAAGTTTGTACCTTTTGACTACCTTCACCCACTTCACCAACACCCTACCCCCAGCCTCTGGCAATCACCTATCTGTTCTCTGTATTTATGAGTTCAGTATTTTTTGTGTTTTGTTTTTTGGAGATTTCACATATAAGTGAGATCATACACTATTTGTCTTCCTCTGTCCAATTTATTTCACTTAGCATAATGCCCTCAAGGTCCATCCACATTGTCCAAAATGTCAAAAAAAAAAAAAAAAAGGTTCTGGTTTTATTTTTGTATTTTCTGCTTTCCTTGCACTAGTCAAGTTTTTCTTAAATATTTACATAAATTTATGTAATAACTTCATTTTGGACTGAACAGATTTGCTTTTATTTTCTAAGGATTTGATGACATGTGTTGAGATTATCTCACTGAGATGCAATAAAATTTAGCTTATGTTCCAAATGTAATCCACCAAGATATAACATGATTTAAAATGAAGTCAGTAAAATAAAATTCCAATTTTCTAGTGAATATGTATAATTATTAAGGATAGGATCTTAAATATTTTCTGATTGCCTACCTGTGCTGAGAGTTATAGGGGAGCAAAAGCAGTTAAAACCAGTTTTCTGTCCCAACAAGTGTACATGCTGGTAAAATAGAGAGACCTGTGCTCACCTAACAATAACACAAGGTAGAATAAAATGGTTCTTTAAAGAAAAATAAATGAACTCTGTAGCGGCACAAAAGTTTTAGCATTAAAGGATATACAGATAAATAGAGAGGATTAAAACTGTAGTTCCAATACCCTTTCAAATTTTAAGGTACTTCTTTGAGCAATAAATAAGGGAAAAACTACCCAACCATGTCCTTTCAAAGGTACACTGGAGATTATACTTCCTGAAGCACTTCTGTACAAATGAGCCCTGACTAGCAGTGGACCACTGCTTGCTGTTGAGGAGATTCCTCAAGTAACTGTGAAGACTAAAATGGAAAAACACCAGGCGAGGCATGGTCATACAGAGCAATTCAATTGGTAAAACATGGACTAGATAGCTACATACAAGGTCAGGTGGAAGGAACAACTTGGAATGCTATTAAGCAATAGAATTAGGAAAATTACAGTTTTGTTATTAAACCAACTTTTATTTAGAGCCTTTTGCAAAACACTAGATCAGTGAATAAAATCCAGGAAACATGTACTCTGGGAGACTGTCTCCCATGTTATATATTCATGGCCTAAAAATAATAATAATGAATTCAGAGAGCAATCCTTCACTCATTCATCCTGTAAATGTCCCATGTATTCAAAACAAAACAAAGCAAAAGCCTTCTGCTCTGAAACGACCTTTATAAAACACCTCAGCTGGTATTCCTGGTCCCTAATATCAAGTGCTTTTTCATATCTATAGATTATTCACATAATGAAATGCAATCACCCTTTTCCTTAATATGTTTCTTTTATCACTGTTTTGGTCAAAAGCTTTAAAACTTCCATATACTACGAAATCAAATTGAAACTTCACAAGGTGGTAATCAAAACCCTCCATCTCTCTAAACATCCAATTTGTTTCCTATTACCTTCCCAACAGGAATTTTCTGTTCCAACCTCAATGCCCTCCTGGTACTACAAGCACATTATGTTCATTTACATCTATTGCCACCTGTTTTTCTACAGTCATCTTAACACAACAAATCCTTTCCCTCCTACCCAAACTTCTTCCAGCTCAACTGGAGCACCATTCCTTCCAGAAAGTCCTCCTGGATCATCCAAATCCATACTACTTTCTTCCTTATTGTGTATCATTCATTTTGGTAATGAATCTTATGTTTCAAATTACTATCTGCTGTTTTCATACCAACTAGGTTAGAATTTTTAAAGTCAGATGGTTTATCGTTTATTTATTTTGTACTTCCTAGGATATTTAGTATACCAGTTGTTGGATAGTAAGTATTCAAAATGTACGTGCTGTTTAAAATTCATCAATAAAATCATCTGGTCTAACGAATTTCTTTACACATGAAAAACAGGACAAAAAAAAAAAAAAAAACAGGACAAAAAGTTAAATAGCTATTGCAAATCACAAAGAGTTTGAGAGCCAAGTCCGAAAGCTAGAATTCTGTATTCAGGTTACCAAAAATCCTGCAGACGGTCCCTAAAAGGGTACAAGGAAAGATCCCTTATTTTTCATGTACTACTGTTAAAAGTTTGGATCGTATGATTTAAAGTAGCTTGAATTCAAAATGTGAAATGACCATCATAGTTAAATGTAAGGTAATATTTGGGCAAAATTAGCTGTTTTGAAGCCTTCTGAATGGTTTATGTTTTGTTTTTTTTAACCAGCATATTATTGTAAGGGCCATACCTGCAACAACTCCAAACACATATACTAATTAATATCATCTGACAGTGTGACATAGAAGGAGTTTTACCATGGAGGCATGACCTACCCATCATGTTTTGCTCTATCTCACAGTACTCTATCTACTTAACTAGAAAATAAAAGGCCACATAAATTCACACTAGTCAATCTGTTTTCTAAAATATTTTGGAATAAAGGACATAAATTCATCTGAGAAGATAACCAGTACACAAAAATCAGGTTCAATGTGATACAATTAAAATTGCTTACCACAAAGAGCTGAAACATTAGGAGTGTTAGAAATTACAGAAAGCCTTAGGAGTATTAGGAGTTACTGAGAGCCTTTTAGCAATAGAGGGCTTGCCCAACTGCTATTGTAATGACAATGAAAAATTTTATTTCTTAATGATCTCATCTGGAACACATTATATTTGACAGCATATAAATGCTGTCAAATATAATAGGCACATAAGGAATACCAATTATGACCGCCCTCGCCCACAAATAAAAAATGACTTTTGAGCACAACTCCATTTTTAATGCTTTTTGGAACTCTTTTTCCATTTAGGAATAATCTAGTACATACAACAGTTCATGGAAAACTCAAACACTTAACTATCTCAGTGAAGAGAGGTAGAAAGAAAGTCTATAAACTTCACTTCTGATCCATTTGAAAAAATTTAAATTTGGAGAGAAAAAAATCAATTCATTCTTAAAAGTCCCTACACACTAGAAATAAAATTCATTCCACACTTTCGTATTTGACAAAGACAATAATATCAAATAGCAGCCCACGATTCCCGGAAGGAGTCATGTCAATTGCTATTTCTTAAATTAATTCAGTAACCTATAATAATGTGAGTTCTTTATACATAATGTCTATCAGTAGGCAATGCAAAAATTTCAGAATCACTTCTGGTGCCGAAGCTCCAAAAAAATATGTCTAAGTAGTTCCTTAATTCCTACTTCACCTTGTATCTGCTGCTTATTGCAGTATCAGAAAAATTAAAATTATACCAATGGGCTTCCCTGGTGGCGCAGTGGTTGAGAGTCCACCTGCTGATGCAGGGGACACGGGTTCATGCCCCGGTCCGGGAAGATCCCGCATGCCGCGGAGCGGCTGGGCCCGTGAGCCATGGCCACTGAGCCTGCGCGTCCGGAGCCTGTGCTCCGCAACAGGAGAGGCCACAACAGTGAGAGGCCCACGTACCGCAAAAAAAAAAAAAAAAAATTATACCAGGTATAGCTTGCAAGAACTCCAATTCCACAAATTAAATGCAAGTTTAACCAAGATTTCTTGTAATATCTTAACAGTCATGTTTCTAAGCTAAGACACTACAAGTCTGTGAAATTCCTTATACCAACTATAGTTTAGTGAGTTTGCATGTGCTTACACAGTTCATTCTTTAGTTACTTAATAGGAAGGGTGCAACAATATTCTTTAAGACTGCAAAGGTCCTTAAAATGGAAAATGCTCAAATTTAAAGGATTTATCTGTTATTTTCAAACTCTCTTCCTCTACTTTCACTATTTCTGAATATGTAGGTACCCCAAACAAAAAGACTGGCTGAAAATTCAGGAACAGGAAACTCCAACCATATCATCTTAACAAATAACACCACATATCAGAGTATACCAAAAAAAAAAAAAATGTATTTGGAACAATACACTAAAAATTTTGATTAGAGCTTCACACTCAAATGTCTAAAGAATTCTAAACATTTTACATGATACTACTCCATAAATTCTAGAGAATGGTTAATGAAGTATAATATTAAAGAAATAGTATGTCTCAGACCAAAAGAGATTAGAATATTTCATATGTATATTTTTACATTAGTTATTTATCCAATTACAAATGTAAGTTAAATTAAGGTAAACATAAATTGTAACCTAAACACATTCTTTGAATTTTCCTTCTACATCAGTGTCTCCTTCCAATCTCCCTGGCTCTACGTGTTATACTACCCCAGGGCCCAGCTAAGGGAAAAGCTAAGATCTCTTCTCTTTCTCTATTCACTATCTGACTCAGAGGTCAGCAAACTACTTCCTGCAGGCCAAATCCAACCTACCACCAATTTTTATAAACAAAGATTTATTAGAACATAGCCACACCCATTTGTTTAACTATTGTCACAGTATTTACCAATACCAGGGCAGAGTTTAATGATTGCAACAAAGACAACATGGTGCATCTGAACCCCTGTCAGGAGGAACTCACTCAGATCCACGACTTTGTATGTGTACCCTGAGAGCTCCTCAAACTCTATCTTCAGTCTGGACCCAGACGTGCATTCCAACTTTTCAGGCCAATCTACTCTCATATTTCTAATAGGCATGCAAATTTAATATGTTTAAAACTGGAAATTTGATTTCTACCCACCCCCACCTGCTCCTATGCCTTTCAGGTCTCAACACACTCATCAGCATTCATCCAATTGCTCGGGCCAAAGTCTTCAGAATCATCTTTGATTCCTCTCTTTCTCTCACATTTCTCTCACTTCCTTATCACAACCACCAAAAAAATTATACTCTCAAAATATACTCAGAATCTGGCCACTTCTTGCCCACTCCAATGCTACCACTCTAACTCAAGCCACAACCATTTCTCACCTGGACCATTACAATAGCTCTTGACCGGCTCCCTGTTGCTGCTCTCAGTCCCTTACATTGTATTTTCACAAAGCATCTGGAGTGATCATGGAATCTCACTGCTGAAAATACTTTAAAGGCTACACAGGGTATAACCATCAAAGCTCTTCAGGATCTGGCTCCTTTGGTTTCTCCACATGGGCCTCCTTACTGTCAAGCATGGTCCTGCCCAGTTTCTTTGCACTTACTGTTCTCTCTGAAAAATTCTTCCCTCCAGATACCAAGTTGGCATGCTTCTGCATTTTATTCAGGTCTCTGCTCAAATATTACTTTAAGCTAGAGACCACCTTCCTCAATCACTCTCTCTGAATTACTGACTCCTGTCAACTCTATATCCCTGTAGTTAGATGCCTTGGGAAACAGACTCCAAGACTGTGAGATTTGCATGCAATTAGGGGAACACTTTCAGGAACAACATCTGGAAGGGAGTGAAGAAAGTAGGACAGGTAGACAGAGAAGTTGAACTGCAATGCAGTTGTAATGGAGGCTTTGGTCAAAACCACTGGAACCTTGAGTGGGAATGGCACTTCAGAATTCCCCAACTGAGGCAAGAACCTGAGAGGTCTTTGAGTCCACATATTGGTGCATTATGAGATGCAGGGTACTTCCAGAGAGAGGGAATAATCTTGTGTAAGACACATGAGAACATGCTTTAGGGAAATTAGGGAAATGTAATACTACATTACACAGTGACAGAACACCTATAATTAAAAAGACAGAAAATAACAAATGTTGACAAGGATGTGGAGAAACTAGAACCCTCATAAATTCCTGGTAGAAATGTAAAATGGTACTATAGCTGCACTGGAAAACAGTTTAATAGTTTCTTTAAAAGTTCAACATAAACTTATCACACAATCCAGCAATCACACATCTAGGAATCTACTAAAACAAACAAAAATATACGTTTATGAAAAGACTGGTAAAGAATATTTATAGCAGCATTTTGTAATACCTAAAAACTGCAAATAAACCAAAGGTCCATCAAATGGTTAATAAATTTTAAACATGGACTACATCCATACAAGGAATACTATTCAGCAATAAAAAGAAATGAAATACTGGTATCTGCTACAATATGGATGAGCCCCAAGAACATTATGTTCAGTAAAAGAAGCCAGACACAAAAGACAATTTACGATTCCATTTAAATGAAATGTCCATTAAGGGCAGAAAGCAGATTGTTGTTTGCCTGGAGCTGGGGGTAGGAAAGAGGAGTGAATGCAAATAGGCCTGAGGAATATTTTGGCGTTCATGGAAATGTTCTAAAACTGGATTGTGGTAATGGCTACACAACTCTCAGAATTCTTGAAATATCATTGTTTTCCACACTTACCATGCGTGAATTTTATGGGATGTAAAGGAGGAGGACAAAAAAGATTGTTGACTAAGTAACTCTTAAATTAACTAAAGTAATAGTGTAAGGATGGTAATAGCTAATACTCACTGAGTTTGCTAGGGGTCAAAAATTGTTCTACGAACTACAGTTGTGTTAACTCATTTAATTTTTTACTACAATCCCGTTAAACAGGACCTATTTCACCCTCATTTCAGAGATGAGGTAACTGAGGCTCAGGGAAATTTAAGTAACATGCTCATACCACAGAAGAAAATATATTAATTGACTCATACTCATAAAAATAAATCATTCTACCTTACAATGCTAAGTAACAGCCTTTAGCTAACTTACCAGCAAAACCAGAAAACAGAACAATATGTACAAAATGTGTATAAACATGGTAAGTTTACCATAAACAGCACATTTAAGATGGTCCAATAAGTGACCATGTTGCAACACTTCTAATTATCTCCACTAGCCATTGAAACCAGTAATGAATATGTCATTATAGGACTGTTTGGTCAGTAACTGGTGCATATTCAGTGAGAGAATTATTGTAAACAAATACAAAGAACACCTATGATCTTGTCTACTGAATCAATATGTTCATACAGATACAGAAATATCACTATAGTTCACGTAAATACAACTTTATTCTCTAAGAGTCAGGCATAAACAAACACACACTGGATCACATACACTCTATAATAAAAATTCTAGTGCAACGTGTCACAAAACTGAAGGCATATCATTGCTCCTATAACTGAAAAGTAAGAGACAAGATGAGATGACAGTGTGTTTTATCTTTTTCATATGAAAGTTTAGTTATAAATTTCACAATGCAGTAAACTTGAATGGAAAACTTGGGGACAATAACTTCTTGTGCATCTTCCAGTAAAACATTCTCAAATTTAGAGATAGCTCTAGATAAGAAAGCTGATAAATGAACTACCTTGTATGTAGTTAGTATTTTTTTTAAATTAAAGCACCTCATATAAATGATCACCAAGCCCACATATTTGACAATTTAATTTTCCAGCCACACAATCCTCAGAATGTGGAGGAAACAGGATGTGTAACTAAATCCAAATTCACCTTCAATACCTTTCCAAGCTAAGACAAAAATCCACGTCAGCTTTCTGTCTAAATGATATATTGATATATTCATGAAAGTTAGAATAAAAATGGTGCTTAAAAATGTGCCATTTATAACTGAGAATAAATGTTTCTAAGGGCTGACAAGCTTCAGTCAGTTAAATTGCTTTTACATGGAAATATTTTTCCCAAAATGTTTTCTCTAGTATTTTTAATAGAAAAATTTGTAATTAATGTTCCTAACTAATAATTAAACAACTCTTTTTGTGTATTGGCTATACAAATTAGTAATGTGAATATATAAAGCATTCATTTAAAGTTGAAGAAACCATCCCATAAGAGAAATGTAATTCCTATCTTTAATTCTCTTAGAGTGTAACATCTCTGCCTAGAAAGCTATGCATCAATAATAAATTTATCATTCAATATGGATATCAGCCCATAGCTAAAAATTTGCAGATCTATATAACCAAGCACATTAAGTAGTCCTCCTGGGTAACATATAACCATGAGTAACTCTCATAATTCAACACACACTATGGTAAGAAACATTACAACAGCATGTGTTCATTTGGAGTCCCAATCCAATTTTATAAGAACCTGTAGATGCTGTCAATGTAATGAATTAAACAACCAATGTGCACTAAAAGGGTTGGGGGTGGGGGGCAGGAATGACCTAAAGTGTATCTTAACCTCTATAAAACCTCTGTTGGTATTATTTTAAGATATTGGTATAACTTTCATTAAATAATCTTCTGGTATCTATAAAAATTCTTCGAAATCTCTGAAAATAATATACCACAAAAGCTTGCTTCTGAAAGTAACCAGATTCAATACTCAGGTTTAGAGCAACTACATTTACCACAATGAATTTAAGTGGGAAAAGTAATTATGCTGGACTGCTACAAGATTGCTCTCCCAATTCTGTATATAACTAGAAAAGTGAGCAAAAATACATAAAGCTATTTCAGATATTGAACAAAAGGCAATACAGGCCTGTGAAATTAGAGAAAGGAAACAAATCAGGTGCTAAGACTGCCCATATTTTATCCTAAAGGCAAAGTCCAATCTGTGGTATAAGGATGGGGAACCCAAAAAGAACTCAGAGACTGCCTAAGTTAAGAAACAAAAGTTACTCTTTGGGGAGGCTGAGATAGCCAGAATCTGTGGGCCTGGTAAAAAAAAAAAGTTGCAGTAATTGGCATTAATCCTGACAGGTTTTGAGTACCCATCTGTGCTGAACAGGGTGAAACTGCAAGAGGCCAAGTGAAGAACAACAAGAAAGGAAAGAGCAATTTCAGGGGAGCTGTAAACTTAACAATTTCCAGAATATAGAGACCTTGTTCATACCCAGAGCATTCTGTAAAGACTCTAGAAAGGTCTACTACTCTTAGTAGTGAGGCTAAACTAGCTCTAGAGTAAATAGTACCATAGATCATGGAAATATAAAAAGCATGGAAATGAGCCTCAAAGTGATTAAACTGATCTGTAAATAAAGGTTAAACCTTATTTAAAGGAAACCATAAAATTCAGCTAAAAAATATAAATCCTAATGCTCATTACCTATCTAAAAAAAAAAGAAACAGGCAAAAGGCAGGAAAACGTTACCTATAACCAGGAGAAACATCGGTCAATAAAGATAGATCCAGAATTAACACAGATAAAGTTAACATAAAAGGAATTTAAAATAGCTATTAAAATAGGCTTGATAAGATTAAAGACTTAAAGGAAAATAATAAGAGAAAGGGAAGATACCAACACAAACCAGATTAAATCTCTAAAGATAAAAAATATAGTATTTGACATAAACATTTCACAGGATTGGATTAACAGCAATTAAGCACTGAAGAAAAAAATTATCAGAGAACTGAAGACATAGCAATATAAATTGTCTTAACCAAATATGAAGGGAAAAAAAGGCAAAGAAGTGAATACAGCCTCCATAAAATGTGAGACAGTATCAATTAGCTAACGTTTGTGTAATTAGAGTCCTAAAAGGAGAAGGAAAAGAGGGTTAAAAAAAATTTAAAGAAACCATGTCCAAAAATGTTCTAAATTTAATAAAAACCATCTACCTACAAATCCAAGAAGTTCAAAGCCCAGGCAGAATAATTATAAAGGAAAACAAAAAACAAAAAAACCCCACAAGATATGTTATAACCAAATTGCTAAAAGCCAGTAATAGAACACCTTAAAAGCAGCCAGGAAAATATAAAGATACATTATGTACACAGGAACAAAGACTAAAATATCACAGACATGATGTCAGGAACTATGCAAGCCAGAGGAAATGGAATGCCATTTTTAAAATGCTCAAAAAAAAAATGAAACTAAAATTCTATATCCAGCCCAAATGTCTCTCAAAAATAAACAAAAAATAAAGGCAGATATGCTGTCATCAGCATACCTATATTTTTAGGAAACACTGAAAGAAGTTCTTCAAGTAAAAGAAAAATAATACCAAGATAGAAACTTGCATCTACATAAAGGCATAAAGAACAGTGGAAAGAATATAAGTGTGGTAAACCTAAGACTTTTTCCTAATTTTTAATCTTTTTAAAAGATAATTGACTGTGTGTAGCAAAAATAATGTATTGTGGAGTTTATACACATGTAGAAGTAAAATGTATGACCACAATAGCACAAAAGATGGAAGGGACTACTGGAAGTATACTAATATAAGATAATTATAAGTGAAAAGGCATAAAATTATTTGAAAGTATACTATAAAGTGTTACTAATACATACCATACATAAGGTATTGATGTACTAATATATATTAATCCATGCTGTAAACTTCAAAGTAACCACTAAAAAAGTAACAATATATAGCAGTAGTGGAGATAAAATGGCAAATAAAATGTACTCAATTGTCTCAAAAGGCTGCAAGAAAAGACAAAATTACAAACATCAAAAACATAGACAAAGAGAAAAAAACAAACAGCAAGATGGCAGATTTAAGCAGTTACCTTATACAGAAACCTAAACCAGCCTCTCTAGCAGGGCTCCCCAAAAGAATTAAGCTCTAATGTCCTAAGTCATTTATTGTATGCAGGAAATTAACTTCTCCTCTCTGCACCTACAGTGGGACTTGCTTTGTCCCACACCCAGGAAAACTGGGAAAATATCCATTCAAACCATTTTCTGTAGGCTTATTCCTCCTGCAGAAGTCTAGCTGAGTGAGGCTAGTATGTATTCAATTTAAAGGCACAGATTGTCAGATTGTAAATAAAACAAAACCAAATATATGCTAAGTTAAATAAAATGAGCCCAAATATATGCTAAGTTAAACCCAAATTAATTATAAAAACAGATGTTAAAAAATGATTTTTTTAAGATTTATCATGCAAACACTAACCATAAGAAAGCTTAAGTAGCTACATAAAGATCAAAGTAGATTTGAGAACAAGTGATATTACCAAGGATAAAGATGGGTATTTTATTATGACAAAAGAGTTAATTCATCAAGAATACTTAACAATCCTTAATGTATATGCAGCTAATAACAGAGTATCAGGACACATGAAGCAACAACTAACAGAACTGAATGTGAAAAAAACAAACTTACAGTAATACTTGGAGATTAACACACTTTTCACAGTAATTCACAGAACAAAAAGACCAAAAAAATCAGTAGGTACATAGGATACTTGATTAACACCATCAACACACTTGACCTAATTTACATTTGTAGAATACTCCATCCAGTGATGGCAGAAGACACATAATTTTCCAGTGCATGTGAAAAGTTAACCAGGAGACATCACATGACAGGCCCAAATAGAAAAGGTCCAGTAAATTTTAAAATGTTGAAATCACTCAATACTTTCTTTGATCACAGTGGAATTAAACTAGAAATCAAGAAAAAATAAAGAAAAAGAGAAGCCCTGAAATATTTGGAAACCAAACAGTATGCTTCTAAATAACCAATGGAGAAAAGAAGAAAATCACAAGGGAAATTTTTAAATATCTTGAAGTGAATGAAAATGAAAACACAAGCTATCAAAATTTGTGGGAGAAGCTAAAGTAGTGCTCAGAGCAGTGCTTCACAGAATGTGCTACACATTAGAATCAACTAGAGAGTTTTTAAATATCCCATTGTACCCCATATCTATTTCAACGATTAAATCACAGTGTCTGGGGTTGGGAAAAAGCCATTAGTGTACTTTAAAGACTCTTAGATCATTTTCATTTACAACAAAACTTCAGAGTCACTAGTTTAGAGGAAAATTTGTAGCTGTAAAAGACAAATTTCTACCTTAAGAAATTAGAGAAAGCAAAGCAACTTAAAAACAAAGTACACAGAAAAGAGGAAATTGTTTTTACAAGAGTAAATAATCAAAGACATTGAAAACAGACAAACCAAAGATGCTTTTTAAAAGAAAAAAAATTTTAAGTGATAAACCACTAGCTAGAATGACTCAGGGAATAAAAGAAGGAAGACACAAATTATGAATACCAGAAATAAAAAAGGATTCATTCTACAGATGCTTCAGACATTAAAACAATAAGGGAATATTAAGAATAATTTTAATCCGATATCCTTGATAACAGATTAAATGGATAAATTGCTTGACAGATGCAAAGTACAAAACTGATTCAAAAAGAAGCCCATCATCAATCTCAAAAATTGAATTTATAACTAAATGTCTTCTCAGAAAGAAGATTCCAGGACCAGATGGCTTCACTGGCAAATTCTATCAAAAATTTAAGGAAGAATTGAGACAAATCCCATACAAACTTGTTCAAAAAGAGGAAGAAGGAATACTTCCCAACTTACTTTATGAAGCCACCAAACCTCCAAAACCAAATGGACATTACAGAAGAAGAAAATGATAGACCAATATATCTTATGGACACAGACAAAGATATTTAACAAAATATTACCAAATCAAATCTAGCAATATAGTTGATTCTTGAACAACATAGGTTTGAACTACCCAGGTCCACTTAAACACAGACTTCTTTTTCAAGAGTAAATATTACACTACTGTAAGATCCGAGTTATTGAATCTACAGGTGCAGAACTGGGGATACAGAGGAACCAGGGAGACAGAGGGCCAACTATAAATTATATTTGAATTTTCAACTACTCAGGGGATCAGTGTCCTTAACTCCTGCATTGTTTAAGGGTCAACTATATATAAAAGGAATATTAACACATATATGTGGAATCTGAAAAAATTGGTACAGACGATCTTATTTACAAAGCAGAAATAGAGACTGACGTAGAGAACAAAAGTATGGATATCAAGGGGGAAAGGGATGAATTGGGAGATTGGGATTGACATATATACACTATTGATACTATGTATAAAATAGATAACTAATGAGAACCTACCGTATAGCACAGGGAACTCTACTCAATGCTCTGTGGTGACCTAAATGAGAAGGAAATCCAAAAAAGAGGGGATATATGTATACATGTAGCTGATTCACTTTGCTGTACAGTAGAAACTAACACAGTATTGTAAAGCAACTATACTCCAATAAAAAATTTTCTTTAATGATATTACATCAAGTATGGCTTATACAGGAAAGCAAGATTCCTTTAACATTTAAAAATCTACTTAATGTAACTCACCATATTAACAGATTAAAAGACAAAACCTTATGACTATCTTGATATTGTAGAAAAGCATGTGACAACATTCAATACTCACGCCTGATTTAAACAAACAAAAACAAACTCTCAGCAAAGTAGAAACAGAAACTGTGTCGGTTATCAACTTCTTGCCCGTCAGCTCCAAACTGTCCTTCTACCCTTCACTGCCTTGCTTTGTGATACTGAAGCTGGACCCTGTATCTTTTCATCTTTGCCAGTAGCCATAACATTAAGCTTTATTGGTAGAGGGTGCTAGAGGAACATTGCTCGAGTAAAGGACTTCTCTTGCTGGTCCCAGTATGCTTTATTTTCTTCTTGCTCATGTGGCAGCCACTAGCATGGGGGCACCCAGTGGCACCCACTCCCCAGCAGCTTTCAGCCGCACCCCCATAAGCCCACTGCAGCAAGTTCCACCAGCACCCCAGGTAGTTTCCCCAGCAAGTCTCACAGATGTCCCCAAACAGCAATCTCCCAGAGAGTTTCAGTAGCACCCCATGAGCATCTTCCCAGTGGATACTGTCCACTCCTCAGGGATTGGCTCACCTCCACACACATCACAGGAGCAAGAGAATAAAGCACACTGAAACCAGAAAGAGAAGCCCCTTCCTCCTAACCCAAGGAGGCCTCCCAGGGAGCTTTAGTGACACCTCTACAGGCTAATTCCCAGCAATCTCGATAGGACCTAGAGGGTGGCTTACTGGATTAAGCAAATGGTGGTACGTCCATACAATGGAGTATTATTCAATAATAAAAAGATATAAGCTATCAAGCCACAGAAAGACATGGAGTGACATTAAAAGCCTATTAAGTGAAAGAAGCCAGTCTGAAAAGGATATTTATTTTGTGATCCTACCAATATGACATTCTGGAAAAGCAATACTATTAGATATAGCAAAAAGACCAGAGATTGCCAGAGCTTCAGGGGAGGGAGAAGGGAATGATGAACAGGTAGAGCAGAGGGGATTCTTAGGGAGGTGAAACTATTCTGTTTGATACTGTAATGGTAGATACATGATATTATGCATCTGTCAAAACCCATAGGACAATATGAGGAGTAAACCCTAATGAAAACTATGGACTTGAGTATTGGTTCAATTTTAATAAATATACTACACTAATGCAAAATAAAAATAATAAGGGAAACTGTGTAGAGGGAGAGGGGGTATATGGGAGCTCTGTACTTTATGGTCCATTCTTCTGTAAACCTAAAGCTGCTCTTAAAAATACAGTCTATTGGGCTTCCCTGGTGGCGCAGTGGTTGAGAGTCTGCCTGCTGATGCAGAGGACACGGGTTCGTGCCCCGGTTCGGGAAGATCCCACATGCTGCAGAATGGCTAGGCCCGTGAGCCATGGCCACTGAGCCTGCGCGTCCAGAGCCTGTGCTCCGCAATGGGAGAGGCCACAACAGTGAGAGGCCCGCGTACCGCAAAAAAAAAAAAAGAAAGAAAAAAAATATATATATATAGTCTATTAATTTTTAAAACAGATACACTTTAAAATTGTCACCTAACTTCTGTGTGGTCGGCAGTATTCTAAGATGGCCTCCATCTTAGAGGATTCCTGCTCCCTGGTGTACACAGTCTATCCCCTGAGTGTGGGCAGGACTGTAAATATGTTCACTCTCTGTATTAGATGACATTTTATGACAGAGGTAAAAGGATTTTACAGATGTAATTAAAGTTACAAAGTAGTTGACTTTAAGTCTGTCAAAAGGAGATTATTCTGGGCTAATCAGGTGAGTTCTCAGAAGGGACTAGGACTTTACTGAAGGAAGAGCCTCAAAGAGGCTCTCCTGTTGGCCTGAAAGGAAAGGGCCTCATAAGGGGGTCATGTAGCAAGGCCCTAAGAGGGTGTCTAAAGACTGAGAGCAGTCTCCAGTCAACAGCTAGCAAAAAAATTAGGACCTCAATCAGACAACCCCAAGAAATTGAATTATGCCAACAACACAAATATGCAAGAAGACCCCATGAGACCTCAGCCCACGTAAGATCTTGATCTCAGCCTGTGAGATCCTGAGCACAGAATCCAGCTATACTGGACCCATACTCTTGACCCATGGAAACTGACATCTGTCATTTATGTTTTTTAAGCCACTACGTTTGTGGGAACTTGTTATTTAAGGATGGAAAACTGATACAGCCTGTTACTCACACACTGACAAAACACCAAAGTCAACAAATTAGACTAAAAGAAGTCATTTGAGGCTTTTGCTTACTCTGAAAAATGAACTGAATTTTACAGTCATAAAAATGTAAATTACTTTATTTTGCATATAGCTGGCATTTGACATTTTGAAAAGCCAAATTATAACTAGCATATATGACACAACCACAGCCTGTTAAAAAAAAATCCACAACCAAGAAAATATGCAAGAACAAATCCATCAGGAAGCAACTTTTTAAGATGCTACTGAGAATTTTGCAAATGGTTACCAAGTGATAATTTTTTAAAAACAAACAGACAGGTTCTGACCCAAAAAAAATGCCAAGAGCAAAGTTTTAAAACTCTGCAAATAAAACATGTCATGAGGTAAAAGGATGTCATGATTTCTGAATAGAAATTTACCATAAGCAAAGTCAATGTTCATGTCTTTCTATGTACCAATCTCTAGAATAGAAAAGTGAGGCCCAGCATAGTGGAACAAAAGATTAAAAACAATGAGCCCTTACAAGATGATGCAACACATCTTATATCACAGAATTTAAAATTCTGGTGAAGCTCACCATTTTTTTAAAAAGTCTATATTCACTGATATGAAAGAGAATATTAAAAATTTAATATCTGGAGATTTTTATGGCTTTTCTTTTATGATTGGTGGATGAGAAGGATGTTTGATTTTATTGTTTACTTTCTTATCAAATTATAGTTTAAAAGATTATCAGTTTCATAGATCAAATTTTATCTTTCTTCCAGCTTTATCATTCTATGATTCATCAGACTAAATTCAGAGCATTTGTATTAGACTACCTTATTAACATTAAAAAATAATTTCAAAGGAGGTTTGTTTAGCACAAAACAGTGTGTAAAAAATTAATGAATGGGAATGGGACTGAGGGTAAAAATTGAAATACTGGTCATATTTCATTTCAACCTGAAGAGTATTGAATAACTAACTATAAACAAGAGTTTTATGGTCAATCAAGGTTTAGAACTGATTAAGAAAAATTACTTAAGGACTTAGTTTCAATTGTATTTAAAAGTTATTCTACACATCACTGTTAATCAACTATACTTCAATTTGAAATTTATTTTAATTTATTTAAAGTTATTCTAATGGATGAATGGAAAAACAAAATGTGGAATATCTACAAAATAGAATATTATTCAACCTTAAAAAGAAATAAAATACTAATAATTGCTACAATACGGATGAGCCTTGAAAACATCATGCTAAAATGTGAAAGAAGCCAAGAAACAAAGGTCCCTGTGTTGTATTTTATTTCATTTATATGAAATATTTGCAATGGTTATATCCATTCTGGATATGGGAGACTCCTTTGGTGATGATGAAAATGCTTTGGAACTTAACAGAGGTGACACAACATTGTGAATGCCAATGAATTTTATACTTTAAAATAGTTAACTTTATATTATGTGAATTTTACCTCAACTAAAAAAGTCAATCTAGTAAATCTAAATATTAATTACAATTATTACATATAAATGTACAGAAAATATCTAATCCCAATTTCTATCAACCCTCAGCTGTTCAAATAAAAGTCACTAGCACATTAACAGAAAATCATTAAATATACCACTTCAGTACACATTGAAACTTTATACACAAATTTTGAAAGGTCACCTGTACACTGCAGCAACAATTACAAAAATGCTCCATCCTGTGCTAGGCATATAATGAATAAAATTTGCAAAATCTCAGAAACTTATAGGTAATGATACACCATAGAGGTAGTTCACATAATTCTACTGAACAATGTTCATGCTTTCTCTTTTTTCTACCAATTTAAATATTCATGAATTACTGTCAAATGCCAAATCATAGCAAGACAAGATCTAGCCCAAATCTTGGAATCTGGTTTGGAGCACGTGGATTAGCAAACTAATCAGTCAAATGTAATATTAAGCACGTCAACCAAACATTCCACTTTGTCTTTGGAAATGCTCCATTAGATTTCCAAAAAGAAAAATAAAAGACAATGCTTCATACAAAAGATTTTAACCCCTGCTTTGAAAACACACATTTTAACACATAATTTAATATTTTAATATGACTGGTTCAAGATAATTTTCCTGCAAGACTCAAAATATCCCCACCATAAAAAACACTTTAAAGTTGTTTTTCAGTTTAATTTAAATCGATTTTCAAATATAAAACTTCTCTATAATTTTGAGAATTGCCTGCTTTGCTCAGTAGGCGATATCATATGTAATAAAGAATTTAGGTTACAATGGAGGTTTATATGTAAATAAACTAAGTAAAGCAGAATATGATACAATACATAGTATCTTCAAGGGAATTACATAAGCACTAATTTTACATAAAATAATAAAAAAGAAGATGCTAGACCTATACTGTCCAATATAGTAGCCATTAATCATAAATACCTCTTCAACTTTAAAGTAATTAAATCACATAAAATTAAAGATTCAAAATTGGTTCAAGATGGCGGAGTAGAAGGACATGCACTCACTCCCTCTTGCGAGACCACTGGAACCACAATAACTGCTGAACAATCACTGACAGGAAGATACTGTAAGTCACCAAAAAAGATACCCCACATCCAAAGACAAAGAAAAAGGCACAGTGAGATGGTAGAAGGGGCGCAATCACAATAAAATCAAATCCCATAACTGCTGGGTGGGTGACTCACAAACTGGAGAACACTTATACCACAGAAGGCCACCCACTGCAGTGAAGGTTCTGAGTCCAAAGTCAGGCTTCCCAACCTGGTGGTCTGGCAACGGGAGGAGGAACTCCCAGAGAATCAGTCTTTGAAGGCTAGTGGGATTTGACTGCAGTACGTCTAGAGCGCTGAGGGAAAAAGAGACTCCACTCTTGAAGGGCACACACAAAGTAGTGTGCACATCAGAACCCAGGGGAAGGAGCAGTGACCCTATAGGAGACTGAACCAGACCTACCTCCTAGCTAGTGTTGCAGGGTCTCCCACAGAGGTGGGAGGTGGCTGTGGCTCACCACAGGAACAAGGACACTGGCAACAGAAGTTCTGGCAAGTACTCCTTGGCGTCAGCCCTCCCACAGTCTGCCACTAGCACCACCAAAGAGTGGGGTACGCTCCAGTGGTGTGTCGCCTCAGGCCAGACAACCAACAGGGAGCAAACCCAGCCCCACCTATAAGCAGACAAGCAGCTTAAAGACTTACTGAGCTCTGCCCACCAGAGCAACACCCAGCTCTACCCACCACCAGTCCCTCCCATCAGGAAGCTTGCACAAGCTACTTAGATAGCCTCATCCACCAGAGGGCAGACAGTAGAAGCAAGAACTACAATCCTGCACCCTGTGGGAAAAAAACACATTCACAGAAGGAGTGACAAAATGAAAAGGCAGAGGATTATGTACCAGATGAAGGAAAAAGATAAAACCCCAGAAAAACAACTAAATGAAGCGGAGATAGGCAACCTTCCAGAAAAAGAATTCAGAATAATGATAGTGAAGATGATCCAGGACCTCGGAAAAAGAATGGAGGCAAAGATTGAGAAGATGCAAGAAATGTTTAACAAAGACCTAGAAGAATTAAAGACCAAACAAACAGAGATGAACAATATAATAACTGAAAAGAAAACTACATTAGAAGGAATCAATAGCAGAATAACTGAGGCAGAGGAATGGATAAGTGACCTAGAAGACAGAATGGTGGAATTCACTGCTGCAGAACAGAATAAAGAAAAAAGAATTAAAAGAAATGAAGACAGCCTAAGAGACCTTTGGGACAACATTAAATGCAACAATATTCACATTATAGGGGTCCCAGAAAGAAAAGAGAGAAAGGACCCAAGAAAATATCTGAAGAGATTATAGTCGAAAACTTCCCTAACAAGGGAAAGGAAATAGCGACCCAAGTCCAGGAAGCACAGAGTGTCCCATACAGGATAAACCCAAGGAGAAACATGCCAAGAAACATGGTAATCAAATTGAAAAAAATTAAAGACAAAGAAAAATTATCGAAAGCAACAAGGGAAAAACGACTAATAACATACAAGGGAACTCCCATAAGGTTAATTGCAGATTTCTCAGCAGAAATTCTACAAGCCAGAAGGGAGTAGCACGATACACTTAAAGTGATGAAAGGGAAGAACCTACAACCAAGATTACTCTACCCAGCAAGGATCTCATTCAGATTCGACAGAAAATCAAAAGATTTATAGACAAGCAAAAGCTAAGAGAATTCAGCACCACCAAACCAGCTCTACAACAAATGCTAAAGGAACTTCTCTATATGGGAAACACAAGAGAAGAAAAACAGCTACAAAAACAAACCCATAACAATTAAGAAAATGGTAATAGGAACACACATATCAATAATTACCATAAGCAAGAATGGATTAAATGCTCCAACCAAAAGACACAGGCTTGCTGAATGGATACAAAAACAAGACCCATATATATATGCTATCTACAAGAGACTGAATTCAGACCTAGGGACACACACAGATTGAAAGCGAGGAGATGGAAAAAGATATTCCATGCAAATGGAAATCAAAAGAAAGTTGCAGTAGCAATACTCATATCAGATAAAATAGACTTTAAAATAAAGATTGTTACAAGAGAAAAGGAAGGACACTAAATAATGATCAGGGGATCAATCCAAGAAGAAGATAAAACAATTGTAAATACATATGCACCCAACATAGGAGCACCTCAGTACGTAAGGCAGATGCTAACACCTATAAAAGAGAAAATCAACGGTAACACAATAATAGTGGGGGACTTTCACACCTCTCTTACACCATTGGACAGATCATCCATACAGAAAATTAATGAGGAAATACAAGCTTTAAATGACACAACAGACCAGATAAATTTAATTGATATTTATAGGACATTCCATCCAAAAAACAGCAGATTACACTTTCTTCTCAAATGCAAATGGAACATTCTCCAAGAAAGATCACATCTTGGATCACAAATCAAGCCTCAGTAAATTTAAGAAAACTAACATCATGTCAAGCAGCATTTCTCAACACAACGTTATGAGATTAGAAATCAACTGCAGGGGAAAAAACGCAAAATACACACACACATGGAGGCTAAACAACACGTTACTCACTAACCAAGAGATCGCTGAAGAAATCAAAGGGGAAATCAAACATACCTAGAGACAAATGAAAATAAAAACACAATGATCCAAAACATATGGGATGCAGCAAAGGCAGTTCCAAGAGGGAAGCAGCAAAAGCAGTTCTAAGCAATCCTACCTCAAGAAACAAAAATCTCAAACAATCTAACCTTACACCTAAAGGAACTAGAGAAAGAAGAACAAACAAAACCCAAAGTTAGTGGACCGAAAGAAATCATCAAGATCAGAGAGGAAATAAATGAAACAGAAAGAAAGAAAACAATACCAAAGATCAATAAAACTAAAAGCTGGTTCTTTGAGAAGATAAACAAAATTGATAAACCTTTACCCAGACTCATCAAGAAAAAGAGGGAGAGGACTCAAATCAATAAAATTAGAAAGGAAAAAGAAGACATCGCAGACACCGCAGAAATACAAAGCATCCTACGAGACTACTACAAGCAACTCTATGCCAATAAAATGGACAACCTGGAAGAAATGGACAAAGTCTTAGAAACGATAACCTTCCAAGACTGAACCAGAAAGAAACAGGAAATATGAACAGACCAATCACAAGTAATGAAATTGAAGCTGTAATTAAAGATCTTCCAACAAACAAAAGTCCAGGATCAGATGGCTTCACAGGTGAATTCTATCAAACATTTACAGAAGAGCTAACACCCATCCTTCTCGAACTCTTCCAAAAAACTGCAGAGGAAGGAACACACCCAAACTCATTCTACGCGACCACAATCATGCTGCTACCAAAACCAGACAGAGATACTACAAAAAAAAAAAAATTACAGACCAATATCACTGATGAATACAGATGCAAAAATCCTCAATAAAATACTAGCAAACAAAATCCAACAGCACATTAAAAGGATCATACACCATGATCAGGAGGGATTTATCCCACAGATGCAAGGATTCTTCAATATATGCAAATCAATGTGATACACCATATTCACAAATTGAAGAGTAAAAACCATATGATCATCTCAATAGATGCAAAAAATGCTTCTGACAAAATTCAACTCCCATTTATGATACAATCTGTCCAGAAAGTGGGCATAGAGGGAGCCTACCTCAACATAATAAAGGCCATACACAACAAACCCACAGCAAACATCATTATCAATGGTGAAAAACTGAAAGCATTTCCTCTAAGATCAGGAACAAGACAAGGATGTCCACTCTCACCACTATTATTCAACATAGTTTTGGAAGTTCTAGCCACAGCAATCAGAGGAGAAAAAGAAATAAAAGGAACCCAAATTGGAAGAGAAGAAGTAAAATTGTCACTGTTTGCAGATGACATGATACTATACATAGAGAATCCTAAAGAGCTACCAGAAAACTACTAGAGCTAATTAATGAATTTGGTAAACTTGCAGCATACAAAATTAATGCACAGAAGTCTCTTGCATTCCTATACACTAATGATGAAATATCTGAAAGAGAAATTAAGGAAACACTCCCATCTACCACTGCAACAAAAAGAATAAAATACCTAGGAATAAACCTACCTAGGGAGACAAAAGACCTGTATGCAGAAAACTATAAGACACTGATGAAAGAAATTAAAGATGATACAAACAGATGGAGAGATATACCATGTTCTTGGACTGGAAGAATCAATATTGTGAAAATGACTATACTACCCAAAGCAATCTACAGATTCAATGCAATCCCTATCAAATTACCAATGGCATTTTTTATGGAACTAGAACAAAAAATCTTAAAATTTGTGTGGAGACACAAAAGATCCCGAATAGCCAAAGCAGTCTTGAAGGAACAAAACGGAGCTGGAGGAATCAGACTCCCTGACTTCAGACTATACTACAAAGCTACAGTCATCAAGACAATATGGTACTGGCACAAAAACAGAAATATAGATCAATGGGACAAGATAGAAAGCCCAGAGATGAACCCACACACCTATGGTCAACTAATCTATGACAAAGGAGGCAAGGATATACAATGGAGAAAAGACAGTCTCTTCAATAAGTGGTGCTGGGGAAACTGGACAGCTACATGTAAAAGAATGAAATTAGAACACTCCGTAACACCATACACAAAAATAAACTCAAAATGGATTAGAGACCTAAATGTAAGACCAGACACTATAAAACTCTTAGAGGAAAACATAGAAAGAACATTCTTTGACATAAATCACAGCAAGATCTTTTTTGATCCACCTCCTAGAGTTATAGAAATAAAACCAAAAATAAACAAATGGGACCTAATGAAACTTCAAAGCTTTTGCACAGCAAAGGAAACCATAAACAAAACGAAAAGACAACCCTCAGAATGGGAGAAAATATTTGCAAATGAATCAACGGACAAAGGATTAATTTCCAAAATATATAAACAGCTCATGCAGTTCAATATTAAAAAAACAAACAGCCCAATCCAAAAATGGGCAGAAGACCTAAATAGACATTTCTCCAAAGAAGATATACAGATGGCCAAGAAGCACATGAAAAGCTGTCAACATCCCTAATTATTAGAGAAATGCAAATCAAAACTACAATGAGGTATCATCACCTCACAGCAGTCAGAATGGCCAACATCAGAAAATGTACAAACAACAAATGCTGGGGGCGTGTGGAGAAAAGGGAACCCTCTTGCACTGTTGGTGGGAATGTAAATTGATACAGCCACTATGGAGAACAGTATGGAGGTTCCTTAAAAAACTAAAAATAGAATTATTATATGACCCAACAATCCCAGTACTGGGCATATACCCAGAGAAAACCATAATTCAAAAAGACATATACACCCCAGTGTTCACTGCAGCACTATTTACAATAGCCAGGTCATGGAAGCAACCTAAATGCCCATCGACAGACGAATGGATAAAGAAGATGTGGTACATATATGCAATGGAATATTACTCAGCCATAAAATGGAATGAAATTGGGTCACTTGTAGAGACGTGGATGGACCTAGAGTCTGTCATACAGAGTGAAGTAAGTCAGAAAGAGGAAAACAAGTATTGTATATTAACGCATATACGTGGAATCTAGAAAAATGGTACAGATGAACCAGTTTGCAAGGCAGAAATAGAAACACAGATGTAGAGAAGAAACGTATGGACACCAAGGGGGAAATGGGGGGGGGCACAGGGGGACTAATTGGGAGATTTGGATTGACAATATAGACACTAATATGTATGAAACAGAGAACCTGCTGTATAAAAATAAATAAATAAATAAAATTAAAAAAAATAGAAGCCACAAGGGAAGGCTTCAGAAAAGTGAAAAAAAAACCATGAAAGATTCATTTCCTCAGTGGCATGAATCACATTTCAAGTGTGCAATAGCCACATGTGTCTAGTGGCTACCATATTGGACAGCAGATTTCCATCACTGTAGAAATAGCACTACAGAATCCACAGAGGTGGATTTACCATAAATTTGCTGCATGAAGCTTAGGCTTCAGGGTTCTTTTCTCTTGTGTTAAATGGTATGAGTCACAGTATGCACCTTGGGGGTGCAGCAACGAGGAAGGTAAATTGGTGGTACATTCAATTTGGGTTTAGTGAAATATATGTATGCGGTTCTCACTTACTTCCATGTGTACTTAATTACTGCCATCTGATCCACTGTAGGAATGGCTTCAAGCAATACACCTTTTTACGCACTGCTCCAATTCACCTGGAGTCATTAAATGGAAGTACAGAGCCTGAGGTCTATGGAGACATATATGTGTCTCATGGAAAACAGAACCACAGGTATGTGATAAGTGGAGGAGAAAAAGTCTGAAATGTACACAGCTAGAAGCTAGTCTATGGTAAATTCTTCCATTCATGATATATGAAATAGTATAAGCAGAGAATTCAGTTTTTAGTCAGTGCCTAGTCAAATCAGAAATTCTCTTTTATTGGAGTATAGTTGATAAGGCTTATATAATTATAAATGCATCATACAGTTCTGTTTTGTTTTTATGGGACTCCTATGAAATAGAACTTCTCAAACTCTTTGTAGAGCACAAACCTGTAGCAGTTCTACAAGCAACTGAGTATGTCTTTGAGTGAAGCTGCATGTTTTATACGCTTCAACTATCAGTAATAAAAAAAAAATTTTGTTAGCCAGGCTACAGGAAAGACTAACTTATCTTTCTAATCTCTTTCCAGGTAATCATATTGTAATAGCCTTGTCACAGGGAGAGGCAATCAAAGACTACACATCCTACAGATGTAAATTTTTAAGAAGTATTTTAAAAGTGTTATTAGTTCTAAAATGTCCACTTTTCTAAATATTATGATTATGTCATTGGCCACCTTTTAAAAAATCTGTCATCTGTTTTCTTTTTTCATTCTAAGTTTTAACTTCTGTACATCAATTCGTAATTTTGTATTTTCTTTCTTAAAGAGGACTTGCCCTCATAAAAAGTCTAAATTTCAGGTCCCCAACAAAACCTTAATGCCCCTGATGCTAGGAAATTATGTCCTGATCAAAATAAGTATTTACCAATTAGCAATCTCTACATTTTTGTTTCTTCATTCCATGAGTTACATTTTATAACCCAGTTACATCACTGTCATTGAATCCCAGGATTTAAAAAGGTTAATTTGAAACACATGTGTTCCCCCCACTCTGGGACTTACCTGATATCTCTTCAACCTGCAGTTCCAAAAAAAAACAAACAAACAACCAAAAAATCCTCACATCTCACTAGCACTAAACAAATGTCATTCCTGGTAATTAGGTTACAATGAGTGCCTTTGAGCTTTGTACTGCTAATACCAGTGAAATTTTTTAATATAATTACAGTTACGAGTATCCAAATGACTAAGACTTTCCTTTTAGTACACAATATATTGAACCAAATGCTGGCCTGAAAATACCAATTCATTTAAGAAAATGAAAAACAAAAATTTCAATCATCTAATTACCTTGACAAAATGTTCTAAATGATACCAACATTAGTAAAACTACCTTTATGTATTATGAAAATACACTTACAGTATAAATATAAAAATGCCCAATAGCTAAAGACCTTTTATACAAATATTCCCTAGGTTACATTTTATTTATGTTTCATTTCATACCCTTTACATTTCATTAAGCCATACTTCAAATAACCTGATTTCTAATTATTGTATTGCAAAGATATTCTCAGCCTGAAATTACATCAAGTAAATTGTAAAGCAAACTTCTCAAAGCCATACCACAGGTGGAAATCAAATGAAATGCCTAATATCATATAAATGGCTAAAGTTTTAAATGGATTGCATTTGTACAATTGCCTAGGCACACTTACTTCAAAGTGTTTTTGTTATGCCTTCCACAGCTGTAAAATAAAAATTATAGGTTATGTTAAAAAATTAAAGAACTGAATTTAGACTTGGAATGTAGGTATTCTAGTAGTTAACCCTGATAGATACAGTTACGAAAAAGAAAAACACTTCTTAACCAAGTGGAATGGAAAGAGAAAACTTAGCATTCTTAATCAAAACATTTGTTCTATATTCCTAAAGACAAAAGATGGAACAGTGGTTTCCAGAAGCTGCAGGTAGGGAGGAATGAGAAGTCACTGAGTTACTGTTTAATGGGTACAGACTTTCAGTTTGGAAGGATGAAAAATTCTGGAGATGGATGGGAGTGACAGTTGTGCAACAACGAGACTATGTTTAATAGCACTGAAAATGGTTAACATAATTCATTTTATGTATATTTTACCACAATAAAAAAAGTTTTAATCATGCTGAAGTAATTATACTTATATTTTTATATACACATTTTTTTTCTGAGATTCAGCCTGAATTGGAAAGTACTTCATTATTAATAATAGCAACTAAGCTCTTAAGTTGTCCCAAGTCATAGCTAATAAGATGGAGAAAATCGGTTTCCTGACTTCTGGCTCCATGAACTTTGTTCTCTAACACTATGCAAATTGAGAGATCACATAAGAAATTCCTAACTCTGACCAAGAATAGTTCTTTTAAAACATATAAAAAACTATTCGTACAAGTAAAGGCACAAGTGAATCTTTTTTAAAGTAAAAGATAGCTAAATGTACTGATGACTACATTGATCATAAAGAGTTGATGGGGCAGGGCAGGTGTCAATAATAAATCAAGTCCAGCGTTTCAGTTGTGAAAAGAAAACAATTACGTCAACAGTACAAATATTCCATCAACTTCGAAGAATCTATCTTTATCATGTATACCATCATGTCCTATATAATACAAAACCTACTGACAAATTCTGAGATGCATGATTATTTTTAAAGGGAGTTCTGATTCATTAGAATTTAATATTTACAAATCTAAGTACCACCTGTAGAATCTGATTTACATTAAGATACTTTCCACTCATCACAGTATCTCCAGCATCTTACACAGTGTTACACAGTTGGTACACAATAAATACCTTTTTAATTAGCAGGGAAGGAAGGAGAAAGAGAAGGAGAGAATTAAGAGAAAAAAGGAAGAGAGGGAAGGCGGGCGGGTGGGGGGGTGTATGGGGTTTGTTAGAATTTACATACCGTCATTTTCTAACAAACCATCAGCTAATATTCAGCCTTTATGCAAAAAGTCAGAGAGGCTAGAGACTAGAAGTAATGATAAACTGAGGATCAGTTCCCAGACTAGGCCGTGCTATTTTACAGATTTTACTGGTGATTTCTTTCTCTATTGCCTGGAGTTCAGAATTTAAATATATTAGTGATAGATACAAAGTACCTGATTAATGCCTTTGATCCATTACACCTGTATAATTTGTGTATGATGTATAACTACACTATTAAAATTATATTTTAAATGCAGACTCTTAATACAAAGTGATTTTATATATTCCAAAATATTTTTGTCCATTGTACAATTAAAACTTTATATTTTCACCATTTTATAATAGATCATTTTAAAGCCAAATATTAACCAACTCTATTACAAAAGCAAAACACCTGAAACAACTGCCATATTTCAACTTTATAACCTTTGTAAAAATATGTGCTTATTTGGGTCATAGAATTATGTCACTTTTGCTGACAGGCAAAAATCTCTGTCAAGGGACTTTCAGGTTTATATGGTCTGATGCCATTATAAGGAATTTCAAGGCTCAATGGCCGCTAGTTGTGTGTACTTCTGGCATTGCCCTAAATTTGTGTCATTAGTCATTTCATGAAGTCCTCCTAGCTTTCCTTCATCAACTGCCCTCTCAGGTTTCCCAGTTGTCATTCTTAAGATCAGTTCACACAATAATTTGTCACCTTGCTATGTTTTTCAGTTAAACATTTACATACTTTGATTCCTTAAAGATTTCATGTTTTGGCAAAACTAATCAGGAGAGGGAAAAAAATCACATTGTTGCCTATGGAATGTGAGGGTAAAGGCTGACTGGTAATAGACAAGAGGGAACTTTCTGGGGAGATGGTAACATTATCTTGATAGAGGTTTGGGTTAACCGGTATACATATCTGTCAAAACTCAGCAAACGTTCCCTTAAGATTTATGCATGTCCATTGTATTTCAATTCACCTCAAGAAGAAAAAATAATGGAGACTATTACTGAATTCTAGATGATATGCATGCTGAAGTATTTAGGAGGAAATGCCTGCAATGTACTTTGAAATGCATCATAAGATTGATTGATGGATGAATAGAGAGATGAACAGATACATAATTGAAAAATGTACGCTAAAATAAGTGGTAGGTAAACTGGTATTCACTGTAAAATTTTTCCAACTTCTCTATGTTTGAAAATTTCCGTAATAAAATGTTTTAAAATTTAGAAGATCATTATTCATAATCCTTTTTTTTTTTTTTTTTTTTTTTTGCGGTACGCGGGCTTCTCACTGCTGTGGCTTCTCCCGTTGCAGAGCACAGGCTCCGGACGCGCAGGCTCAGCGGCCATGGCTCACGGGCCCAGCCGCTCCGCGGCATGTGGGATCCTCCCAGACCGGGGCACGAACCCGCGTCCCCTGCATCGGCAGGCGGACTCGCAACCACTGCGCCACCAGGGAAGCCCCATAATCCTTTTTACTTTAAAATTTACCCAGTAAAGAAAGAGGAATCAGCAAATGTTCCCAAAGACTCTGAACTATGATCTTAGTTGCTTGTTAGCTTGAACATTTCAGGTATTTATATAAATTGATCCAAACAGTTAAAACTGGTTAAAAATCTTTTCAAATTAATTAAATGTATCTGAAAGGGCATCTTCTGGACCATGAAGGATAAGTGAAATTTTTCCAGATGGAGGAAGTTCATTCTAGACTCTAGAAAATTGTGTACATAAGCATATAGTACAAAAAATTTACTTTACAGCAAAAAGCAACATATTTATGGTAGCTGCTTCTTGAATATATCAAGATATTTAAAATAAATGTATATATATTAGATCCTCCTTTTACGATCTAATATACTGCTTTTGAAAGATTCTGCAATCTTTTCAGTTACCAGTATAATCTAGGTGTCTCTTGTTTACCATTCAAACCAAGCTGCAAGTATTTTAAGTAATTGAAAGTATGACCACAGCTGACTTTATTACTTCTTTGGGATTTTTTTCCATAACAAATTTTACCTCGAACTCACTACATGAAACACTGCTCTAAAGTGTTAAAATCCCAAGAGTGAATACCCTGGGATTAGAAAGGTTTCCTAGACCAGACAGCAAATAAAAATGCAAGTGTCTCACATAGCAACTTAGCCCACTATAAAATGCACAAAGGACAAATATCCAAAGTACTGTCTCAATTGTCTATAATCTACTTAGATATTTTAAATATTTTGTATCTTCCTTTATAAGGCATGTGGATGGTCCCATTTCCTTTAATGAGCAGTTTGCCTCTCTAACCAACTCCAGCAAAATTCTAGCACATGTGGGTTTACTTCAATGTACCTTATCTACAAAATGTAGGTATCACTAAATACTCACATGCTTAATATGAGGATTAAATGAGATTTCATTTAAAAATAAAAGCAGTTAGGGCTTACTGTTTAATAAATAATAGTAATTAATAATAAAAATGTTTATCCACATGCATATTCACGCAATTGCACAGACATGCTTTTTTAATCTGGGCCATGAGCCCAGGTGAGCCAGAATTCATTTTATCATTTCAGTTTAGTTACAAAGTCCCAGCTCTTAGTCTCATTGCATTACTGATCACTTCAGTGTCATGACAGTTTTTCATTTGCTCCCTTTCAGATCCAAACTCCTTACTTCACTGCTCACCCAAGACTGGAACTCTTTACAGAGTTCACTAGCAAAGACCTTAAAATTCTTTTATCATTTATCCATTAGTGGCTGAGAATAGAAATATCACTGGACCTTCACCTCAAATAATCCTCTAAAAAAATTCTGAGTGACTGAGTTGGGCCAGAGGTTCAGACTCAAGATGCTTTGTAATTTGTTTCAAACCATTTTCTATAGGTACTGTCAAATGATCCCCAGGCTGAATGAGATGTTTTTTGCTCTTAGGGAAAAAGTCAGGTCGGAAAGATAATATTAGGAGAGTTCTTAAGATTGAACACTGCATTATTAAAGGAGATGCTAAATATTCAGAAATTCTAGAGAAAAGAAATTTCTAGGTCAAAAAAAATGAAATAGAAAGGCTGATTTTGTCCATCAGTACATATAATAATGACTGTTACTATTTAATAGAAAACTACATTATCACTTGGAGATAGAAAATGATCTTTACTATTGATCAGCTTATTAATCTCCATGCTTTATTTCCACTAGGGAAAAAGTATTTTTTATATTTACAATTATTAATCTAGCTCAATATACCATAAAGATTTCAAAACAGTTAAATCTTCCTTAATGCCCTAAGAGCAAAGACAGAGCCTAAGGCTTACTTCTATTAGGCAAGTCCATAACACTGACATATTCTTCTCAATAAACATGTTTAAGATATAGGTATGAATCTTTTTTGCTGGAATGTTAATTATACTCATTTAAAACCTGAATGCTATTAGTCCTGATTTGCACTTTTTCATATTTCATGATATGCTCTTGATATAAGTGTAGGCTGTGAGCAACCACACTCAGGCTACACTCCTCATTGGCTAAGACCCGTGCAACGGGAGAGGCCACAACAGTGAGAGGTCCGCGGACCACAAAAAAAAAAAAAAAAAAACTTAGGTGAATCCCTACAATCCTAAAAAAATCTTTACAAAATGATTCATATGTGAACTAAACAAATATACCATTTCAGAAAGAAAAGAAACTTTTGGTAAAAGTAAAATCTTCATTAAAAACTTTTTTAAAAATACTGTGATAAAGTACCTTTCTAAAGAAATGGCCAGGTGCCTTGTGATTAGATTTTTACCCAAGAAAATCTTGTTCTGCTTTACTGACAATGTGCTTTATTTTAAAACTAGAGCAGAACAAAAAGTTCAAAGGAATACTTTCCAAAGTACAAAAAAGAGTTGATGATAAACCAAGCCACAGCTAAAATGACTATCTATATAACCTTCCCAAATCTGTAAATGCTTTAAAAAGTATAGTATTATACAATCACAAACAAATATGTACGTATTCTCTACTTGAACAGCTTTACAGTTGCCATGAATCATTCTTTCACTTTCTACAAGTACTTAGAAAGCAGTCTAGTTCCTGATTTAAAAGGAAAGAAAAGAAAGGAAAAGCGGAAAAATAAAACACAAAGTGTTTGACAAAAAGAAAGTATCCGATAAGACATGGATAGATGGGTGGGTGCATACATAGGTAGATGGATGAAGAGATGCTCAAGAAGGACAGGTAAATGAATAAATAAGCTGCTTTCCATCCAAGGGGGGCAATAAAAACCACACACCGTCTTTCTTTCCTCCTTTTACTTAAGTAATACCTGTGGAAGTCCTTAATCTGGAGGTTGTCAACGCACTTCAGGAGAGGATTTATGAATCTCCAGGAACTGTGAAGGATGGGGATGCATGGTGATACAGGTACACACATGAATGGGGTGGGGGGTGAGTGTGTATAGACATCCATTCATGCATGTATCTCTGAAGTAAATTAAGAGCTTCTTAAAGGGATCATGACCTAGAAGAAGATTAAGACCCACTACTGTAAAATGTTCTGCTTGGTTAATTAAATGGTACAGCAATACTAGGTAGTCTTCTCAAAGCTGGGGAGCCATGCTAAGAATTTCAAGCAAACCTAAAGACAGACTCAAACTCAGGGCTCTCATTAACCAGAGCTCTTAGCTACCCTAAAAAGGTGAGAAATTGCATTGTTTTAACATGAAAAGCATTTTTTAAAAATGAAATTAAAATCCTAAATGGGCAAAAACTTACATTTAATGTTCTCAAAGCTTATTTTTAATGAGACTGAAGTTAGGACACAAAAGTTCTCAAGTGTCAGCATTCAGTACTTTGTGCAGGGAAAACTCTTCACAGCATGGCCTGAGTTCCCACAATGTGCCTGAAGATAACATGCAGGCACACAGAAACAAATTAACCTACTCTTTTTTAAAAGTCTCCTTCATCAGAGTCTTTCACCTGTCACCAAAAGCAGCAAGGCCTGAGTGAAGAGGCTGACTAGGCAGCTTGAACAAGCCAAGTTCCCATGCACAGACTAGGGAAGCTTTGGCACTCACAGATGGTGCTAGGCATGGGACCTGAATCAAGAGCAGCAGGATACTATCTACCTAGTAGATAACAAAAGCACTGAAAGTCAGCTTAAAAAAAAAAAAAATTAACACAACATCCCTGATTTCATACTTATTAAGCACCATCCTTTCACAATAGCCCAGAAGAATTAAGAATTTAAAGATTCACATCTAATTTAACTTCAACCCAGATGAAACAATTTTTTTAAATTGAGACTTCAACAGCTAAATCTTGCCTTTCAATGGCAACAGAACTTTAGAGAAATGATACCTTCCCAGGGATCTTTTCAAGCTTTTCACAAACATTTATAATAATGGCATATAATTTCATAAGTTTCTTTAATGGACAGGTCAGCTCACACTTTGAGAAATGCAGACTCAAGAATCAAATTCACAGAGGAGAAGGGAAACATGGAAAGCATGCTGGACCAGAATCACATTAGAAGGCTTAGGGTCTTAGCTCTAAAACTAGGTGGATGGACATGAGTTCCTGGACAAGAACCACATGTAGACAAAGCAAACATAAGGTAACACATTATACTGGAGTCACTCTACTTCCTGTCTGTCTGTCTTTATCTCATAAATAACAAAGCCCTGTTTGAGGTCCTGATTAGAACATTCTAATTGGGGAAATAAAAAAGTGAAATCAGAAAATACATAATAAGGTCAGGATATTGGAAATTAATAATAAGATGAAGAAAATGTATTTGATATTTTCACAATTTCTGCAATATGCCTCCTAAATAAGCTAAGTGACATATGTCCGAAAACTACTGCTATTTTATCTAAAAATAATGCACACTAAAATATTATTCTTCCTTTCTTTCCTGGTAGGAAAAAAAAGTTTTTAAAGCATGTAAATATAAATTTTTAGGGAAAGCTAGATATCGAGTATGTCTTTTAACCTGGTCCAATTTTTTTTTAAACCTGGGTTTATAACAGATCTATAACTCTGAGAGTATCTGTTGCTGCCAGCCTATGGAAGAGATAAGTAATTGAAGATAAAATTTTTGTACTTTACACCAAAACTTGCTAAAATACCAGATACTCCATCCTCAAGCCAAAATCCTTACTTAAGCAAGCCAAATAATATTAGTCACTTAGTTATCCCACTTTCTATTTTAAACTCTTCATTTAAAAAAAATTATATATATATATATATATATATATATATATATTTTTTTTTTTTTTTTTTTTTTTTTTTTTTGCCATGCCTCTGCAGCATGGCACGTGGAATCTTAGTTCCTGGACCAGGGATCAAACCCATACCCCCTACAATGGAAGCACAGAGTCTGAACCACTGGACCAGCAGAGAAGACCCTGAACTTTGTTTGAAAGGATCTAAGCAGGGTAACCAAGTATTTCCTGGATGCTGGATGCACAAAATAAGAACCTTTACCAGCTCATGAATATTTTTATTGTTTTCTCTTTTACTCCAGGAAGTAAACAAACAATAGACACTATTAAATTTAATTACACCGTGCCCTATTTTATGTTGAGGACAAAAAATGCTCCATTTCAGTAAGAGTTACTACACATGCAGCACTCCCATAGTGTAAGGCCAGGATTTATAGTGCTTTTGTTAGATAATAAAATACAGATAAACACGAGAAGAAACACAATTCGTTGCTTGGTAACGTCCACCACTAATGCACTTTAGACCTTTTCATGATATCACTGGTCAATGGAAAAGGAGAATGTTGTATCCTCATGAGCAAGTCACTTTGCCTACTGGATCTCAGGTTCTCATGTAAAGTATTTTACTTATTAATTTTATTAACCTATAAACTCTTTATAGGCAAAAGACCATAGTATCCTAATACCCACCCACGCAGAATAGGTGGCCAGAAAAATAACGTTCAAACTGCAAGAGGACAAAGGCTCTCTCTAGTCTACTTAATCTTCAGTCTAAGACTTTTTAAGTCTGACCCTTGGGTGGGTAAGTCCATAAAATGTAGTAGAAGAAATAAGAGCGTGGGAGGTCCATAAAAGTGTGGTAGAATGAATTGAAGACCATAAGAGAAGGAAATGACTTGCACAGTTGAGGATTAGCTGAAGAACTATCTGCTTTTATCTTTTTTTTGTTACTAGAAAGTTTTAGAGGATCCCAAAGGCAGAAATTAAGACATGAGCAGATAAATTATATCAGTTAAACTTTAAAATTGTTTTTTGATAAATATATGTGGTTCCAAGCTTTGATTACCCTCCTAAAGTGTTGCCGCCATCAGACTTTACCAAAACTATACCAAAAACTCTAGTTCTAAACTTTGTAGAACAAAGTATAGTTTCTCTTTCAGAAATATTGCTTTGTTTTTTTCTAGTTAAAACCCTCATAGGATGGCTAATCATAATTTTTAATAATCATAAAATCAAAACTTCCTTAATTTCTATTAAAAAATGTTTATGCTCTTTTGGCAACAAAGGAATTAGTACTTAGAAATTCACATTTGGACAATCTCCCTTAAGATATCCAATATGCAGAAAAATATCTGTAAGCTACAAAATGTCTACCACAGAATTACTTATAACAGCAAAAGTCCAGAAAAAAAATTATTAAAATAAGAGAACGATTACATAAATTATAGCATACCAATTTGATCTTCTATTTTGAAGCAATTTAAAATGATGGACGTAAAACCCAAGCAGCAACATGGAAACATTTTGTTTGAAAAAAAAAAAAAGATAGAAAATAGGCTGGAAGGAAATACATTACCCCCTAAAAAAACAAACAGTTTTAAACAAACAATGTAAGAATACAAAAACTAAATTGCTCATAACATTTCATAATGACAGTAGAAAAGTTAAATAAAGATGCATTTTTAACTAAGACAGGACTAAATTATCTTCCAAGTCTTTTCTTCTCAAGCTTAGGTATACATATCACTGAATACTTAAAAAGAATTGTTTTCATTGTGTAAAAACACAAAGTTACTCAAATTTTTCAAAACCCTGTTTTATACTTGGAATCTTGTCACAGAGTTAAACTCAAAGAATTTGACATTAAATTACATAGTTTTTCTCTATTTATGAAAAGCCAAAATAGATCTTTTAAAAAACACACCCACTGCTAAAACAGTTTGAAGAAATCCAGAGTGAAAACAAAGAACTGTGACAGACTCAGTATCCTCAGCAATAGGAAGTATAAAAATGACAATCTCGAAAGATGTATATAAAACAATTTTAATTGTGCCACTTATTAAAGATTTTTAAATTGTTTCTTTTCATTTTATTATTTCTTTCTGACCACCTAATCTAAACTAGTTATTAGGCCACTACCACATCACACTTTTTATTATTTGAATAGCACTTATTTTTATCTGATATATTTGACAGAAATATCTATTTATCTACTTGTTTATTATCTATCTGGCCCACTAGGACGTAGACTTTAGAAGTAAGGGAGTATTTTCCATCTTGTTCACCCCCAGAGCTGCCTCATACAGACTTGTAAGCTCTACATACATCACTATGGTTATGCAATACACAACCTGCACAACTGAATATGACCTGCTTATGAATGATTAATTATATACATGTCATAAAGCACCAGGATCTTAACAATGTCATTATCTCTGATGATGCAACACCACTCTCAGCATGTATGCCAGAAAAAGCTGCTCCTCAAAGTTTTCAACTCCTAAGTTTTCTTTAACATTATTTCACATGAGCATGTATGAATTTGTTCCTTGTTATTCCATGGAGTTTATAAAAGCAAAATATTCCTGAGGCAGAAACCAATCCACAAGATTGGTAAACCAATCCTTTACCTATTAAAGGCCAATCATAATGAGTTATGATAGTATTAAATGTTTTAAAGTATCTCTCAAACAAAAAAACACTGAGTTTCTTAGTACTGGGTAAGTCTCATTATTTTTAAAGTGACTTCCTAGTCGTTTCAAAGAATACTGTTTATATATAAATACACACACACACACAGTCTAATCCATTAGAATTTTTAAGCATAGAAAGGGATTTTAAACAATAAAGTTATACAACTACTTATAAAACTAATTAGAATAAGACATTTTAGTTTAGTATTTTATTCAGGAGTCCCATACTCACTCTTTCCAAACATGGTTCTTTTCATAATAATGTCTGGAAATCCTCTAGAAAACAAAAATTCAAATTTTAATCAAAAGTAAAAGCTAGAACTATCTCCTGGGAAGTCTAATTCAAGGTAAACAACCTCTCCTTTACTAGACTGTCCTAGTCACATAAAACTGTGTGGCTAGAAGAAATGATAATGGAATATAAAACCTTTGTCTTCTAGGTTGTTGTTTATAATCTGGATGAAGCTGATAGTCGACAAAAAGCATACAAAGGCCAATGTGAAAAGAATGTGTAGGCTTGGTCATTCATCTTCCTAGAAGACAGATGCTCACCAGTAAGGTGATCAGCTACTGAATAATAACGTTCTCATACACACACACACACACACACACATATACACACACACACATAAAATAGAAATTACAACCCTTATTCCCCACTTGGAAAATATGAACTACATTCAACAATTTTTTAATTTGTCCACTATGTGCTAGGCAACAATAGGATAAAATATGACTAGGAAACACTATTTGCCCCCAGAGGAGCTTCGCACTCTTATGAGGACATTATTTGGCAACAAAGAAGCAATGGACACATTATCAAATCAAGGTGGGGTCCAGCAGTTAGAAACAGCCTTGCTATGCCTAGACCCAGGGCTGACTCATCTCAAACCATGCTGTCCTGCACCCCCGTATCTACCCTTCTTCTGGAACTGCTTCCCCCTGGAGCTTATCTCCTTGCCTAGCTATTGCATCTGCATACTCCACAGCTAATCCTCTCATCTCTAGTTTTCAAAAGTGATTCTTCCCAATCACCCCTTCCAATCTCCACTCTATCACCCTAGGGTCCCCATCTCAGGCACTCTTTCTGACTCAACTATTCTCACACCTCCTCAAAACTGCACTCCCAGACTTGACCACCCGTGGAGAGCAAACCTGTGTCTGCATATTATGTCAGAGAAAGATAAGTACACAGCTACCTAGAACACAAGGCAGGGTGAAAATGCATAAGAGCTCTGCAGGTACTGTCGTCTGAGCTAGTTATCTCAGGAACGTCTAACGATATATAGTTAAGTGTTCACTGCAGAGTACAGATTCCCTTCTGGGAGCCACCTACCATGTTCCACAAATCAGTCCCAAGATAGTCTTATTGCATTTTTTCTACCGGAAGTTTTATCAGAAACTATTTCAAGTTTTTGCCTTTTCAAAATTGGTTTCAATCACTGGAAGTAGCTTTAGAGACATACATTTGAGAACTTCATCATTTGCAGTTGACTGATTTTCTAGACCTTCCAAATACTGGATTTTACCCCTTTAATGGCCCTCTGCTCCCAATATAAACTTTCATCAATGCCAGGATATTGGACGAAATAACCCTGAAACCAGCCATCAGATTAAGGATGGCTACAAGGTACACCTCTAATCTTCAGTAGTGGCCTGTGCTAAGTAGAAGGCCCAGGTGTTCCTTGCAATGTATGTGTAGCTACCTCAAAAAATTGCCAGCTACCAACCAAAAAACTCTGGTACAAATAAAGTAGGACTGGATGCATCTAATGAAGCACATAACACTGCAATGCTGAATGTAAATACTAACAACATTTTCTAAAGTTATATGCGAGGAGGTCCTTTGTAAATCATAGGAGGAAAAGTGTTTTTAACCTTAAGTTTTCCCATACAATTAACCGGTGCTACCCAAGCAAATCCTTTGAACTGAAAAGCCAAACTGAGCTGGCTTGGTCCTAGTTATAATTACCATTTAAATACAACAGAACAAAAGCCTCTACGTTGACAAGAACATCAAAGCGGAACACAACCATCTAGAATGTCTCAATTACACATATGCTTTGGAAGTACTGAGGGTTTTTCACTTCACTTTTCTTTCCAGAACATCCAACAAAACTTTTAAATCAGTTAGTGAAAATATATACATGTAATAGCATAGTTTTTTTTTAAGATGGAGATCTGAACATGATCTCATTCAATCCCCTTTTAAAAGTGAGAAAATGAAACCTAGAAAGTGCGAGTCACACAAGACCACACAATATATTAAACAAAAATTTTCCTCTGTTAACTATTTATACCTATGCCCCATAACATAGCCCATTTTTCAAATACAATAGAATAAGTTATTTTGTGAGTCTATCCAAGTACCAGGCTACCTTCAAAACAGTATTATGACCACGGTCACCAGAGGAGGAAACCTGAGTGGGCTGGTAAAGGACGCAGAGGACACAATCATGGAGAGCTTAATGGTGTGAACTTAAGTCCCAGGAAACCTGAGCATGTAGAGCTCAAACACGTATCAAGTCTCCTCTGAACAATTCTCAGTATGAGGACATCTTAGTGTACTGTTTTACATTCCTTCCCAGTCCAAGTTTCACATAACAGTAATCTCAAAATATCTAAATGAGACTTCACAATCTACTTTTTCAAATGTTCTGACACAACACTGAAAAGGCTGAAATTATTAAGGTCTCAAAAGCTATTGGGCTGGCCAAAAAGTGCCTCTGGGTTTTAAGTAAAAATAAAAGACACATTTTTCATTTTCACCAAGAACTTTATTGAACAATGTATTCACCCTTTTGTTCCACTACCTTCTGCCATTTTCCAGGCAACTTCAGAATTCCATCTTCCCAAAACTTTTTACCTTTTTCAGCAAAGAACTGTTCCAGGTGCCTTTTACAGTCTTCCAGGGAATTGAAATTTTTTCCATTAAGAGAATTTTGTAAAGACCGAAATAAATGGAAATACAAAGGTGCAATGTCTGGTGAATACGGCAGATGAATCAGAACTTCCCAGCCAAGCTGTAACAGGTTTTGCCTGGCCATTAATGAAACGGTCTTGCGTTATCCTGATGGAAGATAATGCGTTTTCTGTTGATAAATTCTGGTCGTTTTTCATCAAGTGCTGCTTTCAGTTGGTCTAACTGGGAGCAGTACTTGTTGGAATCGTTTGGTTTTCCAGAAGGAGCTCATAATAGAGGACTCCCTTCCAATCCCACCATATACACAACATCACCTTCTTTGGATGAAGACTGGCCTTTGGTGTGGTTGGTGGTGGTTAATTTCCCTTGCCCCACGATCTCTTCCGTTCCACATTATTGTACAGTATCCACTTTTCATCGCACGTCACAATTTGTTTTAAAAACAGAACGCTTTCATTATGTTTCAGTGGAGAATCCCATGCAGAAATTTGGTCAAGAAGGTTTTTGTCACTTAACTTATGTGGAACGCAAACATCAAAGTGATTCACAAAACCAAGCTGGTGCAAATGATTTTCAACGCTTGATTTGGGTACTTTGAGTATGTCGGCTATCTCCAGCGTGGTAAACGTTGATTGTTCTCAATTAATGTCTCGATTTGATCGCTATCAACTTCAACTGGTCTACCCAACCACGGAGCATCATCCAGTGAGAAATCTCTAGCACGAAACTTCACAAACCACTTTTGACACATTCGATCAGTCACAGCACCTCCTCCATACACTGAACAAATCTTTTTCTGCATTTTGGTTGCACTTTTACCTTTCTTGAAATAATAAAGCATATGCTGAAAATGTTGTTTTCCTTCCACCTTCAATATTAAAATGGTTACATAAAAATTCACCAATTTTGATGTCTTTTTTTAAATGCACAGCTGTCACAATAGAATCTAACAAAATTGTTCTGAAAGAGTTAAAGACAACTAAGTGCTACTAGAGCCATCTTATGGAAAAACCCGAATGAACCTTTTGGCCAGCCCAATATTATATTTAATGTGTTCAGCTACTACCCATTTTCCCTCTATTTTTAAATGTGTGAATCACTGTAAACATTCTAAAACTTATTTTCAATTTTTTCTACACAGGCACAATGAAAAGATGTGGGGGAGTTAGAAGGTGAGTAATTTGATTCTCTAATTATAAAGGGAGGAAATTTTTAAATGCATTATAGATGTGAAAATTTAAGTGTAAAGAATATTGTGTGTGCATCTTGACAGTATCCAACTTTGAAAGATAAAAAAATGTTTAGGGCTTCCCTGGTGGCGCAGTGGTTGGGAGTCCGCCTGCCGATGCAGGGGACGCGGGTTCGTGCCCCGGTCCGCGAGGATCCCACATGCTGCGGAGCGGCTGGACCCGTGAGCCATGGCCGCTGGGCCTGTGCGTCCGGAGCCTGTGCTCCGCAGGGGGAGAGGCCACAACAGTGAGAGGCCCGCGTAACAAAAAAACAAACCAAAAAAAATGTTTAAATAGCCTTTTAAATTACTTCTTTGTAAATATTAAAGGTATAGCCTTAATTTCTATGAAAGTATTCTTAAATGCAGCCGTTTTATTAAAAAAAACCAGTTCCCTCATCATTTGGTAGAAGTTTAAGTTTGTTATTTAATTTTCTGTTTCCATACTATCTGACTCGAATTTGGTTTTTTTCCATTAATTATAAGGTCCTTTCTCTTATGTTT
The DNA here is from genome assembly GCF_949752795.1 of Hyperoodon ampullatus. Classification (NCBI taxonomy): domain Eukaryota; kingdom Metazoa; phylum Chordata; class Mammalia; order Artiodactyla; family Ziphiidae; genus Hyperoodon; species Hyperoodon ampullatus. Next base: position 71,131,237 of record NC_136922.1, read on the forward strand.
TAAAATAACCTGCATATTCATATATCTGTTAATACACACACACATTTTTATTGTAGCTCAGCTAATGCATTGGCAAACATGTGTATGTACACACGCACACACACACACACACACACACGTTTAAAGCACTTTAGGCTTCAGAGGAGCAACACCATACAAGGTCATGGCAAATAAAAAGCAAAAATTTGAAGACTAAGAATAATGAAACTTTAAAGTACAAATAGAGAACAGGAGTTCAAGCACACTTAAGATATCATGACCATTTTCAAATAAGTTTTAGAGCTCAAATTAGATGATCGTTTTTGTGGAGTGCTGAAAGAGTAGAGGTTGAAAAACAGAATTAATTGAAGAAAAAGGAGCAACAAGAAAACAAAGTAGGAAAGAAAGGAGGAGGAAATGCAAACTGATTTAGTATTAAAGGAAGAAATGCTATCAAACAGACCAACTGCATAAAGGCCACAAATTAACAGAGCTTAATTAGTGATTGAAACACTGTATTGCCAAAACAAAATGCCTGAATGCTACTTAATCAAGAAAGAAATCCTACATTTTCTCTGGACATATCACTAGTAGCATAAGAAATCAGTAAATGCTTTTTTAAAAGGAAGGCTTAAGCAGAAGAGAAAATATATAGGTCACAGGAAATATAAAACTAATAGTGTCTTTCCATACAGACAAAACAATTCTAGTCACTAATGGGCAGTGGGTCTGAGGAATGAAGATACTTCTAGGAGATACTACATTCTTATATTATTCACAGGGCAGGGATCCATATCATTTTGTTCACTGACCTATCCCAAGTACCTAGAGCAGTGCCTGACACATAGCAGGTACTCAAAAATAATGAAGGAGGGGACTATTACTTGCCTGAGGCTCTATCTGTGCCAAATCCCCCATCTGGGGAAGCACTTACTAAACCACATGCTGCTCCAATTCTGATTACTTAATTTGTATTTGACTTTTCTCACCCTATTGTCTTTATCATGGGTAACAGTCTGCTGCTACAACAATTGGAAGTGATATCTGTATGGATCAGCACAATACTTCTGTTCTTGGCTGATTTCATTTTATGGCCATAAAAACTTGAAGCATCTAATCCTTTAGCTTGTTTCCTTTATGCCTTCTCCCCACCTTTACAACAGATCTACTCCTCTGAATTTTCCCTGATCAAAACAGTCCCTCAATGATCTCCATAAAAGCCCATTAGTTTAAAAAAAAAAAAAAAAAAAAAAAAAAAGGTAATTAGGATGAAATTAAATCATTAGGGTGGACCCGAATCCAACTTGACTGGTCTCCTTATAAGAAGAGGAAATTTGGAAGGATTCTTGTGCGCAGAGGAGACACCAGGTAAAGACACAAGGAGAAGTCAGCCATCTACAAGGTAAGGAGAGAGGCCTCAAAAGAAACCAACATTGCCAACACTTGGATCTCAACTTCTAGCCTCTAGAACTGTGAGAAAATAATTTCTGTTGTTTAAGATCAAAAAGTTCAGGGGCTTCCCTGGTGGTGCAGTGGTTGAGAGTCCGCCTGCCGATGCAGCGGACACGGGTTCGTGCCCCAGTCCGGGAAGATCCCACATGCCGCGGAGCAGCTGGGCCCGTGAGCCATGGCCGCTGAGCCTGCGCATCCGGAGCCTGTGCTCTGCAACGGGAGAGGCCACAGCAGTGAGAGGCCCGCGTACCGCAAAAAAAAAAAAAAAAAAAAAAAAAGAATCTGTTGTTTATATCTTTTCTGAGAAATATTTCTAGAAACTATTGCTAGAATTTTTTAATTTGTACAGTTTTATTATTAAGAATTAATTCTTGGGACAAAGTGTGACTTTAATTAGCTGGGCTTTAACAAGGTATGTGATCAGTAAGTATGTGTCAATTCTTAATTTACAAGTTTTGTTTGTTTGTTTGTTTTGCAGTACGCAGGCCTGTCACTGTTGTGGCCTCTTCCGTTGCGGAGCACAGGCTCCGGACATGCAGGCTCAGCGGCCACGGCTCACAGGCCTAGCCACTCCGCGGCATGTGGGATCTTCCCGGACCGGGGCACAAACCTGTGTCCCCTGCATCGGCAGGTGGACTCTCAACCACTGCGCCACCAGGGAAGCCCTAATTTACAAGTTTTTTAAAATTTTTTTCTCTACCCCAAAATACAATCTGGGCTACATTCAATCTACTGACCCAAAGATACGAGAAGTTCAGAATTAGTAACATTCTAGAGTTAGAATTCTGGCCTTTCACTGCTGTGGCCCAGTTTCAATCCCTGGTCAGGGAACTGAGATTCCTCAAGCCATACAGCACGGCCAAGAAGAAAAAAAAAGAAAATTAGTAACATTTCAACACAGCTAGATGGAGTAGTGAGTGATGCAAGAAGAAGCCGTAAGATAAGGTACTGATCTTTCTAGCATGGTCTGAACGCAATCCTTCCTAAGAAGTTAAAGGTCAGTAAAAGGCCTGTTGGGAAACCTTCCAAACACTAAGAAACCTTCCAAACACTAAGATTTGTCAGAAAATGTGAAAGAGGTTAAAAGATGAAAAAAGAAGTATTAGTGGGTATCCTATCAGTGTACCCATCTAGGTTATCCAATTGTAACAGGGCTTTTAAGCCTTTCACTGTCTTTCAGCTACTTCACCACTCTTTAAGTTGTAAAATACATATTAATAAAAATGACTTTTTTCCATAGAAATGTAAATAAATTGTGTCCAGTGGGGGGGAAAAATAATTGTTGCTCATGATCCACAGGATCATTGTCCTGTGGATACTGATTACTTTGGCAGTACATTCATTTCAATATCCCTGATTGCCTGTGTATGTGTGCTCTTTTAATTCTCCTGTGAACAGGTCGTATTATCTTACTGGTACCCTCATCATTAATGAGCTAAACAAAATCTCTGACACATTCATTTTATATTTGAATAGGACTCATGATTCTTTTTAAAAGTAAACTTTAACAGAGTCTGTAAGTAAACATACAACTTTTGAAATGACATTCACTTTCCATGAACACACCTTCTTAAAATTTCCTCTAGGTCATTAGTCATCTCATTTAAATTACTCAAGCTAAAATAACATAGTATGCTTCAGTGAACCCAAAACACCAGCATTATATGACGTACCTTTATTATGTACCACCAAGAAAGAAAAAAAGCGACCAAATATGACACAACGCTTTCTTATCATTTAATACTTGTTTGTTTTTTAAGACTCTGTCATATATTCCACTGCTCTGCTTCCATGCCTTTATATATGTACAATTTATCTTTCCAAGGCCAAATCTTAGGATTTGGAAATTATGGTGGTACCTAAAATACACAAAACTCAATTAAACCATTGACACTATAACCACATTCACACACGCACAGACAATGATAAGTTCATCAAAACCACCAGACAGCCAACAAGGAAATTAAGAAGCTATCAATTTAAAGATGTGTCCTAGTTTCAGATATATTGAAATATGAACAAAAATGTGCATTTCAGAAACCAGAATAAAAACTTATAAATGTAGAAATATTTAACACGATTATAAATGACAAATAGCTTAGAATCAGAAACCCTAACATTAGATGGTCATGATTTGCTTAAATATTAGCGCCAGTATAGTCCATAAAGATTGCCAGCAATGTATGAATCTTAAAATTGAGACCCAAAATCTCAGTGAAGCCAAATAATCCTTTAGAGGTAAAAATAAAAGATGAGGTCCTTGATTAAAGCACAATTATTCAATCTCTTTTGACTCAAAGAGTAGTAATAGTGCTTTGGTCTCTAGTAGAAGAACAAGAAAGATGTTACAGCATAAAAGGTATGGTTTAAGATAAAACAATGAAAAAAAAAAAAGAATTACCCCCATCCTTCCTAAGCAAATAATCTTCCTCCTCCTTTTTGATATACTGCTGACATTCATTTCCCATCTTCAATCTAATATTAACAGTTTGTAAAACTGCTTTATTATAACAACAATCTCCATCAACACATAGCTACAACTAGTTGTAATCTCCTTGAGGATAAAAGGAGACAAAGTCCTGTCTTGAATAGTCAGGTTTGTAACTTGGAAAAAGTACCTATTATTCTAAATACTTATCAATGATATCGATCAGATTTCCTGGTAAATTTTACTTAATTTTTGGCCTTTCATAATATGTTACAAAAGTTTTAATTGTCTCCTTTATTACTGGGGTCTGCAGTACTGCCTGGAACATAGCAGTAGTCATGAATATTGGTAAACTTAACCTTGATTCTCACAATAGCTTGATTTTCACAATTAATCTATGAAGTAAGTATGGCAACAATCATGACTCCCATCCCATACATGAAGAAACTTTACAGAGTTTAGGACTTTGCCCAAAGTCACACCATTAGTTAAGTGGCACCATCAAAACTGAATCCCAGGCCCTCTGACTCTGAGTCCTGAACGTTTCTTACTATCACAGACTCCATGTCCCCTACCTAGGAGCTGTCCTTCCCTCTCTCCCCTTCCTTTAGATAACAAATGATACTTGCTCTACGGATATGGCTTGCTCAGTTACTGACTGAAACCACATCAGTGAGTTCATCATTATCCATGAGGAAATTCTCTACCTAGTTACACCAGCATTTTAGCACTGATATTGTAAAATTAGGTACAGCCGAGACTATTGGATATACCTAATAGTGACAGATAAGGCCAGGTTCTAGTAGGACTAGAACACTTATTTTTCCTGTGCCTCAAATTCTTCATTTGCAAAAGTGAGGTAAAATGTAGAGGATCCAAGTCTTTCCCTAATCAAAAACCTAATATTCTAAGACCTTACCAGTGATACCAAGCAGATCTTGCCAATTTTTACTTCTTAATATTTAGCCTTTCATAATATGTTGAAAGAAAAGGAGGAAACTATAGAAACCTAGCCGTTAGATTCTATAGTGGGAGAAGAACATAGAATCCATCAACAAAACTTTAAATACGTTCCAGCCATACTACCCGACTAAGAAACCTGTACTCATTTAAAACCATAAAGTTTTGAGGATAAAAAAGGTCTACATAGATACAAGTGTTACAGCAGCCCTTCTGGGTATGCAGTATGCTGTTCCGTTTTCCTAGCTTATAGCACTTTTTTGTACAGTTTTCTCATTGCAAATGCCCTAGTTCTTCCCACAAAGTTATTGTGAAGTCTTCAAATGTCACTAATTTGCCCTTTAAAGCAAACACAGAAAATACTCTGTGTCGTGAAAAATGGTCACCCTGTCCTCTAGTTGCTTCAAGATATAGCATATAAATCACTGAGTTGCTGAATAGAACTGTACTACCCAGATATTTTTGCCTAAAAGATTTTTAAGATTTCCCACCTTTTGCTTTTCTCTTTTACATCTTTCAGACCACTTAATCTGCTCTGATCTCGGAGATACTAATTATTTTTTCAGTATGTGAATAAGGTTGGTATTTTTGACCACTTGGTTAGCATAAAGCTTTGTATGAATTTTCCTTGTATGAGTACTTTTTCTTTGCATGAGTAAATGTCTATTAAGATGTAAATTATTTCTGCTTAATCACTTGAGCCTTTTACTGAAAGTAGTTTTAAAATGGACAAAAAACTTTGGTCAATTTTTATGGGATGGTATTATTACCATCAATAATATGATATGCTTCTATTTTAACTAATAAGTAACCTACCACCGTACTGCCCTGTTACCAAAAAAAAAAAACTGCTTGAAATGACCAATAAAATCACCCCCCCAATCTCTTTCTCCTTTGCCTCTCAGCTCTATTTCCCTCCAAAAAATTCTTTCCTTAAAAATTTCCCAAAACTGCATGTTTTTCTGGTTCTCCAGTCCCTCTGATCTTTTCATCACTTTCTTCAGGATCCGCTTCATCCTTTCTCCCACCACCACTTACCTTTGATTCTCTGCCTGCATTCCTCTTCCTCTTAATTCTCTTCTTGGTAGCTCATCTACTTCCCCAAGTTCAATTAACATTTCTATACTGATGAATCCCCGAAGAACATTTTTAGCCCTAATCTCCAACCAATCTCTGATCCCAGATTTCCAGTTGCCTTCAGGATATGTCTACATGAATGACTCAATATCTTATTAGAATTTAAAACGTCTAGCTTCTCTCCATAATCCTCACCCCCCTGTCCATAAACTCATACTTGGGGACATCTAATCCTTCTATGTAATCCTAATAATTTAAAGTCCCGCCATCTTGCCAGTCCAAGCCCAGAATCAATTATGTTACCTGCTTTATTTAATCACAGGATGCTAAAATGGTCACCAAGTTGCCACTTAAAATGTAACAACTGTTTCAATACTAACTGATGAGTTCAGAATATTCTATGAGTTAATTTTTTATAGTTCACTATTTCCCTACTGGACATTTGTTTCTAATTTTTCAGTATATACAAATCAAGTTACAATATTTATCATTACACATAATTTTGTATTTAAGAATATCACTTTACCATAGCAATCCAGAAGTGGAATTATGGGGCCAAAAGACAGAAGCATGGTTAAGATTCTTGATTAATACTGACAAGCTGATTTCCAGAATAGTGCTATCACAAGAATGTTGGTTCCAGGAGAGCTGAGATTTTGTTTGTTTTGTACGTATTACAGGCATGGTAATACAACAACGAAGAGCAAAAAGGACTCCGTTTAGTTAAATAAATTAATCAACCAATCATACCTATGAAAGTACTCACAAATACTTAACATTTATATACTCACTATACTTTTCCACTCACCTTTAAAAGTGACCATGTCATTTGCTTTGACCAATAAAATATGAGCAAAAGTGACTTGTGATACTTCCAGACAAAAGTTTTAAGAGCCATTTGTCATATTTTTCCCTCTGTCACAGCAACCAAAATGACAGGCAAAAGTTTCTATTACTTGTATTATTATTATTAATCATCATTATTATATTTCATATGGTAAAATGTAGTTTTCTTCCTTAAAACATATCCCCTTTATTGAGCAGAGAGTCACAGGGAACTCCCTTACAAAGAGCTCAATGCAAGGAGGCCCTGTGATAGGAGGATTGCAGGTGTGCAGGCCCCTCTAAGATAAAATGTGGAGCAATAAAGGAAATTGCTAAAACCTAGAAGGCATCGTCGAAATCAAGCTGACTTGGAAAATCAGAGAATTCTAATCAAGTTTTGATAGATTTCAGTGAAATAAAAATGCTTCATAGCACAGCTCTAAGATAGCTTTACTCTAGCGCTACAGGCTCCAAAAAGGCAGCTAGAAACCAGGCAAAATGCTTCATGTTACAATTCAGCTGTATGGGCTGAAATGTCACCCCAGCATAAGGGTAGAGGGGGTAAAGGAGAGAAAGCAGCCAGAACCTCAGATATAAAATGTAACTCAATATATTTCAATTGCAATGAATAAAGCAAACAGAATAAACATATAAACATGTGGGCACGTAAACTGAGTTTCTGAAGACATTTTAACTGCTACTATCTAAATCCTATTAGATAAGGAATATTTCTTCTACAAATACAGCTAAACACATTGGAGATTACAAGTTTTAGTGGCAATTTCAAGACCTACACGGAATTAGAGGAAGCCCAATCAGAAATGAGAACCAAGTTTAAGGCCAATCAACATTTCAGAAGTTAGACAGAAGAATGGGTATTTTATCATTTTTTTGTTTGTATTTCGTAAATAAAGGTGTTTGTGGGAGATTTTTAAATAAATGTTTGCCTTCTCTCCTTTTTTTTAAGTGGTAAAGGTAGAAAAGTTAAGAAAAGGAGGGAGTGAGAGCAGTCAATTGCAAATTTTGCAATCCAGAAAAATCCTATTAATACCCTTTTGTGACGGTATCTGTTCTTATAATTAGGTCCCACAATTACCATAAATGCTTAGAGCCAGGTAGTATGATTATCAAAAGCCGAATATGATGTTCCTTGTTTTTAATCACAATTCAAGTTTATTGCATTTTTCCCATCATAAAACTAATTAATCAATATAGAAGATATGGAACATACTGAAGAGCAGACAAAGGGAAAATAACCCACAACACTGTGATCCAAGTAAATCATTATTTCATATTTGGTCTATTTCCTTCTCGTGATTTCCCCAAGCCAAGTTTTTCCTTGCTTATTTTATTCTATCCACTTTTTCATTCTCATCATTTAAACGTAAGCTTTTACTCATGCTACCTACAACTGTTCACAGGCTTCACTTTAACACAGCATTCCATCAAATGGACATCTGACAATTTATACTTTGCCTTAGTGCCAGATAGTTGCTCTCAATTTCTTCCACCATTACAAATAATTCTGTAAGGAACATAATGGGTATAAAGTTTTTCAATCATTTCAAATTCCTGTATTAGAATATATTCCACAAAACTGAACTACTTATCAAAAACAATAATCAAAGAGCAATATGATGTCTGGGATTCGTAACAAAATTATACAGGGTAACAAAGTAGATGGGAGTTACAGATGAAACAAGATTGTATATATTTAAAATTTTCCAGAACAGTATGTTCAAACAAAAACAAAAAGCAGATAGCATCCAGAGGGAGAAAAAAATATATTTTATATATATATACAAAATTATATAATACTAGCAAAGATGAAAGTTTAAGGCTCTTTCTGCACATTGCCAAACTGCTTCCCTAAAGGGCTGTAATCATTTTTACTCCCAACATATAGCTTAAGGTTTTATTGTGAAGTCTTCTCTAACTTTGAAGTCTTTGTTTATACACTGACTTTGGCACATCTCTCCAACCTACTGAAATTATTTTCTATTGAGATATGCTACTGAGTTTTCACTTATTCTGGACACAGGCAATTACTTTTTTGATGCTCTGCTGTTTATCATGCAAACATGATCTTATGCAGAACAAGAATTGGTAACAATGATTTACCTACAGGGATGTTTATCATATTGTTTGTTGTTTACCTCATATTAACAAGAAAATGTTGGTTCATAAATGAATTAGGAACATACCAACAAGGCATAATTAATTAATGCCCCAAAATTAATTATTAGGATATTGAAACCTGTAAATTTATAGTGACAAGGTTTTTCTTACCTAAAAATTCAGTGATACAATGCCTAGATACACACTTTACCTGTATGGCCCAAGCTCTGACCTTGCCAATAAAGTTTCGTGACCTTGGGCAAGGCTCTCATCTCCAAAATCAGTGTTTTACACTAGCTCATTTCTAAAGTCTTTGAACTCTATGATTCTATATAAACTTAAAAGAAATGAAAACCAAAGTTGGTCAATAAGAAACTTTATCATGATATACAGTATATTTCCTGGAGCAGTTGTAACAAAGTACTAAGAACTGGGTGCCTTAGAGCACAGAAATGTATTGTGTCACAGTTTTGGAGGTCAGAAGTGTGAATAAAGGTGTCAGCACAGCCATATTCCCTCTGAAGAGGCTAGGGAAGGATCCGTTCCAGGCGTCTCACATGGTTTCTAGTAGCTGCAGTTACTCCTTGGCTTATAGATGGCCATCTTTTCCCTGTGTCAACAACTTCTCCTTCTGCGTATGTCTGTGTCCAAATTTCCCCGTTTTATAAAGACACCAGTCATACTGGATTAGGGCTCAACCTTACAAGCTCAGTTTATTTTGATTACCTCTGTAAAGACGCTATTTCCAAATAAGTTCCACATTCTGAGAAACTGAGGTTTAGAACTTCAACATATGTTTGGTTGGTTTTCTTTTTTTGGTTTTTTTTGGGGGGTGAGGGGGAGGTTGACACAATTCAACCCATAACAAATAGCACACTGGTTAATCTGCTGCCCTCCAGATCCACTTCCTGATCGTTTCTGACTTCTACCCCAGAGGCTGACGTCTGTGAACTACATTACCCAAGCTTCCTTGACTTCTAGCTTCCAGCTGGGTTCAGCCAATGGGAGGCACCTGCAGGAGATCACAAGCTAATAGAAAAGAGAAGGTGGGAAATTTGTCACCCCCGACCTCCCACCAGGACGCTGTTTTGGGAGTCACTAGATTCAGTCACTCAAGGTCCTGATTCCTGTCCACTGGCCCCTCTCCCATGCTTCCAGCTCTCACCAGTACAGGTAATTCCATTTCCTCTCCTTGACCCTCCAGCATAAGGCTGTCATGACTTCCCACTGTTACTAGTCCTTAGGTGCTTCAGTATTTCTTCCCAATTGAATCCTGCCCAACCCTTTGTGAACAGCCCCTTCATTAACCTCTCTTCATCACCCTCATTCATGTACCATCTGTTTCTCACCAAGACCCCATCTGATATATAGGGATAAGCCACTTCTTTACTTCAGATGATCTACATGATTTGTTTTTCAAAACTCTAAACAGAAGTGTAACCTCAGGCATGGAGGCCTCCAATCGATACTTAAAATAATTGGTAGTAAAGGTACCACTCTGTATCATATACATATTTGTGACTCTTTGGCTCTCATTTCTATCTTCCTCTAGAGAAGCAGTATGACAGAGGTTAAGAGCATGGATTGTGGAGGCAGACTACTTCACTTTGACTCTTGCCTCCCCCACTTACTAGACTGTGTAAACTGAGCAAATTACTTAACCTTGCTGTATGTTAATAAAATGGACATAAAAATAACAGTATACAGGTCATAGGGTTGCCACGTGAGATAGACATCAAATTATTGATACTTACATTAATTTTATGGTAACTAAATCAGTTAATATAGATCAAGTGCTTAGAACAATGCCTGGATTATACAAGTGTTCTGTATTAGCTGCTATTACTATTATTAACTTTTCCTTTGATATTTTGTGCTTGATCTATGCTTTAAGTCAATCTAGCCTCATCATTTTATGGAGACCCCACCTGCCCAGTCAAAGGTATGTTAGGAATATATAAAAGCACAGCCAAGCATGTAACTTTTACTACCCAACCTACCTGTCCTTCAAAGGGTAATAAGACCTGTCCCTCCTGCTATACCTGGCTCTCTGACCCCTGTGGCAGTACATTTTAAATCGTCAGCATTTTTATTGCCTTGCAATTCATTTTTGATGACTTCACGTGCTGTCAGACAAGTCTGTGATGTTCATCAATCCCCCACCTGGGCTACTCCAGGCTACAGGTGAGACACCACAATCCACCCCCTACCCCAAGCTCTACTCAGCCTTTTAAACAGTTACCAAACCCCTCCTTCAGCCAGAGACAGCCTTTAATAGTGATTTTCATCCCAAGATGTATATGCCTGGTTTTGTTTAATTGTGGAGAAGATGTCACTCCAAAAGGACATGAAAAATCATCAAATTCAGTAGCATTTTAAGAAAGGGTAAGTAATTGGGGAGGGAACCTGGGAAAAGAAACCCTCATTGATCTTTGCAAACTATAAGCCTTCTTTTTAAGTTAAAAATAAATAAAAAACTTCAGAAAAAAATCCATTACTTGACTTAGCCAAACACACCTCAACTGCAATAACTAATCTGCAAAAAGTGTTTACTGTTACTGTATAAAATGGCTTTGAGATACATTTAAATGTACTGTATTTGTGTGTTTATATAAGCACTATTTACCAATACATCAAAATATCTTATCTACATCCCAAGAAAGCTTCAACTTAGAAATGAGAGTACTAGCTATGAGTTGAGTGGTAGCTATAGATTTCATTGTTATAGAAGCAGATTGACTGGCTGGCTGCCTACGTGACTACGAAGTTGGCAGAAGAGCCAAGCGACCAAGAGCACAACCCTGAGGTGAGAAGGCCCTGGTCCAAATCCTCACTCCCACATTTACTGAATGACCTTGGGCAAATTAAAACCTCCATGGGCCACAAGGTCCTTATTGTAAAATAACTGTTCTTACCTCACACGTCATTGGGAAGATTAAATGACATAATATATACAAAGCATTTAGAACACCTGACACAAAGTAAGCCCTCAACCACTTCTAATTCTACAACTCCCAACTGTATATAAATAGTCCAGAACTATATAGTTCCATAAAAGATCATTTTTATAATATTCCAGACAGCTCTTCCAATCATTAGCTGAGAATCTGGGCCGGTTCGTTGACTTCCCTTAACCTTAACACCCTCATGAGTAAAACAGGAATAATAGAGTTTCAAGGGCTTCTTGTGATGTTCAAATGAAACAATGACTATATAAAGCCCAGGATGAGTACAGTGAATCATTCTCATTGTTACACCCTAGTCTCTGGACGAGGAAGAGCACGTGGTGGTGATAAGGAAATCATGGCGGATCTAAATTTCCCAGTAATAGAGCCATAAGTAACGGGAGAGGGACTACCTTAACGTCAACCATTTTACTCATTTAACATCCTCATGCTTAATCCTCCACAGGAAACCTGGCACACAGTCTGGGGGAAAAAAACGCATTTTTTTTCCTTAAAAATTAACAGCAAAATAGCACAAAGAGCTTAAACTTTGGAGTCATATTTGAGTTAAACCCAGCTCTGTCACTTACTAGGTAAATGGAACCAAGCAAATTATTTCTCTAGGCCTCAACTTAAATACCTCTAAACTGAAAATAACAATAGCTGCTTCACGATATTATTTGAGAACTAAGAGGGATAATGTTTATGAAGTATTTAGCAGAGTGTGTAACAGATTGTATGTGCCAAATAAATGGTAGTGACTGTTTTTTTTTTTTTTTAAAAAGAGATCATTTTTACTTTAAAGGAAATATTTTGTTGCAGTTACAGTTTGGGGCTTTTTTCTCCTACTTATGAGTCACACTGTTCATACTTTAGCACAATATTAGTGATTTTAGAGAATAAGTTTTCACTGATGACCCATGTTTACATTAAAACAATATGCTGAATCCTGAGTTCATGTCTAGACTTGCTTGAAATTACAGAGATGAGAAGGTTAATTACCATTTTAAATATGATGATTGGCTATTACCTTGTTTTCCTTTTGAGAAAAGGGAAAAACAGTTTTACTATATGCAACAGGACTATATGTCCTGTTGACAATTTATTCATTGCTGTTTGACCTCTAGTTTTCTTTCAAATCAAGCAATTAGATTTTAAACCAACTCCCATGAAATAGCAGCAAAAATGACTTCCTCAGCATATTTAGTACTTCTTTAAGGTCTCCCAGAAGTAACACCTTCCAATTAATATTTATCCTTTTCCTCCCACAGCATCAATGACTATGCTGCCTAAGGGAAGCCCATTGCCAGCTAAGGTACATGAGGTTAATAATAATAGGACTGGGCTGGATGAAATAAGACATTGCGTTATAAAGAACTAACATCTCATTCAAATGAAATATGCTAGGAGAATAAAGAGGCCAGAAGACAACCAACTGTAAAATATTAGAAAATAGGTAACAATTAAAGTCATTCTTTCTCAACCCAACCAGATGTACTAACTGCCAGAGTTACTTTCTACTTACATTAGTATTACCTCAGGGGATCTATTGTTTTCCTGTAAAACTCAGCCAAGCTGTGAACCTTAACTAAGATATTTCTCTATATTAGTTTCCAAGAACAGAAAGTATATCTGTAAATAAGACATACATCATTCATTGTTTCCAGGATGCTATTAATTCTTGCTGCTCGGAAACTGAAATATCTATACAGGGCTTCTTTTACAGGGAAATACAGAAATCTGCTTGTTAACCTAGCTATGAGTATCACATAAGCATACCATATATTTCCCCATTTCTTATGAGTATATGAATGCTGTCAGGCCATACTATCCACACTTGATGACTAGTTTCTTCCACTAATCATCAAGAAGAATAAAATTTCATCTTTAAATTTAGGCCTTAAAGGTTTTCAGAGGACAGGAAAATACTGAAGAGAATGTCTAGAGTTAAAGATAGAACAGTAGCCTAGGATTTACATGCCACGTAAGAAGAGGACAAATGGAATCGCTGTAAGTTTCAAACAGGAAAACAGTATTATCCAACTGTGTTGGTAAGAACTCTGGTAGCAATGTCGAAAATGTATTAGAGGAAACAGAGTCAAAGTAAGAGGCACCATGTGGGATCTTAGCAAGGGTGAGGGGAACATGAAGTGAAACACTGCAAAAAAGAGGAAAGAAAAATGTTCAGAATGTATTTCACAGGTAGACCCAAAAGGATTGTGTATCTACTTGCATGTAGATGGTAAAAAAAAAAATTGGAAAAAGTTAAAGATTATGGTAAGGTCTCTAACTTTGACTTGTGACCAAATATGGCAATGTCAAGAACCAAAATAGTAACACAGAGGAAGAAAACAAGTTTGGTATGGAGCAAAGGCTAGGCTGGGAGAATCCACAGAATATCATCATATAGATATGTCCAATAAATAGCTAAAAGTACAGGCATGATTCTCAGACAAGAAGTCAAGACAAAGGGCAAAGGGAAAAGAAAAGAGATCCAAGAAAAGAATCAGCAAAACAGAGAACTCAAGGAAGAACCAAGAAAGGAGTGTAATATGATGAGGGACAAGGAAATTTCAAGGAGGAAGTATTTACAGCGCCTGAGTTTGCTATGGCATCAGGAAGCATTCATATTGTGGCCATTGTATTTAGCACTGAGAAGGTTTGGGAATTTTTTCAAGGAGTTTCTGTCAATTACTGAACACAGAAGTCTGATTTCATAAGTTAAGGAATTGAAGAGAGCTCAGGTTACTCTTTCTGGATGTTTGAAAATAAAGAGAAAATGTGCCGATTCAGCTCTAAATCCTGACAGATTCTAGGAAGTGCAAGTCTGTCACTACTGAATAGAAAAGGGGAGAAAACAAAAGGAATTAAAGGTGACTCCAAAGTTCCTAAATTTGATTGATGGGTAGTGATTATGAGGATCCAGCGACCTCAGGTGCACAGTCCAATACAGCAGCCATGAGCCTCAATGAGGCTACTGAGCACTGGAAGTAGCTAGTTCAAGTTGAGATGTGTTCTCTGAAACCCACACCAGATGTTCAAGACTTAGTACTTCAAACATGGTAAAATGTCTCATTAATAGTTTAATATTAATTACATATGGAAATAATATTTGGGATATACTATGTTGAGCTAAAGTATATTATTAAAATTAACTTCACCTATTTCTTTTTACTTTGTTAATGTGCCAAGTAGACAACTTAAAATTACACAGAGCTCACATTATACTGCTATTGGGCAGCCCTGATCTAGAGAATGAATCCTGGAATTGGAATAAGAGCAGGATTCAGAAAGGTTCT
This sequence comes from Hyperoodon ampullatus, assembly GCF_949752795.1. Taxonomy (NCBI): domain Eukaryota; kingdom Metazoa; phylum Chordata; class Mammalia; order Artiodactyla; family Ziphiidae; genus Hyperoodon; species Hyperoodon ampullatus. Next base: position 71,146,320 of record NC_136922.1, read on the forward strand.
GTTGAAACCAGCCCTTCTGAATCACATTAGGGTAAAGTTTATGAAGAGGTCACCCAGGAAAACTTCATGATGGTATAACTTAAGAAACTAAGGTCCTAACTGATTAGGTGGCTTACTCAGGTCCTCTGGCTAGTTAGAAGCAAAACCCAAACTATAACTCACCCATGGGTATTACCTCTATTATTCCACCTCTTGAAACATAAGTGAAAATTTTAAAGTTTGAATTAAAAAAAGGTAATAGTAGCTGGGCTGTTATATACATCCATCTCATTCTATGCCATGTCCAATAAAATCACTTGCTTGTAGCAAAAAACACAACCGCCAAACATATTAAAATCATGACCTCAATAAACAGAGTGTCCTACGTTCACCACTCAACCCATATTGTAACTAATCTTTTAAGGTAGCCATGCTAGGTTTTGCTTTTGTTTTGGACATATATATACTCTGAACAACACAACTCCACATTAAAGACAGTATCATCCATTCAAGCATATGTCTCTTAAAAAATAGTTTTAAGAAAACATTTGAAAAAGCTCAAAGAATTCACTTCTCAACTCTTGTGTTGTTGTCTGCCATTCAAGACTGGTAACTCACTAAAATATCAGGGCTTTTTATACTCATGAGAAGTTAAAAATTACTAAGTTCAGGGACTTCCCTGGTGGCGCAGTGGTTAAGAATCCACCTGCCAATGCAGGGGACATGGGCTCGAGCCCTCGTCCTGGAAGATCCCACATGCCATGGAGAAACTAAGCCTATGCGCCACAACAACTGAGCCTGCGCTCTAGAGCCCACAAGCCACAACTACTGAGCCTGCATGCCACAACTACTGAAGTCCACGTGCCTAGAGCCTGGCTCCACAACATGAGAAGCCACCACAATGAGAAGCCCGTGCACCGCAACGAAGAGTAGCCCTCGCTAGCCACAACTAGAGAAAGCCTGCGTGCAGCAAGGAAGACCCAACAAGGCCAAAATCAATCAATCAATCAATCAATTTATTTTAAGAAAGAGCTCTATTTTTTAAAAATTACTAAGTTCAAAGTATAACTACAGTATATATTAATATATATTTCAAATTCTTGCAGAATTTAAAGTCTGACTTTGCCCAATGAAATCTTCAAAGCTCACTCAACCTCTATGTTGCAGGTCAGCCACAGTTTCAGGATCTCCAATAATTATAACCAACCAAAACTCTCTGGTTGTAATTTCTTCAATATTCCAAGCTACTATAAATCTGTTTAAACTTCACATGTAAAAAGGGCACAATTAGGTTTTTAATGACATTTTCTTTTCAAGCTAATTTTCCATGAGAAATTGAAAAATAAACTTATTGCTTTAAACTGTACATAGTACTTAATTCTGTGAGATAGTTTCATAAGCTATTAACTACCAAAATTATGATAGTTATTTTCATTGTAGAGTTATTGCTCCAAACTACAGTGCTGAAAAATGAAAAGATTAGGCAGCATGTTTATTTCATTCTGTACATATACACCCTGCATTTATTTTAATAAAACTACTATTGGTATTCCAAAATGACATTATTGAGAGAAACAAAGAATATCAGCTTCCATTTCTTGACTATGTGCTGCTATCTCATTGTACCACACTGATAAAAGGCTGATACAAATCTAGCTAATGGAGTCAGGCATGCACAGAGCGATTGTGTTTTCCAAAGAGGTGTTTTCAATTTTGAACCACATGTTTTCATTTCTTTGCTTGCTGTTTGTGACCGCTCTTCACATAACTGGAGCTAGTGTACTCATCCGTTTTAAAGGTATTCCATTCCAGATTCCTATATGGCAGCCTGTCCACTGGCTGCTGTTAGTTCCCAGAAGTACAGATCCAGGTATCTCATTTAAAGCAGAGCTTCAGCACATTTTAAAAAGATTTTTCCAGTTTTCCCTGCTTGTACTGGCCTCTTTCAGCTTACTACACATACTAGGTGTTAGGTGTCCCACTGTCATCTACCATAATGCAGCATGATGTTACAGACAGTCACTGCTCCTTCAGTGCTTGCAGACCCAGTCACAGTGCTCTTTATGTCAACCTGCTCTATAGTAAGAGTAACTTGCAGTTCACGGTGAGGAAATCACATAGATATCTGTGGTACATTATCAATACTCAAAATTTTTTACCACAGGCAACATTTTATAGGCCTTCAGTTGGTATAGAGCCTATAATCTACTATAAAGGATTTTTTTATTTCCTAAACTCTCAAAGGATCACTAAGAGATAAGGTCACAAAATTCATGAACGGTCTTCCATTTTTCACTGCTAGAGAAAACGTGGCCATGTTTAAGACTTGGCTGGTACAGGCTAACACATGATTCAGACGTTGTCATGCTCCTACAAGGTGAAGCTTTGACACCTTGTTCAAGATCAACAAACCTACTCAACCACTTCTCCCACACAACTATTAACTCTGGCCTCAGAACTGTTACACATGCCATCTCTGAAACTCTCACTTCTTTTCTGGTCAAGCATGGACCACCCCATCTTTAAAATCAGATTACAAATTCACACCTATTTTTCTTTCAGCTCCTCTCCCTTCACTAACTCATTACTTTCAGTATCATATCAGTAGTTGTTCATGTGGCTCGATAAACTCACACACCAGGTGTGCGGATAGAAACTATGGAGAGAAATTATGTCTGCTATTTCTGTTGTGCCACCTGACAACATTTACCACCAAACCATTTTAATAGCATAATTTTAAAAATTTTAACTGTAAGCCTGGATGTGAAGTGTTTGCCAGTTTTCATGATATAAATACTCCCACCATGACTGACTTCAAGCGACAAAAATGAAGTTGCTGAATGCGGGAATGGGAAGATGTAGGCAAACTGATTCTTGGGAACCAGTGCAAAGCACTGTACCATGCTTGGCACAATTGCTGATTTACTGAATATCAAGCTTCCCTTCTAATATGCCCACCTGTTACATTTTTGACGAGTTTCAAAAATGTCTCTTTTCAACTTGGCTCATTCTAGACACATCTATCCAGTGGAATAGTAAGTTCCATGAGGAAAGGTGCTTTTCCTGTTTCCTATTTTCTTTACTGCTGTATCACAGTAGATAGTTCTGTACCCAGAGTAAACACTTGGAAAATATTTGCCAAATGAATAAACTCTCAATAATTTAAATATAAGAAAATACTATAAATATCCAATGGAAGCTGTGATATGCCTCCCATCATAAAATAAATTTAACTTACACATGTGGGAAATAAAATCATAGAGAAAATAACTGTAAAATTAAAAGTTACCTTAGAAATTATCAGGTGCAATCCCTTCATTTTATTAAAAAGGAAAACCTATCCACAGAAGTTAATTGACAAATTAATTGACATAAAGTCTCACAGTGCCAGAGTGAGCCTAGAACCCAGGTCTCTTGGTATCTGGTCCAAATCTTTTTTGGCTAGATAATCATTAACTGTCCCTTGGGTTATTACCTATTTGAGCTATTAACCTGTTGGGAAGCTGCTAACATTATGAAAAGCAGATTTTTTCATTGGTTTTCAACATTAATATACAGTGCAGAACTGCATTTGATATACTATCTAATAAAAGAAAAACCAAGCTAATCATAAGATATCAGTGACAAAGAGAGACTATAATTATAAAGTACAGTGCTCTATATATCAAATGACCTTTTTCTCAGCAAAGCATCATAGGAGCTGAGATTAGCTCAATTTCTATATTCACAACATCTTTAAATTTGGAATCATCTATGAACTCAATTATCTTGGTTATTATTCCCTCTAGCTGATCATTAGTACAGAGGTCATATAAAATTAGTCCTTATAATGATTCTAGAAAGATTCCAAGATCTTCTCTTAATTCAGAAGCATAAGAAGCTTAAAAAATGGCCAAGAATCTACCAACATCTTTATAAGATTTCAATTATTTATATATATGTTATACATACAAGTATACATATGTTATATATATATTTTATTGGGCTAACTAGAAGTGTATCTCAATTAAGATCTTATTAAAAACACATAAGTAAAAATCCCAAATATTGTCTAAAGAAAGATTTTTTCTTCTAAGAATCATAATATCCTGTACTGAATTTCTATAAATGAGTCAAGTAGGTTGACAGTCTCTAAAGTTGTTTCTATTATGAAACAGATAAGTAGAATCAAATGTAAACAACTGACCAATAACATATACACATAGTGAAAATTACAGTATTTTAACAAATTACGTTAGATATTTTTCTGAGAAATTCTCTCTATTTCATTATTTGCTACCATTTTTTAAATCCACAAAAAAATAAATGTGCAAAAGAATCATAACTCCTTGAAAATGACTAAGAACATCACTCCCTCTGTTTCTAGAGCAAAGTGAATATTCGAAGATAATTTCAGGTGGTTAAGTTCATTAGCCAATATTCCCCTACCACCTAAGGCAGTTCTCTGATATTTTTCAGTATGATCTTATTACTGTCTAATTATCCATATTGCTTTTCATCCTTTTTGTTAAACGGAAATTCACAGCAGTTTAACCTTTCATTCAGAATCATTAAATACACCCCCCTTTCACTGATAATTGGCCTCTCTTTTTTATTTTTATACCATCTTTATTGAAGTATAATTGCTTCACAATGGTGTGTTAGTTTCTGCTTTATAACAAAGTGAATCAGCTATACATATACATATATCCCCATAACCCCTCCCTCTTGTATCTCCCTCCCACCCTTCTAGGTGGTCACAAAGCACCGAGCTGATCTCCCTGTGCTATGCGGCTGCTTCCCCCTAGCTATCTTTTTTTGCTATTTTACATTTGGTAGTGTATATATGTCCATGCCACTCTCTAACTTCGTCCCAGCTTCCCCCTCCCCCTCCCCGTGTCCTCAAGTCCATTCTCTACATCTTATAGCGGGTTTCTTAAAAGGACTTTATTTGAATGTAGTGTCTCTGACACTGTCCTCAGTTATTTTTATTCTTTCTTCTTTATTCTGCTCTGCTGTAGTTATTTCCACTATTTTATCTTCCAGGTCACTTATCCGTTCTTCTGCCTCAGTTATTCTGCTATTGATTCCTTCTAGAGAATTTTTAATTTCATTTATTGTGTTGTTCATCATTGTTTGTTTGCTCTTTAGTTCTTCTAGGTCCTTGTTAAACATTTCTGGTATTTTCTCCATTCTATTTCCAAGATTTTGGATCATCTTTACTATCATTACTCTGAATTCTTTTTCAGGTAGACTGCCTATTTCCTCTTCATTTGTTTGGTCTGGTGGGTTTTTACCTTGCTCCTTTATCTGCTTGTGTGATTCTCTGTCTTCTCATCTTGCTTAACTTACTGTGTTTGGGGTCTCCTTTTCACAGGCTGCAGGTTCATAGTTCCCATTGTTTTTGGTGTCTGTCTCCAGTGGCTAAGGTTGGTTCAGTGGGTTGTGTAGGCTTCCTGGTGGAGGGGACTAGTGCCTGTGTTCTGGTGGATGAGGCAGGATCTTGTCTTTCTGGTGGGCAGGTCCACGTCTGGTGGTGTGTGTTGGGGTGTCTGTGGCCTTATTATGATTTTAGGCAGCCTCTCTGCTAATGGGTGGGGTTGTGTTCCTGTCTTGCTAGTTGTTTGGCATAGGGTGTCCAGCATTGTAGCTTGCTGGCCGTTCAGTGGAGCTGGGTCTTAGCTTTGAGATGGAGATCTCTGGGAGATTTTTGCCATTTGATATTACGTGGAGCTGGGAGGTCTCTGGTGGACCAGTGTCCTGAACTTGGCTCTCCCACCTCGGAGGCACAGGCCTGATGCCTGGCCAGAGCACCAAGACCCTGTCAGCCACACAGCTCAGAAGAAAAGTGAGAAAATAACAAAGAAAGAAAAAAATTGTTCTAAGTTATTAAAAATTAAAAAAAAATTTTAAGTAATTTAAAAAAAAGAAAGAAGAGAGCAACCAAACCAAAAAACAAATCCACCAATTATAACAAGTGCTAAAAACTATACAAAAAAAGAAAGACAGACAGAACCCTAGGACAAATTGATAAAAGCAAAGCTATACAGACAAAATCACACAAAGCAGCATACACATACACACTCACAAAAAGAAAAACTGGAAATTATAGATAGATAGATAGATAGATAGATAGATAGATAGATAGATAGATAGATAGATAGATATCTCTGCTCCCTAAGTCCACCACCTCAATTTCGGATGATTCATTGTCTCTTCAGGTATTCCACAGATGCAGGGTACATCAAGTTGACTGTGGGGATTTAATCCGCTGTCCTGAGGCTGCTGGGAGAGATTTCCCTTTCTCTTCTTTGTTCGCACAGCTCCTGGGGTTCAGTTTTGGATTTGGACCCGCCTCTGCGTGTAGGTCGCCTAAGGGCGTCTGTTCTTCGCTCAGACAGGACTGGGTTAAAGGAGCAGCTGATTCGGGGGCTCTGGCTCACGCAGGCCGGGGGGAGGGAGAGGTACGGATGCGGGGTGAGCCTGCGGCGGCAGAGGCCAGCATGACGTTGCACCAGCCTGAGGCGCGCCGTGCGTTCTCCCGGGTAAGTTGTCCCTGGATCGCGGGACCCTGGCAGTGGCGGGCTGCACAGGCTCCCGGGAGGGGAGGTGTGGATAGTGACCTGTGCTTGCACACAGGCTTCTTGGTGGCGGCAGCAGCAGCCTTAGGGTCTCATGCCCGTCTCTGCGGTCCACGCTGATAGCCACAGCTCGCACCCGTTTCTGGAGCTCGTTTAGGTGATGCTCTGAATCCCCTCTCCTCGCGCACCCAGAAACAATGGTCTCTTGCCTCTTAGGTCCAGACTTTTCCCGGACTCCCTCCCGGCTAGCTGTGGCGCACTAGCCCCCTTCAGGCTGTGTTCACGCAGCCAGCCCCAGTCCTCTCCCTGCGCTCCGACCGAAACCCGAGCCTCAGCTCCCAGCCCCGCCCGCCCCGGCGGCCGAGCAGACAAGCCTCTCGGGCTGGTGAGTGCTGGTCGACACCGATCCTCTGTGCAGGAATCTCTCCGCTTTGCCCTCCGCTCCCCTGTTGCTGTGCTCTCCTCTGCGGCTCCGAAGCTTCCCCCCTCCGCCACCCGCAGTCTCCGCCCGCGAAGGGGCTTCTAGTGTGTGGAAACCTTTCCTCCTTCACGGCTCCCTCCCACTGGTGCAGGTCCCGTCCCTATTCTTTTGTCTGTTTTTTCTTTTTTCTTTTTCCCTACCCAGGTACGTGGGGAGTTTCTTGCCTTTTGGGGGGTCTGAGGTCTTCTGCCAGCATTCAGTAGGTGTTCTGTAGGAGTTGTTCCACATGTAGATGTATTTCTAATGTATTTGCGGGGAGGAGGGTGATCTCCACGTCTTACCCTTCCGCCATCTTGAAGGTCTCCCTGGCCTCTTTACTAACTGATTTCCCCCCTTGATTTACTACAAATCTTTTTTGTATGCATTTTGTTAATAAATTCTTTACCTTCTTTCAACTCAACACACTGTCACTGTTAGCAAAGCGTTCCTATTATTTCTTCAAGTTCTTACTGCTCTTTAAAGATCCTTTAGTAGAATAATACATTTTTAATAAACCTGGAATATTTTAATGGTTCATATTTAATTCTACGGTACAATTTATGTGAGACATACTACTCACACTTAAGTATTTCCTATTGTATTGTCTTAGTACTCTACAGTAACTTTCCCGCAATCCAAATACACAAATCTTTGCAATGTAACTTATGACCTCTAAAAACCACAGTGAGCCATATTACAATTATCATATCTGTAGCCAAATCAAACTGAGTCAGCCTCTGTCAGCAATTTCAAGAGCTATACAATTTTTAAGAAAGTGAAACCTATACTTATTATGCCTTCAGTAAATATAAGTGTGACCTCCGAATGTGAGTAAACCTGTCACTAGATTATGCAAAGAGTTACCTTTCATAATAATGGGTCATTGAGGCGTCTCATTAATGTAAATAAACAATTACCAAAAAAAAAGTATTCCTGTTCTTCTTGGAAAGAATGTTTTCCTTAACTCCAAAACACTGATAAAGTTTGGTGGCTATCGCTTTAAGCCCTTTCCTTTTCTTATCAGCCACAGACACATTTCCCAACAGCTGCCACCCCCTCTCCAAAACAGTGCCTTTTTTTTTTGTAAAAGGGAAAAAAAAAAAGTGGGAAGGTAGCTACTGACCTTAGATCAAATAAGGTGATATTTAAGTTTCATTTTGAGATTTCTTTCACATTTCTGGGACCTAAGCTATGAAACAGAATATGGGATCTAGGATCATTTCTTTTCTAAGAACAAGTGCACAGTGTTGACTGGTGGGAAATGCATCTGAAGTTGACAAAAGAGATGGAGATAACCAGAACAAGATTAACCATTAGAGCCAAAATCTCAACTCCCAGAATAAACGACAAGAGATAAAGAAATAAGGTTTCTATAGCTTTCTTATTTTGAATAATTTTAAACAGAAAGGAAAGGATTTCGTGCTCATCCTCTTGTAAAATACCTGCCAACTTTTAATTTTTTGATTTTCAATAACTTGAATAATTTCAACCTTAATAAGCACTATTAATCTGATCCCTTTGACTAAAAAAGCTCTGGTGTTCAAAGTCTCCTTATCTATTCTAAAATTTCTGTTTAATGTACCAACATGGCTTCTCTTCTTTACAAAAATGTCAAATCAATTTTGACTCCAGCTTCAAAAGTATGGAACAATATTTTTTCAATATTCTGAGGGACTGATTCTTATGTCTAGCTCTCTAACAATTCCATCTGGATTCTAAAACTATTTTCATGCAATTTTTTAAATGGAAGAGACCTTAGAAATCAACTAGTCTATACCTCTTACTTTGCAGGTGCTAAGACTTGACCCTAAGCATAGTTAAGAAAACTTCTCCCAGGTCATTCAGCCAGTTAAAGTGATAACAGCTGAAAGTAATAAGACTTCCTGAAGCCTACTCCTATATTCTTGCACCAAGGAACTGGCAGGTAGAGGCTTACAAATTTGTTTTATGTAAAAGAAAATAATAACTTTTAATTAGTTAGGCAAGTAACTTAATAACACAGTGTTTTTCAAATGCTTAATAAGAATCTTCTGTAAAAGTTCATCTCCTTATACATTCTAAGAGTAGTATTATAACTGTTTGTATCTTTTCATTGCCTAACACAATTTTCTATTGCCACTCTAACAAATTAAAACAAACAAAGGGGTTTAAAATTAAAACAACAGCCATTTATAATCTCACCGTTCTCCAGGACTGAAGTCTGTCAGGTTCTGCTGGGTACTCTGCTTAGCGTCTCAGAAGGCCAAAATCAAGCTGCCGGCTGGTCTGGGCCCTTATCTAGAGACTAGGGGAGAGTTCATTTCCAGGATCATTAGGTTATTGGCAAAATTCAATTCTGTGTAGGACTGAGGTCCTCATTTCTTTTCTGGCCTTTGGCAAAAGTTCATTCTTAGTTTCTAGAGGCAGCTTGCTTTCCTCTGCTCACGGCCCAGAATCTCCAAAGCCAGCAAAAGCACATCAAATCTTTCTCCCGTTTCGGATCGCTCTGACTTGTTCCACTGCATCTTCCCAACTTCCTCCTCTGCCTCTGCTTTTAAGGACTCCTGAGATTATATTGGGCCCACCTGGATAACCCAGGCTAGCCTCCTCACTGACAACTGAAGGTCAACCTTAATTACAACCACAAAGTCCCTTTGCCAGTACAAGGTAACATATTCATGGGCACAATATCTCGTCATATTCACTGTTCTGGGCATTACGGCATGGAATCTTGAGGACCAAAATTCTGCCTACTACACTTAGCACCTGTTTTATTGAAATAACCTTAAAGATTTACATTTTTTTAACAAATCCTATTGTTCAAAATTAACAACTCTAACAAAAATGTAAATTTTCACCCCTAACATTTATACGTCCATTTCCAGGAATGGCTCAGATTGGCCCTGCTTGGGTCCAATCACAGGGCCAGCTTTGTAGGGATATAACCAGTGCAATCACCCATGGGCCTGGACTCAGAAAAGCCCCACACTTGGGGCTTAATTAATGCTCTTCAGGTGCTATCTTGACATTCTTAATACTTTGTTTTGTAAGTAAATTCCTATAGAAAATGGAGCATGTACTGAGGGTTTGTTTGAAAAAGAGTATATTTCTCTTTCATTTTTGCAGAATAGTTCCAACAGGTACAAATTCTAGGCTGGGATTTTTTTTTTTTCCTTTAGCACTTTAAAGATGTCATTCAGTTCTCTCCTGTATCCCCCCAGTTGAAAAGTCGGCTATTATTTTTGCTTCTTTGAAGGTAATATCTTTTTTTTTTCCTTTTACGAGGTTTCTCTTTTTTTTGGTTTTCAGTGGTTTGACTACCTACCCTGTGCCCTAATTGTGGTTTTTCACTGTATTTGTCCTGATAGGATTTGTAGTACTTCTTGATTCTGTAGGTTGATATCTTTCATGAGTTCTACAAAATTCTTAGCCTTTATTTATTCAGGCTATTCCCCTCACCCATGGCCTAGATATTTTCTAACTGACCTATCAACCAGTTCACTATCCTCCCCACAGCTGTGTCTAATTTGCTGTTAAACTCATCTACTGAGTCCTTCACTTCAGTTATACTAGTTTTCATTTCTAGAATTCCTTTCAATTCTTTTTCTAGATTCTGATTCTCTAATGAAATCCATCTTTTCATCAATTTTTAATATATTGATTATAATTATTTTATAGCCCATGTCTGATAATTCCAAAAGCTAGAACACTATGAGAATGTTTCTAATGATTGTTGTTTTATATTTTTTTAATCTTGGTCCTGGCTTGCGATAGGCATGGTTTATTTTTACAGAATGTCAGGTACTGTGTTTAAAACTATAGAGACTCTGCATGATGTCTCTTGTTTCTGGCAATGACAGACAGTTAAAGGAAAGGCAGATCACCTTAAAATCAACTGAGTTTATCAGAGGCTGCATTTCAATTTTTGTAACTTATAGTCTATTTCTAGTTCTCTGTAACTCCTAGGATGTAGCCCTTCAGGGGTCCCAATTAAAAGTTTAGAGTGTTTTACCAGGGTCCTGCATCTTCCTCCCTGAATTCTAGTTTGTGACCTCTTAGCAATGTGAAACTGCCAAAAATTATGCTCAGCATCTCCCATCTTAGCTGCCACTGCTTGGCTTCTCAGCCTCATAGCCCGTACTGTCATTAAGTGACAAATAACCCAAGGTGAAAAGTGGCACTGAATACAGGGCTCACCTCAGTGTGTTTCTCTTCACTCTGGGATCTTTGCCCTTTGGTAGTACTACAATGCCTGTAGATATTCTTTTTAATATAGCTTTCTCATTTTTTCAGTATGGGCCTTAGCTTGAAATAAACTAATCTATCATACCTGAAAGTGGAGATCAGATGTTGCTGATCTTAGTGTCCTCGCTTTATGTATGCATCCATATCTTATCTTCCAAAAGTATTAAAGACAGGTTGACATACCTATGGGATAGTTTATTTTTCTGTGTTTTATCTTCTGCTTGAAAGCTAAACCATTTACTTCTTAAATTTTTCAATTATTTCTCTGTTAGAATTATTATTTCAACTTATATTCAAAATGTTTCTCCTTAATAGTTCAAGCTGACTCCTTATGTATAACATATAAGGTGTATTTGGAAGCATTTGGGAGCACCTTCACTGTAAATGCTGTCTTGCACATTTTTTTAAAATAGGGTAACAGTGTTCACAGAGACTGGATTTTTTTCACAATAAGTTACGTAAGTACCCACTATTTCAAAGAATGCTGCATGTATAACTATTCTTTGACAACTTCTAGTCATCTCTCAAAGCATATAAGATTTATGAAATGGGTTGAGCAGAAGCTATGGATATCTCCTATAGTTACATTACCATAAAATCTCAATAATTCAAAATTGAAGTTTATGATCACTGAAACATTTCTATGCTATAATTTGAGCCTGAACTAAGAAAATGTTTTAGTGTATAATTAAATATATAAAAATTGTGAAGGCAGTTTATTCTACTCAAGAAAGGAAATTGCTTTTAAGGACTACCTTAAGGGCACCAACTTTCTGTATGCCTCTGAAGAGTATTTATAAAATCATTTAATCTATATCAGACAATAGCAACAATACTTACACTATCTCATTTTTAAGTATTATTTGTACATATACTTAGTAATGAATGCAAATTATTATGTGTAATTGAAAGTGCCAAAAACTAAATCTATCATCAAAACAAATTGCAGCCCAGGATTTCACTCTCCAGCATTTTTACTATCAATTAATTAAAGACAAAAAACAAAAATCTAGGCACTTCTTCCTACCTGTAGAACCTTTCTTTGAAAGTCATATTATTTATAAATTTGTGTTCCTGAAATGTACGATATTAGCTACAAACTCAAAAAAAAATTTGGCTCTAAACCAAAAAAAAACTAGGAATAAGTATAGATAGACTAGTATGACACTAGTAATCACAATTATATTCTCCCAGCTCAACAGATTAACTGGCTTTTAATACAATTATAGGTCATTATTCAGTATTATCATTGCCCTGGGCATCTGTTTCAAAACATGAATTTCGTATTTTAGCAGACTGCAATTAATTTCCCTTGGTGGGTCAAGGAACCTTTAAAGATTTATGAGCACTCAAGACACAAAGGAACTATCACCTTTCCCCCCCACCCGCACCCCAAGGGCTCTATTCTATTTCATCTATTTCCCTGGCTCAGTTCTTCATAACTCTTTGCTCATATTTACTGCTACAGATGTAGCCATCACAGTCAGAAAATGGCAATTAGTTTAGCATGTTGCAAACCAGCTGTCAAAATTGTATGCAGCCTGTATGTTCATAATAAAGTATTATTGCTATTAATAAAGAGACAACATTTCAGGAACCACTGTATCAGAAATTTCATTACAGAAATGGGGATAATCTGATAGATGTAGAGATACAAGGGTCTGCATGACTTCTTTGCTAAGAATGAGTAAGTATCCTCAACCAAACCATCACCACAGTATACAGAGGCTTTATAGTTTGACAGTAAAGAACACTGGATTTGATGGGAAGCCCTTCAAACCTTCGCTCTTCCATTTACCAGCCAGCTGTATGTTCACAAGCAAGTTACTTAACCTCTCTGTACCTCAGTGTTCTCATCTATAAAATAGGAATAACAATAGTACCTACTTTACTGGGGTTTATTTTAGTGAGGATTAAATAAAAATGAAGGTAGAACTAAGCCCAGTGACTGGAAAATGATAAAGTCAATAAATATTAAAAACTGTTGTGAGGAACATGAAAAGATGCTCAACATCACTAATTATTAGAGAAATGCAAATCAAAACTACAATGAGGTATCACCTCATACCAATCAAAATGGCTATCAACAAAAAGTCTACAAACAATAAATGCTGGAGAGGGTGTGGAGAAAAGGGAACCCACCTACACTGTTGGTAGGAATGTAAATTGGTGTACTCACTATGGAAAACAATATGGAGGCTCCTTAAAAAACTAAAAATAGAGCTACCATATGATTCAGCAATCCCACTCCTGGGCATATATCCGGAAAAGACAAAAACTCTAATTCAAAAAGATACATGCACCCCCATGTTCATAGCACCACTATTTACAATAGCCAAGACATGGAAGCAATCCAAATGCCCATCAAGAGACAACTGGTGAGATATATGTAAGAAGATGTGAGTAGAAAGATACACAAACACACACACACACACACACATACACATACACACAATGGAATATTACTCAGCCATATAAAGAGAATGAAATATTGCCATTTGCAGCAACATGGATGGACCTAGAAAATATCATACTGAGTGAAGTTGTCAGAGAAAGACAAATATTATATGATATCACTTACATGTGGAATCTAAAAAATAATACAAATGAATATATGCAAAACAGAAACAGATTCACAGACATAGAAAACAAACTTATGGTTACTAAAGGGGAAAAGGAGGTAGAAAGGAATAAATTAGGAGTATGGGATTAATAGATACAAACTGTATACATAAAATAGGTAAGCAACAAGGATTTACTATATAGCACAGGGAACAATATTCAGTAATAACCTGTAGTGGAAAATAATCTGAATCACTGTGCTGTGCACCTGAAACTAACACAATATTGTAAATCAACTATATGTCAGTAAAGAATAAATAAATAAATGATTTTTTAAAAATAAAGGGACTTCAGTACTACAAGAAAAAAAATATTGTGGTTACTTTTTTTTCTCTTTGTAGATTGCATGTCTTTTTCCCTTTGCCTTTGGACTTGATCATCCCAACACTCTCACCAACACAGTGTTTTCCTGTCTTTGGGAGTCTGTTTTGCTTCACAGGAGATACATTAGTATTTTTCCACCTCAGACTTTAGGATCTCATCTTAGTTCACCTTAGACACACTCCAGGAAAGCAGCAGTATACAATGGAAAAAGGTTTAGACACAGAATTTGTCCAACTGAAACGTAATGTATGTCACATAGGTAATTTCAAATTTTCTACGAGCCACATTAAAAAAGGAAAAAGAAACAGGTGAAATTAATTATAATAATATTTTTTATTTGACTGAACATATCCAAAATATTAACATTTTAACAAGCGGCAGTAGCCACACTTCAAGTGCTCAATAGCTACATATGCCTACTATATCAGGCAATAGAGATTTAGAGTCAAATGGACCTGGATTCAAATTCTAGCTCTGCCAATTACTTGCCATTTACCTGCCAAATCTGTTTCATCACATTAAAAATAACTATGTCCACAAGATTTAGTGTATACAGAAGTAGCAATATAATGTTGTACATATGAAACATATAATGTTATAAACCAGTTACCTAAATAAACAATAACTTAAAAAATAAATGTCTACCACCCACAAAAATAAAATAATAACTATCTCCAGATACTGTTATGAGAATTAAAATGGCATACACAAAGAACTTAACGCAAGGCCTGACATACAGGGGTGCTCATTAAGTGAGAATTCCCTCACCCTAACCTTCTACTCTAAAACTGAATGCTGGCTCAATATAGAATAATCTGTGCCCTAGCCTATTTCCTTCCCTTCTACCCCTACTACAAACTATATAGCCTTTTCCCCCACCTTCACAGCTCTACCTCCTGGCTTCCTAGCATCTATAAACTTCACTGTGTGGACTTCTAGAAGCCATGGAACCTCTTAGTCATGACCTAAGTATGTGGTCCTAAGAAATGAAGAGACCTGTGCCTGAAAACTTCCTTCTCCTCTGACCCTGTCTCATCCATCTCCCCAGCAGTTGCCACTGCTGCAGCTTCCCCGGCAACTGCCATCAACAGCAATGCTTCCTCACCAGAGACAGACTGACCCTCCAACACTGAAAAGGATTATTCTACAAAATAACTGGCCAGACCCTCCAAAAGTGTCAAGGTCAAAAAAGATAAACAGTGACCAAGGAACTGTCACAGACTAAAAGAGACTAGAGAGACACGAAAAATAAAAATGAAATATAGGATTCTGGGTAGGATCTTGGTATAGAAAGGGGACATTAGTGGGAAAACCAGTGAAATTCAAACAAGGTCTGTAGAGTAGTTAATAGTATTATATCAATGTCAATTTCCTGGTCTCCATAATTGTCCTGTGGTTGTGCATAATGTTAAAATTGGGGGGATATAAGATGAGTAAGGTCTGAGGAGCTAATGAATAACATGGTGATGATAGTTAATAACACTGTATTATATAACTGAACTTGGCTAAGAGAGTAAATGTTCTCACGGAATGAAATTTCTTACAATAGAAGTCTGCTCTGCTACATCCTGTGTTCCTGTAACATGAATTAGCTCATAGGCAACTGGTGAGAAAGAATGGAGAAAGAATTTTCAGTGTAAAGCAGAAGCTGCACTGGTTCACATCCAATTTTCTTCCCAGATCATTAATGTTTTGCCTCATTAATAATAACAGCTGAAGGCTAAGTACACTAAAGGCAGCAAGCTAAGAAGGAATCAGTATTATACATTCAACCTTTCTCCTAGAAGTGCTTAAAGCAAGGTTAACCGGGATCTTTGTTTTCAAAAAAAAATAAAGTTATAAATAAATAAATAAAACAAAGTAACACAAAACAATGAGCTGAGCATACATCTCTGGGATCAGTACATTTTATACAAAGCTTGCAATCTTTCCTCTACTTGCAACTTCTGATAATAATGCCCCTGGCCCTTGTAAATATAGATAGCCTCAACCCTTCTTTATATAGTCTTCCATCAAGCTACCTTCACCTTTTTTGTTTTAAGTAAAATCCGACATTTACTGCAGTGTTTATTTATTAGAAAGTTCATATGTCTCTCTTTTTTTTTTTTTTTTGTGGTACGCGGGCCTCTCACTGTTGTGGCCTCTCCCGTTGCGGAGCACAGGCTCCGGACGCGCAGGCTCAGCGGCCATGGCTCACAGGCCCAGCCGCTCTGCGGCATGTGGGATCTTCCCGGACCGGGGCACGAACCTGTGTCCCCTGCATCGGCAGGCAGACTCTCAACCACTGTGCCACCAGGGAAGCCCCATATGTCTTTTAAATGGTGCTATTGGAATTGGTGTTATTTTCATTAGTGCTCTGGTTACAAACATGCATAAGCCCTAGTAACTTAAGTATGAATTTACGAACTACGTTTTCCAGAAATGCATATATAATATTATCGTAAAAATGCTGCATTTCCACATAGTCTGAATACATAAAATGCTATCCGAGGATAATTTAAAATATAAACTGTCAAACTACCTTGTTTCCAAAGATTACTTATATATCAATAAAATGTGTTATTAATACCAATTTTATATTTAGCCATAAATTCAAAATTTAGTCATGCATTTCCGTATTAGTCACACATTTCTTACATAGATAGGATACTCTAATGTAAGGACATGTGTCTAGAAAGCATTTTTGTTCATAAAACTAAAAAGATACTTTAAACAGTGTCTTTTACTATATTACATCATGCTAAAGAAGATTTTAGTATAAGACTTTTGGTTCATAAAAAGAAAGCAACAATTACTGCTTAATGATTATTTGTTATTAAATAACATGATACCAATCACTAAGCATTCTTATATGTAAATAGCTCCTGCTAGCAACAAGCATTATGAAAGAAAATTTGTGTTATTTGTACATGACAGAGATATAGCACAATTAACTCATTAAAAATACAGTTCAACTGAAGTAGCTACAATTCAGTATATCAACCTCAATTTGAATACACTATTTCTGAAATTAATTTATATAATAAATATAAATTACTTTAATATTTACATAAATGAATAGTGTTCTCTTTTTTACATAGTCTATGATATGCTAGGGTACTGTTATGGACCCATGCAACCCTGAATTTTAAGGAGCCTTTTTTTTTTTTCCCAACTACCTATTCAAATTCACTTTGTTAGAGATAGTATGTTTCTCATAGAAAAAAGTTACTGCACAATTGTCTGCTTATAGTGTGACCTCTTTCACTTGGGTGGGTATCCTCTCCACCACTAAGCGAGGATGTAACCTTGTCAAACCAAAGGCAAAAGAATAATGAGTGCACGACAGGCTAACCCAGCATGGAAAGGTTGTTAAGGAGGTTGCAGAAACAGTTCCCCGAATGACAAAATAAAAGTATACTCCAAAGAGTAGGTTAATATTAAAGAAAGCACTCAAGAACATGAGAAGCATTTAATTCCCATCCTTGGATGGCTGCCATACAAAACTTCACTCAAATTTATTTCATTAGTTACTGACCAGATTTACTTAATATGTTTTCAAATCTTGGTAGAACAGGTTTGACTGAGACACATTTAGAAAATATCTATTTCCACAAAGTACTAGCCAAAGGTAAGTATGAACTAGTAGATAACGTTTTGCTTTTACCAATTATAAATTATCACCCAACAAAAGACAATCATTCCAATTCAAGAATCAGAACTATAAGTTGGAAGTCTTCACCAAACAGGATTTTACTATCATTAAAACAAGTAACAGTAATTGCTACATTAATTGCCACTCCAAAGCACTACCTGGCATAACAGGGAATCATATTAAAACATTTTTATAAGTAGCTGAAACCAGAAGAAATTAGGCAAGTTCTGTTGCAGTCTTCTCAATGTAAATTTACTTTTAAAATAAACAAACAAATCTCAAGCATGTACTAGGACTATCATTGTGTCAGTTATGTACATTTTGACATTCCTTTTCTACACTATGATTGGAATGAAATTTTTGTTCTGGACCAGTCTTAATACTTTAACAGAGAAACAGTGCCACCTTTTGGTCCCAAACAAAAGCCTCCAGTCTACTAGTCTTCCAAACTTCCTTTTTTCAGTTAAATTACCGATATATATAAATGTCACTATATTTCATGTCACAATTATCATCGTCTAGAAATATTTTGTAGCTACACAAGCTAATAAACCACGAGAGTAACTTAAGAGTTGCTTCCAAAATGTGGAATTTCAAAATTACCCAAATACCAAGTTCATGTACTCTAGATCATCAATATAATAATTTCTAATCAACATTTCATTAAACACGTTCTGCCAAATCCAGGTATGTCAGTCAACTGATATATTTTAAGTATAAAAGAAAAATCCTTTCTTATAGCACTGTTACATTTCAAAATTGATTTTGAAAAATGCATTATATCAATATTTTAAATGGACCTATTAATTTCATAATTGACAATATGGTATAAACAGTGAATTGCTAGTTAAATCAGATAATTATAAATAATCTTATATATGAATATAGTATGTTTCTGATTTACTTACACTAATGACACAATGTCACCACGTTGTACTTCAAAATTCCTCACTTTCCAGTGGTTCAAAAGCACCACATCAGATGACTGGCTCCCCCCAGGATTTAAAGAAGGCTAAAAAATAAGATGAAAGAGACACATCTATCATTTGTATTTTTCATTCTTCATGGTTCCTTGCACTTCATAGCTGTAGTGCAGTGCAATAAAACATTTCTAATATGGTAGCTTTCAACAAATTGCTGTTCTAAAATAACTGTAAATGATGAGTTTTCAAAAAGGCTCGTTGGGATTCTTCACAGAGAACCAGAAAAAAAAAAATACATTACCAATACTTATTTGAAAGGAAAATATGCTAGATTTTCAAATCTTTACTAAACTCCAACAAAGAGCATGGAAACCTGTAAGAAGAATTAAAAGGAAAAAGTGAATCAAACCTCCCAACAAAATATCCGGATAGGATCTGATTCCACAGTAAGTACACATTATCATTCCATCTGGAGAAAAGAAGAAATAATCTCAAATCAACCAGGAAAACACCCATATGAAGAAGCAAAGGGACCAGAAGAAACAAGTGATAGGATAATCTTGGAAAATATGGGAATTTGCCAATTTGACCTCTCTTTTCTCCAGGGAGCATGCAACAAGGGTCCTGGCTCCAGTTTAAGCCTAATAAGTAACCTTCACCTTAGGATTCAGACAAGTCTAGATGTGCCTAAGGATTGATGGGGCAAAAACTGAGAAACATTTCGTGTAAGAATTCACCTGAAGGTCAGGAATCATCTAGTCATAAAAAACTGACTGAGGAGCCATAAAGCCAACATACCTGTCACCTGGACAGGGGTGCAGAAAAAGCCAATGGATATCAAGTCTGAAACCTGATGGTGGACAAAAGAATGAGAAAAAGTAGGAGAGCCTTTTCACCATTGACCCTCCAGGGTCTCTGAGAATGTCATAGGGGAAACAGCAATTTCTGCGGTGGTGGGAAAGGTACCAAACCACAGCTGAGGCGCTCCACCTTCACAGATGGTGGCTGCAAGAGGAGACACAGCCACAGCAACCAGGGCAGGAGCGAGGAAAACAGTACATGCCAGACAACAGCCCGTCCCTGGAGCAGTAGTGACATACTCTTTTTTAAAGATTCCTGGTATTACTTGTAGGTCCTACAAAGCAGATGTGGGCAAAGCTGTGGAAATTCTGCATGGGGGCTATTATCATGATCTTATTTTTGACTCCCCAGATTTTTTGTGGCCAAAAAATATTGGTTATCCTTGGGGGTCTCAAACCCTTCTACAGCTTCTGCAACTCCTTTATGCGATAATGCCTAAATATCTCTAACTTTAGTTTTGAATTCCCTGCTAATCATCACTTGACTATCTGACATAAAATTCAACATGATTAAATGGAATTTGTCATCATTTCCTACCAAAACAATTTTCTTCCTTATTTTCTTACATCCTATTTACCATTTCCCCAGTCAACCAACTTAAAATCTTAATTTATCTTTTTACTTCATATTCAACCAGTCACCAAGCTAAAGGGATTTTCTTTTCATAATATTTTTCACTAATGGCCCATCTTGTCTCCTCTCTACCAACATATTTCAAGCACCAGTCATCATATAACTTCATGCACCTATACTAGTCAGTCTCTCATCTCCAACTCAAAAGTGCATTATTCTATTTCTTTATAACTATAAAATCTTAAATTACTTAACTTTATTATACTCCAATTTCCCTACTAGTAAAATGGTGATATTTAGTAACTATTCTCTAATTAATAATTAAATAATAATAATAGCCAATACTTGTCGAGTACTTACCATGTGCAAGACATTGTTCTAAGGGCTTTACAAATATTAACTTATTCGGTGAGATCATGCATTTAAAGTGCTTAGAATAGTTCTTAGCCCATAGTTAAGCTCTCAATAACTTCTATTATTGATATTACTAAATCACAACTTTAATTAGAGGTAGTTTTGTACCCTTTCACCAGGTTCCTTCTCTGGCTCTATCCCTAATAAGGAACAGAGCTGATATGGCAGGATAAATCCAAGGGGCTTTGTTGGGCCATGGTGCTAGGGTATGGAGCTTTTGCCATCACACAGTAGGGTTAAGCTAAAAGTCACGCTTCCATAGGGGTTTATTCTTTCTCATCCATATTTCTCATTCATATTCTCTATTTCTTCCTCTCCCTCTCTGTCTTTGAGTTCTGTATCTTGCAAGTCCTTTCCCCTTATTTCTTTGTATTTCTCTTCCTACATAATTGATGTGGCAAAGGTGGCCTAGGGGGAGACCACCTGCACATAAAGAGAAAATCTCCTTTCCATTGCACTTGCACTGGGCCCGTTTCTTTTCCTTGCCATCAGAGTAGTGAAGAACAAAAGTGATTTAATTATTTCCAACTGCTCTTCCTTAGTGTCCTTTATTGTTTTTCAAAAGTTTGTGATTACAACTCTTAATAAGAAAGGCATTTTACACTTTACCCAATACACACATGCACGAATACACACATCTGAACAAAATGCCACAAAATAATAATTACCTTTGCTTCAAACACCCTGATATTTTCTTTCTCTCTTAATCTATGTTTTTAAAATTCTGTCTATAGCCAACCATATTAATTTCCCATCCACTATTATTGATTTGCAACCTACAAATAAATTGTAACCCACAGTGCTAACACCATAGCTTTACATGATTCTTCTTTAACCATTATCCTATGAGGCTGCTTTCTTCTGGAATTCTACCATCAGTTCTTTCATCTCTGCTTTATATTATTTCCTTAGAAAAGATCATCAATATTCTCAGTTGCAAATACCACCCATACACCTATGACTGTTAAAAGTAAAGTCCCAAATCACTTCCTCCTCTATACTCAATACATAGCACTGCATACTACAACACTTTGCATACTGTGATGTCAGTTTTCTTTACCTGTCTCCACATCTAAACGGGAAGCACTTTATCCATTATTGTGACCCCTAGTTAAATTTATACCCTACCCCCCAACTGCATTTCTGAAATTCTAGAACATAATTCTAATTGGTTGCTGGGCATCAAATTTGATCAAGCCGTTCCCCTACTTAAAATCCTTCACTAGCTTCCTGACACTACCAACATGACTGTCTTCAACATAAAAATGAAGAGACAGGGCTTTCCTGGTGGCGCAGTGGTTGAGAGTCCACCTGCCGATGCAGGGGACACGGGTTCGTGCCCCGGTCTGGAAAGATCCCACATGCCGCGGAGCGGCTGGGCCCGTGAGCCATGGTCGCTGAGCCTGTGTGTCCGGAGCCTGTGTTCCACAACGGGAGAGGCCACAACAGTGAGAGGCCCACACACCACAAAAATAAAATAAAATAAAAATCAAGAGACATATGATCTGCAGGACCCTACCAATCCCCACTTACATGGTTCCTACAAGTTACACTAAACCACAAGCAGTGCTCTCTATACACAGGTTAGTTCCTCACACTCCCAAGGCATCATCTAAGCAAAATTCCTGCCTGAAATGTTTCCCCCTCTTTCCCTCTTCCCACAATCTGTTTAACTCATACTTCAAAACAACACTTGAGGGCCCCGCCCTGTCGCCACGTTGTTCCCTTGGTGCTGGACGGAAGCAACTGCAGTCGGACCCGGGCAGTGCCGCCGACGCCTCCTGCCCGCCGAGTCCTCGACCCTCTCTCTTTCCTCACTGCACCTGGACGGGCTGGCCCGGAGCTCCCGGGCTTCCTCCCTGTGGCCACGAGAAACTCCCTGCACTCCTATATTGAGCCTGGCACAGTGGTGAACGGCTTTTCCTGCGGTCCGTGTCCAAGTGGATCTTCCCAACAGCCCTAGAGATAATGATGATATTTGAACTGAACAATTAAGGGTTCTGAAATCAGAGATTTTGAGATTAAAAATGGCAGGAAAATCATTGCTTTTTAAAGTAATTCTCCTTGGAGATGGTGGAGTTGGGAAGAGTTCTCTAATGAACAGATATGTGTCTAATAAGTTGGATACCCAGCTCTTCCATACAATAGGTGTGGAATTTTTAAATAAAGATTTGGAGGTGGATGGACATTTTGTTACCATACAGATTTGGGACACGGCCGGTCAAGAGTGATTCAGAAGCCTGAGGACGCCATTTTACAGAAGTTCTGACTGTTGCCTGCTTACTTTTGGCGTCGATGATTCTCAAAGCTTCCAGAATTTGAGTAACTGGAAGAAAAAATTCATATTATTATGCGGATGTGAAAAAGCCCGAAAGCTTTCCTTTTGTGATTTTGGGTAACAAGGTTGACATCAGCGAGCGGCACGTGTCTGCAGAAGAATTTCAAGCCTGGTGCAGGGACAACAGCGACCATCCTTACTTTGAAACAAGTGCAAAAGATGCCACGAATGTCACAGCGGCCTTTGAGGAAGCAGTTCGAGGAGTGCTTGCTACCAAGGATAGGTCAGATCACTTGATTCAGACAGACACAATTAGTCTGCAACGAAAGCCCAAGACCAGCTCATCTTGCTGTTGAAGTTAGAGAGGTTGCCTGTGCGATCTAACCAGCTCATACACTTGCACAGATAAGCACAGGGTGGAGACGAGAATTGGTGTTTGCAGCGATGGATCATGTACTCATAAAATTAAACTAACCATATTACTGCCTTGTTAGTGGGTGGGAGAAGGGACACATCCACTCACAGAAGACTCTATTTACTCAGTAATGGCACCTTACATTTATAAGTTGTAAAGGTTGTCTAATAATGTTTAATTTAAATATGTATGTTACAGAGCTAATAAATGAGATGACCAAGACTTTATAATTAAAACAAAACACTTGAGTATTCTAGAAGTTACTGTTTTTTCCCTGGGAAAATGGAGAACTACTTTTTCTATGTGTATATTTTTATGTAATTAGCATTCTGTTCCTGGTTCAGGGAAAACATGTCCTAAAGCAATAATGTTAGATATTAAAGATTAAAATCCAGAAAAAAAAAAAAACTTGAATTCCGTGAGGCAATCTCATAGGAATTCTTTCCTATCACTCCTTATCTCTCCTCCCCATTCCCATCTTCAGTCTCCATTAGCTGATCAAAACCCCCAAGTTCCCCATCAAAACCTGTGACTACTGCTATCATAGCAGTTTTAAGCACATATTATAATTATTGGATTGTCTCTCTCTCCAAGAGTCTATAAGCATTTTGAGAATAGATTATTTCCTATGTCTGTGTTCTTGGTACGTGGACAAGTAAGGTTGTTAATAAATTTTAGTGGAAAGAATTTTTTAAAAATCAATTAATGAAATTTCCAAAGACTCCCCAAAGCAACATGCCCAAAACAGAGACCATATTCCATCCTAGCCCCAAAATATACTTCCATACTCTCCTCCTTAGTTAACAGTTTCACCACTCACCTTATCCCCCATACTAGAAAACTCTTGAGTCCTTCTCAACTTCTCTCTCCGAGTCACCTATCACCAGACTTTCCCTCTTCCCAGAATGCCTTTTCCCTACTTGGAAAAATTCTGTTTATCTTTCAAAGCCCAGCTCAGATGATGGTGACTTCTCTGTGAAGCCTTAAAACAAAACACAACAAAACTTGAAGTTCCCTTGCAGAAATTAGGAAATTACATCCTGGTGCTCCATGGTTAGGGACAGAATAATCCCTATAGACTCAAATCTTAACACTTGCATTCATCTTTCCCTTACAGAATCAATCATCTACCAACTTTTCTAATGTCAATTGTTAGAACCAAAAGGTAATGCATTGTAAACAAAAGATTTATGTAGGGGAAAAAAAACCCAGAAGGAAGCACGTCTAATTTCAAGCAGTAAAATATTAGAATCATTAGTCAACACCTGGAAGACCTTGTTTGACTTTTACAAAGGAAACAATAGTTTTCTTTTACCTTTTCTCTCCTCCTCAAGGCTAAATTAATCATTCCCCCACCTGTGCTCCCTTAGCAATTTAGGTAAACTTCAGGGATAGCTCTTAAAACCTCATTACAGTATCTGCCTATACGTATGACTCTTTCACTGTAAGTTTCTCAGTTGCAGGAACCATATTTTATTCATTTTTGTATGCCCAATCCCAGAGCAGTGGTTGGAAAATAGTATTTCTATACTTTGAGTTTAAAAGATTAAAGGTGTTTGAAAGCATATTTAACTAAGATGTTTCCCAAGCAATGTACGTATTCTAAACAATGTATACATCTCTTGGACTTCCCTGGTGGCCCAGTGGTTAAGAATCTGCCTGCCAATGCAGGGAACATGGGTTCGAGCCCTGGTCTGAGAAGATCCCACATGCCGCAGAGCAACTAAGCCCATGCACCACAACTACTGAGCCTGTGCTCTAGAGCCCGTGCTCCACAACAAAGAGAAGCCACTGCAATGAGAAGTCTGCACACCGCAATGAAGAGTAGCCCCTGCTCGCCGCAGCTAGAGAAAGCCCACGTGCAGCAACAAAGACCCAATGCAGCCAAAATTTAATTAATTATTTTTTTAAATATAAACAATGTATATACATCTTCCAAGAAAATATACTCTGGGTAAGTTCAGTAAAAAAATTTTTGTGTTGCATCCAGTAGGCAATTTAAGCATTAGGAATAAAGTTGGACAGTGCTTTATTAGTATCCATAATAAGATAATGCTAATCAAAACAGAATAAAATTTTCTTTACAATTCATTTATAAATGTAAATAACACTTATGAATATTAATAACACTTTTCATAAAGAGAAACTTTCTGTAATTGGGAAACTGTTCCTATAGCACTATAAAAACCATAGTTGTTTGTACTTCAATTAAAATTTTTTTAAAAAATAAGTACACTTTACTTCCTGAGTTTTCTAAAACAACTTTTCAGAAGAAACATAATGCACTAACTTCAAAATGAAAATTTTATATAAGAAATGAAGAAAACTTCATTTGGATGATACAATTTTAGAAAAATTAGTAAACCATGTTATTTCTTGGAAATTTTACATCTTGTTTTTCCCTGTGGTAAGGGCAGTTTGCTTCAGACAGAGCAAGCAATCTTTTCAAACCAAAGAAGGTATACACATGAAATCTAAATTAAAAGTCATAAACTTTGGGAACCCAATGTAACCAAAGAGTCCATATTTTCTTGTCATGTTGTTAATATTTTAAATCCTAGATTCCCAGAGATTACATCAAAATTATAACCAACTGAAAATAACAATGTTTTTTGAAGTAAGAAACCTCAGAGAATATTTAATCTAGGAGTTTCTTTTTTTGTTTTAATTGAAGTATAATTGATTTACAATGTTGTGTTAGTTTCTGGTATACGGCAAAGTGAGTCAGTTATATATTTTTTTCAGATTATTTTCCATATATATAAAACTGAATGTATTCTTACTGAATATAGTTCCCTGTGCTGTACAGTAGGACCTTATTGTTTACCTATTTTGCATGTAGTAGTTTGTATCTGCTAATCCCAAACTCCTAATTTATCCCTCCCTGCCCCTTCCCCTTTGGTAACCATAAGTTTGTTTTCTATGTCTGTGAGTCTGTTTCTGTTTTGTATATAAGTTCATTTGTATCATATTTTAGAGTCCACATATGTGATATTATATGATATTTGTCTTTCTCTTTCTGACTTACTTCACTTAGTATGATAATCTCTAGGTCCATCCATGTTGCTGCAAATGACATTATTTCATTCTTTTTTATGGCTGAGTAATATTTCTTTGTGTGTATGTGTGTGCGCGCACATGCACACCTGTGTGTGTGTGTGTGTATATATATATATCTCACATCTTCTTTACCCATTCATCTGTTGATGGACATTTAGGTTGCTTCCATGTCTTGGCTATTGTAAATAGTGCTACTAAAAACATTGTGGGGTGCATGTATCTTTTCGAATTAGAGTTTTCTCCAAATATTTGCCCAGCAGTGGGAGTGCTGGATCATACAGCAACTCTATTTTTAGTTTTTTAAGGAACCTCCATACTGTTTTCCATGGTGGCTGCACCAATTTACGTTCCCACCAACAAGGCAGGAGTGTTCCCTTTCCTCCACAACCTGTCCAATCTAGGAGTTTCTACCTGTATCTCAAAATGTGTGACTGTGTCAGATGCTCCTGCTTGCAGTCAAGGAGATTTCCAGCAGCAAGGGGGAAAACACTGCTAGTCATTGGGATTACCAACAAAGAAGAAAATAAACCCAAAAGCAGCTCTGCCCTTCTTTACTTCAGTCATTTACATTCTCACACAATCAATTCCTTAGCTTCTACTGTGAGAACTAGGATTAAAAATCAAACAACTTAGATGAGTCTTTTGGACTTGTACACACTGTTGTATTTAAAATAGATAACCAACAAGGACCTACTATATAGCACAGGGAATGCTGCTCAATGTTCTGTAATAACCTAAATGGGAAAAGAATTTGAAAAAGAATAGACACATGTATATGTATAACTGAAAAAAAGAAAGAAAAGAGAAGAAAATCAAACAACTTAGATAAGTCTTTTGGATAGCCCTTGCTCTAAAGACAGAAAACTATGTTCAAAACTGGGCTCCACTTACTTACTAGCCAGATTACCTGAAACAAACTATTTAACGTTTCTAAACCTGATTTCCACATCTATAAAGTGGGGATTGCAGTACCACCCACCTCATAGGGTTCTCATATGAGAATTAAATCAGAGGATCCAGGAAACATTCTTAATAGTGCATGATACCAGTCAACAAATAAGATGATAATGAGGACTACAGCAACAATAGGACAAAGGGAAACAAAATCAAGTACAATATCCTTTCCATAAGATTCAAGATAAGATTAAGCCTTTGCTTATAGCCCTGAATGTTTTTCCTTTTAAAAACTGGCATACCTCTTTTTATTGCTCTTCACTTTATTGTGCTTCACAGATATTTTGTTTTTACAAATTGAAGGTTTGTGTCAACCCTGCATCAAGGGTCTATCAGCTCTATTTTTCCAACAATATATACTCACTTCATGTCTCTGTGTCAAATTTTGGTAATCCTAGCAATATTTCAAATTTTTCATTTATGATACTTGTTATGGTGATCTGGTCAGTAATCTTTGATGTTGTTATCATAATTGTTTGGGGGCGCCACAAACTGTGTCCATATAAAACAACAAATTTAATCGATAAATGTTGTGTGTGTTCTGACTGCTCCACCGACTGGTCATTCCCCCCACTCTGGCCTTCCCATTCCCTGAGACACAACAATATTGAAATTAGACCAGTCAATACCCCTACAATAAGTGTTCAAGTGAAAGGAAGAGTTATAGGTATCTCACGTTAAATCAGAAGCTAGAAATTAAAACCATGAAACTCAGATTGGGACTTGGACCCATGCACCAGGACTTGAACCCGGCCAAAACCCAGACTGGGACTTGAACCCACATTCTTTTAACTGAGATCACACACCTGGTCTCAGGACTTACTGAAGCTCAGGTTCTTGATGACTCACGGCAGAAACAATTCAGTGAGAGACAAAATGATAGGTAAAAAGTGGATGTATTTAGAGAGAAACACACTCCATAGACAGTGTGGGCCATCACAGAAGGTGAGAGAGGCACCAGGGTATGGGGTTGTCAGATTTTTTTTTTTTATGTCAGTGTACTTTTTTATTTTTTATTTTTTATTTTTTTATTTTGCGATATGCGGGCCTCTCACTGTTGTGGCCTCTCCCGTTGCGGAGCACAGGCTCCGGACGCGCAGGCTCAGCAGCCATGGCTCACGGAACCAGCCACTCCGCAGCATGTGGGATCTTCCCGGACCGGGGCACGAACCCATATCCCCTGCATCGGCAGGTGGACTCTCAACCACTGAGCCACCAGGGAAGCCCGGGTTGTCAGTTTTTATAGGGGCAGGTAACTTCATAGGCTAATGAGTGGGAGAAGTATTCCAGTTATTTTGGGGAAGGGGCAGAGATTTCCAGGATTGGGCCACTGCACGCTTTTTGATCTTTGATGGTCAGCCTCAGAACTGTTATGGAGCTGGTGGGTGTGTCATTTAGCATATGCTAATGTATTACAATGAGCATATAATGAGATTCAAGGTCCACTGGAAGCCAAATCTTCCACCATCTTGGACCTATTTGGTTCTAATCAGTTTACGTCGTGTCCTCGGGCTATGTCATTCTTTTAAAGGTTGTGCCCTGCCCCCTTCCCTCCTGTTTCAAAATGATTAAGCTTAGTGACTAAAGGATGTGGAAAGCCAAGAAAAGCTGAAAGCTAGGCCTCTTAGGCCAGTTAGCCAAATTGTGACTGCAAAGGAAAAGTTATTGACAAAAAGTAAAAGTGCTATTCTAGTGAACACACAAATGATAAGAAAGTGAAACAGCCTTATTGCTGATATGGAGAAAGTTTTAGTGGTCTAGAGAGAAGATCAAACCAGCCACAACATTCCCTTCGGCCAAAGCCAAATCCAGAGCAAGGTCCTAACTCTCTTCAATTCTGTGAAGGCTGAGAGAGGTGAAGAAGCTGCAGAAGAAAAGTTTGAAGCTAGTGGAGGTTGGTTCATGAGGTTTAAGGAAGGAAGCCATCTCCATAACATCAAAGTGCAAAGTGAAGCAGCAAGTGCTGATGCAGAAGCTGCCCAAATTATCTAGAAGTTCTAGCTAAGATAATTTATGAAGGTGGCTACACTAAACAACAGATTTTCAATGTAGATGAAATAGCCTTATACTAGAAGATGCCATCCAGAACTTTCATAGCTAGAGAGAAGTCCATGCCTGGCTTCAAAACTTCAAAGGACAGGGTGAGTCTCTTGTTAGGGGTTAATGCAGCTGGTAACTTTAAGCTGAAGCCACTGCTCAATTACCATTCTGAAAATCATAGGGCCTTTAAGAATTATGCTAAATCTACTCTGCCTGTGCTCTGTAAATGGAACAACAAAGTCTGAATGACAGCACATCTCTTTACAACATGGTTTACTGAATATTTTAAGGTCTGTGGAGACCTACTGCTCAGAAAAAATATTCCTTTCAAAATATGACTGCTTATTGACGATGCATTTGGTCATCGAAGAACTCTGACAGATGTACAACAAGACTAATGTTGTTTTTCACGCCTGCTAACACAACATCCATTCTGTAGCCCATGGATCAAGGAGGAATTTCAACTTTCAAGTGTTATTATTTAAGAAATAAATGTTGTAAGGCTATAGCTGCCATAGTTAGTGATTTCTCTGATGAATCAGGGCAAAGTAAATTGAAAACCTTCTGGAAAGGATGCACCATTCTAGATGCCATTAAAAACATTCATAATTCATGGGAAGGGGTCAAAATACCAACATTAACAGGAGTTTGGGAGAAGTTGATTCCAACCCTCACAGATGACTTTGAGGGGTGTAAGACCTCAGTGGAGGAAGAAATTGCAGATGTGGTAGAAACAGCAAGAGAACTAGAATTAGAAGTAGAGACTGAAGATGTAACTGAATTGCACAATTTCATGATAACACTAAAGGATGAGGAGTTCCTTCTTACTGAGCAAAGAAAGTGGTTTCTTGAGATGGAATCTACTCCTGGTGAAGATGATGTGAAGATGGTTGAAATGACAACAAAGGACTCAGAATATTACATAAACTTAGCTGATAAAGCAGTGGCAGGGTTTGAGAGGACTGACTCCAATTTTTTGTAACAAGTTCTACTGCTATCAAATAGCAGTGCAGGCGACAGAGATATTCCTTGTGAAAGGAAGAGTCAATTGATGCAGCAAACTTTATTTTTGTCTCATTTTAAGAAACTGCTACAAGGGACACGGGTTCGAGCCCTGGTCTGGGAAGATCCCACATGCCACGGAGCAACTAAGCCCGTGTACCACATCTACTGAGCCTGCGCTCTAGAGCCCGCGTGCCTAGAGCCCGTGCTCTGCAACAAGAGAAGCCATCACAATGAGAAGCCCGTGCACCACCGCAATGAGAAGCCCGTGCACCACAACCAAGAGTAGCCCCTGCTTGCTTCAATCAGAGAAAGCCCACGCACAGCAACGAAGACCCAATGCAGCCAAAAATAAATAAATAAAATAAAATTTTTTAAAAAAAGAATTTTTTTATAAAAAAAATTCTTGGTGCATTGTTTCATTTCAGCTAAGCAAATAAAATAAATTTATTTTAAAAAAGATGGAAACTTTATTTTCTAATATGAATATTTATTGTTGTAAAATTCCTCCTAAGTGCTCTGTTACCTATATACCACAAATGTTGCCATGTTATATTTTCATTTTTGTTCTATTCAAAATATTTTCTGATTTCTTTTGATAGTTCTCTTTGGCCTGTGGATTATTAAGAAGTATCTGTTTAATTTCCAAGTGCTTGGAGATTTACCTGTTATCTTTTTATCATTAACTCCTGGTTTAATTCCATAATGGTCTGAGAACATACTTTGTGTGATTTCAGTTCTTTTAAATGTAATACTTGTATTATATTGGTGAATATTCTGTGCAGACTTGGAAAAATGTGTATTCAATTGTTGAGTTAATGTTCTCTAAATCGTATGTAGTTTGTTGATGGTGTTATGCAGTTCTTCTATGTCCTTGCTGATTTTTTTGTCTACTACTTCTACTATTGATAAAGAAACATACATGCTGTGGAAAAAAAAAGAAATTGCTAGAGCCACCCCAACTTTCAGCAACCACAACCCTGATAAATCAGCAGCAACAATGAGGCACAACCCTACACCAGCAAAAAGATTATGACTCACTAAAAGCTCAAAAGCTGGTTAGCAATTTTTAGCAATAAAGTATTAAGATACGTTCATTGTTATTTTTAGACATAATGCTATTGCACTTAATAGACTACAGAATAATGTAAACATAACTTTTATATGCAGTGGGAAACGAACAAAAAAAAAATCATGTGACTTGCTTTATTGTGCTATTCACTTTATTGCGGTGGTCTGGAACCAAACTTGCAATACCTCTGAGGTACGCCTGAACTAAACTGGAAGTCCTCAGGCTGAAATTTTTACCACCATCACCCCCGACTACTAAATTCTTGGTGCATTGTTTCATTTCAGCTAAGCAAATAAAGTAAGCATACTTCTATTTTGGGTCTCAATTGTTCTGCCTCTAGGAAGTAATCCAGAAAAAATTTCAATGTGAATAACTATTGAAAGATATCTTCTAGAAAAACATGATGCCTGGGCTTCCCTGGTGGCGCAGTGGTTAAGAGTACGCCTGCCGGGCTTCCCTGGTGGCGCAGTGGTTGAGAATCCGCCTGCCGATGCAGGGGACACAGGTTCGTGCCCTGGTCCGGGAAGATCCCACATGCCGCGGAGCGGCTGGGCCCGTGAGCCATGGCTGCTGAGCCTGCACGTCTGGAGCCTGTGCTCCGCAACGGGAGAGGCCACAGCAGTGAGAGGCCTGCGTACCGCAAAAAAAAAAAAAAAAAAGAGTACGCCTACCAATGCAGGGGACACGGGTTTGAGCCCTGGTCTGGGAAGAGCCCACAGGCCGTGGAGCAACTAAGCCCATGCGCCACAACTACTGAGCCTACACTCTGGAGCCCACAAGCCACAACTACTGAAGCCCGTGTGCCTAGAGTCCATGCTCCACAACAAGAGAAGCCACTGCAACGACAAGCCCGTGCACCACAACGAAGAGTAGCCCTTGCTCGCCACAACTAGAGAAAACCTGTGTGCAGCAACGAACACCCAACGCAGCGAAAAATAAATTAATTAAATAAATTTTTTTAAAAAACCAAAACATTATACCCATTATGTTTTTAAGTTTCATTTTTAAAACATACATACATATATAAATAAAGGTACACAGTAAAAAAAAAAATCTTAAATTAGCTCTGTTTGATGAGATTATAATTTTCTTTTTCTTTTTTTTTTTTGGAAAAACTTTAAGTTACATTAAAAAGAGGTTATATGCTTTGCTCTGACCTAAGTACTATATCATTCACTCTAAGAAAGACAATATAAGTCAGCAGATTTCAACAGATGTTAATAAATTATGTTAAACCTTGAAATGGCAGATATCAAACCTGCTTTTGAAACAAATATAACACAGGAGTTGAGCTTTAACGTTCTCTCTGATCAATCTGACGGATTTTTATTTCTCCTACAAACAAATATTATTGTCAAGGTATACTAAATTCTCAGCTTGTGTCTAAGTGCAAATCATATGACAGTTTGGGGGAAATATATGTCTTGATTTAGGAAAATATAACTCCCCTAGAGAATTAAACAGAGACATGATAGATTTCTCACCTTGTAAGATTTAGCCACAGCCAAATAATAAACGATATTATTATGGTTTCGATTTTTTCTATAAATTTCTTATTAATTTTTTCTCTCATTCACTTTTTAATTAAAACAAAAGAAGTCCACAGCCACATTTCACTACCTATAGTCTACCAATAAAGCCCAGTTTTAACCGCACATCTTTGGAAGCAGTACTGTCAATCTTTTCAGACCTATAACGAGCACTACCCGCCCTGACTATATACAATCTAAAATGTTTAAATAGTATTTTGTGCTTTTCAATAAGATAGTCCCCAGTGGCAGCCACAGGAACCAACAGCAGCCCCCAGACTTCTTTTGAAGAACCATTATTTTAGAGAACTGATTGGTTGGGTGAGGTGCAGCTGAGCGGGACTATTAAAGTAAGAGAAGAAACTGAAATAATACTTCATTGTAAACTTTCTAACATTGTAGCACTAGCCAGCAAGCAATGAGGTACACTTAAAATAAGTATATTCTGATTACAGAACAATTATTATTATTAGATGCCATACTTTTGAAAAAACATGTATAAAATTGTGTAAAATGTCATCTTCCTTCTCTTGCTATTCAGGTGTCTTATTGTCTGCATGGCTTCTAGAGTTCTCAGACTTGTCTTACAAGGTGTGCATAATAAAATGGACTATACTGTACCCAAGTCTGCATGAAGCTTTAAGTTGGAAGTGGAGCATTCTTTCCAGGTAAAGGGTACTTAGTACCCATAGCCCTGAATACTTGACCCCCTACAATGACCATCCATCTAACTCAAAATTTATTCAGGGCTTCCCTGGTGGCACAGTGGTTGAGAGTCCGCCTGCTGATGCAGGGGACACGGGTTCGTGTCCCGGTGGGGGAGGATCCCGCATGCCGCGGAGCGGCTGGGCCCGTGGGCCATGGCCGCTGGGCCTGCGCGTCCGGAGCCTGTGCTCGGCGACGGGAGAGGCCACAACAGTGAGAGACCCGCGTACCGCAAAAAAAAAAAAAATTTTATTCAAACTTTTGACCTCAGGGCCCTTAACCTGGCAAGGTGATTAAAACCTAGACTCACACATACATACTCAGTTACACTTGAGTGCTAAAAGGAAGAAATTCATATCATAAAGCATCTCAGGAAATGTATACTTATTCAGTCCTAGTTACATGTGACACTTCATTAATGAGTTTAGAATAATGGGCTCCTCACACTTGCTTCAGCTTCCAGAGGCCCCCACAGGAGCATCTGGCAATACCAGGAAGTCCCCATTAGAAACCTCGCCGCTTCACAGAGTCGCTTTAGAGCTCTGGCCTACACCAGTCACTCCACCTTGACCAGATAATCCTGGCAGCCTCTGTCTGCTCACACGTGTAGACTTTGGACAGGTTTCACGTGAGCTGGAACAGACATATATTTTTATATGCCCAACTTAAAAGACAACAAAGGATGCCTTTGTTAAGGAAGTGAAGTTATAAAAATTAATTCACGCTTTCTTTTACTCATTCATTCCTTCTTCGCTGAAAAACTCCTGAATTCCAATTCTGCTAGGCATTGTGCTAGGCAATGGGATTCCTCACCCTTGAAAATCCAAATATGATTCGAATCACATTTTAGTCAGAGATTTAAGAGCCTTTTAAAAAATATTCACTTTAAATTGAGGTGAATACTTTCTCATCCTTTTGATATTTCTGCATGAAATTTTATTCACTGAAAAATAATTTATATTTCTGTACATACTAAATTTCTTAACTTTTCTTTAAAAAGCAAGCCTTTACAGCTATATTAATAAAATTTTTAAATGGACATATACCATTTTAATTTAACTTGGAAGAATAGTGAGTTGCTTATTTTTCATTCTTTAGATTGTATTTTCTATATATATATAGGGATATATCAAAGTTTTACAGGCACTCTCATATATTGCTTGTACAAATACAAATCTTTACAAACTATCTGAAAGGTAATTTGCCAAAATGTATCTAAAGTCTTTAAAGTGGTCTTATCCTTAGGCCTGGAAATGTCATATTTAGAAACTTATCCTAAGGAAATAATCAAAAATATGTACAAGGATGCTCATCACATATTATTTATGATAGGTGAATAACTGAGCCAACCTAAACACCAATAATAGAAAACTGATTAAAATAGTAATGGTTAAACCATATGATATATGGATACCAGAAGCCATTAAAAATCACATTGCAGAGAAATATTTAAGGATATTTGGATATGTTTGGCAAAATAAATTAGGTGAAAATGTGATAAATGGAAAAGAACAAATTGGTGTGATCCAGCTTAGAAAGGGAAGGGAGGCAGGGAGAGAAGGAGGGAGGGAAGGAGGAAGGAAAACTGCAGAAAGGTATGAGAAGAACTTATAATGGTTTAGAAACGCAAACTTTTAGTCAAAAGTCTGGGCTTATATCTGTGTAATCTTCAACAGATTAATCTCTCTGCTCCTGTTTCTTCATCTGTAAAATGGATTAGTAATAG
Source organism: Hyperoodon ampullatus (assembly GCF_949752795.1). NCBI lineage: Eukaryota > Metazoa > Chordata > Mammalia > Artiodactyla > Ziphiidae > Hyperoodon > Hyperoodon ampullatus. The sequence continues at coordinate 71,181,675 of NC_136922.1, forward strand.
TACCTTCATCATAGGATTTCCGGGGATATTAAACAAACTATTATATTTAAACTGAATACTACACTATAATGCCTGGAACACACTGATCACTCAGTACTTTTTAACTATTAGTATTATACAATAACATCTTAAAGTAACTAATTCTGGAAGGTGATGTAGATTATTTTTATTTGTGTATTTTTCTATATTGTCCAAGTTTTCTTCAATCAAAATGCAGTGCTTTAGAGAAAGAATGAAGCAATTAACTTTTTTGTTTTGTTTTGTTTTTTGTTTTTTGTTTTTTTGTTTTCATAAAGTTAAATTTATTCAATGCAAAAGACTTTTATTCTAAGATTGTGTTCTTCCTATGCTTTTGAGTGTTAAAATGTCTCTCATTTGACACTAGCATTTAAAAAATGATTTTACTTGGCAAAATAAAATTTGGGAACATTTATTCTTTTTTTCTTTTTATTTTTTTTTTTTATTTTTTTTATTTTTTATTAGTTTCTGCTTTATAACAAAGTGAATCAGTCATACATATACATCTGTTCCCACATCCCCTCCCTCATGCATCTCCCTCCCTCCCACCCTCCCCATCCCACCCCTCCAGGCGGTCACAAAGCACCGAGCTGATCTCCCTGTGCTCTGCGGCTGCTTCCCACTATCTATCTACCTTACGTTTGGTAGTGTATATATGTCCATGCCTCTCTTTCCCTTTGTCACAGCTTACCCTTCCCCTTCCCCATATCCTCAAGTCCATTCTCAAGTAGGTCTGTGTCTTTATTCCCGTTTTACCCCTAGGTTCTTCATGACATTTTTTTTTTTTAATTCCATATATATGTGTTAGCATACGGTATTTGTCTTTCTCTTTCTGACTTACTTCACTCTGTATGACAGACTCTAGGTCTATCCACCTCATTACAAATAGCTCAGTTTCGTTTCTTTTTATGGCTGAGTAATATTCCATTGTATATATGTGCCACATCTTCTTTATCCATTCATCCGATGATGGACACTTAGGTTGTTTCCAGCTCCAGGCTATTGTGAATAGAGCTGCAATGAACATTTTGGTACATGTCTCTTTTTGAATTATGGTTTTCTCAGGGTATATGCCTAGGAGTGGGATTGCTGGGTCATATGGTAGTTCTATTTTTAGTTTTTTAAGGAACCTCCATACTGTTCTCCATAGTGGCTGTACCAATTCACATTCCCACCAGCAGTGCAAGAGTGTTCCCTTTTCTCCACACCCTCTCCAGCATTTATTGTTTCTAGATTTCTTGATGATGGCCATTCTGACTGGTGTGAGATGATATCTCATTGTAGTTTTGATTTGCATTTCTCTAATGATTAATGATGTTGAGCATTCTTTCATGTGTTTGTTGGCAGTCTGTATATCTTCTTTGGAGAAATGCCTATTTAAGTCTTCTGCCCATTTTTGGATTGGGTTGTTTGTTTTTTTGCTATTGAGCTGCATGAGCTGTTTATAAATTTTGGAGATTAATCCTTTGTCAGTTGCTTCATTTGCAAATATTTTCTCCAATTCTGAGGGTTGTCTTTTGGTCTTGTTTATGGTTTCCTTTGCTGTGCAAAAGCTTTGAAGTTTCATTAGGTCCCATTTGTTTATCTTTGTTTTTAGTTCCATTTCTCTAGGAGGTGGGTCCAAAAGGATCTTGCTGTGATTTATGTCATAGAGTGTTCTACCTATGTTTTCCTCTAAGAGTTTGATAGTTTCTGGCCTTACATTTAGGTCTTTAATCCATTTTGAGCTTATTTTTGTGTATGGTGTTAGGGAATGATCTAATCTCATACTTTTACATGTCCCTGTCCAGTTTTCCCAGCACCACTTATTGAAGAGGCTGTCCTTTCTCCACTGTACATTCCTGCCTCCTTTATCAAAGATAAGTTGGCCATATGTGCGTGGGTTTATCTCTGGGCTTTCTATCCTGATCCACTGATCTATCTTTCTGCTTTTATGCCAGTACCACACTGTCTTAATTACTGTAGCTTTGTAGTATAGTCTGAAGTCAGGCAGCCTGATTCCTCCAGCTCCGTTTTTCGTTCTCAAGATTGCTTTGGCTATTCGGGGTCTTTTGTTTTTCCAAACAAATTTTGAAATTTTTTGTTCTACTTCTGTGAAAAATGCCAGTGGTAGTTTGATAGGGATTGCATTGAATCTGTAGATTGCTTTGGGTAGTAGAGTCATTTTCACAATATTGATTCTTCCAATCCAGGAGCATGGTATATCTCTCCATCTATTTGTATCATCTTTAATTTCTTTCATCAGTGTCTTATAATTTTCTGCATACAGGTCTTTTGTCTCCTTAGGTAGGTTTATTCCTAGATATTTTATTCTTTTTGTTGCAATGGTAAATGGGAGTGTTTTCTTGATTTCATTTTCAGATTTTTCATCATTAGTGTACAGGAATGCCAGAGATTTCTGTGCATTAATTTTGTATCCTGCTACTTTACCAAATTCATTGATTAGCTCTAGTAGTTTTTCGGTAGCATCTTTAGGATTCTCTATGTATAGTATCATGTCATCTGCAAACAGTGACAGCTTTACTTCTTCTTTTCCAATTTGGATTCCTTTTATTTCCTTTTCTTCTCTGATTGCTGTGGCTAAAACTTCCAAAACTATGTTGAATAAGAGTGGTGAGAGTGGGCAGCCTTGTCTTGTTCCTGATCTTAGTGGAAATGGTTTCAGTTTTTCACCATTGAGGACAATGTTGGCTGTGGGTTTGTCATATATGGCCTTTATTATGTTGAGGAAAGTTCCCTCTATGCCTACTTTCTGCAGGGTTTTTATCATAAATGGGTGTTGAATTTTGTCAAAAGCTTTCTCTGCATCTATTGAGATGATCATATGGTTTTTCTCCTTCAACTTGTTAATATGGTGTATCACATTGATTGATTTGCGTATATTGAAGAATCCTTGCATTCCTGGAATAAACCCCACTTGATCATGGTGTATGATCCTTTTAATGTGCTGTTGGATTCTGTTTGCTAGTATTTTGTTGAGGATTTTTGCATCTATGTTCATCAGTGATATTGGCCTGTAGTTTTCTTTCTTTGTGACATCCTTGCCTGGTTTTGGTATCAAGGTGATGGTGGCCTCGTAGAATGAGTTTGGGAGTGTTCCTTCCTCTGATATTGTTTGGAAGAGTTTGAGAAGGATGGGTGTTAGCTCTTCTCTAAATGTTTGATAGAATTTGCCTGTGAAGCCATCTGGTCCTGGGCTTTTGTTTGATGGAAGATTTTTAATCACAGTTTCAATTTCAGTGCTTGTGATTGGTCTATTCATATTTTCTATTTCTTCCTGAGTCAGTCTTGGTAGGTTGTGCATTTCTAAGAATTTGTCCATTTCTTCCAGGTTGTCCATTTTATTGGCATAGAGTTGCTTATAGTAATCTCTCATGATCTTTTGTATTTCTGCAGTGTCAGTTGTTACTTCTCCTTTTTCATTTCTAATTCTACTGATTTGAGTCTTCTCCCTTCTTTTCTTGATGAGTCTGGTTAATGGTTTGTCAATTTTGTTTATCTTCTCAAAGAACCAGCTTTTAGTTTGGTTGATCTTTGCTATCGTTTCCTTCATTTCTTTTTCATTTATTTCTGATCTGATCTTTATGATTTCTTTCCTTCTGCTAACTTTGGGGGTTTTTTGTTCTTCTTTCTCTAACTGCTTTAGGTGCAGGGTCAGGTTGTTTACTCGAAATGTTTCCTGTTTCTTAAGGTGGGATTGTATTGCTATAAACTTCCCCCTTAGAACTGCTTTTGCTGCGTCCCATAGGTTTTGGGTCGTCGTGTCTCCATTATCATTTGTTTCTAAGTATTTCTTAATTTCCTCTTTGATTTCTTCAGTGATCACTTCGTTATTGAGTAGTGTATTGTTTAGCCTCCATGTGTTTGTATTTTTTACAGATCTTTTCCTGTAATTGGTGTCTAGTCTCATAGCATTGTGGTCGGAAAAGATACTTGATACAATTTCAATTTTCTTAAATTTACCAAGGCTTGATTTGTGACCCAAGATATGATCTATCCTGGAGAATGTTCCATGAGCACTTGAGAAAAATGTGTATTCTGTTGTTTTTGGGTGGAATGTCCTATAAATATCAATTAAGTCCATCTTGTTTAATGTATCATTTAAAGCTTGTGTTTCCTTATTTATTTTCATTTTGGATGATCTGTCCATTGGTGAAAGTGGGGTGTTAAAGTCCCCTACTATGATTGTGTTACTGTCGATTTCCCCTTTTATGGCTGTTAGTATTTGCCTTATGTATTGAGGTGCTCCTATGTTGGGTGCATAAATATTTACAATTGTTATATCTTCTTCTTGGATCGATCCCTTTATCGTTATGTAGTGTCCTTCTTTGTCTCTTCTAATAGTCTTTATTTTAAAGTCTATTTTGTCTGATATAAGAATTGCTACTCCAGCTTTCTTTTGATTTCCATTTGCATGGAATATCTTTTTCCATCCCCTTACTTTCAATCTGTATGTGTCTCTAGGTCTGAAGTGGGTCTCTTGTAGACAGCATATATATGGGTCTTGTTTTTGTATCCATTCAGCCACTCTGTGTCTTTTGGTGGGAGCATTTAGTCCATTTACATTTAAGGTAATTATTGATATGTATGTTCCTATTCCCATTTCCTTAATGGCTTTGGGTTCGTTATTGTAGGTATAGTCCTTCTGTTGTGTTTCTTGCCTAGAGAAGTTCCTTTAGCATTTGTTGTAAAGCTGGTTTGGTGGTGCTGAACTCTCTCAGCTTTTGCTTGTCTGTAAACGTTTTAATTTCTCCATCAAATCTGAATGAGATCCTTGCTGGGTAGAGTAATCTTGGTTGCAGGTTTCTCTCCTTCATCACTTTAATTATGTCCTGCCACTCCCTTCTGGCTTGTAGAGTTTCTGCTGAGAGATCAGCTGTTAACCTGATGGGGATTCCCTTGTGTGTTATTTGTTGTTTTTCCCTTGCTGCTTTTAATATGATTTCTTTGTGTTTAATTTTTGACAGTTTGATTAATATGTGTCTTGGCGTATTTCTTCTTGGATTTATTCTGTATGGGACTCTCTGTGCCTCCTGGACTTGATTAACTATTTCCTTTCCCATATTAGGGAAGTTTTCAACTATAATCTCTTCAAATATTTTCTCAGTCCCTTTCTTTTTCTCTTCTTCTTCTGGAACCCCTATAATTCGAATGTTGGTGCGTTTAATGTTGTCCCAGAGGTCTCTGAGACTGTCCTCTGTTCTTTTCATTCTTTTTTCTTTATTTTTCTCTGCATCAGTTATTTCCACTATTTTATCTTCCACCTCACTTATCCGTTCTTCTGCCTCAGTTATTCTGCTATTGATCCCATCTAGAGTATTTTTCATTTCATTTATTGTGTTTTTGATCGATGCTTGATTCATCTTTAGTTCTTCTAGGTCCTTGTTAACTGTTTCTTGCATATTGTCTATTCTATTTCCAAGATTTTGGATCTGGGAAATAGAATCTTGGATCAGCTTTACTATCATTATTCTGAATTCTTTTTCAGGTAGACTGCCTATTACCTCTTCATTTGTTAGGTCTGGTAGGTTTTTATCTTGCTCCTTCACCTGCTGTGTGTTTTTCTGCTTTCTCATTTTGCTTATGTTACTGTGTTTGGGGTCTCCTTTTTGCAGGCTGCAGATTCGTAGTTCCCGTTGTTTTTGGTGTCTGTCCCCCGTGGCTAAGGTTGTTTCAGTAGGTTGTGTAGGCTTCCTGGTGGGGGGGACTAATGCCTGTGTTCTGGTGGTTGAAGCTCGATCTTGTCTTTCTGGTGGACAGGTCCACGTCTGGTGGTGTGTTTTGGGGTGCCTGTGGCCTTATTATGTTTTTAGGTATCCTCTCTGCTAATGGGTGGGGTTGTGTTCCTGCCTTGCTAGTTGCTTGGCATAGGGTGACCAGCACTGTAGCTTGCTGGTCGTTGACTGAAGCTGGGTGCTGGTGTTGAGATGGAGATCCCTGGGAGATTTTCGCTGCTTGATATTATGTGGAGCTGGGAGGTCTCTTGTGGACCCGTGTCCTGAAGTTGGCTCTCCCACTTCAGAGGCACAGCACTAACTCCTGGCTGCAGCACCAAGAGCCTTTCATCCACCCGGCTCAGAATAACAGTGAGAAAAAGTAGAAAGAAATAATTAGTAGAAGAAAGAAAGAGAGATTGAAAGAAAGGAAGAAGGGAAGTAAGGAAGGAAGGAAGGAAGAAAGAAAGAAAGGAGGGAGGGAGGAAGGATGGAAAGAAAGGAAAGAAAGGAGGGAGGGAGGGAGGAATGAAAGCAAAAGGAAGAGTGAATGGAAGAAGAGAGGGAGGGAGGGAGGAAGGAAAGAAAGAAAGAAAGACAGGAGGGAGGGAGGGAGGGAGGAAGGAAAGAAAAAGAAAGTGGAAAGAAGAAGGGTGGGAGGGAGGGAGGGATGGAGGAAAGAAAAAGAAAGAAGGAAAGGAGGAGCGGAGGGAGGGAGGGAGGAAGGGGAGGGAGGAAAAAAAGAAAGAGCAGGTAAAGTAAAATAGAATAAAGTATGAAATATAGTAGCGTTATTAAAATTAAAAAGTAATTATTGAAAAAAAACACGGACCGAAAGAACCCTGGGACATATGGTGGAAGCAAAGCTATACAGAGAGAATCTTACACAGAAGATTACACATACACATTCACAAAAAGAGAGCAGGGGGAAAAATCAAAAATCTTGCTCTCCAAGTCCACCTCCTCGATTTGGGATAATTCGTTGTAAAAAGAGGAAAAGGGCGAAAAGTCTGAAATCTTGCTAAGTCCACCTCCTTAATTTGAGATAATTCGTTGTAAAAAGAGGGAAAAAAAAGGGGGGGAAAGTCTTAAATCTTGTCCTCAAGGTCCACTTCCTCAATTTGGGATGATTCGCTGTCCATTCATGCACTCCACAGACGCAGGGCACATCAAATGGACCGTGGAGCTTTAATCCGCTGCCTCGGAGGCTGCACAGAGAGATTTCCCTGTCTCTGCTCTCACAGCTCCCGGGTCTCAGCCTTGGACCTGGCCCCGCCTCTGCGCGTAGGTCGCCGGAGGGCGTCCGCTCTTCGCTCAGACAGGACGGGTTTAAAGGAGCCGCTGATTCGGGGGCTCTGGCTCACTCAGGCAGAGGGGAGGGAGGGGAATGCCCTCTCCTCGCGCACCAGGCAACAAAAGGGAAAAAAGTCTCTTGCCTCTCCGGTAGCTCCAGACCCTTTCCCCGGACTCCCTCCGGGCTAGCACTAACCCCTTCAGGGTCTCTTCCTGCCGCCAGCCCCGGACCTCTCCCTGCGCTCCGACTGAAAGCCGATACCCGAGCCTCAGCTCCCAGCCCCGCCCGCCCTGGCGGCCGAGCAGACAAGTCTCTCGGGCTGGTGTGTGCCTGAGGGCACCGATCCTCTGTGCCAAAATCTCTCTGCTTTGCCCTCCACACCCCTGTTGCTGTGCTCTCCTCCGCTACTCCGAAGCTTTCCCCCTCCGCCACCTGCAGTCTCCGCCCTCGAAGGGGCTTGTAGTGTGTAGAAACCTTCCCTCCTTCACGGCTCCCTCCCACTGGTGCAGGTCCCGTCCATATCCTATTGTCTCTGTTTATTCTTTTTTTCTTTTGACCTACCCAGGTATGTGGGGAGTTTCTTGCCTTTTGGGGGGTCTGAGGTCTTCTGTCAGCGTTCAGTAGGTGTTCTGTTGGAGTTGTTCCACGTGTAGATGAATTTCTGATGTATCTGTGGGGAGGAAGGTGATCTCCGCGTCTTACTCTTCCGCCATCTTCCTCCGGCTCCGCAATTAACTTTTTAAAGGACAAAAAGCATCTGATTTTTTTTTAAATAAAGGAGTATCTAATTTTATTTTATTTATATTTTTTCACAATTTTGTTTCTTTATTTATTTTATTTATTTATTTTTGGCTGCATTGGGTCTTCGTTGCTGCATACGGGCTTTCTCTAGTTGCGGCAAGCGGGGGCTACTCTTCGTTGTGGTGCGCAGGCTTCTCATTGTGGTGGCTTCTCTTGTTGTGGAGCATGGGCTCTAGGCGCGTGGGCTTCAGTACTTGTAGCACACAGGCTCAGTAGTTGTGGCTCATGGGTAGAGCGCAGGCTCAGTAGTTGTGGTGCACAGGCTTAGTTGCTCCGCAGCATGTGGGATCTTCCTGGACCAGGGCTGAACCCGTGTCCCCTGCATTGGCAGGCAGATTCTTAACCACTGTGCCACCAGGGAAGCCCCAAGCATCTGATTCTTATATCTTTTTATTACAACTATTTTTGAAGTTTGCTTTCTTCTTAAGTTCTTTAGTGTTTAAGCATCCCCTTTATTCACATCACTGTAACTAGACTGCAAGGTTACAATCTGCAAACTTTCTGGTTCAATGCAATAATGCAATTACTACAAAACACTACCATTAAATATGTGTATGGTGTTTCCCTGCTAATAAAACATATTGAGACAGCTATTCAAATTAATAGTTCTAATTAATCACAAAATGAAACAGATGATGTATAATTAATGAAATATCAAATTGAAATAAACATTTCTACATAGTAACAAGAAGACAGATTACTATATGTAATCTAAGCCAGCTACATGGATACATCTATGTACTGACACCAAGATACATCTATATACTGATGAATCTTTAACGTCCTCATAAAACTGAATAAGGCCTTCTTATTCACTACTACATCCTTCTCCATTGCCCAGAAGAAACCACATTTCCCTCTGATGTGCCCTCCTGACCTAAAAAGAAGTTCATAGTAAGATGTGTAGCAACAGAAAGAAGTTGGTTCAACAAATAAAAAAAGGTTTTTAGGAGGCTGCTGGGATGATTTCCCCAGGTGTACATAACTCCAAAGAGGCCAAACTCCCAAGTAGGTGCAGTGCACAGCAATCTATTCACTTCACATGTACAATATCTATAAACAAATCTGTGAAAATGAGACCATGGATTTTAAATCCTTCAGCTCTTCATTGCTGAACCTGATACTGCATCATATGAAAAAATAAAAGCCCCCATTCTAGCAGTACAAGTGGGTATAAATAGAAATTTTGGTCCATGGGACCTCTGAATTACATAAATCAAAGCCATTAGAATTCAAGGGATCGACTGTGTAGAAAACAGTCTATTGAAAGGAATCAAAAAGCATTGTGGCAGATAAAAGGGACAAAAGCATACAATCCTTATATTACTCATCTACTGCTATAAAACAAACTACTCCAAAACTTAAAATAGTAATCAGCTATTTGCTCTTGATTCTCTGCATTTAGGCTAAGCTAAATGACTAACCAGGTGGTTAGTAAGCTAGTGTGACCTGAGATCATTCAGGCAACTGCAATCATAGAGATAGCAGTGATCCCAGAGGACAAGCTCCACTGTGTAAGCATCTAACAAACCTCTGTAGACATGTTCGTTATAATTCCACTGGCCAAAGGAAGTCATATGGCCAAGCCAAGAGTCAGGGTAGGAGTCTACAAAAGAGCTTGAGAACAAAGAGGCATGGCTTATAGGAGTTGGGGGTAGGGGAGGGGATGTTAATGTAACAATCTATCAAAGTTCTGCCCTCTGGACCCAATGAATCATAACCCTCCCACATGCAAACACATGCAATCCTTCCCAGGATTTCCAACATCTCCTCTGACTTTTGCAAAAGGAGCAAATTTTATTACCTCATAATATGCATCAGCTCCAAATATGGATGAGGGTACAACTTGAACGCAGCTCATCTTGAATCAGAAGTTTACAAAGCAAAAAGAAAAAATTGTCTGTCCCACAAATATCCAACATGCAATGGAAAGACAGGGGACAGGATAACTACAATAGATTTTAAAAGGGAATAGGAGAAACACAGAAGTCATTTATCCATACAAGTCTAAAGTCCAGCAGCACATGTTGTCAGAGCCTCCTAACACAGGGACAGGAATGTTCTTTTTTTAAAGATTTTTTTTTTTTTTTTTTGTGGTACGCGGGCCTCTCACTGTTGTGGCCTCTCCCGTTGCGGAGCACAGGCTCCGGACGCGCAGGCTCAGCAACCATGGCTCACGGGCCCAGCCACTCCGCAGCACGTGGGATCTTCCTGGACCGGGGCACGAACCCGTGTCCCCTGCATCAGCAGGCGGACCCTCAACCACTGCGCCACCAGGGAAGCCCAGGAATGTTCTTTTAATTAGGGCCCATTTCTGTTATCTGGAATGGTTTCCTAATCTATTCTCCATGGCTCTTTGCTCTGCCCTCTGGGCTTTGGGGTTCTTTTTAAACAGAAATGCTCCTATTCATAGTAAATTGAGGCCAAGAGGCCTCTTTTTAAACTGACCATCCCTTTTAGTATAAGCCAATTCTAATCTCTTAAAACTTTGTAGACTTTCTATGCATCTAACTGAGGTTCATTCTATTCCCCCTAAAACTACATCCATAACTCTTTCAAACTAGATCTTTCTCTAATTTGGAAGTGTTAGGTTGTTAGGGCACAAAACCCTTAAGATTCTTATCACCTTATCATCTCTTTCATCTAGCTAAAAGGATCTACCTTAAATCTTTCTAAGGTCTTAATAAAGAGTACTTGATATTTACTCCAGGCCACTTTTTACTTTAAGAATCTTTTGCCTGCCAGAGACTACTAAAGAAACAGTTTCATTTTCCAATACAGAAATTCCTGGACACCCTGTATTTCTTCTAATTTCTGCTTTAAGCTCATTTCTCTCTTCCCATACCTTATACAAAGCTATCAGAAGCCAGTTGACAATTTCAATATTCTGCCTGGATCCTTAAGCCAGATCCACAAATTCAGTACATACATCTGTATTCTAAGTTCCTGTAGGTGACAGTTTTTAAAATTGTTTCAGAACCATAAAAATGCATCATCATCATTCCAATCTCCAGTAACAGTTTCCTCACCACCTCTCCAGATTCCATTAACAGTTGTTTGTCATTTTTCCAGCCTCTGCCAACAATCCCTTCACCATTTTTCTAGACCTCAACTGCCACCCAGTCCCAAAACCAATGCAACATATTTTAGGATTTTGTTATGGCATCACCTCACTAATAATACCAATTTTAGTTTCAGTTACCTATTGCTTCATGACAAACCATTCCAAAACTGTGCCTTAAAAGAATAACCATTTATTTGATCATGATGCTGCAATTTGGGCTCCACTCAGTGGGGGCAGATCCTCTGCTGCTTTCTCCTGTGGTCTCTCATGTGGTTGTAACCATATGGGGCTCAAATGGGGCTGGAAGTCCTAGATGGCCCTAGTCATATGTCAGGCATTTACCTGGGGATTGTTGGCCAGAATGTCTCATTTGTCCTTCAATGTCCCCTCTAGCAGGACAGCCTGAGCTTCTTGCATGTTCCCAGTTCACAAGTGCTCACCATGTTTCCACTTGAATAACATCTGCTGATGCCCCATGGTTAAAGCAAGTCACATGGCCAGAGTCAATATGGGGGGAACTATACAAATCAATGAGGGAGTTATGATTCATTGAGAAGCCATTACTGTAAAAATCTACAAGTCTCCCATCCTAAGTGAACGTGCCATTCTCTCAGCTGACACTCTGTGCTTCCTATTGGTCATTTTAAAAACTACAGAAATAAAAGATGGTTTATATTGTAAAAAAGAAAGAGAGGAAGGAAGGAAGGAAAGGAGGGAAGGAGGAAGAAAATTAGCTGGTAAAATAAGTAAACTAAATAAAGCAAAAAAATTAACAGACATTCTTAAAATGTCTTAAAAAATTAAAAAACATTCTTAAAGCTACAAAGTGCAGAACACACATTTTAAAGTTTTAATAAAGTAGAAAGATAATATAAAAGTAAAATTAGGAAGAAGAAATAAAAACAAAGTTTATAAACTAGTAAGAAAATCTACAATGAAAATAATATAAATTGATAAAACAATTGGTATGAGATTAGAAACAAGAAAATAAGCTAAAACTAGCACAGATATATGGTAAATAATTCAACAGACAAAAGAATGGGGAATAAAAAATATATTTTTTAAAAATACTAAGAGTTAGAATTCAAAAGCTTAACAAACCAAGGCAATCAGGACTTTTCAAGCAAAAGTTGTTTGCATTTTGGCAAATCCCACAACAATCTGTCATACCCAAGAGCTGGGGCTCTCTGTAAAAAAACAGTTCTCAAACTTGAGCATTTACAGAGCTTGTCACAATGCAGATTCCAAGATCTTAGCACTGATTCTAATTTCATAGAGCTGAAATAGGGCTCGGGTACACAGAGAGTGTTAATAAAAAAGGCCCAAGAACCACACTAACTGCAAAAGAGCTTTCTCAGACCATGCACCTCCTTATCCTTTGTGTTGCATTTACTGCTTGAAGCCATTATGACAAGCCCACATTTAAAATTTCAGAATGAAGAGCTAACATGCTCCACTCCCTTAGTTATAGCTCAATTTGAGCAGCTTCACCCTTTCAATCCTCCCTCCAGCAATAAAGCAGCATTTTTCATATTACAGGCCATGACCAGTGAGTGAGTCGCCGAATCAATTTAATGGGTTGTGACCAGAATAGAAAATATCAGAGGGCATTGCACATAATGATGGTAATTACAGTTTAAGCACTGTTACATGAAACTTTTGTTTCAGTCGTGTGTCTGTGTGTACAATGAAAACCTATAATATGAGTCATGGGCAAAAAGGTTTGAAAATTTCTGCTATAAAGAATATGATGGATTCATCAAGGAGCTAAAAAGTTTTTCAGGTGCAAAGCACAGAAACACCCTCAAATTTAAAGGAAAAAAATTTTAATGATGATAATTTCATTTTATCATATTGCTGTAGGGTTTAATTATTCAGGCACTTCAATGCTTCAAAGAACAAATTTAATATGCAGTTATTCACCATCCCCTTGAACAGGTAGGTGAGAGAAATATGGTCCCTTTCTTTTAGAAGCTTACAAAGTAATTAGTATTAACCCATAGTTAAGATGATTAAAGGACAATACAAAAGAATTTATAATCATAAGTTAAATTTACAGGGCTGTAGGATTTCAAATAAGTGAATGATGGAATTAGGGAAAGTTGTGTAAAGAAGATAGGACTTGAGTTTAGCCTTAAAGGAAGTGTAAGATAAAGAAAAAGCAGACAGGAAAAGGTATAGTATTAAGTCTTGTTGTATAGTCAAACTAGGGTAACTGCCTATAAAAAGAATCTCCAAAGCTCAGTCTATAATACAACAGTGAGTGGATTTACTCCACCCACTATTGGGTGTAGTACAATACACCCAGTACTACACCCAGTCATTGGGAAACCCAGGTTCTTTCTATCTTGTAGATCCACCATCTCCTGTGGCCTCCAAGTCCTCAACTGGATCCTCTGCATTCAGCCAGCAGACAGAAGAGAGAGCATGGATTACAAAGAAGGCTTTTATGGGTCAGGCCTGGAAATGGCACCTCATTTTTCTGGTTTTTTTTCACTGGCCAGAACTCAGTCACATTTGACTACTAGGAAAGGTAAAAAATACAGCCTAGGACCAAAATGGTGTACCTCCATTCATTACTTGCTCTAGGACCAAAATGGTGTACCTCCATTCATCACTAGCTCTCTCTCACAACTAAAACATCCCAGAGGTAATTAACAAATACAGGAAGACTCTGAAAGATGTAAGAAGATATACTGGAGGCTAGGGACCTTAGGACTTGAGGAGTGACACAGTGGCGAGTTCCCTGGATTTTCCTTTTGCTTCCCGTGCATCCTAGATGAGGTGCTAGAGAAGCCTGCACCCAGGAACCACCAATAGTCAGGACAAAAAAAACCTGAAGAAGAGCCTGTTTTTTACCCAAAAGACTGGAAAAGGATGGCCAAGTGCAACAAAAAATACATTTTTTATAATACCTGTCCTAATCCAGCCAAACACCAAAGGAAAAACTGGCCCAACACCGTCGTGTCGGTGGGCTGAGCAGGGACCTAGACTTCCAGCCTCACCCAGCAGCAGTGAGACTGGGCAGGGTCCCTTCACTTCCCCTGACCGGACAACAAAGAGGGAGAATGAGAGTGCAGGCAGTGCTAATCAGCACACTTTCTCCTACCCCAGTGTTAGTCTGGCAATTTCTTTAAAAATTAAACATAAATGTACCATACAACTTAGCAATTCCACTCCTAGGTATCTGCCCAAGAGAAATGAAAACATGTTTATACAGAGACCTGTACACAAATGTCCATAGCAGCATTATTCACAATAATGAAACTGTAGAAACAACCTAAATGTTCATCAACTGGTGAACAGATAAACAGAATGTGATATATCCATACAATGGAATACTATTCAGCAATAAAATTATACCAACTATTGATATATGGTACAACATAGATAAACCTCAAAACACATTATGGTAAGTAAAAGATGCCAGACAAAAAGACCACATATTGTCCGGTTCTAGTCACAGAAAATGTCCAGAAAAGGCAAATCTATAAAGCAGATCAGTGGTTGCCTAAGGCAAGGTGGAAGCAAGAATTAACTTCAAACAGGCATGAGGGATCTTGGAAACTTTCTAAAAGGTGATGACTGTACAGTGCTACAAATTCACTAAAAATCATTAAGTCACTCAGAATGGGTATAAACCTGTTTTTTAAAAACTAGCCAGAATAAAATAATGAACTACCATGTTATCCATCATCTAGATTCAACATTATGAACTCATGGCCAATCTTGTTTCATCTGTAACCCCACTCCACTTTTCCTCCTCTAATATTAAAATAAATTTCAGCTATTTTATATATATATATATGTATATGTATTTATGTATATTTCATTGCAAATTTTATTAGATTCATAGTATAGAAGATAAGGATTTTTAACCTAATCACAATATCATTTTTATATCTTAAAAAACATATTAAAGTACACTTTGCTTGACCATTTTAAATAATCTTTTGTTGCTTTCTCATATTTTCAGTTTCCTTTTTTATTTCTTTAAACATACTATATTTAACAGCTGATAGTTCTAATATCTAAAGTCTTTAAGGTCTGATTCTACCACAGGTTCTTACTGACTCTCGCTTAAAGCACTCACTTCCTTGTATGATATTTTTTACTGTGATATCATGTTCATCAAACTTTGCATGTGCCCAGGAGGACTGGTGATAGCTTCTGCCAGGTGCCTGAGGCTGCCCTAAACCACTGTCCACTATAAATTACTATCTCTGTTTAGGGTTTTTCAGTTACAGTGAAAGTGAATTCAAATCTCAATTCCACATTAGGGCTTTTACTCTATACTCAGAGACTTGACAATTTTTCTCTCATAACAGATTCCGGTTTTAGTTTATCAGTTCCCTAAAGATGTGTCTCTTCCATGATCCTGAATTTATTCAGAATTTCTGTCCCAACTCTCTACCTTGTATCAGTCCAGGGCTGATCTCATGTGGCCATTAAAACCAAAATTCTAAGTTACCAGGAAATGACAAATGTCCAGAAGACAGTTGATTATTTTAATCTGTACTTACTACTGTAGAAATGTATTCCCCCTTATGTGTGGTCTCTGGTCATTTCCCTTACTTTCCTGCAAGGCCACTATGCATTTTTAAAGATTTTTAATGTTTTATTTTTACTTTTTAATGAGTTCTGCATGGGAAATATTTTCAAGATGTCTATTCTGCCGTATTTCCAGAAACTGAATTCTAATTCCTTCTTAGAAAATCTATAATGTTCAGTTTAACATAGGGTGTCTTGCATTGACCTGAGTTTCAAAGTTTAAAATCCTTCATCTCCCACTTATAATATAAGCTTGACTGAGCTCTAACCACCAGAGCAACAGCCAGCTCTACCCACCACCAGTCCCTCCCATAAGGAAACTTGCACAAGCCTCGTAGATAGCCTCATCCACCAGAGGGCAGACAGCAGAAGCAAGAAGAACTACAATCCTGCAGCCTGTGGAACATAAACCACATTCAAAGAAAGACAGACAAGATGAAAGGCAGAGGGCTGTATACCACATGAAGGAACAAGATAAAACCCCAGAAAAACAACTAATGAAGTGGAGATAGGCAACTCTCCAGAAAAAGAATTCAGAATAATGATAGTGAAGATGATCCAGGACCTCGGAAAAAGAATGGAGGCAAAGATGAAGAAGGTGCAAGAAATGTTTAACAAAAACCTAGAAGAATTAAAGAAAAAACAGAGATGAACAATACAATAACTGAAATGAAAAATACACTAGAAGGAATCAATAGCAGAATAACTGAGACAGAAGAATGCATAAGTGACCTGGAAGACAGATGGTGGAATTCACTGCAATGGAACAGAATAAAGAAAAAAAGGAATGAAAAGAAATGAAGACAACATAAGAGACATCTAGGACAACATTACACACAACAACATTCACATTATAGGAGTCCCAGAAGGAGAAGAGAGAGAGAAAGGACCACAGAAAATATCTGGAGAGATTATAGTCTCTTCCCTAACTTCCCTAACATGTGAAAAGAAGTAGTCACCCAAGTCCAGGAAGCACAGAGAGTCCCATACAGGATAAACCCAAGGAGAAACACGCCAAGACACACAGTAATCAAATTGGTAAAAATTAGAGACAAAGAAAAAATATTGAAAGCAGGAAGGGAAAAATGACAAATAACATACAAGGGAATTCCCATAAGGTTAACAGCTGATGTCTCAGCAGAAACTCAACAAGCCAGAAGCAGTGGCATGACATACTTAAAGTGATGAAAGGGAAGAACCTACAACCAAGATTACTCTACCCGGCAAGGATCTCGCTCAGATTCAATGGAGAAATCAAAAGCTTTACAGGCAAGCAAAAGCTAAGACAACTCAGCACCACCAAACCAGCTCTACAGCAAATGCTAAAGGAACTTCTCCATGTAGGAAACACAAGAGAAGAAAACAACATACAAAATCAAATGCAAAACAATTAAGAAAATGGTAGTGGGAACATATATATCAATAATTACCTTAAACGTGAAGGGATTAAATGCTCCAACAAAAAGACACAGGCTTGAGATTCCCTGGTGGCACAGTGGTTGAGAGTCTGCCTGCCAATGCAGGGGACACAGGTTGGTGCCCCGGTCCAGGAGGATCCCACATGCCGTGGAGCGGCTAGGCCCGTGAGCCATGGCCACTGAGCCTGCGCAACTGGAGCCTGTGCTCCTCAATGGGAGAGGCCACAACAGTGAAAGGCCCATGTAACGCAAAAAAAAAAAAAAAAGACACAGGCTTGCAGAATGGATACCAAAAAAAAGACCCATATATATGCTGTCTACAAGAGACCCACTTCAGACCTAGGGACACATACAGACTGAAAGTGAGGGGATGGAAAAAGATACCCCATACAAATGGAAATCAAAAGAAAGCTGGAGTACCAATATTCATATCAGATAAAATAGACTTTAAAATAAAGAATGTTACAAGAGAAAAGGAAAGACACTACATAATGATCAAGGGATCAACCCAAGAAGAAGATACAACAATTATAAACATATATGCACCCAACATAGGAGCACCTCAGTATTAAGGCAACTGCTAAAAGCTATAAAACAGGAAATCGACAGTAACACAATAACAATGGGGGACTTTAACATCTCCCTTACACCAATAAACACATCATCCAAACAGAAATTTAATAAGGAAACACAAGCTTTAAATAACACAATAGACCAGATAAATTTAATTGATATTTATAGGACATGCCACCCAAAAACAGCAGATTAAACTTCCTTCTCAAGTGCACACAGAACCTTGTCCAGGATAGATCACATGTTGGGTCACAAATCAAGACTCAGTAAATTAAAGAAAACTGAAATCATATCAAACATCTTTTCTGACCACAACACTATGAGATTAGAAACCAATTACAGGGGAAAAAAAACGTAAAAAACATAAACACATGGAGGCTAAGCAATATGTTACTAAATAACCAAGAGATCACTAAAGAAATCAAAGAGGAAATCAAAAAATACCTAGAGACAAATGACAACGAACAAACAATGATCCAAAAACCTATGGGATGCAGCTAAAGCAGTTCTAAGAGGGAAGTTTAGAGCTATACAACCTTACTTCAAGAAACAAGAAAAATCTCAAATAAACAATCTAACCTTACACCTAAAGGAACTAGAGAAAGAAGAATAAACAAAACCGAAAGTTAGGAGAAGGAAAGAAACCATAAAGATCTGAGCAGAAATAAATGAAATAGAAACAAAGAAAACAATAGCAAAGATAAATAAAACTAAAAGCTGGTTCTTTGAGAAGATAAAAAAAATTGATAAACCATTAGCCAGACTCATCAAGGAAAAGAGGGAGAGGACTCAAATCAATAAAATCAGAAATAAAATAGGAGAAGTTACAACAGACACGACAGAAATAAAAAGCAGCCTAAGAGCCTACTACAAGCAACTCTATGCCAATAAAATGGACAACACCTCGAAGAAATGGACAAATCCTTAGAAAGGTATAACCTTCCAAGACTGAACCAGGAAGAAACAGAAAATATGAACAGACAAATCACAAGCAATGAAATTGAAACTGTGATTAAAAAACTTCCAACAAACAAAAGTCCAGGACCAGATGGCTCCACAGGTGAATTCTATCAAACATTTATAGAAGAGCTAACACCCATCCTTCTCAAAGTCTTCCAAAAAACTGCAGAGGAAGGGGCACTCCCAAACTCATTCTATGAGGCCACCATCACCCTGATACCAAAAACAGATAACTATACTACAAAAAAAGAAAATTACAGACCAATATCACTAATGATCTGTAATTTTCTGCAAATATTATATGTGATATAATATCACTGCAAAAATCCTCAACAAACAACTAGCAAACAGAATCCAACAACATATTAAAAGGATCATACACCATGATCAAGTGGGATTTATCCCAGGGATGCAAGGATTCTTCAATATATGCCAATCAATCAGTGTGAAACACCATATTAACAAATTGAAGAAAAAAAAACATATGATCATCTCAATAGACACAGAAAAGGCTTTTGGCAAAATTCAACACCCATTTATGATAAAAACGCTCCAGAAAGTGGACATAGAGGGAACCTACCTGAACATAATAAAGGCCTTATATGACAAACCCACAGCAAACATCATTCTCAATGGTGAAAAACTGAAAGCATTTCCTCTAAGATCAGGAACAAGACAAGGATGTCCACTCTCACCACTATTATTCAACACAGTGTTGGAAGTCCTAGCCACGGCAATCAGAGAAGAAAAAGAAATAAAAGGAATTACAAGTTGGAAAAGAAGAAGTAAAACTGTCACTGTTTGCAGATGACATGATACGATACATAGAGAATCCTAAAAATGCCACCAGAAAACTACTAGAGCTAATTAATGAATTTGGTAAACTTGCACAATACAAAATTAATACACAGAAATCTCTTCCATTCCTATATACTAACAATGAAAAATCTGAAAGAGAAATTAAGGAAACACTCCCATTTACCATTGTAACATAAAGAATAAAATACCTAGGAATAAACCTACCAAGGAAGACAAAAGATCTGTATGCAGAAAATTATAAGACACTGATGAAAGAAATTAAAGATCATACCAACAGATGGAGAGATATACCATGTTCTTGGATTGGAAGAATCAATATTGTGAAAATGACTGTATTACCAAAAGCAACCTACAGATTCAATGCAATTCCTATCAAATTACCAATGGCATCTTTTATGGAACTAGAACAAAAAATCTTAAAATTTGTATGGAGACACAAAAGACCCTGAATAGCCAATGCAGTCTTGAGGGAAAAAAGCAGAGCTGGAGGAATCAGGCTCCCTGACTTCTGACTATACTACAAAGCTACAGTCATCAAGACAATATGGTACTGTCACAAAAACAGAAATATAGATCAATGGAACAAGATAGAAAGCCCAGAGATAAACCCACGCACCTATGGTCAACTAGTCTATGACAAAGGAGGCAAGGATATAAAATGGAGAAAAGACAGACTCTTCAATAAGTGGTGTTGGGAAAACTGGACAGCTGCATGTAAAAGAATGAAATTAGAACACTCCCTAACACCATACACAAAAATAAACTCAAAATGGATTACAGACCTAAATGTAAGACTAGACACTATAAAACTCTTAGGGGAAAACACAGGAAGAACACTGTGACATAAATCACAAGATAATTTTTGATCCACCTCCTAGAGTAATGGAAATAAAAACAAAAATTAACAAATGGGACCTAATGAAACTTCAAAGCTTTTGCACAGCAAAGGAAACTATAAACAAAATGAAAAGACAACCCTCAGAATAGGAGAAAATATTTGCAAATGAATCAATGGACAAAGGATTAATCTCCAAAATACATAAACAGCTCATGCAGCTCAACATTAAAAAAACAAACAGGGCTTCCCTGGTGGCGCAGTGGTTGAGAGTCCGCCTGCCGATGAGGGGGATGCGGGTTCGTGCCCCGGTCCAGGGGGATCCCACGTGCCGCGGAGCGGCTGGGCCCGTGAGCCATGGCTGCTGGTCCTGCGCGTCTGGAGCCTGTGCTCCGCAACGGGAGAGGCCACAGCAGTGAGAGGCCTGCGTACCGAAAAAAAAAAAAAAAAAAAACCAATCCAAAAATGGGCAGAAGACCTAAATAGACAATTCTCCAAAGAAGACAAACAGATGGCAAAGAAGCACATGAAAAGCTGCTCAACATCACTAATTATTAGAGAAATGCAAATCAAAACTACAATGAGATATCACCTCACACCAGTTAGAATGGGCATCATCAGAAAGTCTACAAACAACAAATGCTGGAGAGGGTGTGGAGAAAAGGGAACCCTCTTACCCTGTTGGTGGGACTGTAAATTGATACAGCCCCTATGGAGAATAGTATGGAGATTCCTTAAAAAACTAAAAATAGGGCTTCCCTGGTGGCACAGTGGTTGAGAGTCCGCCTGCTGATGCAGGGGACGTGGGTTTGTGCCCCGGTCTGGGAATATCCCACATGCCGCGGAGCGGCTGGGCCCATGAGCCATGGCCACTGAGCCTGCGCATCCGGAGCCTGTGTTCTGCAACAGGAGAGGCCACAACAGTGAGAGGCTCACGTAGTGCAAAAAAAAAAAAAAAAAAAAAAACTAAAAATGGAACTACCATACGACCCAGCAATTCCACTACTGGGCATATACCCAGAGAATACCATAATTCAAAAAGACACAGGCACCCCAATGTTCATTGCAGCACTATTTACAACAGCCAGGTCATGGAAGCAACCTAAATGCCCATCGACAGATGGTACATATATACAATGGAATATTACTCAACCATAAAAAGGAATGAAATTGGGTCATTTGTAGAGACATAGATGGATCTAGAGACTGTCATACAGAGTGAAGTCAGAAAGACAAAACAAATACCATATATTAATGCATATATGTGCAACCTAGAAAAATGGTACAGTAGAACTGGTTTGCAGGGCAGAAATTGAGACAAAGATGTAGAGAACAAAAGTATGAACACCAAGGGGGGAAGCAGGGGTGGTGATCGTGGTGGGAATGAATTGGGCGATTGGGATTGACATGTATACACTGATGTGTATAAAATGGATGACTAATAAGAACCTGCTGTATAAAAAAATAAATAAAATAAAATTCAAAAAAAATAAAATAACATAAGCTTAATTTCTATCTTTGTTTAAATGCCAGATGTACTATGAAACCATCCCCAAATTAAATAACTTATTAATTACATCATTCAATAAACCAAAACAAAATGGAACGAAATATCTCTGTAAACAGGAATACTATCAGGAGGCATTATAGCACAGTGATAAAGCACAACTTTTATTGGTTATTATTTAGTAAAATGGAAAGCATTATCAGAGTTGGTTCAAATCACTTCTAAAACCTAATGGCTATGTACGTTATTGTAAATCATCTCAAATGTCTGGCCTCAGTTTTCTCAAATGTAAAGTTTAGAACTTGAATCAATATCTCTTAATGTATCAAAAATTCTAGGCATATGAATCTGAATAAAATGTTAAATTTAAATTCTTAATTAAAAATTTTTAATGTAAAAATCATTAATATACCAATCAGCAAGCATCATGCGTATAATCAGCAGAGTATACAGAAGTACTGTTAAAGGGGCATGATGTATAAAGCCTACTCTCAACTGGTTCTATAACAACGTTTGTGGGTACATATACTCACGCATACATATGTGTGAGTATATATACATAGAAACATAGATGCATATATTATATGTCATATGTTGTCTATTATATGTTACATATGGGGGGAGGAGAGGAAAGAAGGAGAAAGAGGAAGAGAATAAAATCAATGTGGCAAAATACTGAGAACTGGTGAATCTGAGTAGAGAACACATGGGAGTTACCTGTACTACTCTTAAAACTTTTCTGTAAATCTAAAATTACTTCAACATTAAAAAAAGAGAGAGTGTTGTGAAGTCAGTGTTTAAACAACAGACCTAACCCTGGCTATATAGAACAGAAGCTCACTGCTATTCTATCATGGGACATGAGGCAAATCCATGAAGGGATATTATAAAGTTATCACTCACTCACTGTTTCAGTATCACATGTTTGTTGCTATAAATACAAACTGATCTATTTAAACTCTCTGTTAATGACAGGTTGCAGAACTACATAAAAATGCATAACATCCTAAGGGGTAAAAACCTCAGGTGAGATTTTTGAGCGAAAAGTAATTTGGGAAGAAAGCACACGTGTAAGCTAATAAAGCCTTCCAACATTAACTCCTGGCTTCCCTCAAAGTCAGCCTCAGCCAACCAAGGGGTGTAAGAGCACAAAGCAGTCAGCATCACAGGAAATGTGTGCCCAGCGGTTCCCAGCATCTTAGAAGCGAAAATGCAGCAGGTAACGTAAAACTCCCTAACTCCACCTTAAATTCTGGCATATAAATCACAATACATCTCTTTTCTTGAGAGTCTATATGTATCTAGCTTCTCAGCATGTCAAAATAATAGTTACAACCACTATAACCATTGTATATTAAGCCCACTATAGGTTTAAATTTTTTTTAATAAAATAAAATAATGTGACAGAAAGAGAGAAAGAACATCAGCCTCTTTGCTTGCTTTTTTTTTTTTTTTTTTTTTTTTTTTTTTTTTTTGCCATACGCGGGCCTCTCACTGTTATGGCCTCTCCCGTTGCGGAGCACAGGCTCCAGACACACAGGCTCTGGACCCAGAGGCTCAGTGGCCATGGCTCACGGACCCAACCGCTCCGCGGCATGTGGGATCTTCCCGGACCGGGGCACGAACCCGTGTCCCCTGCATCGGCAGGCGGATTCTTAACCACTGTGCCACCAGGGAAGCCCTGCTTGCTTTTTCGATAGAACTTTTAATTTTAAACTCAGCAGGGAACAAGATAATGACGGCAAAGAGCCAGGTAGAAGTCGAAGAGGTTTATTACAAACCAGTTTCTTCAAGATCATTTGCAGGTAGCTGAAAGTCAAGGCAATTTTGAACCAATGAATGTGTGGTATTGATGAATAAAGACCTAAATGCTGATTACTCTATTTTCCCTCACATTCTCTAATTTTCTAATCTATTCTTCATAAATCCTTCCCTGAAGTCTGAGCTACAGAGATAGTATTGTGTAATGTTTTCAAGTATTTTCCCCTCGGGCTATGCAAAATGGAAAAAGGAAAAGGGCATACTACCTAAAACTTGTGTGGCAACTGCAACAAAAACAGGACAATGTCACTTACAATTATTTCTTTCACTTATTTTTTTTATATCTTAAATCTTAATTTTACACGTAGAAGGCATACACCTTTTATAAGAACCAGTGACCCTGCTGCAGGCATTCTCACTCAAATAAAATCTAAAACCTTGGTGTGAGGCCATTAAACATTTCCTAGGGTACCTTTTTACTCTAAAAGTCTCTGTAAGCTATTGAACTCCTAATCTGAGTAACTTCATCTCACCTATATAAATTCCTTCTGTAGTTTCAACTGTATGCAATATCAGTTTTCGTTTCCTGAGTTAAATTAATGTTGAGTAACATGGTGTTTCTTTAAAAAAAAAAAAGTGCATCTACTTTCATGGTAACCTTTCAAGCAACCAGTAGAAGTGATTCATGTGCATGAGACGGGAATAGGTCAGTATGAATAATCATTAACCAACAATATCTGCTAGTGTTCCTTGTGTGCAGAGCAATGCTAAAGTTACATCTCATCCAATAAAAGGGATATGCCTATATGACTTGATAAAAAAATCAAATATTTAATCAACTGAATCCTATTTTTCATTGAATTATATCATTAACTTTATTTGCATTTATGACTTACCTTCAACTAGCTGTGACTCCCCATGTTTGATTACCTCTATCCTTCTAGTCAGATACCTAATGAATTTGTAAATTAATATTGGAAAACCTAACCTCAAAAAAGAACCACTGAGTAGTGTTTAAAAAGTAAAGAATTATTTTTTTTAAGAGGGAATCCTGAAAATGAGCTTGTCCTATTAAATCTCAAGCCAACAGAATTTTTTTAAAGACATAAAAAGAGTTCTAATGCAAAAATCTGTCACTCAAAGTGAATTTCCAGTGTTGTTATAAGAGCATTTATTCAATAAACTCCAAAGGATTGGTATTATATGTCCTTTAAATGAAATTCTAACTTTCATTTCTTGGATTTTCTTAAATAACATGTCTACAAGTTGCAGAGTGACATTTTAAAAAAGCCACACTAAAGTAATGAACCAATTGGCCCTGGGCTATTTCCAACCTAACGGCATCTAAACTGGATCAATCCATTCCAGAATTCAGTGACTTAGAATTTCAATCTATTCCAATTTTGTCTGACTTGGACTACAAAGACTAGGGTCATTCTAGGTAGACTCAAAGGTAAATACAACTTTTTAGATTACCTCTGAAATCAATCATGTGTCTTTGGCATCTTAGTGGCTGTGGTAGATGTACTTACCTATTCACAGTTCTTCCATCCCTCCCCACCTTTGTCATGACTTCCCTGTGGGTGGAATATACTTCCAACTAATTGCTTTGGGGTTTGCCATGTGACTTGTTTTGACCAATGGAATGTGGACAGAAGGGTAGAAGTTCTGAACTGAGGCTTTAAGACATTCTGAGTGTTTCCACTCACCCTCCTGTGTCCTGCTATATCACCCATGAGAAGAGTATGCCCCAAGCTGTCACTATTCCTTCAGCAGAGGCTCCACAGTGAGAGATACAGGAAGCAGACTGATCCAAGCCCTTAGTCTAGATCTAGTGACTACAATCAATCTACAGACCCATGAGTAAGAAATAAAGATCTGTTAAGTAAACCACTGAAATCTTGGGGTTGTTTGTTGCCACAGTAACAAACAAACTTAATACAGTGTCCAACCATAAAAAGTATTATTTTTCTTGTACCACTCTGTCTCAGATTAAAATTTCCAGGTCTATTCTCTAAAATAGTATGCTAAACCAATCAAGTTTTTTCATTTCTGGATGTACCAGGCACTGGCCAAACATTTGTCTGACAGCTTGATATCTTCTACATTAAATCTCATCTGAAGATGTATCCATCATCTAGGATTAGTAATTCTTGAACCTCCTCTGCTAAAGCAAGAGTCCCTTGAAGACAGAATCTGTAACTGATTCACCTACCCCTACCCCTATAGCACTTAAAATAGTTTTGCACATACTAGCCATTTGATAAATGACTCCTTATTCCAACTCTCAGTTACCAGTGCTTATTATTATTATCCATATCCCAAAATGACCCCGAGTCACAAAATTACTCATATATTTGAAATGACAGAAATTACTAGATATGATCTTTCTACCTGAATACACAGGGGAACTAAAGTACTACACAATGAATGATGCTCAAGATTGATAACCTACACCAGTAGGAATTCCCTCAAAACAGCACACAGATTCCTTTAATGAATACTGAGATTTAGAACAGATAGCTGGATGATGAATCTCACGGTGCTACACACAAACATGTAGCAGAGATAGGTCAACATTCGAGGGTACAATTCCAAGGGAGTTTCCAGAAAGGGGTCCGTGAGCCCCTTCACTGGAGCACTTTTCTGTCTTGAGTCTGTTCATCACTGGTCCTCTGTGCCACTCTGTCTCCTGCTCAGTGTCCCAGTTGTCTAATTTTCTCCATCACCCAACTGATCTTTTATTTTCTTTCCTCTTCTTCACGTTTTTCTTCTTTCTTGCCTATTGCTTTTTCTGCCTTCCTTTCATACTTTTAAGCCTTGGTACAAGAAGACATTACCATGGATCCAGAATACTCCTTCTGTTCCACAACAGATCAACCAACTGCAATAACCTGGATATAATTTTCAGGCCTCAGAGTCAATAAAAGCAGATGTGTTCCTTGAAGGAAGCTCAGAGACTTCCAGAGAGCTCCACACACCTTGCCAACTATTTAGTACTTGAATCATTAGAGAAATTTGAAGACAAGAATTTTTTCGAATTTTTTGTCAAAAATTCTGCGGAACCCCATGGTCTAAACATGTTCAGTTATCAAAGCTGTATAGTAGCAAAGATCTCTTCAACTATGCTGAATTAATTAATCACCATATTTCATTATTGCACTTTTGGCTCCTAAATACTTTTACGTATGACTTAGTGATATCTAATGAAAGTATAAACAAGTTATCTATTATATTTAAAAGTGGTCTAAAATTCCTAAAATATAGGTCAAATCGTAATAAACATATATTTTTTTCCTTTCTTACCAGAATATCCTTTCCCCTTTTATTCCAAAAATAGCACTCCCTCTTCTTCTGGGAAGTGTCACCCTTACCTCACCATTAAAGCCCACAATGTGATTCAAATATACGCTGTCATTTTCTCACTCCAACCAGCCACAGGCTAGGGGTATGCACCTGTCCAAAGCTGGGCCAATTATGGCACCCTAATCTTCTGGCCAAAGTTGATCTGTATTTGTATGGGTAAGGGCATATGGCCCAAGATGAATCAATCACAGTCCTTCCTCAAGATTTTTCAAAGTGAAATTAAGGCATGAGGAGAAGTCTCTCTCAGGCGGTGATGAAATTGGCATCTAAAGGCATGAGAGCTGCCAGCTGCCACGTGCCCGGCATTGAGAAGAAAGCTGGTCTGAGAGAACTAAGCCAAGATGCAGACAGAAGCAGACGTTGAAACAGAAAAGACTGAGCACCCTGGCAGCATTCAAGTCCCTGGTTCCAGTTGTCTCTGAAGATTGTCACACTCCTTCCTTTCTCCTAGGTACATCGTAAGCCTTCCAATCAATTCCCCTGTAGATCTAAGTCAATTCAAGCTGTTTTTCTGTAACGAGTAGCCAAGGAAATTCTACATAATCTACCAAACAAACTACAAGTTAACAAATTTGACTTATTGGGGGTAGTGGTTCAGGAATACTGTAAGAAACTCTAATGTATGTGCAACAAATTTACTATTTAGTCAACAGACCTGGCATTTAAGGATGACACTATTTAACACTTTCTTCACTGCCTTCTTCACTGGGGATAAGCCTTCTCTTTTCATAAAATGGTCGGTTCCTTGCATTTTTTTCCTCTGAGCACAAGCCATGAACATAGATGTTCAGTGGGTATATACTGGGCTACAAACATGAAGGTTGGGATACTATGATTGCCATATGATCCTCAGGAATGTCATGAGATCCCACGCTAGGAAGTTTTGTGTTCTGGAAAAATTCATCTCAGGACAGTGAGGGTTGTGTAGCAAGATAGCACTAACTAAACTGGAAAATAATCATTATTCACATGATTATTTGTTACCAAAGGATAATACCTCTGGATGGGTTCAAAGGGATGAAATGGACCAAAAAGGAATTTGGATGGCAGTGGAGAAGGCACTTTTAATCTCAAATGAAGGATCTGACTCAAAAGCTCAACAAAGAAAGTTTAGCTTTCCCTAAGAATTGGGTCTAAGATGAGGCTGCTAGGAATTCAAAATTAAAGAAGGAAATGTAAAATCCCATCTGTGTTCAAAGTATTAAACTGCATTTAGAAATAAAGCCATACACTGTAAATCCCTCTTCCTATGTCTGCTGTACCCCATGCAATACAATACTTTTGCATTCAACGCAAGTAACCAGTTTGCTTGGGGCTGGTGACCCACCCTAGAGGGAACCTGAGAGACAGGGTTGAGCCCAAGAGAAGGCCCTAAATCACCCTCAAATGATAAAAGCAGAAGTAAATATTCAGACAGCCCTGCTTTAGAACCTTAGCTTCACCGAAAGAGAACACACTCTAAGGATCTCACTGACCACCTGAACTCAGGAAGAGACCTGATTCTCAGTACAATAATTACGATTTTAAAAAAGCAAATTTAGCAGAAGCGGGAGAAACAGAGAGATGGCATCGGGAGAAACAGAGAGATGGCAGCAGGAGAAAGACCTGGCCTGCCAATGCCTACTCTGCAGATGAAGGGGTCACAGGGCAAGAACTGCAGGTGCCTCTAGATGCTGGAAAACTAAATGAGTCTCGAGGGCAACAGCCAGCTCTACTCACCACCAGTCCCTCCCATCAGGAAACTTGCACAATCATCGTAGATAGCCTCATCCACCAGAGGGCAGACAGCAGAAGCAAGAACTACAATCCTGCAGCCTGTGGAACAAAAACCATATTCACAGAAAGATAGCCAAGATGAAAAGGCAGAGGGCTATGTACCAGATGAAGAAACAAGATAAAACCCCAGAAAAACAACTAAATGGAGATAGGCAATCTTCCAGAAAAAGAATTCAGAATAATGATAGTGAAGATGATCCAGGACCTCAGAAAAAGAATGGAAGTAAAGATCAAGAATATGCAAGAAATGTTTAACAAAGACTTAGAAGAATTAAAGAAAAAACAAACAGAGATGAACAATACAATAACTGAAATGAAAACTACACTAGAAGGAATCAATAGCAGAATAACTGAAGCAGAGAACAGATAAGCGACCTGGAAGACACACTGGTGGAATTCACTGCTGCGGAGCACAATAAAGAAAAAGAATGAAAAGAAATGAAGACAGCCTAAGAGATCTCTGGAACAACATTAAACGCAACAACATTCACATTATAGGGGTCCCAGAAGGAGAAGAGAGAGAGAAAGGACCCGAGAAAATATTTGAAGAGATTATAGTCAAAATCTTCCCTAACATGGGAAAGGAAATAGCCACCCAAGTCCAGGAAGTGCAGAGAGTCCCGTACAGGATAAACCCAAGGAGAAACACGCCAGACACACAGTAATCAAACTGGCAACAATTAGAGACAAAGAAAAATTATTGAGAGCAGGAAGGGAAAAACGACAAATGACATACAAGGGAACTCCCATAAGGTTAACAGCTAATTTCTCAGCAGAAACTCTACAAGCCAGAAGGGAGTGGCATGATATACTTAAAGTGATGAAAGGGGAGAACCTACAACCAAGATAACTGTACCCAGCAAGGATCTAACTCAGACTTGATGGAGAAATCAAAAGCTTTACAGGCAAGCAAAAGCTAAGAGAATTCAGCACCACCAAGCCAGCTCTACAACAAATGCTAAAGGAACTTCTCTAAGTGGGAAACACAAGAGAAGAAAAGGACATACAAAAACAAACCCAAAACAATTAAGAAAATGGTAGTAAGAACATACATATTGATAATTACCTTAAACGTGAAGGAATTAAATGCTCCAACAAAAAGACACAGGCTTGCTGAATGGATTCAAAAACAAGACCCATATATATGATATCTACAAGGGACCCACTTCAGACCTAGTGACACATACAGACTGAAAGTGAGGGGATGGAAAAAGATATTCCATGCAAATGGAAATCAAAAGAAATCTGGAGTACCAATACTCATATCTGATAAAATAGACTTTAAATAAAGAATGTTACAACAGAAAAGGAAGGACACTACATAATGATCAAGGTATCAAACCAAGAAGAAGATACAACAATTATAAACATATATGCACCCAACATAGGAGCACCTCAATATTAAGGCAACTGCTAACAGCTATAAAAGAGGAAATTGACAGTCACACAATAATAGTGGGGGACTTGGACACCTCACTTACACCAATAAACAGACCATCCAAACAGAAAATTAATAAGGAAACACAAGATTTAAATGACACAATAGACCAGATAGATTTAATTGATATTTACAGGACATTCCATCCAAAAACAGCAGATTGCACTTTCTTCTCAAGTGCGCATGGAACATTTTCCAGGACAGATCACATCTTGGGTCACAAATCAAGCCTCAGTAAATTTAAGAAAACTGAAATCATATTAAGCATCTTTTCAGACCACAACACTATGAGATTAGAAATCAATTACACGGAAAAAAACATAAAAAACACAAACACACTGAGGCTAAACAATACATTACTAAAAAACCAAGATATCACTGAAGAAATCAAAGAGGAAATCAAAAAGTACCTAGAAACAAATGACAATGAAAACACAACGAGCCAAAACCTATGGGATGCAGCTAAAGCAGTTCTGAGAGGGAAGTTTATAGCAATACAAGCCTACCTCAAGAAGCAAGAAAAATCTCAAATAAACAATCGAAACTTAAACCTAAAGGAACTAGAGAAAGAAGAACAAACAAAACCCAAAGTTAGCAGAAGGAAAGAAATCATAAAGATCAGAGTGGAAATAAATGAAATAGAAACAAAGAAAACAATAACAAAGATAAATAAAACTAAAAGCTGGTTCTTTGAGAAGAAAAAAAAAAATTGATAAACCATTAGCCAGACTCATCAAGAAAAAGAGGGAGAGGACTCAAATCAATAAAATTAGAAATGAAAAAGGAGAAGTTACAACAGACACTGCAGAAATACAAAGCATCCTAAGAGACTACTACAAGCAACTCTATGCCAATAAAATGGACAACCTGCAAGAAATGCACAAATTCTTAGAAATGTATAACCTTTCAAGACTGTACCAGGAAGAAATAGAAAATATGAACAGACCAACCACTGCTAAAGAAATTGAAACTGTGATTAAAAATCTTCCAACAAACAAAAGCCCAGAACCAGATGGCTTCACAGGTGAATTCTACCAAACATTTAGAGAAGAGCTAACACCCATCCTTCTCAAAGTCCTCCAAAAAACTGCAGAGGAAGGAACATGCCTAAACTCATTCTATGAGGCCACCATCACCCTGATAACAAAACCAGACTGAGAGAATACAAAAAAAGAAAATTACAGACCAATATCACTGATAAATATAGATGCAAAAATGCTCAACAAAATACTAGCAAACAGAATCCAAAAACACATTAAAAGGATCATACACCATGATCAAGTGGGATTTACCCCAGGGATGCAAGGATTCTTCAATATATGCCAATCAATCAGTGTGAAACACCATATTAAAAAATTGAAGAATAAAAACCATATGATCATCTCAATAGATGCAGAAAAAGCTTTTGACAAAATTCTATACCCATTTATGATAAAAAAATCTCCAGAAAGTGGGCATACAGGGAACCGACCTCCACATAAAAAAGGCCTTATATGACAAACCCACAGCAAACATCATTCTCAATGGTGAAAATCTGACAGCATTTCCTCTAAGATCAGGAACAAGACAAGGTTGCCCACTCTCACCACTATTATTCAACATAGTGTTGGAAGTCCTAGCCACGGCAATCAGAGAAGAAAAAGAAATAAAAGGAATACAAGTTGGAAAAGAAGAAGTAAAACTGTCACTGTTTGCAGATGACATGATACGATACATAGAGAATCCTAAAAATGCTACCAGGAAACTACTAGAGCTAATCAATGAATTTGGTAAAGTTTCAGGATACAAAATTAATGCACAGAAATCTCTTGCATTCCTATACACTAATGATGAAAACTCCGAAAGAGAAATTAAGGAAATACTCCCATTTACCACTGCAACAAAAAGAATAAAATACCTAGGAATAAACCTACCTAGGGAGACAAAAGACCTGTATGCAGAAGACTATAGACACTGATGAAAGAAATTAAAGATCATACCAACAGATGGAGAGATATACCATGTTCTTGGATTGGAAGAATCAAAATTGGGAAAATGACTATACTACCAAAAGCAATCTACAGATTCAATGCAATTCCTATCAAATTACCAATGGCATTTTTTTACAGAACTAGAACAAAAAATCTTAAAATTTGTATGGAGACACAAAAGACCCTGAATAGCCAAAGCAGTCTTGAGGGAAAAAAAAGGAACAGGAGGAATGAGACTCCCTGACTTCTGACTACACTACAAAGCTACAGTCATCAAGACAATATGGTACTGTCACAAAAACAGAAATATAGATCAGTGGGACAAGATAGAAAGCCCAGAGATATACTCACACACCTATGGTCAACTAATCTATGACAAAAGAGGCAAGGATATACAATGGAGAAAAGGCAGTCTCTTCAATAAGTGGTGCTGGGAAAACTGGACAGCTACATGTAAAAGAATGAAATTAGAACACTCCCTAACAGCATACACAAAAATAAACTCAAAATGGATTACAGACCTAAATGTAAGACCTCACACTATAAAACTCTTAGAGGAAAACATAGGAAGAACACTCTTTGACATAAATCACAGCAAGATCTTTTTTGATCCACCTCCTAGAGTAATGGAAATAAAAACAAGAATAAACAAATGGACCTAATGAAACTTCAAAGCTTTTGCACAGCAAAGGAAACCATAAACAAGAGAAAAAGACAACCCTTAGGGGCTTCCCTGGCGGCTCAGTGGTTGAGAGTCCGCCTGCCAGTGCAGGGGACACGGGTTCGTGCCCTGGTCCAGGAAGATCCCACATGCCGTGGAGCAGCTAGGCCCGTGAGCCATGGCTGCTGAGTCTGCGCGTCCAGAGCCTGTGCTCCGCAACGGGAGAGGCCACAACAGTGAGAGGCCTGCATACCGCAAAAAAAAAAAAAAAAAAAAAAGACAACCCTCAGAATGGGAGAAAATATTTGCAAATAAATCAAAGGACAAAGGATCAATCTCCAAAATACATAAACAGCTCACGCAGCTCAATATTAAAAAAACAAACCACCCAATCCAAAAATGGGCAGAAAACCTAAATAGACATTTCTCCAAAGAGGACATACAGATGGCCAAGAAGCACATGAAAAGCTGCTCAACATCACTAATTATTAGAGAAATGCAAATCAAAACTACAATGAGATATCACCTCACACCAGTTAGAATGGGCATCATCAGAAAATCTACAAACAACAAATGTTGGAGAGGGTGCAGAGAAAAGGGAACCCTCTTACACTGTTTGTGGGATTGTAAATTGATACAGGCACTATGGAGAACAGTATGGAGGTTCCTTAAAAAACTAGAAATAGAACTACCATACGACCCAACAATCCCACTACTGGGCATATACCCAGAGAAAACCATAATTCAAAAAGACACATGCACCCCAATATTCATTGCAGCACTATTTACAATAGCCAGGTCATGGAAGCAACCAAAATGCCCATCGACAGATGAATGGATAAAGAATATGTGGTACATAGCTACAATCGAATATTACTCAGCCATAAAAAGCAACGAAATTGGGTCATTTGTAGAGATGTGGATGGATCTAGAGACTGTCATACAGAGTGAAGTAAGTCAGAAAGAGAAAAACAAATATTGTATATTAACGCATATATGTGGAACCTAGAAAAATGGTATAGATGAACCGGTTTGCAGGGCAGAAATTGAGACACAGATGTAGAGAAGAAACATATGGATACCAAGGGGGGAAGCGGCGGGGTGTGGTGGTGGTGGTGGTGGTGGGATGAATTGGGCGATTGGGATTGACATGTATACACTGATGTGTGTAAAACTGATGATTAATAAAAACCTGCTGTATAAAAATATAAATAAAACAAAATTCAAAAATTTTTTAAAAAAGCAAATTCATTCTAACTCTTCAGAGCTGATGTCTATGCCCTCACCTAGTTCTAAGACAAAAAGAAAAAAAAGTAAGCTGTTTATTCTCTGTATAATTTTAAGCTTTTAGAAGCTTATACATTCATTTTATTTATGTGTTATACACATATTGAGCACAATGCATGAACTTAATACATGCTAATAACAGAAGAAAACAAATTATATTACAAAATGCAAATTCTTCTTACTTGCATAAACTTAATTAAACAGCTAGGTTCCAGACATCAACTTTAGAATAATCGAGTTTTCTCTAAGTTACTCCAGAAGACTATTTGCATATAACTTTTGGAAATCTCCACTCCAAATTTCTTTCAATGTAAATAGCACTTAATCTTTTCAATCAGCAACAGGCTTAAAAAATACACTAGAATATCTGAGATCAGTGATCTAGACTTTTCTACCTATCAGAAGTGTGTGTGTATGTATGTGTGTGTGTGTGTCTGTGTGTGTGTGTGTAACAATAGAGTAACTGAATTTGAGCCAAATCCATCTTGCAGCTGTACTAATAATTTGATCCTAAAAGGATAGTTAAGTATGGATTCAAATATGGATAACTTAAAAATCTTAAAATCTCAAGCCACAGCCACAAAAAAATGGTATCATGTAGTAAAATTTCTTTAGAATCTCCATTTACAATTCCAAAAAAAAAAAAAAGCCACAGATACAGAGAACTATCTGATAGTTAATTGTATTCACCTCTGCTCTGATTTTAATATGACTACATTAAAAGACCTTATAAAGAAATTTAGCAACGTTAAATTTCAGTTCAAGGACTTTTTAAAACCTTTCAGTTCCAGCATAGAGATAATACACAGAAGTATCATTTCTAATGCCTGAGAAACAGTGAAGCATGTGCTTTAAAGAACGAAGTCATATTAGTCTCACCTGCATTGATGCTCCTTCCACTCTTGCCACACAGGCAACCCGATCCAGGAAAGTCACTGCCACAGGCACCGCCACAAAGAAGCCTTTACAAAAGGCCTTGAAGTATCTCTTCACCCAGCCTTGAGACAGTGCCATACCTAAAAGCACAAAGAAAACAAATATGAAATTAGCCTCAATAAGGTGAAAAAGAAAAACAGCCCAAGAAAAATAAGAGTTAAGAAAAAGCAACCTCATTTCAATATGTTTCACACTCATCCCTATAACCATTGGAATAAATTTGACTTAAAATCCCAAAGGCAAATACATTAACTTAGGTTAACTCTTTTCAGTAGCTCAAGTAGCTCACTAATTTCAACAGAAAACTTCTGCTCACAAAGCAATGAGTTAGAAAAAAAATAAGCATTCCAAAAGTAAATCCTTTCCTGTTGCTCACTATGGTGGAGATGCTCCTTAAAGCCCTGATATCTGTTCTCTTCTGCAATAATAGAAGTTCTAGTGGGACACATGGCTGCCCAGCCTCCCTTGCAGCTAAGTGTGACCATGTGACTATGTTTGATGAATGGCATATGAGCAGAAATTACATACTTCCACACTGTGCCCTTAAAAGAAGTATGCCCTCCACTTTCTGTTCCCATTTTGTGATACCTGTGATAAGGACGTGGTTGTAGGAACAGGAGTAGCCATCTCAAGTTAAAGATGGCAAAGCAACAAAATAGAATGGTCCTACGTCCCCAGCACCATGCAGGCAGTGTCACTGCCCTGCATCGCTTACACTCGAGCTGTTAATTAAGAGGTAAATCATTTTCCATCATGTTTAAGCCAATGCTACAGGGCCTATGTTATAGCAGCCAAACTGATCCTAACTAACACAACAATGAAATCTATGAAAAATCAAGAAAAAAAATCACTGCATATGAATTCAATACAGAAAATTATCAACCCTCACTTAGCCCTGTAACTTGATTAATTTTCAGATTTCAGATTGCCTAGCTAAGGCAATTCCTAAACTGTCTCAAGCAATGAAAAACAAAATAGTGAGAGATCAAGAAATGCTACCCTAGCAGACCCAATGGAGCCAAACTCAGTCCAACAAATGAAGAATCTTCCTGGCTGGAAAAGACAAATGATCAGTTTGTTCACCAGTTTCTCAAAACAATACTTATTCATACTGTGTAAGAGACTATAATTTTTGTCTGTTTTATTTCTTGAACAGGACTAGATAGATACAGGGAGACCAGATTATTCTAGCGATCCAGGGCAAGAGATGATGGTAGGATGGATTATTATGGTGGTGGTGGTGGTGGTGGTGGTGGAGAGGGACCAACATGGGCAAACTTATACCTAGTTTGGAAGTTAAACTGACAGGATTGAAAATGGATGGGCAAGGGCTGGGGAGAAGGGAGGAGACAAGAAAACTGTCAAGGGGTAGTTGTGACCTATCCAAGCACTGTTATTTTGTCATTCCCTTGGATTATATTCCAAAGTACTAAAAACATGCTCATAATTCAATTCCTCAAACTTCTAATAAGTACAAGGTCATAAGGTGGGTGCTAGGGATACAGGAGTGAAAAGTAAATACGGTCCTTGCACTCAAGGAGTTACAAAGTGCCAGGGAAGACTGCCCTTAAACAAATATTTCCAATGGAAATGAGCATTAAAATGGGCCAATGTCTCTGGAGCATGGGAACGTGGAGCAAGGAAGTCTGTCCATCAGAAAGTGATTCAGGAAGGTCTCTCAAAGGAAATGGCATTTGAGGTGAGACCTGGGCTCTTCGGGCAAAAGAAGCAGCATGTATGAAGTCTTCAGAGCAAAATAAAATATGGTTATTATAGAAACTAAAAGAAGTTCAATTTGGATGGAGTATACACAAACTTTACTATGTTAATTCTCAATTTTTAATTCAGTAAACATTTATGTATTGCCTGCTAAACACCAATGCTAAGTGCAGAGGATATAAAGATAGCTACATATACAGTATAATATCATTTAAAAACTCTCACTAACTATATTTTCTATATAAATGTATGCATATAAAAGCATTTTAAATAGTTATTTGCAGTATTGTTTAAATCATTTAATAAACACCCATATGTCACTTGAATAATTATTAAAATATAGAGAGAGACAGAAAAAAGCAGGTTTATCAAAATGCTAATAATGGTTCATTCTAGATGCTGAGAAAGTAGATGATGAACTATTTGCTTCTTTGAACTTCAGTTGGTTTCTAATATTTTAAAAAGAAAGATGGTCCTCAGAAGTCACTTTAATATATAGATACTATGGGGTAAAACTAGTCTTGCTCTCTTTCCCAACACAATAAACAAACCACACTTTTGCAGTCTAGTCCCTGCTACTCCAAGTAGAACAAGTAAGATTCTTCCCTGTTTGTTCACCGATCAATATATTATAACTGACTGCAATTCTTTTATGTAGCCAATTCAGACTATGACAGAATATTACATGCTTTTGAAAACATCTTGAAAGTTTGAAGAGCCTTGGAAATTCTTACGTTTCTACTCACCCATAGTAAGCACTTTAGTTCAAACAGGAAAAAAATACTGACAATTCATATTAACAACTAACCTGACCACTTGACTATTTAAGTAATTAATAAACTGGCTTTAAACACACAAACCTATGCTTGCTTAAATATATTTTAATAATCAGGTCAAAGAGACTTAGATAACCAGAGGATTTAGACTCAAAAAAAATGGATAGAACAAATACAAATAGAAAAACATGCTTCTATATATCTGTGGCTCTTAGAATAAAAGTAGCGAATATATTGACAGAATGAAAATATAATGTGTTCTCTTTGCTGTTCCCTGTGCCCTGCATGCATGGACCTTCACCTTCACTAAATAACTAGGGCTAGAAGCAGGATAGAAAGTAGGAAAGCTTCAAATACGATGACGCCACAGCTATCCCAGTTGTAAGGTAGCATGCATGATTACAATGTAAATTAAAGGGGAAAAATACATTAACATAAGTTGCATTAAATTCAGGTTCCCAGAATTTTGCACCTCCACTTCTTTTCCAATATAAACTCCCCCCTATACTGCTACTCCATTCAGTTACTGTGGCACCCAGGAAGGAGCATGGTAACGAGAGTCAGAGGCCCTGAGGTGGCGTCCTCTCTATGTCTACAACCAGCTGCATGTCTTTGATCAATTCACTTCTGTTCCTCAGTTTCCTCATCTATAAAAAGAAAAGGGTTAGATTCAATTTCTAAGATCCTTTCTAGGGCTAACATTCTATATTCCTATACATTTTTTGATTGTTTCTCCAGGACGTTGAGAAGGTACTAAAATTAAGAAAAGCACTTAGATTATTATTGACTAAGAAGAAATGTTATGTTGCCTTTTAGGTTTGAGATTTTTTTTAATGTTGAAATGGAAAAAAACTTTGCTTTTATTAAAGAAATAGTTAAAAAGGGAAGCAGAGAGGAAGTTGGAGCTAGTGCAATTTATGTGAAAGGACATTTTAAATACAGGTAAAGACCTGAAAGCCACTGCCCTTTCCCTTCTCACGCTCACAACTCCACTGCTGATCAGGGCACTGGTGCCATCTCCTGCACAACAATAAGGACAAATATTTTTTCTACTGAGAGATTCTCAAAGAGCATGTGGGAGCTGTGGGAGGTGTGCCAACCTGAAGGTGTGCAGATTCTGCCCCAAGCCAAGGGGAAAAATAAAAGCTGCCTTGCAGATAAGGGGTCACTATTTTCAGAGGCTTAAAAGCAAAGTCTCAGTACAGTCCTGTCCTACCTGAATTGTGAACCACACCTCTACCTCATAATAAAATGCTTTTAGAAGCTTCTCACTATCATTAGAATACTAAAACTATACATAAATGAAGAAATGAATATTATACTTCTATGTCAAGTCATATCAAATAAAATGTTTAAAGTGCTATGGCATTCACACTTCATTAAAGTTAATGTATTTCTTTTTCTATAAAGAACCATTGGGATGATCTGGTCTTTTGTTCACACCTTAAATGTTTAAAACTACCATACTAATAAGCACCTAGCATCCACTTCCTCTGACAAAATTTCCTTTAAGCAATAATAATGTGACCATCCCTGGCAAAAAAGGAATAATTTTTATTCCTACTGAACTAGTGAACTCAATTCTTCTAGTAACCATGCAAGTCATTTAGGTTCAAAACACTGCTCTTGAGAAAATTATTGCTTAAGTAGTAGGCACACCTGGTTCATTGCCAAAGTACATAAACTGAGAATATTTTTAAATAAGCTTTCAGAGTTCACTGAAATCATATTTGCCACCTGGTATAAAACACCTGCGAGTAAAAGGTTTTTTGGTGCTACTGACCTCAACCACATTATGACTTATACTCTAAATACCTCTCTTTCCTCTCACAACTTGTTATGGTTTGATCATACATGAATTCATCTAAAATCATTCTTAAACTTGCATATATTTTAGTTTATACAAAGTCACTAATCACTCAACCATAGCAACCAGGTGAATAAATACAACTCAAGTCATCCTAATTATAAAACTATTTTAAAAGTGTGTGGCAGGTTTGAAGAGGAAAACAATAAATTACAAAGCAGTATCTTATATAAAATGTAACCTTTCCATCACAGAAATCAGCCTGCACATTTGGATAGCCAAATCAAGATTTTATTTGTAAATTCAAACTATGAATATCAGAGAATAAAAGAGCAGGGACCCAAACATATCTGACACCCATTTCCTGAGTCAGTCAATATATATTTACTGATCACCTACTATGTAACTGTGCTAAGGGGTGAGCACATAATGCAGAACCAGGCAGGCTTGGTCCTTGGCCACGTGGAGCTTACATTTTCATTCTCTCTACATTAAGTGCCTACTTTGTGCTACTCACTATGCTAAGATACCGAAAGTAAAAAGGCACACTGAGTCATAGTTCCTTCCCAAAGGACCTGTGACAAGATCACAAGAAATGAGTAGATGACCACACATGATCAGGCTACCCTCCTCCATGTATCTCTCCAGGAGCTCCTGGTACCAATAAACTCACTCTGCAAACAAAGCATAAGCATGTGCAATAGGAGGCAGGAGGCATTAGGATACGTTTACACTGAATCAAGGGAAAAATAATAACTGATGAACTAGAACAATTTTGATTTCACTGGAAGCAGATCTGGGAAAGTAACTGATGGATACCAATTTGAAATAAATTTCAGGGCCACCTTCCTCCTTTCAGATTATAAATAAATACTATAAAAATAGAT
Source organism: Hyperoodon ampullatus (assembly GCF_949752795.1). Taxonomy (NCBI): domain Eukaryota; kingdom Metazoa; phylum Chordata; class Mammalia; order Artiodactyla; family Ziphiidae; genus Hyperoodon; species Hyperoodon ampullatus. The sequence continues at coordinate 71,221,613 of NC_136922.1, forward strand.
AATTGGTAATGTTTAGAATGTGAACTCCAGCATGAAATTATTTATTTTTTAACTTGTGTGACTTAATAGTTCTCACTCAAAAATGTGCAGAAAGGACAAAACAGCAAGAAAAAATAAAGTATGAAGAAAAACCAGCCAAAAATAATAAAGGAAAGAAAGCTGGGCTTCCCTGGTGGTGCAGGGGTTAAGACTCCGCCTGCCAACGCAGGGGACACGGGTTCAAGCCCTGGGCCAGGAAGGTCACACATGCCGCAGGGCAATTAAGCCTGTGCACCACAACTACTGAGCCTGTGCTCTAGAGCCCACAAGCCACAACTACTGAAGCCCGTGAGGCACAATTACCAAAGCCCGCACCACTAGAGCCCATGCTCCACAATAAGAGAAGCCACCGCAATGAGAAGCTTGAGCAGCGCAACAAAGAGTAGACCCTGCTCACTGCAACTAGAGACAGCCTGTGCGCAGCAATGAAGACCCAACACAGCCATAAATAAATAAATAAATTTATTTTAAAAAATAAAAGAAAGAAAGAAATGTAATGGGGTTATACATAGAGTGAATCATGTTCTGGAAAAGAAACCCAATTTTAAAAGTCCACACTGGGAGAGGACTGAGGTTGGCTGCGTGAACACAGCCTGAAGGGGGATAGTGTGCCACAGCTAGCTGGGAGGGAGTCCGGGAAAAAGTCTGGACCTGCCTAAGAGACAAGAGACTACTGTTTCGGGGTGTGCAAGGAGAGGGAATTCAGAGCACCAACTAAATGAGCTCCAGAGATGGGCGCGGGCCATGGCTATCAGAGCAGACCCCAGAGACGGGCATGAGATGCTAAGGCTGCTGCTGCCACCACCAAGAAGCCTGTGTGCAAGCACAGGTCATTATCCACACCTCCCCTCCGGGGAGACTGTGCAGCCTGCCACTGCCAGGGTCCCATGATATAGGGACAACTTTTCTGGGAGAACACACGGCTTGCCTCAGGCTGGTGCAACATCATGCTGGCTTCTGCCGCCACAGGCTCGCCCCACATTCCGTACCCCTCCCTCCCCAAGGCCTGAGTGACCCAGAGTCCCCTAATCAGATGCTACTTTAACACTGTCCTGTCTGCGCAGGGAACAGACGACCTCAGGTGACCTACATGCAGAGGCGGGGCCAAATCCAAAGCTGAACTCCAGGTGCTGTGTGAACAAAGAAGAGAAAGGGAAATCTCTCCCAGCAGCCTCAGGAGCAGCAGATTAAATCTCCACAATCAACTTGATGTACACTGCATCTCTGAAATACCTGAATCGACAACAAATCATCCCAAAATTGAGGCGGTGGACTTTAGGAGCAACTGTAGACTTGGAGTTTGCTTTCCGCATCTAATTTGTTTCTGGTTTTATGTTTCTCTTCATTTAGTATTTAGAGCTTACTATCATTGGTAGATTTGTTTACTGATTTGGTTGCTCTCTTCCTTTTTTTTTTTTCTTTTTCCTTTTTCTCTTTTTGTGAGTGTGTATGTGTATGCTTCTTTGAGTGATTTTGTCTGTGTAGCTTTGCTTTCACCATTTGTCCTAGGGTTCTGTCTGTTTTGTTTTTTGGGGGTTTTTTGTATAGTTTTTAGCACTTGTTATCATTGGTGGATTTGTTTATTGGTTTCATTGCTCTCTTCTTTCTTCCTTATTTTTTTATTTTTAATAATATATTTTAATTTTTATTTTAATAACTTTATTTTATTTTATTTTACTTTTTCTTTCTTTCTTTTTTCTTCCTCCCTTTTCTTCTGAGCCATGTGGCTGACAAGGTTTTGGTGCTCTGGCCGCGTGTCAGGACGGAGCCTCTTAGAAGGGAGAGCCGAGTTCAGGACACTGGTCCAACAGAGACCTCCCGGCACCATGTAATATAAAATGTCAAAAGCTCTCCCAGAGACCTCCATCTCAACGCTAAGAACCAGCTCCACTCAACAGCCAGCAAGCTACAGTGCTGGACACCCCATGCCAAACAACTTCCAAGACAGGAACACAAACCCACCCATTAGCAGAGAGGCTACCTAAAATCATAATAAGGTCACAGACACCCCAAAACACACCTTGGGATGCGGTCCTGCCCACCAGAAAGACAAGATCCAGATTCATCAACCAGAACACAGGCACCAGTTCCCTCCAGCAGGAAGCCTACACAACCCATTAAACCAACCTTACCCACTAAGAGCTGACAGCAAAAACGCTGGGAATTATGAACCTGCAGCCTGTGAAAAGGAGACCCCAAACACAGTAAACTAAGCAAAATAAGACAGAGAAATACACAGCAGATGAAAGAGCAAGGTAAAAACCCACTAGACCAAAAAAATGAGGGGGAAATAGGCAGTCTACCTGAAAAAGAATTCAGAGTAATGATAGTAAAGATGATCCAAAATCTTGGAAACAGAATGGAGAAAACAGAAGAAACAATTAACAAGGACCTAGAAGAACTAAAGAGCAAAGAAACAATGATGAACAATACAAAAAATGCAATTAAAAATTCTCTAGAAGGGATCCATAGCAGAATAACTGAGACAGAAGAACAGATAAGTGACCTGGAAGATAAAATAGTGGAAATAACTACAAAGCAGAATAAAGACAAAATAATGAAAAGAATTGAGGACAGTCTCAGAGACCTGTGGGACAACATTAAACACACCAACATTCGAAATATAGGGGTCCCAAAAGAAGAAGAGAAAAAGAAAGGGACTGAGAAAATATTTGAAGACATTATAAAACTGAAAACTTCCCAAATATGGGAAAGGAAATAGTCAGTCAAGTCCGGAAAGTGCAGAGAGTCCCATACAGGATAAATGCAAGAAGAAACACACCAAGGCACATATTAATCAAACTATCAAAAATTAAATACAGGGCTTCCCTGGTGACGCAGTGGTTAACAATCCGCCTGCCAGTGCAGGGGACACGGCTTTGAGCCACGGTCCAGGAAGATCCTACATGCCGCGGAGCAACTAAGCCTGTGCGCCACAACTACTGAGCCTGCACTATAGAGCCCATGACCCACAACTACTGAAACCCGTGTGCCTAGAGACCATGCCCCACAACAAAAGAAGCCACCGCAATGAGAAGCCAGTGCACCAAAACGAAGAGTAGCCCCCGCTCGCCGCAACTAGAGAAAAGCCCATGCAGCAACGAAGACCCAATGCAGCCAAAAAAAAAATTTTTTTTAATTAAATACAAAGAAAAACTATTAAAAGCAGCAAGGGAAAAGCAACAAATAACATATAAGGGAACCGCCATAAAGTTAACAGCTGATTTCTCAGCAGAAACTCTGTAAGCCAGAAGGGTGTGGCAGGACATATTTAAAGTGAGGAAAGGGAAAATCCTACAACCAAGATTACTCTACACAGCAAGGATCTCATTCAGATTCAACAGAGAAATTAAAACCTTTACAGACGAGCAAAAGCTAAGAGAACTCAGCACCACCAAACCAGCTTTACAACAAATGCTGAAGGATCTTCTCTAGGCAGGAAACACAAGAGAAAGAAAAGACCTACCATAACAAACCCAAAACAATTAAGAAAATGGTAATAGGAACATACATATCAATAACTGCCTTAAATGTAAATGGATTAAATGCTCCAACCAAAAGACATAGACAGGCTGAATGGATACAAAAACAAGACCTGTCAACAGGCTGTCTACAAGAGACCCACTTCAGACCTAGGGACACATACAGACTGAAAGTGAGGGGATGGAAAAAGATATTCCATGCAAATGGAAATCAAAAGAAAGCTGGAGTAGCAATACTCATATCAGACAAAATAGACTTTAAAATAAAGAATGTTACAAGACACAAAGAAGGACACTACATAACGATCAGGGGATCAATCCAGAAGATATAACAATTATAAATATTTCTGCACCCAACATAGGAGCACCTCAAAACATAAGGCAAATGCTAACAGCCATAAAATGGGAAATCAACAGTAACACAATCATAGTAGGGGACTTTAACACCCCATTTTTACCAATGGACAGATCATCTGAAATGAAAATAAATAAGGAAAAACAAGCTTTAAATGATACATTAAACAAGATGGACTTAATTGATACTTATAGGACATTCCATCCAAAAACAACAGGATACACTTTCTTCTCAAGTGCTCATGGAACATTCTCCAAGATAGTTCATATCTTGGGCCACAAATCAAGCCTTGGTAAACTTAAGAAAAGGAAATCGTATCAAGTATCTTTTCCGACCACAACAGTATGAGACTAGGTATCAATTACAGGGAAAAACCTGTAAATAAAACAAACACATGGAGGCTAAACAATACACTAGTAAATAACCAAGAGATCACGGAAGAAATAAAAGAAGAAATCAAAAAATACCTAGAAACTAATGACAATGAAAACATGACGACCCAAAACCTTTGGGATGCAGGAAAAGCAGTTCTAAGAGGGAAGTTTATAGCAATACAATCCTTCTCAAGAAACAAAAAACATCTCAAATCAACAACCTAACCTTACACATAAAGCAATTAGAGAAACAAGAAAAAAAAAAACCTGAAGTTAGCAGAAGCAAAGAAATCATAAAGATCATATCAGAAATAAATGAAAAACAAATGAAGGAAACAACAGCAAAAATCAATAAAACTAAAAGCTGGTTCTCTGAGAAGATAAACAAAATTGATAAACCATTAGCCAGACTCATCAAGAAAAAAAGGGAGACCGCAAAAAAAAAAAAAAAAAGGAGAATACTCAAATCAATAGGACTAGAAATGAAAAAGGAGAAGTAACAACTGACACTGCAGAAATACAAGGATCATGAGAGATTACAACAAGCAACTATATGCCAATAAAATGGACAGCCTGAAAGAAATGGACAAATTCTTAGAAAAGCACAACCTTTCAAGACTGAACCAGGAAGAAATAGAAAATATAAAAAGACAAATCACAAGCACTGAAATTGAGACTGTGATTAAAAATCTTCCAAAAAACAAAAGCCCAGGACCAGATGGCTTCACAGGAGAATTCTATCAAACATTTAGAGAAGAGCTAACACCTATTCTTCTCAAACTCTTCCAAAATATAGCAGAGGGAGGACCACTCCCAAACTCATTCTACGAGGGCACCATCACCCTGACACCAAAACCAAACAAAGAGGTCATAAAGAAAGAAAACTACAGGCCAATATCACTGATGAACACAGATGCAAAAATCCTCAACAAAATACTAGCAAACAGAATCCAACAGCACATTAAAAGGATACACCATCATCAAGTGGGGTTTATCCCAGGAATGCAAGGATTCTTCAATATACGCAAATCAATCAACGTGATAAACCATATTAACAAACTGAAGAATAAAAACCATATGATCGTCTCAATAGATGCAGAAAAAGCTTTTGAGAAAAGTCAACACCCATTTATGATAAAAATCCTCCAGAAAGGAGGCATAGAGGGAAATTACCTCAACATAATAAAGGCCATACATGACACACCCACAGCCAACATTGTTCTCAATGGTGAAAAACTGAAACCATTTCCTCTAAGATCAGGAACAAGACAAGGTTGCCCACTCTCACCACTATTATTCAACATAGTTTTGGAAGTTTCAGCCACAGAAATCAGAGGAGAAAAAGAAATAAAAGGAATCCAAACTGGAAAAGAAGAAGTAAAACTGTCACTGTTTGCAGATGACATGATACTATACATACAGAATCCTAATGATGCTACCAGAAAACTACTAGAGCTAATCAATGAATTTGGTAAAGTAGCAGGATACAAAATTAATGCACAGAAATCTCTTGCATTCCTATACACTAATGATGAAAAATTTGAAAGAGAAATTAAGGAAACACTCCCATTTACCACTGCAACAAAAAGAATAAAATACCTAGGAATAAACCTACATAAGGAGAAAAAAGATTCGTATGCAGAAAACTACAAGACACTGATGAAAGAAATTAAAGATGATACAAACAGATTAAAGATGATACAAACAGATGATACAAACACGTACTTGGATTGGAAGAATCAACATTGTGAAAATGACTACACTACCCAAAGCAATCTACAGATTCAAAGCAATCCCTATCAAACTACCAATGGCATTTCTCACAGAACTAGAACAAAAATTTCACCATTTGTTTGGAAACACAAAAGACCCCGAAGAGCCAAAGCAATCTTAAGAAAGAATAACGGAGTTGGAGGAATTAGGCTCCCAGACGTCAGACTATACTACAAAGCTACAGTAATCAAGACAGTATGTGATTGGCACAAAAACAGAAATATAGATTAATGGAACAGGATAGAAAGCCCAGAGATAAACCCATGCACATATGGTCACCTTATTTTTGATAAAGGAGGCAAGAATATACAATGGAGAAAAGAAAGCCTCTTCAATAAGTGGTGCTGGGAAAACTGGACAGCTACATGTAAAAGAATGAAATTAGAACACTCCCTAACACCATATACAAAAATAAACTCAAAATGGGTTAAAGACCTCAATGTAAGGCCCGACACTATAAAACTCTTAGAGGAAAACATAGGCAGAACACTCTATGACAAAATCACAGCAAGATCCTTTTCGACCCATCTCCTAGAGAAATGGAAAGAAAAAGAAAAAGAAACAAATGGGACCTAATGCAACCTAAAAGCTTTTGCGCAGCAAAGGAAACCATAAATAAGATGAAAAGGCAACCCTCAGAATGGGAGAAAATATTTGCAAATGAAGCAACTGACAAAGGATTAATCTCCAAAATTTACAAGCAGCTCATGCAGCTTAATATCAAAAAAACAAACAACCCAATCCAAAAATGGGCAGAAAACCTAAATAAACATTTCTCCAAAGAAGATATACAGATTGCCAATAAACACATGAAAGGATGCTCAACATCACTAATCATTAGAGAAATGCAAATCAAAACTACAATGAGGGCTTCCCTGGTGGTGCAGTGGTTGAGAGTCTGCCTGCCGATGCAGGGGACACGGGTTCATGCCCCGGTCCAGGAAGATCCCACATGCCGCGGAGCGGCTGGGCCCTTGAGCCATGGCCGCTGAGCCTGCGCATCCAGAGCCTGTGCTCCGCAACGGGAGAGGCCACAACAGTGAGAGGCCCGCGTACCGCAAAAAAAAAAAAAAAAAAAAAAACTACAATGAGGTATCACCTCACACAGGTCAGAATGGCCATCATCAAAAAAATCTACACACAATAAATGCTGGAGAGGGTGTGGAGAAAAGGGTACCCTCTTGCACTGTTGGGGGGAATGTAAATTGGTGCAACCACTATGGAGAACAGTATGGAGGTTCCTTAAAAAACTAAAAATAGAACTACCATATGACCCAGCAATCCCACTACTGGGCATATACCCTGAGGAAACCATAATTCAAAAAGAGTCATGTACCACAATGTTCATTGCAGCACTATTTACTATAGCCAGGATATGGAACCAACGTAAATGTCCATCGACAGATGAATGGATAAAGAAGATGTGGCACATATATACAATGGAATATTACTCAGCCATAAAAGGAAACAATATTGAGTTGTTTGTTGTGAGGTGGATGGACCTACAGTCTGTCATACAGAGTGAAGTAAGTCAGGAAGAGAAAAACAAATATCATATGCTAACACATATATATGTAATCTAAAAAGAAAAAAATGGTTCTGATGAACCTAGGGGCAGGACTGGAATAAAGACGCAGACGTAGAGAATGGACTTGTGGGCACAGGGAGAGGGAAGGGTAAGCTGGGACGAAGTGAGAAAGTGGCATTGACATATATACACTACCAAATGTAATAAAATAGATAGCTAGTGGGAAGCAGCCGCATAGCAGAGGGAGATCAGCTCAGTGCTTTGTGTCTAACTAGAGGGGTGGGATAGGGAGGGTGGGAGGGAGACGCAAGAGGGAGGAGATATGGGGATATGTGTATAGGTATGGCTGACTCATTTTGTTATACAGCAGAAAGTAACACACCATTGTAAAGCAATTATACTCCAATAAAGATGTTAAAACAAATAAATAAATAAATAATAAAAATAAAAGTCCACACTGGTGGGACTTCCCTGGATTCCCTGAGAATCCAAAAGACCTCAGTACAAATCATGATTCAATCATGTGACTTTGGAGAAATTACTTCATCTTCCTGAGCCACAATTTTTCCATGTGAGAAACCTTGTGGGGTGTTTTGGAAGTTCAGAATGTTCAGACGTGTGGCATTTTTTAAAAAACAAGCATTAATATGAAGGAAAAAAAACCCCATAAAACTAGCATCTGAACATATTATGTGTAATGTATTAGAGAACAATGGCTAGATCATCAAATAAAAGGTGTTTCTTCAGATAAAAGCATTAGCCATGTCCAAAGAAAAGGACTAGCAATAACAAATCAAAAAAGGGCAAGAGACTTAACGATGTCCATTACATACAATAAAGCCTATAAAGCCTATCTTCTAAATAATGGGACACCTAATATCCAGAGCGATAGTTTTGTTCTACTTTGAATCTAATCTTTTTCTAAGATTTGATGGGTTAGGGATGATCATCTTTCCTGATGCTTGCCAAATAACAAGAATTATGGAGTCCCAACACCAGCACAGTCTTAGGTGTTTTGAGAATTATTTTTAAGCAGAATATAAGAAATATATGACTTAGCAACAAAATTGGACCAGAGGAATAATTTATATAATAGACATTGGGGAAAAAAAGAAAGGAAAAATAAGAGCTGGAATTGCAAGAAAAAAAAAATTCATGCAAAAAGCTGAAAAGAAAAAAATGAATTAGAATGTAGGTGGTAAGTTTAAGAATGTTCACTCTAAAATTCTTACAATTTTTCTGTATGTTTAAAATTTTTCATTAAAATGTTTAAAATAAAAGAAGAATAAATTACATTTGGTAAATTTCTCAGACAAGAGGAAAATGTGATAATGAGAGTAAAGGTACATAATGGCCTATTTCAGATAGTAAGAATACCAGCCAGACCAGGGAACAGGAGATATATTAAGTGCAGTGAGCAATAAGACTGGATTTAATGCTTATTTTTTATTTTGCTTTGTTTTGTTTCTTAGCAATATGGAAATCATCATCCCAATGTTTTTGGCAACCATATAAAACAAAATCCACATCACAACAGTTGCCCTCTCTAAGAGCTGGCTCAGGCCACCCTAATCCTATATCCTTATCCTTTAAGTCCATGTAGACACCATTTGACTGCATTTACAAGTAAGGCCCAATCTCAAATTTCAGTTATTAAGATGCCATAGATTCTACAAAAGTAGTTTACCATAAAAATTAACAGGAGAGAAAATAGCTTTCTATGAAATGAGGAAAACCGTATTAAATGATGACCATTAGCAGGGAGAAGCTTGGTTTAAGATTTAAACTCTAATAACCACAAAATTTAGATTTCAACACTGTACTCTATTTTTTTTCCAATGTAATAGAAAAGCATAACTGCTGTCATTAAGTAGAAGCTAAAGGCAATGTGGATATTAAGCTAACAATGTAGCAACTTAAATATATGTGTAAATGAAACAGACCAGGTACTTATCTACACCCCAAAGAAAGTTATTAGAGGACTTTGGACTATTTCACCATAAGCCTATTTATTCCTGAAGCAATAATATTTTGAATTAGCTAAAGAACGTATTTCCGGCATCAGAATACTTGCTGAACAGCTAAAAAGAAAATACAGCATTATTTAGCATTTAGACTGTCAGTGAAATTGGCTTTTAAAAAATTAAGAGAGCCTGTAAACGGAAAAAGTATGCTTTCCAAAAACAAAATCTCAAAACCCTTCAAAAATCAAAACTAAGCAATAGAAGTCAGAGGAAATAAGGAAAAGATGATAACACTGAGAGCCTATAAAAAGAAGGGCACAAGATCAATAAGAAGAATAATAGGAAGTAAGCGTCAGGCGATAATATGAGTTTCCGGGGAAATGTGACTCCATGTGACACACCGTTCCCGGAGCACAGCTGTCCCTGACCTATCTTGTTACCTCCGATCCTGGCCTACTGTCTAATAACTACTTCATACTCGTTTCTCCTAGTTATTTTCACAACACCTCTGCTTCTGCCCTATTTTTAAATGGTACAAGGGTCTCCAGTGGGTTGGGCAGTAAGTGGAATAGGCAATTTTTTTTAAATACATGATTTTAGGGTCTCATGAAAATCCTATCATGACCCCTATCCCTCATGCCTCAAATGTGTTGCTTTCTTTAACCAGACACTAACTCAAATTCATATCAAGAGATAAGGAACAAAAACATGGCTTTTCCTTTGATCAGGACTGAGAAGAGGAAATAGGAAGGTTTCTCAAAATAGCCAAGCCCACCAGCCCGCAAAGGGGCAAAGATGGGAAGGTAAGGTCACAAAAAAGTGAGACTGGGAAATAGAATGTAACCAGCAAAACTTACAGCCAGCCCAGGGACTGATACTACTCTCAAAGAAAGATAAATTTAAAAATTAGAAACACAGGCTCCCCCAGCAGGGGAAGCACATTAAGGCTCTGATTAGTCCGGCAAAAATAAAGCCTGTCCAAACTATGGTTGGAAGTTTTGGAAGGCTGCCCACAACCCATCTATGGCAGCTGCATGTCCACAGGGAGCTCAAACAGTGGCAGTGCAGGCTCAGTACTGGATAAAGACTCAGCCAGATGACAAGATTTACGCGATTTAAAGTGAAAGCAACAGTGACCAAGGTCTTTGGAATGAGTGGTTGTGGTCCTTTAAACTTACAAGTGTAAGCCCACACTCAGGCACATGCACTTGTTGAAATGGCAACAAAGGCCAGGCTGGCAACATGTTTTTAACAACAACAAAAAGGCAGCCAAGAGGTCAGAGTACAAAGAGGCTCCTTCTGTACAGCCTGGGGACTAAGGCAGATGGAGCACAGCACTCTCTGGACTCAAGTGACTGCTGCACAGAAAGTCCAGGGATCACAATGAGCCACTGGTGAACATTACAGCATATGGAGCTGAGATGGTTATTTAGATTGCTCCCCACACATAAATGCCTTATTTTGATTTTGCCTACTTGCTGGTATATTAGAAGATTCTGTTTAAGATACCTGTGACATTTCATTAACATGCAATGCCCTGAAGTTACAATGTATCTGCCTATCAAAGTATTTAAAATTACTCATAGAAATATGAAATAGTGTAAAAAAAAACTGTTTAATACTGTAAGCAGGTATCTGCAATGAAATACAATGATCCCTACTGTATAATTCCAAAGAAGTATCAGAAGTTGAGGAAATAAAGCAACTTAAATGTCACCACATTATTATCAATATTATTTTGTGAATCTGTTATTAGATACTTGACCAATAAGAGTCAATGGCTCTCACATACAGACGAGCATAGTATTATGGAACATTCCATCAGTTCAGTATTAGACTCTTTAAATGAATTAATGTGATATTAGTGCAGAAGTAGTCAAATACATGAATGGAACAGTCAAGGGAGCTGTGGTGGTTTTAAAATATTCCTGCAAACCCCTGACAGCCCTCCCTTCAAAACGAGGAGCCTAATTCCCATCTTCTTAAGAGTGGGCTGGACTTAGTGACTTGCTCCTAGCAAACACAATGTGGTAGAAGTGATGCTATATGACTAAAGCTAGTCAAAAAAAAGATAGCTTCCTCCTGCCTCTCTCTCCCGGATAACTACTTCTAGGCAAGCCAGCACCATGTCCTGAGGACAGCCAGCCCTGGCAAAAGCCCAATTGGAGAGCAATTGAGCCCTCCCTCCCCGCAAGAGCCAGCACCCCCTGACCAGCCGTGAGTGAGCCACCTGCAAGGTGCAAGACCCTCCCACCTCAGTTAAGCACTCAGATGACTATGGCTCCAGTTGAAATCTTTCCTTCAACCCTAAAAGAGACCATGAACTAGAATTGTGGAGCTGAGCTGCTCCCAAATTTCTGACCCGTGGAAACTGTGAGAGAGAATAAACGTTTCAAGCCACTGAGTTTGGGGGTAATTTGTTTTGCAGAAATAACTAATACAATAGTAAACCCAGAAATAAATCCAAAGACACAGAGGAATCTGGTATATGACAGAGAGGTTCACACTGATGGGAGGAGCCTGAATTAACACATGATGTGAAATAACTAACCACAGTTTGGAGGGAGAAAAAAAAAAACCAAAGGTGGATATTTTACTCATTATAGAAAGATAAATTCCAGATAATTCAAAGGTTAAATGTAAAAAATAAAAACATAAAAGCAACAAAAGAAAATAAAGGCAGACAGAATTTTAGGAGTGGAAAGAGGCATTTTTGAACATTTTATAAAACCCAGGAAACATAAAAGAAAAAAGACTGATGGATTTAACTTCATAAAAATCAAAACATCCCATAAATAAGGTTATAAGATAACCAGCATGATATTAAAAACTGCAATATATATTAATCCCAAAGGTTTAATATCTCTAAAATTACACAGTTCTTAGAAGAAAAAAGGTAAATGTTCTGAGAGAAAAGTAAAATACATGAAAGGCATTTCACCAAAAGCAAAGTATGGATAGTATATAAAGATATAAAAAGATGTTCAACCACATTAATAATAAAACAGATACAAATAAAAATAAAATATCACCTTTTTAACCTATCAGACTGGCAAAGATTGAGAAAACTAAAACTACCCAGTGTAGGAGCATAGAATTTATCATGCTCTCCTGGGAGTGTAAATGGGTACAACCTTTCTTGAAAGTAATATTGTAATATGTACCAAAGTGTTACATGAACACACACCTCTGATGCAGAGACACCACTTCTAGGGCACAAAGATATGATCAAGAATTTTCAGTACGCCACTGTTTACAACAGTGAAAAACTGAAAACAGCCTAAATGTCCATGAAAAAAGAAAGAAACTATGACACGCATACAGTGAAATAATTTTCAATCATTAAAAAGGACATTGTATAGCTACACTGTTTGACATTCTGTCTTGAAAAAAAGTGGGAAAACTATAATATGAACTCATTTATGTGAAATTTTATACACACACATCATCATCATCAAAAGAGGTGGGGCGAGGAACAATAGGCACACAAATGATGACAGTAGTATTTACTGGCAGTCAAGAGATTTTTACTTTCTTCTTTATTCTTTTCCATACTATTTAAATTCTCAATAATGGGTCTATATTATCCTTATATACTAAAGCAAATTAACATTAGCCTTTTCTGCTACAACAGATGTTTCTTTAATGTAAATTAGTTCACATGCAGGAAAGCCGCATTTCCTGTCTTCAAGACTCTCCCCTATAGTAAGCTATCCAAGGAAGCTGAGAGTGCAGATGAAGAAATTCAAAAGATTTCCCCTTGTGTTTAAAATAAAAGTAAGTCAACACCCTGGATCAGATTTTTAACTTTGATGAAATTGGTCTCTGTTAGAAGTGGGTGACCTTAAGGACCAATAATTCAAAGGAGGAAAACCAAGATTTAAGGCCAAGGACTGACTGTGATGCTGGGTATAAATGCCAGTTGAGATATAACCACGTTGTTGTTTTTATTACAATTGTCATTTTTTGGTGCCGGGTCTGTTTACAAAATTCTACTGGTTTCAAACCATCTGTTCCTCACCCTATTTCCTCTAGAAGCCCTATCACTTTTAGCACATGATTTTGCAGAATTAAAGGTTTTTCAGAAATGCAAACATGGCAGAAAGAGAGAAATGCCTCTGCTGTTCTGAGAAAAACGCAAAGAGGTAGAGAAACATTCCATAAGTAAAAAAGGAAAACAAAAAGAAACATTAAACTTTATTTTGCTTCAGCAAGTTTCTAATGAAAGATGTGAAACACAGGACAAAACAATCGCAATAATCTTGATTTACACCACAAATTTATAATATATATATATTTATATATATATATATATATATATATATACACACATACATACATACACACACACACACACACTCACACAGAGGGAGGGAAGGAGAGAGAGAGAAAAGAGAAATGGTCCTTGCCCCCACTAGACACTTAAAATCTAAGCAAGACAGAGAATTAAACAGGCATCAATTGTGGTAGATGAAGGAGGGATTAATCAAATTAACTTTTTTTTTAAGTGGCACAAACAGGAAAGAGATTTCTTTCTTTCTCATATAAAAAAATTCTGGAGGCGGGCAATTCAAACTGACCCTGTATTGTCCACCATGGCAATTCACCCGTCTTTTTTTTTTTTTTAACTATTTTATTAAGGTATGACTGACATACCAAATGCTGCACATATTTAATGTATCCAACTTGATGAGTTTGGAGATAAGTATACACTCATGGAACCATCACCACAATATATTCCATAAACATACCAGACACCTCCAAAAGTTTCCTCCCACGCTCTTTTAATCCCATTAATTTTTGAACATCATATTTAATTATATATACTCAATTTAGGTGAGTGGAGGAGAAATGCAAACAATGAGGAAAGCAGGTCTGAAACTATTTTACATACATTGTAGCATTGAGCAAATGGGAAACCCGTGTTAGCTAGGAGCCAGGGTGCTCTCTATGGAAAAAGGGAGATATAAATACACAGCATGGAGCCAAGGAAGAACCGTCTGGAGACATAAGAGCAAAGATACCCCGGTAGCAACGACTATATCTAGTACCTGGATCTTAGGTTCTAATACCATTCCTCACAATAGGGAACCAGGGCTCTTCAAGAAAGGGTTGATTCCAGGGCTGGGCAAGCAAGGTATAGAATGAGCCTGGAACATCTTGTTACACGAAGTGCTCAGGAAAACAATGGAAGCACATCAAAAGGACACAGGGGCTTGCTTGAAGGTGTTCCTACTGGTTAAATATGAAAAAATGTGACCATCTAAATAAATAAGGTCAGTAATGAGTATAAACCACTGAAAAATACCTGTGGATCTGCTTATCTTCTGAAATTGGGCAATAGTAAAAGAACTGAGTATTTAGCCTCAAAAAGTAAACTGGGTAATGCTAATTTAATTTCATTTAAGTAATTAATACCATGAAAGTATTCTATAAACTTGTTTAATAAAATGCAAAATAGTGTTTTCCTTTGTGCTCATTCTCAGATATACGTTTAGAAATGCAGTTTCCTGGCAGGGAAATTTTTTTCAATTCATAGTATCCTTCTACCTAATTTCCAAAGTATAATTGTTGACCTGACTAAATAAAGTTTTCCACTGCTCTTTGATTACTATATCAGCACATCCAACTGTCAAGTGAATTTGGGATCCAGCGTAAAATGGAGATTTTGTGAATCTGAACTATTTAAAAGGTACAGTTTTAGTAATTAGCATTAGTACCAGTAGTATACAATGATTGGACCTTTGCAGGTTTAAGAAACAGCTGATGTTAAAATTATCTAAACCTAAAGAACATGGGGCCAGGGCGGGGCACCAGAGTGATGATTACCAAAAAGAGAGAACCGAGTTGGCATCTCTTCCTTCAGTATTTACTCCTTTCGTGTCAATAAACATTTATTGAGTACCTGTTGTGTGCTGGACATCATACCAGTTTCTATACTGAAAGAGTGAAGACATATCTGTGCATCTATATAGATACTGAACGTTAACCATTGTTCTTTTGAATTACTCTAGCCTTGTGAGGGCCATAAAAATAAAATAAAGATGGATTTCATAAGAGACAGACGCAATTGGGGATGTTATAGAAAGACAAACTACACAGTATTCTATATTCGGCCCATCTACTCTCAGAGAATGACTCCATCATCCAAACAGCTGCCCCAAGGTCAACATGGTAGTTAACCAAAGGGCCCTCTCCTGAAAAAATACAAATCATAACTTTTCTGGCTTGAAATCCTTCAATAACTTTCCACTTCCTATAGCATAATATCAAGCTCTTTATATTTAGCATACACAGCTAATTATGATTAGGCCTCTACTTTCATTACTTCTACTCTTTCATTAGCACGTCACGTTCTAGCCAAACCCAGCAACACACAATTTCTAGATTGTGTCATGCTTTTACTTGTCTCTGGGCCCTTATACATGTTCTCCCTTTTGTCTTCATCACTCTCCCTACCTTTCTTGTCTTGGCCACCTCTTATGCATCTTTCAGGTCTGCTTAGATGTCACTCCACCGGAAGTCCACCTTGACTCTTCAAAGCTGAATTAGATGCCCCTCCTATGTGTTCTCACAAAAGCCTATGCTCCACCTAGTGTAGTATTTATCACACCTGATTTTCCCTTCCTCACCTCCAATTGGCTGTGAGTTCTGTGAGGGCAGGGACTCTTGTTCACTGCCATACCTCAGTGCCTTGCACTGAAGTGTTCAATATTCAATACAGTGTTATTAATGAAATTAACAAAACATTTCCAATAACATTACTAAAAATAATTCTTTAATTAACGATTTTGGTAAGCTAACCTCAAAATTTCCTGTCCATGTAAACTATCTAAACATTAGATTCAGAATGTGATGGATGTGGGGGATGCATGGGTTGAGAAAAAGGCATTACCCAATCACACGCAACAAACTGTGTATGTGTGCACACACGTGAGCATGTGCATATGTTTATCTGATTATCCCCATCTCTCACCTGATAGTTCTACTTGGTAGTTGAAGATATTTATGGAGAAAGTGGTTTTCTAAAAAAAAATTTGTGTGCGTGTGTGTGTAACTTCAAGAGGTTTTGGGGGGGGGGGTTTCTGGTGCTTTTTTTCTTCAATAAATCATAGCACAGCACTCATGTCTAAAGGCAGTAAAGATGGGTAACAAGGATCAAATAACTTTTCACAACCCATTCAACTACAAGGCATTATGAATTTTCTTTTCAATTAACAGCTTACTTTTAGAAAGTATTTAGCTTGTTTTTCCTTTAAAAGCAGTGTTTTTCAATCCATGCTCCATGGTGTCCTGAGGACTCCCTAGAGGCTTCAGGGCCAAAAGGAGCAGGCACTAAGTGAACAGAGCTTTGAGCCCCGACTCCCTGCTTCAATCAGAGCCACTCTGCTTTTATCTGTTGCTTTTTATAATAATAGAATTCCAAAAAAGATTTTCCTTGAAGAAGAGTTCACTACATTAAAATAAGAAGAAAAGAAAAAGGTTAAAAATCACCACCTTAAAGAATCAGTGGTGGATTGAGGCTCACACTCTATAATTCAAGTCCTTAATGTCTTTCATATTTCTTGTTTATTTCTTGTACATTCATCTCTGTCAGGTTTATTGGCTGGTTTATTTTTAAAATGAGAAATACCATTTGAATACAGAAATAACCAGGTAGAGAGCAAACAACATGAGTTTTGAGAAGTATATTTATTCTCTGATGCAGCTGTTTCTAAATTTATTTCTCTTATAATGTTTAATGGCATAATTTATGTACCAATCTTCAAGCTAACGATTCATAACACAGAACACCAAAATAATCTAATTGAAAAACAGAAAAGCCCACTGTAAATGCCAGCTGCTGCTATGTTTTCATGTACTATCAACAAATATCTCATCTTGCTTTAATATTGTCTTAGGAAAAAGATTGTCTTAAATGAAAAACCCCACCAAACTCACATTTAACTAGCAACTTTAGCTATTTTACCAAGAAACAAAAGGGGAACAAGGTAACTGAAACCAGGGGGTCCTCCATCATGCAACATTCAGAAGACCAGTGGGGAGAATTTGATCTGCTGATGAACACTCTCATGGATGAGAAGGAGAAATGGGATTCTCTCAGACAGAAACCTTCTGCTGTCCTATGCACACCAGCATGAGGATTGTGGAATGGTACTCACTGGAAAACACCTGATAAACACCTGCAGTCAAGTCCCAGCTCTGTAACAGTAAGTTGGGT
Source organism: Hyperoodon ampullatus (assembly GCF_949752795.1). Classification (NCBI taxonomy): domain Eukaryota; kingdom Metazoa; phylum Chordata; class Mammalia; order Artiodactyla; family Ziphiidae; genus Hyperoodon; species Hyperoodon ampullatus. The sequence continues at coordinate 71,239,349 of NC_136922.1, forward strand.
GAACACATATAATTCTTCATAAGATCTACTGAGCTGAGAAGGGTTAAAAGATAAACTGAGGCATATTAAAATGTTAAGCATTTATCTGAGCAAAAATCAATTCAAATACGGCAGTGCCAACTGGAAGTGGTTAGAAGTGCTCCACCAAGAGGAGTTCAGGGAAAAGGAGGAAGCAAAGAAAGGAAATAATTGATTGGCTATAGGTGAAAGCCTAGTTTAATGGCAGGCTTAGATTTCGGCTTAAGTAGGTCACCCCATGGCATTAGAGCTACCTCAGTCTAATGGCCCCCTTGTTTAATTTAACAGAACAACCAACCTAATTTTCACCTCTTCCGGGAAAACTTACATGAGTACTCTGACCTACAGAGCCATCTTTCACCCCCAAACTCCTCTGGCATGTACTAGCCACATCCACATTTGCCAACCAGTGTTGTTAACTTTTTGTAGAAGGTCCATTCTCTCCAACTAGATTGTAAACCACCAAAGGGTAAGCACCATGTCTCATTCCTCCCTATACACCCTAAGGATATGAGAATTTTACTAAGCATTTGCAGGTGCTAAATAAATATTTTGACTGCTTGCTTCATTTTAGATATGGTTTATATTAATACCCACTTACAATGTTGATGGAAAGACAGCTTGGTATGGCTGTGTCAGACACTCCATTCCTTTAAATGACAGGAGCGTAAGGGAAAAATCGGGTGGCCAGAGCAGGCTGTTTTGAGAGCCACCCAATCCATCTGAAAGTACCTCCATGCATGTGTCACCCCCAAAGAACAAAGCACCCATCCTCTCCTAGAGCTAAACCTTTCCTCCTCTTCCCATGCTAGGTACCAAATTAGAAATCAGAAAACTTGGATTCAAGTCTTAGTTATGCTAAGGACTAGGCAATTCATTTCATCTACTGGAGTAGACTGCCTCTAAGGTTCTTTGCTCTAACTATCTATGATTCTATGAGACTAACTTCAAGCCTTTTCCTTCCATATCTGAAATCCATGGAATGGCCCGTTTCTCCCAGTACTAAAATTACCTGTCTTTTGTGATACCACCCATCGTCATCATTGTTGCATCTGTGCTCCAAGACCTTTCTGACTTCTGCTGGAAGGTTAACATACTCATGAAAGTATGTTCGCTTCTAATGATGACACTTAAATTTCTCATCTGATCTTTACTTCATACCTGTGCTCATTTAACAAATACACATCGCGTGGCTAATTGGATAGTACAGGACAACACACACACTTGGGGAAATTTCTAATATATTCCTGCTTTCAGCAGCAAAGACAAGTACGACCCTATTTACAAAGAAGTACCAGTAATAATAAATAAAATTAAACTATTTTCATGTTGGTCACGAAATAGGTTATATTCAACTTAATCAACAGCTCAGTGGCCCTGAGAATAATTCCCTGACCTTTCCAATTTTGTAAGAAACTTATTTTTATTGTCTAATCAACATCAAATGATATTAGGGAATGTCACAATGGTTGTTACAGTAAATGGCTTAGAAAGAAAATCCAGTAACAATTTTCATAGATTTGGGGGAACATATGAGCTAGATAAGAATATATGAGCCATACAGAAATTCAAAGCAATTTAAATTAATATCTATCAGTTTTGAATAATGAAGAAGTTTTTCAGAACCTAATGTAGTTTTGTTCTGCAAAAAGACTAGGCATATCACACAAAGACCTTTCCCTAGCCAAGTAACTTGTTATCCAATTAATTAAAAAGGAAGGTGGCAATTTCACTTCTTCTTGTCTAGCAAAAACAGCCATGATAAAATCACAGATGAAAAGGTCAGTTTTAGAAGTGAGATGTAGGTAACTGAATCCTCCAGGAAATATTTAAATGTTATTTTTCCTTGGCCAAAATTAGACCAACATTTTGCTACATCTTGGGTGTTAACCCTAGTACCAATATTAAACAGTTGCATAAAAATTTTTGACTAACAGAACAATGAGGTTTTGCTTCATTTTTAACAAAGATAGAGTGATTGGCCACTCATACAAAATCAGCCAAAAGTACTCTTCCACAAATTATTATCAAATCTATAAACTCTGAAAGAAGCATTAACTGGAAAGAAAGAAAAACTGTAAAAAAAACAATTTTGTGAAACCAATGAAATAAAAATTTTAGTCTAGTGAAGAAAATTCATTTTGTATTGTCTAAAATAGTATATCACTATATCAATGATATTACAATAAACATTTCTGTTATTTTAATTACATCAAATAATCCCTACACTAACTCTATTTTTAATCCCTAAATACAGATGTAAACTTAGGCTCAGCGTATTTGAGTAATCTTCCTAAGGTCACACAGATATTAAGCAGCAGAGCTGAGTCTAGATTTTCTGGCCAGTGGCCTGCACACTTAGGCACTATTCTCCACTGCCTCCCAGTTAGTCACCACTCCCAGTAAATATTCACCACTCCCGGTAAACACAGAGCAGGATGAGTTAATTGATTCCATAACTGCCATTATAGCATTGAGATGCAATTTATATGAAGTGTCTGCACACACAATTAGTTCAATCCACTATATAAAAGGTAAATGCTTAAGTCTCATTCATTTCTAATAAATTTTCAAATTGGGAAAGGATACAAAAGGAAGAAAAGTACAAATCTATATATCATATCAATTAACAGAAAAATATAATTAGAGTTGTCTTTGGACTTAGCAAGTATTGAAAACCCTTATTGTCCTGCTGTCCTTTCAGCCCTTTGAGTTGCCTGTTAGAATTTGACATTTCACTGCTGAAACAAAAGAAAGGTGGAAGATATGTGCATTCCAAAGCATTGTACCCTTTTGCAATTTCCCTTCCATATTTATTACCCGGATCTTTAAAACATTCAACTAGAAGCTAAATCAATTCAAAGGTATGTGTAAAATGTAAAATTGGAAATGCTGCAAAATCAACGTGACCTTTAAAGTGTAACATTCCCCACAATCGTTTAGTTAATACTAGAAAAACATTTTACAGTGTTTAAAGCATAATCTTCATGTGTACTATTTGAAGCAAATATAAAAGCAAATACAGAACAAAGTACTTAAAAATCAACCACATTTTTAAAACAAAAACTGCAATTAATTTTAAACTACCACTTTTTCTGTAGTAGGTACATTATATATATTTTAAACATTCATAACCTATAAGGGTACTCTGCTTTTCAAATACAAAACTGATGAAACCACTGTCACCCTACCCCAGTCACCTCCTGCAACTGGTAGGGCCTAGTTGTATGACTAATTCTCCCCCAGTTTACCCATATTAGTTTGCTTGAGAACAAAACTATGTATCGGGCAAAAGGCCAAGATGGGCCCTCTCTGCGAGCCAATAAGACCACACTTGATTAATCCCCAAGGCACTGGTCTCAACAGCACATTTTCAAACCAACCAGACTCCTCAGTCAAAGATACTTTAAGCAAAGAAAATAATTAGGTAGTCGATATTATCATAAAATTAAATTTTGAATGAGAGCAAATGTAGTCTTCCATCTTCAGATCCAATCATACATTTGTTAAAAGTAAAGATATGCAAATCAATGTTAATAGCTTGGCAAAATTTCCCTAAGAGAGAATCACACTTCAGATAAATCGCCATTCATAATTTTTTTATTTCATAATCAAGTAGCAATCCTTGAGAACCTCTCTTTCCCTTTTGACTACTTTGATTAAGTATTTTCAATAGAAGCTGATCAGAAAATCAGCTGCACCTCTCCTAGCAGTAGAGAAAAATTAGCAAGAAAAATGAATTCAGAATCCACCCCATTCCCATTTACTAAACAGTGTAGATGTGTATATCCCATTGCCTTTAACACCTGAGAATTAGGAAGAAAAAGAGTTAAAGGAAACAAACTGAGCAATCTAATATCTGGCTAAAGGACAAATTCTATCTTTAAAATTGAATACAGTTTCTATCAACTCTAGGAATTCAGTTCATATTTCTTTAATGCAAAGAGTGAAAGAAGGTTACAGCATGAAGAGACAAAACAGTGAAACATCAACCAAGCAACTAAATTAGATACCTCACCTGTCACAGAGAAAATCAATAAGGCTCAATGAATTTATATTGTACACAGACTTACTTAAGGAAAAACTTTGAAATATAATGTCTTTAGCTTTTTGTGTACTAAACATATTCTGCTCCATTGGCTGGAAGAAAACTTTAAGAAGATGGCCTCTGGGTAGAGGGCAAATAGGACTCAAGCTATACTTTAACAGAGAAGCAAAATGAGATGGGAGAAAAGCAGCTGGGGAGGGAAGGTTTATATGCCACTTATGTAAAAATCATACACGTTGGCTTTTTACTGGGAAAGGAATGTAACCGGCAACACTAAGAATGAAATAGGCGGAATCACCTTGGCAAGAAACAAAACAGCAAGAGGATTAAGTAGGCCTGAGAGTGGTTTACACCCCCAAACAAGAAAAGAGTGAGACAAACTCAGGTAGGAAAAAGACAAAACCCCAACCGCCTCTCTTACTCTGTGAGAGAGACAGAATAAGACACACCACCACCAACAAAGAAGTCTCAACCTAGAATTCAGGTGCTCTGGTTCTCTCCCTCCCTCCCTCCCTCCCTCTCCTTCTCTCTCTCTCATACTCTCAGAGCAAAGGGACAACATATTTTACAACATTAACAGAAAACCAAGAAGAAAACAGCTATGCCTGGTTGGTCAGCTCTGCCCACAGAGGCTTCCTACACACTCCATGGAACCTCTTTTGACCACATCTTCATTTCCCAGAGTCAACCACAGAATTTGTCCCATTTTGTCTGACAAGAGAGGGATTCATGGCCACTGTGGTAAAGCAAAGGCACAATCCTGCAAAATGGCTACATTTAAGGAGTCCACAGAATCTCAACAGGCTCCTAAGTAATCTCCTTACCTCCCATATGACACTCTATCCTTTCTAAAAATATGCCTTTCTCAAATGTAGACCATGATACTACTCAATTCAAAATCTTTCATGACTAGATATCGAAAAAGTCCAAATTCTGTGACCCACCATTCAAAGACATTGAGAATCTATCCTGATTCTTTTCCAGTATCATCTTGTTCTATGATAGTATCCTTCACCTTCCCTGTTTTTTGCCTTTACTTGTGCTACTCCTTCAGCCTAGAATTTCTTTCCATCCTCTCTACCGCATAAGTACTGCATTCTAACACCAGCTCAAGATATCACCTCCTATTGTGCGAAGTCGTAGGCAACCTCCCTTAGCTACATCTCATTCTGTGCCACACCAGAGCTTTGTTTATACCCATTTTAGACACAGATTATATTCTGAATCACAGCCATTTATTTACATATTCATCTTCCCTACCTCCATACCACAGGGTTCTGGGGGGTGTGGGGGGGTGGAGTTATATTATCTTTTTTTAAATTGTGGTAAAGTACACATGGTATAAAATTACTGTCTTAACCATTTTTAAACATACAGTTCAAGTGATAAGTATATTCACATTGTTCTGTAACCAATCTCCACAACTCTTCATCTTGCAAAACTGAAACTCTTTACCCAGTAAGCAACACCTCCTCCTATTCCCTCCTATCCCCAGCCCCTGGCACCCAACTTTCTACTTCCTGTGTCTATAAATTTGACTATTCTAGGTACCTCATATAAATGGAATCATATAGTATTTGTCTTCTCATGACTGACTTATTTTGGTTACCATGATGTCCTCAAGGTTCATCCATCTGCAGCATGTGTCAGAATTTCCTGCCTCTTTAAGACTGAATAAAATTCCATTGTGCGCATATACCACATTTTGTTTATCCATTCATCCGCCCATGGACACTTGGGTTGCTCCCACCTTCTGGCTATTATGGATAGTGCTGCTATGAACATGGGTCTTCGAGATCTTGCTTTATTTTAAATTCTTTAGGGCATATACCCAGAAGTGGAATTGTTGGATCATATGGAAACATTATTTTCATTTTTTTGAGGAACTGCCTTCCAAAGCACCTGCAGCATTTTACATTCTCATTAAGAGTGCACAAGTTTTCCCATTTCTCCACATCCTCACCAACACTTGTTAATTTCTATGTTTTTTAATAATAGCTATCCTAATAAGTGTGCATTTCCCTAATGATTAGTGATTTTGAGCTTCTCATGTGCTTATCAGCCATTTACATATCTTCTTTGAAGAAATGTTTCTTCAGGTCCTTTGCTCAATTTTTAATTGGACTGTTTGTGCTTGTTGTTGTGTTGTAAGAATTTTTATGTACTCTGGATATTAACCCCTCATCAGATATATGAACCAGAGCTCTTTTTTTTTTTTTTTTTTTTTGCGGTACGCAGGCCTCTCACTGTTGTGACCTCTCCCGTTGCAGACCACAGGCTCCGGACGCGCAGGCTCAGAGGCCATGGCTCACGGGCCTAGCCGCTCCACGGCATGTGGGATCTTCCCAGAACGGGGCACGAACCCGTGTCCCCTGCATTGGCAGGCGGACTCTCAACCACTGCGCCACCAGGGAAGCCCCAGAGCTCTTTTTTAATTCACTTTTCTATTCCCTAATTTTTCAGAGTTGGCTATAAGTATTACAGAAATATATTTTGAGTTGAAGATGTTTCTTCCTTTTTTAGGTTTTCTTTTTGGAGGGGGCCGGGGGGTATAATACAAAATTCAGGATATCCAAAAAGGGGTATACAGTGGAAAATGAAACCCCTTCCCATCCCTGTTATCCAGCCACCAAGTTTCAACCCCCAGAGGCATTTTTCATTTTCTTATAATTCCCTCCAGAGATACTCTGTGCATATACAAGAAAATACGTATCTTAATTTAGTCTCCTCCAAAATAATAACCTACTAATACCCACTGTTCTGTACCTTGCCTTTTTGACTTAATAATTATTCCATTTCGGTGTATATAAATTGCTTTATTCTTTTTAACTACTAAATATTTCACTACATGTACCATAATTTATTTAGCCAGTCCCCTAAGGATGAGCACTTGTTTCCAATTGCTGCCAAGAATATCCTTAAATATACATTATTTCACACAGAATATCCTTAAATATACATTATTTCACACAAGTAAAAGATTTGTGGGTTAAATTCTGGTAGGGGGATCAAACGATATGTGTATTTTAAGTTTTGATAACTATTTCTAAATTGGTCTCAATGAAAACTACAAAAATTCCTACATCCATTAGCAATAATGACATTGCCTATTTCCCCATACCCTCAGTAACACCTCATGTGTTCAAAATTTGTTTCTTTACCAATTTGATAGGTTAAAAAATGAGTATTCACTGAAGTTTTATTTTGCATTTCTCTTTTATGAACTGCCTTTCATATCCTTTCATATCTTTGTCCATTTTTCTGATTGTTAGTCTTTTTCCCACTGAGTTGTTGGTATTTTCAATATATTTATGAATTAGCCCTTTTCCTACGGTATGAATTTTCCAATTATATGAATTAATATATTTATGAAATTAGCCCTTTTCCTATGATATGAATTGCAAATCATCCTAGTTTGCCTTTGATTGATTGATTGACTTATTTATTTATTTATTTATTTATTTATTTATTTATGGTTGTGTTGGGTGTTCGTTTCTGTGTGAGGGCTTTCTCTAGTTGCGGCAAGCGGGGGCCGCTCTTCATCATGGTGTGCGGGCCTCTCACTGTTGCGGCCTCTCCCGTTGCGGAGCACAGGCTCCAGATGCACAGGCTCAGCAGTTGTGGCTCACGGGTCTAGTTGCTCTGCGGCATGTGGGACCTTCCCAGACCAGGGCTCGAACCCGTGTCCCCTGAATTGGCAGGCAGACTCTCAACCACTGCGCCATCAGGGAAGCCCTGCTTTTGCTTTTTTTTTTTTTTTTTTTTTTTTGCGGTACGTGGGCCTGTCACTGTTGTGGCCTCTCCCGTTGCGGAGCACAGGCTCCGGACACGCAGGCTCAGTGGCCATGGCTCACGGGCCCAGCCGCTCCGCGGCACGTGGGATCCTCCCGGACCGGGGCACGAACCCGTATCCCCTGCATTGGCAGGCGGACTCCCAACCACTGCGCCACCAGGGAAGCCCCTGCCTTTGCTTTTTGATATAGTATTTTTTTAATCTGTTTTTGGCAGTGCAGAATTTTATATAGTCAAGTTTTACTATTCTTCTCTTTTACGGTTTCTGAGCATTTCTTACTTTCTATTCCCACAATTATCATAGTGAAAATCCTCACTACCTTGTAAGTAAATTACAGCTTCCCAACTGGTCTACTTTTCATTACTCCCTCTACCTTCCAACTGATCCTATACACTTGTCAGATTAATCCTCTTAAAATACTGTACATCAGTAGAGACACAAAAAGTTGAGATTACAATATAATAAAGATGTCAACTGTCCTGACAGGAAATGACTATTACAGTTTTGTCTTGTACTAATTAAGCTCTCTGGAGCATTCTCAAACTCAGAAGTGTAAAGTTTTCTATAATTTTAATTCATTAGAATGTCACTGACCACAGGTCTAAGTATTATAAAAGAGAAGGACATTTTGATTGAAAACTAGGATTATATTCAATACACCAACTGCCTCAGGATTTCAACTTCACAGGACTATTTTTATGCTTTCCCCCCAGGATCTTTCTACCAAACTCTACCCTGCCTTAGTGGCTTCAACCACACAGAGGCTGGTCATAAGAGATTTAGAACCCAGGTTTTTCTCACCATAAACAGGAAGTAATGTGTCTCTGACTCTATACAGAATGTGACACTATAATTCATGCTTTTGGAAGGAGGACTAACATTTCAAGCTGACAGCTAGGTAATAAATGATTAGGAGCCAAACACGCAAGCAGAATATCCCAAAATGTACACCTTTCATAAGAAGACACAAGCAGGCTTAATCAGTAAGACAAATTCAGGTTAAAAAAATGCAGTTCCCCACCACCACCCCCGGCCCCAGGCACAGCTAAATAAGCATCTTTTCAGCAGTACTACCTTCTTAACCCCAAATCATTATTTCCCTTGAGGACTCTTCTACAAAACTAAAAAAAAAAGAAAAAAAAATTTAAGTTGGAGACAGTAACCAAGTACGACTCATTAACCAAATAATTTTTCACATTTCTTTGTAATGAGTTAAAATTTACATAGGTTTCAAATAAACAGCTTAAATACACAGTCCTCAAAATTAACCAATGAAGTACATTTTAATCTCCATTTTCCCAAAAGGAAAATGAAATTCAGAGATCAAAAGTTCATGTTCACATAGCTGACAGTAGAGCTAGCACTTGAATAAAAAGTCTTCATAACCCCATTCCATATTTTTGTCACTATACATCACCACTTTAATGTCTAGAAATTTACATTTAATGCCTATTTTTAATTTCAAAATAAAAGTTTTAATAAAATGTTTAGAGTATTAACATCATGCAGCCATATACACCAGATATGCCTCAAACTATTAATCTTCTAATGTGTTTTCATAACCCATTTGTTCAGATTATAGTACTTCTCTTACCCGTAAAACATACCCTTAAAAACACAAGCTAATTCGTTTATAAAGTGCTTCAAACTACTCTTAGATAATAACAACACTAAATTGTTAATATTTAACAAACCAAATAATAGTTATTTAGTATCTTAATCTGACACTAATAAAACTCTTATTAAAGTAACTATTAAACAAATAAGTTCTTGGAAAAATACCAAAATGCTTAGTAAATAATCTGCTACCACAGGCAAACTAAAAATTCAGGCATACATATGTGTGTGTGTGTGTGTGTGTGTGTGTGTGTGTGTGTATATATTCCAAGTACCTGATATTCTGGAAAAGGCAAAACTATGCAGACAGTAAAAAGATCTGTGGTAGCCAAGGGTTAGGAAAGAGGGATGAATGGGTAGAACACAATGGATCTCTAGGGCAGTGAAACTACTCTGTGTGATACTATAATGGTGAATCCATGACATTACACATTGTCCAAACCCATAGAACGTACACACCAAGAGTGAACCCTAGGGGCTTCCCTGGTGGCATAGCGGTTGAGAATCTGCCTGCTAATACAGGGGACACGGGTTCGAGCCCTGGTCTGGGAGGATCCCACATGCCGCGGAACAACTAGGCCCATGAGCCACAACTACTGAGTCTGCGCGTCTGGAGCCTGTGCTCCACAACAAGAGAGGCCGCGATAGTGAGAGGCCCGCACACCGTGATGAAGAGTGGCCCCCACTTGCCACAACTAAAGAAAGCCCTCGCACAGAAACGAAGACCCAACACAGCCAAAAATGTAATAAATAAATAAATAAATAAATTTAAATTATTAAAAAAAAGAGTGAACCCTAATGTAAGCTATGAGTATTAGGCATAATGATGTGTCAATGTAGGTTTATCAATCGTAATAAATGTACCATTCTGGGAAGTAATGTTGACAATGGGAGAGGCTCTGCATGTGTAGGGGTGGAGAGCATGTGGGAAATCTCTGTACCTTCTACTCAATTTTGCTGTAAACCTAAAACTACTCCAAAAAATAAAGTATATTTTAAAAATTAAGGTAAATTATCTGTGGCAGCTCTAATCTGTTCAGTCATTGCTTCAGAGGTCCACTTTCACCTGTTTAGGAAAGAACACCCTTGGCCATCAACCCTAACCTTCAGAGACATTCTGCCTCACACACCCACCGCTCCTCCCAATCCTGCTCTGCCCCTCGTAGCCTGCTCAGCATCTAACACGACATTGGTAGACTAAGTCCAAAGACACGGAGAAAATTAAGTATAGACAACAGATGGAGAAGGTAGGTAGTGGCTAAGGTAAAGAATTCCGAAAGAGGGAAATCTGCAGAAAAATCCACAAGAGAGCACAGAAAACAGAAAACAATCCTGAGATGCTCTGAACTTACTGGTCTACATAATGTGAAAATCATATGAAATTAAATTGTCCTAAAATACAAAATATGATATTACAAGCATTTCCCTTCTTTAAAAAATGTCTTTGCTGAACATGATTCCAAAACTGGACCTTGATAATGTGTTTACAATGTGTCCTCCAGCCACAAGATGATTTTTCAAAAGTTGACCATAAATGCTATAAACATTTTTCAACAGAAAGATATATAAAAGTGTGTGTGTCAAAGTGCCATTACAAAGACCTGGCTCTCAGAATAAACTTTTGGATAAAATTGCAAAATTTTAATTTTTATGATATATTACATGGAAGAAAGATGTACATTTTTATCTTCTAGGTATTCTTAATCTCAGACGTCAGAAACACGCTATGAGTTACCAAACTGAGCAGGAGTTCACTGAGATCTTGAAACAGTCACACGGAATGACTGCAGTGGGGTGGGGGGGTGCTTGTTTGCTCTGTTCATCAACGAGGAGGCCAGGCTAAGCACTGGCAGACCAAAACACCTGAATCATTTGGGAGAGGCTAAGGACTCCGGTGGCAAAACAGGGATCCGTAAGACAGGCTTAAGAATGGTTCTGGCAGGAGTCACCACCATCACCACCACCACCACCTGAGCAAAAATCAACCTTCTGTATCTAAAGTTTCAGGGGAGGCACAAAGGCTGGAGTTTCACCAGCAATCCAACTCAGTTCAGCAAATACCAAGTAAGCACCAACAAAGTACCCAGTGCTAGGGTAAAGGTGCTGGGGGACACTGAAGAGAACGCGGTCTCTTGGTATGGCACTCTGGGGAAGTCTGAGTGAGGACAGCTCGTGGACAGGAACCAACTTGCCAGCACCGACTTGCCAGCCACTATGGAAGTGAATCTTTTAGCCCCAGGCACACCTTCCACTACCTGCACCTCCACCTGGTATCTGCTGACAACCTCAAGAGACCCTGAGCCAGAACCACCTGAATTGCAGACCCATAGCAACCATGAGATAATAAACGATTACTGTTGTTTTCAGCCACTAAGTTTTCGATATGGTACAAAGCAACAGAGAACGAACGCATCCAGATTTTACATAAAAGGCTCAGAGAGGCTAACTTACCTACTACCACATAGGAGTGAGCACTTAAACCACGTCGGGGGCTTCCCTGGTGGCGCAGTGGTTGAGAGTCCGTCTGCCAATGCAGGGGACACGGGTTCGTGCCCCGGTCCGGGAAGATCCTACATGCCGCAGAGCGGCTGGGCCCGTGAGCCATGGCCGCTGAGTCTGCGCGTCCGGAGCCTGTGCTCCGCAACGGGAGAGGCCACAACAGTGACAGGCCCGCGTACCACAAAAAAAAAAAAAAACGACGGGAACCCAGTCTCTAGGCTTTAGATTGAGTTTCCTTGTCATTAAATGACACCACTTCTCAAGTAAAATAGTTATAATACTGTAAGAATGATCATTTCTATATGATTACACGACCGGCACTAACACACCAGGCTTTCCACAGCACAGAGATACAGCACATGTCCCCGCATACTTAACAGACATGATGAGACCTGCAATATAATTGAATTTGTGACTGTTCATGGTACTTTTTGGGGTTTTTACTATCTTCTGAAAGAATTCTGGTTTTTTTTTAAGTGTACAGATTTTGAAAATAAAAACCTAACATATTTATAGCATGTTAATACTAAACAATTACATTATTGACATTGAGGATATTTATACACTTTACAATCTTAATCACAATAAACATTTGTGTAATTTTAAACAGAATTAATGTCACACTAAGGAAGGTTCCACTGCTCATTGTTTCTTTAAGGATTTGCTTTTTTGCTTTAAGTCTTCAACTTTTAGCATTACACAAACATAGTAAAATATATTATCAAAACGCTCATGATGGTGAAATCTTAAGTCCCGATCCATAAAATGGTTACTATCTTGCAGGACAAGGTGGCTGGCTCTTAGACTGTCTACTCCTAGAGAAAGTCAATGGAACATTTCACTGTTACAATCACATCTGCATGTAAATGTAACTTAACTAAGGACACATTGTTATTAAAAGGAATTGCAAGAATTCAACCTACAATTTTTTAGCTCCAAACCTGACACTTTTCTTCTGTACCATGTTTTAGCCAGTGGTTCTCTACTCTGAATGCCTAGGGCACTGTGAAAATTACCCATACCTGGACATCATCCCCCAGAAATTCTGATTTAATTGCTTTGGTCTGTTTTAGCCATCTAATATATAATAATCCAGTGGTGATAAATTCACAGAAAGTTTATGCCACAAAGGGAGAAACTGTGGATAACCCTACATGTTAGCTAAAACATCCTTATCCCCTAAGACAAAGATACCTTGCAATAAACAAAGCAGAACAAGAAGGAAGAAGAGATGGGAAACTCAAACCCATTCTGCTGCTTTCATGGAGCCACCAAGGAATATTTTATTCCCCTGATTCCTCTCCCTGAACCCCATCACCCCATACCTTAACTCCACTGCAAGCTTTAACTCAAGCATCACCTCCTCCATGAAGCCTTCAGGATCACACAAAATAAAGAAGCCCATTTTTCGGCATCCATCTTACCCTGAACTCTACCTCTAAATAGCACATACTGCACAAGGCATTTATTTACACATCCATTTCTCTTACTGGCCTGAGGGCTCCTTATCAGTAGGGTCCCTATATTATTCATCCTTCCCATCTTATATATCTTTGTATCCAGAGCCTTGAAGGTAGATAGTAGATATTAAAAAGTATTTACTGAATTGTATGGTTTTTGTTTTTTTTTTCTATGTTTGGTATGGTTATTTCCCCCTTGGCCTCCTAGTAGACACTCTTCTGAAATTTTTCAACTTCTCATAAAAGAAAGGGGACTCCCCCTCCCCCCACAACTGGATTAGGTTAGAGAATAATGTATGCAAAAAGGCCAGACATGTTGAGAGCAAGACAGCAGTGGAACCCTAGGCCAAGAAAGAAGAGGATAAATGGGGTAAAATGAGATACCCGAAGGTAAGATCAGGTATGAATTTTTTTTTAAGGGAGATTAGGCAAACAAAGGGACAACTTGATTTTTATTCACAAGGTGTGACAAAGAACACTGATTACAGGCAACCGTATTTTCGTATTTTCGACAGAGCTTTTAAAATTCTGAACTGAGGACCAATGAAGCCAGAAGCTCTGAGGAAGAACCCAGGCCTATCTACTCTAGCCTCACTCCCTCCCCTCCTGTTTACCCCTTCACCCAGGGCAGTTCACTCTGCCCGGAACCTGAAAAGTTATGCTTTCTCTTTTCTCCCAGCCTCTCTGGTCACTCTCCTTCAGCATCCTTACATCTTTCTTTTTCTTGGTTTGTCCCTAAAATGTCAATATCCTCTAGGACTTACTTTCAGCCTTTTTCTCTTCTCTTTCTATGCAGTTCCTCTGAGAACTTTTATCCTTACCCGTGCCTTCAACCACTCTCCATGTGGCAAGCACTCAGAAATCTGTATCTCCAGCCTCCCCAGCTCTTGTGATGCTCCAAGACCGTATCAACTGCCCCCAGATGTCTCCAACTCACCAATGACATGCCCCACCAGCACGTTAAACACAACGTGTCCAAATCTGAACTATCACCTTCCCCCTCAGAACTGCTTCCTCTTCTCTTTTCCCTCCCACTACCCAGAAACCTGGCAGGCATTCTAGTCAGCCTCTCTCTCCCATTCCCTTTACATTCAAACAGTTGCAAAGACCAGCCAGTTCTCCCTCCTGCTAGATATTCTCCTAAACATTCTCACTTCTGAGCACCCCTACTACTTCTGCCTTTGTCTGTGCTCTCAACCTCCTATCATCCACGCTAACTGCACTGTCCACTCCGGCTCCCAATCTTACCCCATCCTCACCCCCACTGTACCCCAATCTACCCAGCACACTGCTTTCAGGGTGATTTTTCAGGCCATTCACATTTCTTCAGTGGCTCACTACGACACATGGGATGGGAAATGCACCCTGAATTAGCTTTCTACTTTCATCTCCTCTCACTCCTGACTTTGCCCTTCACACTCTAATATAATGACCTACCTACAGTTCCCAGAACACACTATGCTCTCATAATACCACACGACTATTCATGTTATTAGCTCCACCTGGAAATGCTCTGTGCTGCTTGTCACCCTGCCCAATCCTACTCAGCTGTCAAGACTCGGCTCAAACACAACCACGGCTAAAGCCCTTCTCTGGCATTCCTGTCAGGGATCAAGAGCTTCTGCTAGACTTGTTTTGCATGTGTAGGTATCTCCATTAGAGCAAATAGCACACAATATTTGAACTGTTGGTCAAGATGTCCTCTGTCCTATAGACTGTAAGCTCCTTGGTCAAGGAAAGTGACTTTTCAACTTTCTATCCTCAGCACTAGTTCAATGCACACAGCATACAGAAAATTTTAAAAAGGAATTAATGTATGAACTGTAGGCCAATGAAAGGAAAAAAGATCAACTGGACTTTAAGTATAGAAAAAAAATCTAGATCTTAAAGAAGTACAGACATCTATTATTAAGTCCCACCCATTAAAAAAAATAGAAACATATGGTTATTAACATAGTACAAAGGTGACAAAGAGAAAATCTGTCATTGGACTAAGCAGGCAATAAGGAGCTAAGAGTCTCCAAGGGAGCAGCTGACAAAAGATTAGCAGAAAGGTCAGAGACAAAGGTGGTTCTTTCTCTGAGTCAAGTAATTCATCAACCTGAGTCCATGGACTGAGCAAAACACTGGCACCTTCCTCTCTCAGTTCACCACTCTTCCCTTTTGTCACGATTCTCCATACCCCTTTCCCAGTCCCACTACCAAGTCCCAGCTTCAGTGGGTAATTCCCTTCAGCTGGAGCCACAAGCCTGGGATATAAGAGATGGGAAGTCTTTGTTCTCGTGGCCAGGACCTAGAGGAAAGAAAATGAAACTGCTATTTACTGAGAAGCTATTTTGTACCAGACATTGTGCTACTTTAAGAACACTCACTGGGACTTCCCTGCAGTCCAGTGGTTAAGACTCCATGCTTCCACAGCAGGGGGTGTGGGTTCTATCCCTGGTCAGGGAACTAAGATCCCGCATTTCTGAGGTGCGGCCAAAAAAAAAAAAACACTCCCTAAATCTCACAGTAATCATTTATAATTAGTACCCCATTTTACAGATGGGAAATTTGTGTCCAAGGTCACACAGCAATGACAGAGCTGGCCCAAGAACCCAGGAATATTTCTCCAGAGTATTTCTACACCCCTGACCACCTCAAAATGGAGAGATGTGGTCCAGCCATTCTAGGTTGCAACTCAGAATACATTATTCTCTAAAACACTATTATAAGTGTTGGTTACAGTCTATAGTATCACTAATACACAAAGGCACACAATGAGTTAGCAAAGCTTTTGGGTCCTAGCCTGGAAATCTAAATGCTATTTGTTATTTTATTTGTTCAACATGACAAACAAAAGTGGTCTTGAAAATTTATTTGGAGAATACAAGGAGTTCTTAAGTGAGGTTCTTCCTTAAGAATATTTTCTTCCACAAAAAATCACCAAGGATAGAAACTATTTCACCTTGTTAACTTGTAAGAACCATGACACTAGAAGACACCTGTGGAAAATATGCTTATCTGACCAGGTGCTCATTTACAGTGTGCTGTCATTTGAATAAAACATCATACTAAATCCTACAGACCACAGCTTATGATAGAAATGCCACAAACTACAGCAGTACAGCTGATATGCCTGTAATCTACTGACAAAAATGTAGTCTTTAGCAAAGTGAAACCAGATGTCTGGTGTGAAATCACATGTCTGTGGACTTGTCTTTCTTGGCTTCCAGAGCAGTATTAGCTACACTAAATACACAGCTTAGCTGTATATTAAACCCACGACTTGGCAAAATCATGACAGTTTGGACATGAAGCATCAGAATTTTTATTGTAATTCTTATAAACCAAAGACATTTCTGAAATAAAAATCCTAACTTTAAATACTCAGCTAAATGTGGTAGTATGTCTTTCTCACTGTGGGAACAGTGTCAGAGCTTTTTAAACACATTATGGAAACCCTTCCCCTTCACTTTTCAAGCTGACACTCTGCTGTGGAATGATCTGATAGAAGGAATCAGGTGTCAGTCCTTGTCCCAGACATTCTAGGATCAGATAGAACAGGTGATCACCTGTGAAAATGCAAATACCCAGGAAGCTTAGCACCTTTAGGAAAGCAAGTACTAGACTGCTTTCCACAATCACAAGCCAGATCAAAAGAAAGTGGGTGACCCGATAGAGAAACAGGGAGGGAGGTTAATAGTATCTGTGTGCCAGGCACTGTTTTTACACTTTCTTTTTAATATACTCATTGTTCTGTCTTGATAGATGAGAAGTTAGGGGCAAAGAAGTTTTAACTGGCCTACAGTCACAGAGCTAATATAGTAAGAGCCAGGATTCACATCCATGTCTGAAAGACTATAAAAGCCATGCTACTTCCACACAGGATTTGGAGTGGAACAAAGAGCAGTGGTAAATAGCCAAGAATATGGAGGTAAAAGGCAGAAACCTACCATTTTTACCCAGCAGTGGTCGTCTGAGACTGATTTCAGATGAGACTCACATTCTACCTCTTATAACCTTGCAAGATTTAATTTTAAGTAACTTTTTTTTTTACCTTATATAACTTTTGTAACCAAAAAAAGACAACTTGTTTCACTTCAATTTAAAAAAAAAAAAAAAAAAAAGAGGTTATGGGAATTCCCTGGCAGTTCAGTGGTTAGGACTCTGCACTTCCACTGCCGGGGGCTTGGGGGTTCAATCCCTGGTCAGCAAACTAAGACCCCCGCAAGCCACTCGGCACTGTCCAAAAAAAATTGGGATTGACATATACACACTACTATATATAAAACAGATAACTAATAAGGACCTACTGTATAGCACAGGGAACTCTTCTCAACACTCTGTAATGACCTATATGGGAAAAGAATCTAAAAAAACAGTGGATATATGTATATGTATAACTGATTCACTTTGCTGTACAGCAAAAATTAACACATTTTAAATCAACTATACTCCAATAAAAATTAAATTAAAAAATAAATTTAAAAATTAAAAGAAACAAAAAAAAGTGAGGTTAAATGTAAAGAAACCCACACAAGTGCACAGCCTACTTTAGCATTTATTTTCCTAAGTGCATCATCCTTAACATTGCCCATGCTTTCTAATCTTAGGTCATTTTTCTGGAACAATTCAAAAAATTATCCTCATCTAATTATAATGCTGGTTCAAGACATTTATTACACTGGAAAATGACTATATCTTTACTACAGGACACAAATCACCATGGTCAGTCATCCCTGAAAGTTCATTTCTGAAAGTATCAGTAAGGCAGGAAATAACACTGTTCTCCCACACCACTGCTACCACTATCAGCAGTACAGTGAAGGTCTTCTACATTAACACTTAACTATTCAGAAAAACCACAGAAAACCGGTAAAAGGCCTGCCCCCAAATGGCCATCTCCAACAGTCCCCTCATTCTCACCACCTTACATCAAAGTGCTCAGCACTCTGGTAAAAAAAAAATATCTACTGAATCAATAAATGAACCTATCACCAATAAACAACTATTTCCTGTTTTTTTCAGAAAGTAAGTTATGTGGCCATCTGCCAGTTGAGCACACACAAATAAGAAAGGTTCGGGACACAGGCAGCCAATGTCAAGATGCCATGGAGGGCAATTCTAGTTTTCCTGTGTAAGTATCCAAGAATGTGATTTACAAAATCCTTGCCTGTGGCTTACCTGAATTTTAACTAATTCAAAACATTTCTTTATATGGGACACAGAGGATGCATAAGGTGTTTCCAAACTTCTGAGAGCAGTTGTGTCTCATTTCACTAATACTAGGGGAAGAGGGATCATGGAAAAGTTCCAGAGAAGAACCGTTAAAAGAGCCCACACTGAAAAATCACAGCAAACCTTCAAAGACTTCAATATGCTGTTTGGCAACGTTTCAGAAGTGAACAGAATGCTGGTGAGGAGGTATCAAAGTGAAAGTCAAGAAGAAAAGGCCCAGTCTGGTCATTTCTCCCTCCCAAAATACCTTTCTCTATGAGCTTAAGAGAAGATCCCAAAAGAACTTCAACACGTGTAACACTGTTATTAACTTTATGCTTTGGAGTCCTAAAGGATTTTTACAGGAGTCCCCTTTTAAAATGTAAAGATCCTTGGGGGGGGACTTCCCTGGTGTCGCAGTGGTTAAGCATCCACCTGCCAATGCAAGGGGCACGGGTTTGAGCCCTGGTCCGCGAAGATGCCACATGCCGCGGATCAACTAAGCCCGCACGCCACAACTACTGAGCCTGCACTCAAGCCCTCAAGCCAAAATTACTGAGCCTCCGAGCCACAACTACTGAAGCCCGTGTACCTAGAGCCCGAGCTCTGCAACAAGAGGAGCCACCGCAATGAGAAGCCTGCGCACCGCAACAAAGAGTAGCCCCCGCTCGCCGCAACTAGAGAAAGCCCATGCGCAGCAGCAAAGACCCAACGCAGCCATAAATAAATAAATAAATAAATTTATTTTTTTTAAAAAAAGATCCTTGGAGGGGTTCCCGTTCATTATCAAGGAGAGCCATGATGCTTTAATTTCAGTCTCAGAGATTATTCCAAGTTAGCTAAGAGATGGGGGCCTGAGACAGACAACTACAGGACAACTACAAGACAGACAACTACCGAGAGGTAAAGGGTAATGACAGTTTTCTGCCAGGTCAAGTGACTAAAAGGGACCTATGCCAGGTGTCAAAGTCCCAGCCAACTTACGGACTCCGAAACACCTGGGGAAAAAAACCTCTTCGACTTGGAGCCTGTGACCCTTGAAGGTGGGCCTTAGGTTCCTGCTGAAAACGTACAATTTGGCCCCAAGATCCAAGGGCAGTTCTGGATCTAGTCCTTCTCTCTGGCTCGCTCTCTTTCAGGATAAAGTGCTAGCTCCTTCCACCCCTAACCATTCCTTACTTACCCTTTCTCCCGTTCCTCCTCGGTGAGAAGGGGTAAGTGGTTACTTTGTGCCCTCTCCCAATTTGGCCAAAACCTTAAAAGTAAAAATGACAGAGACAAACACGTGTTTTAAAACCCTGACGTTCAAGCCTCAGAACTCCCACCACTCGCCCAACGTGTCTAGACAGAAGGCAGCGCGTCTCCACAGCGCTCCCTCTCGGCCAGGACTTGGGCCGGAGTTGTCCCCTCAGGTGGGGGGCACGAAGAGAGGGCGCGACCTGGGGTAGCCTGGCCAGCGGGGAGGAGCGGGTCGGCTCCGGGCCTGGCGTCCCGGTCTCTGGGCTCCGGTTTCCGACCCGCGTTGGCGGAAGGAGGAGGGGTCCGGGGTTGGCCGCCCCACGGGGCCTCAGATAAACACGCGCACGCACACATGCTCGCAATCACCGCAGGACTCACGGCCAAGCAGCCCTCCGCCTCCCAGCAATGCTCGTCCCCTCTGGGGCTAACTCCGGGGTAAGGGGCCCAAGCCCTGGGGGCCACCAAGGGTCGGCAGCGGCACCCCGCCTGCCCACCCCAGCCAACCTCACAGCCCCCTACCTACCCCCAAACCCCCGCCCTCCGCACCCGCGGCGCAGCTCTGCCCAAGAGAAGTCCCCGCGTGGGTTCCGCCCTCCGCCGGCGGCAAGCTCCGCCCCCGCCCCCGGAGCGCGGGAGCTTCGCGAAGCTCCGCCCCCAGCGGTAAAGCTGTACTTCCGAACGCCTGCGCGGGTTAGGCCCAAAACCCGGCCTGGATCTCAAACGGATCAAAAACAACCCTCGCTTAGCAGGCAATTATTGAGCACTTGCCCTGAGCTCGGCGCTGTACTAACGGCTGAGGGAGGGCAACAAAGAGCTGAAAATCTGTGAGACTGTGACTTCATTCTCTCCCCTTGTTTTACAGATGAGGAAACCGAGACCCCAGCAGTTGTTTTGAGTGCACAGCTACAGTGGCAAGCTGCCTTATTGGGGCTCTCCCCTCTGGACTCGTCCTTTCGGCGTTTTTTCTACTAAAGTGGGTACGGGAAAACTATTCGATGTTGCTGCTTCTAAACAAGTCAGAAGGAATAACCCAGAACAAATGGTTTACTTTGGAGAAACTGGAATTTCATACCTAAACTTTTGCATTCAAATGACACAAACTCTTAACTGGGTTATTAAAACCTCGAAGAAAGTGAAACCTACAATTACTTTTTTTTTTAACCCTCCGCCAATTATATCCTTGATTGTGTCTGTCTTTATCGTCCTTCTGGATACTGACAAGCTATTCTGTGCAAATCATTCAATACAAATCTAAGTACCAGACACTCTGGTACTTTGTGTTCAAAACTAATTCTAAAGTTTTAAAAACCTAGTCAGAGACTTAAACAGTCCTGATAACTAGAACTATTAATCTCCTGAGGAGAATAAAATTGCTCTCCTGTGAAGGGGTTGTGTAGCAGTTTTGTAGTTTTTCTTATTTGTCACTGAAATAATTACTGTAAGGTAAGCTCTTCCCTGCTAGTTCTTAAGGACTTAATTCCAAGAACACTTAGCTTGGAAGACCACCCTCATGGAATAGCAGTGGGGACCGATTTGTAAATTGGACTGGGATCTATTGGCACTAATAATTAATATTAATAATTAATTAGGTGGTCCCAAATTAAATAGATGGAGTTCCTGGCCACCAGGAGCTGACTGTGTGGAATGGAATGCATGTGGAAAAACAACAAAGACAGGTATGTGTGATTTTTATTATAAAGGATTGTAAATAAACATACAAAAAGAGTTGCTAAGTCTGACCAGACTTTGTCTCTAAGATTCATGAAATGTACTTAGGAAGCTGAGGTAATCTGAAAAGGGTACAGTACACTATATGACTCCAACTATCTGACACTCTGGAAAAGGCAAAACAATGGAGACAGTAAAAAGAGCTGTGGTTGACAAGGGTTACGCTGGAAGAAGGGAAGAATAGCAGAGCACAAAGAATATTTAGGGCAGTGAAAATATTCTGTATGATACTGTCAGGGTGATGCATGTCCTCATACATTTGTCAAACCCCATGGAATGGATAACACCAAGAGTGAAACTTGATGTAAACTATAGACTCTGGGTGATAATGATGTGTCAGTGTGGGTTCATCAGTTGTAACAAATGTACCACTTTGATGCTGGGATGTTGATAGTTGGGGAGGCTCTGCAAGTGTGGGGTCTCTGTACTTTCTCCTCAATTTTGCTGTGAACCAAAAACTGCTCTTTAAAAAAAAAAAAAAAAGACTTCTAAAGAAAAAGAAGCTGGGGTAAAACTTCAGAACATCCCATATTCTTCAAATTCATCAGTTAAATTATAAACTGAATATTTGGCTTTATGTGTGGAGTTGAAACATAATGAGTTGTTTCCTTAGATGAGAGCAGCATTCTGTTTGGCATTTATGCCATCAGGAAGAAAATGAATCATCTATTCCTAAGGTACAAAATTGAACTGTGGTTAGAGATCATGGCTAATGCTCAAGGAGATATTTAAACAAAGTTAACTTGAAATAAAGTTTATAAATTCTATGAATACATTTATATTTTGAATCTATTCCTATTCATACATACTTACAATTAGTAAGCAAATAGTGCAAGATATCATAGAATAAAGGTTTTCAAAATTCTTGGTCTCAAGATCTCTTTACATTCTTAAAAATGATTGAGGACTTTAAAGAGCTTTTGTTTGTGTGGTAACCATGTCGATATTTACTGTATTAAAAATTAAAACAAAAAATTTAGATGTATGTTTATTAACTCATTTTTAAATAATAAACCCATTTCATGTTTACTATAAAGAACATTTTTTTGAATAATGAATACATTTTTTAAAAAATTAGTGAGAAAAGTGGCCTTTTTCACATTTTTTTGCAAATCTCTTTACTCTCTGGCTTAAGAGAGTGTTGGAAGCTCACATTCTGCTTCTGCATTCAATCTTTTATGATATGTTGTTATAGCTAAGATATTATGAGGAAAACTGGCCCTCATTCAAATCATGGTTGAAAAAAGGAGGACCTTGCAAATCCCCTAAAAGGGTCTCAGAAACCCCCAGGGGTCCTCAGACCTCACTTGGAGAATTGCTGCCAAATAGCATTTTGCATTTCATTTATTTGAATATCATGCATTCCCACATCAGAGTTTGCTAACACCTGAAATTATAGCCCTTCACTTATTCCAAGCTAAAACTCAAACTTGACAGCTCATGTCAAACCCATCACATTTCTGAAAGTTTTTTCAAGGCTTTTACTATAGCAACTCTGATTAAATTGATATTCTTTTTGAATACATATAAAAACATTTAAGATTTCATTTATATCCCTCATTTCAAATGTTTTTGGGAAATTTTGAATGTAAATTGTGCCATCTGGAAAAATGAAACATTGGTATATGGTTATTAACCAATTTTAGGTCTACTTATAAAGAATGATGTACATCTCCTTTTACATAAAATAATTTAAAAGTCAGCTTAAAATAAAAATAAAACAGGCAATTACACTTTTGTTTATTACCTAAATAAATACTAGCTTCTAAAGTTATTGCCTTGGAATAAAACTTTATATGTATAAGCTTTCATTTTTACTACAAATGAAATAATTTAAGTCATGCATTTTGGATTTTTTAATACAATTTCCAACTAAAAGAAACCAGGGCCACTCAGAGGAATGTCTGATTTCAGGTCTGGGGCAGGATATATATAAGGCAAGTGTGGGATATCTTGTGACACAAAACAAGGAATCCATTCACAATAAATAAGTGTGTCAAAAGGTAACAGAAACCAAAATCAAAGGATCTCTTTGGTCAAAGATGGGACAATCAAAAAAAGTAATAAATACAGTTGTTTGAAACATACTGAATATATAAAAATCCATGAATTCTTAATGATGCTCCAAAGGAGGGAGACAAAAATCAACAAAAACAAAACAATTCACTGGACACTATTGCAAGTAACTAGGGCACACACCCCTTATTCTAAAATTGTCAATTGTGGGGCTTCCCTGGTGACACAGTGGTTAAGAATCCACCTGCCAACACAGGGGACACAGGTTCGAGCCCTGGTCCGGGAAGATCCCACATGCCGTGGAGCAACTAAGCCCATGTGCCACAACTAACGAGCCCGCACTCCAGAGCCCGCGAGCCACAACTACTGAGCCCATGTGCCACAACTACTGAAGCCCATGCACCTAGAGCTCGTACTCCACAAGAGAAGCCACTGCAATGAGAAGCCCGCACACCGCAACGAAGAGTAGCCCCTGCTCGCCGCAACTAGAGAAAGCCTGCATGCAGCAATGAAGACCCAACACAGCCAAAAATAAACAAATAGAAAATAAATTAATTTTAAAAATTAAAATAAAATAAAATTGTCAATTGAAAGAAAAGAATTAGAACTTACACTACCTTTCCTGATTTAACTGTATTTCAGAAAGCCAAATCGTTGTTGAGGGTAAGTTGTTTTTTATAATATAGAAAGAAATATCAGAATTGGAAAATTGCCATTTAGCAATCCTTTGTGAAATAAATGATTCAGGCAACAATCATCAATGGATTAAACCATTAAATGGAAGGTCAATAAGGTACTTTACAATGGAGATCAGGGTGTCACTACCTCAGCCTAATACTCTTAAGTATCACTACAAAAGGGACTCCATTGTGTGCTTCCTGATCTAATGCCATCTGAAGTACTCAGCACACCTATGAAGTGTTCTTCCCTAAACAAAACAAAGCAAACCAAAACCAAAACAGTCTAATCAAGCCTTAGAACTGACTTCCCACTTAAAGGCTTACAGGAAACATGAGGATCAGAGGAACAAGTTAAATGACACGACAAAGAAGGTAACAGATAAAGTCTAGAATGTGACACACTCTATAAAACAACTGACACTACTTCTGCAGCAAGTTAATAACAGGGCAAAAAGGAGAGAGAAGAGGTGAGGAAGAGCTCTGGATTAAAGAGATATAGCAGCAAAATGAAAGGTGTGACCTTGTTTAGTTTCAACTGTTGTGATTCAAACATCACAACAGTTAAAAAACTTTAAGACATGCATGGACATTTGAGTATGGACTGGTATTAGACAATGTCAAATAAATATTGATATTTTATTGGGTGTAATAATGGCATTGTGTTTATGTTGGAAAATGTCCATTTTCTTTGGGGAAACATTCTGAAGTGTGTTGAAGTTAAATGACATACTATCTGGGATTTGCTTTAAGATATTTGAACCAGTAGGATTCATCCCTGGGATGGTTCAACATATGCAAATCAATTAGTATGATACATCATATTAATAGAATGAAAGAAAAGAATCATGATCATCTCAATAAAAACAGAAAAAGCATTTGACAGACTTCAACACCTATTCATGATAAAAAAATAATCTTAGATTAGGCATAGAAGGAATATATTTCAACATAATAAAGGCCATATATGACAAGCCCACAGCTAACATCATACCCAATGGTGAAAGGTTGGAAGCTTTTCCTCTAAGATCAGGAATGACAAGATTGCCCACTCTCAGCATAGTACTGGAAGTCCTAGCCAGTGAAGTCAGGAAGAAAAAGAAACAATAGGCATCAGAATTGGAAAGGAAGAAGTAAAATTTTCTCTATTTGCAGGTGACATGATTTTATATATGGAAAATCCTAAAGATTCAATCAAAAAACTGTTAAAACTAGTCAACAAATTCAGTAAAGCTGCAGGGCACAAAATTAACATGCAAAAATCAACAGTGTTCCTATACACTATAAATTTTGAAATCCTGAGAAAGAACATCAAAGCAGGAGACATCACACTTCCTGATTCCAAGCTATATTATAGTCATTAAAACAATATGGAACAGACAAATAGACCCAGGGAACAGAATCAAGAGCCCAGAAATAAACCCAAGCACACATGATCAACTAGTATTTGACAAAGGGGCCAAGAATACTCAATGGAGAAAAGACAGTCTCTTCAATAAATGATGCTGGGAAAATTGGATAGTCACATGTAAAATAATAAAATTTGACCACTGTCTTACACCATTCACAAAAATTAACTTGAAACAGCTTAAAGACTTAAATGTAAGACCTGAAACCGTGAAACTCCTAGAAGAAAACATAGGACAAATGCTCTTTGACATAGGTCTTGGTAATGATATTTTGGAAATCACTCCTAAAGTACAAGAAACAAAATCAAAAATAGACAAATAGGACTACAAAAAACTAAAAAGCTTCTTCACTGCAAAAGAAATCACCAACAACCAAGTACTTAGATCCACGAAGGAAGGAAACAGTTACCTGGAGGACCCTGGCCTGCCTCACATTTTGCTGTTTTTTAATTTGCTTTTGATTGACAATTCTGACATATCTGAAGGAATTGCTTAAATTTTCTCATGAATTAGCCAGATAATAATTACAAACCACAAATCCATAATAACTACTTATGGGGGAAAAAATTCAAAATAAAACTGCACACAGTAAAAATTTGTTAAAAGGGAAAATAAACAAGATCCATATCTTGTTGGTAACTCTGAAAGCTAAAAACACTGAACTGTAGATTTTAGTAGGAATAATCAGTACAAAATGATGAAGCAATGGCTAAAACTGCACATGATTAAAATGTATAATTGACAAATTCTGTTTTCCTTCATCTGAGCATATCTTTATTTCCCCCTCATTCCTAAAGGATTATGTTCACCAGATACAGAATTGACAATTGTTATCTCTCAGTATTTGAAAAATGTGATGCCACTTCCTTCTGGCCTCCATTGTTGCCAGATGAGAAATCTGCTCTCATTCAAATTGTTGTTCTTCTATAAGTAGTGTGTTGTTTCTGGCTGCTCTCCAGACTTTTTTTTATTTGTCTTTAGGTTTCAGAAGCATTGGGATATTTTGGCATGGATTTCTTTTCTTTTTCTTTTTTTTTTTTCCTACTTAGGGTTTGTTCAACCTCTTAAATTAGTAGGGTTATGCCTTTCGCCAAATTTTGGAAGTTATTAGCTATTATTTCTTCAAATATTCTCTAAATCTCACATTCTTTCTCTTCTCCTTCTGGAACTCCACTGACACAAATGTTAGCCCTTTTGTTATTGCCCATAGGTTCCTGAGACTCTGTCCATTTTTTTGCCCCAGTTGATTTTCTCTCTGTTGTTCAGGGTGGGTAAATTCTATTGATCTGTCCTCAAGTTCACCAATTCAATCCATAGTCATCTCCAATCTATAGTTGAACCCATCTAACAAGTTTTTTATTTTGTTTTTATTTTTTTAGTTCTATAATTTTCATTTGGTTCTTTTCTTATATAACATTTATTTCTTTGCTGAGATTTTTTTCATTTGTATCAAGATAATTTATAGTTGTTAATTGAAGCATTTTTATAATGGCTGCTTTAAAATCTGTGTCAGATCATTCCAACATCTAATTCATCTTGGGTTTGACATCTGTTGATTTTCTTTTCTCATTCAAGTTGTGATTTTCCTAGTTTTTGGTATGATGGGTAATGTTCAATTATATCTTGGATATTGTGGCTATTATAGGACTCTGAATCCCACTTAATCTTTTTTAAACAGACAGTCCCCCCTGTTGAAGTACAGCAGGAAGCCAGGGGATTTTGTATGTTTAGTCCCCCACTGGACTCCACCAACATCACCCAGGCAAAAGTGGAGCACTCATTCACACTGCCCTAATGTCATGGTTGAGTCTGACACCTTCACCATAGAAGTAAGGCACTCACTCACACCATCTAGATACCTCTTAATGGGGGTGCCACCAGGGAGCTGGGAAGCAGACACCCTATTGACACCATTGTGTTGATGCAGAATTGAGTGGAATCTCAGCTCTCAATTCCTCATTGAGTCTCACTGACACCAGGGAAGGAGAGGGCCGTAAACAGAGGGCCAACTAGCCCTACCTCTGGGAGTGGAGGCTCAGAACCCATTGGGCTAAGGCACAGCTTCCATGGGGGAATGGGGGGCTGGAGGAGAAAGCGGAATGTGGCTAGACTTGAGTCACACCTTCTTCTTCAGTCTTGTTGATGCTGGCACTGGGGGTGGCATGTGAATTGAGACATAGTTGTGACAAACCCGCATCCTACTGCCTCATTAAGTCTGGTTGCTGCCAAGAGTGGATGTAAGCTCAGCTCATTGCTGGACCCTGCTGACACTATCCTGGCAGGGAATTGAGGAAGACCTGCTTCTGCCAGACTGAGAACAGCTGTCCCCTCAACCAGTCAACACCACCCTGTGTGAGAAGCAGAGTGCTGCTGCCTGCTTCCAGTGAGTGCGGTGGAAAATCAGCTTTCTGCTTGGCCTCCATGAAACCTCCAGAGAGAGAGGGGTGTGGTTTTTCCATTGTTGTTTGACTGGAGTAGGGCGGGTATTACCGAAAATTTTGGCTAAACAGGCTTTTTTTGGAGCTTTTTTGGTATTTGTCTGTTGCTGCTTCCAAGTTGGAAGCTTCTGCAGGGCCTTGTCTAGGATCTAAGGGAGGCAGCAAGGAAACTCAGGGAACCTACTGCCATCTCAGTCCTCAAGTCCCAAGGTGTCTAAATTGTCCACCTTCTTTTGAGACTTCAGAGACTTCCTATGCTTGTTTGTTGAGTTATGGCCAGGCTTTTTCATTCTAAGAAGGAGGACCTGGGTGGAATGAGGCTATTTCAGTTTCACGAGAACCAGAAGTCATCTTTGTAAATACTTTAATAGAAGAAATGCAAAAATATGAATTGTTATGAAATATCCAGCATGAAATTAGAAACTGATCTAATCTCAATTATCGAAAGCAATATCAATTTCCAAAAGCAAAGCAAGCAGACAAAATAAAAATATATAAGGGTGCTAATATGACGTTATATGTGCAATAATACTCAACTTCAAGATGCTTTTAGACACTTAACAATTCAACAAGTGTCAATGCAAAATAAAATTTTCTACATCTAGAATATTTGTTACAAAACAAAGATCAAGATTATCAGGGCAATTTATGTTTTCTGTATTTTAATTTTTTTATTTTAAGAATGATAACTTTTAAATAAATTTCAATTTTTAGTCAGCTTCATTTGGTGTTTACTATTGGTGTTAATTTTCTCGTCTCAATTTTTTATATTATCAGGTAGAGATCATTTTTATATGTTATTCAAATATATACTCTTGTAATATGCATTTGTTCTCCTTATTTTTACAGAAAACCTCTAAAACTTTTAGAATAACCCTATTATCAAAAAATGATACACTCCTTATTATTATGGTCACCCATCATTATCTAAAAACACATAAGTACATTAAAAAATACATATTAACTTATGATTCCTGGAATTCCTATTTATTTCCTTAATCATGAATGTATCTGTTGGGAATTTGAAATCACTGTAAAAATGTGAATACACAGACTAATTGCGTTTTAAAAAGTCTTTTTTTTTCCAATGATGTAGACCTTAATCAAAATTTTTTCTCTCTCCAACTCATATATCCAAACTTACTTGGTCATTGTAGGCACTCTGATGCAGGGAAATCATGACATATTCTTAAACAACATGAGAATATTCAGCCTTTAGAAGAAAAGGCTTAGGTGAGAATTTGATAGCTATCTTCATAAACTTCAAGGGCTGTCCTGAACAAGAGAAACTGCATTTATTCTTTAAGACCCAAGAGGATAGAATTAGGATAAATGAGATGGAGTTACAGGGAAGAAAATCTTGATTTTATATGTATACTCATTTTCTAGCAACCAGAGAACTCTGAAAAGAGTACCTCCAGAAATAGTGATTTCCTGTCAAGGAAAAAGACTGGATAACCACTTATTGTGGATTGTATCAAAGGGACTCTTAAGAGTTTATGATTCTTTCTGTCTCTATTATCTCATGCTATTCTCCTACTGAAATACACAGGACAAGTATTAAAATTGCCATTTATGGATAAGAATAATGAAATTCAGAGAGTATATTGGTTAGGACTCTTGGTAAATTATAAAAGCAACTTGAGCTAGCCTAAGCAAAAATGACAGTATAAGATTGAGTGCTATTTCATAGAAACCAAGGCTAGTATAATGCAGCTGAAAACAGAAGCCAGCAGAACTCTCTCTCTGTCTTGACTCTGCATCTTTCAATAAATTGCTTTGTTCTCTGCTTCTACAGATTATTTTCTGTGCTTCCCAGACACATGATAGGTAGAAGATATTTATTCCACAGCCCCCTAGTTTACATCTCTATCATTCAAGAGACCAGCCCAGAATGACTGACTGCCTCAATTATTTTGGACTTTATGGTACCAATTCATCACATCGTTCTCCCTTCTGATTCCTATGCCAACTGATAAATAACCACAGTAAAACTGAGTTGGATAATATGACTTGAACTGGGGAAAGAAATGGAGTTTTCTACAACTTTCCCTTGAATTGAACTCACTCAGTCAAAGGCAGATCCTCTTGTCTGGAACTTTGAATATGGAGCAAGTGATACAAACAATTCGGATTTTTTTTTCAATAACTGTGGCACCAATAACCTTAGAATCTAGTTCTCTGTGGCAGTAGTGACAGTAGCAGCTTCCAGTATCTAGTGATATACTGATGACTACAGGGCAATGACAGCAGTCACATTCTACCCAGGTTCTTTCTGCAGTATGACTTTGACCTATGCTATGGTCTCCTTTAGTTGTTGCTCATTTTTTCCCAAGCCTAGCCCTTCAGGTCTTCTCAGGGATTCTGTGAGCACTCTTAAATTCTTGAAATAATTATTTCTTCTTTTTAAATATGCCAGAATCATTTTGTGTTGTTTACAACTGAGAGCTTGCCTGTCTTGCAATCAGCTATACCAGTTGGTCAGGCCCTTGTAGAGGGAACCTGATGGTCAGAGATCCACCCCATGAATGTCAAGAGCAATTTCCAGGAAAAAAAGGATGGGAAAATACCCCCCCAAAAGCATCTTTTTGCACAGATATTCAGTGAGTTGTCCAAGACCAGAGAGGAGATTAATATCAGAACCCTAAAAAAAAAGTCTTAGTAATCAACGTTGAGTTTATTCTTTTATCCTTAAGATTAATTTTAACTTGTAAATTAATAATTAATGGTGAAAACTACAGTTTTTTAATAGAAAAACCAATATAAGCATTTCAGAATCTCAATAATCTACTCTTCCACCAAACTTAGAAAACAATTTAGAAGAAAAAAAGGCTGAA
This sequence comes from Hyperoodon ampullatus, assembly GCF_949752795.1. Classification (NCBI taxonomy): domain Eukaryota; kingdom Metazoa; phylum Chordata; class Mammalia; order Artiodactyla; family Ziphiidae; genus Hyperoodon; species Hyperoodon ampullatus. The sequence goes on from NC_136922.1 coordinate 71,270,327, forward strand.
TTCAATTCAACAACTCAGTTCTTTCAAAATAACTTGTTACTTAATTAAACTTTACTATTTTCCAACTATGTAAGCGTATCCTAAACACTACTATGCTAACACAGGACAAAGTAATGAATTACTGATTAAACACATAGTTAATTGAAAATTATGTTTACAATATTCTAATATGTTCCATCATGTAATATAAAATAAAACTGTGTGGTCTAAGTTTATCTCTTTTTAATGACCTATTTGATTTCTGTGAGGGAGATAATTTTTGAAATTGAGCAAAATTAAAAAGAAAGGGAAATAATGACTTGAATAATCAGTCCCAAATAAACAAGAGTTACTATTTGTATTTTACTGTACAAGACTAAGATTAGATTAAAAATTCAAAGTAAACCAGATATGAAGCACAGAGATTATCGTTGAGCATAAATAACTAAAATTAACTAAAATCTTAAACTGAGAACTCCTAGACTCCTGAGGATGTGAAGGAGGCTATTAGAAGTCTGTAAGGATTTCTCCTACTCAAAGATCTTTGGAACCCAAAGATCTAGGAGGAGCTTCAAGCTGTGACTAGACTCCCAGTGGACTCATCAAAGCTTAACCCAAACTGGACCCTGGAGTCTCCTCCAATGTTCATCGATGAAAATTCCCAGGAAGTTCCAGCTGCCTCTCGACCTATCTCTGAAGTATTAATAAAAAACCTTAGTAAGTTGACTCTCAATCCTAGTACCAAATTGCCTTCCTTTCTACCAGAATATCCACTTCAACAGAGTGGACAGAGACTTGGTAAAGGCATACTCTATAGGAGGAAAGGTGTGAGGACATTGTTAACTGCTTGGAAAGAAAGGGAGAAAAAAGACCCACTATGAAGTAGGTACTATTATTTTTTAATTTTACAGATTAGGGAACTAAAAAGAAGCTTTCCTAAGGTCATGAAATTAGTGTATGATGGACCTGGAACACACAAACACAGGTCCACCTGACATCAAACTTTATGTTCTTAGCCACTCTGCTATCTTCTGCCTCATTAAATATATTGTTCTGTTTTCAGAGAGCTCTAACTACTAAAAAGTTGCTCTTTTATATTCAGTGAAATTATTTTCCCTGTAATTTTCAGTTACAGATCTTAATTAGGCCCTTGAACACACACAAGATAAATATAATATTTCATAAATTAGATGGTACAGTAAAAGTGCCTAAGAAACAGCATGTGTTCAATAAGAATTAATTTAAATCATCCCGGCAATGGGCATAACAGTCATTGATAAAATATTAATTAAGGCAGGGCCAGCACTAATTGTAGTCTCACCCAGTTTGAATTTCTCTAATTTATACAGAAAGTATAAGAAAAGAATAAACATAATATTTAACTCCAGCTATACAGATAAACTGTTTTACAACATTTCCTTAATCTGCTAGCTGAGTGACCTTGTAGACAAGTTCAAAAAGGGAAATGACTCCTAGATTGGATAAGCAACAGACAATTAGAATGTTTTGGCGGGGCAGGGAGGGAGAGAAGATGAGAGAACATTAAATAAAGCTTCTTAAAATTAATAAGCATTTATCTTATTAATAGGTAAATAGGCAATACTGACTTTATAAATGTTGACTATTTTATAAGTGGAAAAGACTGAACTTGTTCAAAGGTAAAGTGTTGCTTACATTAAAAATTTACTTAAAGTGACAAGAGAACTAAGTACATAATCACTATTGATAATAAGAAGGTTGTTAAAGGATGATTTTCAAAATGGTAAAATACTAAGTGAACATACGTTAAAGATTTTATTTAACTTATTAATTAACGAGGGTAATCTCGGGTGGCCTCTGCCTGAAGTGGCTTGAAGCAGGATTTCAGATCCCTGGTCAGAGATTCAAGTCAGGCCATGGCAGTGAGAGGGCTAAATCCTAGCCACTAGACCAGTGACCAGTGACAAGGACCCCGCCTGTCAGTTTTGTAGAAATAAATTCCTACAAAGAGACAGAAAGTAGTAAAATAAGTAAAGTGTTTATTAGGAGGAAAAAGAGTACATGTGTTTAGAAAAACGGATGGGCTCAGAGAGAGAGTTGCGCCCTCGTGGTAGTTTGAATCACTTATACGGGGCATTTCTTCCAGGTTTCCTTTGACCAATCATCTTGCTTTGCCTGGTTCTGAGTTCATATTTGGTTTATCTCAGGGTCCCCCTGTGTGTGTGCATGCATCTCTTAGCCAAGAAGGATTCTAGCGAAGAGGCCTATGAATAGGTTGACATCACTCCCTTTTTGACCTCCAAGGAGCCTCTCTGTGCATGTATAGCCAGGAAGATCTCCTTGACCTTGAGAATGAGAAACATGTGGTCTCTGTCTTTTATCTGGGCAGGGTGCAGCTTCTCTCTGCTCCTGCTATTCTGGAGTATCTGTCCACAGGGGACAAACCGCGACAGCTCAGCCTGAGGCCCAACTATCTCCTGCCTCAAGGGAACCAGTAAGATATTGTAACAGGTTCGAAAAAGAATCAGAACAGACATATGTAAGGCAATCAGGAATCCTGAAGTAAATTTACTAATAGATGCAAAAAATAGATCCTATAGGCACTAAATTATAATGCTAGAATCATCTTTTCTACAGAGAGGAAATCAGTTGTGTTTCTATGACAAAATTTATTTACATGTCTACAAACAAGAATTATTTGCATTTTACTATCAGTTGGTTTTCTATAATGTTCTGAGTTACAAAATAGCTAAATCAAGGACAGTTCAAAGCACAGGCCCCAAGAGAATCAGATAACCTGAAGGGAGAGCCAGGCAACGTCAGAGAGTCCATTGAAAGGACACCCAGTAATGGTGCCCATTTCAAAATCTTTCACAATTCTTCCTGATGGGGTTTCCTAACAGGATATGAAGGAGAAAAACTGACAGTCTTGGGTTAAATGAAAATTTACAATGCCTGAAATATTTTATAATTTTTTTAAAAAACATGTGAAAATCTATAAGAAATTGAATAATCCAGAAAAATCATAAAATTATTTTCTTAGATTCTTCTTTGTCACATTCTTCAAATAAACCTGGTTACTCACTATACACAAGGTAAGATGGAAACTGGAAAAAAAGAGAAAGATAAAGAAAAGTAATAAATTCTATTCATATACCTTCTCAATCATCTGCCAAAAATTATATTTAAAGAAGTAGTGTTATATAACTTATTTTATCTGTCCATATGATCAACGACAAGCTGAAGCGTTCCCTGATCTTGTGTTAAAAGATGATTGGTTGGGAGACCTTCAAGATGGCAGAGGAGTGAGACGTGGAAATCACCTTCCTCCCCACAAATACATCCGAAATACATCCGAAATACATCTACATGAGGAACAACTCCTACAGAACACCTACTGAACGCTGGCAGAAGACCGCAGACTTCCCAATGGTAAGAAACTCCCCACGTGTCTGTGTAGGGCAAAAGAAAAAAGAATAAACAGAGACAAAGAATAGGGACGGGACCTGCACCAGTGGGATGGAGCTGTAAAGGAGGAAAAGTTTCCACACAGTAGGAAGCCCCTTCACTGGCGGAGACGAGGGGTGGTAGAGGGGAAGCTTCAGAGTCACGGAGGAGAGCGCAGCAACAGGGATGCGGAGGGCAAAGCGGAGAGATTCCCGCACAGAGGATCGGTGCCGACCAGCACTCACCAGTCCGAGAGACTTGTCTGCTCGGCCGCCGGGGTGGGTGGGGGCTGGGAGCTGAGGCTCAGGCTTCAGAGGTCGGATCCCAGGGAGAGGACTGGCGGCGCGAACACAGCCTGAAGGGGGCTAGTGCGCCACAGCTAGCCGGGAGAGAATCCAGGAAAAAGTCTGGAGCTGCCGAAGAGGCAAGAGACTTTTTCTTGCCTCTTTGTTTCCTGGTGCGCAACGAGAGGGGATTAAGAGCGCTACTTAAAGGAACTCCAGAGACGGGCGCGAGCCGCAGCTAAAAGCGCGGACCCCAGAGACGGGCATGAAACTCTAAGGCTGCTGCTGCTGCCGCCACCAAGAAGCCTGTGTGTGAGCACAGGTGACTATCCACACCTCCCCTCCTGGGAGCCTGTGCAGGCCGCCACAGGGTCCAGTGATCCAGGGACAACTTTCCCGGGAGAACACACGGTGCGCCTGAGGCTGGAGCAACGTCACGCCGGCCTCTGCCGCTGCACGCTCGCCCCGCATGCGTGCCCCTCCCTCCCCCCGGCCTGAGTGAGCGAGAGACCGCGAATCAGCTGCTCTTTTAACCCCGTCCTGTCCGAGCAAAGAACAGACGCCCTCAGGCGACCTACACGCAGAGGCGGGTCCAAATCCAAGGCTGAACCCCAGGAGCTGTGCGAACAAAGAAGAGAAAGGGAAATCTCTCCCAGCAACCTCAGGAGCAGCAGATTAAATCTCCATAATCAACTTGATGTACCCTGCAACAGTGGAATACCTGAATAGACGAATCATCCTAAAATTGAAGCAGTGGACTTTGGGAGCAACGATATATATTTTTTTTTCCTTTTTCTCTTTTTGTGAGTGTGAATGTGTATGCTTCTTTGTCTGATTTTGTCTGTATAGCTTTGCATTAACCATTTGTACTAGGGTTCTCTCTGTCCGTTATTTTGGGGGGGGGTCTTTTTTTTTAGTATGGTTTTTAATACTTGTTATCATTGGTGGATTTTTTTTCACTTTGGTTGCTCTCATCTTTCTTTTTTTATTTTTAATAATTATTGTTTATTTTTTATTTTAATAACTTTATTTAATTTTATTTATTTATTTTCTTCTCCCCTTTCTTCTGAGCTGTGTGGTCGACAGGGTCTTGGTGCTTGGGCCGGGTGTCAGGGCTGTGGCTCTGAGGTGGCAGAGCCAAGTTCAGGACATTGGTCCACCAGAGTTCTCCCAGCTCCACATGATATCAAATGGCCAAAGCTCTCCCAGAGATTTCCATCTCAACAATAAGGCCCAGCTCCACTCAACAACTAGCAAGCTACAGTGCTGGACACCCCATGCCAAACAACTAGCAAGACAAGAACACAGCCCGACTCACTAGCAGAGAGGCTGCCTAAAATAATAATAAGGTCACAGACAGCGCAAAACACACCACTGGATGCGGTCCTGCCCACCAGAAAGAAAAGATCCAGCCTCATCATCCAGAACACAGGCACCAGTCCCCTCCACGAGGAAGCCTACACAACCCACTGAACCAATCTTAGCCACTGGGGGCAGACACCAAAAACAACGGGAACTACAAACCTGCAGCCTGCAAAAAGGAGACCCCAAACACAGTAAGTTAAGCAAAATGAGAAGACAGAGAAACACACAGCAGATGAAGGAGCAAGGTGAAAACCCACCAGACAAAACAAATGAAGAGGAAATAGACAGTCTACCTGACAAAAAATTCAGAGTAATGATAGTAAAGATGATCCAAAATCTTGGAAATAGAATGGAGAAAATATAAGAAATGTTCAACAAGGACCTAGAAGAACTAAAGAGCAAACAAACAATGATGAACAACACAATTAATGAACTTAAAAATTCTCTAGAAGGAATCAATAGCAGAATAACTGAGGCAGAAGAACGGAGAAGTGACCTGGAAGATAAAATAGTGGAAATAACTACTGCAGAGCAGAAGAAAGAAAAAAGAATGAAAAGAATTGAGGACAGTCTTAGAGACCTCTGGGACAACATTAAATGCATCAACATTCGAATTACAGGGGTCCCAGAAGAAGAAAAGAAAAAGAAAGGGACTGAGAAAATATTTGAAGAGATTATAGTTGAAAACTTCCCTAGTATGGGAAAGGAAATAGTTAACCAAGTCCAGGAAGCACAGAGAGTCCCATACAGGATAAATCAAAGGAGAAACAAGCCAAGAAACATATTAAACTATCAAAAATTAAATACAACAAAAAAATATTAAAAGCAGCAAGGGAAAAACAACAAATAACATACAAGGGAATCCCCATAAGGTTAACAGCTGATCTTTCAGCAGAAACTCTGCAAGCCAGAAGGGAGTGACAGGATATATTTAAAGTGATGAAAGGGAAAAACCTACAACCAAGATTACTCTACCCAGCAAGGATCTCATTCAGATTCAAAGGAGAAATTAAAACCTTTACAGATGAGCAAAAGCTAAGAGAAGTCAGCACCACCAAACCAGCTTTACAACAAATGCTAAAGGAACTTCTCTGGGCAGGAAACACAATAGCAGGAAAAGACCTTCAATAACAAACCCAAAACAATTAAGAAAATGGTAATAGGAACGTACATATTGATAACTGCCTTAAATGTGAATGGATTAAATGCTCCAACCAAAAGACACTGGTTTGCTGAATGGATACAAAAACAAGAACAATCTACATGCTGTCTACAAGAGACCCACTTCAGACTTAGGGACACATGGAGACTGAAAGTGAGGGGATGGAAAAAGATATTCCATGCAAATGGAAATTAAAAGAAATCTGGATAACAATACTGATATCAGATAAAATAGAATTTAAATAAAGAATGTTACAAGAGACAAGGAGGGACACTACATACGGATCAACGGATCAATCCAATAAAAAGATATAACAATTATAAATATATGCACTCAACATAGGAGCACCTCAGTACATTAGGCAACTGCTAAGTTATAAAAGAGGAAATAGACAGTACAACAATCATAGTAAGGGACTTTTAACACTCCACTTTCATCAATGTACAGATCATCTGAAATGAAAATAAATAAGGAAACACGAGATTTAAATGACACATTAAACAAGGTGGACTCAATTGATATTTATAGGACATTCCATCCAAAATCAACAGAATACACTTTCTTCTCAAGTGCTCATAGAACATTCTCCAGGATACATCATACCTTGGGTCACAAATCAAGCCTTGGTAAATTTAAGAAATCTGAAATCATAGCAAGTATTTTTTCCAACCACAACGCTATGAGACTAGATATCAATTACAGGAAGAAATCTGTAAAAAATACAAATACATGGAGGCTAAACAATACACTACTAAATAACCAAGAGATCACTGAAAAAATCAAAGAGGAAATCAAAAAAATATATAGAAACAAATGACAATGAACACACGACGACCCAAAACCTATGGGATGCAGCAAGAGCAGTTCTAACAGGGAAGTTTATAGCAATACAAGCCTACCTCAAGAAACAAGAAACATCTTAAATAAACAACCTAACCGTACACCTAAAGCAATTAGAGGAAAACAAACAAAAAAAATTAGCAGAAGGAAAGAAACCATAAAGATATCAGATCAGAAATAAATGAAGAAGAAATGACGGAAACAATAGCAAAGATCAATAAAACTATAAGCTGGTTCTTTGAGAAGAGAAAAAAAATTGATACACCATTAGCCAGACTCATTAAGAATAAAAGGGTGAACACTCAAATCAATAGAATTAGAAATGAAAAAGAAGTAAAAACTAACACTGCAGAAATACAGAGGATCATGAGGGATTACTACAAGCAACTATATGCCAATAAAATGGACAACCTGAAAGAAATGGCCAAATTCTTGGAAGCACACAACCTTCCGAGACTGAACCAGGAAGAAATAGAAAATATAAAATGACCAATCAGAAGCACTAACATTGAGACTGTGATTAAAAATCTTCCAAAAAACAAAAGCCCAGTACCAGATGGCTCCACAGGCGAATTCTATCAAACATTTAGAGAAGAGCTAACACGTATCCTTCTCAAACTCTTCCAAAATATAGCAGAGGGAGGATCACTCCCAAACTCATTCTACAAGGCCACCATCACCCTGATACCAAAACCAGACAAAGATGTCACAAAGAAAGAAAACTACAGGCCAATATCACTGATGAGCATAGATGTAAAAATCCTCAACAAAATACTAGCAAACAGAATCCAACAGCACATTAAAAGGATCATACACCATGATCAAGTTGATACAAGGATTCTTCAGTATATGCAAATCAATCAATGTGATACACCATATTAACAAACTGAAGAATAAAAACTATATGATCATCTCAATAGATGCAGAAAAAGCTTTTGACAAAATTCCACACCTATTTATGATAAACGCCCTCCAGAAAGTAGGCATAGAGGGAATTTACCTCAACATAATAAAGGCCGTATGTGACAAACCCTCAGAAAACATCGTTCTCAATGGTGAAAAACTGAAACCATTTCCACTAAGATCAGGAACAAGACAAGGATACCCACTCTCACCACTATTATTCAACATAGTTTTGGAAGTTTTAGCCACAGCAATCAGAGAAGAAAAAGAAATAAAAGGAATCCAAATTGGAAAAGAAGAAGTAAAACTGTCACTGTTTGCAGATGATATGATACCATACATAGACAATCCTAAAGATGCTACCAGAAAACTACTAAAACTAATCAATGAATTTGGTAAAGTAGCAAGATACAAAACTAATGCACAGTATTCTCTTGCATTCGTATACACCAATGATGAAAAATCTGAAGGGGAAATTAAGGAAACACTCCCATTTACCATTGCAACAAAAAGAATAAAATACCTAGGAATAAATCTACCTAAGGAGACAAAAGACTCTATGCAGAAAACGATAAGACACTGATGAAAGAAATTAAACAAGATACAAACAGATGGAGAGATATACCACGTTCTTGGATAGGAAGACTCAACCTTGTGAAAATGACTATACTACCCAAAACAATCTACAGATTCAATGCAATCACTATTAAACTACCAATGGCATTTTTCACAGACCTAGAACAAAAAATTTCACAATTTGTATGGAAGCACAAAAGAGCCTGAATAGTTAAAGCAATCTTGAGAAAGAAAAACAGAGCTGGAAGAATCAGGCTCCCAGACTTCAGACTATACTACAAAGCTACAGTAATCAAGACAGTATGGTACTGGCACAAACACAGAAATATAAATCAATGGACTAGGATAGAAAGCCCAGAGATAAACTCACGCACATATGGTCACCTTATTTTTGATAAAGGAGGCAAGAATATACAATGGAGAAAAGACAGCCTCTTCAATAAGTGGTGCTGGGAAAAATGGACAGCTACATGTAAAAGAATGAAATTAGAACACTCCCTTATACCATACACAAAAATAAACTCAAAATGGATTAAAGACCTAAATGTAAGGCCAGACAGTATAAAACTCTTAGAGGAAAACATAGGTAGTACACTCTATGACATAAATCACAGCAACATCCTTTTTTACCCATCTCCTAGAGAAATGGAAAAAAAAAGAAAAAGAAACAAATGGGACCTAATGAAACTTAAAAGCTTTTGCACAGCAAAGGAAACCTTAAAAAAAAGACAAAAAGACAACCCTCAGAATGGGAGAAACTATTTGCTAATGCAGCAACTGACAAAGGACTAATCTCCAAAATTTACAAGAAGCTCATGCAGCTCAATATCAGAAAAACAAACAACCCAATCCAAAAATGGACAGAAGACCTAAATAGACATTTCTCCAAAGAAGATATACAAATAGCCAATAAACACATGGAAGAATGCTCAACATCACTAATCATTAGAGAAATTGAAATCAAAACTACAGTGAGGTGTCACCTCACACCAGTCAGAATGGCCATCATCAAAAAGTCTAGAAACAGGGCTTCCCTGGTGGCGCAGTGGTTGAGAGTCCGCCTGCCGATGCAGGGGACGCGGGTTCGTGCCCCGGTCTGGGAGGATCCCACATGCCGCGGAGCGGCTGGGCCCGTGAGTCATGGCTGCTGGGCCTGCATGTCCAGAGCCTGTGCTCCGCAACGGGAGAGGCCACAGCAGTGAGAAGCCCACGTAATGCAAAAAAAAAAAAAAGTCTAGAAACAATAAATGCTGGAGAGGGTGTGGAGAAAAGCGAACCCTCTTGCACTGTTGGTGGGAATGTAAATTGATACAGCCACTGTGGAGAACAGTATGGAGGTTCCTTAAAAAACTAAAAATACAGCTACCGTACAACCCAGCAATCTCACTACTGGGCATATACCCTGAGAAAACCATAATTCAAAAAGAGTCATGCACCACAATGTTCATTTCAGCTCTATTTACAATAGCCAGGACATGGAAGCAACGAAAGTGTTCATCGACAGATTAATGGATAAAGATGTGGCACATATATACAGTGGAATATTACTCAGCCATTAAAAGAAATTAAATTGAGTTATTTGTAGTGAGGTGTATGGACCTAGAGTCTGTCATACAGAGTGAAGTAAGTCAGAAAGAGAAAAACAAATACCATATGCTAACACATATAATATGGAATGACGCAGATGTAGAGAATGGATTTGAGGTCACGGGGAGGGAGAAAGGTAAGCTGGGACAAAGTGAGAGAGTGGCATGGACATATATACACTACCAAATGTAAAATAGATAGCTAGTGGGAAGCAGCTGCATAGCACAGGGAGATCAGCTCAGTGCTTTGTGACCACCTAGAGAGATGGGATAGGGAGGGTGGGAGGGAGACACAAGACAGACGAGATACACGGATATATGTATATGTATAGCTGATTCACTTTGTTATACAGCAGAAACTAACACACCATTGTAAAGCAATTATACTCCAATAAAGATGTTTAAAAATAAAGATGATTAGTTGGAATTCAAAAATGGACAAAGAAAATATTAAAATGGCCAATAGGCACATGAAAAGATGTTCAGCATCCCTAGTTATTAGGGAAATACAAATCAAAACCACAATGAGATAACATTTCACACCCATTAGAAGGCTATTATCAAAAAGGAGAAAATAACAAGTGTTTGTGAGGAGGATGACAAAAATTGGACGCCTTGTGCTTTGCCGAAGGGAATGGTGAGCCACTGTAGAAAACAGTATAGTGATTCCTCATAAAGTTAAACATATGATCCAGCCATTCCACTTCCAGGAATATACCCAAAAGAATGGAAAGCAGTTCAAACAGATACTTGCACACCAATGTTCATAAAAATTGTCGACAAAGAAAAAGGCACAATGCCAGAGTTGTGGGTTTCTGTTTTATTCAGGGACCTTTCTGAGGACTATAGACTGGGAAATAGCCTCTCAGCTCTAAGGTTATGCTCCTACAAGGTAGGAGGGGAACAATATGTATATGATTTTGGTTAGGGAGTGCTTGCAGTCAAGCATACATCTCAGTAAAATGTTATTGCTAGTCACAAGAATCAGATATCTCAGTTAATGATTTTAGTGCTTTTCTATGTGTGGGGAGATTCAAGAATCTGGGTTCATTAAAAATTTTTCCAGCAATATCTCTAACAATCTAAAAGGTCTGTTTTTCCCAAACACAGACTGCCTTATCCTGTTTTTCATCCTGAATTTCTCTCAGGGTGCACTGTCAGTCAGCTACTGCAGTGGCTAATGACTTGAACCTTTTATCCTTATAGAACTGGATGGTGGGCAACATCTTTGCTTTACGCAGCATTATTCACAACAGCCAAAAAGTAGAAATAACCCAAGTGTACATCAACAGATGAATGGATAACAAAATGTGGTATTATAGGAAAACTTCCTTTTACCTTTGTAGGCTCTGTGGCTGGGCCTAAGAATTAAACTGACAAAACAAATCAACTGGAGAAAAACATACAAATTTTATTTCATATTTTTTCATGTACACAGGAAATCTTCAAAAGGAAAATGAAGACTGGAATAAACCATTAGGTTCCAAAACTTAAATACCTTTTTAAACAAAGAATGAGAAATTGTGCAGATGTGACAAGACAAAGGGGTTTGGGGTAGGGGCAGTAAATCGTGGAACAGTGACTTGAAAATATATGAGGGAAACTAATGGAAGTTATTTTAATAGGTTTGTTTTATTTTAGTAGATTTGTTTGTATAGATCCATTTTGGTGTAGGTTCCCAGTCTCCAGTGATAAGAATGTTCTTCTGTTCTTGGTACAGAGAGGGTACCTCTCTTGTGGGAAATTTTATGATCCACTTTTAAGTAGAAAGAGGGAGATCAGAGATCCCTTCGTGGGACTTTCCTGGTGGTCCAGTTGTGGTCTGTGGTTCCATTGCAGCGGACACAGTTTCGATCCTTGATCAGGGAATTAAGATACTGGATGCCAAGCAGCACAGCCAAAAAAAAAAAAAAAAAAAAAAAAGACAGAGAGAGAGAGAGAGAGAGAGAGAGAAATCCCTTCCTGCATCTGTTTCTTCTCAAGTGCTTTCAGCTCAAAATAATTAATATGCCAAAGCGGCATACGTTGGGATGACATGTTCTGCTCCTCTTCAGTATATAGATACTGTAAGGGAGAAACACTTTCCCTTCTACCCTTCTAGGGTTTTTTAGCTGGTCTAATAATCAAGTTGGCATAAGACAGATTAACAGGAGAAAACCAATTTAATTTTGTACATACAGGAGTCCATAAAAATATGAGATCCTAAAAGCAAGTCAAGCAGTAGAGACTTATATGCCATCCTGAGCTAAGGAATGGGATAGGGCCCTGGGGCTTCAAAGAGGAGGAAGGTGATTCACAGGACAATAAGAAGAGCTGATGTCTGATGATTAGATGTTTGCCCTGCCATATAGGTAGGTCATTCAGTTTAAAAGTTGTCTCTGGAACCATAATTCAAAAAGAGTCACATACCACGATGTTCACTGCAGCACTATTTACAATAGCCAGGACATGGAAGCAACACTAAGTGTCTATGGACAGATGAATGGATAAAGAAGATGTGGCACATATATACAATGTAATATTATTCAGCCATGAAAAGAAATAAAATTGAGTTATTTGTAGTGAGGTGTATGGACCTAGAGTCTGTCATACAGAGTGAAGTAAGTCAGAAAGAGAAAAACAAATACCGTATGCTAACACATATATATGTGGAATCTAAAAAAAAAAAAAGGTCATGAAGAACATAGGGGCAAGATGGGAATAAAGATGCAGACCTACTAGAGAATGATCTTGAGGATACGGGGAGGGGGAAGGGTAAACTGGGATGAAGTGAGAGAGTGGCATGGACATATATACATTACTAAATGTAAAGTAGATAGCTAGTGGGAAGCAGCTGCATAGCACAGGGAGATCAGCTCTGTGCTTTGTGACCACCTAGAGGGGTGGGATAGGGAGGGTGGTAGTGAGATGCAAGAGGGAGGGGATATGGGGATATATGTATACATAGAGCTGATTCACTTTGTTATACAGCAGAAACTAACACAACATTGTAAAGCAATTCTATTCCAATAAAGATCTTTTAAAAAATCAAATTAAATAAATAAAATATTTTAAAAATTAAAATCACCCTAAAACTTAGTGCTTAAAAAAAAAAATTTGTCTCTGGTGATAGCTCTCTCTCTGAGCTAGGCCCCCTATCTAAATTCTTTTAGGTAGTTAAGGGGGGAAGTTTCAAAAAAAATGCTGCCTGAGTTTTAGAGGCTTTGATTATTCTCAGCTCAAAATAATCTACATGCTAAAGTGGTACATTTTAGGTAGACTTGTTCCTAACCCCTTCAATACAATGCAATATGATTCAGCCTTAAAAAGGAATGAAATTCTGATGCATAGTATAATGTGGATGAAACTTGAAAACATTATGCTAAGTGAAATAAGTGAAGTATTGTAAGATTCCACTTATACGAGGTACCTAGAGTTGGCAAATGCATAGAAACAGAAAGAATAGAGGTTTCCAGAGACTGAGAAGAGTGGAGAATGTGGTTATTGTTTAATAGTGATGGGGTTCAGGACACACTACTCCAAAATAGGACAACTTTGCATATTGAATATTTCAAGCTGAAGGAATCTTAGAATGACATGTGCAAAAAGGACTTTCTGACCTACCCGACAAAGCTTTAAAACTCTCATGTGAGAGGTATCGTTCCTATATCTGGAGAAAAGGAGCAACATCCTTATCTCTAAGAAGGAAGGACACTGAGAAGAATCTGAACTAACTGGCCTTGCTAGGTTTCCCCCAGTTTACCACACTTGGTTCACCTTTGTCCTATCACGTCTTCCCACAACTTTTCCTTTTTCATCACTTCTGGCATGAAAACGCTCAGGTTTAACCATTTCTTTGAGTCTTCATTTCCTTATGAAGGCTCCCATGTCATATGCTTACATTACATTAAATTAGTTACATTAAATCAGTTTGTATGCTCTTCTCCTGTTAATCTATCTTTGTCAGTTTAATTTTCAGACCTATCCAGGGACCCTAAGAGGGTAGAGGAAAACATTTTTTCCTCCCATACTATATAGGCACAGAGTTCTAGAAAGTTCTAGAAAGAAACAATGGTGGTGGTTGCACAATGATGTGAATATACTTAAGGCCACTGAATTGTACACTTCTAAAAAGTTAAAACGGTAAATTTTATGTTGTATATATTTTACTGCACACACAACAAAGAAGATCATTGGGTGGAAGTCGAGTAGGTTTTAAAGCTTTTTCAGAGCTCCAAACACTCCAAACTGTCTTCCTTTTTTTCTCTCAAGTTAATTGTTAAGCATTTATTGAGAGCTTTTGTACTAAACACTGTGCTAGGCACAGCAGAAAATTCAAAATGAGGCATCTTTCTTTCCCTGAAATCCATCATTTAGTTTTCCTAAATTAAGATGAAAGGAAAGCTGTTCAGTTTTTAATATAGTTTTGTGTTCTTTTGTTGGGAAAGTGTTGTTAATAGGGGTGCTGAGGGGGACAAAAAAAATCTTTCTTTTTACAAATAAATAATTAAACAAAGTTAAATGGATTTTTTAAAACGTGGGACTTCTTTAATATGCTATTATGTATTTTGAATCTCCAAGACAGGGACTTAGTAAAGGGCATTCCTAAGCTTATTTGATCAGGAATTCTTTGTCCTCTTAGAGCCCAATTAATTAATATCTCCCTTGTACTGTGTGTACAGAAGCTGAGCTACAGATGTATCAGCTATGGGGGGGGGGGATTCTCTTTATGCAGGGCTAGATACGTTATGCAAGCTGTAATTATGATACGAATGTGCATTTTATTTTATCCCTAAGTGTTCTAGCATGTGTACATGATTATTTTTAACATTTTTTTAAATTAAAAATATAGATTAAATGTTAAATAGAGACAATAAAAGTAATTTTCTAAAGTAATTTCTTACCTCAATTTAGAGTTCACTGTCTCCTTTAGATGGCTTTTAATGTTCTTTTTAAAAAGTTATTTCCATTTTCGGGAGAAGGGCTTGCTAATGGAGATTTTGCAGAAAATGTGATGCTGACTTTGTGGTCTGTAACTTCTAAACATTTTTAATTAACAAAAAATAAAGCACAAATTCTCATTTTTTTCTTGATAAAAGTACAATATTTCTACTAAGTTGTATTTCAATTAACAGCTATAAGGACCTGTGATATTATCCGTGCCTTTGGATAATTGCACTATATTTTGCAGCTTGTTCTTAATCCATCATTTAAAATCTGTCTCCATTTCTCCCATTACTAGACCTGGACTTCAAGTCATAACCTTCAACAATATACTCCCACATTTTCTACATATTCTCTAATTTTGTACCATTTCTTCACAATTAAACATGGTGGACCAATTTAAATGAAATGGGTATCTGATTAAAGCCAAAGATACAGCAAATCTGAGCCCATTTCATGATTTTACTGTTGGTTCCAATTATATTTTCATTAGTAGTATCACTTTCATGTTTATAAAATATTGACTAAATGCATTAGGATATTCAAATAATTACATGCACATTACAAAGGGACGGGATGATGAAGCTGCCAAGATTAAACATTTGGCTGTCAGGTAGAAGGCCCTTGTGATGGTGTGAAATGTTTATCAGTGAAGGATGAAAGTGTACACTCAGCATAGGAAAGGCTATTTACCTGTGTAAATGCACAGTGGATGGAGGTGCAAGTTTTCTGAAAGTAAAGCATTCTAAAGCTGGCAACTGCCTGAAACAGAGGAAAAACATCTTATGTGAGTTCAAGGATTAATTCCTACTGGATGACTACAGAGGCCTTCATGGAGGAGGACATATTTGGGCTGGATTCTGAGGGATAAATAGGATTCCCACAAATTATTCCAGATGGAGGAAAGAGGCTGAGATGTGAAAATACATAGTACGTCTGGGAAAGTCATTTGGTGGTGCAAAGGGTAGAGCGAGTGAGGATATGGAAGTGAAATGAGACTAGAAAACAATAGATTGAGGTCAGATCATTAATGCTGACAATTTTAGACTTTATTCTCTAAGTAATTGGGAGCTGAGGAACACTTTTGAGCAGAGGGCATGATCTGTGTTTCAGAACAATTACTCTAGTGGACCCACAGGGAATAGATGAGTCTGGAATAAAGCAGGGAGGCTGGGAGCCTAATTAGGATGTTATAATTGTCTAGTGAGAAATGATGAAGATTTGATTGAATGGAAAGGAAGCAATAAATAGGAGAGACATTTCGAAAGAAAATTAACTGAGTTTGGTGAGCAAATCAATTAGAAATGAATTTGGATGCAATAAACAGAATTTCTGCTGACTAGGGCTTAACACATAGGGACTTATTTTACTCAAGTAAATGCAGGTGGCTGCTGGTGTTGGTGCAGAAAATTGCCAATTGTTGGGCTGCAACCCACAGGCCTCAGGAGGCCTGTGCTTGCCCAGCTTCAAGACCAAAGAAAGAGCCTGGAGTCAGCAACAGAGACATCAGTAGTTTAATGGATGGGGGAGAACTTACACGTCTGAAGCAAGGTCCTTGAGCGACACCCACATCCTGCGCCATGGAAGGCAGGCAGGACATGGTGGTAGGCTTTCCTCCTGGGGGGAAAGGGAGATCTCCAGTTATAGGGGAATTGGGTCAGGTAAGCTCATTAGTTACCAGGGAAACCAGTAGAGGGGCACGCCCCTCATTGCCCCTTTGATAAGAACAATCACTAACTGGAACCTGGGGCAAGTATGTAGGAAGGTCAGTCACGTGTGTAGGGTGTAGGTGAAGCAGACACTGAGTGGGCAGGGGATGTACAGAGAGCAAGAGAACAGCCATCCTGAGTGGCCTGACCATACACCAATATCAGGGACATTTCTCAGTTCTCTTGGTTTTTGCCTCATGCAAAAACAACCCTCTCTTTCAAAGCCAACTCTAGGTGTCATTGGCCAGAGCTGGCTCACATGGAAGCCTCTACCTGCATTGGAGGCTGGGGAAGTGGGGGACAGGAGGGCCTTGATTGCCTAAGGCTGCCCATGGTCCATAACTAGGAGCTGATCACAATGTCTTTTTGGAAAAAGAAAAAATTAGCATGGAATAAATAAGCATTAGATATTAGGTGGACAATTAATAGAGTTTGCCACAGTGACTAATTGGATATAGGGGGTGCAGTGGATTGAATAGTGTCCCCCTAAAATTTCTGTTCACCCAGAGCCTGAGAATAAGGCTTTATTTTAAAAAAGGGTCTTTGCGGAAGTAAATAAGGTACGGATTGTGATGAGAACATTACTGGATTAGGATGTGCCCTGTATACAATGAGAGTGTCCTTGTAAATATCAAAGATAAAGCCAGACAGTAGTTAAAGTTTTAAGGACAGACTTTAATCGGTAATAAACTATCACAATAGGGAAGAGGCTCCTTCATGAACTGAATTCAATTTGTGCAGAGGTGACTGGGTGTCCTACAGGCAGAATGACGGAGTAGGGAAAGAGAAAGGTAGGGGGGTGAGGAGAGTCAAGGAAGCAGAAATTTATAACAAGTGTGAAGGGGGAGGGAGATTTGGTCCATGTGAAATTCATCTGGGTTTGTTAACTGGCATTTATCAGAGTTAGGCTCCTACCCTCACACAGAGCCTGGGAGAAAAGGCCCTATCTTCAGGTGTTGGCTGGAACAAACAGTAAATTCTTTTGGCAGCCTTGAGTTTTCTGAGGCAGGAATTTAAGAGGGCTGGACTGGTCATTCTAGGAATTCAACCTTGAACTGTTAGAAACTACACTAGTGTTTATTCAAGTCTTTGTGTGTAGGTGGGAAGGGAGGATGGAAAAATCACTTGTGCTGAGCCTGCAGTTTTTTTTTTTGCGGTACGCGGGCCTCTCACTGCCCTGGCCCCTCCCGTCGCGGAGCACAGGGTCTGGACGCACAGGCCCAGCGGCCATGGCCCATGGGCCCAGCTGCTCCGCGGCATGTGGGATCCTCCCGGACTGGGGCACGAACCCGCGTCCCCTGCATTGGCAGGCGGACTCTCAACCACTGCGCCACCAGGGAAGCCCTGAACCTACAGTTTTAATAGACCCTGGTAGAGGCCTGGTCAAGAAGAGGGCTTAAAGGAGCCTGACTAGAGTTTGGTAAAAGAGAGAATTTTTGTAGTAAGAGACAGACACAGTGAAGAGGGCTATGTGAAGATGGAGAAAGAGATCAGAGTTATGCTGCCCAAACCAAGGAACACCAGGAGCCATCAGAAGAGGCAAGAGGCAAGGTAAGATCCTCCCACAAAACATTTGGAAGGAGCATGGCTCTGTTGATATTTTTTTTTTTTTTTTTTTTTGCGGTACACGGGCCTCTCACTGTTGTGGCCTCTCCTGTTGTGGAGCACAGGCTCCGGACGCGCAGGCTCAGCGGCCATGGCTCACGGGCCCAGCCGCTCCGCAGCATGTGGGATCCGCCCGGGCCGGGGCACGAACCCGTGTCCCCTGCATCGGCAGGCGGACTCCCAACCACTGCGCCACCAGGGAAGCCCTCTGTTGATATTTTGATTTTGAATTTCTGGCCTCTTGAACACTGAGAAAGTCAATTTCTGCTGGTTTTTTAAAAAATAAATTTATTTATTTTATTTATTTATTTTATTTATTTATTTTTGGCTGCGTTGGGTCTTCATTGCTGCGCACGGGCTTTCTCTAGTTGTGGTGAGTGGGGGCCACTCTTCGTTGCAGTGTGGGGGCTTCTCACTGTGGTGGCTTCTCTTGTTGCGGAGCACAGGCTCCAGGCATGCTTGAGCCTCAGCATTTGCGGTGTGTGGGCTCCAGGGCACGTGGGCTTCAGTAGTTGTGGCTCACGGTCTCTAGAGCACAGACTCAGTATTTGTGGCGCATGGGCTTAGTTGCTCCATGTCATGTGGGATCTTCCCAGGCCAGGGCTCAAACCCGTGTCCCCTGCATTGGCAGGAGGATTCTTAACCACTGCACCACCAGGGAAGCCCAATTTCTGCTGTTTTAAGCCACCTAGTTCGTGGCAATTTTTTCCAGCAGCTCTAGGAAACTAATATACAGGGTGAAGGAGAGAAGCTTCAAAGCATAGGAGCCTGGGAAGACATTAATACCATGGGTTGAACATGGTGACTAAGAGACATCTGGGAAATATTCATGAGGGAATGTTAGGCAGGGATTGGGGTTATGGATTAAGGCTTGAAGAGTGAAGAATAAAGAGACTGCTGCTGAAAGAAAAGTAAATTTCATCAAACAATAGTTTAAAACTTAGAACATAAGTATAGTACTGAATTGCCCACTTCAACACAGTTGTTTCCCTCCCATTTCCAAAGTCTATTTCTGTATGTCGGGGGTAGAGAGAAAGCTAGCATCACTGAGGGTTAGTGAATTTGGTTTATAAGGACCAACAAATTTCCACAAGTTTGGAAAGAGTCACTAGCAGTGCTTTAACTTCCCATTTGCCCCAGTAACAAATTTAGCAGCCCTTTCTAAACTTCACCATGGATTACTGTCTCTATTAGTTTTTTGTTTTAATAAGAAAACACTAAACACTAAACATAGCATTGCTATATCCTCAGTGCTCGTAATGTAATTTGTTCATATTTCTAGTATTATATTTGTCCCACTGCGTTGTAATTCTCATTCTGTCTCCCACTCTAAATTGTGAGTTTCTTGAGAGCAATGCACCATTTTAATTCATATTTGTATCTCAATTGCCTAGTGCAATATTCAATACTTTAAGTAATTTATGTAATAATTGTTGCATGAATTGCAATAACAATAGTAGTTAAGGGCCAGGCTCTGGAGCTAGGCCACCTAGGATAAATCTTGGCTCTTACATATTATCTTTGCGACCTTGGGCACATTACTAAACCTCTTGGTGCCTCAGTTTCCTCATCGTAATCTGGAATAACAAGACAATCCTCATAAAATTGTTGTGATGAGTAAATAAATTAGCACATTTAAAGCACTTAGAAAAGTACTAAGTATATGGTAGATGCTCAGTACGTGATCAATATCCGTAAATATGGTATTGAATTATTAAGTAGAATAAAGCCTTCTGACATTCCATACTGCTATCCAAAGTAGGCCTTCTGTATTTTCTTTTACATCTTCCTATTTCCTTCATGACAATATTATAATCTGTAGATTCACTTACTTGTCTACTGACAAATCCCATGAGGGCAAAAACCTTGTCTGTTTAGTTTTCCAGCATTCCATGCTTAACCCCTCATCTGCATACAGTGGAGATTAGCAACAGTTAGTTCAAGGAATAAATTGATGAATGATCCATTTCATTTAATGATCATTGAATGACTCATCTGTAAAGTCTAATTGAACTCTTTCTCACATAGCTAACATTTGTCGACTGAAAAAAAAAAGCACAACCTAAAAGTTGAGGGTTATGTGTTTTGGTTTTTCTGTGTGTGTTTTTTTTGCGGTATGCGGGCCTGTCACTGTTGTGGCCTCTCCCGTTGCAGAGCACAGGCTCCGGACACACAGGCTCAGCGGCCATGGCTCACGGGCCCAGATGCTCTGCAGCCTGTGGGATCTTCCCGGAAAGGGGTACGAATCCGTGTCCCCTGCATCGGCAGGTGGACTCTCAACCACTGCGCCACCAGGGAAGCCTGAGGGTTATGTTTTATTCAAAGGACAAAAATGAGGACTTAAGCCCGGGACACAGTATCTCAGATAACTCTGAGGGACTGCTCCAAAGAGGCAAGGGGAGAAGCCAGGACATATAGGAGTTTTTGCAACAAAGCCCAGGTAGTTGAAACGTTGGAAGATTATTGTTAATTAAAGAAAACCAGATATCTTGAGTTAAGGAATTTAGTGGTTTTCTATGTACAGGAAGATGCAAAAGTCTGGGCTCACTGAAATCAACCCTTTGATATGTACCTCAGCTACCTGGGGCCAGTATCCTGTGCTTCTCATCCTGAGTCTCCTCAGGGTATACCATCAGGGATGGCTGCAGTGGCTGACTGCTAGATGGGGGTACAAATCCTGCGTCCATCCTGAGTTCCCTCAGGGCTCACCATCAGGGCGAATGTAATGTGATGGCTTGATGGCTGCAACATCCTTTGTTTAGTGATATGGCAGGTGGCATTTTTAGTTCACACACTGAAACTCCTTCTAGTTTGAAGTTCAAAGAAAGGCAATGTGCCATAACAACAGACCTTCAGGCAGATCTGAGAAAGAAGGACTTCCTCTCATTTCTAGGACTAACTACCTGAAAATAAGATAATACCTTATATCACTATAGGAACATACTCATTTTATCTCCTGTTTCTGCTCTTCAGGGCAGTTTTGACATTGAAACAACAATAATATTATGTTCTTAGAGAAAGACTGATGACTCACGTGTGAGAGGGTTCAGGACAGGTTCAGGGGAGCAAAATTTGCCACTCTTCATCAAACCCAGCATGAAAACACTCAGGTTTAACCATTTCTTTGAGTCTTCATTTCCTTATGAAGGCTCCTGTGTCACATAAACCTTACATTAAATAGATCGCTATGCGGTTTTTCTTGTTAATCTTTCTTTTGTTATAGGCGTCCCAACGGAGAACTTAGAAAGGTAGAGGAAAAAGATATTCTTCCTCCTCTCCACGGGAATAAAGTTTATTTTATGTGAATTTTCTCTTTTTTTAATGTGATTCATATAGAGGGGAATTCAATGATGAAGAATTGGCTGTTTTTAAAATCAATCCCTCTTCTGGGACTTGAAAAGGATTTGGGAAATAAAAACTAATAGAATCTTTACAGTATTAAAAGTTTCCAAACCAAAATGCAAGCTAGTCTTATTTACCAGAAAGCCTTTCCCATTGCTTTGTTCTGAGGTCCTTCTATACATTTGTCCAGAGAGGACAGCAACGAAGGAAGACTATGTAAACATTTTAATCATTTCTAACTTGCCATCTGTGACAATTCACAGTGCTGAAATCAGAAAGGATGGGATCACTTTTCCATTTCTTTAAGGTCACCAAGGACAGACAAGCTCAGGACATACTGTATTTGTCAGAAGCAAAAGAGATGACTGGGGAGGTGGCAGTGACAAATCTGTTCTAGGCTTAGCTCATTTTACTGAAGAAAGTGTGTCCCCTTCTGACATTTATCAAAAGAAATTCAGTTTTATAAAAAGAAGGATGTCAAATAATAGTACATAGCTAACACTCATTCTGTGGCTCTCAGAAGGCCAGATGGGACAAAAAGGAAAAGGGTAGATGGAAGAGAAAGTCATGCTGGCAAGAAACAGAAAACCAGATAGGGTGGAAGGTCAGTTCTAATATACTTACATGCTTGAATACATTTCTAATTAAATCACCTAGTTTTGAGATCCATATTAATGTCTGGTTCACACTTTGGAATACTGTTTTTCATTTTCTTCAAATACAAGGAATGACACAAAGTAAAGGTTTTGTGTCTGTGTCTGTGTGTGGGGGGTTTTTTTGTTGCTTTATTTTATTTTATTTTATTTCTGCTACCTCAGGGAAGAAAGCTAATGAAACCTGGTAAAATCCCACAGCACCAGGTACAATGAAATGCACCCCGTGGGCAAGCAATCAATACTTCTTATGGTGATGATGATGATTTTTCTATGGCAGGAAAGGATATTCTGGGTCAAAGAACAAAACCAAAAGTTGTGACAGAGGTAGTAGAAAAAGAGAAGTCAGATTAAGATCAAAGGAAGGGATTCTATTAGGAGACTAATGATGAGGCTGACAAAACACTGTAACAAGTGATAGTGTTTTCCCATACTGCATAAAAATATTGGATTCAGCTACAAATTAAATCTCTTTCTCAGTGAGGGGTTTCTGCAGGACATAAACAATTAGGCTGCTGTCTAAAGAAGGCAGGAAACTTGATTAACAGATCCACAAAGACAGCATAGGGAAGATGGGTTTAACACCAGGAGGTGAAACACCAACTGTTATGCAAATTGACTTTTCCCAAAATGTTGTATAATTTCAATCAAGGACTGAAATACACTTTTTTTTTTAACATCACTGTTCTCTGGCCTTAAACTCGTCAAAGGAGTTTCTTATTAAGTAAATGCTACTGATGCATGTGTCACAGTCTCCCAGGATGAGTACTGAGGCACTACAGAAGATTTAACCATGAGACAGGTTTTTGCTTCTTTTCTGAATTTTCAAATATTCAAGGTGTTCTAGCTAAGGATGGCTGAGCAGGCAGCTTCTGGGACACTAGCTGTGAAATGTTTGTGTCTGACCTCTTTGAGTCCCGTACTCTCTGTAAGTTGCCTATTCAGTGCAGTCCAAGGTAGCCTCATTTAGAATAGGGACTCTAAGAGGTGACTAAAATTTGTCAATGACAAAATACTTCTGTGTATTTCTCCCACAAATAAGGCATTGTGCTAAGGCCAGAGACATCACACCAGGAATCCAGGAAAAATTGTAACATTATATTCAACCCTCAAACTCGAGATTTTCAAATTCAAGGTCCTAAAAGTTACTCAGAATATTTAAAAATGTATCTGTAATCAAGTATCTTTCCTTGAACAAAAATAAATCAAGCTCAATAGCATATAAACCAGATCTTTCTGCTCCTTCTTCTTGGAAGATGTCGAGAAGAATTAATGTCACTTAGATGCTCTTTTACATGGCGTTAATATAGTTATCTTCATAAGTATTATTACCAGCACAGCTTTCAAGGTTTAAAATTTTTCATGGGACTGGCCACACACATTTGCATAAATCCTTTTGAATCAGGGAATAAATAATAAATGATCAAATAAACTAAATAAGTTAACATACAAATTTTTAACTCTTCGTATCAGGGGTTGGCATACTTTTTCTCTGAAGGGCCAGATAGTAAATATGTTAGCCTTTGCATTCCAGACACACTCTCACAACTACTCAACTTTTGGGACTCAAAAGCAGCCATAGGCTCTACGGAAGTGAACGGGCATGGCTATGTTCCAATAAATTGTTATTTACAATAACAGGCAACGAACTTTTGCCTGCAAGCCTTAGTTCGCTGACTCATGCCTCATAGCATCATTTTTCCCCCTTCATTTCTTTTCATTCATCCTCTATCACAAAATCACAGCCTTGCACTCAAAATGCAGAAAAACTGGTTACAGACCAAACATTGTAAACAAAGATTGCAGGGGGGAACCTGAAAATCAGTTTAAAAAAATCTGTGCTAAAGTATTAATAGAATATACACTGGAAAACATTAGCGTTAACAATCCTTTCCCCATCCTGCTGCTTGAGACCTCTTTCTAAAATGCAGATTTGCTCTTGGAACTCTCTAGCTTAAAATGTTTTACCTGCAGCAGACAGCCAGCTCTTTGCCTTGTCACAATTGGCTCATCCCACAGCTGACTCTGCTTCCCTCCCAGCCTCATCTCTTGCCATCCCTTCCTCTCAAATTCTCTGCTCCAGCTGCACGGAGGGAATCATAATTTCCACACTGCTACCTGCTTTCTTGCCTTCCAACCCATGCACTTGTTTACTCGCTTTGCCTGAAACCTTCTATAAGAAACCCTGACCTTGCTAAATAACTCCTAGAGGACTGAGCTTAGGTGTCTTAGGTGACTTTGATTCCCAGGCTGTGCTCTCAAGACACCCTTTATATACCTGCATTATAATATTCTCACCACTATCTAGAAATGATTATTTCCTTGTTTATTGCCCCTGATAAATATTAAATTCTTGAAAGCTTAAAGCATGGTGCCTAGCACATGAAGAACAATCCATAAGTGATTATTAAATCAATCAATCAATTAAATGAGCTTTGGGCCCTTCCACTTTGGCCTATAAATTCAATTATTCCCAACTATGAGCAATCTCTTTTCTTTTGCATATTATCTATAAAGGATGCCCAAACAACTAATAGAGAAATTTTTAAAAAATCAGTTAAACCAGTACCTCAATATCATATAAAGGAGAAAACTATTAATAAAATTGCTTTGCATTTACCACATAAATAGGAATCTTTTCTCAACTGCTAGTCACATGAGAACAAGGTTTTATTTGAAGAGCAATTAAACATTTATGGGGTCTGCAGGAGACATGAACAGATGTTATATGAAGACATCCAGAAGAACAGACTGTAGAAAAAAATAAATTTGTGTTTCAGTGGAAAACTATACATTATCTACACACAGCATATCCTTCTGGGTTATTAGGTTTTAGTCTTTCATAATCTTTGCACTATTTTACAACTCTTTGTAAGCTGATACACATGCACATTCTGTCTGGTCTGGAAGAGTTTCAACTGACTTCCCTCCATTCCTTTACTCCATAGAAATTAGTACCTTTTGACTTTTCCTTTAAACCAGTTATACCATCTACCTGGTTCCCTCCTTGAATGAGTAAAATAAAATCTTCAACACATGTTCATTTTTAAATCCATATGAGAGTCATGATTTTACCTTTTCCAGAAATTTATCTTTTAACAGTTTTGGAGGTTCCATTGAGATGCTCAGTAGGTTCACATACCAGAACCAGGAAAACTTCATAAGGAGGGAAGTACACTCCATGGGCAGCTTACGCCCATGGCAGCCTTCTCTTGGCTCCCAAATGTGAATCCAAAATGGAAATAAAACTTTGCTTCCTCTCTGCTTTTCTAGTTTTAATTTTCCTCTCTACCAATTTTATGTTTTGTGCTTGGATTGTTTGGGGCCAATAAGTTATTTCCCAGTAATTGTTGAAAATTTGGTTTTATGACCTGATCATTTGACCATCTCTGTAAATGGATTAATAGTTAATAGAGAACTCAGCTGGCTGCGAAACAACAGAGACTGTGTTAGTTTTTTCTGTTTGCCTATTTTGAGATCAAATCAATTAAGAATTTCTTGCCCACTGGTGAGTTTTATATTTCTATGTTTACTGTTGACCCATGGCTAAAATTTTAGAATGAAAGCTATAAGCTTTCTCCCTCTCGCTATGTATGGTTTTATGTGACTATAATTTAGAAAGGCTTTTACCTCTCATCATGTGAGTGTATAATATTTTATTACTCCAAATAGTACTAATAAATTAAATTATAAAATATATCTTAAAGAGGGCTTCCCTGGTGGCGCAGTGGTTGAGAGTCCGCCTGCCGATGCAGGGGACATGGGTTCGTTCCCCGGTCCAGGAAGATCCCACATGCCACGGAGTGGCTAGGCCCGTGAGCTATGGCCGCTGAGCCTGCACGTCCGGAGCCTGTCCTCCGCAACGGGAGAGGCCACAACAGTGAGAGGCCAGCGTACCGCAAAAAAAAAAAAAAAAATATATATATATATATATATATATATATATATATATCTCTTAAAGAAATAAGTACTTATATAATTAGAATATTCCTAAAATAAGGAAACTGAACTTCTCATACTTTCAATGTGCCAGATTTAAAAAGTATTCAGCCCAGAAATGTTTTAAGAATTCACTTTCACATAATTTAGTTAATGAGACAAGTTAATATTATTGGTTTTATATAAAAAAAAGTTATGTCATCTGTCATTTGTCAGTGTTAAAAAGCATAATACATAAGTATAGATTTCTACTTTACTTGGATATGTACTTCATAATCTTAAATAGATTTGCTGATGAATAAACTTAACATTACTTCTACTTAATGTTTAAGGTTATGAAAAATGTAAATTTGTGTTTACCCAGATTAAATTATTATTCTGATAAACTTATGTCAACAATAATTGTTTTGTCATATGTCAGTTTAAAGACAATTTCTAAGATCTCTAGGTAACTTAAAACCTTGGGCTGACACTAAGTTGAGTTAATTAATGGACTTTCATATGATAGTAAGTATCTTAAGACAGTAAGATAGAGTACTGAAATAGTGATTACTAATCATAATTTTAAGTTAATATCCATCTACTTCTCATTGTTATGACTCTATCTCTTGAGTCCGTAATGGATGTGCTCAATTTCGCCACTTTGGGAGGCAGATATAAATGATGTGTGTGGCTTAGAAAACTGCGTTAGGTGTGTTCGTGGCCTCTGCAAATGTGCTACAGAATGCTGGTGTGTGGCAGACAATTATCCACTCCCCAGCTTCCTCTGTGAAATAGAAGTTAGTGACTTGGGGTAAAAGTTATAAATACTATATGGTTTAGACTATACTTAGGAGTCATCACTTCAGAGAAATACAGCTGCACATGTACTTCCATTTTTTGAGAAAAAGAGTAATTTTGTCCTAAAGGAGTCAGGTATATGTGGTCTCCAACGCCCTCTGGGATCATCAAGCTTCTTGAGGACCTCAGAGAACTAAAACTCTCTTTGAGATTTTCCAGAGGGCTCCTTGAAAATCACAAAGATTTGTTCTTTCACCTTATAAAAAGAGACGTGCTAGAAAAAAAATTAGGTTTTTTTGATATGTTATTATTGATGAGTCACGTAGAAAGAGTTGTCAAATCAGAAGAGATGGCTAGCCTACTCTAGGTTAAATTTATATGAGTAAAAGCTTGTTAATACAACCACTTCAGAAATTAAAACCTAAGTGAAACATTTCTAGAGATTTGTCAATGCCCTCACTGTCCATGATGTATTTCCATTTATCAGAGTCCTGCTGCTGTTTTGCTTAATATCAGACAACAGTATAATGTTATAGGTCATAATTTTAGTTATTATTTTTTATCCAGCTTTATTGAGGTATAATTCACATACCATACAATTTAAAGTATATAATTCAATGGTTCTTGGTATATTATGCAACAATCACCATATCCATTTTAGAAAAATTTTATCACCTTTAAACACTGTACCCATGAGCAATAATTTCCCATTTCCCTGCAAACCCACCAACCCAGATTTGCCTGTTCTGGACATTTCATATAAATAGAATCATACAATATGTGATCTTTTGTAATCGACTTCTTCCCCTTAGCATAACATTTCAAAATTCATCCATGTTGTAGTATGTACCAGGATTTCATTCCTTGTAATTGTCAAATATTATTCCATTGTATGAATATAACACACTTTATCCATTCATCAGTTGATGGACATTTGGTGTTGTTTTCAATGTTTTTGAATGCTGCTATAAACATTCATGTACAAGTTTTTGTGTGGACATATGTTTTCACTTCTCTTGAGTGTATACCTAGAAGTAGATTTGCTAGGTCATATGGTAACTCTGTGTTTAACTGCTTTTATAGTGACTGTATAAACACACAGTCACCTGACAGACTGTTTTCCAAAATGGTGGCTGTACCATTTTACATTATGTACAGGAGTGTATGAGGATTCCAATTTCTCTACATCTTTGTCAACACTTGTTATTTTCTGTCTTTTTGATTATAGCCATCCTAATAAGTGTGAATTAGTATCACCCTGTAATTTTGATTTACCTTTCCCTGACAGGTAATGATATTTTTGAAAATAAACACTTTTCATGTGTTTATTGGCCACTCTTACATCTTTTTTTGAGAAATCTTTATACAAATCCTCTGCCTATTTAAAAATTGAAATACTTGTCTTTTTATTACTGAGCTGTAAGACTTCTTTATATAGTCTAGATACAAGTTCTTTATCAGATATATGTTTTGCTAACCTTTTCTCCCATTCTGTGGGTTGTCTTTTCATTTTCTTAATGGTGTCCATTGAAGCACAATTGTGATGAAGTCCAACTCATCTTATTTTATTTTATTTTATTTTTTTGGTCACTTGTGTTTTTGGTGTTATATCTAAGAAGCCTTTGCTTAACCCAAGGTCACAAAGGTTTACCACTTATATTTTGTTCCAAGAGTTTTATTGTTTTAGCTCTTATATTTAGGTCTATGTTCTATTTTGAATTAATCTTGTGAATAATGTAAGAAAAGCATCCAACTTTATTATTTTGTATGTGGATATTCAGTTGTTATATTTGAGAATGATGCTAATTTAGTCAAATATGACCATGTATTTTAAGCAAGTAACATTTTAGATTTTATAAACAAATGTTTACAAAGCTCTCTTGGGTAAACTGGACTGCTACTTGGCTTACAGGGCTCCCAACCTTCCAGGTGAGTGTGGAAGTTTACTTCCTGGTAGGCCCAAGAATCTTAGAATATTTGGGAGAACTGGAAAAGAAAAGAATTTGCCCACATTTATAGGTAGTGCATGTGAAATCTGGTAGTGAGTTCTTACTTTGGTCTCCTAACCTCAGAATAGCACATAACAAGAGGCTTTTAAAAGTTTATTCTGAGATTCCTTATGAAAACCTCCAGCAAAGCCGATTTAAGAAGGCCTATATGGTATAGTATTCTTGCTGCATCTATATAAACAACCAGACCAAATCCACTAACAACAATCTTATTTTGTTTTTGTTTTCGTTAATTTTTAAAAGTTTTTTTGTAATATCTTTATTGGAGTATAATTGTTTTACAATGTTGTGTTAGTTTCTGCTGTATAACAAAGTGAATCAGCTATATGTATACATATATCCCCATATCCCCTCCCTCTTGCATCTCCCTCCCACCCTCCCTATCCCATGCCTCTAGGTGGTCACAAAGCACCGAGCTGATCTCCCCGTGTGATGCAGCTACTTCCCACTAGCTATCGATTTTACATTTGGTAGTGTATATATGTCCATGCCACTCTCTCACTTCATCCCAGCTTACCCTTCCCCTTCCCCATGTGCTCAAGTCCATTCTCTATGTCTGCGTCTTTATTCCTGTCCGGCCCTTAGGTTCTGCAGAACCTTTTTTTTTTTTTTTTTAGATTCCATATATATGTGTTTGCATACAGTATTTGTTTTTCTCTTTCTGACTTACTTCACTCTGTATGACAGACTCTAGGTCCACCCACCTCACTACAAATAACTCAATTTCGTTTCTTTTTATGGCTGAGTAATATTGCATTGTATATATGTGCCACATCTTTATCTGTTCATCTGTCGATGGACACTTAGGTTGCTTCCATGTCCTGGCTATTTTAAATAGTGCTGCAATGAATATCGTGGTACATGACTCTTTTTGAATTATGGTTTTCTCAGGGTATATGCCCAGTACTGGGATTGCTGGGTCATATGGTAGTTCTATTTTTAGTTATTTAAGGAACCTCCATACTGTTCTCCATAGTGGTTGCACCAATTTACATTCCCACCAACAGTGCAAGAGGGTTTCCTTTTCTCCACACCCTCTCCAGATTATTTGATGATGGCCATTCTGACCTGTGTGAGGTGATACCTCATTGTAGTTTTGATTTGCATTTCTCTAATGATTAGGGATGTTGAGCATCCTTTCATGTGTTGGCAATCTGTATATCTTCTTTGGAGAAATGTCTATTTAGGTCTTCTGTCCATTTATGGATTGGGTTGTTTGTTTTTTTGATATTGAGCTGCATGAGCTGCTTGTATATTTTGGAGATTAATCCTTTGTCAGTTGCTTCATTTGCAAATATTTCCTCCCATTCTGAGGGTTGTCTTTTTGTCTTGTTTATGGTTTCCTTTGCTGTGCAAAAGCTTTTAAGTTTCATTAGGTTCCATTTGTTTATTTTTGTTTTTATTTCCATTTCTCTAGTAGTGGGTCAAAAAGGATGTTGCTGTGATTTATGTCATAGAGTGTTCTGCCTATGTTTTCCTCTAAGGGTTTTATAGTGTCTGGCCTTACATTTAGGGGTTTAATCCATTTTGAGTTTATTTTTGTGTATGGTGTTAGGAGTGTTTTAATTTCATTCTTTTACATGTAGCTGTCCAGTTTTCCCAGCACCACTTATTGAAGAGTCTTTTCTCCATTGTATATTCTTGCCTCCTTTATCACAGATAAGGCGACCATATGTGTGTGGGTTTACCTCTGGGATTTCTGTCCTATTCCATTGATCTATATTTCTATTTTTGTGCCAGTACCATACTCTCTTTTTTTTTTTTTTGATTAACAAATTTAATCAGTTATACATATACATATGTTCCCATATCCCCTCCCTTTTGCGTCTCCCTCCCACCCTCCCTATCCCACCCCTCCAGGTGGTCACAAAGCACCGAGCTGATCTCCCTGTGCTATGTGGCTGCTTCCCACTAGCTATATACCTTACGTTTGGTAGTGTATATATGTCCATTGCCACTCTTTCGCTTTGTCACAGCTTACCCTTCCCCCTCCCCATATCCTCAAGTCCATTCTCTAGTAGATCTGTGTTATTCCTGTCTTACCCCTATGTTCTTCATGACATTTTTTTTTTTCCTTACTCTTACCATACTCTCTTGATGACTGTGGCTTTGTACTATAGTCTGACGTCTGGGAGCCTGATTCCTCCAGCTCCATTTTTCTTTCTCAAGATTGCTTTGCCTATTCAGGGTCTTTTGTGTTTCCATACGAATTGTGAAGTTTTTTGTTCTAATTCTGTGAAAAATGCCATTGGTAGTTGTATAGGGATTGCATTGAATCTGTCGATTGCTTTGGGTAGTAGAGTCATTTTCACAATGTTGATTCTTCCAATCCAAGAACATGGTATATCTCTCCATCTGTTTATATCATCTTTAAGTTCTTTCATCAGTGTCTTATAATTTTCTGCATACAGGTCTTTTGTCTCCTTAGGTAGGTTTATTCCTCGGTATTTTATTCTTTTTGTTGCAGTGGTAATTGGGAGTGTTTCCTTAATTTCTCTTTCAGATTTTTCATCATCAGTGTATAGGAATGCAAGAAATTTCTTTTTTTTTTGTTTTTTAAATAAATGTATTTATTTATTTATTTATTTTTGGCTGCATTGGGTCTTCATTGCTGCATGCGGGTTTTCTCTAGTTGCGGTGAGCAGCTGCTACTCTTCGTTGTGGTGCGTGGGCTTCTTATTGAGGTGGCTTCTCTGGTTGTGGAGCATGAGCTCTAGGCATGTGGCCTTCAGTAGTTATGGCTCACAGGCTCTAGAGTGCAGGCTCAGTAGTTGTGGCACATGGACTTTGTTGTTCCGCAGCATGTGGGATCCTCCTGACCAGGGCTCGAACCCATGTCCCCTGCATTGGCAGGCAGATTCTTAACCACTGTGCCACCAGGGAAGCCCAGAAATGCAAGAGATTTCTGTGCAATAATTTTGTATCCTGCTACTTTACCAAATTCATTGATTAGCTCTAGTAGTTTTCTGGTAGCATCTTTAGGATTGACTATGTATGGTATCATGTCATCTGCAAACAGTGACAGTTTTACTTCCTCTTTTCCAATTTGGATTCCTCTTATTTCTTTTCTTCTCTGAT
Organism: Hyperoodon ampullatus; assembly: GCF_949752795.1. NCBI lineage: Eukaryota > Metazoa > Chordata > Mammalia > Artiodactyla > Ziphiidae > Hyperoodon > Hyperoodon ampullatus. The sequence continues at coordinate 71,302,486 of NC_136922.1, forward strand.
TGTTGTGGCTTAAACTTGCAAAACTATGTTGAATAATAGCGGTGAGAGTGGACAGCCTTGTCTTGTTCCTGATCTTAGAGGAAACGGTTTCAGTTTTTCACCATTGAGAACAATGTTGGCTGTGGGTTTGTCATATATGGCCTTTATTATGTTGAGGTAAATTCCCTCCATGCCTACTTTCTGGAGGGTTTTTATCATAAATGGGTGTTGAATTTTGTCAAAAGCTTTTTCTGCACATATTGAGATGATCATATCGTTTTTCTCCTTCAATTGTTGATATGGTTTATCACATTGATTGATTTGTGTATATTGAAGAATCCTTGCATTCCTGGGATAAACCGCATTTGATCATGGTGTATGATCCTTTTAATATGCTGTTGGTCAATCTTATTTTGTAATCAAGAATAAACTTTTGAGATTCATTTTGATGAAAAGGGGAGGCATCGTAGAAAAAAATTTGTGTTTCAATGGAAACTATGCATTATATGCATATAGCATAGCTTTCCGTATTAACAGATGCTAGCCTTTCATAGTCTTTGAGCTATTTTAAAACTTTTAAAAAGTTGATAGACTTCCATATTCTGATAGAGTTTCAACTGACTTCCCTCCTTCCTCAGGAAAAAAACACTTTTTCCTCCATTTGCTATTCCTTTCCTTTACTCCATATAGATTTGTGCCTTTGACTTTTCTTTTCTTTGAACTGGTATAACATCTGCCAGTGTCCCTGAACAAATGAGTAAAGTAAAATCTTTAACACATGTTCATTTTTATAACTGCATGAGAGTCATTATTTTTACTTCTTTTTTTTTTGAAAATTATCTTTTAACCATACATTTCAGAATGGGATGGAGACAAAATCAAGTAAGAGAGAAAGGGACAAGCAAAATGCACAGGTTTTGAATGTGTCTCATTTGGACAATGTATAAACAGTGAACAAAGCCTCAGGGAGATTGACTTGCCCAAAGTGATAGAACAAGAAAATGGGGGTGAGATAAAGGTAAAGGGTAAACAACAATTAATGGAAAAGATAGTAAACTCACCAAAAACATGTGAATAAATGTTCAATCCCATAATGGTCTCAAATCTCCTTATCTAAGTGAGTGGCAAAAACTTAAAAGAGTGATACTACCCAGAGCAAGTAAGGTGTTGCTGGAATAGGTACACTCGTGCTTTGTGAGTGAGTGTGTAAGTTATAAACTCTTTAGGTGGCTATTTAGTAATATTTATTAAAATTTAAATGCAGCTACTCTTTAACCCAGTGACTCTACTTTTAGATATTTAATCAGTGAAAGACTGACAACAGTATGTGATGATATATGTTCAAGGACACTTATTTCTAGTATTGATATAACAGAAAATTTGGGAATACCCTACATTTTCGTAAATAAGGGATACTCTCTTCAGAATAGAGTACATATAATGTATTTTTTTAAAAATCATATATATAAAGTAGTTATCTTAGAGGGCTGTAGTTATGGAAGTCTGCCAGTAGACATTTTTTGTTTTATATGTTTGTATTACTTTTGTAACATGCAAAAATAATCCAGTGAAGATGTAACTATAAGAGAATCCAATCTTTTAAACTTGATGCAGTATCTTGTCCACTATTATGTGATGGACCATATCATACAAATTAACTCATCTTTTCAATGCTTCAGTGGAAGTTTATCAGCAGGAATGGGGAAGGTTGTAGAACAGCATTCTTAAATTGACCTACATGGGATGGAAAGAGGTCATTACTCTCTGAGATTTTTCTATGGATGTGCACAATATTCAGACTAGGATCTAATAAAGATCCATACACCCTGCCCAAACTAATCATACCCTTTACCTAACTATTTGTCTTTGGGCAAATAAGCATGAGAATTTTACCGAAATGATTTTGAACAATTTATGGACTATGGAATATATATGTATGAGTGTGTGCGTGTGTATGTGCGTGTATGTAAGTGTGTATATATACTTTTAAAATTGGAAATGACTAACTGTCTTTTGACTGTAATACCCAGGGAAGAATTAAGTTGCCGGAAGATGAATTAGTGTTAAAAGATCTGAATATTCATCATGTAAATAATCACTTCCAAGTGAACATTATACAGATAGAATCAATATATTTTAAAAAGTTATTTGTGGAGTTAATTGATTTCAAACTGCATATACTTCCAATTTCAAAACAGGCTAATTTGAAGCTGACCCTTATTAGATGAATAACATATTATCACTTTAAGAATTTAGATCATAAGTTACACTAAACTGCTATAGGAAATAGATTTGATCAGGCAACCAAACCAATGTCATGGTTCACTATCCATAAATACCATGGCAAATAATAATTAACATTTACCACAGGCTTAGTGCATTGAAATTACTTCTGTCAGTTGTGCATCCAAGCAAGCCAGTGAAGTAGGTTATGATTATCCTGGTTTAACAGGGGGTAACTAGGGCCACAGGACAAGAAAATGATTGATTCCAGATAAACCAGTGTGCAGACCAATCTCCTGTAGGACAGCTCCATAATTTTGTTAGTATTTATGAAGCCATATTTTGGACTCTTTTACTTATTGAAAACAATTTTAGAGAAATAAATCAAACAGAGACACATATAAGTCCCTCAATAAGGCTGTGTATATAGACGAGATAACATAATAGTCCCCAACAGTTTCCATCCCAAATTTATTTTTGGTTCAATATACATGGTTTCCAGTTGCTTTCTATTTACACTAATGCTACAAGAGGCAACAGGGATATTGTGCAGTAAAAATCATGCAACCAGACTGTTCAAACTTTTTGGCAATGGTGATGTTTAGCTTTGTCATCTGTGGTCTAATTCTCACATTGCTCAGGACTGGGCTCTGAACATAGTAAACAACCAGTGGGTGCTACTGATAGAGCAAGAATATTACAGTGGGTCACAGAGGGATACTGGAGACTCTATTTCCCATCAAGTGCTCAATAAATATTTATCTGTCCAGAGTGAATTGTTGGTGTGGAAGCCACAGAAGCTAAACCACTGATAGATGGCACTTTCAGGACTATAATCCTTGAGAAAAAAAATTTTTTCCCCATTCATGGTTGATTATCTATTTTTTTGGTGGGGGGTAGGAGTTTATTAATTAATTTGTTTATTTTTGCTGTGTTGGGTCTTCGTTTCTGTGCGAGGGCTTTCTCTAGTTGTGGCAAGAGGGGGCCACTCTTCATCGCGGTGCACGGGCCTCTTACTATCGCAGCCTCTCTTGTTGTGGAGCACAGGCTCCAGACGTGCAGGCTCAGTAGTTGTGGCTCACGGGCCTAGTTGCTCGGCGGCATGTGGGATCCTCCCAGGCCAGGGCTCGAACCCGTGTTCCCTGCATTAGCAGGCAGATTCTCAACCACTGCGCCACCAGGGAAGCCCTGGTTGGTTATCTAAATAGTTAAATATACCCTCTTCTGATATGGTACTTGTCAGCCACCCTCCCCTTTAGAGAAACTGATTTCTGAATAATTTCTCTTGTACATGCATTTTAAAGGTGTGTAATTAACTGGTAACAGGTTGTTAGGTAGCTGATGAGGTGTGAACCAGCCACTAATTTGTTTTCTTTATTTACAACTTTCTTTGCACTTGAAGATAACAGCGTAGTGTTTTTCATTCCCTGCTTACTTCACCAGATTAAAAAGTGATTTGTGAAGCCATTTTTAATTCCTCAAATTCCATTAAAAAGGAGTATCCAGGGGAGTCTTAATCAAGACATAATAGGCACTAAAATGTGATCACACAACAGCACTTCTAATGTGGCTCTATCAGCTAAAATGTTAAGGGATTGCCTCCCGTTAACTGAATTCAGCCCTAACACTGACCTACAACTTGTGGAACAACTTCCAGGCAATTGGCACTGGCTTTATTGCAAGTGTTTGCAGCTAACATATATTATTGCTTTAGAATTTATCATAGAACCCACAGGGATAATTTGTAACAAAAGTATAATTATTGTATTATCACTAAAATAGTTTGCTTTCCCCTTCAAATTGCCTTGCCTCCTATTTAATAATACATTTTTTAAAAAAATTACTTTGAGAAGAAATTAAAATAGAAACATAGTGGAATGAGAACTGCAAAAAATACAAGACTGGAATATTGAAAATGCAGCTAAAACAGAAATGGCTAAATGTAGAATCAGCAGGTAACCAAAAGGGGTAATTTGGAACCAGGGAGAATATTGAGTTATTAGATGAGTTTGAAAAGACAAATAAGAATAAAAACCCTGTCCTGGCCTTTTAAAAATATATAACCAAAAGTTAAGGTATAGAATATGTGAAAACATATGTCCAGAACTGTCCATAAGTCTTGGCTAGACAGTTAACCAACATGCAACAAAGCACAGACATTGGATAAGTGGCAACATTCTACTTTCTACCTGTCAAAGCCCCATCAGTACTTACATCTAGAACACTGTGGCCTCCAGGATCGATTTTTTTTTTTTTTTTTTTTGCGGTACGCGGGCCTCTCACTGTTGTGGAGCACAGGCTCCGGACGCACAGGCTCAGCAGCCATGGCTCACGGGCCCAGCCGCTCCGCAGCATGTGGGATCTTCCCGGACAGCACCCAGCACAAACCCGCGTCCCCTGCATCGGCAGGCAGACTCTCAACCACTGCACCACCAGGGAAGCCCCAGGATCTATTTCTAAATGCAGGTATGTCTTGGAGCATCAACTCCAGAAGCTGCTATAGTGATTACTTTTGTATGATATTAACAGCCAATGTTTTTTGAGTACTTGATTTATAGCAGGCATTTGTGTGGGGGTTTTTTTGAAATTGTAAAAACATATTTTATTTAACCAAATATATCCAAAATATTATTAGTTTAACATATGATTAATATAAAATTATTAATAATGTATTTTACATTTTTTCCAACTAAATCTTCGAAATCCAATGTGAGTGTGACATCACATCTCAGTGTTGACCAGCCTCATTTCAAGTGGACAACAGCACAGTGTTGAACAATGTCTTAATGGCTACCAGCAGGAGATAGTCTCCTGCCCAGCTACCTAAAACACCCCAGCTGCTCATCTACCACATTATCTATTTTGTCTTCTTTGCAGCCCTCACCAATACATCAAATTTTATTATTTGCTTGCGTGTTTTTGTCCCTTAAGACAAGGACTCACCTTGAACAGCACCCAGCACAGGGTAGGCGCTCAATATACACTGTCTATGTCTGAATCCATGTTCAGGGATGGAGGGAGGCCCCCAGGCCCCCTTCACCCTTGCCTGGAGCTGCTCCTCTGCCCACCTGGGCCACCCCTCACCCTTTCTTCTCCAGGGCCATCCCCAGAGTGTGGGTGTGCCTGGGAGAACTCTGCCCCACCTGGGATATCCACGTGCCCTGCAGGGACCGCAGCTACAGACCACGGAAGGCCCCACGTGAGCTCCTCCCTTGGAGCTGCGGCTCCAGGACCCGCGCCGGCACGTGGAGCTCTCGGTGGCCGAGCTCTGCACTTGCAGCAGGGAGCCCTCCACTGCTTCCCCACAGGTTCTGCCTGAAGTTCTTTATGGTATTAATTCATTGAATCTCCCCAGTGACTCCAGGGATAGTACTATTAGGATGCTTATTCTATAGTCAGAGGAACTGAGGCATGGTTTACAGTTGAAAGTAACTTGCCTAAGGTTACAGACTGTTGGGGAAACATAGTTAAAATGAAATCTGCCAACCCAGAAAACCTCTCCATAGAGAGAAGAGAAAGAAAACAGTTTTATTATCAAATAAGCATCAAACCAGAATGTGATGCACATCACAGACAATCCGCTAAGAGATTGATTGCAAAGACAGAAGGAAGACTTACTTTTTTTTTGGTAGCCATAAATATTTAACTAGGATTATTTGGTATGTTCAATGTAATCATTCGTAATTGTGATTATTGTAACCAAGTTTCTTTATTGATTACACTGTAATCAGATGTTTAACCATGCCTTTTAAGTCTTTTGTCACTGATGGATATTTTTGTACTCTGATACTGTTATAAAAAGTGCTTCATCTTCAAGGAGATTCATAGAAAGGCAATGGAAACAATTACAACAGTTCTACAACAAGATGATGGCTATGCGAGGATTCCAGCCCATACTGACTTAAAACAGGGATCTGCCCTGCCCCTGGGGCCCTAGATCAGACATCCAGAGATTTTGACTCCCTGACAGGCAGAGCCGACTCCCCTACTCAGCCTTGAAGCAGTTTCAGAAGACAGAGCATCACCCTTCTGCTTCCCATAAGAATATGGGAGTAAAATCTCTGAGGGGTAATGAAACAGGAGGGAGGGAGGCAGGGCACAACCTCTGAAAGAATGACATAGTCTGAGGACATGACATAAACTAATTAGAATCAAATGGGTCCAAGATAGCGGACAAGTCGACTTCCACTAGACCTTGAGCCTCAGTATATGCTCACATCAGCAACCTAAATGACACACCCGCAGGCTCCATGACAGTTCCATAAGGATCAAAAAGTGGGTGGTGGCCCAATTCCTGGAAATCTCCACCCCTTCCTAAAATAGCTGGACTACTCCTCCCACTCTTTAGCCTATGAAATTATCCACCACTATAAAAACTGACAACCCCACACCCTTGTGCCTTTTCTCACCTTCTGAGATGGCTCAAACTCTGTCTGTGGAGGGTGTTTCTCTCTAAATAAATCCACTTCTTACCCATCACTATGTCTCTCACTGAATTCTGTCTGTGATGAGACATCAAGAACCTGAGTTTCATTAAGTCTTGAAACCAGGTGTGTGATCTCAGTCGGAAGACTGTGGGTTTTGGCCGGGTTTAAGTCCTGGCCGTGTGGATTCAAGTCCCCAGTCTGGGTTTTGGCTGGCTTCCAGTCCTGGCCGCATGGGTTCAAGTCCCAAGCTGGGTTTTGGCTGGGTTCAAGTCCCAGCCTTGTGGGTTCAAGTCCCAATCTGAGGTGCATGGTTTCACTTCCACTCCTCTCCCTCACACTTTGCTTTTCTCTGGTCATACTCCGTTCCTAGGTTTCCTCCCACCAACATTTAAACAAAAGGAAGCAAAACAAAACTAAACAGAGCACTGGAATTCCAACCCATCTCCTCCAGTTCAAATTCACTGCTCATTGGAAGAGAAGTAGTCTCAGTTTGTTGGTTTGTACTGCTCAGCCAGCAGTGATCATTTTCTGATTAACAGCTGTATTAAAGACATAAATAAAGCCATATGAATATTTTGACATTTGGAATCACAGTGAAGTTCTGGAATGAGGTAGACAAAAAGTAAGATAAAATCTGTCACTGTGAACTACACATAGATATGAAAAGAGATATATAGATAAGAAACCAATGAAATATTAAAGAATAAAATAGAAAATTAATAAGAATGAGTTAGAATTTAAAATATTAATTGGCAGTGCCCAACTTTAATAGTATTTTAATGGAATAGTTAGTACAGAATGTTAAATATCCTAAGTGATTTTTTCTAAAATTTGAATTTGATATTATCTGTGTCATTGAAAGTCCTTCAGATAGCTTCCCATCATATTACAGATAAATAATAAAGAATTTTAAGAAACTCAGACTATTTTTCTACTTTCATCTTGCACCCATCGCCCTTGCTCAGGATTTGAGGAGCGCATCAAGAGCAAATTGCATCACTTTACCGCCCCATCCCACGATCGCCCAGTATAGCATCCAGAACAGGTACATATCTGTACCTGTTCACTTCCACTCCTCTCCCTCACACTTTGCTTTTCTCTGGTCATACTCCATTCCTAGGTACATATCAGTGTATTGGCTGGAACTCTCCAAATTGTACCTCTACTCTCTCTAGGAAGAGCTATTCTTAGGGCTATAATCTGGAGCTCATTGTTGTGTGGGTTGTGGCAGGGGTTTTGTTTGTTTGTTTTTGGCTTTTTTCTCTTGTTAGGAAAGACTAGTCTATTGTGTGAGTCCATATTTGATGGCTAACTCCACCTATTCAGGTTGATGTGAGGGAGTAGGCATTTGCCTCTTACTAAATGGAAAAGTGCCTCAAAATGTCGGCCTCCCCGTGCTATCCTAATTCCTAGCATTGAAATCAATTCTATTTATTTTTGTGTGTGTGTGGTACGCGGGCCTCTCACTGTTGTGGCCTCTCCCGTTGCAAAGCACAGGCTCCAGACTGAGCCATGGCTCAGCCGCTGAGCCATGGCTCACGGCCCCAGCCGCTCCGCGGCATGTGGGATCCTCCCGGACCGGGCCACGAACCCGTGTCTCTTGCATCAGCAGGCGGACTCTTAACCACTGCGCCACCAGGGAAGCCCAAATCAGTTCTATTTTTAAAACATAATCCTGTTTTAAATAAAATGGATTCCACTTTGGACACACTTTCGTATAAATTCATTGATTACTAACAGGCCCCAGTTACTTTCTTGAGGTCACAGGGCTTTGTTTCTGCCTCTACACAAGTCCTCCACACGAGGCAATCATCACGACTCTTGTTCCCTTCACTAATTTTCAGTGGGGACCAGCAGTAGAAGCCAAGGATACCCCTCCCCCAGCATGCCCATGGAAACACGTCTTTTGGGGTGTGTGTGTGATGGATGTGATTCAAAAAACTGCTGTCCCCCCAAGCTGATATGCCTTGCCAGAAAGTGAATCCCACTCTTAAGAATTTCTAATCTATGAGAATAAAACCTGAGAGAGCAGCATATAAAACTGAGGAAGTGGGAGGGACTTCCCTGGTGGTCCAGTGGTAAAGAATCCACCTTACAATGCAGGGGATGCGGGTTCAATCTCTGGTCAGGGAACTAAGATCCCACAGGCTGTGGGGCAACTAAGCCCATGCACAACAACTAGAGAGAGAAAACCCACATGCCACAACTAGAGAGAAGCCCACGCGTCGCAAGGAAAAATCCCGCCTGCCACACCTAAGACCCAACACAGCCAAAAATAAATTAAATGAATAAATAATAAATAAATCTTTTTTAAAAAAAGAATTGAGGGGGTGGGAAAGGTGAGAAGAGAGGGAAAGGGTATAAAGATGGAGTGTTGCTCAGAGACTTTAAGCCTGGACAGGACATCGAAACGAGGGACCTCGATGGACACCGGAACCTGGGAGGGGGAGGTTCATGTGGAAGGAGAAGGCCTGCCGAGCACCCAAAACATATTTAGCCCACTTTACACTTTTAGCCAGGGCCAAGTTCATCCACTCTCAGGAAAGTCTCAGCCTGGAGAAGAGCAGTTCTGTGAATTTACTTGGGAAAATAATCTGTATCTCCCTGCATCTGAAAGTTTTCCCAAAAAGGAGAGTCCATAGCCTTCACAGCATGCCAAAGGGATCAGTGGCTCAAAAAGTAGTTTGAGAACCTGAGTCTCAGCCATTTTCTCATTACTGTGTTCTTTCTCATTACTATGTTCTTGCAATGCCATTTTCTTTTCTTATCAACCTCCTCTCTAAAAACTTTTCCAATTTATTCTTTTGAGAAAACTTTATATCTTTGTGGATGTCTGATACTGTCCTTAGATGCACTTCTTATGAAATCTGTTCTGGTTTGTGGGGACTTGGAAAGAATGGGCTACCTGGTGAAAAATATTCACAGACTAAGGTGCAGCTAAGGACAAGAGCCCTACTTCAGTTTAGAACACGGTGGAGGACTTGTTGACAGTTATCGATGGTACATTTAAAATCTGCAAAATATTTTACCAGCACATCCACCAGGTTTTGCCCAAATGCCAAAGAAGAAAGGAAAAGAACAGACAAAATACCTTTAACAGAAAGACATTACAAACACCATGGTGTTCAGCTCTGCTGCCATTTATCTCAGGCTGTTCAATGCTAACCTCAATTGATCTTCTCCCAGGAAGGAGTGTTTGTAAATTGCATCAAAATGATTCCAGACTATCAGGCAGGCTGGTCGGCCTGGACTCCTGGAAGCAGTTAAAGAAGCTCTCACTTGTAATGCCATGTTGGTTTCTTATTATTTAATATGACAGCCAAAGTGGGAGAATGCCCAGATATTTCTGCTCACAGCAGTATGTGATCACATCTCTTCTTGTATGAAGGATTTTAAGAGGGAGATGATTACCTTGAAGTGCTTGATTGTAAGAAGTAGGTGCATATCTGTCATTGGTAGCTCATAACAGAGTTTTTGGTTAACTTTCTGCTGCAGATGTTTTTAAGCTTTCTGCTCCACATTATTGCAGCTGTGTAGTTTCAGATTTTAATGGAAACAACGCAGTTCAAAACACATTCAAAGTATTTTAGTGATTAGAGAGCAACTTTAAATTCTGTTTACCTATGCATTCTAGAAATGCTAGAAAAAAAGTAATTATTCTCTGAAAGACTGTTTCACACTCTGTCAAGAATATTCAAGAGGAAAAAACACAGTTTCTTTCCATTTGTTTCTAAACAATCAAATAATAACTGTTCACTTATTTTGTTATCTAATATATATATATGTGTGTATATATATAGTATTATACAAAAGTATACATAAGGCTAAAAAAGTCAATGCAAAATGCTTTTAGATATATCTACCATTTTTCATATTTTCTTAAACCTTTTCATATTTAATTAACAATGTATATCAGACATAAATCTTGCTTGTGAATATAACAAATCTCCATTATTTAGGTTCTTTAGCCTGTTGATATTTTTGCTTTATTTATTGACAAGTTGCTACAATTTGAAGAACATTTAAGAATCTAAGACACCTGTAGATGAGAGGCAATTAAGTTTTTCCTCTCTAGTATTACACTAACTCTTTCAGACTATAAGAATCCCATTTTCTAGATTACCTTTTCTAATAGACTTCCCAGTACCCTAGAACCAAGGTTAGTGACATTTCAGGAAGTGATTGGGAACACCAAAGAGCATTGTTAGAAGTCTAAAAATCAATCAAGAAATCATTCACTTATGAGTTGTCAGGTTCAAAAGACATTTGAGTTCAGCCCGAGCTTGCCGGTAAGAAGCCAGTAAATTGCTCTCTTTCGAGAAGGGTATGATTTCTTTTCCAGGACAATTTGAACTGGTATAGTAAATTACTTTATTTAAAAAAGTAGAACTCCTTAACTAAAGTTCCTTTGAGTAACATTCTAACAGTGAAGTTAATGAACTTCTAGACACCCCCCATCTACCTTCAAAGGGGACCCCTGTATGGACCCTGCCCAGAGTTGATGAGACTCTGAAGAATTTTCTAATAAACTGCCACATTATTCCCTTAAACAGCCAAGGGACTCGTAAATTAAAATTAATGAAAAACCAGAGCGTGCAGAAGGCTCTGGGAAAACTGGCAGAAGCCAGCAAAAGTAAGAATTCTTACCAGAGCAAGCTCTCCCAAATCTCTGTCTGTAATGCTCAGTTGTGAGAGGGAAATAAAATTTCACACTGTCCCTCCCTTTCCAAATCCAAACCCATCGTTTATTGATCCTTTCTCTCCTAGGGATAGTTATTGCCTTCTTGCTTGTCTTGTTTTACATCCTAAGTACCTGGACTTGGCTTTCTGCCTGCCTGGGCCATGCAAGTTGTCAGTTCTTTCTTTTGGCTACCTTTGGGAGTGACTCTAGATCTTGCAAAGACAATATATATTGCACCCTTTTGGGAGACACCTCTTGAGTCCAAGAGGTTGTTTAATATTGCCAGAAATAACCATTGCTTGTCCCAGCTGAGACCTGACAAGATATTTTAAAGGATTTCATAACTTTATAATCAGAATCCTGGCCAAATTGAAAACTGATATTCAGAGGCTGAAAGAAAAAAAATTTTGTGACCATCTCCTCTTAGCTAAATGTAACCAGAGAGAAATATTCCAACATAGGTGGGTGGGTGTGTCAGCCCTTTAGCACCCAGGCTACAACCCAGTTCTTTGAGAAACTGAGATCAATTGTCCTTATCTTATAAAACTTTACGTAACTAGAAATATAGCTCTAGGAAAGAAAAAGGGAAAAGGGGACTATTATGAAATATGAACTGCTATAGAAGCACCCTTGCATAAAAATCTAATTCAAGGAAAATATTAAAACAAAAACTATAAGATCTCTGTTTACCTTTGTCTATATGTTCATTTGTGTCTATAAACATGTTGTAGATGTGTGGTATTTTTCTACCCTCAGATGATACTGATAAAATAAATTTGTAAAAGAGCTCTATTTAATTGGTTGAACAAATAAAGAGCTTTTATAAATTTAGTATTAAAACTAACCCAAATGCTTTTCAAGTTTACATGATCTGGGATAAACTTTAGTAAAAAAAAAAGCTAGTTTAACTTCGTTGGTTTAATTAAAGGGATATGTTTTTAGAGCTGCCAACATTGAATATAATGCAGGCATACAACTTTTTTTTCTACCTGATTTAGTAGTCAAATAAGTTCACATTATCTCACAAAATTTTCTGCCAGAAAAATAACCTAGAATGATAACTGACTTTGTCTAATGTCTCATGAAGTTTTGTGTGTGGTCTAAACATAATTTTTGAGAATAATTAAATGGGTGTAAGGGAGACAAAAGTTTCTAGGTGAACTTTTGAAAATAGTTTTCCTAAATCCTTTTGGTAAGCTGAAACCTTAAACTTTTGCTAAATTAACTTAAATGATGGATAGTCATTAAATATCTAGATCACTTCCAAATAAGATAAAATACTGAAACATCAAGTACTGAACATAGGTTTATCCATGTTTTACTTCCTTTTACAGAGGAATTAAAGATAGTTTGGTCTAATAGCAAACATCTTTAATGTCATGCTGAGAAGCATGTTTCTAGAAACTATAAAAGTATAAGTCTGCCAATCCACAGAATGCTAATTTAAAAGTTCATAATTGATTACGTCTTAGTTTTCACTAGAAACTAAAGGTTTCTAAGGATTAATAATTCTAATATATGTAATTAAAATTACTAGAAATAATAAGGAAAAGAAATTTTATGTGTGGTGAGGACTGGATAAAATTGGAATAAATTTAATTAAATAACTGAGTCTTAATATCAAAAGTTATCTGATGGGGATTTCCCTGGTGGCTCAGTGGTTAAGAATCCGCCTGCCAATTCAGGGGACACGGGTTTGATCCCTGGTCCGGGAAGATCCCACATGCCATGGAGGATCTAAGCCCGTACACCACAATTACTGAGCCTGTGCTCTAGAGCCTGTGCACCACAACTACTGAAACCCGCACGCTCTGGGGCCTGCGTGCTGTGAATAGTGAGCCCGTGTGCTGCAACTACTGAAGCCCACACACCTAGAGCCGGTGCAACAAGAGAAGCCACCACAATGAGAAGCCTGCGCACCGCAACAAAGAGTAGCCCCCACTTGCCACAACTAGAGAAATCTCACGTGCAGCAACGAAGACCCAACACAGCCAAAAAATAAATTTAAAAAAAAGTCATCTGATGCAAAATTGGAATTTGTTTTTTTCTCTGTTAAAATAACAAAGTTTCTTTTTTTTTTTTCTTTTTTAAACTCTTCTCTTGATAATAGGATGTTATGGAAGATTTTTCTTTACCTTTAAGTAATCTGCCTAGAAAAAAAAAAAGGTCTTGTGTCTAATCAAAATAATCACCTATGTTTTATGTTGTTTTTATTAGATCTTGTATTACTTGAATTAACCCAATCCTCTCAAAATTAAAAGAGCTAGGTTTTGCTCGGTACTGTGTAAGCTTTTATATCTGCTATGAAGTATTTAACTGTTATTTTAGTTGAAGAGATAACTAAGTATTGTTTCACAGTAAACTGTGATCCTATTTGATCAAGTGTTATAAAAAGTTTTTGACATTTTTGACACCCTTCCCACAAATCAAATTCTAAATGAAATCTTTTTGACCTTAAATTAACTTAGAAAATTTCCAGAGGACCCCTGGAAGATTTTAAGATTTGTTCTCCCTCTTTATAAAAAAGAGAGATATTAAACTAATTAGGCTTATTTGATATGTTAAATTACATGGGATACATTGCCGAATAAGAAGTACTACAGGGCTTCCCTGGTGGCGCAGTGGTTGAGAATCTGCCTGCTAATGCAGGGGACACGGGTTTGAGCCCTGGTCTGGGAGGATCCCACATGACGCGGAGCAACTGGGCCCATGAGCCACAACTACTGAGCCTGCGTGTCTGGAGCCTGTGCTCTGCAACAAGAGAGGCCGCGATAGTGAGAGGCCCGCGCACCGCGATGAAGAGTGGCTCCCGCTTGCCACAACTGGAGAAAGCCCTCGTGCAGAAATGAAGACCCAACACAGCCAAAATAAATAAAATAAATTAATAAACTCCTACCCCCAACATCTTCTTTAAAAAAAAAAAAAGAAGTACTACAAATCCTTTTTCATGTTGTATTTATATAGGTATACGTTATAAGTATTTCAGAAACTATGAAATTCCTAGAAATCTGATATGTCCTGGTATAATGTTGCCAGATGTAATTCCAGTTATTATCTAAAAACATTGTGTGTCACAGAAATAAACAAATTTCCTTGTCAATTCCATCAGATCTTTAATAATGGGTATTTTAGGTCTTTTGTCCTTTACAGAGAATTATTATTCTACTCTGATGCTTTGGAAAAGTGTTCCTACAAAGGTGTTTCATCTTCAGAGAAATACAAGAAATTGACTTTTTGACAAGTACAAGTCTGATCATTTTAAGGTCATAAAACTGAACTGGCAAGAGAAACACTGCCCTTGAATCTCCTTGGAAAGGACTACACCATATCCTCCTCACCACTCAGATGGCAGTCAAACTTCTGGGATTCGAGCCTTGGGTACACAGTTCACAGCTAAAGAAGAGTCTCCTTGAAATCTGGTCACATATAAATGCTGGAGACCTCTAAATCAAATGGACTAGGAAGAGAAGAATCTGACATCAAGGTAGACTGCTTTCTCCCAAGACATCAGATCAAGACTTGATACTTTAACCAAACATGAAACATTCTCTTCTCTTTCTTTTCTTTTCTCTGGCATCGGCCTGGAAAGACAATGCCATTGTTCATATCTCCCAGGCCATTGCTAAGGGGAGCAACCTTCCATACTGCTAGACTTGTCATCAGAAACTGTGATCTGTTCATGATGCTAGAGACCCCCTGTTCTGTTTCCCTGTCTCTGCTTAACACCCTAAACTTGGGGAACTTGGTGTCCAGTCAAAAAAGGAACACAAGGCAAAAGTAACCCAAATAAAACTACCTCCATGGCTGTCATTTCTAGTCCTGAGCCACAAATTCAAACAGAAATTATCAGGAGGCATTCATGACGCAAAATTAGCTTCCTTTGACAGATCCCTAATTCCTTGGTTAGGAGTAAATGTAAACAAGGCTATGATCAGGAATCTATTGTTAACTCTTGAAAACATTCCAGAATCTGCTTCTAAAGCGATAACTGCCCCCCAAAAATCCTTAGACTCTCTGGTGAAAGCTGTTATTAATAATAGGATAGCACTTGATTATCTTCTAGTGGAGTAAGGAGGTGTCTGTGCTGTGGCCACTACCACCTACTGCACCTGGATTAACACTCCTTGGAAAGTGAAATGCAATTACATAAGGTCACTAAGCAAGGCAACTGGCTTAAAAAAGTGACTCCTTCAATGAGGTCTTTCTTGGACTTATTTGATTTTTTTGATTGGTTTCGTTCTTGGGGACGGTGGCTCCAAAGTGCACTGCAAACATTGGGAATTATCCTGCTTATTATAATCATAATAATCTCCCTGGTGCATTGTATTCTCTCAACAGCTTTAAATGTGTGTTCACAGCCACTAACTACCAAGCAATGATCTCTTTAAAACTGGAATGTCAGAAAAGGAATGAAGAAATTGACCAGCTTAAAGACTGAACCTGAAGCCATGGCCTGTGAATATCACAGGGATTAAGCAAAAACATCATGACCTGTGAATACCACACAAGGGAAAACAAAGCTGAACTTCAGAGCAGTAGCTGAGAGTGGCGTGAAAGCCTTAAGTTTTTTGTTTTTTTTTCCTTGTGGTATGCGGGCCTCTCACTGCTGTGGCCTTCCCTGTTGCAGAGCACAGGCTCCGGATGCGCAGGCTCAGCGGCCATGGCTCACGGGCCCAGCCGCTCCGCGGCATGTGGAATCTTCCCAGACCAGGGCACGAACCCGTGTCCCCTGCAGCATGTGGAATCTTCCCAGACCGGGGCACGAACCCGTGTCCCCTGCACTGGCAGGCGGACTCTCAACCACTGCGCCACCAGGGAAGCCCAAGCCTTAAGTTTTGATTACATCTCTCAGTTAAGCTGAGAGTCTGATCAAAAGGGGGAAATTGTTAACAAAGAAACAACAGGCCCCAAATGGAGTCACTTGTGCTGAAATCAAGACTGAATACCTAACTTAACTGCAGTTACAACCTTCCTCAGGAATGTAATCCTAATTGGTCAGTTGGTGTGGAAATTTCTGGTCAGCTCTAATGAAGAAATCTGTCACATGGGCCCTCTCCATTCCCCAAAGGATGATGAGGTAATCTGCCACATTCACCCCTTCCATCCCCCATAGGTAGGTTACCTAAGCCTGAAATAAACTTTTTTGTTTATGGCTTCCTTGTGTTGCCTTTAAAAATCTCTCCCTTTCCGTAGCCCTTTGGAGAGTCCCTCTGTTCACTAGATGGGGTGCTGCCCAATACATGAATCATTCAATAAATCCAATTAGATCTTTAAAATTTGTTCAGTTTAATTTTTGTTTTTTAACACTACCAACTGACTTTAGGGCTTGAAATTTCCATCTTAGTTCAATCTTTGGATTAAGGAAACAAAGGGTTCCTGTTACAATGCAATTCAGCTACTGGTACTTTTATGCATATAGTTTATCAGATTGGTCCAAATCTCTAGTAGAGTGAACATTTGATGAGGAAACCAAGATTCTTCCCAGGTAGAGCTCTTTGTTGAGGGCAGCCTCGGGTAAGGCACCACTAAAAGGGATCCCAGGCAGCTGTGGAAAAAAAAAAGGTTGGAATGCCCTGAAAAAGGGGTGGCTTGTGCCCCTTTTTTGTTTATAGCTATGACATTTGAGCAATGCCTTGAAGGATCAACCGGGTTATATGTGGCAGACTTTTCTGCTTGTCCCCAGGGCTCCAAAATATGTCATCAGAGATGGAATTAAGTGGAACTAGCTGATCAGGATTTACAACTCGCTGCAAATCTGCCTGGCTCTTTTTTGTGCTGTCCGCTGTGTTTTGCTAAGTCAGTTTTCTGGCAGACGTGAAGCATGACAGGCTGATTACTATGTTTGCCAGCATATATTCTGTCTTCCTTTTGACCACAGGACTTACAAACATTCTCCAGGCCAGAGAAATGGCAAACACAGTATGAATCATAATGCAGAGAATTGACTCAGGCCCTCCCCGGAGTCTTGTGTATCCTACTTCACATTGTAACACATTTTGAAAAGTTTGAAGAAAACCACACTCTTATAAATCAAATTATATTCTGCCATTGATTTTTCGTTTTCTATGATATATATTCCCTCACAGCATAAATCTTAACTTCAAAAATATTGTGAAAGACTCATATTTTAAACTGAAAAATAAAACTTTATAATAAAATAATAGCATTAAATGAACATGATTTTAAATATAACTGCTGTCCTAATGAAAAAGTGGTTGTTGTCAGTGAAGAATAGGAAAGAACACTAAGCATTTTTTTTTTTTTTTTTTTTTGCCATATGCGGGCCTCTCACCGCTGCGGCCTCTCCCGCCGCGGAGCACAGGCTCCGGACGCGCAGGCTCAGCGGCCATGGCTCACGGGCCCAGCCGCTCCGCGGCACGTGGGATCTTCCCGGACCGGGGCACGGACCCGCGTCCCCCACATCGGCAGGCAGACTCTCAACCACTGCGCCACCGGGGAAGCCCCCACTAAGCATTTTTTAAAGGTTCTCGAATAACAGTTTTTCTCAGAGTATGCTTTCTTGTCTCAGTTTTTAAAAATAGGTTGGTTTCCTTCCAGTAATCTTTAAACTAAAATTAATAATGGCCAACAAAAATAACAACAAGGGCTTCCCTGGTGGCGCAGTGGTTGAGAGTCCGCCTGCCGATGCAGGGGACATGGGTTCGTGCCCCGGTCCGGGAAGATCCCACATGCTGCAGAACGGCTGGGCCCGTGAGCCATGGCCGCTGAGCCTGTGTGTCCGGAGCCTGTGCTGCGCAACAGGAGAGGCCACAGCAGTGAGAGGCCCGCGTGCGGCAAAAAAAAAAAACCCAAACCAAACCAAATGACAGATAGCTCCCAACCCCAATTAGCATTTGCTGTGTGCAAAGCACTGTACTAAGAGATCTACATGGATTATCTAATTTTATCCTCACAGCAACGTATATTATCATTACTGCTGGTGAAGATATCCAAGACATGCAGAGGTATGAATGTGAAGTATCAATTAGTTGCTCTGCAGTATTTCTCAAAGTATATTGCTCAGACTGCCTGTACCAGAATCACTTGAGACCCCATTAAAAATTCATTTTTTTAGGCTCCCAACATGCAGAGGTTTTAACTCAGAGGTTTGAGGTAGTAATCTGGAATTTGCTTTTTAATAAGCACTTCAGGTGATTCTGGTGCACAGTAAAGTTTATCACTTGAGAATATTCATTTTTAATGTAATTTTCATACATATTTTAATAGAGACACAAAAGAAAGTAAAAATGGCCCATAATTCTACTCTTGTTATAAAAATTAAAATGTGCATTAAATAATTCCAGTAAAATAGAAAGTTAGAGGTAAAATCCCCCTCTGTACCACACCCTTCATCACCAACATCCCCCCAACACACATGTAAACACTCCTGCTCCTCCACCATCCCCCCAACACACATGTAACCACTCTCAAGTTTCTTGTTATCCCCCAGAAAAATGTTACCATATATATGCATATACCTTGTATTATGCCCAGAAAGTGAATCATACTATGTTTACTGTTCTCCATTTTTTTAATGTATCACTCAAACTCTCTATACTGTATATAGGGCTCTACCTCATTCTTTTAAACTGCCGCACTGTATTTCATTAAATATATGCACTAAAGTTTAATACATTTTTATCTATCCAGTTTTTATTATTATAAACAATATTGCCCTGAATATTATATATGATATATATTTATATTTATATAATATGTTGACTGTGCTGTCTCTTTCAAACTGTAAATCTGGCATTAAAATTACCCAGGTAGAGACTTCTATGTTTTCTAGAAGATTTAGATCCCTCTTTTAATCTCATTTCTGCTAGAATGAAAAGAAAGATTCTTAGTAAGCATGGTTCATATTAAAGAAGTTAGTGTTTTATTTGAGTTAAACTTAATTACACTTAATTGTAGAAGCACATAATCCTATCATTTATTAACTTAACAGGACCACAAATGCAAAAGAAAGAATCAACTAAATTGGAATATGGCAAAATGGAAGAAAAAAAGCAAACTTAGCAAAACTGTAAGAAGGCAGGATTAAAAGAGACCCAGAAAGGAAAACTTAACTCAGTAACAGAGTTATTAAAAGGAAGACTATTCAAGCAGTAGTGATCATTTCAAGCATACATAATAACTTATTTCAGTGAAAGGTAAATGTATTCATTTGTTCATTCATTTATTCAATAAACATTTATTGTTAGGCACTGTGCTGAGTTTGAGGCTGTATGGAGGGAAAGATATAGATAGGTCCTACCCTCAATGAGTTTACTGTCTATGGCAATACAGATACAAAATACATATACAGATCAATACAGGGCAATTGCTTTTAAAAAACAATTTTAAAAAATTGCTTTTAGAAAAAGTCAGAGCTGTTTTTGAAAAGGGGTTTCCAGGTGGCATAGAGGAAGTAACATGTGAAGTCAATGAGGATTATAAGAGCAGGCAGTTTAGGAATCAAAGTGTAATTCATGTTGCTGGAGTGGAAACTGCAAGGTGAGAACTGTAGGAACAAGAGATGAGACTAGATAGATGACAGTAGATAGGGAGATGGGGTGATTGCATGAAATGTCTTACTTGTCACGCTCACAAGCTGAGTATTTATACTATGTGCAATAGGGAACAGCCAAGAATTTTCAATGGGAATATCACCTAATCAGATCCTCAGGAAATTGGATGGAGTTGAAATAATCTAGTTCACAGATAGCGAGACCGTGATGAGCTACAGCAATTGTGGTGGTAGGGCTGGAGATGACAGGACTCTTCATGGGTAGAACCAACAAGTCTTAGCAATTAATCATCTGAAGAGAGGAGGCAGAAGGAAGAATTTATGATGTTGCCAAAATTTCTGGCTTGGGCAAATAGGTGTCTGGTATTCTTTGACATAGAAATTAATGAAAGGGGAACAGATCTTTCCAGAATCTCTTTCAGATGTTCTCAGTTTATCAAGACCCAACACACTTGTTTTACAGTAAAAAAAAATTTGTAATATCCCCTGCATACACTGAAAATGTATGGATAATATAACCTACTTATATAGAGAATTCTTAAACTTTTAACATAATGGCCCAACAGTAAGATGAAGTATAAACTAAAGGAAAGTAATTGAAGACAAAATATCTATATCAATATGCAAATGTTCAGGCATGGCTACGTAAAACCATTAAGAAGTAGTCAGAGGTTTAGACCTATTTGTGAAGTCACTGTCAGTGACACAGCCACACACATAGATCAACACACTCCACTACACTTCCCACTACACCACCACGTTCCAGAATGTTAGAGGAGAGTTCATCTTGGCTGCAGTATTGGAGAGGGCTTCATAATGCTGGTGGCATTTCAGTTTGGCTTTAAAAAGAAGAATAGAATTTTGAAATGGAGAACTAGAAGAAGAAGAAAAAGGCATTCCCAATACAGAGAACCATACAAAGTCAGCATAAAAAAGGAAAATACAGGACGATCTTTGGCTTTGGCTGTGGCAGAAGCTACATGGAGTTGGTTTATGAAGCTGAAGAAGTATGTTCTGGTTAATTCAGAGAGAGCCTTGAGAGTCTACCAAAGAGTTTAAACCTTAATAATCTCAGTTGAACTTTTAGCTTGCTTTGGTAAGTTATTTGCATTAATCAGCAGCTGGAATAATTTTATTTTCCCATAAATATTGAACAGATCATCTTTAAGGTAACCCTGCCCAAATTATCTCAGATTCCAGGGTGATGAAGTACAAATTAATGAGATTTTATTGTCCAAACTGATAAAGCTACATTAAAGAGAGTTTGAAAGTAATGAGTGGTTATAAAGATAGATTTCTTGTCTTTTCATTTAATATCAGGCTTGAAAGGATCAAATGAGGTATTTTGTACTTTTTCTTCTGGATAATAATCTAAGACGCAGACATTTATGACCTCTGCTGGCAGTGATGTCAAGATAAGAGTAAAAATCACGTAGGGGATAAGCGCCAGCTTGAGAGAAGAGAATGAATTCTGTTAAATAACTTCCTAAGAGAGGGCCCATGTTAACATTCTATCATTTAAATCACAGTTTTCTTCTTAAAATATAAAGATGTACTACATAATAATATCTAACAGTTCTAAGAGGTTTGTTAATTATCCTTGCTAGAAGACAATAAAATATAAGTTCTATTCAAGCAATATTCTTCTGAGAAAAATTAATCTCTCTTTTTATTATTTTTAAATTTTATTTTATTTTATTTTTTGCCTGAAATATCCCATTAGGTTTTCAAAGCCTTATCTACCTACCTTCTCTTCAAACATCCATTTGGCTAAGGAGTCAGCCCACAGAAATCAGGAATAGGACCGTTAAACTACTTCCACACATTTTAAATCTCATAAATAATTGAGATAAAATGGATGGTTGCTAGGCTGCAGTCGATTTCATCCTATCCCATTATAATGTAATTTAGGTTCATTGGGTTGTTGTTTTTTTTGTTTGTTTTTCTGGTTTGTAAACCTACAGGGAAAAGCTTTTGGTGATTGAACTGCTATATATATAATAGTACCTATTCTAAGGCAATGACTTTGAGGTATTCATGTCATTTCTTCTCATATCTTTGAAAAAAGAATGTAAAGAAATCCAATGCTAGCCCCAGCAATGTCAAAGTTAGAGAATGAGTAAAGCCTGAAACTTGCTCTCCTTGGTCCCAAAGTGACTTTTAACTTCAAGACACTCAGAGCAGAGGGCCCCAAACTAAGTTAAATCAGCTCCTCAGGTGGAACTCAACACGTGAAAGGAGTCAACACTTAAATGTTGTAGCATCATGTACTTCAGCCCAGGAACACCAGGTAGGTCCCATCTTCAGACGGCAACTCTGATTGGTGATAAGTATTTAGAGCAGGCACCTGCAAACTACAGCTAGTAAACCACGGGACAATAACCCATAGGCCAAATCCAGCCAGCCTGTTGTTTGTATATAATGCTTTGTTGGAACACAGCCAGGCTCATTCATTCCTTATTGTCTGTGGCTGATTTCACCCTACAGGGGCAGAGTTGAGTAGCTGCAACAAAAACTGTATGGTCCGCAAAGCCTAAAATATTTACTGTCTTGTTTGTTACAGAAAATGTTTGCTGATTCCTGGTCTAGAGTATTATGTTGGGAAGACTGCTGAGGCCTCAGCTAGTCTTAGAAGGAAAGAATGCTAAGATTGATTTTTTTTTTTTATGTCTGCTATGTTCACAGAGGAAGAGTGTCGTATATTGATCAGCCCTGCTCTGTGCCCTGCCCAGAAGTCAGAACAGCGTGACGGGAGGTATGAGATGGAAAAGAGTAGCTTCAGTGTCAAATCCAGAGCTTAATGATCTCCACCAGAAATGTGAGGATGTTGAATAGGAAGTCAAAAAAGTTGGTAACAAGGAGGGGGGAAGTGATGTCAGGGAAAAGAGATGACTTGTCAGTGGGGATGATAGAAAACATAAAACCAAGTCTATCATTCCAAATATAAGTGCATTAAGTTTAGTTTTCTATTCTGTGGATTGAATTATACTCATTGGTGATATAGAAAATTTGGAGGAAAAATCTTTCTGAGTTTATTTAAGAGAAGGAAGCAAGGCATCGTGGTAAGGAAGAATTCACCTTTCCTTGAAAAAGGGTGGCTCCTTTTCCTCCGTACCATCCTTCACGTGCACACACACACACACTCACATGCTCAGTCCTCCTCATCTCACAAAGCTGACTGATTTCATACAAATAAGAACTCTTCTTGGTCCTGAGATATTGCAGTCAGAACTGGACAACGCTTCTCTAGTGGCCAGTACTTATTTTTTTTGAAATGACCTTAAATACAGAACTTGTGAATGGACAAGGGAATATTTTCACTACTCCCTGGATCCTAAGGGCTTATTCCTATGCCTCATAGAATCAGAACAGAAATTTAATGAAAGACAGTCTAAAAGTGTCCAGAGATTTTTAGAACATGGTGTTAGGGATGCTTGCAGTTGTCATGCAAAAACCTCAACTTGTGGCAACATGCAAACAATCCATTGACTGGCAAATTAACAAAATAACAGGTGTTGAGTAGTCACCTACGTATCTTTAGGAAGGAACCAGCCAAGGAAGTTTAATTTCTTTCTTTGACACACTGACAAAGGAGAAGTAATAGATATAATATATCCAGACTTCAGTAAGGCTTTTGGTACCATTTCACATGACATTTCTTTTCAACAAGCTGGTAATACATAGCTTAGATCACTGTGCTGTCAAGTGGCTGAAGAGTTGCAATCAAAAAGGAGCTATCAGTGACTTCTTGTCATCCTGAGGACATTTATCAAGTGGTGTCCATCCATAATGGCTGGTTGAGGGCCAGAGTCATCCACAGGGTGATGGAAGTGAGCATAAGTTCAATAAATTTGCTGGTAACACCAATCTGGAGCAGCCTCTCACACCTGGCAAGATGCGAATAGTTTTCAATGACCTTGATTAAGTCGGGCTGGTAGAGTAGAACAATCTCAAAGCCAGGATGCCAGGCCAAGACACAGTGGGCAGATTTCCTATTCAGGAGGGCTTATGGCATGTTGCAGTACAATGCGGCAGTGCTTTATTTTGAAAATTTTCTGAGGCACTGTAATTAATTAACAACTCTCCATGATGCCAGTGGTTTAGAGCTACTTTTATTGTACCAGTTTTCTAATTTGCAAAATAGAAACTCAAAGCCATGTCTCACCATATTCTTTTAAAATTTAAATAACTCCTGGAAAATGCCAGACAGATATTGGATGCTAAATGTTAATTTCCTTCTTCCTCCCTGTTTTCCCACACTTGTTATAGTGGAACCAGCCCCAGGAAGGGAAAGCCCTGAATTCAATATAGAAATTCAAAAGGAAGAAAAGGATCTTCCAAGAAACAAAAATACTGGTATTGAACCTTAAAGCAGCCTCTGGCACATCAAAATGTTACCCCTTAATAATATTTTAACAATCAAGTAGAATACTTTTTCAAGGATGAGCAGTTATATGAGTAGTTATAAGAATTTTAAGAAATTTACCTTCAGCAATTGAGTCAGAGAATTATTGCTTCTTTTACTTCATGGATCTTATAAAAAATCAGTCCCATGCATACAGTGAGTACTCAACAGGTACTTGTTTTATTTTCTTTGTAAGTTGTCAGGAGAAATGAGTTTTTAAAAATGAGTGCTTAATAATAACTCCAAAGCAGGTGTTCTTAACTCCTTTGGGGATTAGACTTTCATTTGAGTACAAGGAACAAGTAACAAGAGCCAGTGCAGCACCTATAACAAGTTTTACTCATAAATTCTTTTTCTTTCCATTTTAAAATTTATTTTATTCAAGTATAGTTGTGTTAATTTCTACTGTGCAGCACAGTGAGTCAGTTACACATACATATACACACTTTTTCATATTCTTTTCCATTATGGTTTATCCCAGGATATTGAATCTAGTTCCATGTGCTATACAGTAGGACCTTGTTGTTTATACATTCTATATATAATAGTTTTCATCTGCTAATCCCAAACTCCCAGTCCATCCCTCCCCCAACCCTCCTCCACCTTGGCAACTACAAGTCTGTTCTCTATGTTTGTGAGTCTGTTTCATAGAGAAGTTCATTTGTGTCATATTTTAGATTCCACATATAAGTGATATCATATGGTGTTTGTCTCTTTTTGACTTAATTCACTTAGTATGATAATCTCTAGGTCCATCCATGTTGCTGCAAATGGCATTATTTCATTCTTTTTATGGCTGAGTAGTATTCCATTGTATATATATACCACATCTTCTTTATCCATTCATCTGTCAATGGACATTTAGGTTGTTTCCATGTCTTGGCTATTGTGAATAGTGCTGCTATGTTTCCATCTTTATTGCTAGAAAATGATAGCCTGCTGGAATTTCATAAAGACATATCAGTGACACACTGTGTATGTTTCCAGGGCAGAGTGGGCACATCTCTGGTCAACACGTGTACTAAATGACAGTTATGCTCAAAGGCTCAGCCCTTACTTGAGCAAAAAAGTTATTATTCATCAGAAAGGTACTGCTAACAGGACCACTCATAAATTCTTATCTAAGTTAAGATAGAAAAAGTCAAGTTTGTATTCCCATTAGTAATGACACTGGACAGACCCTGGGGCTTGGAACAGTGAAAGGCAGGTTAGGCAATGAGAAAGCTGGCAGGTGTTCTTGGTCAATCTCTTTCCAAAGTAAACTCAAAGATGTTCTCACCTGTAAACACCTTCTGCTTGTAAAGGATTAGATAAAAAGTCTCCTTCTCCCAATTCCTTAAATTCAACTACGGAAAATAGAGAACCACTGTCAGAAAAGAAAGTTTCTGGCATTTAACATCTTTCCACTTATCTTCTTTCTTGGCTTACCACTTTTATTTCACTGAAATAAATTGGCCAGTTAAAAGAGAGCTTCCCCACACTTCCACCACCAAATCTACCAACCTCTCTGCATCTTTGCCTCTTCCCTATCTAATCCAACCTTGTGCACTGATTCTATTCCTTTTCACCCCTGCCTTATCAGTTGCCCCCTGGCCGCCCCCCACCCTGATCATCCCCATTAGGTTACATGCATGTCGTTAAGTCTCTAACCTAAAAAAATTAAAAATCCAAAAAACATTTAAAAAAAAAACCCTCCCTAGATCCCTCTCCAGTTAACATTTCCAGAACTCCACTCTCTGTTCCCTTTTAACTCTTGGTTGAGAAGCGTTGCCTATATTTTTGTCTATGCTCTTCTCCTCTAAGTCACTCTTGAATTAGACTGTGATTAGGCTTTTTTTTCCTCTACTGTACTCAAATTCCTATTAACAGGATTCTAATAAACATCCACATTGATAAATCCAGTGTTTAAGTCTCTGTCCCCATTATACTTGACCTGTCTGTTGATCACTTTCCTTTATCTGAAACACTTCCTTCACTTGTCCTCCAAGACCTCACTTTCTCTGAGGTTTTCTTCTACATCATTGGCTGCTCCTCCTCAGTCTCCTTGCCTTGACGGAGCTCCTCTTCTGACCTCTAAACACTGGAGTGTCCCAAGACTTTGTCCTCAGACTTTTCAATTTCTGTATTTATCCTCAGGGGGATTTCATCTAATCTCATGGCCTTTATAAACAACCTAAACACTGACAATTCCCAAATATATATCTTGGGCTGAGACCTCACCCCTGAACCTGCACTCATGTGTCTAACTATCTTCTTGACACTTGTACTTCATTGCCTAATTGACATCTCAAATGCAACATGTCCAAAACCAGATCCTTAATGCATTCTCCTGTGCCTCCACTCACCACACCCCCCATTGCTCCTCTCCCAGATGTTTCGGTCTCAATAAAGTCAACTCCATTCTTCTAGATGTTCAAGTCAAAAAACATGGAGTCATCCTTGACTCCTCTCTCTTTTCAGTTCTGTCAGCTCTACCTTTGAAATATATCCAACTCTACTGTTCCATTATCATCATTTCCTGGTAGGATTATTGCCATCGTCTCCAGCTAGTCCCCTTCTTCCACCATTTCTCTCTAACCTTTGCAAATGCTCTACATACACACATACTCTGGTCTCCAGAATAGCTTAAGGGAGGCTGCTAAAGCTTAAGTTCAATTACGTAAAGCTTCTGCTCAAAACATTCCCTTTGTTTTCCATCTAATTCCAAACAAAATCCTCAGTCATCTGCATGACCCACAAGGCCCTACATGATCAAGTCCTGGGAACTTCTCTGGCTTCATCTCCAATCATGCTCCCTTGCTCACTCCTCTCCAGACACACTGCCCTCCTTGTGTTTCTCTAATACCCTGGACACATTTCTGCCCACAGCGCTTGCCCTTGATGCGCTCTGTGCTGGGATCTCTTCCCACTCATCAATCTGCATGACTCTCTTTCACTTCATTAAGATCTCTGCTAAAGTGTCACTTACTGGTCTTCCCTGGTGGCGCAGTGGTTGAGAGTCCGCCTGCCGATGCAGGGGACACGGGTTCGTGCACTGGTCCGGGAAGATGCCACATGCCGCGGAGCGGCTGGGCCCGTGAGCCATGGCCGCTGAGCGTCCGGAGCCTGTGCTCCGCAACAGGAGAGGCCACAGCAGTGAGAGGCCCGCATACCGCAAAAAAAAAAAAAAGTCACTTACTCCAAACACTCCATATAAAATCCTACACACACACCCCTTATCTCATCACTCTCCAGCCTAAAGCAGGGCAACTATTTTAGTTCAATTCTCTGTACTTATCACCACCTGACTAATATAAATTTGTTTCCTTTCTATCTCCTTCCATTAGGATATGAACTCCATGAAAGCAGGGATTTTGGTCTCTTTATCCTCTGTTTTATCCTCAACATTTAGAACAGTGCTTTGCATGAAATAGGTATTCCAAAAATATTTGTCGCATAAGTACTGCCTAGTGCAATGGCTCATAGCTGCAACCTTTGCTTCAGGAGATTGAGCTGAAGCTAGGATTAGTTAGAATACTTTAAAAACCAATATATAACACCCCAAATTTTCTCTAGAATAATTCTTCAAAATAAGTGTGAATTCTTGGCCAAGACTTTTGTTGTGGGTGTTACTTCTACTAAAATATAAAAATGGTTTTGGTAGTATATTCATTAGGGTTATCCAAAGAAACAGAACCAATGGTGTGTGTGTGTGTGTGTGTGTGTGTGTGTGTGTGTGTGTGTGTGTGTATGTGTGTGTGTGTATGGAGAGAGGGAGAGAGAGAGAGAGAGAGAGAGATTGATTTCAAGGAATTGGCTGATGTGATTGTGGAGGTTTGGCACGTCTGATGGGGGAGGCCAGTAGGCTGGAGACTCAGGGAAGAGTGTAGATTGAGTCCCAAGGCAGTCTGCTGGCAGAATTCCTTCTTGCTCAGGAGAGGTCAGTCGTTGTTCTATTAAGACTCAACTTTTTGGATGAGGCCCTCCCACACTATGGAGGGTAATGTTCTTTACTTGAAGTCTACCGGTTTAAACGTTAATCTCACCCCCCCAAAAAAACACCTTCACAGAAACGTTTGGAATAACATTTGACCAAAATCTAGTCACTGTGACCCAGCAAAGTTGACACATAAAATTAGACATCACAGATAGGTTATTCTGAATATATATATATATATATATATATATATATATATATATATATATATATGTATGTATTGGCTTTGCCTGCTTTGTCTCTTCACTTATTTATAAGCTCCCTGGGCACATTGGTTTTCAGGAGAACAGGTGATTGATAGATGTGAGGTGACTTTCATATAATGAGGTCAAGGAAACATGGTGAATGACAATCGAAAATTTACTTTTACCATGAGGGGTCTCCATCATGTTGGGGAAACTCTTGCTAAATTGCTCAGTCAGTTGTTTTTCCAAACAAGGTCATATTTGATCATTTATATCCTTTCACAAGCTAAGAGGTGAGTATGGAAAGTCTTCCAATATCAACACTTCCCCTGCAGGTGGCCCAACAGAGTCTAGGTTCTTGACAATGGCCTAGAACATCAATGTTACATACAGCTTTTCTTCTCTTGGATGAAAATGTGAAGCCATAAGCCCAGGTCAAAAGCCATACAAAATGTCCACAAAGAGGCTATGATCATTGCAAACTCAAAAGCTTAGCAACCGTTATGATCAATGCAAACTACATGGCTTTGGAGATCATTGTAAAACATGTTGATTCAGAAAATAAGAGGATGTGTGTGTGGGTGTGTGTATGTTTGCGTGTATGGTGGGCATGTGTCTTTTTATTTTATTGAAAAGAATGTTCTTGAAGAGTGAACACTGATGCCATGTGGTATTTTGTAGTTAACCCCTAAAAGGTGACCTGTCACAGGATAAGGCAATGGTTTGTAGTCATTCAATGTGCCAGCATAGATTTGGAAGTCAACAGATGCTTGACAGTAAACAACTAATTAAATAAACCATTTTAAAGCCTTCATGTGTGTAAATCTAATGCCATGAACTGCATTTTCCCGGCTGTTGGTACAGTGTTTCAGCAATGGCTGTCTCTTATCAAAGAAAAAATTTGAGGGATCTTTTAACAGACTTGAAACTCTTACTCTCTGTTTAGTATGGATTCAGCAAGAACTACCAAAATATGGGTTCCAGAAAATACTAACAATAAGAATACAGCTCTCTCAACAGAGACACCAGTAGCTCTAATTTCATATTTCTATTTTTTTCACTTGGATCCCTGATAAATTGTAATTCAGATATCAGCTGAGGTCATCCGGCCCTTTCAGATTTAAATAAAATTGGTCTAAGTCTTTTTGTTCTGCCCTGTGGGAAGTCTAATGCTTTCCCTGATATTTTCACAAAGATCTTAGAACTCACATTTCTATGGACGTATCTGCTCTGAGTTCCCACTTCTGCTGACTTCTTAGTGTCACTTTTGTCTGGTCCCCACCCTCACTCCTACTCCACTTTTTTCTGCTGAGTGCTGACCCAGATGTGGACCATTGCCCCATTTCCTTCTTGAGAAAATCTCACAGGTGGGGAATTTGGGTGTGTAGCAGTCTTTATCGATGATTTGGGGAATTGGTGGTTAAACCACAGCAGCAAGGCATGCAACTTTACCTTTCTCCAGCTCTAGCCATCTAACATGGCTTTTTCCTCTTGTATCCCCTAACCCCACCTTTGCTTCCTTCCCTTCTCTGCTTTCCCTCACCACCAAATTTCTGTTATTTCTTATTCAGAGCAGTTCAGTCTTCTTATAGATCACACCATCAGGGCCTTATCTTCCCTCTGAGGGTGATCTTTCAGTGTGTAGTCTTAAACCAACAATAGCAACACTGCCTAAATGGTCTTGTGCCAGCTGTTAAATTAATTTTTCCATCTATATCTGAAAAGGTGACATGAGAAGTTCCAATTCCAAATCTACCTCTGTCTCTGAACTTGTTTCTTTAAAAAAATTTTTTTTTATTTTTACTTTTGGCTGTGTCAGGTCTTCGTTGCTGCACACAGGCTTTCTCTAGTTGAAGGGAGCAGGGGCTACTCTTCGGTGTGGTGCACGGGCTTCTCATTGCGGTGGCTTCTCTTGTTGCGGAGAACAGACTCTAGGAGCACAGGCTTTGATAGATGTGGCATGTGGGCTCAGTAGTTGTGGCTTGCGGGCTCTAGAGCACAGGCTCAGTAGTTGTGGCACACGGGCTTAGTTGCTCCACGGCATGCGGGATCTTCCCGAACCAGGGCTCAAACCCCTGTCCCTTGCATTAGCAGGCAGATTCTTAACCACTATGCCACCAGGGAAGCCCTGAACTTGTTTCTTCATGCACCAAAATACTAAAGACTTCCTGTAGTTTTTTGCAATTTCATCCTTCTCCTGATTCCATGATAAGCATCACCTTGTAAATATTGAATGTGCTTTTAAAAATTCTACATTTATATTCCTATACTTATAAGCAGATCATGATGTAAACTCTTTGTAAGCTGAGAAGCAGCTAATGCATCTGAACTGATTTATAGATGGACTTTCATTAGAAATATTACCTATTCTACCATCACAGTTCTCTGCTTACATTATTTAAATCATTCTATATCCAGAAAACTAGAAAGCAGAGTCTCAGTGTCATACTAGAAAATTTCAGAAGCATCAAGTTATAACGTAAAGATGCTTGAATTTGAACGTCCCTCAGTTAGCAGGTGGGGGCTGTTTGGGTACCTCCAGCAGCATCACTAGCAATTGTTTATTGGTAAATCCAAAGACCTTAGTGTAATAGTTGCTCAAAATAACTTTTTCATTGGAGCAAAAAGTGCATTTTAAGAAATAACTTGGGGGCCTCCCTGGTGGCGCAGTGGTTGAGAGTCCGCCTGCCGATGCAGGGGATACGGGTTCGTGCCCCGGTCCGGGAGGATCCCATATGCCGCGGAGCGGCTGGGCCCGTGAGCCATGGCCGCTGAGCCTGCGCATCCTGAGCCTGTGCTCCGCAACGGGAGAGGCCACAACAGTGAGAGGCCCGCGTACTGCAAAAAAAAAAAAAAAGAAATAACTTGGAATATTTGGATCCAAATGGAACTTGCAGTTCCTCAGAGGATCCATTTCCTTTGTTTTGGCAAAAAAAATACATTTATGTGTTTACTATGTGCCAAAGACTGTGTTAAGATGTATATGAATTAAATAATTCCATCGTCATCACTGCCCCATGAGGTAGCTATTTTTATCTCCATTTCAGATATGAAAATACTGAGGTTTGAGAAGGTTAAGTAACTTGTCCAAGATCATGAGATGATGGCACCCCAGGTGTATCAGACAGGGCTCTGGCCAGACAAGGTTGGCACACCTAAACAAGATAATGGAGGAGAATTTAATGAAGGAAGTGCTTGTCATAGGTGTGGGCAGGGACAGGCAGGATCAGCAATGGGAGCCATGACAACTCCTCGGCCTCCAAGGCCAAGAGCATGGAGCACTCACTGGAACCTGGAAAGATCCTGCAGCTGCAGGAGAGGGGATTCCCAATAGACTCTGCCATCTTAGGGAGAGGAAAGCAGACACTGCCCAACTGAGCCCCAAAGGGATGGAGACTGACAGAATATATTCCTCGAGCTCTCATCAAACCCTCTGATCCGCTAGTGCATCCCATTGTCCAAACTCAACCCTAAGGCAGAGGACAGAGGCACCTGTGAGATACAGTCGTAAAGGTGAGACTTTTTTAAGAGTAGAAACTTAATGAATGTAAACTCCTCTTCCTCTTGGATTGTGCATCGTGTGTTTCCCAACACATGATCTAAAAATCCCCAAATTTTACTGTTGAGAGAAGGGCCGCAGCTTTGTAACCAAGGCAACAGGGATTTCATCAGGCTGTGCATGATTTGGGATGTAAATCTCTAACAGTAACAGCTGATGAGAGTAGACTGCAGTCATCCTGTAAGCTCTCAATTACCTGTGTTTTGGTAAAACAGGAACACTAGGAGGTCGTTATAGTGCTATAAACTGAATGTTTGTGTTCCCACAGATTTATGCTTTGAGATCCTAACCCCCCGTGTGATGATATTAAGAGGGGAGCCTTTGGGAGGTAATTAGTTCATGAGGGTGAAGTCCTCATGAATGGGATTAGTATGCTTATGAAAAGACAGGAGAGAGCTTGCTTCCTCTCTCTCTCTGCTCTTCACCATGTAAGGATATAAGAAATTGGCAGTCTGCAACCCAGGAGAGGGCTCTCACTAGACTCTCACCAGGCTGGCACTGCTATCTCAGACTTCCAGCCTCCAGAACAGCGAGAAATAGATTTCTGCTGTTTACAAGCTACTCAGTCTATGACACTTTGTTATAGCATTCCGGGCAAACTAAGACACATGGCGTATGCAATGAGCCCGGCATGCTTCTGTATAAAGGCCTGTGGTAGGCAGCATAAATGCCCCCTAAAGATGCCCACATCTTACTCCCTGGAACCTCTAAATTTTTCTTACATGGCAACAGTGACTTTGCAGGAATTGTTAATGTGAAGGACCTGGAGAAGGTGGGAGGAGTCTGGATTATACAGGTGGAAGCAATCTACTCGTATGAGTCTTTAAAAGCAGAGAACCACTCTCAGTGCTGAAAACCAGAGCGCATGAGTTGAAGCTCTCTTGCTGGTTTTGAAAATGGAGGAAGGAGGCCATGAGCTGAGGAACGTGGAAAGTCTCTGGAAGCTGGAAAAGTAAGGTAACAAATTCTATTCGGGAGCCTCCAGAAAGGAATGCAGTCCTCCCAACACCTTGATTTTAGCCCAGTGACAATTATATCGGATTTCTGACCTACAGAACTATAAGATAATAAGTTTGTGTTGTTTTACGCTGCTGCAGTTGTTTGTTAGGGCAGAAATAGAAAAGTAATATAAGGCCCTTTATCTTTTTGTTTCGGGTTAGAAAGCAAGCCTCTCGGTAAATACATTTCTGGATGTGTGATGACTGATATCAAGGTGTTCAATAAGCCCTAAGCATCAATCTTTAAGCATCGGATCTATGCAGACTCTAGGGTAGAAGCTGTTTTCAATTGCATACCAGGGTCCCTTGAGAGTAGGCTGATGCTTCACCCTGTTGTTTTTTTAAATATCTACCTCATCATTAGAAAAAGTTCTGTTTTGGGTGTCAGTAAAACAATCAGGGGAGAGTAGCCTTTGAAAAATAGTCCCACAACTAGTAGCCTAACTCCTGGCCATGTGTAAGTAGAAGAACCAAAACTCTTTAAAAAACCACCAAGTGGATCACGAGGCCGTCAGTATACAGCACACTATTTCTGCACCAAAGTCATTGCTGGTTTGCATACACTCATGCCTGTGGGGTTCCTGATCAATCTGTGTTCACCACAGAGGAAATAAAATGCCAATGCTCCTCAGGTACCAGGGACTCTAATGGTTTTATGGAGCCACATAGGAAGTGTAAACTGAGTTAAGCCCAAGCCACCTGTGTCTGAAGGGTAATAAGGGTAAGAACGGTTTGCGAAGACCTGAGTTATCCAGGTATGAACCTTAATTCTTCTCCTCTTGGTGTATATGTGAACGTAGCCCTCAGACCTTCCAGTGTACTGAGAGGTAACTGCCACAAGAAGCACTTTCTGGTGTTTTAGCAACTGCAGAACACTCAAAGCACAATTCACTCCACAAAACCAAGCTCATTTCCAGATTCTTCCCTCTGTTTTGCAAGTGGAACCACCTGAAAGGATAAGAATCTGTCTTGATATTAAGCTCCCTTTGTTATTTTTGCTTCAGATACAATTTCTGAGTTTGAAGTCCCAGGATTTTAGATGAAAAGAATTCTTGAATTAGTTAAGGGGTGGGGGGAGAGTCACTACATGAAAACGCCTGTTTCCAATCTCACTGAGTGACCACACGCTGAGGGCCTGATTACAAGAAAACAAGGGCCTGAAAACAAGAAAATCCATCAGGAAGGAGGATCAGAGTTTCACTGTGGTTGACGCCTATTTATTTTGTGTTTGTAATCAGTTTCTCAAGGGAGAAAGGGGAAATGTGTCACTCTTAGCCCAACATTGTTGCACACCAGTCAAGGCAAAATGCAGGAGTATCCTGCAGACAAACGGAGCAGGGACACAAAATGTCACCCTCTGTACCTGTGTATCTGGCCGTTCATCTGTATCCTTTATCATATCCTTTATAATAAGCCAGTAATTGTAAGTCAGTGTTTCCTTTGAGTTCTGTGAATCATTATAGCAAATTATTGAACCTGAGGAGGGGGTCGTGGGAAACACCAATTTGTAGGCAACCTGGGAACTGAGTACTTGGCATTGGCATCTGAAGGAGGGAGAAGTTTTAGGAGACTGAACCCTTAACCTGTGGGGTCTGTGTAATTCCCTGTGCATAATTGAATTGTAGGACACCTAGTTGGTACCCAGACAGTTGGAGAATTGGTTAGGGTAGGGAAAACCCCCAAGCACTGGGTGTCAGAAGTGTTGTTGAGAGGAGAGGAAAGGAGAGAGTTTTCCCTCACTTTCTTTTAACTTGAAATCATGCGTGTGTGTGCGTGTGCACGTAGGTCTATGCAGTTTTATCCCATGTATAGGTTTGTGTAATCATTACCAGCATTAAGGTAGAGAAATTTTCATCACCACGGAAGAACTCCCTCTTGCTATTGCTGTATATTTTCACCCAATCCCTCTCCCCATCCCCTGACAAGCATTAATCTGTTCTCCATATCTATGGTTTTGTTATTTCAAGACTGCTACATAAATGGAATCACACTGAGTAAACCTATTAAGATTGGGTTTTTTTCACTCAGCATAATGACCTTGAGGTCCAGCCAGGTTTTTGCAGTAGCTCATTCCTTTTTATTACTGAGTAGTATTCCATTGTATGGATATAAATCTTGTTTGACTTTATCTGTTGAAGGTCATCTGAGTTGTTTCCAGTTTGGGGCTATTAAAAATAATGCTGTTGTGAACACTGATGTACAGGCTTTTGCAGGACATAAATTTTCATTAGTCTGGGATAAATTCCAAGAGTGCTCTTGCTGTGAAGTATACTCTTTGATTCAATTCAATGTCTAATATCAGAAAAATGCAAGACTTAAAAAAAACTTCATTTTCTGAAAAAAGATATGATTATTTAGTTTGTTTTTACACAGAAGTTTTTCTCCAGGTTTACTGAGGTATATTTCACAAATAAAATAGTAGGGTTTTTAAAGTATACAATGTGATGATTTGATATATTTGATAAATGTATATACATTGTGAAAGAATTCCCCTGTCAAGT
Organism: Hyperoodon ampullatus; assembly: GCF_949752795.1. Lineage (NCBI taxonomy): Eukaryota > Metazoa > Chordata > Mammalia > Artiodactyla > Ziphiidae > Hyperoodon > Hyperoodon ampullatus. The sequence continues at coordinate 71,337,932 of NC_136922.1, forward strand.
TAATTAATACATCCATCAAGTCACATATTCACTTTTTGTTTGTTTTGATTTTTGTTTTTTTGAATTTTATTTTTTCTTTATACAGCATGTTCTTATTACTTATCTATTTTATACATATTAGTGTATATATGTCAATCTCAATCTCCCAATTCATCCTACCCCCACCCCCACCCTTGCTTTCCCGCCTTGGTGTCCATACGCTTGTTCTCTATGTCTGTGTCTCTATTTCTGCCTTGCAAACAGGTTCATCAGTACCATTTTCCTAGATTCCACATATATGCATCACTATACGATATTTGTTTTTCTCTGACTTACTTCACTCTGTATGACAGTCTCTAGGTCCAGCCACATCTCTACAAATGACCCAGTTTCGTTCCTTTTTATGGCTGAGTAATATTCCATTGTATATATGTACCACATCTTCTTTATCCATTTGTCTGTCGATGGGCATTTAGATTGCTTCCATGACCTGGCTATTGTAAATAGTGCTGCAGTGAATATTGGGGTGCATGTGTCTTTTTGAATTATGGTTTTCTCAGGGTATACGCCCAGTAGTGGGATTGCTGGGTCATAAGGTAATTCTATTTTTAGTTTTCTAAGGAACCTCCATACTGTTCTCCATAGTGGCTGTATCAATTTACATTCCCACCAACACGGCAAGAGGGTTCCCTTTTCTCCACACCGTCTCCAACATTTGTTGTTCATAGATTTTCTGATGATACCCATTCTAACTGGTGTGAGGTGACACCTCATTGTAGTTTTGATTTGCATTTTCCTAATAATTAGAGATGTTGAGCACCTTTTCATGTGCCTCTTGGCCATCTGTATGTCTACTTTGGAGAAATGTCTATTTAGGTCGTCTGCCAATTTTTTGATTGGGTGGTTTGTTTTTTTTTTTAATATTGAGCTGCATGAGCTGTTTATATATTTTGGAGATTAATCTTTTGTCTATTGATTTGTTTGCAAATATTTTCTCCCATTGTGCGGGTTTTCTTTTTGTCTTGTTTATGGTTTCCTTTGCTGTGCAAAAGCTTTGAAGTTTCATTAGGTCCCATTTGTTTATTTTTGTTTTTATTTCCATGACTCTAGGAGGTGGGTCAAAAAGATGTTGCTGTGATTTATGTCATAGAGTGTTCTTCCTATGTTTTCCCCTAAGAGTTTTATAGTGTCTGGCCTTAAGTATAGGTGTTTGATCCATTTTGAGTTTATTTTTGTGTAGGGTGTTAGGGAGTGTTCTAATTTCATTCTTTTACATGTCGCTGTCCAGTTTTCCCAGCACCACTTACTGAAGAGACTGTCTTTTCTCCATTGTATATCCTTGCCTCCTTTGTCATAGATTAGTTGACCATAGGTGCATGGGATTATCTCTGGGCTTTCTATCCTGTTCCATTGATCTATATTTCTGTTTTTGTGCCAGTACCATACTGTCTTGAATACTGTAGCTTTATAGTCTGAAATCAGGGAGTCTGATTCCTCCAACTCCATTTTTTCCCCTCAAGACTGCTTTGGCTATTCGTGGTCTTTTTTGTCACCATACAAATTTTAAGATTATTTGTTCCAGTTCTGTAAAAAAAAAAAAAAAAAAAAAAAAAAAAAAAAAAAGCCATTGGTAATTTGATAGGGATTGCATTGAATCTGTAGATTGCTTTGGGTAGTATAGTCATTTTCACAGTATTGATTATTCCAATCCAAGAACATGGTATATCTCTCCATCTGTTGGTATCATCTTTAATTTCTTTCATCAGTGTCTTACAGTTTTCTGCATACATGTCTTCTGTCTCCCTAGATAGGTTTATTCCTAGATATTTTATTCTTTTTGTTGCAATGGTAAATGGGAGTGTTTCCTTAATTGCTCTTTCAGATTTTTCATCATTAGTGTATAGGAATGCAAGAGATTTCTGTGCCTTAATTTTGTAACCTGCAACTTTACCAAATGCACTGATTAGGTCTAGTAGTTTTCTGCTGTCATTTTTAGCATTCTTTATGTATAGTATCATGGCATCTGCAGTGACAGTTTTACTTCTTTTCCAATTTGTAATCCTTTTATTTCTTTTTCTTCTCTGATTGTTGTGAATAGGACTTTCAAAACTATGTTGAATAATAGTGGTGAGCGTGGACATCCTTGTCTTGTTCCTGATCTTAGAGGAAATGCTTTCAGTTTTTCACCATTGAGAATGATGTTTGCTGTGGGTTTGTCACATATGGCCTTTATTATGTTGAGGTAGGTTCTCTCTATGCCCACTTTCTGGAGAATTTTTTATCATACATGGGTGTTGAATTTTGTCAAAAGCTTACTCTGCATCTTTTGAGATGATCATGTGGTTTTTATTCTTCAATTTGTTAATATGGTGTATCACACTGATTGATTGGCATATATTGAAGAATCCTTGCATCCCTGGGATAAATCCCACTTGATCATGGTGTATGATCCTTTGTTTGCTAGTATTTTGTTGAGGATTTTTGCATCTATATTCATCAGTGATATTGGTCTGTAGTTTTCTTTTTTTGTAGTATCTTTGTCTGGTTTTGGTATCAGGGTGATGGTGGCCTCATAGAATGAGTTTGGGAATGTTCCTTCCTCTGCAATTTTTTTGGAATAGTTTGAGAAGGGTGGGTGTTAGCTGTTCTCTAAATGTTTGATAGAAATCACCTGTGAAGCCATCCGGTGCTGGACTTTTGTTTGTTGGAAGATTTTTAATCTCAGTTTCAATTTCATTACTTCTGATTGGCCTGTTCATATTTTCTGTTTCTCCCTGGTTCACTCTTGGAAGGTTATGCCTTTCTAAGGATTTGTCCATTTCTTCCAGGTTGTCCATTTTATTGGCACAGAGTTGCTTGTAGTAGTCTCTTAGGATGCTTTGTATTTCTGCAGTGCCTGTTGTGACTTCTTTTTCATTTCTAATTTTATTGATTTGAGTTCTCTCCCTCTTTTTCTTGATGAGTCTGACTAGTGGCTTATCAATTTAGTTTATCTTCTCAAAGAACCAGGTTTTGGTTTTATTGATGTTTGCAGTTGTTTTCTTTGTTTCTATTTCATTTATTTCTGCTCTGATCTCTATGATTTCTTTCCTTCTACTAAATTTGGGGTTTTTTTGTTCTTCTTTCTCTAGTTCCTTTAGGTGTAAGGTTACATTGTTTATTTGAGATTTTTCTTGTTTCTTGAGGTAGGCTTGTATAGCTATAAACTTCTCTCTTAGAACTGCTTTTGCTGCATCCCATAGGTTTTGGATCATTGTGTTTTTGTTGTCATTTGTCTCTAGGTATTTTCTGATTTCCTCTTTGATTTTTTCAGTGAACTCTTGGTTATTTAGTAACATATTGTTTAACCTCCATGTGTTTGTGTTTTTTATGGTTTTTTTTCTCCTGTAACTGCTTTCTAATCTCATAGCATTGTGGTCAGAAAAGATGCTTGATATGATTTCACTTTTCTTAAATTTACTGAGGCTTGATTTGTGACCCAAGATGTTTTCTATCCTGGAGAATGTTCCATGTGCACTTGAAAAGAAAATGTAATCTGCTATTTTTGGATGGAATGTCCTATAAATATCAATTAAATCCACCTGGTCTATTGTATCACTTAAAGCTTGTGTTTCCTTATTAATTTCCTGTCTGGCTGATCTGTCCGTTGGTGTAAGTGAGCTGTTAAAGTCCCCCACTATTATTGTGTTCCTGTCAATTTCCTCTTTTATAGCTGTTAGCAGTTGCCTAATATATTGAGGTGCTCCTATGTTGGATGCTTATATATTTATAATTGTTATATCTTCTTCTTGGATTGATTCCCTAGATCATTATGTAGTTTCCTTCCTTGTCTTTTGTAACATTCTTTATTTAAAGCCTCTTTTATCTGATATGAGTAATGCTACTTCAGCTTTCTTTTAATTTCCATTTGCATGGAATATCTTTTTCCATACCCTCACTTTCAGTCTCTATGTGACCCTAGGTCTGAAGTGGGTTTCTTGTAGACAGCATATAGATGAGTCTTGTTTCTGTATCCATTCAGCAAGCCTATGTCTTTTGGTTGGAGCATTTAATCCATTCACTTTTAAGGTAATTAGCGATATGTACATTCCTATGACTATTTTCTTTATTGTTTTCGGTTTGCTTTTGTAAGTCCTCTACTTCTCTTGTGTTTCCCACTTAGAGAAGTTCCTTTAGCATTTGTTATAGAGCTCATTTGGTGGTGCTGAATTCTCTTAGCTTTTGCTTGTTTGTAAAGCTTTTGATTTCTCCATCAAATCTGAATGAGATCCTTGCCAAGTAGAATAATCTTGGTTGTAGATTCTTCCCTTTCATCACTTTAAATATATCATCCCACTCCCTTCTGGCCTGTAGAGTTTCTGCTGAGAAATCAGCTGTTAACCGTATGGGTGTTCCCTTGTATGTTATTTGTCATTTTTCCCTCGTTGCTTTTAATAATTGTTTTTGTCTTTAATTTTTGTCAACTTGATTACTATGTGTCTCAGCATGTTTCTCCTTGGGTTTATCCTGTCTGACACTCTCTGTGCTCCCTAGACTTGGGTGGCTATTTCCTTTCCCACATTAGGGAAGTTTTCGACTATAATCTCTTCAAATATTTTCTTGCATCCTTTCTCTTCCTCTTCTCCCTCTGGGACCCCTGTAATGCAAATGCTGTTGCATTTAATGTTGTCCCAGAGGTCTCTTAGGCTGTCTTCATTTCTTTTCATTCTTTTTTCTTTATTCTGTTCCACAGCAGTGAATTCCACCATTCTGTCTTCCAGGTCACTTACCCATTCTTCTGTCTCAGTTATTCTCCTATTGGTTCCTTCTCAGGTATTTCACATTTCAGTTATTGTATTGTTCATCTGTGTTTGTTTGTTCTTTAATTCTTCTACGTGTTTGATCTTTAATTCTTTTATGTCTTTGTTAAACATTTCTTGCATCTTCTCAATCTTTGCCTCTATACTTTTTCCAAGGTCCTGGATCATCTTCACTATTGTTATTCTGAATTCTTTTTCTGGAAGGTTGCATATCTCCACTTCATTTAGTTGTTTTTCTGAGGTTTTATCTTGTTCCTTCATCTGGTACATAGTCCTCTGCCATTTTGTTTTGTCTGTCTTTCTGTGAATGTGGTTTTTGTTCCACAGGCTGCAGGATTGTAGTTCTTCTTGCTTCTGGTCTCTGCCCTCTGGTGGATGAGGCTATCTAAGAGGCTTGTGCAAGCTTCCTGATGGGAGGGACTGGTGGTGGGTAGAGCTCAATAAAACTTTAATCCACTTGTCTGCTGATGGGTGGGGCTGTGTTCCCTCCCTGTTGGTTGCTTGTCCTGAGGAGACTCAGCACTGGAGCCTAGAGGCTCTTTGGTGGGGCTAATGGCAGACTCTGGGAGGGCTCAGCCAAGCAGTCCTTCCCAGAACTTCTGTTGCCAGTGTCCTTATCCCCATGGTAAGCCACAGCCACCCCCTGCCTCTGCAGTAGACCCTCCAACACTAGTAGGTAGGTCTGGTTCAGTCTCCTGTGGGGTCACTGCTCCTTCCCCCTGGGTCCTCATGTGCACACTACTTTGTGTGTGCCCTCCAAGAGTGGAGTCTCTTTTTCCCTCAGTGCTCTAGACGTCCTGCAGTCAAATCCGGCTAGCCTTCAAAGTCTGATTTTCTGGGAGTTCCTCCTCCTGTTGCCTGACCCCCCAGGTTGGGAAGCCTGACATGGTGCTCAGAACCTTCACTCCAGTGGGTGGACTTCTGTGGTATAATTGTTCTCCAGTTGGTGACTCACCCACCCAACAGTAATGGGATTTGATTTTAATGTAATTTCGCCCCTCCTACCATCTCATTGTGACTCCTCGTTTGTCTTTGGATGTGAGGTATCTTTTTTGGTGAGCTCCAGTGTCTTCCTGTTGATGATTGTTCAGCAGTTAGTTGTGATTCCAGTGCTCTCACAAGAGGGAGTGAGTGCATGTCCTTCTACTCCGCCATCTTGAACCAATTTCCACATGTTTACTTTTCCTCTAGTGAGAATATTTAAGTTCTACTCGTTTAGAAACGTTCAATTATATAATACAGTGTTATCAACTATAGTCACCGTGTGATATATTAGATTCTCAGACCTTATTTGTTTTATAACTGTATAACTGAAAATTTGTACCTTTTCACAAACATCTCCCTATTTCTCCCATCCACCAGCCCCTGGCAACCACTTTTCTACCATTTCCATGAGTTTGAACACATTTTTTTTTCATATATCATATTTTCTTTATCCATTCATTTGTTGCCAGACACTTGGGTTGTTTTCATACCTTGCCTATTGTGAATAATGCTGCTATGAATATGAAGGTGCAGATAGTTTTCTGAGATGATTTCATTTCTTTGGGATATATACCCAGAAGTGGAATTGTTGGATCATATGGTACTTCTAGATAAAATTTCTTCAGGAAACTCCATACTCTTTTCCATAGTGTACCAGTTTACATTCCCACCAACAGCGTACAACTGTTCCCCTTTCTCCATATCCTTGCCTTGTTATCTTTTTTAAAATAATAGACATCCTAACAGGTATAAGGCGATAGCTCATTGTGGTTTTATTCTGCATTTCCCTGATGATTAGTGATGTCAAGCACCTTTCCATGTACCTATTGACTATTTGCATGTTTTCTCTAGAAAAATGTCTAGTCAGATACTTTGTCCATTTTTAAATTGATTTATTTGATTTTTTTTTTTTGCTATTGAGTTGTATTCCTTGTATATTGTGGATGTTAACTGCTTATCAGATGTGGTTTGGAAATATTTTCTTCCATTTCTTGGTTGCCTTTTAATTTTGTTGATTGTTTCCTTTGCTGGGCAGAAGCTTTTAAGTCTGATAGAGTCCTACTTGGTTATTTTGCTTCTATTGCCTTTGCTTTTGGTGTCAAATCCAAAAAATCATTGCCAAGGCTGATGTCAAGGAGCTTACTCTGTTTTCTTATCTCTCTGTGTGATACCTCCAGCTTTAGTTCCTCATTCTCATGATCCCTTAGGCAATTCAGGTTCTTTTGTGGTTCCGTACAAATTTTAGGATTATTTTGTCTATTTCTGTGAAAAATACTACTGAAATTTTGATAGGAATTTCACTGAATCTGTAGATGGTTTTGAGTAGTATGGACATTTTTGCAGTATTAATTATTCCAATCCATCAGCACAGAATATCTTTCCATTAGTGCCTTATTCAATTTCTTTCATGAATGTTTTATAGTTTTAAGAACACAGATATTTTACCTCCTTGCTTAAATTTATTTGTAGGTATTGCTTTTGATGGTATTGTAAATGGAATTATTTGCTTCTCTTTCTGTTAGTTTGGTGGTGGTATATAGAAATGCGAATAATGTTATATTGATTTGGTAGCCTGCAGCTTTACTAAATTCATTTATTAGTTCTGACAGTTTTTTAGGTGGGGGTATTGTCTTTTGAGCTTTCTATATTAAATGTCACATAATCTGCAGATAGAGACATTTTACTTTTTCCTTTGCCATTTGAATGCCTTTTACTTTCTTTTCTTGCCTAACTGCTCTGCCTAGGACTGCCAGTACTGTGTGGAATAAAAGTTGAGAGTGGTTACCCTGATTTTGTTCCTTATCTTAGAGGAAAAACTTTCAGCACTTTAGCATTGAGTATGATGTTAGCCGTGGGCTTACCATATATGGCCTTTACTATGTTGTGGTAAGTTTCCTCAATACCCAGTTTGTTGAGAGTTTTTATCATCAGTGGATGTTGAATTCTGTCAAATGCTTTTTCTGCCTCTATTGAGAGGATCATGTTACTTCTATCCTTCATTGTACAGTATTAACATGATATATCACATTTATTGATTCGTGGATGTTGAATCAACCTTGCAACTTTGGAATCCCACTTGATCATGGTATATTATCCTTTTAATCTGTTGTTGAATTCAGTTTGCCAATATTTGTTGGATTTTTGCATGGTCAAATATGACACTATTAAGGGCTTCTACTTGAAAACAAAGTTAGGGATAGGTTTGCATGATACATCTAAGGTGCATTTAAATTTAAAGTATTAATTGCTTTTTAAAAGTTAGGCCTGATGCTTTTTACATTTGTCCTAGGATCAAGCTGGCAATGATATTTGTTTTAAAAACATGATCCCCTCTAAAAAAATGTGGTGATGAGATACTTTTCAGCTAAAATTATATATCCCCTACACAATTTTTTCTATGTATGTGTGCTAACTCTATTATTATCTCTTTAAATCAACTCACATTTGCTTAAATGTAATTTATGAAGCTCTAAATCACTACTGTAAACTGGATAACATTATTGCTTGTCATGAGGAAAAGATAAATATGAATAAAAACTGTTCTTAAATTCCAGCTGGTTACCATTGCTTCCTAAATTTTTTGTTAGAAACAGATATTATCAGTACCAGAAAGATGTTACAGACTTAGTAACACCAAACTGAGTCTTCCACCTTGGGAAATCAGAAGGTAGAATTAAAAGAATTTTGAATATTAAGAAAACTGAAAAAGAATAGAAAAATTATTATGATAATTCAACCTATACATAATGCCATTTCAGTGACACCACCTAAAACCAAAAGGAGTATCAAACAGCTGTGAAGCAAAATGTCCCCTCTTTTTCACAACTAATATTGTACATCTTCCTCCATTAAAATTCATGTAGAAAATCTGACTTATCAAAAGATTTATGTAGGGGATAGCAGTAAAAACTGTCTTACTTCGGGCTTCCCTGGTGGCGCAGTGGTTGGGAGTCCGCCTGTCGAGGCAGCGGACACGGGTTTGTGCCCCGGTCTGGGAAGATCCCACGTGCCGCGGAGCGGCTGGGCCCATGAGCCATGGCCGCTGAGCCTGCGTATCCAGAGCCTGTGCTCCGCAACGGGAGAGGCCACAACAATGAGAGGCCCGCATACCATGCAAAAAAAAAAAAAAAAAATAATGTCTTACTTCACTAAAAGCTAATCTAGGTAACATCTTTGGGATCATCCCAGCTGACCTGTTTTGCAATATTTCTGCAAACTGTATTTATAGTATGTATCCCTTGACCCGTTGACCTATATATTACCACAGCATCTGCCTTCTGCTCTTCAAAGCTAAGTTCATTCCCCTCTGCAATACTCCTTTGGCTCAACAAGGGCTCTAGGCACCCAAGCCTGGAATATCATCATGGGGGTGGCCAGCAAAGCCTGAGATGGGCACTAGGCCATGCCCCAATTATTACACATCATCAAGAACACACATTGACCTCAAAGGTGAGAACAGATTCAGCCCAGGCAGTCCTTCCCTACCACTAGCCAATGTTTCAAGCCAACAACCAGATACTTGCAACATGAGAAAGATGGAAATCATAAAAGGCAGCATGACAAGCACAAAGACTTTAAAAGGTTTTAATAGCAGACATTTCTGAGAATTGGTCACATAGTCATTATCCTGCAGGAGAAGCTTAGCAGCTTCACCTGATTCCTGGGAAGCTCCATAGTTGCTCCCCAAGGGGCATTAACCAGGGCTGCAGGTATCAATCACCTGGGGGCATTTAAAATGCCCACAGCCAGCCTCATTCTTAGAGACTGTGTTTTAATTGATGGGGAGTAGCTACAGAATTATTTTCAAAGAGCTCCCCAAGAGGTTATGAGGTACAGTCAAGGTTGACAGCCAAGAAGTCATCATACTTAACAGACTGTGTCCACTGCTGGGGCTTTAACAGCAGTCAAGGACCCCAGCCTGGATTGGGGGTGGGAAGGTGAAGCAGGCTCCTCCAGGGATAGATGCCAAGACCATGCTGGTAGCTTGATTAGGCCAGCTGTGTTGTCTGTCTACTGAGAAACAGGCAGCCTAGATTCCTGGGCCAGGGGTGGCCACTGTAATAATTGGTAAAATAACATTGGAAAGAAAGCTAAAAAAGAATTCCCATGTAAATTTTAACTTAGCTAAACAAATTAAGGATCTAATTGTTTAAGCATCTTGATCTCTTCAGTTCACATCTCATGGCTAGAGAAGGATCATCGATTTATCCAGTTAGTACCTTCTGTTCTTTGTTTCTCCATGTGCCTGTTTTGGGTTTTTTTTTTTGGTGTTTTTTGTTTGTTTGTTTGTTTTTTGCTTTGCTTTGCTTGTTTTTTGCTTTGCTTTGCTTATTCTTTTTTATATTTATTTTTTTATTGAAGTATAGAATCTGTCTTTTTCAGATTCTTTCCCTATATGTTATTACAAAATATTGAGTATACTTCCCTGTGCTATAGAGTTGATCCTTGTTGTTTAAGTGCCTGTTGTTCTTAAGCTAAGGTTATATATGTACTTTCAAAGGTGGGATGAGATCCATGTGTATCTAGACGCAGACACTTCTCTAACTATGCTCTGTGTAATTTCTCATTATCAAATGGTTGGTTGCATAAAATTTAAAGTGGTGCTACTGAAACAATATCTATGAATAGAATGGTATAGGTAGAACATTGAATTTCAGCTGATTTCAAAACATTAATGAAAAATCAGATCAGTTATAATCCTAGATAAAAATAAATCTTTATAAAAGTGAAACGATTTAATAGGAAAAGTCACCCCATCTTCCCGTTGGAGCCAGCAGAGGCATCATAGTGTCATTTGTAATTCTGGCAGAATCAGCACATCCTCTCCTCCCACAGCTTAGAGATCCATGTGCTGATTCTGAGTGACAGGAACAAATGTCATCCAACCACCCTCTCTGCAGGAGGAGGACTCCTGGGTATGATGCTGGTCTTCTCTGCTGGGGTACTGCAAAGCTTGATTAATGTTTGCAAAACACTTGGAGGACCTTACATAGAAATTACTATGTAATTGCAAAAGATTACCGTGAGGGAAAATGTTAGTAAATCTTACTGGGAGAGGAAGAGGGTTTAATTGGTAAATCTTATGCTTTACTTTGAAAATTATATCAGACAGAAGTGAATTGATGTTATAAGCACCCAGGAATAAAGGGAGTTATCTTAAGAATAATGGTCTATAAATCCAAAGTATTGTCTCATGGCTCAGTTTAATTTTGTTTAAATTCAAGTATTAGTACAAACCTAACCACCTACATTAAAACCATTTGTTACAGAGATTAAGATCTGCTGTTTATATGATATCTGTCTCCTAAAAACGTGCTTGTGCATAAGGATCTTTAGTTTTCTATGAATTTGAACCAGAAAACATACCCCAGCCACCAAGATCGTAACTGGATTTACTTTGAGGTCTTTCTTTCTCCACATATCTTTTGGATGTCTGTCGGAGCTGCATATTGTGTTTGTTGGATTACTTCTTGGGAAACTTCAGCAACATCAGAAGTGACTTGCATTTTATTAGTTTCGGGTTTTTTTTGAAGCAGAACATCTGAGCTGAATTTGTTTGTCTGATAACACAACTTCATAACCATGTAACTTGTAGTGGTTTCCCCACCCCCCAGACCATTTTATGGTACAATGTTAATCTTATCTGTTGATTCTCATTTCAGGGCTAATGGATTAAGTAGACTCATTACTCAAGCCAATTCATAGAAACCAAGGTTTGCAAACCCCAGTTACTGTGTGGCTCAGGGCTTGAATGGCTGGGAGTTGAGCACCCCAACTCAAACGGTGCTTTCTCTTGGGTCCAAAGCCACTTCTGCTTACACCCCAACCTACAGGAGCTGGAGTCTAGATCCCAAGAGCCAGCCCTTGCCCAGGCTGGGGGACAGTGCCCCAACTGTTGGGAGAGCAGCTGGGTTGCTGCAGCAATGCAGAATTTGCCAATAACTTTCTTTACCCAGGAAGGGCTGTTGATCCAAGACATTCCTGGAATGGATTAGAAGTTACGGCCAGGTGTGAGATGGAAGGGAGTGAAAAGGTAATGTTCTCCAAGAGAACAGGTCAAAATATGGTGGTGATTTTGTTAGGCATTGAGGTTTCAGGTGTGTGCAAGTCTCAGGGCAAGAGGTAGGAACTAGAGACCCCTGGTCATCAAACTAAGACATGTTGCTTGGAGTGGGATCCAGAGAACCCAGAGATGATGTCAAAGACCAAAGTGTTGCTGAATTGAACTTGGTTCTGCTCTCCTGCCTCTCTGTGAAGCCAATTTATTGACACCTGGCTGTAGTGAAGGAAAATACAGCGTTATTGCAGGCACCAAGCAAGGAGAATAGGCAGCTTATGTTCAAAAGACCTGAGATCCACTATGGCTTTCCAGGAAGGATTTTTAAAGGCAAACTTAGGAGTGAGGGCTGCCGGGTCCATGGCTTTCTTCTGATCGGTTGGTGGTGAGGTAACAGAGTGATGTTTCAGGAATCTTAATAATCAACCTTCTGGTTCTAACCAGTCTGGGGTCAGCATGTAGTCACCATCTTCCACCTGGACCAGTATCTTAGTTTCTCAGAACATTCAAACATATGAGTCAGATTGTTAGGTATATTCCTTGAGGAGGAACTAGGATTGTTTTATTGCTGAACTATAATCATTACTTCTCTTGATAGAGAGGTTAATCTTAAACTTTGCAGGGGAGCTCAGTTTTAGGGGGACTCAGTTTCAAAAGCAAGGAACAGGGGCCAAAGGCAAGTTTTTCTGAGGGGGCAAGTAATGGCAGCTGGGTTACTTGTACTGTTGCTCTACAGCACTCACCTGATTAGGTCTCACTCCTGCTTACAAACCTTGAGTACCTTGAATATCCTCTGTCGTACAACCAGGGTCAAGTCTGACAATCCTGAACTCTGTCTGGGTTCCATGCTACCCAAGGCAGCAGTGGTAGAGAAACCACCCTCCTATCCTTGTGATCCTTCTGTGTTCTGAGAAAAGACTCACTGAAGGACTAGCCTGGCCTTGCATGGTCCCAGATAAAACCCACTTCCACCTTTCCTCAGGGACTTGCCTATTTTATAAAACCTTGTTTTCTCCCTCTCTGAGACCGTCTTCATTAATGAATATTCTCTCTATTGAAATTGCCTGAATAAAATCATTTCCTTAACTGTTGGATGCATTTTCTTTCACAAGTCCAAACTCTTTAGCATTTCACAGAAGACCCTTCATGGTCCAAGTCCAGGCTTCTCTTCTGCTGCTCTTCCAACCCTGTGCTCAGCCCCATGGTCGATTCACATCTTACAGTTAGCACCACGTTCTCCTGGGTCTCTCAGCATTTACACAAGCTACACCAACTGGGCAGAACTCCTTGCCCACTTCATCTTTCCAGCTAGTCCCAAATCATCCCTCAAGACTAAACAGAGCTATCCCCTCCTCTCTGGAAACCTTCCTCAATCCCCTCCACAACTCATGGCATGTTGTATACCTACATCAGAGTACTTACCACACTAGTTTGGATATATTGTGTTATAAGTCTCCCATTTACTTACCTTAAAACAGATAAAACACTATTAGACTCCAAGGTATGTGGTGTGTGGTGAGAAAGTACTTCATAAATATTTGCTGGAAAAAAATCTGACTGATTAATGATCATAGGGTTAAAGTGGACGGGCTATGGCAATAACCACCTTTGTGCTGTTTATGTGGGAATGAGCATTGCTGCTGTTCTGATTTGATTGATAGCTCTCACCCTTTACAAATGAGAAGCCCTAATTAAATGTCAAAAGAGACTAAATTGCAAAGCATGAATTGTCTCTTAATTAAAAGGAGAAAGCAATTGAATTATATGATCTGGTAATTGTTTAAAGTGACCATGCTGAATTCTTAGACTCATCCTCAGTTTCTTTCTGGCCTCAGCTCCAGATTAGAGCTGGGGGGCAGGCATTGCAATGTCAAAAGCAGGGCCCCGAGAAGGAAACCTTGGGCTACCTAAATGAGAGTCTCCCTCCCTACATTCTTTTCTCTTTTGCCTTCTTCTTTCTTTCTCTTTCACATTTTACTTCACTCTTGGCCAAATTTTAGTCATTACCACAGAGGATACTTTAAAAATTTCTGCCACTTTTACGTCCCATTTATATTTTTATGTGGCTCATGTCTTATTTTCTCATTTTCTCAATGCACACAAAAGGTAAACTTGATCGTTTGGTAACTGGTTACTGTTACCTTAAATAGTAACCAGTACTGCTTGTCATGACCCAAAAGTCACCCCCAAAATATATAACATATCCTAGGTTTCTAGCCTGCCAGGAAATCTGTTCCACCCTGATGGAGCAGAAAAATTCAAAAGGGGCCCCTCCCTAGGATCCTGGTTACCTCTAGAGGATTCTCTGTTTTGCATGAGCTGGAAAGGCTGTGTTTAAAATTACCATTCAGGTCCTACCTAAAGCCAGGTACTTACAAGTCACCATTTTAAGGCAAGGCAAGAAAAATTTAAACAAAATTTTTCTCTGCCTCTTTGGGCCTCCTCCCTCCCCTCTAGTGTGCCTTGTGCATCTGCATTATGTGTTAACCAGACCTCCTCAATGGCAGAAATACCTGCTCAACCATGAAGATCAGTTTTTCTCCTTCTGGTGCCAGCCATGTAACTCCTTAGATGATAATATTCCTTTCTAAAATCTGTAAGGGGTTACAATGACCCAGCACTCACCTTAAACATGCAGACGTCTTTGGTAAACTTTATGTAAAATGCCAATATATCATTGTCCTTAAAGACAGCAACTGGGGCAGAACAGACTGGTCAGATGACCTGGGGAGGTACTGGGCCTCACCTAATGGAAGTTCTTAGCTTAAATACTTAATTATGACCTATTCATGTTAGTTGCTATATTACTGGCATTCTGCCTATTTTACAAGATTGTTTCTTACATTACCAAATGTGTGACTGAGCCTCAGATAAAATTAATGATTAGGTGACTTGAAACAATTGACCAAATATATAGTTCTATAAGATCAATGATTGTAATAGTGTAACTTTAGGTATAGGACGAAGCAACTAGAGGGAAACCATTTCCTGGACCATAAAAGACTAGTAAGACAGGTGGTTGAGAGGCTTTTGGCTACTGTTAACAGGACCTAGTCCAGTAATAGCACATTGAGTGGCCCATCAATGAAATCCTTGCCTGACCTGGGAATGAGCCTTCCCAGTACCATGGGACAAATTGGTCACGAGATGCTTCCCAAATTTGGTTGAAATTAAGATAGAAAGGGAGGGGATTGTGGAATAATGTTGCCCACCATTCAGTTCTACAAGAATGAAGCCATTAGCCACTACAATCATTGACTTACAATACACCCTGAAAGGAATTCAGGGCAAAGATCAGGATGAAGCACTCTGTGCTCTAGGAAAACTGTCAGAACAGGGCTTCAGATAGTTAGATATTTTCAGGGGCTACTTTTTATGAACCTGGATTCTTGAATCTTAGAAAGTACTAAACCTTTAAGCTATCTGTTCCTAGTGGCAGCAGCAATCTTCTCCTGAGATTGCATGTACTCCTTTGCCAAAATCACATATATACTGACCTCCCCCTTTACGTTTTTGTAACAGTTCTCGGAACTCTCTGAGAGACTCTCTCCCAGGTTATAATCCTCAGTTTGACTGGAATAAAAATCCCCATTTTTTCTTTAGATCGACCATTGATTAATTTTTTCATTGCCATCAGTGGTGTCATGGACCACTGCTAATACATGTACCATACTTTGGATGACATTGCTGGAGTTTTCAGTATCAAAATAGTTGAAAACCTTGTTATTATCTGTGTCGAGTAGTACAGATATTTTTCACTTATGTGCCACAAACAATTCTGATTACTTTAACATCTTCCCTATTTTACTTTCCATCCCTTTTAACCACTTCAGATGTGTTGCTCTGGGCCCCTCTCCATGTCCCTTTAAAAATTGTGCAGTTAGAATTTGGAACTGACATTTAGCAAGCACCTATTTTAAGGTAATTTACATGGTCTATCTCTACTAATCCTCATAACAAACTTGAGAAATAGGTATCATGATCCCTACTTCACAGATGATGTGAAAATTCAGCTGATCAATACAGAGCTAGGATTTAACTGGCCCATTTGTTCACCCCTACTCAGTACTGCCTCTGAGAATGAGCTGGAGTTTTTTCAGTAGTCAAGTCATGGCTGAGGATCATGGTAGCCCTGCCTCGAGGTTCCTACTTGCTATATTCCAAGTGTTAAAATCAAATCAGTATGCCCATGACTCATTTTCAGTTTGGGATCACTATGACCATTTCATTCAGACATGACAGATAGGTTTCATCTGAATGTCAATGCCAAACAACAGGCAGAAACTACCTAGGGCTCTGCATTGGGAGACTGTTTCAGGGTTTCTCAGGAAAGGATGATTAATTAGAGATGTCTCCCACAGGCTCTGGTGCAGGGAGTGGCAGCATGAGTACTATGCATTTGCTACGCTTACTGTAATCTTTTCTGGAAATACATATGTGCTTGGTCATTTCCCAGTTAGCCTTTACATGCTTTCAGTTTTCTCCCCTTATTTATAATGTAGCAGTTGTCATTTTGGTTTCACATTACTTCTTGGGCTGCCCAAGTATGAAATTTAAATTCAGTTTTGTGAAGGTGCTAGCAAACCTCATTATTTCTCTTCTTTACGTAACCCAATATTATCTACCTACCTAAGGTGATATAGCATAAACTAATACAGGTACCTGAGAGGGAGCAAATTATGCCACTCCAAAATGTACCACTTTGGCATGTGGACTCTTTTGAACTAAAGGCAATTAAGACCAAGCAGACTCAGGAAAAGCCTCTTTGCCTCTCTTAACTGCCTAAAAGAATTTAGATAGAGGGCCTGTACCAAGAGAGAGCTAGTACCAAAGATAACTTTTTATATCAGAAAGACTCATCGGCATGGCTGGGCATACATTTGTTTCCCAAACATCTGCTCTTGTCACCTGCCTCTGATTTGTCTTCTTTCCCTTTGAAGCCCCAGAGTCCGCTTCCATTTTGTAGCTCAGCATGGCACATAAACATCAATTGCCTGACTGCCTTTGAGTCTGATATTTTTATGGGACTTCAGTATTTACAAAGAGTTTTTTTCTCCTTCAATCTGTATTATGTCAAATTAATTATTAGGCCAGCCAAAGAACCTAGAAGGTGTCAGAAAGGGAGAAATTATCCTCTACACTTCTAGGTTCTTCTGGCTGGTCTATGAATTAAATTGACATGAGACAGATTAACAGGAGAAAACCAAACTAAAGTATAATGACATGTATACATGGGAGAGACTCAGGAAAACTGAGTAACTCACTAAAATGGCTGAAACCCTCACCTTAAATACCATCCTCAGCTACAGACAAAAGAGGATGTTGAAAATGGGGAGTCAGTTAGGGAGGTTACCAGGAAAAGCACAGTAAATGAGGGTAAGTTTGTTATTCAGGTGTAAGTCCTGGCCTTCTCCATTGTTAAGTTCCTGGAGGTTCAGTTATCCTCCTCTTCCAGGAACAGGGAGGGAGACACCCTTACAAATGGAGATTTCTCTTATAAGTGTTTCTTACAAAATGGTAACTCCTACTTGGTTATCAGTTTTTCCCATGTCTATTGTTTCTTAGAAAATAACCAGCTTAAAATAATTAATATGCCAAAGAAACATATTTTGGGGTGGCAAATTTTGCTCCCCTACAAAGAGAAGAAGGGAAAGTTTTCCTGCCTTACATACTTCACAGAAACAGAAACTAGAACTGTATGCCTCCATGAGATTTTATAATCTGTTAAAAATAAATTTCACAAAATACACAATAAGGTTTTGCCAATTTTTGTGCTTGTGATTCCTTAATCCAAAATTGTTTGCCTCTGACTGCACAATTCCAAAATTAAATGGATTACATAATTCATTTCCAATTTCATAGATCAAAATTTTCCAAGTTGAAGACCAGTTTAAAGGTTCAAAAACAGCTTTGGTCATTTAAGAATTTTACCATTTAATTTGTTAACTGGAATTCAGTAAAAGTGATTTTGAAATTTTATCTATGGTTTTTAAAGCACCAAATCACCATTTTTCTTCCCTTTTAAATGTAAGTAGTCCCCAGATAACCAGTTTGGAAATAGATTTCCAATGAGTATCTAAGAATGTCTTATTTTCTAATATTCATACAGAGAAAATAAAATTCTTTTCCCTGATATAATTTTTTGATATAAGTATGGAATATATATGAAAGGGAGTGAAAACATACATATATTATGGTTGAATTTAAAATTCTTGTGTTCTAGAGTAGGGAAAACATAGTAACTTTTTCCCTACAAAAACCATCTTACTCATAATTTAAGAGGATGAAGTTCTAAGAACTATTTCATCTTTGTGAGTTATTCATAATTAGAATATTCTAAGCTTTGTATTTGCATACTGATTCTTAGTTAAAAAAAAAAATGTTGGTCCTGGCAACTAAAATTACCTGCTCCAAATTATAGTATTTTCTCTGAGAGTTTTGCTTTTCTGTTACCCCAACCAAAGGCAAATGAAATAAGAGACAGCACAGTCATATGGCAGCCTCAAGAGAAAATTCATTTTAATTGCATTGATCTTACTTCATAAGGTTAAATACAATTGTTTCCCAAGTTGTATATCATTTTTATTGAGGTTAATGTTGAGTCAAGATCTAATTTCGGCAGCTCCTTAAAGTTATTTGAACTGTTTCCTCCAGCTACATGATGATACTTATTGTTCATCTGAAATTCCAATTCACGACATCTTATTCCATTCATATGTAGTTGGATACGATTTTAGTAAATTGTGTTTAAAAATAAGAGTATGTGCTAGTCAAGTAAAGAAACTTAAGAAGACTTCAATTTCTGAACTATGGTAAACATGATAACATAAAATAAGCTTGTGGTTGTTTAGAAAGCTTTTACAATATGGCCTCACATTCTTTGAATCTCCTCCCAGTAAGAGGTGAAGTATATACCCCTCCCATTGAATTTGTATAGGTTTTGAAGATTTCAACGATATAGTTCAGCAGTGACACCAAATTATCTATGAAAACCTGAAACTTGTTTGCTGGCAAACCTGCTCTTGGAGCCCTAAGCCACATGTAAGAAGTTCAGCTCCCTGGAGGGCATCATGCTTCAGAAGCTCCCTGTAAGTTTTCTAGCTGACAGTTCTGGTTGAGTCCAGCCTCCCTGCCATCTGTACAAAGCCTCCAGACATGAGTAAAGATGTCTCCATAGAATTCTGGTCCCCAGTCCTTTGAATCATCTCCAGCTATTTACATCTCCTCAGCTTGAGGTCCCAGACATCAGGAAACAGAGACAATCCTTACCATGCTCTGTATGAATTCATCACTTACAGAATCCATGAGCACAATAAAATGCCTCTAAGTTCTAGGGTTGTTTGTTATTCAGTAATAGTAACTGGAAGGTAGCTTGGTACCTGAAAAGGGGGGACTATCATAATAAAACCTTAAAATGTTGCATTGGTTTTGGGGCCAGGGAGCAGATGGAAGCTTGATGGACATTGAGGGACTCAGGGGAAATATTGAAGGAAATTGAGAGATGTTTTGGGAAGTTGAAGGAAAGAGGATCCTTGTTACTCTTAGTGGAAAGTTTGGTAACACTGTCACCTGTGGTAATATGGAAAATGGAAAATATACCTAATGAACTCAGTGATCTAGCTGAAGAGAGTTCTGTGCAGAATACCAAAGGTATCTCCTGGCTTCATCTATCTCCTTGTTTAAAAAATGTGATAAAAGAAGGATACACTAAAGAGTAGAGTTTGGAAAAAAATGAAAAAGACACAAGTGAGTTTTCCCAGCTAGTAAGTAGAGTGTTCTCAAAGTAAGAAAGGACCTCAGGAGAAAGATCAGATCCTAGCTGCTGTCAGGAAAATGGGAACATGGGGAAAAGACAGTACTCAGGGTGTGATTTATAAACCTCTGTTTAAAACTCACAAAAATTTAAGGTGGGGCCTCACAGACCCTTTCCCAAAAAAACCCCCAAATATTCTAAGGATCTTAAAGGTGTGCCTTACAGACATTCTCCATTAAACATAGGCTTTCTAAGAAGAACAGCTGAACGTAATGACAGACAAACCTAAGAACCTTAAAGGCATTGTTCCACAGCAGGCTCAGAGGAGGCCCAAAGTAGAGAAAGGCTTCCTAGGAGAGACTTCTAGGTATGTCTAATGAAATGTAAATGGATAAACAGGAAACATAATTTTTAAAGAAATTATATGTGCTTGGAATAAAAGGGACAGAAATAATATAAAATGAAAGGAGGGCTTTGAACCCAGGAACTTCTATGGGCAGGAAGCAAATTGAGAATACTTAACAGATGCAAAATTGGGTGATTTATTTTGGGAAAAGAAGGATGACACAGAAAGTGAAACCATGAACCCAGAGTGTGGAGCCTAGAATCATGATGATCCATTTCCAAGAAGACCCTGATCAAGGAACTGGCAACATGGGCTTGACTGGTTTCAGAATTGCTATGAGCCAGCGACTGCTGTGTGCCTCTGGTTCTCCCCGCTACCCCTTTTTTTAATTGATGTGTGGTTGACTTATAACATTATATTAGTTTCAGGAGTACAACATAGTGATTCAATATTTTTAAAGATTATACTCCATTTAAAGTTATTACAACATAATGACTATGTTTCCCTGTGCTGTACAATATATACTTGTTTATAGGTTCCCCTCTTTTTTTTTGGTTCCCCTCTTTTTGATCAAGAGTATCACAGTAATTCTAGACCTGTCCTGCCTCTGTATGTTTTCTGTATAGGGGACAGATAACTTGTCCCTTTAGTTCACAGGTTTTTTTAAAAATTAATTAATTTATTTTTGGCTGCGTTGGGTGTTCATTGCTATGCATGGGCTTTCTGTAGTTGCAATGAGCGGGGGCTACTGTTCCTTGCAGTGCACAGGCTTCTCATTGTGGTGGCTTCTCTTTGTTGCGGAGCACAGGCTCTAGGCTCGCAAGCTTCAGTAGTTGTGGCTCGCAGGCTCTAGAGTGCAGACTCAGTAGTTGTGGCACACAAACTTAGTTGCTCTGTGGCATGTGGGATCTTCCTGGACCAGGGCTTGAATCCATGTCCCCTACATTGGCAGGCGGATTTTTAACCACTGCGCCACCAGGGAAGCCCCAGTTCACAGGTTTTTAAACCAAGAGAAATTATATCTGAGGACCCCAAGGGGTTTCATCCACATCTGGACCTGATTTAGATAACAAGATCCTAGACCTCAAACCTGAACTTAATATTGTAGAATCATGGGACTTTTGTGAGTTCTTGACAGGGAGTATGTTTTGTATGTGGGAGGAATGTAAATACTTATGGCCACTGGGCCAATTGTGGCAGTTTAATAACTTGGCCACAAATTCTTTGACACTTTTCTCTTTAAAAGGTGAGGTGCCATAGACTTCCAATCCATGAACACAAATATCTTTTCATTTATTTGTGTCTTCTTCAGTTTCTTTCATTAATGTCATAGTTTTCAGTGTATAGGTCTTTCACCTCATTGGATAAATTCATCCCTAAGTATTTTATTGTTTTAATGCTATTGTAAGTGGGATTGATTTTTTATTCCTTCTTTGGATAATTTATTGCTAATGTATAGAAACACAACTGATTTTTATATATCGATTTAGAAACCTGCAACTTTGCTAAATTTGTTTATTAGTTCTCACAGTTTTTTGGTGGAGGCATTAGGATTTTCTGTATAAGATTATTTCATATGTAGATAGAGAAAATTTTACTTCTTCCTGATTGTTTGGATGCCTTTTATTTATTCCTTGCTTGATTGCTCTGGCTGGAACTTCCAGCACTATTCTTAATAGGAGTGGTGAGAGTGGGCACCCTTGCTTTGTTCCTGATCTTAAGGGAAAAGCTTTTAATCTTTCGCTATTGAATATAATGTTCTAGCCATAGATCATAGAACATCTGGTACTATGTAGGGTTGTCATATATAGCCTTTATTATGTTGAAGTATGATCTTTGTATACCCAATTTGAGAGTTTTTATCATGAATGGATATTTAATTTTGTTAAATGTTTTTTCTGCATCTATTGAGATGATTGTGATTTTTATCTTTCATTTTATTAAGTGATGCATCACATTGATTGAGTTGCACATGTTGAACCCTCCTTGTATCCCAGGGGTGAATCCCACTTGATCACAGTGTATGATAATTTTAATGTGCTGTTGAATTGGGTTTTCTAGTATCCTGTTGAGAAGTTTTGCATCTAATTGATCAGAAATATTGGCCTATAGTTTTCTTTTCTTGCAGTGTCATTATCTGGCTTTGGTATCAAGGTAATGTCAGCCTCATAAAATGAGTTTGGGAGTGTTTCCTCCTCTTTGATTATTTTTTGAGGAGTTTGAGAAAGATTATATTTAATTATTCTATAATTGTTGGATAGAAGTCACCAATGAAACAATTTTGTCCTGGGTGTCCTTCTACGATGGGCTTATTTCACTTAGCGTAATATCCTCAAGCTTCATCCATGTCGTAGCATATGACAGAATTTCCTTTCTTGTGTAATTACATATAATTTCCATTAATATAAATACCACATGATTCCACTTATATAAGGTATCTAAAATAGTTGAACTCAGAGAAACAGAAAATAGAATGGTGGTTGCAAGGGCTGGGAGAAGGAGGAAATGGGAAGTTGCCATTCAATGGGTTTAGAGTTTCAGTCATATAAGATGAAAAAGTTCTTGAGGTCTGCTGTACAACATTGAGCTTATAGTTAATATACTGTACTGTACACTGAAATTTTTGTTAGGAGTAGATCTCATGTTACTTATTTTACCACAATAAAAATAAACACATAACTAAAATAAAATCAGTACATCCAAAAAAAATGGTTAAGACACTCAAAAGCTGCATATATGTTCTGGAATTCAGATTATTGTAAATAATGGTCTCTCTTAAAATGTGCCTAGATGTATATGATATTCCAGATCCTCTCAGAGCACACCAGAACCTCACTTTGGTTCTGAGCACACTGTGGAGGAGATGACGTTAGAGCTTGTCTCAGAGTACTAAGGGGTCCTGGAACTATGGCACACAAAATGTTTGAAGGAATATATGGTCTGGCACCAAGCCGACTAAGTTGTATTCAAACACATGAAGAGTTGTCCTTGGGCAGAGAGAGACTTGTTTGCCAAAGAGCTAGACTTTAGTGGGCTAATGTTGCAGCAAGAAAGCCTTTTGTTCTGTCAAAGTGCCCCAAAGCTCCTCAGCGAGAGAATGCAATGTCTCATGAGGGGGTGAGTTGAGTCAAGTAGCGGCTGGGTGGCCATCTGCTAGGGAAATCATAGGAAAGTCCCTTCAGGCTCTGAAACTCATTGACTCAATGACAACACTTATCAATTAAATTAACAAATTATTCTATGTTAAGCACTGAAGGTTCAACAAGGATTCCCTCTACTCATTCTCTGCTTTGTGATGAATATTAGTTGTGACTCAGAACTTGAAAAAAAATGTTGAAACCTTCTTTAGAGATATCTGTGTGCATTGACATGGTGCCCTGACACTCGGGCTTTCTGGCCTCTGCAGTTGGGGCGATGTAACCTCCTGCTTGGAGAATCGGGCTCTTGTGTCTGTGAATGAAAGAAATTTACTTCAAACCAGCATAGGAAAAATGTGGAATATTTCTTAAGTTGTTTATTTGTTTGTTTGTTTTTATACTGCAGGTTCTTATTAGTCATCAATTTTATACACGTCAGTGTAAACATGTCAATCCCAATCACCCAATTCAGCACACCACCATGCCCACTCCACCACAGTTTTCCCCGCTTGTTGTCCATACGTTTGTTCTCTACATCTGTGTCTCAACTTCTGCCCTGCAAACTGGTTCATCTGTACCATTTTTCTAGGTTCCACATACATGCATTAATATATGATATTTGTTTTTCTCTTTCTGACTTACTTCACTCTGTATAACAGTCTCTAGATCCATCCATGTCTCAACAAATGACTCAATTTCATTCCTTTTTATGGCTGAGTAATATTCCATTGTATATATGTACCACATCTTTTTTATTCATTCGTATGTTGATGGGCATTTAGGTTGCTTCTATGACCTGGCTATTGTAAATAGTGCTGCAATGAACATTGGGGTACATGTATCTTTTGAACTATGGTTTTCTCTGGGTATATGCCCAGTAGTGGGATTGCTGGATCATATTGTAATTCTGTTTTTAGTTTTTTAAGGAACCTCCATACTGTTCTCCATAGTGGCTGTATCAATTTACATTCCCACCAACAGTGCAAGAGGGTTCCCTTTTCTCCACACCCTCTCCAGCATTTGTTGTTTGTAGATTTTCTGATGATGTCCATTCTAACTGGTGTGAGGTGATACCTCATTGTAGGTTTGATTTGCATTTCTCTAATAATTAGTGATGTTGAGCAGCTTTTCATGTGCCTCTTGGCCATCTGTATGTCTTCTTTGGAGAAATGTCTATTTAGGTCTTCTGCCCATTTTTGGATTGGGTTTTTTGTTTTTTTGATATTGAGCTGCATGAGCTGTTTATATATTTTGGAGATTAATCCTTTGTCTGTTGATTTGTTTGCAAATATTTTCTCCCATTGTGAGGGTTGTCTTTTCGTCTTGTTTATGGTTTCCTTTGCTGTGCAAAAGCTTTGAAGTTTCATTAGGTCCCATTTGTTTATTTTTGTTTTTATTTCCATTACTCTAGGAGGTGGATCAAAAAAGATCTTGCTGTGATTTATGTCAAAGAGTGTTCTTCCTATGTTTTCCCCTAAGAGTTTTATAGTGTCTGGTCTTACATTTACATCTCTAATCCATTTTGAGTTTATTTTTGTATATGGTGTTAGGGAGTGTTCTAATTTCATTCCTTTACATGTAGCTGTCGAGTTTTCCCAGCACCACTTATTGAAGAGACTGTCTTTTCTCGATTGTATATCTTTGCCTCCTTTGTCATAGATTAGTTGACAATAGGTGCATGGGTTCATCTCTGGGATTTCTATCTTGTTCCATTGATCTATGTTTCTGTATTTGTGCCAGTACCATATTGTCTTGATTACTGTAGCTTTATAGTATAGTCTGAAGTCAGGGAGTATGATTCCTCCAGATCCATTTTTTCCCCTCAAGACTGCTTTGGCTATTCGGGGTCTTTTGTATCTCCATACAGATTTTAAGATGATTTGTTCTAGTTCCGTAAAAAATGCCATTGGTGATTTGATAGGGATTGCATTGAATCTGTAGATTGCTTTTGGTAGTATAGTCATTTTCACAATATTGATTCTTCCAGTCTAAGAACATGGTATATATCTCCATCTGTTGGTATCATTTTTAATTTCTTTCATCAGTGTCTTATAGTTTTCTGCATACAGGTCTTTTGTCTCCCTAGGTAAGTTTATTCCTAGGTATTTTATTTTTTGTTGCAATGGTAAATGAGAATGTTTCTATAATTTCTCTTTTAGATTTTTCATCATTAGTGTATAGGAATGCAAGAGATTTCTGTGCATTAATTTTGTATCCTGCAAGTTTACCAAATTCATCGATTAGCTCTAGTAGTTTTCTGGTGGCATTTTTAGGATTCTCTTTTTTAATTTTATTTATTTATTTATTTATTTATGGCTGTGTTGGCTCTTCGTTTCTGTGCCAGGGCTTTCTGTAGTTGCGGCAAGCGGGGGCCACTCCTCATCGCGGTGTGCGGGCCTCTCACTATCGCGGCCTCTCTTGTTGCGGAGCACAGGCTCCAGACGCGCAGGTTCAGTAATTGTGGCTCACGGGGCTAGTTGCTCTGCGGCATGTGGGATCTTCCCAGACCAAGGCTCGAACCTGCGTCCCCTGTATTGGCAGGCAGATTCTCAACCACTGCGCCACCAGGGAAGCCCAGGATTCTCTATGTATAGTATCATGTCATCTGCAAACAGTGACAGTTTTACTTCTTCTTTTCCAATTTGTATTCCTTTTATTTCTTTTTCTTCTCTGATTGCCATGGCTAGGACTTCCAAAACTATGTTGAATAATAATGGTGAGACAGGACATCCTTGTCTCATTCTTGATCTTAGAGGAAATGCTTTCAGTTTTTCACCATTGAGAATGATGTTTGCTATGGGTTTGTCATATATGGCCTTTATTATGTTGAGGTAAGTTCCCTCTATGCCTACTTTCTGGAGAGTTTTTATCATAAATGGGTGTCGAATTTTGTCAAAAGCTTTTTCTGCATCTATTGAGATGATCATATGGTTTTAATTCTTCAATTTGTTAATATTGTATATCACATTGATTGATTTATATATATTGAAGAATCCTTGCATCACTGGGATAAATCCCACTTGATCATGGTGTATGATCCTTTTAATGTGTTGTTGGATTCTGTTTGCTAGTATTTTGTTGAGGATTTTTGCATCTATATTCATCAGTGATATTGGTCTGTAATTTTCTTTTTTTGTAGTATCTTTGTCTGGTTTTGGTATCAGTGTGATGGTGGCCTCATAGAATGAGTTTGGGAGTGCTCCTTCCTCTGCAATTTTTTGGAAGAGTTTGAGAACGATGGGTTTTAGCTCTTCTCTAAATGTTTGATAGAATTCACCTGTGAAGCCATCTGGTCCTGGACTTCGTTTGTTGGAAGATTTTTTTTTTTTGCGGTACACGGGCCTCACAGTGTTGTGGTCTCTCCCATTGCGGAACACAGGCTCTGGACACGCAGGCTCAGCGGCCATGGCTCACGGGCCCAGCCACTCCGCCGCCTTTGGGATCCTCCCGGACCGGGGCACGAACCCGTGTCTCCTGCATCGGCAGGCGGACTCTCAACCACTGTGCCACCAGGGAAGCCCTGTTGGAAGATTTTTAATCACAGTTTCAATTTCATTACTTGTGATTGGTCTGTTCATATTTTCTGTTTCTTCCTGGTTCAGTCTTGGAAGGTTATACCTTTCTAAAAATTTGTCCATTTCTTCCAGGTTGTCCATTTTATTGGCATAGAGTTGCTTGTAGTAGTCTCTTAGGATGCTTTGTATTTCTACGGTGTCTGTTGTAACTTCTCCTTTTTCATTTCTAATTTTATTGATTTGAGTTCTCTCCCTCTTTTTCTTGATGAGTCTGGCTAATGGTTTATCAATTTTGTTTATCTTCTCAAAGAACCAGCTTTTAGTTTTATTGATGTTTGCTATTGTTTTCTTTGTTTCTATTTCTTTTATTTCTGATCTGATCTTTATGATTTCTTTCCTTCTGCTAACTTTGGGTTTTGTCTGTTTTTCTTTCTCTAGTTCCTTTAGGTGTAACGTTAGATTGTTTACGTGAGATGTTTCTTGTTTCTTGAGGTTGGCTTGTATAGCTCTAAACTTCCTTCTTAGAACTGCTTTTGCTGAATCCCATGGGTTTTGGATCGTCGTGTTTTCATTGTCATTTGTCTCTAGGTATTTTCTGATTTCTTCAGTGAACTCTTGGTTACTTAGTAACATATTGTTTAGCCTCCATGTATTTGTGTTTTTCACGTTTTTTTCCCTGTAATTCATTTCTAATCTCATAGCGTTGTGGTCAGAAAAGATGCTTGATATGACTTCAGTTTTCTTAAATTTACTGAGGCTTGATTTGTGACCCAAGATGTGATGTATCCTGGAGAATGTTCTGTGTGCACTTGAGAAAAAAGTTTAATCTGCTGTTTTTGGATGGAATGTCCTATAAATATCAATTAAATCTATCTGGTCTATTGTGTCATTTAAAGCTTCTGTTTCCTTATTTATTTTCATTTTGGGTGATCTGTCCATTGGTGTAAGTGAGATGTTAAAGTCCCCCACTATTATTGTGTTACTGTCGATTTCCTCTTTTATAGCTGTTAGCAGGTGCCTTATGTATTGAGGTGCTCCTATGTTGGGTGCATAAATATCATGGTGCCCTGACACCTAGGCTTTCTGGCCTCTGCAGTGGGGGCCATGTAACCTCCTGCTTGGAGAATCGGACTCTTGTGTCTGTGAATCAAAGAAATTTACTTCAAACCAGCATAGGAAAAATGTGGAATTTTTCTTAAGTTTTAACAGAGCTATTTCATGAAATACAAGGCAGGAAGTACAGTCATGTATGATGGAATCCAGACTGGGGGAGCCATCAGGCAGCCACTCTGTTTCTCTCCATGTCTCTCTGTATATCTTGAACTCTGTGGCCACATGGTCTTTTTATACCTGTAATCAGCCCATTAGCTTCATTCTTATGTCAGCAGATGAGCTATCTTGGCTTTTCCACACAGTGCTGCTTCACAGGTCTACATGCAAGCTTAAAGCCATTTCTAAATTTCTTGCAAAGATTTTTGATTGGCTGAGCTTGGATAAGGTATGCATACATGCTCTGGATGGTCAGTGGTGTGTGGTATAAATGTTGTCTCGGGGTTTGTCTCTATAGGTAGAAGTTAGATCTCAGAAAGAGAGCAGTTAATGAACAGAGCAGATACCTAGGTGATAGAAAGTTTTATCACAGTACATGTTACACAGTAATTGCTAAATAAATGTTAGATTTAGATTAATTACAATTAATTAATTATAACTGTATAATTACAATTATATAGAACATAATTACAATTACAGAGGACAAAAATGTTGACCTGAGATAGGGATTCTGCATGGGGTAAACTAGGCTCGTATATTAGCTAGGTGACTGGAAGTTCATGGAATTCAAATTTGTGTCTTAGCCACAGAGAACAGACTTGGTTGCTGAGGGGGGAGGGAGAGGGATGGATTAGGAGTTTGGGTTTAGCAGATGCAAACTAGTATATATAGGATGGATAAACATCAAGGTCCTACTGTATAGTACAGGGAACTATATTCAATATCCTGTGACAAACCATAATGGAAAAGAATATAAAAAAGAATATATGGGGCTTCCCTGGTGGCTCATTGGTTAAGAATCCACCTGCCAATGCAGGGGACATGGGTTCGAGCCCTGGTCCAGGAAGATCCCACATGCTGTGGAGCAACTAAACCTGTGCACCACAACTACTGAGCCTGCACGCCACAACTACTGAAGCCCGCATGCCTAGAGCCCATGCTCCACAACAAGAAAAGCCACCGCAATGAGAAGCCCACACACCGCAATGAAGAGTAGCCCCCGTTCAATGCAACTAGAGAAAAGCCCACACACAGCAACAATCACCCAACACAGCCAAAAATAAAAATAAAATAAAATTTTAAAAAATGAAAAAATAAGAACGTATGTATGTGTATATATATATATATATATATATAACTGAATCACTTTGCTGTACAGCAGAAATTAACACAACATTGTAAATCAACTATACTTCAATTAAAAAAATGGTGTCTTAGCAAAGTTCCAATTTATAATATCGCAAACTTCCAAGATCACTATTAATAAGTCAAGTTGGATTTTTAAACTCAGTAATGTCAGAGATATAATTCTCTCCTAAACACATCCAACTTATAAAAAAGAAAAAAAGCCAAGAGTTCAATAGGCAGTTCCTAATATGTAACATTGATTTTTGGTCAAATAAGATAGAGCTAAGCTACTTTCTTGAACACTTCAAGTTTGTTCCCACATAATGACCAAAAAAATAATTTAAAAGTAACAAGAAGAATTGTTGAGTATGTTACAAGTTTGAAGTCATTTTTGGAAAGTATTAGGTAAACTTCAATATTTTACTTAAAATCATCCATCACTTCTCAGTAAAACTTTCACTGGAAATATTGAAACTATCCCAATGGGGTTAAAACAGGCCCAGAGGCTCAGAAATTTGCTTTACATGAAAATATAAACTATAGAGCTCTAAGGTCTGAGTTGGTGTGATTTTTTTATATGACAAAGCCAATTATAGATGTATTTACTTTCTACTTACTGAGAGCTAATTTAAGCTAACATCATTTCATATAATATTCCTTGGGAACTAAATCCTTTGCTTCTTAAGTAAGTAAAATTGTTTTTGACTTCAAAAGGAGTTTTGCCCATCTTAGAAACAGGATCATGTTTCTAGGCATATTACCCTTATGTGATCTCCCGTTTCTCTTTACTTCTTTTTAGTTCCTTGATGTCTGAAAATTCTGGTGGACTGTGTATTAATGGATAGGTACAGCTCCCATGATAGCTTGCATTAATGTCTCTCCTCTTTGCCTCAACTGCATAGATTTTAAGAAAAATTCTGTTGGTGTACTCCTGACAAATTGCACATTGTAATACATATAACAACTTAAAAATATACCAACATGTATTTAAAATACTAGGGTATGTGTTTTATAAACAACTATACAGTCCACAGCATTGGCAGAATGCACAGATAAGATACATGTGTTCTGTTTTTGCTCTGTTGCACTAGTAATTGCTTTTGAAATGCAGGTATTGGTCATGTAAGAGGGTAGAGAAGCTATACCAAGGGTTGAATTTTACCAATTATTTGATATCTCTAAGAACTGATGGGGCTTCCCTAGTGGCACAGCGGTTAAGAATCCTCTTGCCAATGCAGCGGACACGGGTTCGATGCCTGGTTAGGGAATATCCCACATACCGTGGAGCAACTAAGCCTGTGTGCCACAACTACTGAACCTGCTCTCTAGAGCCCGTGAGCCACAGCTACTGAGCCCACATGCTGCAACTACTGAAGCCTGTGCACCTAGAGCCTGTGCTCAGCAACAAGAGAAACCACCATGATGAGAAGCCCACGCACTGCAAGAAGAGTAACCTCCACTCACCACAATGAAAGAAAGCTGGCACGCAGCAACGAATACCCAACACAGCCAAAATTAATTAATTAATTAATTATAAAAAATCAACTGATTAAAAAAAAGAATTGATGAGGTACTTCCCTGGTGACACAGTAGTTAAGAATCCACCTGCCAGCTCAATATCAAAAAAACAAACAACCCAATCCAAAAATGGGCAGAAGACCTAAATAGACATTTCTCCAAAGAAGATATACAGACTGCCAACAAACACATGAAAGAATGCTCAACATCATTAATCATTAGAGAAATTCAAATCAAAACTACAATGTGGTTATCACCTCATACCGGTCAGAATGTCCATCATCAAAAAATCTACAAACAGTAAATTCTGGAGAGGGTGTGGAGAAAACGGAACCCTCTTGCACTATTGGTGGGAATGTAAATTGATACAGCCACTGTGGAAAACAGTATGGAGGTTCCTTAAAAAACTAAAAATAGAACTACCATATGACCCAGCAATCTCACTACTGGGCATATACCCTGAGAAAACCATAATTCAAAAAGAGTCATGTACCACGATGTTCATTGCAGCACTATTTACAATAACCAAGACATGGAAGCAACCTAAGTGTCCATCGACAGATGAATAGATAAAGAAGATGTGGCACATATATACAATGGAATATTACTCAGCCATAAAAGAAACAAAACTGAGTTATTTGTAGTGAGGTGGATAGACCTAGAGTCTGTCATACAGAGTGAAGTAAGTCAGAAAGAGTAAAACAAATACTGTACGCTAACACATATATATGGAATCTAAAAAAAAAAAAGTTTATGAAGAACCTAGGGGCAGGACAGGAATAAAGACACAGACATAGAGAATGGACTTGAGGACTCGGGGAGGGGAAAGTGTAACATGGGATGAAATGAGAGAGTGGCATGGACATATATACACTACCAAATGTATAATAGATAGCTAATGGGAAGCAGCCGCATAGCACAGGGAGATCAGCTCTGTGCTTTGTGACCACCTAGAGGGGTGGGATAGAGAGGGTGGTAGTGAGATGCAAGAGGGAGGGGATATGGGGATATATATATTATACACATATAGCTGATTCACTTTGTTATACAGCAGAAGCTAACACACAATTGTAAAGAAATTATACTCCAATAAAGATGTTAAAAAAAAAAAAAAAAGAATCCACCTGCCAATGCAGCGGACATGGGTTTGAGCCCTGGTCCAGGAAGATCCCACGTGCTGCAGAGCAAATAAGCCCGTGCGCCACAACTACTGAGCCTGTTCTCTAGAGCCCGTGAACTACAACTACTGAGCCCACACACCACAACTACTGAAGCCCATGCACCTAGAGCCTGCACTCCGCAACAAGACAAACCACCTCAATGAGAGGCCCATGCGCCACAACAAAGAGTAACCCTTGCTCAACGCAACTAGAGAAAGCGTATGTGCAGCAACGAATACCCAATGCAGCCAAAAATAAATAAATAAATTACTTTAAAAAAAAAAGAATTTATGAAATACATCCCATTGACACTTGGAATTCCTTTCAAATGAAAATGCATAATCAGTCTTCCTTGCTTCTCTGAAGAGAGAGCAGGTATCAAGGTTTCTCTCTTGGCAAGTCAAGGCTAATTTCACTCGATGGATTTATGCAAATTGATATTTTAGATGAGGATATCTAAAGTCAAGGTCAAGACCACGCCCTAAACTGCATTTGGTTTCAGAGGGCAAATGGGAACTCCAGAATCATTTGTTTTCATCAGTATTTTGCTGCCCCCACAATACACGTCATAATCAATTTCAGTCTCAGCAGAGAACTTTGACCATAGCTCCCTGATTTGTAATGGTACCTGGCTCTAGAATCAAGATATATCCATATGACAAACATGCTCCGTCCTGTCCAGTCCCCTTCCTTGCTGTCAGTCATCACTTCATTCCTGTTGGGGAAAGTAATGCCAAGCTCAGTTATTTGAGTTGTTTTCTTAATTAATTGAGGTTATGTGATCATAACAAAGATTTTGGCAGCAATGGCTAGAACAGACAGTAATGATGATCTATTATGACCAGGTGGACTTTTTGACAGCGGATTTTTACCTGACAATGTGTGTAAAGTCTTTAATTAGATAAATATAGCTAACAAGCTGACCTCACCATCTGCTGTCATTTCTCTTCCTGGATAGAGCATATTATGCTCTATGAAATGTTAACGCTGTTTAGTGCAGGCCCCTTCAAGCAGCCCTGCACAGAACTTACAGTTCATCTATCAGTATAATCCGAGGCTGCCTACGTCTCAACCTATTTATGGGCCCCTAACCAGAATACAATTTTCCAAAATCAGTTGGTGGGGATCTAAACAATTCCATTCTTGCTCCAAACCCAAGGAAGTAAATTAAGCCCCTTTCTCTTTTATCCAGTCAATGAATCACTGCACATCAAAGAATTCTGAAGCTTGAAGTGCTTGCTTTGCTGTGATGACTGGCGCCAGCTATGGTGACATGGTATAATAATGGCAGTGAGGCAATGAGACAACAGGCAGAGTAGTGGAGCCGCTGTACCTGACTTGAGTCCTTTTCCGGACTAAGCTGTTCATTTCCCCAGCTGCTGGGAGTCTGGGCAGGGATGGCTCACAGATGTGTTCTCCCACCTCCCCCAGGAACTGCCCTTAGTCAAAGGCAAATGCCTGGCTCTGTTACATGACCTCTGCTACAGAGCTCCCCATGGGATCAGTTCAGGTTCTTTGGCAAGATTATCTCAGCTCAACTTCTCCCTCTGCCTAATCTTGCTTCCCTTACCCCTTACAACATTGTTCCTGAGTTCCCCAATAAAATCCTGCACCCAAATCTCTTTCCCAGAGGCTGTTTCCTGACACCCAAGCTATGACATACAGTTAGGTCACAAGGCCTTGCTTGCAGAAAAATGTTGGACTTGTACCAGGCTGATTTTGTTTGTTTGCCGTAAGACTTTCTCCACATTTTTCTGTCTCCTTCCTGTGGGTAAGAGAGATTGTGGCTTTATTATGTGCTTCATTATGGATAGAGTATGGTGAGGGCTACATCTTATCTGGATTCACACACACTCTCCCAATGCATAAGTCGTATCAGATACAACTAAAGCACTCGTGCATTCAGTCAAGGATTTCAAGGGCACAAATTGACCTTGGAATGTCTCCTGTCTACATCTTGTCCGTTTCTATGGTGCATCCCTCTATTTCCTCCCTCCCCGATGGTCACCTACTCAAACTCCTAGCAGCTCTCCTAAGCTATAGTTTTGCTCCAAGTAGAGTTTGTGTATTTTGTGTGCTTCAAGAGTTCGGTTTTTGGCAAACTAAACCTGAGATGCTTTTAAGATATTCAAGAAGAGATTTCAAGTAGGCTATTTGATCAAACAATCGTGAACTTGGAAAAGAAATGCTGATGTTAGTATAAAAGTGCTATATGAAACCATGGGAACGGGTTGAGGATATTCTAGGGAGAGAGGAAAGACAGAGAAGAGAACTTAGGATGAGCTTGAAATCTCCTTTTAGAGGCCTGGCAGAGAATGTAGGGCATGCAAAGGAGACTGAGAAAGAACAGCCACATAGAGAAAATTAGGAGGTGGTGGTATGCTGGGAGCCAGAGTGCTTCAGGAGGGCTGGGGTGGTCAACTGAGGGTTTTTTAAAATAACAGCTTTATTGAGAAATAATTCACATACCACAGTGTTTACCATTTTAAAGTATACAATTCAGAGACTTGAGCATCCATTATCACTATCGAATTCCAGAATATTTTTAACCCACCAAAATATGAATTGGCCTATTCTGGACATTTCATGTCAATGGAATCATAAAATATGCAGTCCTTTATGATTAACTTCTTTCACGTACGTTTTCAAGATTCATCATGTTTTAGCATTATCAATACCTTATTCCTGTTTATTGCCAAATAATATTTTATCACATAAGTATACCATACTTTGTTTATCTGTTATTAACCAGTTGATGAACATTTGAGTGGTTTGACTTTATGGCTATTATGAATAATGCTGCTAGGAACATTAATATATAAGTTTTTGTGTGGAAATGTGTTTTCAGGTCTCTTGGGTATATTTGGAAGTGGAATTGTTGGGTCATACAGTAGCTCTAGTTTAACTGTTTGAGGAACGGGTAGACTGTTTTCCAAAATGGCTTCACTATTTTATTATTTACACTATTTTACTCTCCCCAGCAGCAGTGAACGAGGGCCCCAATTTCTCCACAACCTCATCAACATTTGTAATTGTCTGTCTTTTTGATTATGGCTATCCTAGTCTATGTGAAGTGGCTTTGATTTGCATTTCTCTGAGGATTACTGATGTCAGGTATATTTTCATGTGTTAATCGGCCATTTGTAAATCTTCTTTGGAGAAATCCTTTGGCAGATTTTTAATTGGAGTATTTGTCTTTTATTATTGTAAGAATTCTTACAGTCTCTTACCAGATATATGGTTTGCAAATATTTTATCTCGTTCTGTGGGTTGTCTTTTCACTTTCTTAGTGATGCACTTTGAAGCATAAAAGTTTTAAATTTTGATGAAGTCCAAATTAACTGTTTTTAATTTGGTTGCTCATGCTTTTGGTGTCATGGTCAACTGTGCTTTGCCTGCTGGGAGAGATCAGGTAAAGCGAAGACAGAGAAATAGCCACAGGTTTGGCAACAGGAAGTTATTTGTGACCTTGGAAGAAGGTTTATAAAATGCTGAGGTTGGACTCCTGCTGGAGTAAATTGTGAAGGACTAAGGAGAACACCTAAGCCAAGTCCTAGTCCAGAAGTCCATGGGGTATAAGAGAAAACAGCCTCCATTTGACAGGGCTTCAACTTGCAAGGGAGATGTCCTGAGGTGTCAACTTTTTACTTGAGAGCGAGTCAAGGGAATGTTCAGGAAAGAGGTTAAAGACATAAGACAGTCTGTTGATCAGTGTTGGAAAGTTAGAGAAGGCACAGGGAAGGGTTAGGGGACTGTGGTATGACTGGTAGATTGGACCACTTTGAAAGGAAACCTGAATGAATTCTAAATGTATCCTTTGTCTTTGCATCACTAGACCAAGACTCAAAATTCTGAGACCATCCATCCAGTTAAAGAGACCTCTTTCTGCCAGGGAGCAGAGAGAAATAAGATCTAGCACTCCTGGCTTATATAGTGGGAAACTGAATACTACCTCCTACCAATACTACCCACAATGGAGTCATCCACAATTGGGAATGGAATTTGGATTCTGGGTTGCTATTCCTCCCCAAACAAAAAATACACTACATAGACTATTTGTTAAATTTTTGTGTCTACTTTAAACGAATGTTTTAGATAAAATTCTCTTGGCTAAGTGACAGAGATTCAATATCAAGTCAAATTCACATATAAATATCTGATTTGCTGTCACTTGTAACTATAGGCTTGGTCTAGATGGTTCGAGGTACGAATTAGATCAGCCTAGATTGTGGGGGGAGAGTGTAATCTTCAAAAGTATTTTTAAGGCATCATATGTTCCTGGAGTTAAAGTATTTTCAACCCATGCACCCACGTATAAAGGAGATTCATTGAAAATAATCTTTCCTGTATATGTAAAAATATGCTAGGCATCTGCTTTGATTTTTCCCATTCTACCTATGGCTGCTTGCCGCAGTATAAAAATCCAACAAGAAGCCCTTGGCAAACATGGTTTAATTTTACTGACACACTTGCATCAATTCTCTAATTTAAATTCTACATGTGTTGGTTAGGGTTTAGCCTAAGCTGCTTAAATTCTGTGGATTAAATTGGATAGTTTTTTTTTTCCTTTCTCCCCACATAATAATCCAAATATTCAAGGATGGGTAAATGGCTCTGCTCCATACTAGTAATCTTTGCTCTCAATGTGTGGTTTCCATCTCCAGACCCAAGGCCACTGCTATAGTTCATCCCATTTCCAACTGGCAGTGAGGAGGAAAGGCTGTGGTCCAGGGCAAGCAACTTGTCTTTACATTAGAGTTGCCCCAGAATTTGCATTTGCCCCAGAATTTACATCACTTATGATCACATCCCATTGTCCTGAATTTAGTCACATGGCTACTCCTAGCTGAAAAGGAGGCTGAGAAATGTCTTTGCCATGAGCCCAGCTAAAATAAACAAGTTCTAGTCCTCAAGGAAGAAGGAAAAAATGGATACTAGTTTAGCAACCTTCACCAAATCAGGGGACAGCTAATGTGTGAAAGTTTACCAGTTTTTCCACAGTTAACTCAATTCTTGTTACAATAAAGTGCAGAGAAGAATGTCCTATTGAACAAGGAAACTCTTCCTGTCTGCTCTTTAGAGGGAAGAAGCAATTAAACATTAGAGTCAAGAACATGGGAACTCTCTGGGTTGATAATTCAAGTTTTGTTATGTACTGGCTCTGAGACTTTGAGTAAATGACTTCACTTTTTTGTGCTTTATTTCCTCATAAGGATGATAGAAATGAAAAATGCTTGGAACGGTGCCTGGATTATTGCAAGCATTCAGTTGATACTAGTTTATATTCTGGCAGCCACTGGGGGTAATTAATTGCTTTTTAGCTAACATTTTTAATTATTAAAATATCCTGAAACTGCTGTTTGTATTAATATGAACATATACTAGGCTCCTAATAATTGTGAATGAATGGATAATAAGTCACTAAGACCAGGGAAACCCAGAGGTCAAAGTAAAAACAAGGCTTTATTTTCAGAGTCTATCTTCTGAACAGCTTCAGGGAGTGTGGTCTGGTTGTAATTGATAAGGAAAATAGGAGTCTTTAATTCTTTCCAGTGCTGTCTTGTCTGATTAACACCATGATTCATGGCTGTAGTTCCATGGGGGAAAAATGATCTCAGCATTTAAGCTAGTAATTCCAAATGTGACACAGATGACCTGGACACCTCATGGTAGAAAATAGGAAAGAAGCTTAAAGTAAAATCCAATCTTTGAGGCCTTTTGTGGTCACCTCTGCTACTCAGAATCCACTCAGGCCTGATGGGCACCACATCCTGGGTTTAATGCATGTATCTGGTTGATCAGATGTTTCTGGGATCATTATATCTGATGGGGTTCCCAAGGCTCTGAAACTAAGCTGCTTTGGGCTTGTTTTTGTTTTTTTTAATAGGGAGAGGAAACAAACATTTTCATCTTCCTATTGCTGTTTTTAGTGGAATATCAACATTTTGGGGGGTCATATTTGAAGTGATGACTAGTCAGTGAGAAAGCACTGGAGCATGAAGAAATGCATAGAAAAGATGGTACAAAGAAATGGCAAATTGTCATCTAGAGACTAAAAATATAAGTGGAGGGGTTCACTTAGGACCAGTTCATGAAGAGAGATACCTCTGAGATTGTACCTCCATGGGCTTGAGTCAATAAAAGTTCATTTGATTCACTGTCCGTTCTTTGGAGATAGAAATGTTCAAAAACTTGGCTCATTTCCACTGAAGAAGAGTTTTTCAGCAATACCAAACAAGGGTCCCAGAGTCCAAAACTTCCTGTGATGAATCTATCAAGGTGTTACAAAGAAACTTCCAAAATGTATGTTAAGGTCTGAAGAAGTCTACTTTAGAGTGTGTATCAATGAGTGAGCCAGGAAACTCCACCTCGTTCCCCCTGCCACTCCCGCCTCCCAGAAATTCTGACTCTACAGAATAGGAGGAATAATTGAGTATTCTGACCAATGGAAAATAAAAGCTCTCTAAAGACATGAGCAATAGTATATTTTGGGTAGGAAATTGTATTAGTCTTCAAATAATAAAACATCAAAAGTAAAGTATTCCAAGAAAGACTGCATCAAGGGCCATTACAGCAATCTACATTAGAGCAAACATTAGGGTTATATGTTGTGCTGTGTTTTGATTTCTGACTTTCACTTCCCCTTAACATCAACCACTCCCTTCCACTGCATCCTATGGACTGCTGATCCCCCAGAACTGCTCTGAAACAACGCCCAATACTCTACCCTTGGCCCACCACTTCCTCTCCTTCCAGTTCTCACTCCTTCCACATCCCCTCTTTGGCTTTATCTAAACCTCCAGTCACATTCCTCCAAGTCTGTTAGACCTCCACAAGTTTTTACTTCCTTCCCTGCCTGGCCTAGCCCAATGACCCATTGCTTTACATGTGTCTTTGGACTTTGGTCTTTCATGCCCTACTAATCCTCAACTCTGATGAACCAGGATAAAGGCAACTTTCATCTGCCTTCCTGGGAGCTAGACCTTGGCCACTGAACGCCCTTGGAGAAAGTTACAAAATTGCACCAACTGGTGCCATCACAAAATCAGGATCTCTAATCTCAGTGGGCCCTCCACTGCCTGGTAATTCTTATAGGTATTTAAGCATCACTGACTCTAACAAATTTGGCCAGAACTTCACAACTCTCCTCAGGCCTACTTTACCAACTCACTGTCCTTACTCTCAGTAAATAAGTCTCTTCCTGCTACATGGATAAAAGAGGGCCACTAGTAGTAAACTGTATAAACTCCTACTACATCTCTACTGTTCTATATTCAGCATCAAGAGTTCGAGATGAACAGGCGTCCCTCCTTTTGAATCCCTTCTGGATTCCTTCTCATCCACCCTCTGGATTCCTTCTCATCCTCAGGAACATCTTCACCTACCC
The DNA here is from genome assembly GCF_949752795.1 of Hyperoodon ampullatus. Lineage (NCBI taxonomy): Eukaryota > Metazoa > Chordata > Mammalia > Artiodactyla > Ziphiidae > Hyperoodon > Hyperoodon ampullatus. Next base: position 71,376,965 of record NC_136922.1, read on the forward strand.
TATAGGCCAAAGATTTCTCTCTCAGATGCATCCTATTGTTTCTGTTGCAGACACATCTGTTCTATTTGTCCTTCCTGCTTCTCCACAACTCTGCCTTAAGTCAGACTGCGCTTACTGCAAACCCCCATAGGAGCCCCTAGCTGGTCTTCCAGCCTCCTCCATTCTTTGCTTCTTCCAGTCTATCCTCCTCACCACTGTGATGAATCTTGCACAGCAATCTTTCTAAAACCTAAGTCTGAGCATGCTTTCCTCCTGCTTGAAATCATTTAGAGGCTCCTCATCACCACTAGAAAAAATGTCCCAAGATCCCTGGCATGACAAACCATGCTTTTCATCATCTGTCCCTGCCACCTCTTTAGCTCCATCTCTCTACTCTTGGTTTGCTACCAGGTGCTCCAGCAGTCAGAGTCCACTTAGCATCCCCTAAACACTACATGCTTGCTCCCAGGTCTCTCTTGTGCAGGTTTCTCTTCCTGGAACATCTTTGCCCTGTCATGTCATTCCTGGTGGTTCTTCAAGTCTTTGATCAAGAGCTACCACCTCTGTGATGTCTTCTCTGGGGTAAAGTGTTACCCCAGTACCCCTCACTCTAGGTTAAATGCCTCAAAACTACCATAGCATCCTCCTCATGATTCTTTTATAGGCCTTATCATGCCTTATCATTTATTCATCGTTTTAGCTAGTTATTTTTTACAGGAGTAAATCAATCATAGAAAAATTGAAAATACATATAAGCAAAAAGAGAAAAACCCAAACCTAAAATTCTTCGACCCAGATTTAATCAATACTAATTTTGGGGCATATACTCTAGAATATATTTCCAAGTATGTATGTGTAAATAATTATTTGATAATGGGCTTATATTGTATATATTATACTACACTTCTAAAAAATTTTTATTTATTTATTTATGGCTGTGTTGGGTCTTCATTGCTGCTCGGGCTTCCGTAGTTGTGGCACGCAGGCTCAGTAGTTGTGGCTCGCGGGCTCTAGAGTACAGGCTCAGAAGTTGTGGCACATGGGCTTAGTTGCTCCGTGGCATGTGGGATCTTCCCTGACCAGGTATCAAACCTGTGTCCCCTGCATTGGCAGGCGGATTCTTAACCACTGTGCCACCAGAGAAGTCCCTGTACTACACTTTAAAAATAAAAATTTTATATCATAGTTTTTGAGTTAGCAGTGTTATAAATATATTACCATGTCAAAAAAAATATACATATACATCATAATTTTTAATAGCTGCTGAGAATTAGTGTATACATATTTTATTAAAGCTATTCCCTACAGTTAGCCATTTAGAATATTTCAAATTTTTATTATAATCAGTGTTGCAATGATTATGCATAAATATTTGTGTACATTTCTGATAAGGGTATTTTCTTAGAATAAATTTTTAGAAGTTCAATTTCTGGATCAAGGAGAATTTTAGAGAGTGTTGGTAGTTATTTGCCCAATAGGAAAATCATCTTTTGTTTAAAGATTGGTCTATTTCTCTTCCTTCCCATCAGGGTAGAGACTCCTACAGGCTGGAAACATTGTCTTGTTATTTTCTGTGTCCCCAGGACCACACTTGGGAGTATCACTGCCTCACATCAAGCATGTCAGATTCATGCCATCTGGCTGATCACCCTTTTCTAGGAATAAGAAAACACAAAACAGGTCAAGATCATTAGCCCTAGACAAACTTAGTTCCAGTGTTTTCATGAAAATAAATCAACCCCACAGTATGATAAACAGGGTATTTGAACCTATGTTTTGAATGGGATGTATATCATGTAAATTCTGAATCTATGGGCCTTGCCACTCATTTGGTGATTAATCACTTGTTCATGCTCTCCATGGCACTTCTTGTGATTATTTTTACTAATTAACATACATACCTCCCTTTTTTTCTCAATTAAGAATAAATTCCTGGAAAATGGGGATGATTATATTTCTTTGTATGTCTGTAAGTTTGTGCCCTCAGTAGGCCCTCAATAAATATTTTTTAATTACCCCAATAAATCTAATCTTGATCATGAAACTGCTAGGGGGAGGGACATGGACCTCATTCTGCTAATGTTTTTACCCCTCATAAAGGGCCAAATAAGAGAATTAACTGCCTTTCACAGTGAGCTCTCAGCACACTCATTAAATATAGTTGGAGGTGACTCTCTGCTCAGTGTCACTCACGGGTGGTAATGAGTGGATGGTCTTGCCTGAGGCAGCTGGTAGGCATTGCTAGGAGTCACATAGGAGGTCAAGGACAATTTCAGCACCTCAAAATAAATGCATAATTACTGTTGTCACCCAGCCCCCACCCTTCAGCCCACTAGTTTCTTCACTATGTTCCTAATATATATATATATATATATATATATATATATATATATAAATTTATGGCTGGGTTGGGTCTTTGTTGCTACGCATGTGCTTTCTCCACTTGTGCTGAGCGGGGACACTCTTCACTGTGGTGCATGGGCTTCTCACTGTGGTGGCTTCTCTTGTTGTGGAGCACGGGCTCTAGGCACATGGCCTTCAGTAGTTGTGGCACGTGGGCTCAGTAGTTGTGGCTCGCGGGCTCTAGAGCACAGGCTCAGTAGTTGTGGCGCACGGGCTTAGTTGCTCCGCAGCATGTGGCATCTTCCCGGACCAGGGCTCAAACCCGTGTCTCCTGCATTTGCAGGCAGATTCTTAACCACTGTGCCACGAGTGTTCCTAATATTTTAAGCATCTGACTTGAACAAATTTTCTGAATAACACACAGACTTCCACCAATCTAAAGAATATGGGAATGTTCTTTAAAAGCCAGTAGCAGGAATATGGGAGCCATTACTCCCCATCAGGTTGCTCAAGTGCTTTTGACTTGAAATCTGCAGCAATCAAGCACTCAAGGTTCAAAATGAACCCCACACTCTTAGTCTAGAAAGTCTTTGAAATCACAGCTGAGCATGATGAGGTAGAGAGGAAGAAGTAAAACAGGTTGAAACTTACTAAATAACATAAAATTACTATTAAGAGGCTATATCTCACTAAATACATGAGGTCAAGGTGATAACTAATCAGCTCATTTCTGTAAATTTTGACTTTTATTTTTAAATTTTTTTAATTGAAGTATATAGCTGATTTACAATGTTGTGTTAATTTCTGCTGTACAGCAAAGTGATTCAGTTATACACATGTATATATCTCTATATATAGAGATAGATACATTCTTTTTTAATATTCTTTTCCATTATGGTTTATCATAGGATGTTGAATATAGTTCTCTGTGCTGTACAGTATGACATTGTTTATGCATTCTATATATAAAAGCTCACATCTGCTAACCCCAACCTCCCACTCTATCTCTCCCCCAACCCCCTCCCGCTCAGCAACCACCAGTCTGTTCTCTCTGTCCGTGATTCTGTTTCTCTTTCATAGATAAGTTCATTTGAGTCATATTTTAGATTCCACATATAAGTGATATCATATGGTATTTGTCTTTCTCTTTCTGACTTACTTCACTTAGTATGGTAATCTCTAGTTGCATCCTTTTGACTCTTGGATTAGGAGTATTAAAAGTAGTTTCTGGGGTCTTCTCTGGCAGTCCAGTGGTTAAGACTCTGAGCTTCCAATGCAGGGGATGCAGGTTTGGTCCCTGCTCGGGGAACTAAGATCCCACATGCCATGCGTCCAAGAAGAAAAAAAAAAAAAAGGTCTTTTCTGCGTCTGTCCCATCTTATTTCATCAAGAGTAATGGAAGCCCCAGCCCCTAGTCACCTACCCACACCCAAACAATGCTCCACTCAGAGAACTGGGCTTCCACCTCCACTCCTCTTACCTTACTTCTCAGCCTTTGAGGTTTCATGAAGCAGTACAACAACAACAACAAAAAATGGGGGGACAGTGATAAGGTTGTTACCTTTTCATTGTGCAAGTAAAGATATTGGGGGGAAAAAACCTCATCTACTACCACTAACAGTTCAAACACAGAATACTGTAACACCCTAGATAAAGAAGATCCCACAAAGAAAAGTTCTTCGCAAGTTAAGACAATTGGAAATGTAAGCCAATATATCGATATCATATTGTTCTTATTTTTCTCATTTTACAAAAAATGTGTGAAAACTTCATAGTGGAGCAACATTGGCGTTTGAGAAGCTCCATTAGTCCACGCTGGCATGCTTGCCACTTTTCCCAACCACACTCCTTAACGTGCTTGCTTTCTGTTTCCAGTCTATTGTTCTGGGCCACCGCTCTCCCGCTCCCCTCCCCAAGTACTTCTCCTCCTCTGCTTACACATCTTTTTTCTTGAAGCCCATGGAGCACTGATTCTATTGTGGGCCAGTACCCCTTTTTCTTGCCTCTTAACTCTATTTCTCCCCAGTTCTCTCCTTTAAGTTGCATCCTAGATGTCCTGATTACACCCCATTGCCAGGGGACCCCAGCATTACTGAGTAGGAGGAATCAGTGTATCCCACTCACTTCTGGGAGATTGATGAACTTGACCAGATCCAGGCCTGAGGCTGCTCCCACTTCTCCTGATCCAGGATTTACCCATTTCTAGATAATACTCTAAGTTGGTTGTTCCTTGGCCTTCTCGTCTAATTCCATTGAAACTTAAAAATATATATAAATATTTGTTCATAAATTTACAAAATTCAAAATAAAGACGTATTGTCACCCATAATTTCACTCCTTAAAACAACTATTACTAGTATCACTTTGGTGTATTTTTTAAGTATGCATCTTTGAAAACACTGCTGTAATCATAGTTTGCATACACTTTTATTTATTTATTTATTTATTTATTTATATCTTCGTTAATCAATTATACTCCAATATAAATAATGTTGTGTTAATCTCCTGTGTACAGCAGAGTGGTTCAGTTACACATATATATGTATCTGTTCTTTTTTTTTTTTTTTTTTTTTGGTGGTACGCGGGCCTCTCACTGTTGTGGCCTCTCCCATTGTGGAGCACAGGCTCCGGATGCGCAGGCCCAGCAGCCATGGCTCACGGGCCCAGCCGCTCCGCAGCATGTGGGATCCTCCCGGACCAGGGCACGAACCCATGTCCCCTGCATCGGCAGGCGGACTCTCAACCACTGTGCCACCAGGGAAGCCCGTATCTATTTTTTTTCAAATTCTTTTCCCATTTAGATTATTGCAGAGTATTTAGCAGAGTTCCCTGTGCTATACATACACACTTTCACTCCTGTGGGACAATTTCTGTTGTATAATTGTTTTCCAGTTTGTGGGTTGCGCACCTGGCATATATGAAATTTGATTTTATCGCGATTGTGACTCTCCTACTATCTTGTTGTGGCTTCTTCTTTGTCTTTGGATGTAGGGTATCTTTTTTGGTAGGTTCCAGCACTTGTTTTGTCACTGGTTGTTCAGCAGTTAGTTGTGATTTTGGTGTTTCTGTAAGAAGGGGTGAACTCACATCCTGCTACTCTGCCATCGTGTCTCCTTCTCCTATACCACCAGTGTGCTTATACTTTAAATCTTGCTTTTTTTCATTTCAAACACTATTAGTTTTTCCTTCTTGTTCCTAGTCCTCAAATACATTTTTCAAATTAGCATATACCGTTCCTTTTTTTAAAAACATCTTTATTGGAGTATAATTGCTTTACAATGGTGTGTTAGTTTCTGCTGTATATGCATACCTATATCCCCATATCTCTTCCCTCTTGCGTTTCCCTCCAAACCTCCTTATCCCACCCCTTTAGATGGTCGCAAAGCACTGAGCTGATCTCCCTGTGCCATGCAGCTGCTTCCCACTAGCTATTTTACGTTTAGCAGTCTATATACATGAGTGCTACTCCCTTACTTCGTCCCAGCTTACCCTTCCCCCTCCCTGTGTCCTCAAGTACATTCTCTATGTCTGTGTCTTTATTCCTGTCCTGCCCCTAGGTTCATCAGAACCTTTTTTTTTTTTTGAGATTCCATATACTGTGTTAGCATACAGTATTTGTTTTTCTCTTTCTGACTTACTTCACTCTGTATGACAGATTCTAGGTCCATCCATCTCACTACAAATAACTCAGTTTCGTTTCTTTTTATGGCTGAGTAATATTCCATTGTATATATGTGCCACACCTTCTTTATCCATTCATCTGTCGATGGACACTTAGGCTGCTTCCATGTCCTGGCTATTGTAAATAGTGCTGCAATGAACATTGTGGTACATGACTCTTTTTGAATTATGGTTTTCTCAGGGTATATGCCCAGTAGTGGGATTGCTAGGTCATATGGTAGTTCTATTTTTAGTTTATTAAGGAATTTCCATACTGTTCTTCATAGTGGCTGTACCAATTTACATTCCCATCAACAGTGCAAGATTCCCTTTTCTCCACACCCTCTCCAGAATTTATTGTTTGTAGATTTTTTGATGATGGCCATTCAGACTGGTGTGAGGTGATACCACATCGTAGTTTTGATTTTCATTTTTCTGATGATTAGTGATGTTGAGCATCTTTTCATGTGTTTGTTGGTAATCTGTATATCTTCTTTGGAGAAATGTCTATTTATGTCTTCTGTCAATTTTTGGATTGGGTTGTTTGTTTTTTTGATATTGAGCTGCATGAGCTGCTTGTATATTTTGGAGATTAATCTTTTGTCAGTTGCTTCATTTGCAAATATTTTCTCCCATTCTGAGGGTTGTCTTTTGGTCTTGTTTATGTTTTCCTTTGCTGTGCAAAAGCTTTTAAGTTTCATTAGGTCCCATTTGTTTGTGTTTTTATTTCCATTTCTTTAGGAGGTGGGTCAAAAAGGATCTTGCTGTGATTTATGTCAGAGTGTTCTTTGTATGTTTTCCTCTAAGAATTTTATATATAGTGTCTGACCTTACATTTAGGTCTTTAATCCATTTTGAGTTTATTATTGTGTATGGTGTTAGGGAGTGTTCTAATTTCATTCTTTTACATGTAGCTGTCCAGTTTTCCCAGCACCACTTATTGAAGAGGCTTTCTTTTCTCCATTGTATATTCTTGCCTCCTTTATAAAAGATAAGGTGACCATATGTGTGTGGGTTTATCACTGGGCTTTCTATCCTGTTCCATTGATCCATATTTCTGTTTTTGTGCCAGTACCATACTGTCTTGATTACTGTAGCTTTGTAGTATAGTCTGAAGTCAGGGAGTCTGATTCCTCCAGCTCCATTTTTCTTAAGATTGCTTTGGCTATTTGGGGTCTTTTGTATTTCCATACAAAGTGTGCAATCTTTTGTTTTAGTTCTGTGAAAAATGCCATTGGTAGTGTGATAGGGATTGCATTAAATCTGTAGATTGCTTTGGGTAGTATAGTTATTTTCACAATGTTGATTCTTCCAATCCAAGAACATGGTATATCTCTCCATCCGTTTGTATCATCTTTAATTTCTTTCGTAAGTGTCTTAAAGTTTTCTGCATACAGGTTCTGCATGCAGGTTGTCTGCAGACAACCTAAGTTGTCTCCTTAGGTAGGTTTATTCCTAGGTATTTTATTCTTTTTGTTGCAGTGGTAAATGGGAGTGTTTCCTTAATTTCTCTTTCAGATTTTGATCATTAGTATATAGGAATGCAAGAGACTTCTGTGCATTAATTTTGTATCCTGTGACTTTACCAAATTCATTGATTAGCTCTAGTAGTTTTTTGGTAGCATCTTTAGGATTCTCTATGTATAGTATCATGTCATCTGCTAACAGTGACAGTTTTACATCTTCTTTTCCGATTTGGATTCCTTTTATTTCTTTTCTTCTCTGATTGCTATGGCTAAAACTGCCAAAGCTATGTTGAATAAGAGTGGTGAGAGTGGGCAACCTTGTCTTGTTCCTGATCTTAGAGGAAATGGTTTCAGTTTTTCACCATTGAGAATGATGTTGGCTGTGGGTTTGTCATATATGGCCTTTATTATGTTGACGTAGGGTCTCTATATGCCTACTTTCTGGAGAGTTTTTATCATAAATGGGTGTTGAATTTTGTCAAAAGCTTTCTCTGCATCTATTGAGATGATCATATGGTTTTTATCCTTCAATTTGTTAATATGGTGTATCACATTGATTGATTTGTGTATATTGAAGAATCCTTTCATTCTGGGGATAAACCCCATTTAATCATGGTGTATGATCCTTTTAATGTGCTGTTGGATTCTATTTGCTGGTATTTTGTTGAGGATTTTTGCATCTATGTTCATCAGAGATATTGACCTGTAGTTTTCTTTTTTTGTGACATCTTTGTCTGGTTTTGGTATCAGGATTATGATGGCCTCGTAGAATGAGTTTGGGAGTGTTCCTCCCTCTGCTATGTTTTGGAAGAGTTTGAGAAGGATAGGTGTTAGCTCTTCTCTAAATGTTTGATAGAATTCCTCTGTGAAGCCATCTGGTCCTGGGCTTTTGTTTTTTGGAAGATTTTTAATTACAGTTTCTATTTCAGTGCTTGTGATTGTTCTTTTTATATTTTCTATTTCTTCCTGGTTCAGTCTCAGAAGGTTCTGCATTTTTAAGAATTTGTCCATTTCTTCCAGGTTGTCCATTTTATTGGCGTATAGTTTCTTGTATTATTCTCTCATGATCCTTTGTATTTCTGCAGTGTCAGTTGTTACCTCTCCTTTTCCATTTCTAATCCTGTTGAGTCTTCTCCCTTATTTTCTTGATGAGTCTGGCTAATGGTTTATCAATTTTGTTTATCCTCTCAAAGAACCAACTTTTAGAGTTACTGATCTTTGCTATTGTTTCTTTCATTTCTTTTTCATTTTTTCTGGTCTGATATTTATGATTTCTTTCCTTCTGCTAACTTTGGGGTTTATTTCTTCTTTCTCTAATTGCTTTAGGTGTAAGGCTAGGTTGTTTATTTGAGATGTTTCTTGAGGTAGGATTGTATTGCTATAAACTTCCCTCTTAGAACTGCTTTAGCTGCATCCCATAGGTTTTAGGTTATTGTGTTTTCATTGTTATTTGTTTCTAGGTATTTTTTGATTTCCTCTTTGATTTCCTCAGTGATCTCTTGGTTATTTAGTAGCATATGGTTTAGCCTCCATGTGTTTGTATTTTTTACAGTTTTTTCCTGTAATTGATATCTAGTCTCATAGGGTTGTGTTTGGAAAAGATACCTGATATGACTTCAATTTTCTTAAACTTACCAGGGCTTGATATGTGACCCAAGATATGGTCTATTCTGGAGAATGTTCCATGAGCACTTGAGAAGAAAGTGTATTCTGTTGTTTTTGGATGGAGTGTCCTGTAAATATCAATTAGGCCCATCTTATTTAATGTGTCATTCAAAGCTTGTGTTTCCTTATTTATTTTCATTTTGGATCGTCTGTCCATTGGTGAAAGTGGGGTGTTAAAGTCCCCTACTATTATAGTGTTACCGTCAATTTCCCCTTTTATGGCTGGTAGCATTTGCCTTATGTATTGAGGTGTTCCTATGTTGGGTGCATAAATATTTACAATTGTTATACCTTCTTCTTGGATTGATCCCTTGATCATTATGTAGTGTCCTTCTTTGTCTCTTGCAATAGTCTTAATTTTAAAGTCTATATGAGAATTGCTACACCAGCTTTCTTTTGATTTCCATTTGCATGGAATATCTTTTTCCATCCCCTCACTTTCAGTCTGTGTGTGTTCCTAGGTCTCAAATGGGTCTCTTGTAGACAGCCTATAGACCAGTCTTGTTTTTGTATCCATTCAGCCAGTCTATGTCTTTTGGTTGGAGCATTTAATCCATTTACATTTAAGGTAATTATTGATATGTATGTTCCTACTACCATTTTCTTAATTGTTTTGGGTTTGTTATTGTAGGTCTTTTCCTTCTCTTGTGTTTCCTGCCTCGAGAAGTTCCTTTAGCATTTGTTGTAAAGCTGGTTTGGTGGTGCTGAATTCTCTTAGCTTTTGCTTGTCTGTAAAGCTTTTAATTTCTCCATCAAATCTGAATGAGATCCTTGCTGGTAAAGTAATCTTGGTTGTAGGTTTTTCCCTTTCATCACTTTAAATATGTCCTGCCACTCCCTTCTGGCTTGCAGAGTTTCTGCTGAAAGATCAGCTGTTAACCTTATGGGGATTCCCTTGTATGCTATTTGTTGCTTTTCCCTTGCTGCTTTCAATATTTTTTCTTTGTTTAATAATTTTTGATAGTTTGATTAATATGTCTTGACATGTTTCTCTTTGGGTTTATCCTTTATGGTACTCTCTGTGCTTCCTGGACTTGATTGACTATTTCCTTTCACATATTAGGAAAGTTTTCAACTATAATCTCTTCAAATATTTTCTCAGACCCTTTCTTTTTCTCTTCTTCTTCTGGGACCCCTATAATTTGAATGTTGGTGTGTTTAATGTTGTCACAGAGGTCTCTGAGACTGTCCTCAATTCTTTTCATTATTTTTTCTGCTCCCTGGCAGTTATTTCCACCATTTTATCTTCCAGGTCACTTATCCATTCTTCTATCTCAGTTATTCTGTTACTGATTCCTTCTAGAGTATTTTTAGTCTCAGTAATTGTGTTGTTCATCACTGGTTTTTTGCTCTTTAATTCTTCTATATCCTTGTTAAATGTTTCTTGTATTTTCTCCATTTTGTTTCTGAGATTTTGGATCATCTTTGCTATCATTACTCTGAATTCTATTTCAGGTAGGTTGCTTATTTCATCTTCATTTATTTGGTCTTTTAGGTTTTTACCTTGCTCCTTTTTCTGTAACAAACCTTTTGTTGTTTCATTTTTTTTTTTTTTTTTTGATGGATGGTTCTGTATTCCTGTCTTACTGGTTGTTCGGCCTGAGACATCCAGCACTGGAGTTTGCAGGCAGTTGGATAGAGCTGAGTCCTGGTGCTGAGATGAGGACCCCTGGTAGGCCTTACTCCTATTGATATTCCCTGGGTTCTGAGGTTCTTTGTTAGTCCAGCGGTTTGGACTCAGAGCTCCTACCACAGGAGCTCAGGCCCAACCTCCGGCTTGGGAACCAAGATCCTGCAAGCTTTGTGGCGCAGTTAAAAAAAAAAAAAAAAAAAGGAAAAAAGGAGCAGTACAATATCAAAGAATAAAAAACAAAATAAAATTAGAAAGATAAAAAATACATTAGGAAAAATGAAACTATAATTGAAACAATTGCAATAAGGTAAAATAAAACCACAACAGAAAAAAGAAAGAAAAAAAAGGGGGGGAGGAGAACAAGCCAAAAGGAGAGATCACTAACAAAGTATAAAGAATAAAATAAAATTAGAAAAATAAGATTATTAAGAAAAAGAAAAATATAAAAGACTCAACAAAATGAATCAACAAGGTAAAACAGGACCCCAATCTAAAAGAGGAATAAAGAGAAGAAAAAAAAGAAGAAAAGCCTTGGCTATGGGGGCGGAGTTTATGTGGGGGGTGGAACTTAGGCAAGGCCAGGGTTTTGGGTGGGGTGGAACCTAGGTGGGTTGGAGGGTGACCTTTGAGCATGGGGAGGGGCCTCTGCTTAGGACCTGCGCAGAATGGGAGAGGCAGCACCTTGAAAGGAGGGCCTCTGGACTGTGGGTTTCCGGAGTTTGGAGGTAGGGCTCTGAGTAAGGGTGTGTAGATGGGGTTTAGGCCCAGCTTGTTGGAGGGTGTCTCCGAGTGTAGAAGTAGGGTCCTGGGAGGGGGTGTAAGAGCGGGTCTTGGGCTCTGTGCGGCAGGAGGGAGGCTCTGAGGGCAGAGGATTAGGCCCAAGAGCCCAACAGGCTTCCTGGTGCCTAAGTGGACAAGGAAATCACTGGCCCCTTTCCCTTCCATTCCTTCATTCCCTCCCCCACTGTCTCCCCCAGGGTCTCCCCCATCGCCACTGGACCCCTAACCATGGGTGGGTCCCACTGGGTGTAGGAACTCCTTCCCTCCCCGCAACCACCCCTCAGGGATCCTGGTCCCAGAGGTCCGGCCTTTACTTTTGCTCCCCCTTCCTTTCCTCCGACTCCCTCAGGACCTGCATAGATGGAGGGGGCCTCGGTGGGCAGAGGGATCAGGCCTGGGATCTCAACAGGTTCCTGGGTATCTAAGTGGACAGGGGAAACATGGCCATGGTGCCTTTTGATCCTCTGCCCTCCCAATGGTTCCCCAATTTCCTCTTTTGGGCATGGGATCCCTTCCTCTCCCCCAGCCGCCCCTCAGGGTCACCAGTCCCGACCCGCCTCCACTTCTCCTCCCTCTTCACTCTCCCCATGCCCCACATCCTACCCAGTCACTGGGGGTTCCTCCCATCCCCTTAGGTGTCCGTGGTCCCCCACCAGTTCCTGGTAGGTGCCCTAGTAGTGAGATGTGAATTCCGCATCCTCCTAGTATGCCATTTGACTCCACCCCCCATTCTTTTGATTAGATGTTATATTTTTTGTAGCCATCTCCATACTAACATTTCTATGACTTTAAATTTTTGCCTGTTGTTTCTCCATATACCCATGTTGCATTTTGAATTATTTTCTTCTTATAGATTTTCAGTCATGAGTTACAGCTCAAAGGACATGACCATTTTTTAGATTCTGGATCCATACTGCCAAATTGCATTTCAAAAAGGTTATCCTAATTTAGTGCCACCAGCTATATCAATGAGGACAACTTGTCACCATACTCTTCCCAGAATCGGGTGCTGTCATTTTATACATATAGCTAATTTCATAAGCAACAAATATTACTTTATTGTTGTTTTCATTTGTTTTTCTTTGATTAGTAGTTCAGTTAGTTATTTTACTATGTTTGTTTATGGTTCATCTTTTGTAAATTATTTATTTGCCTATTAGCATATTTTCTCCCTTCCTTTCCAATACTTATGTCTCTTAACAGTCTTAATTATTATTTGTTAAAATCAATTTAGGTGAATTCTTCATAAGGATATTAACTGTCATATATGGTACAAATATTTTTTTAGTCTGTTTGCTCTTTTATCTTGGCTATATTTTTCTCTGACTTACGTAAGTTTTGAAATTTCATGCCAACTTGTAAATTCTTAAGCTCAGACAGTTGCCTTACCAAGAGGAATAAAAAAGGGAGAAAAGAAAAGTTAACTGAAGTTGGTAAACATTTAGTTATATTTGATCTTGTCTTCAGGCCCAGCCATCAGATCAGTTGCATTAATTAGGTCAAAGGTCACAGCCAGATTCCCCCTCACTTCCTCATAGATATGGAAGGATTCAGAGGGAGGTGAGGTGGGATCAACTCATGGGTAGAGAACATAATCCTGATGAGGGGAGCCCCTTTTTCTGGGTTTGGAACAAGGACTTGGGTAAGTTGTAGGTGGTGAGGCAAGAGGTTGAGGTGTACAGTGAGGGGAGGGATGATGGATGTACCAGGAGACCCTCTGCCAAGTTTCATTACAGGCTTGAAGTTCTTTTAATGCTGTGTATTTACCTTTTTAAAAAGAATTAATTATTTTCTAATAAGCTAATTTTTCTCCCTCTTGGATGGAAATAATGTGGGACTGTTGCCTCTTGTTCCCAAGTCAGTCACACTAAGACCTGTGTGTGCTTTTTTCAGGATGAGAAAATTCACATTATTGACTCAAACAGAACTTGTAGACTGGGGATATGTGCAGAATTCTTTTCAGACCTGTCTAAAAATTTTCTATTGGCTGCTTAGTGCTGCTACTAAAGAACAAAGAGTAGCCAGCCCCTTAAGCCTATTGCAAATGACTTAACAGATGGGCTTTACTCATGAATGGAATTAAAATTTGCTTGTTTTACTGCCAACCACTTCTCCCAGAGGAGTTTCATATAGGACCAGAAGCTCCTCCCCTTCACTTCCTACTATCTGCCACATCCATGCCTTTGAAGTAGAAATCTCCTGGCAAACTCTGTATGTGCTTCGCAAAGAGCTCCATATCCACATCTGTTTTGGATTTGGAGGGAAAAAAATAAGTGAAACCAATGTGGTGGTATCTGAATGAATGTTGTAGAAATCATTTTTTAAAATCTCTTAAAATATATCACAGTCAAATACGCATATAGTTGTTTAAACCATTGTGAAAAACAGGAGTTTCCTGCAACATTCCTGTCCTGCAGCCATTTTCACTCCAGAGGGGCCATCATTTTCAAGTTATTTCTTAACTTTTGCTCTTGTATCTAAATTAAAGTATATTAAATTGCTACTTTTTGCTTGTCTTTAAATTTTAGGCATTACTGATTGACATCCTTATATGGAAGATGAGAATTTGTTATTCTCCACATACACAGATTCCTTCCTTACCCTCATCCTTCCAATATAATTTGGAGTTAGACCAATATATATTTTGCATTTCCATGACTATGTAAATATTATGTGTAGCTGACCCCCATGGTATACTATAATAACATTACTTATCTAAACTTTTGTTTTTTCTGGAGTTCATTTTTTCCCCCTTGACTTGCATAGCTTTCCAGGTACCTCTCTTATCCATCGCTCAACTATCTTACAAAAGTATAATCTCCTCTCGGTAAATTCAAACACATCAAGCATTTCATTAGCCTCATCTTCTTTGGGACATTGCACTCAGCTGACAGTGGCATTTATTATGGTTGTTCAGGTCAGTGTCCTCACTTCTAGGTTTTTGGCTTCTTCACTGATTGTGAATGACAGGGGTAAACTGGATAAGTGAGATGGTACTTGTGTTCAGAATGTTGGGGATTTTCTAGTATTCTATACCAATAGAGAATCTAAAATGCCTTCCTAGCAAGCTCTTCTCTGAGATGAAGTATTTTCAGTAGGCGCTATACTGTTAGTGTCTGTTACTTTAATGTTGTCTCATTTCTCCTTTTCATTTTCTTTGTAGGATATCAACTTCCTTACACACAATTCTGTAAACTACTTAACTGGTTTAGTAACATTTTCTCAAAGTTTAGGTAAGGCAGCAATATTTTCTTCCCACACAGCAAAAAATCACTCCATCAATATCCAATCTTGGAAAAATATTGCTGGTGGCACTAAAATTGGTACAACTCTTTTGGGAAATAATTTGCCAGTATGCAAGATAACTACAAAAATCATCCTTCCCTTGCCTTTGCAATTTTAGTCTAGGACTCCATGCTAAAGAAATAACCCAAAATATGGAAAAAGCTGTATGTCAGAAGAGTCCCAGTGGTATTATTTGTAGTAGTGAAAAACTGGAAACGATATCATGTCCATTAATAGGGGAATGGCTAAGTAAATGGTGGGAATATATACTTCGCTTTTTATGTACATGTAATAACATGAAAATACTTACTGTAACATTAAACAAAAAATAAGACTAGTCCATCCAGGTACACTGTGATTAGCACTATGTAAAATACACGTTGAAAACTGAAACCATCTACTCTATACAGCTTATGTCTACATGAACATGACCTCACTATTCCAATGTTTGCTGGCATAACTTTACTCTTCCAGGAGTCTCTGTGCCAGGTAAATAAGTTTATTTTTCATAACGTAATTTCTCAACAGACCCATCAAATTGTCAATAGAAAGTATCAGCTAACAGAACCCCTCAATCCTGCTGTTTCTAACCAACCTTCAACAATTATATCATGATCTTTACCCAATCTTAAGTTCTGCTCTTTGAAAGATCTACCTTAAACAAAACTCCAGAATTTCAATAAAATCTGATTTTGCCCTTGCCTCTCTAAGACACTGCCAAAGCTCTGTTGAGGTGGTGCTCCCCCTTATGGCAGTAGGCAGTGATCTCAGCCCTGTATTATCATTAGATTGTGTTGGGATACTTGGGAAACCAGCACTCAACAAAGTAGGAAAACTATGCCATATATGCATAAAGAAAAAGACAAAAGCAATATGTAAAAATAATAGTTATGTTGGGGGATTGGTATTCTGTCAAATTTTCAAGTCTTTTTAACGGTATCCTTATGTAATGAGGACAAGGTTTATTTCATTCAATAACTAAGAATTTATTTATTCTGATGATAAAGCCATCTTTTAATGTGTAAAGATCAAATAAAGGCAAAGCTGTGTAACTTGTTATTTTCTTTGTTGTGTTTTGTACAGAAAATATCAATCTGAAGAGAAGACTACTAAGGTAGGAAAAGAAGCTATTCATATTGTAATTAGGCTTGTAGAATCGAAAGACTCGTGGGTTCAGTGGTAATGAAAATGATCCCAAAATGCTCTAAAATCACTTAATGTTGAGAAATAATCAGGAAGACATGGACAATGACCTTTAAGTGGGTTTTGGTATTTAATGGAACAGAGGCTTTGGACAGGGGCTTGCTTAGCACTGAGTGACATAAATGTTGTAAATCTAACACAGCATCGACACATCTCACAAAATTAAAAGCCAGAGTTTATTAACAAATTTGGTAGTCAGTGGATTTTGCAGTGTTAAATGTATTTCCTATCAATCAATCATTTTATGAAAATCAGGAGGAAAGCAGGCAGGCAGATAGTTTGCCCAACTGGCAAAAGCAGCACTCAACTAACTATTCCTTTTGTACACTTGGCAGTTATTTACACAGCTTCCGTTCCAGGTAAAGATATGCTGATGACAGGAATAAAGACAAATATCAAGATTAATCAGGTAATTTTATTTAATATTTACCATTCAGCAGCAACCAACATGAACATCTGGGCTAACAGAATCTCTTGAAATGTTCTGCTATATAGCTGCTTCAGAAATACACACACATGATCAACTGTTCATTGCCAAAAAAAAATTTTTTTTAAATGGCTTCAAGAGCAAATAACACTGATTTATACTGTGCCCAAGCACTAGTCAAGGAATCTATTAAATTACAGAGGAAAAGGAAATCAAAGAAGCTTTGTTATCTTATGCATGTCACCTTATTTAAATTGAAGGAAGTCTTTACTTCTTTAAAGCAACAGAAATACGGATCTTCATATATATATATATATATATATATATATATATATTAAGGATGTGATTACAAACACAAAGTGTTATCATCAAAAGCAAAAGCTAGTTCAAGAAATTTTCAACCGAAAAACTTGCAAGATACAAAGCTAAAATTCATGTTCCTTTTCTCTATTATGAATAATTTCACTAAACATAAATATTTTAACATATATTAATTTTCTGACATTCAAAATTGTAAAGTCAATATGGCAGAATTATTGTTAGAAGCACATATGTACAAATATTTTTTTCCATACATAAAGTATTTGGCATAATTATAACAATCATACTGCATCCACAACAGTTTGCTTTTATTTTTACTTTTTTTTTACACATAATGGTATCTCTTATTAAAATTAACCAGTTATGTACAAAAATACTTGAACATTTATTATAGAAAACCTCTATAACCAGCCTCAACAGCGTATACCTGCTGAATGGTTTCATTAAGGGAATATAAAAAAGTTGTCACTGCCTTCCAGGTAAGCTATCAACAAAAACAAACACAGTTAGACTAAATTGAGCTTCCCAACAAAAGAGGGAAAATATTCAACAGTATGATTTAAAATACAGTTCATATCTATTGTCAGTTGAGTGTTATAAACAGTCAGTAAAGAAAACAAAGATACAAAATACATACAAGGTGCTTTTTTCACACTCCTATGACTGTGGCATGAGCGTCCCTATCTAGATCTAAGATGCTGTGTTGCAGTATTCAAGCTAGAGTGGTCTACGGCCATCCTCCTTCAACTAAAGGACAACAGGATTAGCTAAGAAGACAAGCTCCACCAGTAATAATGGAGAGTTGTGAGGAATTCCTTATTTTGTGCAGGATTGAAAGTTAATGCCCTTGCCTTTTGAAAGTCCTTTTGCCATTTAATCATGCTAATATATTTTCTCTCTGTTTCTTTTCTTCATTTACTCTATTAATTTACTGCTGTCCTGTATTGATTCCTGAACTCTTGTTAATGGGACACATTAATTTGTGCCTACTTAACACATGAACATCTGTTCTTCTTCAGTGACAAATTTGGTAGAGGAAACTATCAAGTGAGGAAGCACAAGATTCAAGTAAACATTTCTCCTAGGGTCTTTTGCTTCATGTACCCGATTGGAACTCTGGAAGTAAATTGCACCTTGAAAAGAAATACAGTAGATACCATGGTGCCAGGGTACTAAAGGGTTTACCAACCAATTGGTAAAGTAGCGTTTTAAGAATGTAGACAGCAGCCAAGGTCAAAAGCAACCTTAAAGAAGTATTTTGCTTCAAGAACAAAACCACTTCCAGTCCCAATCCTTGCAACCCCTTAAGTTTACTGTCTCACTAGCTTGCTTTAACTTTTAATTCTGAAGATGTGCATCCATCAGTCTGTTCATAGAAAGAGCCAGAAATCTCACCTTATTTACAGAACTCTTCTAAAATAAGGACTATTGTGTTTGTTAGGATGTACATCGACTTAATAAGCTTTCTTGAAGCATCAAGTATTCAGTAAAAAGTATACAACATTATCATGCTTCGTATTGTTCGACAATATTGTATTGGTTTTAAGATTAAACTATGTAAAAAAAGTGAACATAAAAAGATACAAAAGAAGGTTTTATTACTATTTATCACTTCCAAATGAGAAACGCTGTAATGAAAGTTCAGCCATACTTGGAACACCTGGCGTTTGAGATCAGTAACTTTTAATATTGTGCAACATTCTATTAACAAGTGAGTTTTAATTCCATTCATCTAAGGACAAATCTGAGTAAATTATTAAAGTGCCTATACTAAATGTCTTCTCACCATACCTCTTATTTCTTGTAAACGGCAGAGAATTCATGGCAGGGAAATAGAAAAGGGACTTCTTATAACTGGGAGACTTTCCGGGGCAGGGGTCTGGGCCGCGGGCCGGGGTCCGTCCTCCTGGTCCCATTCTCCAGGTGTCCCGATCGCGCCGCCAGAGGCTTGGGGGGCAAGGCGGGCGGTTCCGCCGTGACGGGGATGGACAGGCTGTGAGGTAGCGGGACCGGGCGCCGCAGAGTCCGCTCGTACACGCTGTACGGCGGTGGCGTCTTGCTCTCCTTGCGCACCAGCTCTTCAGACCCGCTGTGGCCTGACCCCGACCCTGGCGCCACCGACTGTTCGTTCACCTGATTTTCAAAGCCTGAGGTTTCCGACGTGCTACACCGGCTGAGGGACGAAATTCCACTGCTGTAGCTGCCGGACAGGACGGGGGAGTTGGAGATGAGTCCTGGGGAGTGATACTCCACCGGAGAGGGGGTGAGAGACTGCATGGATCCCTGTGCGGAGTGGAAAGGGAGGGGTGGGGGAGACACAGCAGAGAGTCACTGACAGACACTGTGATGAGCTCAACTGTGTCCCCCCCATCCGGAGGTTGAAGCCCTATCCCCTGACCCACCACCCCCCATGTGCCTGCATTTGGAGATACAGCCTTTAAAGAACAAGTAAGTGAAATTGAGGCCCTCAGGGTGGACCCCAACCCAATCTGGTATCCTTTTAGGAAAAAAAAACTGGACACAAAGAGACACCAAAGACGCATGCACACGGAGAAAAGACCCTGAGGACATAGGGAGAAGGTGGCCATCTGCAAGTCAAGGAGAGAGGCCGCAGGAGAAACCGAGAATGGTGGCACCTTGATCTTAGACCTGTAGGCTCCAGAACCGTAAGAACATACATTTCTGTTGTTGAAGCCCTCCCAGTCCGTGCGGTTTTGCTCTGCCGGCCCTGGAAGACTCATGCAGACACCCAGACTCAAATCTGAGTGCTGCCGTGCCTCAGAACCGCACATATACATCAGGCATTTATCTGCCAGGGCCGCCAGTCCATTCAGTTCACCTCACTGCCCAGTTTACTCCTCCTCGTGGTCAGGACAGAAAGAGGATAAAAGTACTCAGGGAGGAAATGCAGAGGCATATCAGTCCCACGGTTTGAAGGATAGGAAACTGGCAAAAACCAAAACCAAACCAAACCCGTTGGAGGTACCACTTCCCTTTCTAGCTCAGCAGAACCACTGGAAGCTCTAGCAACAACTGCTCACTTTCTCTTACTGGAGATATTATTTTGCAGCTGAGCAGGGCTGTCCCCTTTGGATGGGGCATGAATTCACTTTCCCACCATTCCCACCCCAACACATTGAGGCTTCCTGGCCTCCTTCACTCATTTGTTAGCTGTCTAGCTCCGCTGGCATTGGAATGTGCTACTTCCCTAAGGGTTCCACTGGGAAGTACTGCACCCTATGTTCTCCTTGCATCCATTCAAAGCATATTAGCTTCTTAAGGTCTTATAATAAAGCAACCTAAATGACTTTGTTCAGCCCAGTGTTTCCTAAACTTATTTGACCACAGACCATTTTTTTTTCAGGTGTCACATAAACGGCCTATAAAACCAAGAAATGTTACCCTAGACTAACTTTACCTTGGTCTCTCTTTTGAAACAAAAACAATGCTCGTAGACACAAATCCTTTCATTTAGCAGGAGCCTAAAGTTAAGCATGGCTAATTAAGAGATCCAAATTCACTGCAATTTTTTGTTAAAAATTAGACACTAAGTTCAAAATAAGGCAGGTAAGCTGAGTCTTCACAGGGTTAATTCCATCATTTAATTGCTGATAAAACTATCAGTCAAGGAGTTTTCTGCATTCTAAGCACAGCAAAGCTAGTAACTTGGTAGCACTACGCCCTCTAATGTAACCCAGGAGTTACAACACAAATGTTCCACCCATTTTCTCTTCAAACCTATTTTGTAAAAATACGGCTACGAAGCTACCTATGGCTGGTAAGAACATAGGTAGGTCTGTGGAGAGACAGTATACACCACTTTGCTAACTATTTGGTGGCTACTTGAACATTTTCAGCCCTTCAATTCTTTCTATTTTTTAAGAATCAATTCCTAGTCTTATGTTATTACTACTCTGCACAATCAAGTTAAAAAATGCATATGTGAATTCCACAGCAACACGTGGGGCTCTTTGCGAGCAAGGGGAAGTGTAACGATGCGGAAACACCACGTTGCTTTTGTTCCCATCACATCAAGATGACAGCCAATGGCTTCCAGGGTGAATGCAGTCCCATGTACTTTACAATTAATAGCTGCTCTACAGAATGACAACCAAACTAGCAAATAATTTGCACCCACCAGCAAATTTTGACATCAGCAATGTTGGCAATGCAAACAAAATCACACTTCTTTGCAATTTTCTCCGTTTGGGGGGGGTGGTTTTCCTTCCTGATTCTCAATTTCTACCAGCAACAATCCTTAGCACCACAGATGTATGGGATCACAATGTGATCCCATGTGTTTGTAGAAGCTAATTTGTCCTTTTCTTTTACATTAGTTAGAAATGTCTCATCAACAAAAAGGACATGGAGTGTGTAAATCCTGTCATTCAGGTACAAAATCATTCTTTCAACACTCACTTCAACCTCATATTAGCCTCTGGCATAGCAGCTCTGGACACCTACCTCTGAATGTACTGACAATCCTTGCAGCCAGTCTGATTCAATTTGGATAAGACTAAATATTATTCTTTTTTTAAAATTAATTTTTAAAATTTTTGCCTGCATTGGGTCTTCGTTGCTGCGCATGGGCTTTCTCTAGTTGCGGCGAGAGGGGGCTACTCTTCGTTGCGGTATGTGGGCTTCTCATTGTAGTGGCTTCTCTTGTTGTGGAGCATGGGCTCTAGGCGCACGGGCTTCAGCAGTTGTGGTGTGTGGGCTCAGTAGTTGTGGTGCACGGGCTCAGTAGTTGTGGCTCGCGGTCTCCAGAGCACAGGCTCAGCAGTTGTGGCACACAGGCTTAGTTGCTCCGTGACAATGTGGGATCTTCCCAGACCAGAGATCAAACCTATGTCCCCTGCATTGGCAGGTGGATTCTTAACCACTGCGCCACCAGGGAAATCCCTAAATATTATTCTTTAACTTCATGAGGGATTCTGGTGTTAAGGTGTTAAGAAGCCTATGTCTACATATCAAATCCAATGTCTGACCTTTAAAGCTTTCCAGTTTGTTTCCCAGAAATTTTAAAATTCATTTTACTGCCTTGTTTTTCATGATCAAGTATGTATCTCTAATGTAAATGGAAACCTTGGTGTAAAATATTAAAAGAGGAAAAGTTGGCTTTGGCGTTTTCAAAATGGGTGAGGCTGATGAAAAAGGCACTGGAGAATATTTAGTAGATCTTGATGATTGTTTTTCAATATACGTGTTTGTTTTTGATGTCCCTTAAACCAAAAGACCAGGCTGAAAATGCCCTAGGAGATACATGGGGACCATTTCTTTCCGAATTCAGTGTATATTCTCACTCTAGTTTGTACATTCTCTTGCCACCATTTGGAGAAAAAGCCTAATAATCTGAAAACAAATGGCAGGCTCCCCAAAGGGAAAGCCTAGTGCTGTTTTCTTACCCATCTTCCTCTCTCCCTTCTTTATATGTTCTTTGCCTGGTCTGTGCAGATGAAAGCACCTCATTGATGTACCAGGGAAAAAAGTAACGTGGGGCCAATCTCTAGCCTCAATCTAAACAAGAGCCTGTACCTTCAGTGGAGATCGCCCAGCAGGCGATGGGGATACCGACGTCGTGTGTCTTGCTGGTGAAGCTGTAAAGACAGATCATTTCAATTCAGAAAACCAGACAACTGACTACCTGCAAAAGCCCTCTGTGAGTACAAACCCATATAGATGACCTAGTGCACAAGGGTCTAGGCAAGGGGGTGGGGAGCGACTAAATGGTGCCCACCCAAAACGGATTCTTCACAAAGGATGGCAGCTCCAAGACATGGGGTAATTAGTGAAAAGTCACCAGTGTATACATGATGCTTTAACCACAGTGACAGGACCCCAAGCTGGTCCAAAGTCCTTTCCACTTCCTCAAAGTCCAGATGCTTCTCTGCTGCTTGGTCTATTTCAAAAGGTGCTTTTAGGTGTGAGGTGCCAGGGAGCAGACTTCGGGAAATAACTGCTGACTTTGGCCCTGAGCAGGAATGGGAAGACCCAAGTCATCCAGACAGCTTAGAATAGGTCCCGGGAATATACTGACATCAGCCTCCCCTTCCATCCCCCAATATTCCTGAAATTGACAAGAAAGCCTTGGCCATATCATACAAGAGGTAAGAAGTTTTCCATTTTTCTCCCTAATGTTTGTCCTCGGGTCTTCCCTTTATCTCTGGGAGGTGGTACCCTATGGGTTTTATCATCAAGGCAAAGAAGAACCCTCTCTTTGTTTCTCCCACCAGGTTTTCAAGCCCTACACCCGGGACACAGCTTGTTTGATGGCACTGCTCTGTGTGTGCGCTTGTGGGTCAAATCCAGCTCTCTAAAGCATAATCATACATACTAAAAGCCTGCCGTGACACCGTCAACATGGTGCGTATAAGCCAGATTTCCCAATTCTGCCTATAGAGGTTTCAGTGAGCTCAGAGTTCGTTGCTCTGTGATGAGCTGCCATTCTCCCAGATGTCACAGTGAGGGCTGTAACTCATAAGAAAACTACAGAAAGCCTGAAGGGAAGAGAGACAGTTATAGATCCCGCAACAGTGACCACACATAATGACATGAGGACAGACCATGACAGCAATCAGTGCAGAAGGGAAGGCAGCCCTGCCAAGTTAACCGGGAAGAGGTATGGTCGTCTGTGCACCCTGAGCCTAAGGGACCAGGAAGAGTGGCTGGTCCCCACACTGTGGGGTTGTGTGGCCTCCATCTTACATGCTAGGGCATGCTGTCAGCGTGTGCCATGTTCCATCAACACTGTTAGTTCTCCTATGGCATCAATTGTGGGTGTTGAGTATGGAAGAAAAACATGCACGTATAGAGAAGCAGATCTTGATTGGGAATAGTATGTCTGGCAGAAGTCAAGGTTTACTATTACTTGGGACCCTCTTCCTCTCAACTTAGGTGTTCCCCGGTACCATCACTGTGGGATGCACAGCAGCCCCTGTGCGTACCGCATGTTTACAGTGATGTTTCTCTGGAAAGACCTAAAATAGTTCTATCAGTGTCCTTGTCTACAAGTCTGAATGAGCAGGAACCTAAATACCATGAATATTATTGTTCCTTAGAAAATGCTTTTTGAGTTCCCAACTTTAGGTACACAACCAGGTTTAAATTGGAGGTTGCCTGAATATATGGACATCATGAATAAAATACCAATTACTGGTTGATGAGTTTTAAACTTCCATGGTCACACTGACCTACTTATGCAGAGTATCAATTAAGGCTAAAGTTATTTCTTTTTCTGCTTAGAGATCTCACATCTTTCCAAATCTATTGGTGACTTTTTGCTTTGGCGAGCATAAAACAAACTGGGTAGCACATAGTTTATTTTCAAAAGAGAGAGAGTCATTTTTCTTAGTGAAAAAAGAAACTTAGAAAGATGAGATGCTAAAATACAGCAAATGAAACATGGACGATCAATCCAGAAAAATCCATGAAAAACACAGTGTCCTATTTTCTCTTGCCTTTAGGCTGTTGTATTTGTAAAGCTTCAAAACTACTCTAAATATATGTTAAGTGTTGAAAAGACTCTCCCCATCACCAGGATAGGATAAGTAAAGCAGGTAGCCTCTCTTAAAAACCGCCCCCATATGCAGGTCACCAAGCAACGGCTTGTTCAGGAGGAATGGGGAACTATTATTGTTATAAACTCATATATTATTGTTATAAACTATTATTGTTATGAAGGAAGTTTCTTAAGAATAATTTTGAGTGGTTCTCAAGTCTAGAAAGGTGTGGTAAAATACAGATTCTAGGGTCTTGGCCCAGAAATAGTAAAATTCTGATTCAGTAGGTCTGAGGTTAAGCCCAAGAATTTTGCTTCTTAAACCAACACCCTAGGGGATTCAGTGCCTTGAATGAACCCTTTGAGAAATATGACCCTTGAATACAGACCTGTCTAAGCAGCAGATAACTACAGATGCACTGTTAGTTGTTTTCCACAAGCCTATCCAAATCACTGTTAGTCAATCCTATTTAGGGGCTACCTGAAACTGGGGCATCAGTCCTGAAGAAAGTGGCTAGACTTAGTAAAGGTTGATAAGAATGAGGTGACTCAGGATAGCATAGAAAAAATGCTAGTGTCTCAGCAAGGTTAGGGTACCCCCTAAATTCTGAGGATGGCATGTAGGAAAAGAAAATTCTACAAAATCTGTCTGTGGGGTTTATTAGGAATGGTGCACTGCTTGACTTAGTGTAACAGGAGTTCAGGAAAGGGGGGAACACTACAAACAAATTATATAGCTACTACTAAGGTTTTACCTTGGACACCAAATGCCTACCTTTCTGAGGAATTCAGGACAAGCTGGAGTAGTCAATAAAAGTTATTTTATGAAAGTGATTGTTAAGTGCTTCAAATACCCACCAGTCTGTGTGGGTCTTGGAGGGACAGGGGGAGAGATAAGTTTCCCACCGTCCGACATGTTCTTGGCTTCCTTCCCACTGTCCAGGCTCCAGCTGCTAGGGGTGGGATTCACAGCTGGAAGGGAATAACACAGCTAAAAACACACGGTCTACTTTGCCCTGTAAACACTCGAAATCTTAGAAGAAAGTCAGAATTATCCAGAATGAAAAAATCAACTGGATTAAAAAAAAAACAACAAACTTCCTAAATACCAAACTTTTACTTAATTGCCTACCTCACAGTTATAGTTGATATTTAATTGGGTGATAGCATGTCTCTTTCTTTCCCTCAAGCAGTCAGTCAAACAGAACTATACATCTCTGCACAAGAGTGTAGAAACTTGTTGAGAACTACAGATATGTTTAGATGCTGGATAACAGATGGAAGATGTAATCACTAGACTATTTTTAAAGTTGATTTTTAGTAGAAATTTCTGGATTAGTGGCACCCTGAAAGGGGGAAGGCAGTGGCATGCTAATATCTCCACTGTCTGGCAGAATTAGTGGCAAGGAACAGCCACGCCACACCATCCTGTTGGCCCTTGTTTCTAAAGTCAATGGGCTATAGTGAAGAACATCCTAAAAAAATAATTTGGAGTACTGACGGTATCATTCCTTTTTTGTAATCTGCCTGCTCCATGCTTCAGCAAGATGCAGAAATATGGAACAACCCCGTTAGGAACAAGGGCAAGACACACAAGGTTATAAATAGCCGCTCTGTGATGAGGTTTACGACATCAAGCCTTTAGAGATTTCCAGTAGCTTGCTCCCTGAACAGACACTGCCACCTGATGGACATATGTAGAATTTCAACATTTTACCATTCTTTATATTACCACCTTCATTGGATGGAACTACCACTCGTAAAATACTTTTCCTCCCTTCCTTTTAAACGTGCTTTGTGGTTTTCTTTGGTATAAAAGGTGAGAAAAAGACCACGTTCCTAAATTCTCCAGACAAAGATCAATATCTGACTTGTAACTTTAAAGCAAAATGTGTGTTTTAAAATAACTGCCTACAGTTCCACTGATTTCTATTTCGCAAGGAAAGTTTTAATGTATCGGTGTACTCAAATGACGATGCAGTCGAGCTCTTAATGAGGACGGTTACAATGCACTTTACACGGATATTTCGTTAGTGACTCTTAATTCACTGGCCTGGGGACTGCTCTGATTTTTTGAGGCCTGACCCTGGGAGGTGAGCAGGTGCCTTGCTGCCAGCCCCTGCCCCCCTGGCTGAGGAAGTTGCATTTAATCTGCTCTTCCTCCTCTGCTGTGTTGCACAGACCGATGCTAACTGGCTATGAACTGCTAGGCATGTGTTTGTTTCTCATTTTTTTCAGGTGACCTTGAGGCAAGGCACACTCCATCATGCACGGGATTGCAATTCTTAAAGAGCATCTGAGTCCCCGCCAACGACAGATGAGCTGGCAGAATGAACTTTGTAAGGCAGACACAAAGTGGGACCAGGGAATCGGTCTGAGAAGGTGCTTATTATTTTCATTGCGCTGAACAAGTAGCCTAATTGGCCACTTTTTTCAGGTAGCGCAGGCCTTGCCTCGGTGACTGACACCAAAAGTCATTAAACAGAGGAGTCCCTACCTTGCTCAGATTCTGCTGTTAAATCCTACAAGAACACAGTTTGTGAAGAATGCATCAGAAATAACTGCCTTTCATTCATCTCCTAAAGAGCAAATGAGTCCAGATCATTAAAGGTCTGGAGATCTGCCTTCTGCACAGACACGCAGGAGACTGGAGGAAATGAGGCCAAAACAAACCATTACACATTCCAGGGCCGATGAAGGGCTGGCTTTATACCTACCTTTCTCAGGCGCAGAAAGATTGGGGTCACTGCGTGGCAAGGCCCCGTCTCCAATGTGATTAAACAGCAGCCTCTGGAAAGGCACAAGAATCTATTTTTATGATGCAATATGCTAACATGTGAGACCTTCTAGAAAATGAGATGATTATCTTATTACTGAACCTTTTCGTTGAAAAAAAGTTTTTATATGCTGTGATGAGGCTAGGAACAAAGAATTCAATTATATTTAAGGGAAAAAGGGCAGAGACCCTTAGGGTTCAAACAGTGTTTTAAAAGTCTATACTACATTTCAAATATAAATGGCAAATAGGTTCTGTAATAAAATGCAAGGAAAAAAATAAACAGTAAGCGGTTAAGTTATGGTGCTCTTTGTAAATACAAATGCTAGACTGGCAATACGAAATGCAAGTAAGAATTAAAGGAGGAATATTAGCTCAAAAAATCTCTAGTGAATGGACTTTACATTTTAAATCCTAGATTAGGTTAAAACATATGGAATGGTCCATATGTTACAGTTTTTAACCCCCCAAAATGCCAGTTTTACATGGTTCTACCTAACATATTAAAAAGGCACAAAGTCCTTAAAAGTAGATGCACCAGAGCAATGTGTATTATTGAAATTTTGGCAACATGCACACTGTTTCAAATTTGACCAAAAGCAGAAAACTCGAGAGGCTAACCAGCAAGTCTTTCATGCTAACCAGCATGCTGGTGACATGCTCTCCAGAAGCAGATGGAACAAACTGTGAAATTCCTTTGCAACATCAAGTGACAAAGGGACCAGTTAGCTGGTCCAGCCAAATGCACGCAGATATAATTTCTGCGAGACATCAGTGTCGTGTGGATGAGGTATCCCGGAACTTTGGGGAAGATCACACAACCAGCAAAGATAAAACCCATCAAGCCAAACCCCACTCACTCTCATCCCTTTCCAGATGTAGCTACAGACTTCTGCCAGGATGGTGTAGAAAAGCAGAGAAATGAGCTGGAGGATAAAAAACTATTATTCTCTGCTCCCAAGTTTTCCCCAAATAATCGGTAAAAACTCAGGGCTCCACGTGAATCTTATCTTTGAAACCCTCCTTCAAAGCGCTTGAAGGGCCCAGAGGGTCAAAACCTTGGCCCTGTTCTCACTTGGACTATCAGAGATCACTGCAAAACCAAGTCTGGGGTGGGTGGTGAGGGCCACGTGCCTTACTCCTGAGGGCTGCAGGGGCGGCCCTAGGATTCAGCTTCCTCCTCAGTGCATCAAAGAAGAATGGCAAAGGTAAAAAGACACGTTCCTCACTCTTGGGTACCTCAGCAAGGAATCTGTGGCAGCTCTCTCGAGTTAGGTAGAGGCAAAAAGAAACGCTGCTGGGCAGCCATGCGTCTCCTCAAGGGTCTTTGGCTAATGTAAGAAGTTCCTCCAAGTTTCTGTCACAGACACATGCAGACAGACACCCCCAACTCATTCACCCAATCACCCGTCCTAATGTTCAAGTAGCAGCAATGAAATACAGAGTCGGATCAAGGTGGGTAAAATCATTTCCCATTTCCCTATCAGCTTTACTTCTCAGGCAATTACCCACGTATCCACATCAGACACATGGCTCGCACAGAAATTCCTAACAACAGGCGCAGGGCAGAGGTGTGCCCTTCACCCAGCTGGACTCGTCAACACAGCCTATCTGGTGGCCTCTGGCAGCTATACCGTGAGGTTCTGCAGAGAGACGTAAGCAACATCCAGACATTTCCTCGTTTTCTAGAATTTCCATCCCACAAGGACTACCTGAGAAGGTTCCACAGGTGTCGGGTAGATGGCACTGCATGGCCGCTCTCTCGGGGACAGGCAGGAGTTTTCTCTGGAATGTTTGTGTTTGTCAGACAACAAAGGAGAAGCTGGCAAGAGAAGGAAAGAAAGGCTCATCAGGGTGGTGGGCTGGGCCCGTTTGGAGGAGAGAGCGTGAGCATGCGGGGGCCACCACAGCTCCTGGGGGCTGGAAGGTTCTCTGGGCACCCTTAGTCCACCCCACACCCTGGAGCTGACCTCTAGCACTCGACGGAGCCGAGCTTGTCACATTAGGCGAGGCAGAGTGAGTGGAACTCAAGCTTGAGGTAGACGGACTTGGCTGCAAAACATGGGAGCTGTTATCAAACACGGCTTAGAGGCTGCAGACAACGCTGACACATTTGAAACAAAATCATCAGTTCTTTTTTCGAATTAGAAAAAAAAAAGTCCAGTAAGAAATATGGAAAAAATCTCCCTAACTCAGACTGATAAGGATGCCTGTCTGAATTCATCAAGAATCTGAGATTTTGACTCCTGCCAAAGGAATGCATTTGTGTTCATTTCAGCTACATACATCCTATGACTTAGCAGTTAGCAGCGGCTCCCTGACTAAAGCACAAGCAGAAAGACTCGCAGCCTCGGGCAGGTCACTAGGTGAGCGCTTCTAAAAGGCAGAGGACATGCCTTTGCATTTTCTCCAATGTAATGTGTTCAAAGCATGAATTTGGCAATATGTATTATGCCCCTTTTCCAAAGACAGTGGTGAGGAAAATTTCCACTGAGCCTTACCGAGTTACTATCAACGCCCTATCAGCCGAGTCTAAATACAAATTTTGGTTGCAAGAGTTACACTGACGCTAAAATCCCTAAAATCTGTGTTTTTTCTTTTGTAAAAAATGTTTTATTATGGGAAATTTCCAACATGTACCTAAGTGGAGAGATCTTACAATGGGCCCCTAAACCATATCTTCTTAAAGGAAAAAAACAAAACACTTAGAAATGCTAAGAGGTCAGTGGTGACAAGCTCCAGGAGTCCCAACTAAAGACCCAACTCAGAGGCAGAACTCAAAGCGCCCCCCCCTGCATGGCCTGCCTGGGCTTTCCCATGGCTCGCTCAGGTCTTCTTACAGTGGATGGGGGAGCTTTGAGAGAATCATCTTTGCAGACTCTAGAGATCAATAAGGCAACACGAGTGTTTAAAGGTTTGTCCTTAAGTCAAGTTTGCGCTCATAGGTCTGTTCCTAAGCACAGCAGAGTGAACGGAAACGCTCATGATTGAGACAGAAAGGGAATAAACAGGACCAGACAAAAAAGCTAATCAAGTACCTGCATGTTAAAGACTTCATCAGAGCTTTCTGATTGCCCTGTAATATTGCTTACTTCAGCAGAAGCTTGTGAGGACAGTGAGGAAGAAGAATATCGGTTGACAGCTGGGTAACTTAATGGGCTGTTTTGGGGGGAAAAAAAAATGGTTGTTAACTCAGTCTCTGAATTGTACTTTATCACATGCTGGCATGGTATAAAACCAAAGGGGGAAAAAATATGCACATCCCATTTTGTTGTCTCCTGTTTGCCTCAATATGATCAAATGTCTGAGTTTATTTATTTCTCATGCTGTTGCTGTTTTACCAGTGGCAGATGTCTGCAGCTGCCTCGAGGGTTAATTATTTCATTAAGAAATTGCATATTTGACAAATTGTGCCACAAAGAACGAGAGAATCATTCCAGATCATCTTGTGGGGACGCCAAAGTGTCAGATAATTCAGAATATGACTTACCTGCGTCTAGGAATTACCCTGGTACCATCTGGGCTCATAGAAGCAGGTGCTGAGTTTCTACACACGCGAGGGCTTCCATTAGGAAAATGGACTGGACTGGCTTGTATACAAGCAGAGAATTCCTAAAGAGGTAGTAAAGAAAATATTTCAGAATAGTAATTACAAGGGCAAAATCACTCGTGAGGTATTTCGCTGTACTAGATGTGCATTGTAATTGTCATGAAGTCTTTCTATAGGGACCTTATAAAGGTAAGCTTCAGGGCTTCCCTGGTGGCGCAGTGGTTGAGAGTCCGCCTGCCGATGCAGGGGACACGGGTTCGTGCCCTGGTCTGGGAAGATCCCACATGCCGTGGAGCGGCTGGGCCCGTGAGCCATGGCCGCTGGGCCTGCACGTCCGGAGCCTGTGCTCTGCAACGGGAGAGGCCACAACAGTGAGAGGCCCGCATACCGCAAAAAAAAAAAAAAAAAAAAAAAAAAAAAAAAGGTAAGCTTCATTATTATTAAGCTTTCTCTCATTTACTTTTTTGTTTTCATAAAGGTTGAGAGTGACAAACAGAAGTTAATGCAATTTTAGTATTTGAGGGCTCTCTGGTAAAATGGTGCAGTTTGGTAGAAAAACCAAAAGATGTCACTATTGGATATTTCATCGTCCCTCTACCAAAAAGCAAATGGCAGAGGTCAGACTGCCCCCCCATGGACACTTTGTGTACTTACCTGTATTCCTAAGCTGGACTTCATCACAAAGAACTGGTCGACCAGCTTTTTGTGAAGCGGTCTCATATCTTGAGGTACAAACTTCTCATGCACGGCCAAGCCAAATTCCAAAATCTGTGCCTTGATAGTAACATAAGGAGAAAATCCACATCAGTGGGTACCTCCTCTAAGTGCCTGCTAGGGGATTCAAGCACGGTACCATGCATTTTTCATGCAATATTGCTAATCTCTCGATCTGACAAGATAGCAACAATCCTTAGTTTACCGGGGAGGACACTGAGGATCAGAAAATTCTGCATGTACTAAAATTCTGCATGTACTAAAATTCTGCATGTACTAAAGGGCAAATGAGGATTTGAACTTAGGTCTCTCTGATTCCAAAGACTTGATTTTCCTACTACCCCAAGTTTCTTTCCCATGATTTTCGACCTATAACAACAACCATTTTAAAACAGTTAAGTGTTTCTTTGGCCCCTTCCTGCACTTCTCAGGATGGGGCAGGGAATGGGAGTTCCCTGTTAAGAGGGTCAGGTGGTTCTCCCCCAGGGACCTCTTTTCTGGATGGCACCCTCTCTGCCATGTTTCCCTTCTCTCTCCCATCAGGTTTTTCTCCCTCCCTCTCTCAGATTTTCAAAATCTGTCAGGGAGGAAGGGACAAGTGAACGGAAATTCTGTAACAGTTACTATGCTTCTTGTTTTTGTTAAAAAAAATATTAATCTTGTTCACTTATTCTAATGCAAAAAGGAACAGCTCCTATTTTTTAAAAAGTTTTCCTGCTGTGAGAACCTAAACCAAGATGAATATAAACATTCAAGTTTTCTCTGTACAGGTATCAAAAGTGCTTAATTCCTTTGATTTGAGTAGCAGCTGTCTTTTACATTTTAAAAAATTCCCCATGCTATAGTGGTCAAAAGAACAAATTCCAGAGGCTGAGAGGAAAACAAATCACACATCACTACGATGGCGCTTTATCTTTACAGCCCATGAAGGTTCAAGTTTGAAAGCCAGGGCAAACAGTACTGACTCTGGGGGGGTGAGAGCATCCAGCACCTTCCAAAGGGGTCAGAACTGCGGCAACTTCTGCTCTAGATGCCCATCTACCACCAGTACATTTGCATAAAGCTAAAAATACCTTGAAATAAACATCAAGGACACCTTGAAAGGAACAGCTTGAGTGGAGTGTATGTCTGAGGCATAAAGGGTGAGCCCGGTCTCTGTGGGGAGGGCAGGAGGGATGGAGGAGTGGAGCCTAAGTGTAGGTGCCTCAGTCCTTTGCATCTTAGACACTAGCTGGGAGGGGCCCTCCCTTTTGTTCAGATAACATCGCAGGTTGGGTTCTCCCAGAAGTAGGCTCCAGCATGGAGATTAGGCTGTTTACTGGGGTGTATCCTTGGGGTCACTGCCTGTGGGACGGAGGGAGGGAGAGGCAGAAGTGGGACTTGACCAAAAAAGAAACTGAACTGGATGGCAGCCTGGCAGCCTTCTGCCAACCCCAGGGGAGCTCTGGACCTTTAACGGTCTGTCACTGTTGTGCTATATTGGGCCCAAATGGCCAGGCTCCGTCTCTCCTCCCCACTCACTGGACGCAGGTTATCTAGGAAGGTGAAGATCTTAGGCTACATGGCTCTCTGCAGCAGAGGCAACGCCGGAGGACCTGAGAGCCTAAGGTGTCTTCTAGCAAGTAGGGCCACAACTCCCTTCTGGAAGGGGCACTGGGGCAGTGCATCTCCATGTCTACTAGACAGTTCTCTGAACCACCTCACAGAGGTCCAGAGGACGGTGCCCAACCCCCTTCCTACGGTCCCACAAAGACATGTGACTCGCCCAAGGTCACATGGCAGTCACTTGCACTACATGGCCTATGATAGGATCTAATGCTTCCTAGGCCATAGCTCTTTCCACAAGGTCCCATAAACATAATCAGGCAGAATGTGGAGGAAACCAAGGTCCCTTGATTTTTATTTTTCTCAAGAGACTTCTTAACCCTTTTGATTTTAACTCGAGGGAAAGAATTCAGTCAGACTGAATACAGCAGGTAAGTATCCTGGGGTGAGGCAAATCACTCATAAGAGACTGTACTGGTAAAATACAGACTTTTAAAATTCAAAAAAGGCTAAAGTCATTCCATAATCCTCAGTACTGGATAACCTAAGCTGCTCACTTCATTTCGAGAATCTACATCACCCCCAGGGCCACAATGAGAATTTAACTTATTCTATATTTCCTTACAGGTCAACTTTAAGTAATTCCTCTCTCTTTTCAGAATCTATACAACTGACCCTCTTCCAGCCATGGCCCTTGTCCATGGCCACTTCTCTCCCTTCAGTATTAAGTTTTGTGGACTAAGCCTTCAGAGCAAAAAATATGGACTAAAACCAGATACAACCTCATCATTTCCTAATCCAAAACATCATGTTTTATTTGTTTTTTAATTTGGTATTATCAAGTGGAAAGAGATGCTTTTGTCACATTTTATCGTACATATTCCATTTTTCATGGGTATAAAATTTCCTATTGAACCCAGCCTCCCAACCATAATGTCTCCCACCTCAGAGGTTTTCAAACCAATTTCAGGCCAAGAGCTATCAAAAGGGGCACAGCAGGCAACAGATTTCTCACTCTGGTTCTTTGTACTTGATGGAACCAAAGAAATAAAAACCAACTATGCTTCTGTAACGTTGAAAATGATGAGGTTGTATCTAGTTTTGTCCATATCATATAATCTATAGGCTTAGTCTGCACAACAGGATACTTCTAAAGCAAAGGGTATTGACTGCCCACTTCCTTATTCTAACATTTAAGTAAGAATCTCATTCATTCATTTACTTATTTATTCATTTTGAGTTAGCCTGAACTTATTTGATCCCAAAATCTTGAGTGAAAAGTTGGCATCAAGTCTTTGGGGAGACACTATTCAAAGAACGTTCCAAGAGATTACATGAGGTTGTTTGTTGTGAGGGGCTGCCATAGTCTACTCATTGGTTTTTGTTTTTGTTTTGCATTAAAGTGGGAAGAAAACGTAGAAATTAGCAAGTTGGGATATATTACAAGTGAATCTGTAACCCCCGACTGCTAGCTTCAGTTAGATCACTGATGTAGAAAACCATGTAGATGGGTCTCCAGTTAAGCAAGTATGTATCTACGCAGAAGAGGGGGAAGGTGATGGGCTTCTGCTCCCCTTACCTGCTCAAGCATCAGCTCTCTTAACCGTGCAATTTTCTCTCCATCTTCAGGGTGACTTAAGATATATTCTTTGACAAAGAATGCCTAGTAAGAGAAGGGATAGTCAGTTTACTTCAGGAGAGTTACAAAGGAAGTGAAAGACACCGTTGTTTTTTTTAAAGCCATCTTTAAAGAAATGATACCATTATACACCACTTTTGGGGGGCAGACAATGATTCTGAGTACGGTCAGCTGATCAGATGGTAATATAAGGAAATGATTGTTAACAGATCAGAGATTGTATAAACTTTGTACCTTTGGTAAAACAAATAGCAAATCCAAATCAAGCTTTATGACATCACATCCTAAAATAAATTGCCTTAAGACTCAGAATGATCAAGATGGTGGCCTCACCTTCTAAGCTACTGTACCTTTCTGTTTAAAACTAAACGAAAACTAGATGAAAAATCCACTTAAAATATCTTCTAAACAAGATCAAATTTTTTTATGTCCAAGAACCACTCTTTGCTCAGGGAAATGGGTTTAGGTAGACATTCATTAAACAATCCCGATACCCTCACTTCTTTTATTCATCCAAGAAAACACACACACACACACACACACACACACACACACACATATTTTATCCTCAAAATATCACATTTTGGGAAACAGAGTAAGTGTGCATCACAAATGACTGTATGTTTGCTCTATCTAACAAAGAAATCTGGTTGTGTTAATTGTAGCCCTATGATAGCAGGCTGATATGATGGGTGCATATTTTGAAAAAAGATTTCTGAAACCTTAAGAAATCACATATGAAAACTTTCAAACGACAATACCTAATCCTCACCTCTTGATACCTGGAAACTCCACCATTAACTGCAGCGTCTATAACTCCATTCAGGCACATGGTCAGGGGATTAATATTCTGCATCTGTCTTGTCTGACACTGACTAATCAGAGTCTTCAGCTGCTGATTCTTATTTTCCAATACTTCAGTTGCATTTTCAAGAGGACTCATTTCTATCTGAGAACAAATGAGCATAAATATATATTGGATTTTGTGACATTCAGGAAGAAAGACAAGGGACTTCCCTGGAGGTCCAGTGGTTAAGACTTCACGCTTCCAGTGCAGGGGGCACAGGTTCAATCCCTGGTCAGGGAACTAAGATCCTGCATCCTGCATGCCGTGAAGTATGGCCAAAAAAAAAAGAAAAAAAAGAAAGAAAGAAAGAAAAGAAAAAAAAAAAAAGACAAAGTAGATTATCCATGTTCTGAATTATCTGTGCTCCCCCTTGGCTCCCATCAATATCTCTACCAGGGGCCATAGTAGAATAGACAAGGATGTGGAAGACAAATTAACTGTTTGTAAGGTCTGGGAAGAGAAGGTGATTATATTCATTGGTTGAAATGTGGTTTGGATAATTAGCACTAATCAATTACATATTAGCACTGCAACAATCAATTTAAACCTTAAAAGAAAATTCAAGCATGTCTTTTAAAACTTGTTTTTCTTTTCTTTTGAAGGCTAAGTGTTCAAGGGCCCTGCATATTATTAACGCCTTTCTAGATACTAATGCAAAGTACCACAGGAGATACAAAGATGCATTTACAGATCCTCTGATGTCAAGGAGATTTCAGCCTAGTTGGGAAGATGGAACATATGCCCATGTGAACCCCATATGCATATATAACAGCACCATAAGGCGGCACAGGATGCCACACAGTTGGGAGTTATAGAAAATAAGATACTCATATATGCTGCAGGATCTATTTGTTGAAGGAGAGCCAAATAGAATCATAATGACTTAACAATTCTCAGTTATGGGAGGCCTAATTGTGAAAATGATGAAAGTGCTCTTCAAATGTATAGCATTGTGACTGTTATTGTCACTGACGTTCTCTTTGAAGAGAAGGTCTGCTAAGCTCTCAGCTGTATAATAATTCAAGCTCACTGTAAGCACATTTCAACACTGGTTCTTTCAGTTAAGGAAATAGAGTTTTTAAAGGTCACTTAGATCATCTTAAACCAACAATGAAAAGTACTAGAATAATTTGACTATGTCAAAATGAAGAATATACATTCATCAAAAGACACAATAAAGGAGAAGGAAAGATAAACCAGAAAGTAGAAGACATTTGTAATATATAAAACCGTCAAAGAGCCTATGTCCAGAATATATAAAGAACCTTTATAAACCATTAAGAGAAAGGCAAACAGCTGAATTAAAAATGGGCAAAGAAGTAGCCACTTTACAAAGGAAGAAACCCAAATGACCAGTAAACATACGAAAAGTGTTGAACCTCATCTGTGATCAAAGAAGTGAAAAATAATACCACAACGACATACTATTAAGCACTCACCAGTATGGCAAAAATAAATATGACACTAGCAAATGAGAGTGAGAATGTGAGCAACTGAATCTCTCAGTTTCTGCTGTTGGAAGTTTAAATTGGTTCAATCACTTTGGAAAACAGTTTGGGATTATATATTAAAGATGAAGATATCTATATATTATATTTTATGATCCAGCAATTCTACTCCTAGGCATATATCTGAGGAAAAGTATCTGTGTACATGTGTACCAGGAAACATGTACAAAAATGTTCATAATCATCTCCAAAATCTGTATGTCTATCAAGAATAGAATGCATAAGCATATTGTAGGATACAATGGAATACTTTACAGCAATGAAAACAAACAAGTCACATATAATAACATGGACTAATGTTACAAATAATACTGAGTGACAGATGCAAGTTACAATAGAATATATACAGTATGACACTGTTATACAGGCATACCTCATTTTATTGTACTTTGCTTTATTGTGCTTCACAGATGCTGTGTTTTTTTTACAAATTGAGGGTTCACGGAACCCTCTGTTGAATAAGGCTACTGGCCTCGTTTTTTTCAACAGCATTTGCTCACTTCATGTCTCTGTGTCACATTTTGATAATTCTCACAATACTTCAAACTTTTTCATTATCATATTTGTTATGGTGATCTGTGATCAGTGGTCTTTGATGTTGCTATTGTAATTGCTTTGGCATTTTTTTAGCAATAAAGTATTTTTAAATTAAGGTATGTACATTTTTTCTTAGATATAATGTTATTACACACAATACACTGCAGTATAGTATAAACATCACTTTTATATGCACTGGGACACCAACAAATCTGTGTGACTTGCTTTATTGTGGTGGTCTAGAACTGAACCCTCACCATCTCCAAGGTATGCCTGTTCAAAACCACGCAAAACTAAACTGACTTGTTTAAAGAGGCATATATAGGTAGTAAATGAAGCAAGGGAATGGATACCATAAAAGTTATGATAAGGGAGGGAGTAGTAATTGGGAAAGGATACACGGGAGGCCTATAGAGTGCTACTGGCAATGTTCTGTTTCTTTACCTGAGTGGTGGTAAACAGGATTTTATTTTCCAATTTTTTAGGACATTAAACTTTTGTTTTATGATCACAAAAGCTAAATCATAAAGAAGAAGTCTGAGAGCTCTGATGAACTGAAAGTTAAAAAGTGAACAAAATATCTTAGAAACAGAAAGTGGAACAGTGGTTGCCAGGTGCTGGGGGGAGGGGGAAAGGGAAATTGTTCAATGGATGGTGCACAACAACGTGCTATAGTTAATACCACTGCACTATACATTTAAAAATGGTTGTGATGGTGACTTTTATGTATTTTTGACCGTAACTAAAAAAATTCATGCTCAACATTATAGATTCAAATGCTATTAATACGAAGAAATTTTAAAAATAAACAAAATACAATAAACACAGACAAAAGACAAATAATAACTTGGGAAAATATCTCCAACATATACTTCAGCTGAATTATTAATATATCTCAAATACCGAAGAAAACTACACAAAGAATATAATCAGTGCATTTGCAAAAAAAGAGTCAATAAATATATGAAAACATATAATCTCCACTAGCACTCAACAAATGCCAAAAAAAATCAACCCTACTGTGATCATTTTTGATCTATTATTTGGAACTTTTAAAATAATATTCAACAGCGAGTGCTGAAGAGAATGCTGGGAAAATGGTTATTCCCAAGAACAGCTATATACTCCAGACAGGGCATAAATTGATACATGCCATTGCTGATCAATGAATCAAAGGTTATACTGTGGACCCTTTGATAGCTCAATTCACTTCTAGGGAAATTATTCTAAGGAGATGATTAAAGAAGTGTGCAAAGAATAATGTGTAAAAATGTTCATCAAGGAATTATTTTCCTTTATTCCCAGTTTGTGATCCTTAATTCCCATTTACCACTAAAAAGAATCAGGAGTCATTGGAGAAATGGTTGCTTTTGGGTCTGGGGCAGGATTGTACAAGTGAGCCTGGACTACCCAGCCATACCAGTAAGCAAGGAAGGCAGCTGGAGGAAGGCATTAGAGCAGCTGGCCTGTGGTCCATTCACTCTCTTTACTAGGTATGTCCTTGGGGAACAGAAAAGAAAGCAGGTGACCTGGTCTTATCTCCTTGTCAATTGAACCTTCAAATAAAAAGACTAACTGCTAGGAGGAAGAGATGGTATCTATGGAATGCCCTTAGTGGGAAGTCCCCAGCTAAAGGATTGCTTACAGTAAATAAACCCAGAGTCCATAAGGCACACGTCCCTAGAGAATGTCCCAGAGAAGTCTGACTACTCTCTGGAGTATAAAATGGAATATTTCACAATTTAAATTTCATAATTGAAATGTGCCCTTTGTATGAGTCACTCTGTGAACTTCACTTAGACACTCTGTCTCTTAATCAGGATTATTCCTGATGCAGAGAAGAAGGATGTGGAGGACAAGACTTGAGGTCTCAGATGTCTCTCTGCTTCATCTGAGCCTCCTGATTGCCTAAGAGTTATTAGTAAAGCTTGATGCTGATTCCTATGCTTGATTTGACAAACCGGTCTTGTGTGTTAGTTAGCTCAGTAACAAAGACAACTTGGATACTGTCAAAAAGACTGAGGAACCAATTTGAAGAGGCTCCCAATGGGCAAAATTGAATAATTTGAAAAATAATAAGTCATAATTGAAATGGATTGAAACAAAACAAACACGTTTAAATCCATGAGTTACTACTGATGCTAAAACCCAAACTAACCAAACAAAACCCTCTTTGGACACTTTTATAGGGTGTTAGGGAACCAAATTATTATTTTGAAAACTGGTAGGGGAATTCCATGGTGGTCCAGTGGTTAGGATTCCGCACTTTCACTGCTGAGGGTGCCCTCTGTATGAGGAACCAGGGTTCAATCCCTGGTCAGGGAACTAAGATCCCACAAGCTGCGTGGTGTGGGAAAAAAAAAAGAAACCATGAAAACTAGTAAATAAAAGGGAAGAATAGAGCATTATCCTTCCTTTCCTATACCTTAGGGTAATCAAATCGGTGATGAGGGCATCCTTCTCTTTACAGAAGTATTCCAATCAACAAACAAAGAACGATAAAATATCACCATTTTGTAACCCTTAAGAGATAACTGGATGGGGGCAACGAGCATCACTGGCTGCCAACCAGAGCATATAACACAACCCATGAAGTAGTCTTGCAAAAAATGAAAAAATAAAAACAAAATAACATCTTATCAAGCTTCTAGATCTAACTGCTAATTTACAAAAAAAAAAAAAAAAAGGAACAAAGAAACATGTTAAATGATCCCACTGATTCACAGTCTGCAAAATCCATACTTAAGGAAACACTTCAGGATAAACAACCTGGATTCTTCAACAAAAAAACTTCAAGGAAAAAAATTAATTTGGGGGAACCTACAGATCAAGTGGGCTCTAGGAGGTATTTCAACCAATTTCAATGTGTGGCCCTTATTTGGGTCCAGATTCAAACAACAGATGACAAAAACAAACAAAAACCTATAAAATAAAGACTTGGAGAACTGTGAATAAACTGGATATTTTATGATCAAGGAATTATTGTTAAAATTTTTAGATGGAATAATGGTATTATGGTTTTGTTTTTGGTTAATATACAGACTGAAATATTCTTACATAGCTGAAATGATGTCTGAGATTTACTTCAAAATAATCCAGTGTGAAAGGGAATGGCGGGAGGTGTCGATGAAACAAAATTGGCCTGTTTGATAGCTGGTGAAATAAAATGATGGGTAAACCAGGTTCATTATGTATTTTCTCTACTTTTATTTGATATAACTTTAGTTTAAAAAGGACACTGGGGCTGTGTACAGAAGTGATTGCAGCAGGGGGAGGGCACAAGGGCACAAGGTGACCTCTTATACTACTGCAGAAATCAGGCACTAGATGGCACTATCAGCAGGGAGGTGAGGTATTCTGGGTAATTTTGAAAGTATCTGGGTAATTTTGAAAGTATCTTAGAGCCACACGATTTTCTGATGGATATGATGTGAAGTGTGATGATATTGTCATTATCTTTAGAGTTAAAAAAATCATTATTTGTACAGTCTATTTTACAGTTTTTTCATCTTGTTTAAAAATTTTTAAATAAGTTTACTTTTTAATAAAAAAAAAGAGATCCTGTTTGTTTTGAAAACAATAAAAACAATTACTGAGGAAACAATTGTTCAAAGGCATTATCATCTTTGAAAGAATGGGAGAATATGTTCAATAATATGTTCTGGGGTTACGATTTAGAGAATAAAGGCCCACAGTCTCATCTGAAATCTTTGCTGCTACATGTTTTCAGAACTCAGAATATTTCTGATTTTAGAAAGGTAACATAGGGTGCATATAGTATATTATGTAATCCTCAAGATGTGAAAACATCTTTTGGTATTCAGAATCTTTTAGATTCTGGCATGGCACATAAGGAATTTCAATTCAGTATGGCATATATGTATTGAGTACCTACTCTGTGCCCAGATCTTCAGGACCTTCCACACTAGGAATTAAAGCAGTAAACCAGCTTTAATAGAAGGTGGGGACATGCCAGGCAGTGGGAATAAGCAAAAGACATGAGGTTGTCAGAAGTGGGCTGTGTTCAGGGAACAAAATAGCCCAGTTGGGTTTGTTCTGTTTGACAGAATATAAGATTGCATATTCTAATAAAGTAGGCAGCTGATGTTTGAAAGGTTGTGTTTAGTAATGCTCCTTTAATCATTATCAGCATGCTGCTTTTTATTAGCGGGGTGTATATGTGTGTGTGTATATAATATTTCCAAGGTTAGGAACATTGGTGAGTGTCAGAGAATTTAATGCTCTGGGTAGTAAGTAGCTGACAAAGCTCTCTGAATCATTAATGCAGTACGGATGACTAAGAACATTTCTGTGGGTTGGGCCCATGCCATTCAGCAGGAAGCATAACAATAAGACTTTCTGAGCACTGAAGACAGCAGCCTCTCCTCTTCCACGAAGGCTGCAGGGTGCACCATGTAAGTAAGCAGCTTTGTGGACCCTTGACTCAGACCCGACAAGAACACAACCACACTGATGTAATCTGCTGGATTGAGTTCTATTTGTTAAGGGAGCTGTATGAATTTTTCCGCCCAGCAAAATGAAAATGCCATTAAATCCTTAGTGTGATTGAATAGGATAAACTGAGGGTGGTTTCAATGCTTAGAGACATTTCAGGTAGGATAAGCCATTCTTGGAAGACAATTTGGGCAAGAACTGCTCTTTCTTATTCATTGACAGAGTGGGCTTGTTACTTCAAAAAAGGAAGGGGTTAAATGATATTTTCACAGTTGGCACATTTTCTACCAGCCACTGTTCTCTGGCTGGCCCCAGACATAATGGATATACCAAGGGTGGGAGAAGGGATGCTTGAGATTGCAGGGCTGTGGCTGACAGCAAGGTGCTGGCAGCTTGAAGAGCAGCCCAGGCACAGGGCGGGGTCTCACTCCACATGTGGCTGCCTTCGGCAACCGCTCTCTCTGTTTCCACAACTGGGGACTGGAGCCGGGAGGCGTGCTTTACAACCCGAAGGCTTCTTGGGTGCTGTGGTTTCCAGGGTCTATAATGACACCCGCTGATTTCTCCACTGGTGCCCAGG
This sequence comes from Hyperoodon ampullatus, assembly GCF_949752795.1. Taxonomy (NCBI): domain Eukaryota; kingdom Metazoa; phylum Chordata; class Mammalia; order Artiodactyla; family Ziphiidae; genus Hyperoodon; species Hyperoodon ampullatus. The sequence continues at coordinate 71,419,376 of NC_136922.1, forward strand.
GAGACTAACACAGCAGCATCCCTTCTACTGTGAACTGTGACACCATGGACTTACTGTGTGTCAGATACTGTGCTGGTGGGGCTTGACACTGGCTTCATGTTGCCTTATAAGGCTAGAAGTGATAAACATAACTGGCTTTGGAGTCAGAAAAATCTGAGTTTGAGTTTATCTTTTTTCAATATCTTGCTATGGAACCTCTGGCAAAGGCTTTTAACTAACCTCTTGTCAAAACTTGTGAAAATGGGGATAAGAATACCTCAGATATGGAGAAATGAGAACCCTAGTCCACTGCTGGTGGGAATGTAAATTGGTTCAATCACCTTGGAAAATAGTATGGAGGTTCTTCAAAAAACTAAAAGCAGAACCACCATATGATCCAGCAATGCCACTCCTAGCTACATAGCCAAAGAAAATGAAAATATTAATTCAAAAAGATACATGCACCTCAATGTTCATAGCAGCATTGTGTACAATAGCCAAGATACACAAGCAATCTGAGTGTCCAGCCACAGATGAATGGATAGAGAAGATTTGAGACATATATATATCTGTACACACACACACACACACACACACACACACACACACACAATGGAATATTACTGAGCCATAGAAAAGAATGAAATTCTGCCATTTGCAACAATGCGGATGGACCTAGAGGGTATTATACTTAGTGAAATAAGTCAGACAGAGAAAGGCAAATACTCTGTTACCACTTATATGTGGAATCTGAAAGTAAAATAAATGTGTATAACAAAACAAACAAAAAAGAATACATACCTTGTAGCTTTGGTATGGTGATTAAATAAGTTAATGTCGATAACTTTCTTCCAGTGGCCTGGCACTGAAGGTAAGCAGTGAAGGTCACATAGCTACAGTAGTTAGGAGAGCTGGAATTCCAGTTCTTCTAACTCAAGAGCCCGAGGTGTTGACATGCTGCAGTCATAGCTATTTTTGAGGAATCCCTCTGGCTGGCTGGGCTAGGTCAATGGTAATGTTCCCCTTCCAGCTTTGGTCATAGCGGTCAATAAATATCACAAACATTCACTAACCTACTATGAGTGTTTCCAGGGACTTTGAGTCCAAAGCAGAAGCAATAAATATACAGACTGACACCAGGTGAGCAACTGTGATGAGAAAGTTCTTGAGAATAAGCTCTGATCCTTACCACTTCACGCTTCTCCACTTCAAACCAGCGGGAAATTCCGGGTAAACTTTGCACCAAGTATAATGATGTTCTCTCCACCCAGAGACTCTATGAAATACAAAACAAATTAAGTCCCCAAGTTACCTTTCTTTCTAGTTACTGAGCTATGACTAATGTTTGCCGTTCAGTTTTATCAAGTTTTCGGTTTTTGTCAGCTTTTCTTTAGTATTCATTCCAGCACTTCAGCAACCCCTTTGCACTCAGGAAGCGATCACAGTAAGACACACTGAAGCTTGTGTAAATTTCATTGTATATCATCTGAAACTTTTTTCTGTGTAGAATAAATCACCTACTCCAGATAGCATGCTTAAAAATATAAAAACAGGTCATCACATTATTTTCTTTACTATTTCCTCTAAGTTTCTAATTTAAACTCTCTCCACTCTGCAAGGGGTCCAGCCATTTTTATCTGGAAGAGGTAAGTAGTAGTATCAGCTATTCGACACGGGATTAGAATAACAGAATCCTCAAGGAGGAAAGGGCTTTACGAATCACATAGCCTGATCTTTCTGTGTTAAAGATGACAACACTAAGTCTCCAAGAGGCATGTGACCTGCTCAAAGCTACATTCCCATCACCTGTAGAGCTGCCCCTAGGACCCCTGCACTAGAACTTCCAACTTCTCCGTTGCTACAGGCACTGTGCCACGTTTTCTTGTGCCGATATTCACTGCTGTGATCCAGGAGGATCTGTATTTAAGAGCCAGGGCTCCCCTGGCCAGGATGAGCACCCCCGTGACACGTGAAACCATGGCTGCCTTTGGTAAGAGCTGCTGTGGATGACGACTTTCTCTTTTGTCAACCAGGCTTCTACATCTCTGACTCATGTTTCTTACTTAAACAAATCGTATTCCTGCGTGGATAATAAACTTGACAAAATTCCCGAAATAGTGCCATTTATTCAACAACAAAAACAAATAGGAGGATTTCTTTGTGCCAGCCAAGACCTACTGCAATGAATAGGGCAGAGGCCTGGCGACAGGGGCCCTGTGTGCTGTGCTGGTGACAGGGGGGTAAGCAGATCAAGAAGGGTTCAGGGAGAAGAGAAGGGAAGGCTCCAGGTGCTGGGAGAAAACAGAGGAGAAAGCAGGCGTGCCCAGCGTTCTGTGGGAGGAGGACAGCGCTTCTCAGAGGAGGTGACACGTGAGTGGAATTTTGAAGTGAGTAGGAGTTTGCCAGGCAGAGAGCGGGGGAGATGGTGCAGGCAGCAGGAAGCAGCAGGCGCGGAGACGCGAGCGGCTTGTGAAAGGGCATGGCAGGAGATGGGGAGAGAAGCTCGGTGCTGCAGGAGCTGACGGGGAGGGTGGGTGAGTGCAAGGGCAGTTTGGAGCCAGATGCTGAGGGCTGTGAGCACAGGAGTAAGGAGCCAGATTTATTTATTTATTTTAGGAGGGTTGCTCCAACACTGATAAATATTTAACGTGATGGCCAGAAGGAAATGTGGTGCAGCGGAAAAAGCAATGGAGACGGCATCAGAAGGTGCGGGTTCTAGTGCAGGGTCTGGGGTAATTAGAACGCCACTCTGAGCAAGTCATCTGTCCAACTCTGGTGGATCTTGGACTTTTTACCTACTGGAAACTTGCAATGAAAACTATATGATACATTAATGATCTTTAATTGGTTTTGGAAGGCCAAAAGAAAAGTTAAGGTATCCAAAAGGATTAGAAAATGGTCATGGATCTTTTCAATAACATCCTAGTGCTATTTTCCAGTGGTTTCCCGGCCTTGATATTTAACCCATCAACCTCCTTGCCCAAAGGACTATGCTTTGCTCAGTCCCATCATAACACTGCAAAACTATCCAGCTTTCCCTCTGATCACTTGGCTGTGAGTAACTCCTGAAGTTACGGCTGGGAGCACTGGGGACTGACACTTAGGCAGGGGTGACAAGGCAAGTTCACATCAGACAATCGTAGCTGATAGGAGAACATCTCCCAGCTTAAGTAGAGACTCTGTGATGAAAGAAGCTAAGCCAAGTCGCCCACAATCCTACATTCATTTTACATTCTCTGTTTAGGGGGAAATACTGACTAACTGGGGATCTGTGTGGTCTCGCTTTGTCACTGTTAACAAGGAAAGAGCAGATTATAATTTATCGGTGGCACAATCTTGCCTCTTTCCCCCAGGGTGGCTGTGAGAAACCTTGCCCTTTCTGGCTGAGAGAGAATTAGCAAGGCGTATCGGAACTACTGAGGATGGAGAACTGAACCCATGCAAACAGTCTATGGTTTGTTTTTATTCTGGGTCCTCTCAGAGGTCCTAGTTACACACCATTCTAATAAGAAAATGCAGCAAAAGATAGCACAGAACTCTCCCACTGCACCAGCAGGCTCCCCAGTGGTTCTGTCTCAGAATCCCCCGTTCCTTCAGTATCCTTTACTCACGGCAGTCTCATGTAACTGAGAATAAATATCCTGAGGTTCCCACAGTTGGTTAAACATGAATGAATGAGAGGACTGAGATGAACCATGAGAGCTCAAAAACTGGACCAAGGACCACTGCCATTAGAATCGTCATAAACTTCAGGGCTTCCTCTATGACCCAATGAGTCAGAATTCCTGGGCTAAGAAATCTGCTTGATGAGAAAGCACCCCATGTCACCCTGATACATGGTAGAGTTTGAGAACAACTAGACCACATGATTTCTGGTCCCCTCTAGCTTTATCACTTGACTTTATTCTGAGTAAATATTTATCAAGCATTTTGCCCCCTAGGAGTTCACAGTCTGTCTGAGGAAACCGCGTGTCAGAAGAAAGGCCTAGTACCTTGAATTCATTCTCTTTATCTTTAGTGCCTTTGTGAAATGGTCTGTCGTAGCGGAATTTCCAGATGTGATTCACTTTATAGAAACTTTTGATGTTGTCCGGGACACCCTCTCTCTGCAGGACCTCCTGGCTGTCCGGGATGGGAGTCACGGCATATATCTGCAAATCTAGGATTCAAGAGTCAAGGAGGGAACCTGACTTGGCAAACTCCGTGAAAGTCTGGCTTGAGCTGAGCTGTGGCAGAGGCAAGAGGATGGGGAACAATCTGGTGTTTCTATTTGGAGCCAAGTCAAAACTGCCAAGAAGGTACCAAGAACTTGGTTCATAGCAAATCACCTCTCAAACTACAAGCCTTAAAGTAGTTTTACCTAGGTGATTCTGACAAAGTATCAGTTTGAAATTTCTATGTCCTGTGAATTTATTTATCATTATTTTTTTTCATTTTGGTTGGGGGTGGGTGGGAATGGCTTGGATCTCACATACTCAGGATTGTTTTAATTTTAATCCTTGATCATGAGACACTCTGATCTTTAGTGCATGTATGGTCTTTTTAAAATTTGTTTGTTTGTAAAACAATGTACAAATACCCATGCAGCCAAAGATAGTAACCAGTACTGATAGTAACTTATACGCTCCTGTCTCCAGCCTTCCCACATTTGTGGTATCCACTCTCTCAAATCTTGTATTGATAAGCAGAGTGTTTAGTTGTAGTTGATACTTTTAAAAATTACTTTAAAGGCTATCATATTTACTTGTATGTTTACCTTCTTCTCTTCTCATTCAAAGAAGGATAGCAAAATTTTTTCCTTACATAACTTCTTGCTTCTGGTGCATTTAAGTTTCTACTTTGAAGTGGCATCTGTAATTTTCAGGGGGAGTTTCTGGTCTTCTTTAAGATCATCAGTTTCAGAAAAAGAAAGAGGAATTCAGAAAAGAGTGCTGGGGTGAATTCCCTTTGCCTCTAATGCCTGTGTAATTTCAGTTGAGTTGTTCATGTTTAGACAATGGGAGTGTCAATTATATGGCAATTATTAAATGATGAAGTGCTGTCCAGGATGCCATGGCTAAGAGTCCCTGGAAGATACGGGGGGTAACTCTCTCCCCTTCCATCCAGAATAAAAATAGCAAGGGAAAAGGGGGTAATGATATGTCCCAATAAACATAGTGCTATCATTTCCTTGAACTGAATTCAAGTAGTTTCTACAGGGGATGCCAGAGGAAAATTATTCTAAGGGAAATCCCTAAAAAGGAGCTTTAAAAGCAGGGCTGAGATACAGAAAAGTTGTAACTAAGAGGAGGAAAATTCTTTAACAGACTCCTTAAGGGATTTCTTTTCAACTAAATCATGAGAATAACTATCATAATTCTGTCTGGAAGGGGCTAACCTAAAATTAAGACGATGAGAAAGAGGGAGAGTAAGAACAGAGCTACTGAAAAGGGATCAGTAGTTGAACCACCTGCATGAAAATGCTCTGCAGCTAAAGGCCAGTGCGATCTAACTGGAATCCAGCCCTTCTAGGTGTGGATACACTGAGCTTCTGCCTGGAAGATGGTCTCGTCGGGCTGGTTGGCATGCTGCATGGCGATGGCGTGGGGGAATTCGTTCAGCATTCTCTGCTGGAAGGCCTCCAGCCTTTCGTAGTCATGTCCTCGACACACAAACTCTTTATTCTGGAGGTGAAATCAGAAAAAAAAAAAAAATTAGGACCATATAATTGGGTGCTTTAATTACAGAGAGAAGCCAAAATAAATGACACTGGCAGTAACTAAGCATAGGCCCAACATCAATAGACTATAACCAAAAAAATACACTGGGACAGTCTAAAGAATTTACCCAAATATTTAAAATGCAGAGCAAAGGTCATGAGCATAACTCTTTATTGCTTTTAATAAGTTCCAGTAGCATGCCTCACTCTTCTGGGTTCACCTGCATGAGGTGTAAAGGGGCGTCTGGTTCTCAGAGCCCTGAAGCACAAAACAAAGCAATCCTGTTCCCTTCAAATGTCAGTGAACACATGTGTTACAGATTATTTTCATAAACTGGATATCAAGTTAAGTGGATAAATTCTCAATCTGGAAGAAAGCAAAGTAAGTGCAATCTCTAAAAATACATTTTACTGCATTCTTTCTATAAAGGTCACTGAGATCACCCTTAACACGTTCATTCCTAGATCCTTCCATATAAAGGAAGACTAGGCCTGTCTGCATTCCAGTTCTCAACAGGGCTGGCACAGGAAGCTTCCCTGCCATCCCCAACTCAGCTCAGCCTTCTGTAGCCAGGAATTCTGTTAACTGGCTGAAGCTAAGATTTGGGACTTTTAAGGTCTTGCTAAATTTTTGTCTGTTTTTGGTTTTGTTCTTACAATATGCATAAATATTCTGTGGTTAGGACTCTCTCTCACTGAGGAAAGAATGGTGAAGGTCATCCTTGTTGGAGGCCACAGAGCTGGAAAGATGGGCACGTTTCTAACAAGTGCCTTTATGATTCAGTTATCGATAAGGAGGAACTCTTTCTGACAGTTTAATATAATGAAATTAAAATTGTTGAGCACAATCACTGACTAGGCTCTCTGCACATACCTTATATAACCCAAATAAACTTGAGAGGTTGTTACCTCCGCCCCCCATTTTAGAATTGAGAACCAAGGATCAAGATCGTTACATACTTTGTATGAGATTTAAGCTCAGGCCTGAGTCCAAGGCCTGAGCTCCCTCTGTTCTGAACATGGCCTGGTACGTCCAGGAAAAACTCCTAGGAGCTACTAAGACCAAGAAAGATTGTGGGATAATGTGCCTTGCAGATCTTTAAGAAATACAGTGATTTGTGGTCTGGGGAGTTAAGGCCCAAGGGTCTCAGTGTTTCTCAGCTCTGTGAGGTTTCTGTGATTGCATCAAATGCCCCGAGGAAGAACTCTGGGCCAAAGTGAGGAAGTTAAAAACCACCCGTGGGCAGAGGGCTCGGGGTTGCAGCTGAGAAAAAGCAGTTGCAGGCACGCAGAGGAAACAACAGCAGGACTGGGTGCTGAGAACCTGCCACAATTCCCCACAAGCCTCTTGCTAAATCACGATCCTTTGAAAAACACAAGCTAAGACAGACTCCCTAGAAATTAAGACCCCCCCAAACAATCCTATATTTAAAACTTTCTTGATAGAAGTCATACCTTCTGATGCTGTATTATTTGCTTTTTTTCTACTCAAAAGATAATCAACAAGGACCTACTGTATAGCACAGGGAACTCTACTTAATACTCTTTAATAACCTGTATGGGAAAAGAATCTGAAAAAGAATAGATATATGTATATGTATAGCTGAATCACTTTGCTGTACACCTGAAACTAATACAACATTGTAAATAGACTATACTCCAATATAAAATAAACTTTTTTTAAAAAGATAATAAATTTGCTTGATAAAATAAGACAATACATACCTTCCTGCATCTTACAGAAGTCCCCAAATAAATATCTGAATACTCAAAAAACTGAAACAGTTCTAAAAATATGCTTATACATCATAACAGTTTGTAAAATCAGGGGAGTTCCTCTAAGTGTAAAGTCATTCAGTGGTATTAAGAAATCATTTTGGAATAAACATAAATTTTGGGTCTGATATTTGAGTTTCTGAGAAATAAAGAGGAATTAAGCATTTCCTCCATCAATGCTTTTTTTTTTTTAAACCACAGCTTTACTGAGATGTAGTTCACATACCATAAAATTCACCCTTTTGAAGTATGCAATTCAGTTGCTTTTAGTATAGTCACAGAGTTGTGCAACTATCAGCACTATCTAATTTCAGATTATTTTCATTACCTCAAAAAGGAACTCATGCCCATTAGCAGTCGCTCCCTAGTTCCCCTCCCCTCAGTCCTTGGCAACCACTAATCTATTTTCTGTTTCCATAGATTTGCCTATTCTGGACATTTCATATAAATGGAATTACATAACACGTGGCCTTTTGTGACTGGCTTCTTTCACTTATAATATTCTCAAGGATTCAATCGTTTTGTAGCATATATCATTACCTCATTCCTTTCTTATTGCTGAATATTCCATTGTATAACTGTACCATATTTTGTTTATCCATTCATCAGTGGATGGACATTTGGACAGTTTCCTTGTTTTGGCAAATATGAATAATGCTGCTATGAATACTCGTGTACATGTCTTTGTGTGGCTCTATGTTTTCAATTCTCTTGATTATATATACCTAGGAGTGGAATTGCTGGGTCGTATTTATTAATACTTACTTTTTTTTAATCGTCTTTGTTGTTTTTTTTTAAAGGAAATACATACCTGTGGTATAAAGAATTCCCAAATAGCACAGGGCATACAATAAAAAGTAAATCTTTTTCGCAACCTTGACCTCAGTCATTCTCCTTAGACAAATCATTATTCAAACATATTCTATGCATATAAAACATTGTCAGTAAAGAACCCATTTTCCATGAGGGTAAAAATAACCTACTTTGATCATACAATCATATAAATATATTAATTTATTTGAGCTTTAAACATTTTCTGGAAATTGATCAAACAATGAAAGGAAATTTTTAATGTTGATATTTGTTTGTTTTTAAATCAAAGAACAGACTAGAATCTGATTTACTAAAAAAAGGTCTAGCCTCATGATTCCAAAGGGTACAGTGCTCTTTAGAAACCAATAGAGGGTGACCCTTCTCTTTCATTTTGAAGGAAATGCCATTTATTTCTAGAAAAGCTGTTTTCGAAAGAACAGTGATACAGAGATCGATTTATTCCAATTGACTTTTTAACAAAATTCATTTTATTAGCCGATGCAGTCCTCCAATTTGCTAAATTCCCTTTAAAATTATGGCTCCTAAACTGCTTCTGATTTTTAAAAACTTTACACTTTTAATTAATACTAATTGCACATACTAGATAGACATCTAGGATACTTCATAATACACTTGCTAGCTGAATTCAGAATTTGATCAGGGCTACAACCATTTTGTGGGCTGCTTTCTCTATAAAAAATATTAAAAATCATATTGTATGACTCATTTGGTATAAAGACAAATAGATGAATAATAATCTAATGTATAATATACATTATAATATATACTATAACATTTTCTTTAACCTAAAAGTTCACTTTTTTCTGGGACTTTCCTGGCAGTCCAGTGGTTAGGACTTCACCTTCCAATGCAGGGGGTGTGGGCTCCATCCCTGGTCGGGGAGCTGAGATCCCACATGCCTCATGGCCAAAAAACCAAAACATTAAAAAAAAAAAAGAAGCAATATTTTAATAAATTCAATAAAGACTTTAAAAATGGTCCACATCAAAAAAAAATCAAAAAAAAGTTCACTTTTTCTTCTGATTTTTAAAAGAAATTAAAACAGTTTTATGGGCCATCTAAGAATAATATGGTCTCTAAACACTGTATCTGCTGCGCATAATGGATCAGGTAGCCCTGAGTACGATAAGAAAACATCATCTTTGTATGATTTTGAGCCAAGAGAGGAAGTGGGTCTGCAGCAGCAGAGTCATGTCTGGACCCTCCTGTGGCGTCTCGGCCCTTTGTGCTGCTCACAGCTCTAGAACGCCCTTCCTTCCCCTCAGAACTTGGACCCAGGCCCTGTGTCCTCTGTGGGGGGTGGCTGATGACAGCCTAGGAAAAGCATGTCTATTTTCAAGATGTAGTCTTTCAAATTCAGCATGTGTTCTGAGTTTGCCACTATTTTTTATTTGGAATCAAGTTTTCCTTTGTCTTCAGGCAGGTCCATCTGCAGAGCCAACAATGTGACCGGGTACGTCATGTGGCTCCTCTTTAATCCAACAAAGAGATTTTACTTATGTCTGCGTGGCACCCAAATACACGGTCATTTCAATCAGTTAAAGATGATTAATTTGTTATTTGAGCATTTGTTCTATGTAATACTAAATCAATCTTTGCCTATGGTGTTTGGGTATCTTATATATATATATATATATATATATATATATATATATATATATATATATATATATATATGAATAAAGGTTTTATATATATAAAACCTTTATTCTGAAAGGCAGGTAAGTTAATGATTATTAAAGAAACAATGAAGTCAAATCTTTCTCCTCTCTGTTCACCTTCAAGTACCCCCATCCTGTATCTATCTATAGGTACTGACAGTTAAAGCAAGGTATTTAGGGCAACACAAATACCAAAATATTTGTATATTGAGATTTAAAACTTGTAATGAATTCACTCAGTGTTACAAAATTATCCTAGATACTTCTCCTCAGTTGCTTGGGGAGGTGAATTCCCTCTCCCAACCAATGCTTTTAGGTAAGCAAGTGTAAGTGGGATGTTACTTATCGAAATGTTATATAAGTATTCAAGCACATAAGAGACTACTCGGTACAGTGTGAACAATGGTGAGAATGGAATCAAGTATTTTACTATCCAGTAGGTACCTTAGAGAGTCTGGAAAATTTTCCTTTGTAGAAATAGTTTCTACTAGCAATAAATTGCATCTCTTTGCTGGGTGCCACTTAGCTTTTCACAGAATCGACTAGGCCAAACAATGCTCTTCACGTGATTCTGGAGGAAGAGTTTGCACATAATGTGAAACCGCTATGTTTTCTGCAACTCCAGCCATTTCTCTTGAATGTTAACTCTATGGAAACCGCATTCTGAAGAGAGACTCTCTATCACACAGGGGAAGCAACTGTAATTGCCAGAGACTGCTCATAAGATATAGTAAGCTTAGAAACTTAAGAAGAAAAATCAAATGATTGTTTGAAATCTTGGGAAATTACTCAAAACAAGTCATTCTAGATGAGTGTGTTTGCAAACTACAAAGTTAAAAGAAAATCTCATGACGTTATTTTACCCTGTCTTAAAAGGATAAAATGTCATTCAGATCTTAGTTTGCTTGACTGGGATATCTATATTGGAAGTATAAAAGCAAATTAAATAGTATATTACTTACTCTTAAGAAAAATGGAAATTTTTTCCCATAAAATCCAACTCTGAAGAACTCTGGTTCAAGACGTTGCTGGTCCATAATTTTGTCATACAAAGAGGCTTCCATCATCTAGCAAAGAACAGGGGAAATTTTAATCATTTTATCTCACCTTTTAGCTCTACCACTTTATAGAAGAGGGTATTTCTTCTATAAAAAGGAGAACATCATTTTAGTTCAGTTTGCAGAAAAGAAGGTTTGACTCCCTTTCTGTGCTTTAAGGCAGGGATCAGCAAACTTACTCTGTAAATGACCAGGCAATAAATATTTTAGACTTTGCAGGCCACATGGTCCCTGTCACAACTACTCAATTCTGCGAGGCACACAGGCTGCAGTTTCCTGACCCCTGCTTTAAAGGATCGAGTATATTATTACATGTTCTCACCAGAGAGAATGATTTCTATGCACCTGGTCTATTGAGGAAATATTTTCCTCCCAATAAGATAAAAATTAACATGAACTGTTAGAGGCAAATTCTGGAGAATTCTCGTACTCACCTGTGGATTTGGTTTTCCTGGGTCATGGTAATTTGGGACATTTGGAAGGTGCAACCTTGTACAGGTTGGACAGGGATAAACCAATAAACCAAACCAAAGGGGGCCTATAGTGCAAAGTGCTGTCTGGGCTGAAAGCTCTTAAACATGTCTTTGACAAGGTTGGAACTACGAAATACATAAAGCTTATGGTTTCCCATTCATGGTATTATCATCCCCAGGGTTTCCACAGAAAGACTAATATGTCACTTGAAAACATTCCCCCTTCCCCCGCCCCCAGTAACAGCTCCCAAAAGAGCAGTTGGCATGAAGTGCAATGCCTTGGGTTTATAAAAATCTTAGTGACTATGGCACCCAAGGGCTCTAATGGGTAAACACTGTAACCTCAATTCTGTACCCGGGACAGGATGCCAAGAGAAGCACAACAACATTTTTATATAAAACTGCAGTGCCTGCCAGTGCCAGCATGATGGACTGAAGTTAAAACAAGGTTTTTCCTCCTTGGTTTTGATGTTAGGAGAAATATCGATGAACTGCTGACATGAAATACTATGCCCAAAGTACAGGGCCAGCTCCTGCCAGCTGAAAAAGTTACTTGTGGTGTAAGGGATTTTGAGCTGTTAAAGGTTTATGAGATCATCTCTTAAATTGCTACCTCAGAATTAAAAGGAAACATAATCATCTTTTTTTTAAATGTATATATAAAAGCTGGATCCTATTTTAGAAACACTGAAGAGCTTAAGTGTTACAAGATCACACCAAATGTTCATGACTTTAAAGAATAGGACTTGGAGTACCAGAGGGACTTGCATGAATTTGAAATAAAAGAAGGTATAAAACATTTGTTCAGGGGCACAAAATATTAGAGTCCTTGGGCTCTTGGGTACTAAGACCTTGGTTTCAATTTAGCAAATAAAAACATATTTCTGAAGTGAAAAAGATTTGACACCTATAGAAGTTAACCCCCAAATATTTAAAAACGTGTCAGCTAGTCATTTTTACTATTTTGCTGTGCAGATTATGGGACTAAGAATGGTACATTGTTACAGAGATTTGTGTGCAAGTGGCAAGCTCTTCTAATAGTGTGGAGAGTTTCCTCAACAAACTGAAAGTATTTATCTTGGGTTAAATTTTATATTTCATACGTCAGATGTGTTTAGAATAGATCAAGGCCCCCCTTTTTGTATATTAATCAGAAAAATCACAAGATCAACATGCTATTTCTCTGTATAAATAGAGGAGTATGCTTCAGAGGAAAGGCATCTTTAAAAAGCTTTCTGCAAGACATATCAAGACTATCACAAAGCTAATTTCATAGCGTCATATTGGAAAGCTAAGCAAAAAAGGATTCCGTAACCCGATTAGGATGCATCCAGGTACCTTACCCTCATCTTGCTCAGGTTTCTATAATCATAATAACTTTCGTACTGCTCTGCAATCTTCCGGCACAAGATGATGCCATTCTCCCAACACTGTGGACAAGTGAATGACATAAATGTTCATGATCTCACAACATTTACTAACTTCCACCCAGAGGTCAGGAGGTGACTGCTTTCAGATGATCAAGCCTTACTTCTTAACCTTTATAATCTACCCTTAAGGTACCACTGCAATTTTATGCATGAAAACAGCATGTAATTAACGTGTTAACTATTAAAAATCTTTAGAGAGTGGGAAATGAAAACCCACCACAAATCATTAACATATGGCACAACAACAACATTTCCTGGCATCATTTCAAAATTATCATGTTGAAGATGTGGTATGTATATATATAGATATATATAGATAGATAGATACATACATACATACAATGGAATATTACTCAGCCATCAAAAATAATGAAATAATGCCATTTGTAGCAACACGGATGAACCTAGAGATTATCACTAAAGCAAAGTAAGTCAGAAAGAGAAAGACAAATACCATATGATATCACTTGTATGTGGGATCTAAAATACAACACAAATCAACATATCTATGAAACAAAGACAGACTCACAGACACAGAGAACAGACGTGGTTGCCAAGGGTGTGGGGGTGGGAGAGGGATGGAATGGGAGTTTGGGTTTAGCAGATGCAAACTAGTATATATAGGATGGATAAACAACAAGGTCCTACTGCATAGCACAGGGAACTATATCCAATAGCCTGTGACAAACCATAATGGAAAAGAATATGAAAAAAAATATATGTACAACTGAGTCACTTTGCTGTACCAAAGAAATGAACACAACATTGTAAATCAACTCTACTTCAATAAAATTTTTTTTAAAAAGTAATAATTTATAGGTAAAAAACAAAGAAACAAAATTATCATCTTGAAATAACTGCTGTTCCACAATGGTCAAGGAGACGAATAAATAGGCCCTCAGTGCTGGGGTGGAGGAACTGCCACCGACCCCTAAGGCCCAATTTTCCACAACTGGCACAGTGGATTCCTTGTTTGGCCCAATTTCACTTGGAAATTGTGAGGGTTTAACTCAGCTGGTTACTCTAAGGAGAAATGCAGAAATCCTTTGATCCAGCTTAGGTATCAGCAAATTTCTTCACCAAACAGTAAATACTTTAGGTTTTGTGGACCATACAGCCATTGTCACAACCACTCAACTGCTGTTAAATCATGAAAACACATCCGTATGGACACACATGAGCTTGGCTGGGTTCCAATAAAACTTTATAGACAATGAAAAGGGAACTTCATGTAATTTTCTCATGTCAAATCATTCTTCTTTTGATTTTGTTCAACCAATTAAAAATGTAAAAGTGATTCTTAGATTGTGGGCTGAACAGAAACAGTCAGTGAACCATTTGACCCATGGGCCATAGCCTCCAAGCCCTGATCCAGCACAAGCTCCTGAGAATGGGCCAAGAGATGCAGCCAGAGGTTTTGTAACAGCTTATCTTAAGGGTGGAAACTTTACTGCAGGAGGGCACAGAGGCATTTCTTTGCTATTAACGTAACGAACGATATGTCAGTGTAGTTTGATAAATAATAGAAGAGGATAGGAAAGAAGCAATTCCCTTTCATCAAATTTTTAGGTGTACCCAATTATGTCTTATAAGAGAACGAGAGCCACTGGTTGTATTTTAATTTCCTGTTTAACCTTGGCACTTCGGAAGATATATGTAAATCTAAGACACATATCACCAAAGCATCCAAGTGTTCAAATCAACTGGGGTCAGATTCACAATTATTTTTCTTCAAGAGCACTGCAAACCCTTGAAGAGGGAGCAGGGGGCAGGGAGGTGATGTTCTGAATTGCCTTATTAGCTCAGGGAGGTTTTCAACACCCCATGGCAACTCTCAGTATATGACTGGGTGCCATAAAATGCTGTAAACAAATTTAGTTTCATTTATTTTACCTTAAAAAAAAAAGTGGAAGGAGGCAGATTACTACATGCCAATTTGGGGAGCTGAGTGAGGTGTGATAATGGTTTTTCAGATAATAAAATGCCTGGGTGTCAAAACCTCTATATCAGTGTTAATCAAGGTGGGGTCCCATGTTCATACACATTGGAATTTCCTGGAGTCCTTGTAAAAATTACAGAATCCCTTGCCTCAAGCCAGACTTACTTAATCAGAATGTCCAGGAGTAGGGACTGGGAATCTTAATTTCAATAAACTCTTTGGAGTCTTTAATGCACATTGAAATTCGAGGGCCCCTGCTTGAAGAGGTGGCCATCAATGAACTAAAGGAAATGTGACAATCACCTTGGGAGAGGCCACGGGTGGGCGGGGCCACCTACCTTGCCTCTGTCAAAGTTCTGGATGATGGCGAGGTGCAGGTGCTCCTTGCGCTGCCATTCTGTCTGCATGGGGTAGGTCAGGAACTCCCGGAGGGGCCGATCAGACCATTCCAGCAGCTCATCATATAACAGGAGAGTATACGCGGCCTCTGAAATTCAAGTGGGAAGGTGATGATCGAGACAGGACCCCAAAGAACCTCCCTTCAAACGGGGCTGGTTTGGGACAAATTGGAGAAAACACTATTTTCTGAATGTCATGATACTAAAGAAAAAATGTCCAGAATATATGCAACAGAAGGTTAATGAATGATGAGTTCCCCTGGGAGATGGAATTATCAGAGATTTGTGTTTGATCTTTTGGTTCTCTTTATTCTCTCTGTCTTTCTCTCCTTTCCTCCTTTTTCCCCCCCCATAACGTTCATATGCTACCAGCATAGGATAATAAAAATAAAAATGTTTAAGGGTATCTCTGTAGCTGGTTCAAAGATGTAGGTAGGGGAGACATGCTTTTGTTTGCTACAAAGTTCACGGGTAAATCCCTTGGAGTGGGACTATGGGCATCTTCCAAGGGGCATGCTTAGGAAGCACAAAATGATAGCTAAATTCTCCTGGATAATAAAAGGCTGAAAAATCTGAGAGTGGTGCGCGTGTGTGTGTGTGTGTGTGTGTGTGTGTGTGTGTTGGGGGGGCGGTCAGGGTACAGGCAGAATTTAGGAGGGGCAAAGCTAGAGAGGAGCCGAGTTCAGAGAAGAAAAAAATTTAAAATCTAGCAACAGAGGAAGGACAAGAAAGAGTAAAAGTATTGGATAAACAGTGTGTGTGTGTGTGTGTGTGTGTGTGTGTGAGTGAGAAAGAGAGAGAGAGAGAGAGAACAAACTGCGGGGGCTGTGTGCTATGACCCCCATGGTTAGTCCCAACAAATCTTCAGTAATGGCTGCTGAAGTCATGACATGTTTGGTGTGGTTGGAATTTCTTGGGGAAACATGAAAAGAGATGACATTCTATACACACGCGTGAAAATGGTGACCCACAGGCTTAAGCATAGTTGACACGTAGTGTATTTAATAGAATACTTGCTATTCTGCAGGTCTCTTCTTTTCCTGAACCATAAATATGGCCAAATACATCAAGAAGAGGAACCAGAATTCACTGTCACCAATGAAGGACTATATTAATAATAATCTAACACTATAATAGCCAACTCGTTTACTGCATTGAATAAAATGAACAAACCCTTATGTTATTTATTCATTTAACTACCACCTCCACACACGTCTCAAAAGACACAGTAGGAGCTTTTACCATAATATCCATAAATGGTAATTCTTTTTTTCACTTATTTGCTTTATGGGTAACTACACATAGAGCTCTTAAGTAACATGTCAAGTTCTAGTACTATGATTTGGCTATCTCAATATATAACATATAGTTGTGATAAAGAGCTAGATTCCTATCACTTTTCTCTTTTCTCTCAAGTGTAGAAGTCCTGTAAGGCACAGGCTCTGGCAGTTCTTCCTCTTTAATTACCTTTGGTGAGCTCAATCCTGTAGCTTCAATGACTGTAGCAAAAGCTTTCATCACCCACCAGCAGTCTCTTATCCCCCAGCATTCAGTTTGTGCACTGTTACCAATATGACTTTCCTTCACTGCAAATGATCACGTTGCTCCCCTGATTAAAACTAGCCAATGACGCTAAGTAACTAACAGAACAAATGTATATTTCCTAAAGTGACAGAGAAGGCTGCCCACGATATGGTCCCTCCGCTCACATATTCCCACTGTTCCTCCACTTATTACAGGTACGAAGGAGCCTACCACTGTCTCTCCTAAGAAGCCTCCAGCCCCCTTGACCCCACGATCAGCTTTTGTTGAATGAAACAAGATGCATCCTGACCCAGAGGCAGCTGCCCACCAGGGACAGAGGTGGCTTCTCTTGCTTGGGCACTGGACAAACTCTTTCTTGTGGTGAGATGGAGAGAGGGAATATCCGCTAAAGGGTGTTGGTTAATAAGTGGATGCAGAAACAGCTGAATCGCCACAACGTAGGTTGCCATGGAAGACTGCCTTACAGAGGACAAGAATGGTGATGATAATAACCAGATCACCAGAGCTGTGCTGTATTTGAATAGCCTTCTACTTTTCTCTGAGGCCTCCTGAGATAATTTCCTAATCTTTAATTACCCACATATTCTTATCATGCCAAGCACCTAAGAAAACCCCATGTGTGTCTTTGTTTTTCCATCCACACTCTTTGCTCGTGTTATCCGAACAAACTAAGGTTCCCCTCACTTATCACACCAACTGACACCTATGGTCCTTCACAGCCTGTTCCTTCAAGCCTTTCCGCTTTAGCTACTAAATAACTCCTATTTTCTCTTAGTGACGCAGCTCAGGAATTATCATCTTTGTCTCTTAAATTTCTTGTGTGTCTCCCTGAGCACTCAAAAAATACCCTTAAGACTAACCATGTCACAGTGAAAAGGGGGAGGGGTGAGGACTGAGGTTCCTCACTCCCCACAGCTGAAGCCTGCAGCTGACCACAGGGTGGTACCCAAAAGGCAATGAAGGTCAAATTCACAGAGACAGAAAGTAGAATGGTGGTTCCCAGGGATTGGGGGAGGGGAAAATGGGAAGTTATTATTTAATGGGTACAGGGTTTCAGATTGGACAGGTGAAAAAGTTCTGGAGACAGATGGTGGTGATGGTTGCACAACAATGTGAATGTACTTAATGCCACCGAACTGTACACTGAAAAATAGGTAAGATGGTAAATTTTATGTTATGTATATTTTACCACAATAAAAAAGTGAAAAAAAGGGGGAGCAATGAAGAGTTTCTAATCCCTAAACTGCGTTCCAAATCATGTTTGCCCTGGTAAGGTCCAGGGGATGGCTGGAAGGTCATGTGTGGGTGACTTGCCCCTGGGAATTGTGGAAAACCAAGTAAGCATTGGTAGGCCAGCAGTGGAAGCTGAAAAATGACAGAATGGTGACACGGGAAAGGTGTGAAAACAAATTACACCTGTTTCAGAATTTGATTCGGGAAAATCATGATGTATACCTGAGGTAAACAGTGTGTGTAAAGGAAGCATTAAAGGAAACATGTATGCCTTTGAGGTGTTAACAACAGACTACTAAGGTTGTTTGAACACATTAACAAATTGTAGATGTTTTATTATACGTTGTATACTTATTCCTCTACATCTTTAGAAGACAATACTACATATTGAAAAGAGAAGGATGAATCACATCCAAAATTTCCAATAGACAATGTTTTTAAAAGTGTTTATAATTCTGAAAAGGCATCATCACATAATTAAATATGGGCTATCTCATTCCATCATTTTGAGATGTGTACAATGAGGACACCAATATGCAAAAAGAAATAACACAGGAGAAGAGTGGAGATGAATCAAGTAATGGAGGGCACTGTCACAGAGGGCTGGAAAGGGTTAAGCTATTTAAACTGAATCCTATAAAGATAGAGAATTTTTTCCATCAATTTCACTTTCTCCAAGGACACACAAAAATGAGGACAGAAGAGAAATAAGAAAAATGTTTTATAGGAAAATAACTTATTTCTTATGACTTTGGGGAACATAAAAACTGCAAGCTGAGTAAACAAATTAAAGAAAAAAGATTTATTCGTTTCCAAAATAGACAGATTTGGATTTTCAGAAAACCAAAATGTATCTGTTACATATCTGCAAGAGCTTGTCCTCACTTCCCTCTCTTATTTCTTTTTTTTTTATGGACTTTAAAATAAAACAAGTCTACTAGGTTGTTTTCACAGACAGAAAAACTAGGTTCACCATTTCTCTCAAAAATTGGCTACAAACTACTTTAAAATGACCACTTAAACTCCCAGACAACAGAGTCAGCTCAAAAATCTTAGTTTATTTAATCAAAACTATCAGCACATCTGTGTGAAGAGATACTGGGGCTTCCTCAGTGATTAAGGAATTACCAGTATTGAAGGAGAGAAATCTGCTCTCAGGGTATTAAAATCTCATTGAGTGCATTCATTAGTAATGCATTTATTTAAATCTCACACTGCTAGGCACTAGTCAAAGAACTGAGAAGACTAAGAAGAAAACATCATCTCTGTCCTCAAGGAACTTACCCTTCAACTAAAGATCTCTCTACTACCTACCTATGTACCTATTAACACACACACACACACACACACACACATATATACACCTTATATAACTATGAATAAAAACAACATGATAAATGTTTTAATGGAAATCTGAAAAAATTGCAACGGGAAAAGAGTTGGAAATATCAACTCAGCCCATGGCAGGGAGTGCTGGGTCATGGAGTTGATGAGGGAGGTGAAGAAAGGTAAAAACTTCATGGGAAAGATGATATAGGAGCTGGCTCTTAAGGATAAAAATTAGGAATGTAGTGTGAGAGGTAAGATGAGGCTGAGCAGACAGGTGTTGGTTCAATTATGATGGGCTCTGAATAAAGAGTTTGAGCTTTATTTTGTAGAAGACATGAATTGACAGAGTTATATCTAGAGAAGGGGTTGGCAAAATTTTCTCAAAGGGCCAGAAAGTAAATAATTTAGGCTTGCAGGCCACACTACAACTTTGTTGCAACTATTTAACTCTGCCAGTGGAGCACAACAGCAACCTTAGACAATATGTAATTAAGTGGGTGTGGCTCAGTTATAATAAAACTTTCTTTACAAAACCAGCTGGCTGGTCTGCAGGTTAAAGTTTGCTGAGGTAACTGGGGATAGCTAGGAAGCAGTCCAGGTGAGAGATGATGAAGGCCTATTTGAGGCAGTGAAACTGGAAATAATAAAAAGGAAATGGCTTTGATGTTTAGGAAGCAGAACCAATAGCACTTCATGAATAAGAGGCATCAAAGATATCATGAAGTCTCCAGTTTAAGAGTAAACAGTGATGCTCTTAAGTGATACAGTGGAACTGTAGCTAGAGGCATATTTAAATTCTGGGAACAGGAGCACCACTTCAGAAAGGTTCCTTTACTCTTTTAAAGCTGAGGGAGGAACCATGATTCAGGAGTTCTTTGGAAGAACAGTGTGGCAAAAGACTAAGATTTGTAGTTCCTAAATCCAATTAAAGGGTTCTCATTCTCGTTAAGATGTAGTAAGCACATTCTAGTGTATCTTTCCCACTGACTCAACTAAAAACCCCAGACAAAATATGTAAAGCAACTATTGGAGAATTCTGAACAGTAAATGAGAAGGTAGACAGAACAGGAAAATCAATACTCAAAAGAAGGACCACAGAGTGGTGAGTTCCTTATTTTTATTTTTTGCCTTTTCTATCTCCTGGCTTAGCCTTCCCTGTCTCCTGGAACTGCAAATGGAAACAGACAGAAAAAGCTCCAAGAAAAGCTCCTCTAGTCAGAGGACTGGGAAGAGGACCTTCTGTGGCATGGAGTACTTTTGACTCTTCTGGTCCACTCTGAGTCCCAGGGACAAAGCTGTAATCCTGAAGTGTGACAATAGGGGCGATCACAGTGGCAGCAGCAACAGCTTCCATTTTTCTCTTTTCTTTCACTGCTC
Source organism: Hyperoodon ampullatus (assembly GCF_949752795.1). Taxonomy (NCBI): domain Eukaryota; kingdom Metazoa; phylum Chordata; class Mammalia; order Artiodactyla; family Ziphiidae; genus Hyperoodon; species Hyperoodon ampullatus. The sequence goes on from NC_136922.1 coordinate 71,440,106, forward strand.
TGTCCCCAGGGAGACCAACTGTACATAGTACATCATAGTGTGGAGGATCAAGCCTTGGCTCTGAGTACTTTGGCTCAGATCAAGTGAGAGTACTAGGAAAAGGAGCCCCTGGGAGATGGGAAGAGTGAGAAATATCAGAGAGAGGAAGGAGATGGAGGAAGGAACTTTTAAATTCTGTGTATGACTTCCTGGGCTCACCCCCAAGCTGCACATGTGTAGAATGAACTAGAATCAACATAACAAAGATTTTGATAAATGAATTATGGTATAGATAAATGTCCATGTCCCAGACTCTCCCTGGGTGACATACATGCAGGAAAGACCAGGAAAGTGCTGCAAAGGCTTTGATAACTAAACTGACCTTCAAAAGGTGGCTCAGGACTTGAGGTCCGAAACTGACTGATTTTCTGCTAAAATAAAAATAGTCAACATTCTCCAGAAGATAAACTCTCATAATATTCAAAATGCCCAGGATATAATATGCCCAGGATATAATCCAAAATTACTTGACATTCAAAGAACCAGGAAAACTAAACAAATCTCAAAACGAAAAGGCAATAACAGATGCCAATTCCAAGATGATTCAGTTGTTGAAATTATAGGCAAATACTAAGAAATAGCTATTACAACCATGCTACTTGAAGTAAAAGTGAACACTCGTGAAATAAATAGAAAGATACATGTTCTTTGCAAAGAAATTGAAGCTATTAAAAAAATAGCTAGGGGCTTCCCTGGTGGCGCAGTGGTTGAGAGTCCGCCTGCCGATGCAGGGGACACGGGTTCATGCCCCGGTCTGGGAAGATCCCACATGCCGCGGAGCGGCTGGGCCCGTGAGCCATGGCCGCTAAGCCTGCGCATCCGGAGCCTGTCCTCCGCAATGGGAGAGGCCACAACAGTGAGAGGCCCGCGTACCGAAAAAAAAAAAAAAGCTAAATAAGAATTTTAGAATTATATAATAAAAATAACAAAAACTAAAATTTCACTGGAAGGGCTCAATAGTTGAATGGAAATGATAGAGGAGAAGCAAAGGACTTGAAAATGGATGAAGCGAAATGATCCAATCTGAAAAACAGAAAGAAGAAAAACTGAAAAAAAAAACAACAACCAAAAAACAAACCAGGGTCTGAGAAACTTATAGAATGATACCAAAAGGTCATAAAACTGGCCATCCATAAAACTGGAGTCCCAAAAGAGAGAATCAGTGCAGAAAATATATTTGAAGAAATAATGCCTGAAAACTTCCCAAATTTGGTGAAGGAAATAAGTTTATAGATCCAAGAAGCTCAACAAACCCAACCAGGATAAAGTTTAAGAAAACCATGCCCATATGTATCATAACTGAACTGCTGAAAACCGAAGATAAAGTCTTGAAAGCAACCAGAGACAATTACACATTACATACAGGGGAACAATTTCAATGACTACAGATCTCTCATCAGAAACAATGGAGGCCAGAAGAAAGTAAAACAACATTTTTAAAGTACTGAAACAAAGATACTGTCCAAACAAAGACACTACCCAGCAAACATTTCCTTCAGGGATGAAGGTAAAGTAAAGATGAAGGAAAACTAAGAATTCTTCACTATTAGATCTGCTCTAAAAGAAATACTAAAATAAGTTCTTTAGGTTGCATGAAAATGTTAACAGAGGAAAATTGAGAATTTCAGGAATGAAGAAAGACCAACAGAAATGGTAAATATCTGAGTAAATATAATAGATTATTTTTATCCTCTTAAATTCTTTAAAATAGATATGACTTAAAAATTATGACATTATCCGATGGAGTTTTCAATGTACCTAGATGTAATACCTATGACACTACAATGTAAAGTGGGGAGGTCGTAAAGTTCCTATATTTAACTTGAAGTGGTGAAATACTAACTTTAAGTAGACCGTGAAAAGCTGCTTTTTATAATCCCAAAAGCAACCTCTAAAAAACTACACAAAGAGATAAAGTAAAAAAAAAAAAAAAAAAAAAAAAGCCAATATATTAAAAACATAGAGTACTTAGAAACATAAATCTAATTAAAAATAAATTCCACTTTTAAAGGAGAAATGCTTGAGTCCTCAGATCTAATTAAAAAAACAGAGGAGTTATTATTTTTAATATACCAGTGACCTGCCCACTTCCCCCAACCTGAGCCAAAAGACACAATTACCTGTGAAGTTCTGTGCTTTGAGGTGCAGATCGTAGAGTTTGTGGATATAGCGTATATACATCTCTTCCTTGTTCAGTTCAGTCTTATAGAAGTTCTATAAAAAGGAGTACAAGCATGGATAATTCCTCAACAATTAGCTTGGCAAGTATCTGCCTTTTACTCTGCTTGAAGTTTGATATCTTGAACCAAGAGAACAGATGAATTTTTCTGTATAAATGTCTTTAAAAAATTAAGTAAGGAGACCCAGTGGCATATTTTTAACTCAGCACTGTCTGTATTAAACATTACCTATCATTTATTGAATAGGCTGGTAATTCCTGGGGGGATGTTATTACCACTGATTCACATTTCATTTGTTACTTTCTGTTGTTTTTTGTTAGTTTAACTGCCAGTGGACAATCAGCCTATTCAACTAAAAATATTAAAAATATGCAAGAGATTAACCTGTTTATTAAATTTGATCATGGATAGTCAAAGGATAATTTCTTTAATTTTAAACTTATTTTATTTTAAAGGTTTCCAGTTTATGACTATAACATAAAGGGATTAATAAGAGATTTTATTTCAAATGACTGTTACAGGGCCATACTTATTGAAAATATTTGGTTTATTAAAGAAAGGTATCTGGATCTTATTAAACTTCTCTAAAATGTTTTAACATTTGTCACCAAAAACTCAACTCTGACTTACCTGGACACATTACGTTGCCATTTTAAAGGTACACTTTATAGGTATCCACATACACTCCTTTACCACATCAGACAGTACCTTAGTCCTCACTGAACTTAGTAAACATATGAGCAAAAGTGTAAGAAGTTGGGGTCCAGCAAAAGCACGATGCTGTGAGACTCTATATAAGGCAATTTTAGAAAGCAGATCATTGTACATTATGAAATCCCTGCTTAAGCCATCTGAACTGCTATCATTACTACTGCTGTTGTTATTTATTTTATTTTATTTTATTTTTTTGCTGTTGTTATTTTGACAGATACTACTTGGTGTGTACAAGAAGGGAAAATGAATAGTGATGGGGGGATAAATCTGCTGACTTGAAGCAGTGACAGGTTTTTCTAAGGGGGAAAGGCCAGGAATTCTAAATGTTTTTGAAGTTGGTTAGCTAGAGAGGTGCTTTGGTAATGGACCAAACTAGCCAATGTGGCTGCTTAAATTGTACTTGGGCTCAAAGCCTGAGGAACTTCTGTCAATGTACTTTCTGGCCACTACCTAACAGGTGTCCATTCTTCAGTATGAGGACTCTTCTAACCTCGAGACACTGACATTTAGTTAAACGCATCATAAAAAAATTTTTTTTTCCAATTTATACCATTATCCTTCCCCTTTTCGTCTTGTGCCTTGTAGGTCTTGGCATTCTTTAAAAAGCTAAGTAAACAATGCTCTTTATATCTCTACTATAACCAAAATCATTTTAATTAGCAAGAATTGTTGTACCATAAACATAATTTAACAACCTCATAGCAGGCTTTTATGTTATTAAAGGATAATTTGTTCTAATAGCTTTCTGGTAAGAAGCGGATTTCTTTGGGAACCAAATAAGTGATCGCTCTGTAAATGAATAGTTCTTGAAAAAAAAGAAAAGCTCTCTCCAGGCAGCAGATGAGAATCTTTCACATATGTCTGGCAAAACTAGTGACACAAAGAAGAAAACAATAATTACATTTCCTTGTATTAGTCATGTCAAAGATTACCCATTTTTACCAGCCTAATGCTACAGTTTAACTCTGATCTTGTAAAGAAAGCCAGAGCTCTCCTGAAGACAATCTGGAATTGATCTTTCCAAAAAGTTAAGAAAAATCTCTAGGAGGGAGTGAGTGGTTAAAGAGAACCATATTGCAGCTAGAAATCAAAAGCTTTCCATATGGAGTAGAAGCTAACAAGATTAGCTTCAAAGTTATATATTTTGTCATTTAATAATAAGTAGTCGGGTGCTGGTTGAAATTAGAACAGCTTTCAAAATGTTAGCATTTTCTATACGGATATTCTTTTTTTAAAAAATAAATTTATTTATTTTTGGCTGCGTTGGTTCTTTGTTGCTGCACACGGGCTTTCTCCAGTTGCAGCGAGCAGGGACTACTCTTTGTTGTGGTGCTCAGGCTTCTTGTTGCAGTGGCTTCTCTTGTTGCGGAGCACAGGCTCTAGGGCGCGTGGGCTTCAGTAGTTGCGGCACACGAGCTCAGTAGTTGTGGCTCACGGGCTCAGTAGTTGTGGCTCACGGGCTCTAGAGTGCAGGCTCAGTAGTTGTGGTGCATGGACTTATGGTGCATGCTCCATGGCATGGGATCTTCCAGGACCAGGGCTCAAACCCATGTCCCCTGCATTGGCTGATGGACTCTTAACCACTGCGCCACCAGGGAAGTCTGATAAGGACTATTCTTGGTCAGTGCAAAACTAGCAAGATAAATTCATTGTCTCAAGTGGATATTGATGGGGCCACTGATTTTACTTATTAAGTCTCTGGCTTATTCCTGCTGGGAAACTAGAATAAACACATTTAGGTGGAAGTATTCATTCTTTCATCCGAGGAAATGATCTCTCCTGTTATACCGGCTGAGGAAATGAACCTAGGGTCTACATTTATTCGTGTACCTCTAAACAGAGGACGCTGTGAAAGGAGATGGAGACAATGGAAGACAATTCCTTTGGAAAAAGGTAAAGGCTTTCCTTTGAGGCTATTTATGAGACTTTGTGTTTGGAGTTGGGGTAGAGCCAAGATTAAAGAGATAAACTAAGAAAACCTGAAGCTGACAGAGCACTTGGCTTTTCTCCCCAAATACTGATGTACAAGCAGGCACGTGGAAGGAGATCAGGCTGAGGACCTTGACCATGGTGAAAGGCTGGCAAAAAGCTGGGAAAGCACAGAAAGGAAATTTAAAAGTGGAAATGACTGTGCTCAAGGTTAGAAATAAGTGCTAAGAGGAGAGATAATGGGTTGACCCAGTGAGCTTGGCCTGATGGCCTGCAGGTTACTGTTGGGTCTGATGATAAAAATTACAGAAGAAACTGCATAACAAGAGGCGGCCTGATAGAGGATGCTCAGGTCTTACTATTTTTAGCAACTGATATTGGAGGTGGAGGTGTAACAATTAAATGCAAAAATGAAGAGGAAGTGGTAGGTGTGGTAAAAAAAGGATAAAGTCATATACTCAGAGATGTAGTACAGTGAGAAAACAAATTAGAGAAACAGATTAAAAAGACAGTCATAAGAAAGCAAAAAATCCTGAGCTCTGAAGAGGGGCTGTGAGGGGAATAAACAAAACAAAACAAAAAGACCTGGGGCTTCCCTGGAGGCGCAGTGGTTGAGAGTCCACCTGCAGATGCAGGGGACACGGGTTTGTGCCCCGGTCCGGGAAGATCCCACATGCCGCAGAGCGGCTGGGCCCGTGAGCCATGGCCGCTGAGCCTGCACGTCCAGAGCCTGTGCTCCGCAACAGGAGAGGCCACAACAGTGAGAGTACCGCAAAAAAAAAAAAAAAAAAAAAAAAACAACCCTGAAATCGATGAGCTAAGACAGGACAGAATCAGAATGGGGGACAAAACAAATTTTCAGGTGCAGACAAATAGAGAAAAAAAGGCATGTCAGAGACTCATATGGATCAGAGTAAGAATTAGAATTCTGTCTGTGCAAGTACTTAGAATAGATGGTGAGGTTTCATCTATTCTGCAAAACAAGAAAAACAAACCATGATATTCACTAATTTAGAACCAAAGCAGTCACAACACATTCCTGTATTTTAAATCTGATTAAGGTGAATTATCAAGAGCATCAATTTATACTATATTAAAATTTGAAAAAGGAATGTGAATGTATAATCCTTCTTTTGCTCTGTAGTGAGAATACCATTCTATTTGATAATTAGTTATGAGACATTTCAGTACAAATTTTGTGTTCCTAGAACTGTTCTGGTGTAGCCTATTATCCTTACCCAATATTTATTTTTATTCTCAAAAACGTCTTGTTTGGGTGAGAAATTATGTGGTCATCCTAGTTATAATCCACAACTTAACAACAGCGGTATTATGGATTTAATTTGCAAAGAAGCTAGAGAGTGAAAAATTCATGTGCTAAATAGGAAACTGTCATTTGTTCAGAAAAGAACATTAATATTTATTAAAACCTAGAATACATATAAGAAGGGCAGAAAGAAACTGTCTACACAAAAGTGCAAAGACTTTTCTCCAGGGACATCATGCTTTTCCCTAGGAGAGCAACAAAAGACTCCAGAGCAGAGGAGCGATGCAACAGGAGAAGCCTGGCATCACTCTGGTATCTTACAGTGGGAACATTCTGCAGTGTTCGAAGCTCGGAATTTTCTGGCATTTAATTCAACCTGAAGCAAAAACATTTCTAAGCTCTTCTAAGAAACACCCAGATAAAGACACATGGTGGCTGAAAAACAAACAAAACATAGTATTTCTGTGAAAAAGCAAACGTTAGGATATAAGGAGGAAAACGGAAATTGTTTACGAACCAGGAGGCTCACGGTGCAGCCAATCTTTTTGCCATCTACCTCGCCCATTTTCATGCAGTCCCTAAAAACAGAAAGCAGGAGTCAGAACTCAGAACTTCCTTCCTAGGGGCGAACACAGTTTGTTCTTTTAGGAAGAAAAAAAAAAAAAGGAACTGTCAGAGACTAGAGGCAATTTGCAAGTTGCTGTTCAGATGAAGGCTCAGCAGAACAGAGGCAGTGCCCCAGGAAGCGTGAGCTTGGGAGAGGCTGGGGAGGGGGGCGGTCAGACCCTCCTGAGCACCGGTGTCGCTGAGAATTTCACTGCCAGGTGGACTGTGCTCCCTCTCAACAGACAGGGGCTCCAGGAAGAGGAGGAGTGCAGGTGTGTTATTACACACCTCTTACTTGGGGTGAGAAGGATCTGCTGAGCCTGGCCATCAGCAGTGAGAATGAAGCGTTTATTCTTAAAACACCATGCATTTAAGTGGGATGAACTGCTTCAACAGTTTAGATCATTTCAGAATCAAAAAATGACTCTGAAAGCTAACGGTGTGAGCTTCATCCCCCCTCTCCTTTTATAAGAAAGCAGCATGGTTGTACAATTGTCCGTTTCACTGTCATCACCCTAAGGTGAATGGATCTACTGGTTCTAATGGGTGAGTCTAAACACCAAGAAAAAAAAAAAAGATTTCTTTAATAACTCAATTCACTGAGACTTTAAAAGAACTGTCAAAACCCACACAACAAAACATAAAAGAGGAAAAACAAAGAAAAAACTCAGAACCAGCTAGTTAGAGGTCTGTTATTTTACAGCTCAAGGTTCCAAGGTCTGATTATCAATTCTTTGAGTGATTAACCCAAGGGCATTGTCGACTGTATTCTAACTCTCGGACTTTCTAAGTGGAGCGCAGCATATCTGGAAAACCGGGAGGGCGGGGGGGGGGGGGGGGTGGGGGTGGGCTTGGCTTACCTGTAATCTAACAACCTCTCCATTAGACGAGTTACAGTGGCGATTAATGAAACACCACTCTCCCTCCATGTTTCCCGCTCAATTTTCTTTAGTAGACTGGAAAAGAAAGAACCCAGGGCATTTTCAACATTTATTTTTATCAGTCACCATGACAACCATTTTACTTTCATCAATACCTTAAATGCCTTAGCAACCACTGCAACATCTCACAAGTAGCACAATTTGCAAACAATGTCTTACCTAGGATAGGGACCAAATAGTGGAATTCTAATCCAGGAAGCATTGACAAAATTGATTTTCATTATCCAAGTCATCAAATACGAACACACGCATATAAATCATATTTTCAAAATATGCAAGCACCTCACAGCTCAAAGACATTGTTTCCTAGCTTCTCTCTTCCACTAACAGAGGCTTGTGCCTCACCACACCAAACCACACTGCGAAAAGCGAAAACAGGAGTGCCTCTAAGTTTACTTTTAAGGAAGATCTTGCTTTATTCACATAAAAATGTTCTCCTACCTCTCAGTGGAATGCATCTTCATCCAAGCACTTTTACTGCAATGCAACTGCTACAGGAAAATCCTTGTACAGACGGTATGACGTTTTGCGTTTTTTCCTTTCACTTAACATTTGCCCACTCAATACATATTGTACTATCTGTGCACTCACTCAACAGTTCCATTCATTTTGTCATTAATCACAGAGGATTTTCTGTGTGGTTGTTACAGCAGATTGATGACAAGTACCGAACCACATCTCTCCTCCTACAGTTTCCCTTATCTTAAGCACCTTGGAGCAGAGGCACTGCTATGTGAACACAAAACAATAACAATCATAATAATTAGGCTCTGTTTTACTTTGACTCCCACCTCTCGGCAAATTAACCATATACTTGGCAAAAACCTTTACGACTGAACTTTCTCCAAAAGAAAAAAGTAAGAACACAGGCATGACAATATGAGGATACTTTGCCCTCCTAAATTTAATGATCATTATTTCTAAAATGCTGTTCCCCTTTCATCTTGGTTTCAGGAATAACATAGAGAGAAACCATTTCGTACAAGTACCATCTCAGCCTATGCTATACTGTGCTTCGTAGAAAAAAAGCTATGTTGTCAAAGCTGTTGTTTTGCTCCGTGGCTACGTTCTCTCTCAATCTTCCTTCCCACTCCCCACTGCTTCTTCTTGCTCTTACCGTTCCAGTGCCCAGCCCTCTGTCTTATCTCCTCATCTGGTGCCTATGCATCCCTGATCATTTGTTTTTCTGGTTTATTCTGAACTGTTTCCTAGATTAAGGAGGGGGAAGAGGGGAAGAAATAGCACATGAAGGGATGGAACTTGCCCTGACTAATCCCCCAGGGAAAGGTCCCCTAGTTTGTTCTAACTGTGTTTTCTTTTAAAAAGCCTCTGGGAAGCACCTGTTTCAAGCTTAAACGCCAAACTGGTATTGAACCAAGTACTCAAATGAAAATCTGCCTGCCAAAGCAATGCAGGATGATGGAGAAATCTTCCCAAGTGACAGCCCACACCTCATATACTTTAGAGGCTGAAAAACAAAGAACTCAAGTTAGGTAATAATTCTAAAAATATATAGAGGCTTCTTTTATAGGCATGAGTTTCATTAATTTGCACAGCCTCTGGCTGCAGGAAGAAATCTGAGCTACAGAATCCTCTTGTAAAAAGAGGCACAGCTCTGCAGAGCCTGTTTCCTTGACTAACTCAGGACCCAAATATCAGGACCAAGCCTAGAACCCAGTTCATCTGCTTTCTCGGCCAGGCTAGTTCTTTCTGTGGGGAAGCTTGCCCTCCCAGTTTACCTGATACACATTGATAAGGAGAAGCTATCAGACAAGAAGAGAAGAGTCTCTCTAGATAACTTGGGTGACACTGATCTATAATTTGGTATATTTCTATTTGGTCTATAATTATGCTGATGTGCCCATGGTGAGTACACAGGGAACTCATCTAATCACAGTGAAAGGTGATTTTTTCTTTTCTTTTTTTGAGGCACTAAAATGATAAATGGTTGCTACATGAACTAATGCACTAGACTTTACATACAGGTCAAAAGAGCATTAACTATGCATCATTCTTTTCTAATGTTTTTAAACCATTTTTAAAAACTGAAGTGTAGTTGATTTACAACGTTGTGTTAGTCTCAGGTATACAGCAAAGTGATTCAGTTATATATATACATATATATGTATATATCTTCATTCTCAGATTCTTTTTCATTATAGGTTATTACAAGACATTGAATATAGTTCCCTGTGCTATATAGTAGGTCCTTGTTTCTATTTCATATATAGAAGTGTGTCTATGTTAATCCCAAACTCCTAATTTATCTCCCCCCACCACTCCAAGGTGATTTCTTATTGCTAATTGACAGGCAACGGGACTCCATAACATTGAAGAGCAGGATAAGTCACGGTCCTGCAGGATGACACACTGCCCAACAGGCTTTTACTCTGTGAAGGAATATGAAGGGTGTAGAATTTGACCCTCAGTCTACCTCTCTCTATATCCTAACAGGATTGTGTGGAGGCCAACACTTATATGAAGCACCTGTGTCTGTGCACTCTCTTAATCCAAAGAGAAGAGTTAGATACCTAAGTATGTGCTACATAGCTAATCCTTTGTCTGCAAACTATAATTAAATGTGTGATCACTAAACAAAGATCTATGAAATGATTTGGAGTCTTACTGCATTATTTAGAGCAACACACGATAGAGCACAGTAAAGGACTGTGGTGGAGGTTACCTCTTCCGGAAAGCCCCTTTAGAACCCCCGAGGCTACTGGTACCCCACTGTGTGCTCCTACAGCACAGTCACTGCTGCATCTTCAGCCTTAGAAGAGCACCTAGCACAGGGAGATGCTCAATAAATGAAGCTGAATGAGTGAATGAAGTGGATCCAGGGAAGTAGAATTTCATTCTGATACCTTATTCTGAATATCACATGGATGGCAATGATCCACAATTTCAGCATTATTGAAAACAATCAATCCTGACCCCTATTTATTTCAAAAAGATGTAGTGTGGGTAAATGCAGATAACGTGAGGGTCAGCGAAAGATGAGTTCTTAGGAAGGAAGTTACTATATAAATTTACAGTCTCATTCTAAGGAGGCTATTTTGGCAAGTACACACTACATTTTCAGGAAGCAGTGAGCTCCTTTCAGCTTCTGAACAAATTTTAACAAGTTTTAGACATGAAATACAGAGAACAAATGAGAATCTGTACCATAGCGGCATGTGTTCCTAATTCATAATGCGTGCAGTGACTCACTGTGATTATACTAATTCATTGTGATTTCTATTGACAAAAAAGCATTTTATTGTTTCCTGAAATATAGTTGGATTTTCACTTTCTTTTCTGAGCCCAGGTAGTAATGAAAGAAAAATATTTATAGTAATATTTCTAGTAATATGTTAAAAATCAACAAAAGAATAAAAATCTCCATTGAATGAATCAGGCACCTTAAAATAGTCCTAATTATAGAGGCTTAATATTCTAATTATTGGTTTGATTTTAATGTCAAGGTACATCTTCTATTTCAAAGCCATATTTACACACAAGCAATCCAAACTGCATGCTATCAGGCCTTTATTAAAGTCAATAAGAGGCACTATGGAGCTATGTGAGTGTTTATTAATCTTGTGAATTTATCATAAATAATTAATCACAAATCTCAAGAGATTCATTTCACTGAGTGCTTTCTCATTTTAGTTCTTTGTTCAAACCTAGGACTAGTAACTGAACTGAGAATGGTTTTCAAAAGCAATTTATTATATTGGATGAGGTTTTAATCAGAATTCTTGCTAAACTCCAGCTGTCATGAAAGACAGATGCTTTGTACACTAGAATGAACGAGGGCTTGGTGAATAGTTATTAAAAGTTCCAGTTTAATTACAGTATCAGAGGAAAATGGCGTTGTTCAGGACTCAGTACAAAGAATGTATTTTATCATCCACCACTACCACAAGAAATCTGTGTACCCCTTCTTGGCTTTTCCTTTCAATATAATTTTCTTAAAAGCTTCAAGAATGATTTTGAATCAGGCAAGTTGAAATCTATTAGTCACTAATAATACTTTTCAAACCTATATATTAATGTATCCATTGCCCTAAATTTATGATCATAAAATGAATTGCAGAATTTTGTATTTGGCTATCAGTACTAAAGCATTAATATTTAGTTTTAGGTGATACTTGGGTGTAAATATAAGTAAAAGCGTATTTTGTGATAGAAAAATGTATTGCTAAATTGTTTTTGCACTTATGAAAGAACTGCAAACATTTCCCAAGCACAATGAACTGGTTCTTCCTTCAAAAAGAAACACTTCGTAAGTATAAAAGGTTTGAAAATGACTAAGATCCATAGAAAGCTGTAGAGGAAACAAGTGCTAGAATTAAAATCCTAAAGCACTAGAACCTTCTTGTATCCTCTCTGGCCATTTCACACAGTGGATGAATACTTGGTACCAGCACTTCATCTTATGATAGTGATCACATTCTTTCCTTAGTAAGACAATCTCAGAGTCTCCTTACAATATTATTTCTCTATTCTCCATTCAAATCCTAACCACAGAATTTACTAAAAATGACTTGCTTCTGTGATATTCTAATAAGAAACATTTAGGAAGAAATTAATAATGCTGAATGAGCAATAACTATCAATGAATTAAATCAATTGTTGAAGAACAGATGCAAACTAGGTTAATTTTCCCAACAGCAAATCAACCAAGGATATCTCGCTTCGGAAAGCACTGTGCACAAATACAACAATCACATCACTACTGTGTCTTTTCCTCTCCCACTCTTGACCCTATTTAAAATCATTATCTTGCAGCCCCAGTTTAAAAATTAGGCATGAAGAGAGTGGAATTTGTTATATAACACTTGCAACCTGCCCTAATCAGAGATTAATACAAGGAGATATGTCTAATCATCAACATAACAAGATCCATTCGCCAGTTAAGCAATTATCCTTTATTTCACACTCCACAAAGACAAAGCACTCCTGTGAGACCCAAGCTGTCTTTGTAGCTCTCAGCTGCTTAGCACTGACACCAAATCCCCGGAACAGAATCCACTTGAGATAAACATGCTACTCACATACTGTTGAAGAGCTCACGGTATGTTTCATCACCTTTGCCTTCTGACATCAGGCTGTCCAGTTTGTCAATGAGCTTGGCTTCCACCTGAAACAGACCCAAATGTTACTCTCTTTCCTCCCTTTCACAAGTAGGATTTTCTAGGCATATTGAAACATATTTATTTCTGCACAGGAAAAAGCCATAGTAAATTTTGTGAAAGCGACATTATCAGCTGTGGTTAACAGGAGACACCCCCTTGGAATTCTAGGGGGCCAATTTAGATGCAGGCACATACTTCAAACTCCCGGTAGGGTAGCATGTGCTGTCGCCAAAGACTTCTATTTGTTGATTCAAACACAAATGCCTGCAGCCCAGCTTAAATGTTTGAATTCTTTATTTAGGAGCTGTAAAAACTGGCAAGTCTCATTTTTTTTTAATCATGATATATATAAGAACATCAGCAAACTACCATATCCACAAACATTCATTTAAATCTTTGATGTGTTTTGTATCTATTTTCTTTCTCAAAACAGCTCGAGGTTGCACTAAATCTTTGCTAAAGTTGAGAATTTGTCCTAACCATGTACAGATGGTAGATCCATAGACATATTCTAAGTCAGCAATAGGCAGCATGAGAGAGAAAGGACATATTTCCTGACAACTGTAGTCAAAACATTTATATTTTCAAGAACATAAATCCTTTAGGACATCAGTATCAGGAAGGCAGAAATAAATATCCCTCATCTGTTGGAGGCAACAGAGGAGACAGAAAATGAAGAATCTCTGCCTGGCCAGAGAGAGTTAAACAACTAGGGGTAGGGAGGGATATTTGACTTTGTCAAGGGACTAAACACAATTATTCTCTTTGAATCAAATTTCAATAAGGGGATAAAGAGAAAAGGGAAGAAAAGTGGGTCTTCCCCAATACAATTTTTAAATAGCCTTTCATTCATGTATTAGCTTTCTTGAAAATAAATGGAGAGGTTGATACAGATGAAATGCCATGCTTTTGGCAACAGAAGGGTCCTATGTATGCATTCAGCTTGCTTGTACAGTTGACAGTCATTTCTAAGACTTGAGAAGGGCTTCATCTGGAGAAGCAAGAAAGATCCTTCACACAGGAGAGTGCACATAGGTGAGTGCAATGATTGTGTGAAGAGATGGTAGGTCTGCTGTCTCCAGTAGGAGTGACTTGGCATGGCAAAAGCAGTTGATTTCTGCTATGAGAACTGGTTTTGGAATAAGAACGTCTGTCTTTCCAAAACTGAAGCAGAGCTATTAGATCCTATGTCAAAGAGAAATGTTAGGCTCATCTCCTCAGAATTTCCTTTACAACAATTTCTACTGCTTTTCCCTTTAAATGAATTCTCAATGCTTCAAGCAAAGAGCAATAAAACATACTGTGCATCAAATGTTCAAAGCTAAGCCATTCACCAAACACAATGTGCAGACAACTGAGAGGTCAATGATTTTAAGAATCATTAACCTTCTGATTCCTCTGTGTTGTGTCCAGCTGGGAGCAAATAAAGTCTCTGCCAGTTCTTAAACACAGACCTAGGAAATCACAGGATTTTTTAGCTGAAAGGGAATGAAATGTTTTTTTAGGGCTTCTCGGAGACCCAGTGAAACACACTACCAGAGAGGTGTCCGAGGCTACGCAGCTTGGGAGTAGGCAGCCCAGGCTGAAATCTGGTTTGGTGCTCATTCCGCAACTCAGAGTTGAATGCAGTGGCTCAGAGATGCTCAAAGAAAACCGAACTTTTCCAGCTGCTCCGAGGAGCACATCCGCCTACCTGTTTAAAATTGCCACTTCGCCTCTGCTCCCAGTCCATCATATCGTGAAAAATAGGAATCATGACATTCCGGAGATCTGGCTGGGGTATCAAGGTCACTTCCAGGAAGGGGCCAATCAGGGCAGGGATGAAATGAAGCTTGTGTTCTCCTAAGTTGAAGACAATATTTATGTTTCAGTATATTTAGTTTGAATAAGATTCCAGAAAATTAGTATTATACAGTTTGTTAAAAACTGTCGTCACAAGAATACATTCAATTACAGTTGTCTCCTAAAGCAAGAAAATATTCCCCTAAACAGATATATAAACAGTAAATTTCCATATGTTAATATTTCTTCATTATTTTTAATTAAAGAACTAGGGATTTACCCTTTTCACAGTTTAAAAAAAGCCATAAGATACAATTAAACATTACATAAATCATTGGGAATTGGTTATGTATACTATTGTACATTCACACATTAAAATTCTTATGCAATCATTAAAAATGAGGTTGAAGAAGAATAACACAGATGAAGTTTTTCAATATAATTAACTGAAAAAGCAAGGTATTATACAGTATGCACAGGTACATCTTTGATTTAAAATGAAAATATATACAATAGTCTAGAAGATTATATCCCTTAATACTAACCACACCAGTGGTTATCTCTGGGTGATGATATTACTGGTGATTTTTATATATGAAAAAAGGTGGTTCCTATCTGTATTATATAATTTTCTTGCATTTTTATATAATAAACATACAGCCTAAATAAACATTTAAATGTTGGCGCAAACAAAAAATAGAACAATTTTCTGAAAAGACTACAATGTGATAATAGTGAGCTCAAAATGGTGTTTAGCAAGTGCTCAGAGGTATGGTATCGATAATTCAGAGGAAAGGAAGGTGGAGGGTGGGCTGGACGTAGATGATTTTGTCTAGCATATGAGGGTTGAGTTCAGTCCATTATCCTAGTCATCCATGTTAAATCTCAGAGTTTCTATTTTTATAATAAGAAAACTGCATGCTATGGGAAATGTACCATGTACATTTCATGTATGTACATTACATGTATCACATTTCATATCATGGATGAAAGCATATGATACTGAAAGCACCCACTGAAAACCCAAAGAATGAGCTTGGAAGCTGAGCAGAAGAGAGCTGGCTTCATGAAAGAGCATCATTTCTTTCTTTCTTCTTCTTTTCTACCTTTGATCTTTTGTAGTTAAGCGTTGAATACATACACACAATCACGCTGTTCAGAGTTATTTGCCAATTTCGGAGTTATATATCTTCACGTTAATTATCATTTTCTCTATTTTGTTTTTTGTCCTAGAAGGCATTAAGGTGGCCACAGACTTGGACATACATAAACCCAGGGTGCAAACATACAGTTTAAATTTATATTGACTTTAGAGGGGTGGTAAAAGGAAGGAGAATATAAAGGAAAGAATCTGGAAAGAGGAGAAAAATGATGGATGAGCGTCAGAGATGGGCAAACCCAAGTGGGTGTTTGGGAAGTCACTGTGTTTTGTGACTGAAAGTGTGCTGGGATATTTCAGACGTCTTCAGAATGTGGCCCGCATCTCTTTTTCTCAATATGGGATGACAATAGGACACAATTGGCAGGCCCCTCTCTATCTGAAAGTCCCTTTACTTTACATCACTGCAGTCACGTGGTCCTTTCCTCTTTTTCTGATGTTGCATCAAAAGTAACTTCATTGTTTCTTATCATCTCTAAGTCACTTATATACATCCATTACGTGTGAGGAAGAAGCTGGCTTGTGATTCTTCTTGCTTTCTTACCTTTTTTTTGACCCAGGTAATACTTTATCTTTCCCAAGGGACTACCTACTTTTCCTCATCAGAGCAAGAACACTTCCTTCTTATTCATCAAAAGATATAAAAAATAAATAAAATAAAATAAACAGGTTTAGAAAAAAAAGAAACTTCCTTAAGCCTACCCTTGTGTATTTTCCTCCAAAAGAATCAATACTTTCAAGACCAACAAACTCACTGTGGCAGAATATACAGAAACATCAATTCATAGGTCTTCTCCCTGTATCTCCCCCATCCTCCCAACATACACATTTCAAGCAGGTAACTAGCAGCCAGCATTTGCAATTCCTTTCCATAATTATTTTTGTCAGGGCAGAAAGCAGAAGCAGCCTGAACTCAATTACTCTTAGTGTCAATTGGAAAAGCCTAAACCCACTCACTGCTTATTCAAAATGTCCTGGCAAGTGAGGGGAAGAAAGAGAAAAAGGGAAGGAGATTCCTGCAGAGATGAAGGCTAGCAAGTCCTGAGATTAACGAGCCTTACATCTGTTTTGTGACCCTGCCCCAGGAGATGGCTGCAGGGCTTCAAAGTCTAGCCACAGATGCTGTTCTCCCACAGAACCACAGACTGAAGGGACTCTGTACTCAGGACTAGGGCCATCTTGGCATGTGACTAATAATGAGGAGGACCTCCCTGCTGCCTTGACACTGTGCAAGACACCAAGCTTTTGCATAGCTTTTGGGTGTGCGTGGGGAAAGGGGGATGAGAGAAGCAGGAAATATAAAATAAAATGAAAATTCCTGCCAGCCCGGATAGTCCTCCTACACCTGCGCAGGCTCAGCGGCCATGGCTCAAGGGCCCAGCCGCTCCGCAGCATGTGGGATCTTCCCGGACCAGGGCATGAACCTGTGTCCCCTGCATCAGCAGGCAGACTCCCAACCACTGTGCCACCAGGGAAGCCCCGGATCTTTGTTTTTAATCTTTCCTGAGTCTGGCATCCTTTGACCTCTCTAACAAAGAACATCATTAGCATGCACTTATTTTATTTACCACTACTTCACTGAGTATTCTTGAATCTCTTTTTAAAAAGTGTTTTCCATTTATAGACATTTTACAATGTGATTTTCTTCTTTTAAAATTTTTTTACTATGAAAAATCTCAAATGTGCACAAAATTACAAAGATTAGTAAAATAAATCCCCACATAACCATCATCTAGCTTCAATAATTATCAACAATTTTTTGCTAATCTTGTTTCACCTATCAACCCAACTATTTTGTTCCCTGGGAAATTTTAAACCAAGTCAGAGACATCATAACATTCTACTTATACAAACATCAGTAAGCATCTTTAACAGGTAGGTCATTTTATAAATATAGAATCACAGTACCTTTATCACTCCTTCAAAAAGGCAAACAGTAATTCCTCAAATTAATCTAAAACCAGCCCATATTAAAATTTTCCTGATTGTCTTAAAACATGTCATTTACAGTTGGTTTGTTTCAATCATAATGCAAACAAAATTCATAAGCTCTATTTTGTAGCCTGATTTTCTCGGACAGTAGAGAAGCCATACCCACATTTAAATCATTGTGCAGGAATGTATGAGGCTAGCCTTCTTTACTGAAAACAGTTTGGGGACAAAGAATCTGTGCAACCCGTACAAGCCTTCCACCATAGAAAATTTTACTCTTATCCAATCCACAAAGCAAAATCTTGAGCTATGTATAGCAATGGTAAAATAAACTTCATTTAGATTATTTCTTTTTAAATCACAGATTTAGTATCCTTTTCCCATCTCTAATTGTCAGCCACATGGTCTTGTTTTGAAGTATTTAGGGCACCTGCTACTTGGGCTGTTGTATATTTATTCACACAGAGCAGCCTGTTAGGAAAGTATTGATTTTTCTACAGCAGTTACAAGACACTGTGTTTGCAAATGTGGAAGAGAAGCCCACTTTATATTTAGTAAGAATGTTAGTTCAACTAAAAATAGAAGGAAAAAACTTAACCTTGCAGCATGATGAATGGCAAAGGTGGGACACA
The DNA here is from genome assembly GCF_949752795.1 of Hyperoodon ampullatus. Taxonomy (NCBI): domain Eukaryota; kingdom Metazoa; phylum Chordata; class Mammalia; order Artiodactyla; family Ziphiidae; genus Hyperoodon; species Hyperoodon ampullatus. The sequence continues at coordinate 71,458,407 of NC_136922.1, forward strand.
GCAGTAAAGAATAACCTCTTCCTTTATAGACTATCCTTGCAAGTATAGGTACAAACATATAAATTTGGGGGAGAAAATTCATGCCTTCCCCCCTCTCATTTTTTATTGAGGTAACAGTGGTTTATAACATTATATGAATTTTGGGGGTACAACATTATATTTTGACTTCTGTATATGCTACAGCATGCTCACCACCAGAAGTTTAGTTTGCATCCATCACCATACAGTTGACTCCCTTTACCCATTTCACCCTCCCCCACCTCTCTTCCCCTCTGGTAACCATTAATCCATTCTCTGTATCTATGTGTTTGTTTTTGTTTCATTTTGTTTGTTCATTTATTTACTTTTAATATTCTGCATTAATGAAATCATATGGTATTCGTCATGGTCTGACTTATTTCACTTAGTATAGTACCCTCAAGGTTGTCACAAATGGCAAGATTTCACCTTTCTTATGACTGAGTAGTATTCCATTGTATGTACACACAGCATCTTTTTGATCTATTCATCTGTTGATGGACACTTAGGTTGTTTCCAAATCTTGGCTATTGTAAATAATGCTGTAATGAACATAGGGGTGCATATATCTTCTCAAATTAGTGGGTTTTTTTTTTTTTTGTATTCTTTGGATAAATACTCAGAAGTAGCATTGCTAGGTTATATGGTAGATCTAATCTTAATTTTTTGAGCAATCTCCATACTATTTTCCATAGTGGCTGCACCAACTGACATTCTCACCAACAGTATATGAGTGTTCCCTTTCCTTCACATCCTGTCCAGCACTGCTATTTCTTGTCTTTTTGATGACAGTCATTCTAATGGGCATAAGGTGATAGCTCATTGTGGTTTTGATAGGAATTTCCCAAATAATTAGTGATGCTGAACATCTTTTCATGTGCCTGTTGGCCATCTACATAACTTCCTTGAAAAAGATGTCTATTCAGATCCTCTGCCCATTTTTTAATTGTTTTCTATTGTTGTTGTTGAGTTGTATGAGTTATTTACATATTCGGACATTAACCCGTTATTGGATGTATGACTTGCAAATATCTTCTCCCATTTGGTAGGTTGTCTTTTTGTTCTGTTGATTGTTTCTTTTGCTGTGCAGACACTTTTTAGTTTTATGTAGTCCCATTTGATTATTTTTGCTTTTGTTTCCCTTGCCTAAGTAGACATATCCAGGAAGATATTGCTAAGACTGATGTCAAAGAGTGTACTGTCTATGTTTTTTCCTCAGAATTCTATTGTTTCAGGTCTTACATTCAAGTCTTTAAACCATTTTTAGTTAATTTTTGTGTATGGTATAAGATGGTGGTCTAGTTTCATTCTTTTGCTGTCCAGTTTACCCAGCACCATTTATTAGAGACTGTAGTTTCTCCATTTATGTTTTTTGCTCTCTTATAGTAAATTAATTGTCCATATATGTGTGGGTTTATGTCTGGGTTCTCGGTCCTGTTCCATTGATCTGTGTTTCTGTTTTTATGCCAATACCTTGCTGTTTTGATTACTATAGCTTTCTAGTTTAATTTGAAATCAGGGAGTGTGCTATCTCCAGCTTTGTTCTTTTTCTTAGGATTATTTTGGCTATTCAGGGTCTTCTGTGGTTCTATACAAATTTTAGGATTGTTTGTTCTATTTCTGTGAAAAATGTCATTGGGATTTTGATAGAGATTGCATTGAATCTGTAGATTGCTTTAGGTAATATGGACATCTTAACAATGTTAATTCTTCCATGAGCATGGGATAATTTTCCATTTCTTTGTGTCACCTTCAATTTCTTTCAACAATGCCTTACTGTTTTCAGTGTACATGTCTTTCACCTCTGGTGAAATTTATTCCTAGGTATTTTATCCTCCACTCCCCTCCCACTGCAACAGAATATTTTTTAGTCCTTCAACTAATAAATTGAAAATACTGAGGAATAACACATCTAAGAAAAGGTGTTCACTTATCACTATTTGTTTTACTCTTCAAAAATAAATCGTTTTATCAAAACCACAATGAGATATCACCTCACAGCCATTAGGGAGGCTACTATTAAAAAAAAAAAACACAACAAGACGAGAACAAACAAAAAAACCAGGACATAAGTGATGGCAAGGATGTGGAGAAACTGGAACCCCTGTTAGTAGGAATGGAAGATGGTGCAGCTGTTATGGAAAACAGTATGGTGATTCCTCAAAACTTAAACAGAATTACCATATGAACCGCTGCTCACAGGTAAATCTAGGAGCTATAATGATCAGATTTGAAAATCCTAAAGCTTTATGTTTTGTCTATACATTTCTATATGCAAACTTGTATGTATAGTGCAATATTTATATTATGTATCGATGATATATGAACTCTTGATATACATGTTGTATCAAAAAAAAAAGCTTTATGTTTAAAAGTAGACTAGTCCCTAAATTATATATGCCCCTTTTTTCCTCGTCCTCAGCAGAATGCAAAAACTAACTTATTTCTAGCATATGGAAGAGTTTCCACACTTCTGAGGTAAACACCAATGACCAAAATCTGATTTTCATATATTGTCCAGTAAAATTTGTGTTTCTAAATTAGACCAACTGGAAAGTTTCAAGTAATTGTGTATTTAGTGACTCTGGGCATTTCCCCTACTCAATTTATTTTCCAAAACTTAGTGCTTTTTGTATCTACTAAAAACTACTGAGGATTTTAAATTATGAAATCATAACAGTTTACTTGCTTTACGAAAACATGGTGAATATGTCTTTATCAAGCTTTTTACCGCTCCACACAAACTGGACAAAAAGTTTAACATATCAGATTTAAAAACTAAGCTTTTAATAGGCATGGACCATTTTTTCTTATATCCCTCAAAATAACTTGCACATGGCCAGTGCTTTATGAATTATATTAAATTGAATCTATCAGCCTGTTCCATTAAAAATGAAAATCTATAATTATCTGAATAAATTTTCCTTTAGCATTCAAAATATTCAATATGACATATTTATAGGTAAACCAAATTATAACTAATGTATTTTGATATTCTTAAGTAACAAGCTGACTTAAGCTCTACAAAGGTGTCAAAATACCCTGAATACTTAATTTTTATTATCATATTTATAAAAATATATGTTGGAAAAGAGGTTATAACATTTCTAAACATTCTCCAATTCCAGTTGTTGTATAGTAGCAATGACCTTTAAAATTCACCTGATGTTTTGGAAGTCTCAGACAGCAACTCTAGGGAAATAATGCAGAAAGGAATGAAGTGAAAATGTACACTCACCCTATCCTTGAACTATGTCATGCTGGGAATCTGTACTTGAGTATAATAAGTCTTTTCTAACACAGTGCTAGAGCTAGCCTTTAGGGCTGGAAAAACAAAGAAAGGGGAGAGCGTTGTCTAAAGCAGTGCCTTTTAATCTTTTAATCTTTAGCCAAGTGCATAAGAATCACCTGGAGAACTTGTAAAAACTCAGACTGCTCTGCCTTTCTCAGAGATTCTCAGAGATTCTATTCCAGTGGGTCTGGGGAGGAGTTAGAGAGTTTGCATTTCTTACAAGCTTCCAGGTGATGCTGTCTACTGAGTATCACTGTTCTAAGAGCACTGACCTCATAACGTGTTACGGGGACCAGTATGCTCCAGAGATTTTTCACATTCTCTAGATTTCTGAGGAAAACTAAGACATAACATAAAACCCAGAGGGGTAGAAATATTTTTGTTAAAGACAAAATAGAGAAGAGTTCATGAAGTATACAATGACATCTTTAGTGAGACAAAAGGTGCCAGCTTTATTCAGCAAGCCATGGGTCATGGGCCTAAGGGAACAGGTATGCGGCTTGAAGAAAGATTTATGCGGAAATAACCATACACAGCAATGCTGAGATTTATCTAGAAGAGGTTAACCTGTCATGTTTTCTAACATCCTGTTAACTTAAACGAATCTGTCCTGGTCTTATCATTTTTGTTTGTTTGTTTGTTTTGTTTTGTTTTGTTTTGCAGTACGCGGGCCTCTCACTGTTGCGGCCTCTCCCGTTGTGGAGCACAGGCTTTGGACACACAGGCTCAGCGGCCATGGCTCACGGGCCCAGCCGCTCCGCGGCATGTGGGATCTCCCCGGGCCGGGGCATGAACCCGTGTCCCCTGCATCGGCAGGCAGACTCTCAACCACTGCACCACCAGGGAAGTCTGTCCTGGTCTTATCATTTGAGCTCCAACAAGAGCCTAAACCACAACAGCATTTTAATGCAGCATTCTCTGGAAAACACTTTGCTAAATTAATGCCAAATGCAATAGGGACATTCCAAGGGTCTTGATCTGTTTTTGAAAAACAAACACACAAAGAATCAATGAAACGTGAAGACTGAGAGGAGTGTTCTTCAAATAAGACAAATTGATGTTATTTTTGAGCTGAATCTAAAGACACCTCATGGGCTTCTTCTGGCTGGTTTTAGACAGTCGGAGGTTACTTTCAAGATGCTAACTCGCTTTTTTTCCCCTGAAATTATCAGCAAGCATTTAACACTGGGCTCAGTTATATATAACAAGGCTTCCTCAAATTGCCTTGTATATATTGTACATTTGAGGGATATCCTGGTCAAAAATCACTCTGTAACATGAATTGAAGTAAAATGATAATGGTTCTATTTTCACTTACAGAAAACAAATCCTGCCATCTCCAAGTTGTGCTTGGATGAGCCCAAGAGGAAAGATATAATATTTTCAGGTCATTATATATTCAATTCAAATAGGTCCATCACTTTAATAAATCACAAGGAGGAACTACAATGCAGTAACAGCAAATGAATACTATAAACTTGCATAGTTAACATACCAAATTAAATAAGTTATGACTTTCAATAAAGAAACCCTATGCCAATGAGATTTTAAAACAATTTATCTTCTAAATATTATTGTTTTCTATGCAACCAATCTGCTAGATAATATGCTCTATCTGCTGTGGCAGATTAACACAATTGGATCTAATTGTTTCTTAGCAACTGCAGATGCTTTAAAATCCTTTGGCTATACTCTTCATGATATAGGTCATTGGTTTTTAAGTTTCTAAGAGTACAGATGCTCAAGTCAATGTTTCATAAAGTTTATTCTAAATTTATTGTCATTCAGAGCCTCAGTTCAGAGTTCTAGAAATTTTGAGTTGCTACAATTCCAAACTCTAAAAGGTTAGCTCATTGCTAGAATAGCATGTATTACTGGAACAATGTTAGATTATAAAATTTGTCATTCAGTAATAATGAAACACACAAAAGAAAGGTGATTTTTTTCAGACAGACACCAATTTACAGAATTAGTTGTAGCCTTATTCAATGCCAAAGTGTCAATTACTCTCTATAGATTTCTCTATTGATTTAGACATTTGGTTTCAAATGCTGTCATTGGTAAATTGTCCTTCTTCATTTGTTCACTTAAAAGGACAGTGATAAGCTAAAAATCAAGGTGCTTCTTTTCTCATCACTCACCTAGGTTCTGCCACATGCTGAAAATTTCACAACCCATCGTTACCCGCATGTCACCATACCTGAAATAGAACAAAAATCAAACCTATTAAAAAGACTCCAGAACAAAGAAGTTATCTGTGTGTCTTTAGGATACAATCTATCATTCTGAATTAAAAGGCAATATGTTTTTAATTGAAGATGTTTAATGCAGGTGACTTTTCATTGAGGTATAACTGATATAACAACATATTGGTTTTAGGTGTATAATGTGACAGTTTGAATATCTGTATATATTGCAAAATGGTCACCACAATAAGTCCAGTTAATATGCATCACCATAACTAGTTACAAGTTTTTTTTCTTTTGATGAAAACTGTCAAGATTCACTCTCTTAGCTACTTTCAAATATGCAATACAGTATTATTAGCTATAGTCACCATGCTGTATCCATGCTGTACCCACCATGCTGTACCCACCATCCCCATGACTTATTCATTTTATAACTGGAACTTTGTACACTGTACATGTCTTGATGCCTCTAATTCAAATCCTCATATAAATCCTTTAGTAAAACAGATTTGTCTCATAATGTTTTGCTTCTATGGTAATTTTGAATCCTGAAAGATTGAGGAAAAAAATGTTTAAATAAGTTCAAAATAGTGAAATTTCCAGAAAGGATTGCTTGTTGTCCACTTGGTCAATGCCTCTCCACTATGATTTCTAGTTGTGGAGATCTGATTTATGAATCACTTGAACTAAAATACTCTTTAAAAGGCACCACATTTTATTTGCCTCATATTCTTACCCGATTATACACTGGTACTTACTTTTCTAACACCTTTTTCTTTTTGGAAGGTGTAAACATCTCTAACTGCAGACACAACTGGTTTATAAAAATGACTGCAAGGTAAAAGTAGGAATCCCAGATCTAAAACGAGAATGAGATATTTAAATACTATGGGGTTACAAAAATATTTACAGGTGAAGTGACATGATATCTTGGATTTGCTTCAAAGGTGGTAAGTGAATGGGGGGTATAGCTGCAATAAGATTGGCCATGAGTTGGTAAAAGTTGAAGCTGGGTATGGGTACATGAGGGATTCTTCATACTATACTCTTTACTTTTATATATGTGTGAAATTTTCTATAACAAAGAAGTAAACTAACTAAGTAAATACTATCTATTTTTGTATTGCTTCAATGTTGTATCCCAAGTTTCATGAGCTCTCTGGTACATGCTAAATGGCAGATGTTTTGTTTCTCTTATAACGTGTCTGTGTGTCTCCAAGGAGGCTGAGGTATAAGTTGGATTACTTTATTCCTGTGTGATTTCATTTTTGGAACCCCTTTTCACGTAGAACTGAAAAAAAAGATACGTACACTCTTTTGGATATGCTAATTGCTTTAAATTCAGAGAGTATATAAAAATTCCCTACCAAGACAAATCTTCTAAGTTCTCTTATACCAAAAACAGCATCAGAAAGAGATCAGAATAAAATTCCCAAAAATAAACCTAACCAAAAACATGGAGGACATCATGGAAGGAAACTATTTTTCTACTGACACCATGTAAAATTAAAGATAAATAGGAGAAACATTATAAAGAGCTAATATCTTTTATATATAAAGAGCTCTCACAAATAAAAAAGAATGTAACACTCCAAGCAAAATAATGAACAAAAATCAAGAACATATTCTTTACAAAATATGAATTTTAGTCAATAATTCAATACTAATAACCAGTTAATAGCTAATAACTAATGAATAATTAATAACATATCTAGTAAGAAATGTAAATTAAAGCAAAAAAAAATTGTTCCCTTTATCAAATTGCCCCCCAAAATTGTCTCTTCTAGTGTTGGCATACATATAGGCAATCAAATATAATTGGTACAGTCTTTAACAATATTTTCACTTACAAATATTTATCCAAAGAAATAACTAGGAATATATGCCAACTTTTATTTTGTAAGAATACACATAAAAAGAGTAATTTATAAGAATAAAACAGTAGAAACAATTTGAATATTAAAAAGTAGCACTGTGATTATGAAATTTTGATACTTTGATTATTGTAAAGTATGAAGACATATTATGGAACCATTAAAATTTCACTGGTTTCTATTGTACTTTTTGTATTTCCTAGGTACCTGATAAGGACATTTTATTAAATGTTTAATATAAAAGAGGTTATTTTTAAAAGAATAAGAAACAAAGATGTAAAAAACATAAAACACCACTAAGAAGGGAAACCAGGATAGGCACTGCCCATTTTTATTTATCATTTCCCATTTTAAAAATGGTGTATCGAGAATTCTTAGAGACCCAGGCATATTACATTACATTGCAGACTTACATAGAGATCTATCTTAAAGAATCTTACTAATCTTTCATTTTTTATTTCTTTTCACTAATTCGTTCTAAAAAATGGGAAGAAGGAGAAGTAAAGGAACTGAAGGGTTTACTTTGTAAATACATTCTTCACATAAACTCTATTTTAAAAGATGTCTTAAAAACATTACGCTCTAAGTTCTTTTTGTCATGCATGCATAGGGATAAAAAAGAATAAGAATTAAAATTTACAGTAACAATAAAGAACTTTCTCTCCTCTTAAGCACTATGATTTCCACCAGGTTGATAAACATATTTATAGACCTAACTTGTTCAAAAATATAATGAAAAATGCTTCTAATATTATTCATAATTGAAACCAATATGGCCCAAGATTAATTTGAGGTAGACAGAATAACTTTATTTCTCTACTACTAAGAGAAAGAAAATACTTGAGGTAATTTCCTGAGGGACAATGTGAAACCTTTTAGCCCAAGTAGGATAGTCATCTAAATGGATACTCACCTTATAATCAAAGTTTTCATTTAAGAAGTTCTTACGAAGTGCATCTGACAGGTACAGAACTGTTGTAATAATAACGCTAGTGATAAAAGAGAATACATTTTAAGTTGGAAACATCAGGTTAGTGAAAATCATTTATCAGGCAAGAATAAAGTAACTAAGACAGAAGAAAACCTTCAGTAAGCCTGTGGAACAATACTAGATAATTCATATTTGAAATAAAAAAGAGAACAGATGCCCAGGACAAAAAAGAAGGAAAAGAAATCCATCACTGAAATGATATGCAGAAAAATCTATGAATTCATATGACTCAGAATTATATTAGTATCTTCATGTTTTGTAATTTGTAAATTTCCAAAGCAAAAATGATTTAATAAACCTATAATATTCTATATTTTATTAACATGGAAGAAAGTCAGACTTTTAAAAAATACAGAAAAAGAGATGGAGCCCAAAGATGAAATGGATAGGATAAAATGACTGACCATATTGAGTATTTATTAGATATCCTCTCCTGCTCTCTCCCATTTAAGGTGTTAGGGGGCATGTAAGAGCTATGGAAGTCAGACTCCTTCTCTCATGGTGACAAGATAGCCACTAAAGAAACCATTACAGACTGTGAAATTATCTATAACCCAGTACTAAGCTATGTGAAACTGACAGTGAGTGTTACAGCAATTTAGAGAATGGGGCATCTCTGAGCTGGAGAAATTAGGGAAAGCCTGTCAGAGGGGGCATATATAGTCATATGTATTTTGTTAGGGAGATTTGGTGAGTATTCTTGGTTAACTCTTGAGTTATCCAATTTGTTCAAAATCTGCTCCTTTTTACAGCTACAAGAGTATATATTCAAAATTGAATGTATTTCCAATTGGTTCATTTAATGTTAGATATAGCATTATATTGAAACAAGATAGGTCACTCCCCAAACCACCCAAAACCAAGCACCAACGTATAAATGATTGATATTTAAAACCTCTTTGGCCTTTTTTAAGATGCATGCATAAGTAAGTGCTTGTGATGTGAGAAGACCCCAGCTCTCATTACGGGATTCATAACTGAAGGATATAGCTGTCTGACCCTATAGGTAAAACAACATGAAACAAAACAAAACACCCCCACCAACCTCACACCTTGGTTGTCCTACTGGTAAAATATAGATTAGAAGAGTATTTACTAATTACAAGAATATTTATAGTCTTTGAAGAACTTAAATGTTCATTATTGTAGTCTGCTGGAAAACTCACTATTATAGTCTCCTTGTGGGGCAGGAGAGGATTAACGAGGCTAAGGAGTTGGATGGTTGAATGTGGAAGCTCAAGGGAAGAAGAGGAAAGAGAAGAAAATCACCATTTTCATGGGCACTTGCTCTACCATGAGCAAGCACTGTGTTACATACATGTGCCTTTTATATGTCATTTACATCTTTCAGTGAATCATCCTATGAAAATTAAGTATAAGTAAAGCCTATGAGACTGAGAAGTCCTGTGGTTTCTTCTCCCCCATCAAATGGCAGACATCAACAGCGAATTTCCTATCAAAGAGACAAATCACCTGCAAGTAACAGGTGTGTAAAGAGGCAATTGTCCAGATGCTGGTGAAATCAATAATGGTAACTGATTAAGTTTCCCAAGTAGTTAATTCAAATCTTACTATATGAAACTAAAGCTTACTTGTCAGAAAATGAAATGCTATCAGGCAAGGAAGAGATTCTTTGCCCAGCATCTAGTAGATTGTGGGGCTTCTAAGTTTATTTATTTATTTATTTTAATTAAAAAAAAATTATTTTATATTGGAGCCTAGTTGATTTAAAATGTTGTGTTAGATTCTAAGTTTAAAAAAGAAAAGTTTGCACCCTTAACAAATGTTCTGCTTTGACATCCAATGGAGAAACACACACAGTCCCACTACACCTGAGTTTTACATCAAAAACCACCTTCTGGCCCACAACTCTAGCTTGGGTTGTTGTTCAGAAACAATAACCTCTAGTGTTAGTGAAACATGACATACCTGGGATTTGGGTTATTGGGCCCAATGCTCCGGAAAGGAGCCACCAAACTCAATCTTCCAAGTGAGAGGGATTATTCCATGGCAAAGATTACTCACTTGTTATTTATATGCTGGGTCCCAAACACACATACAAAATCCACGGCTTCTTGAACTGTGCTTGCTGGTAAACAATATGGAGCCTCTCTGGCTTTATGAAGGACCCGTGAGTCTCAAGCTGGCCACTCACTGGAATCACTTGGGAGCTTTAAAAACAGATGTCAGGATCACACCCACAGAGATTTAGTAACTGGGCTGGGGTGCAACCTGGACATCAGGATTGGTAAAGCTCCCCAAAGAGTCTATGTACACCCAAAACTGAGAAACACTGCTCTAGACTTTTAAAAGTTAGACAAACTTTCATAGGTACCTGGTAATCTAGTTAAGATGCAGATTATGATTCAGCAGGCCTGGGATAGGGCCTGAGGTTCTGCTTTCCTAACAAGCTCCAGGAGATATTAATGCTGTTGATTAACAATCCACCCTTTGAAGAGCAAGGCTCTAGAGAGGTAGGTCTGAGTCAGAAGCACATTCCAAACAACACTGTTTCACATTCTCCTGCCTTCTGGAATTTTAGGCCGATGACTACTGTGGTTCTTTAATGGGTCTTGCATCCTTGCTCTGGATTGAACACCTCACCCTCTTATCTTATCAAGCCTGCTTTATCATCAGGCACAAGAGGTACAGGGCACAGGGTCTTTTCAGGGCCTTTGGAAAATATTGAGCCCTGAAAAAGTGTATGGAATCAAAAACTAAAACTGCAAAATAAAAACTAAAAAAGGTTCATAACATGTCCACAGAATGCAACATTATCATTTTCATTAATTGTCTAATTTAATATTCATGCAACTTCTTTTATATTGAAAAAATTAGAGGTTACTTTTTTTTTTTTTTTTTTTTTTTTTGCTGTGTGCGGGCCTCTCACTGTTGTGGCCTCTCCCGTTGCGGAGCACAGGCTCCGGACGCGCAGGCCCAGCAGCCATGGCTCACGAGCCCAGCCGCTGCGCGGCACGTGGGATCTTCCCAGACCGGGGCACGAACCCGCGTCCCCTGCATCGGCAGGCGGACTCTCAACCACTGCGCCACCAGGGAAGCCCTAGAGGTTACTTTTTATAACTTAACAAGAATTCCTAAGTATACAGAAGTGCTGAGAAGTCACAGGTAATTGGAATTAAATGATTTACTCCATAGGCCAATAATTTAAAAAGCAAACTGTAGAAATTGCTTTTCATTTTGGCATGTGGCATGTGGGTCTATTTAGTGTTTGATATGATGAAGGGTAAGACCTCCAAAAATAAGACTTCTCAGGGCTAGAAAGATTTTAAAATGACTCTACTTCAATTGCTTTTCATTTATGCTCATAACATTCAGCCCAAGTCACAGAGGCAGCTCCCAAAGCTTTTTATGTCTCAGCACTAAGACAGTTTCCTGGCACACAGGTCTCCAAGCCAGCTAAAGGCATATATACATTATTACTCCTTCACTGTAGTGGATACCTGTAGTGTTTAAGGATTTTTCTTTACTTGTTCTAATTTATGCAAAACCATGTGGCTCCTTTGGTTTTATTCTTTTACTCATGACTCAGTTTCTGGATATGGGAACATTTTAAATCTCAGCACTCCAACTCAATAGCTAAGAAAGCCTTTGCAATCTTTTACTATAAACGGTCAAAATACTGATGTCTGCTCTAGAAATGCAGGCATAAGGATCACTTTTGACAACCCTAATCTATGGCACAGCATGATAAATGTATACATAAAAGAGAAACTAGTGCACAAGAAATCAAAGCTCTTTCTTCAAGTTTTCCAGTTGCCACCTCATTCCTGGCATTTAGAAAGTATTTTTTAAGCAACGCTATCCCTCCTATAGACACCTCATCTCCTATAAACTGTCCTTTTGAAAACGACTCCAACCTGATAATCTGCTGAAGCAAAAGCCCATCTCCATAAATTATAAATGGATTGAGAGAAGCACCTTTTGGATAAACTGGGCATCAACAAGGCTGATGTCTGTGCACTGAAAAGCTATGGAGATCTAAATTTGGAGCATGACAATTTCCCTACAACCTGGCAGGTTAAGAGGACAGAAGAAATCACCACAAAGACATTTAGGGCAGATAAGGATCCTGGACAGCCATCAGGGAAACTGATCTGAGCTAGTGGTCCTCAAATGTCAGTACATGAGCAGCACCTGAAGGATACATAAGACTTTAAGGCCTCACCAGTGCCTATGGCTTGGTGAGATCACACCGGGGCCCAGCCAGGTGATTCTGATGCACGTGACAGTTCACTCTGAGGTCTGGTGTTACAGATGGAAGAGAAGACAAACAAGGGTTGGAACTTGGAGAGCAGTGACATTTGGGGAATTTGCCTTTGTTAAACACTGCATCACCAAGGCCCTAGCCCAGTGTTTGTTGAACCTCAAACCTGTATTTAAATGTATGCTTTGTGATAATTACTTGCTGTACTAGATAATTCTAAAATGCAAAGCTTGTAGAACTTTTTATACTTTTCTATAGATATTTTGAAGAAGAGTCTGAAATTAAGACAGGCAAAGCTGATGGAGAAAGGCACTCCAAGTAGAGGGCACAGAATCCGCCAAAATGGGGAAGAAGGAAAAGGATCAGTAATTTTGCTTTTGGTGAAGGAAGCATGCAGTGCGGGTGAGGTAAAAAGAATGACTAAGAATTGAAATGGAAGAATTTTTAAAAATTTCTTGACCTCCTCCTCCAGGCAGTATTGGCAAAAAAATCACTCATGTAACAAAAGCCTCAGTTTTTCTGACCTTTTAGGCTTAAACCCTAATGTATTCTTGCCTTTCCTCATGTATTCATTCTCTCTACCAGCTCCTCACAACTCACCTGGAGATGCAGTGTGCAGGCAATTCTTGTGTAAATATTTGCTAGAACTATCGAACTTTTTGGTACATTCATCTGAGTCATATATAGTTTTGATAAAAATCACTATCTTTCCTCCTGGACAGTAAAAGCGTTTAAAGATAATTACCCTAATAGAAAAACACCACCATCAACAAAAAACAATAGTACAATGGGTGTTCAACAGATCAGCTACTCTAACATAAAACTTTTCATGGTCAGTATCACATACTCTGTCTTCCTTCCTGTTACTATGGAAAAAGTATCAATGCTCCTAGCTAAGGCCAAGCTTCCTTGTGTGCACTAGATCAGTGCTACTCTGAGTGTGGTGAACTTCCTTCATTGAGAAGTCTCACCACCAAATACAATGTCAGTTGAACTAAACTGCATGCTTACACAGTTGATTTAGTTTCCAGTGCAAGTCGATGGTGGACAGGTGCCACCCCCTTAGGAAAGCTGACAGACAGGCACAATGAGAAATACTTGATCTCATCCCTACTTGCCTACCCAAGGACACTGTTCCTTCACTTGGGCCTGATTTCTTTAGCACCATCAATATTTCTCTTTTCTGTGCCCTTCCTATCAGTAAACCAACATGCATAATATTCCATATTTAGAAATGAATCCTAGTCCTCATATCTCCTTCCAGATATAGCCCCATTTCTCGGCTCCCTTTTACAGCAAAATCTTCTAAAGAGCTGATAATTATTGCTTTCACTTTCTCAATTCCCATCTGTTCGCAAATTCACTCTACTAAGACTTTCATCTCCACCACTCCGTGAAACAGCACTTGTCAAGGTCACCAATAGCTACACCGCACTGCCAAATCCCAGGGATAATTGTCAGTCCTCATCCTCCAACCTCCCAGCAGCTCTTGATACACCTTCCTTCATGAAATATTTTCCTCATACGGTATTATACCCTTCTGGTTCTCACTTTACATCACAGGCTACTCCTTTTCAGTTTCTGTTGCTGGTTGCTTCTCAACATCCTGACCTTTGGATGGTTGGCATGTTCCAGGGCCCAGGCTTAAGTAGTCTTCTCTTTTCAATCTATACTTTCTTCTAGGGTGCTCTCATTCAGTTTGATGGCTTCAAATACTACCCAATGCTAATGACCCTCAAATGTATGTCTCTAGCCTTGACTTCTTCTCTGAGCTCCATACAAGCATGTCCAGCTTCTTCTCCTACATCTCCACTTGGGTACCTAAGAGCATCTCAAACTTCTGTTCAATACAGGATTCCTCACCTCTCCCACCCCTAATGCTACTCCTCTCTCAGTATCTTCCATCTAAGTGAAAGGCACCACCATTTGTCCTTCTGTTCAGGCCAAAATTCTAAGAGCCATCTTCAAATTTTTTTCTCTCTTGCCCACAGCCAGTCATCTCAAGTCTTATCATCTCTGTCTTCAAAATCGATCTTCTCACTACCTTCATTGCAATCCATCTATTCAAGCCATCATCATCTCTTACCTGGACTGCTGTATTAAGCTCCTAACTGGTCCTTCCTGGTTTCTCTCTTGTCTCTCTACCCCCTAATATCTGGACCCTGTCTTCTTCCAACCTCATTTTTACTGGTTCCTTCCTTCATCACATTTCTGCCACACAGTCTTTCAGCTCCTTCACTCTGACCACAGGGCCTTTGTATATGCTATTCCTGCTGATAAGAACAGTCTTCCTTTGCTATCTGCCTGTTAACTCCTGCTTTAGATTTCAGCTCAAGTTTCACTCCTTCAAAAAAACTCCTCCTATCCTAGTCCAGAACAAAGTTCCTTTCATAACCCCTCTCACAGAACTGTGCTTTTTATCTCTATGACATTTATTTTTACACGTTAGGCACTGGAAAATATGTACTGAATGAATGGGTCAGTGAATGAATGGATGACCTTCCCTAAGAATCTTTGATTCAATAAATCACTTATTTGCTACACAGATCTCATTTGAACGCTAAACTGGTGAAGGCAGTAATCAGCTAAACAATTCAGTGTTTGGTAGGAAAAAAACACATCAAAAAAGTGTATGTTTGAAGCCAAATGCACACAAGATAAACAAAATAAGGGCCTGAAATTTCAATCGCAGGGCCAGGGAGTTTTTACTCTTCTCTTTAAGTAAGTCTGTTACAAGATTTATCTCCTTGAAAATATGTATAAAGCTGTAACTTTATTTTTGTACTGCATTTTGCAATGTGTATGGAAGGGGGTGGAGAGAAGCTTGTCTCAAAGTGTCCTGTATTTTTGGTACTTAATTTTCATCTCCCTTATGTTCTCTTTCTCAGATTGAGCAGTTGTCTTCATCCTACCAAGAAATTACAGTGGACAGGCACAATAGAGCTTTGCAAGCAGGCAGAAGTCAAGTTTCTTATCCTTGTGAAATTTAGCCTGGACGCACTTACTACGTTACACAATGTGAGACATTCTGGTAGAAATAAACAAAAGACCATACTAATCGCCAGGTGTCTGTAGTCACAGCTTTTGGCAGGACTTCACATAAAGCAGAGAAGCTACGGGATTTGGGACAGCACGGTTGATGGAAGAAAGTTAAGGGCATTTAACTGACTTGAAAACACAGGAAGAAAGGACCAGCACGTAAAATAACATATTTTGTGGGATGAGCTATTCAGTTGAGTTCAAGTGTAGGGCAATGGTGACTTCTCGGCCAGTTACTATCAATTTGACACATATTAAGCAAACAAGTGGGTAGTAAAAGTGGGAGTTCAGGTTGAAATGCCTCTTTGAGGGGCCTTTATCAAATATTTGTCTAAGAAAGTTCGTATCATGGAAGAAAAGGTGGTCAACTTCAGGGACCTAGATCTAGCTTCTGCAACTTGCTTCTATACAGTTTAACAAAGTAAAAACTTTTTCTTTCTGGTGTCTGCTCTTTAACATATTTAAAATATCTTTAACATCTTTCAGAAATTTATTTTTCTACCAATATTATTGAGGTTAATATTTTTTACAGATAAGGCACAAATAGCTAAAGGCTTATCTCTGAACCACATTGCATTTATAGCACAAGAAAGATCCCACAGGCTTTCATAATTTGAATGGGAAATGGCTATGGCAGTTAAATGAGGAAAGGAGAGGGAAACTGAACAGCAAAGAGCAGGTGGTCTGTTCCAACTTGGCAGGTGCTTTACCAGGCCCTGGGGTCCTGTCTGTGAATTAGGTTGGATCTGCCACAGCCCGTCATCGCCAGTGAAAAAGTAGTGCCAGATTCCTATCAGCACTGACTTGGGTGGCAATGGAATGATGTTATTGCATTCAGCAAATGCTTATGGCCTTTTTTCTTGGGTTTGCTATGGGACTAATCTTCTGTTTAAATGCATTACACAGAGCTCATCTCTAACAAAATCATGTTCCTATTTGGTTAACATTATAGATGAAAATCTTGAACATCATATGTTTACTTAAAAACAGAATCTAGACTTCCAAGTCTTCCACCCACTCATGGGACCATAAAGTCTTCCTAAATGGCGTAGAGATTTTTAGGTGGGGCAGAGCGAGATGGCATTTCATATCAAAAGCCACATGGTTGCCATGGTTTTCAGAAGCTCAAGCACCGCCTTTGTACAAAAGGAACAAAATGTTAAATTTACTTGCAGTTTGAATTTCTGCCACTGAAAATTCTTTTTTTTTTTAATAACAGCTGCTGTTTTTTTTTTCAATTTAATTAATTAATTAACTTATTGGCTACGTTAGGTCTTTGTTGCTGCGCATGGGCTTTCTCTAGTTGCAGCGAGGTGGGGTACTCTACATTGCGGTGTGCAGGCTTCTCATTGCGGTGGCTTCTCTTGTTGTGGAGCACAGGCTCTAGGTGTGAGGGCTTCAGTAGTTGTGGCACGCGGGCTCAGTAGTTGTGGCTCGCGGGCTCTAGAGCACAGGCTCAGTAGTTGTGGTTCGCGGGCTCTAGAGTGCAGGCTCGGTAGTTGTGGAGCATGGGCTTAGTTGCTCCGCAGCATGTGGGATCTTCCCGGAACAGGGCTTGAACCCTTGTCTCCTGCATTGGCAGGCGGATTCTTAACCGCTGCACCACCAGGGAAGTCCCCCACTGAAAATTCTAATTCAAGTCAAAATATCCCTCTGCACACAGGGCAGGCAGAATGACCAAATGATGATGCTGTATGATGATGATGTCAGCAGCCTGGACCCCTTCCCATGTAGCTCCCTGGACCACTCCATAGCCCTTGCCAGGTACCCGGAATATTTGCTCTTTGGTAATAAGGCCAGATACATGACCAACGGCTCCCAGTTAAATCTGTAGCATCTGGACATCCAGATGAAGAGATATTTGATTCTACTCACAGATATCAAACTAAATATGCTAAACTCTAAAGAGAGCTATTTCAGGAGTCTCAATTAGTCTTCAAAATGGAAAAGCTGTTTCTGTACTTATGTAAAATATAATATGCCATGTTATACTGTTTGTTACTTCACCAAGTTTTTAACACAGCAATTTAACACCTCCCCATTTATAAATGTACACTGCAGCAGAAGCCATATTAGGCATATCTAATCAAAATCAAACCCTATTTTCCTGAGGCTGTTACCACCATCATATCTGGGCATCTGGGGAGGACATACAGCATCCTTGGCCTATGAATAGATACCTGGAGAATCTAACGTTCACCCTAAGCATGGGAGTGTTGGGAATGGGAGAAAAGGAAGAAGGAGAGGCAGGCAGATGTGGGCTTGAAGGAAAGAATGCTTATGAAACAGGGTAAACTACAAGCGTGGAGATCAGGCCACTTTCCTAAAAAAACTTCATCTTCATTTTGTATCCTGAGATACTAGAGGCAAGAAGGGTGACAGCAGATAAATCCATGACACTGTGCCCTCCAGGAACAGCTCCTGCCATTCTGACCATCCCCTACTCTCCTTTCCTGACTCCTATTCATCCAAGTATTGACCTCAGATCATTCTACCTCCCCTACCTCCCGATATGCTTAATACAAGCTAATCTAATCAACTCTCAGAGATGCACTTGTACATCAATAACTTCCCATAGGTCTGTATCTAGTTCTGAACTTCCTTCAGAGCACTATTTCAGCCTTCTGCTGGTCACATTTCTCAGGTGTATAACAGGATCTTCAATCTTCATGTGTCCCACTCAAGGGTCATATCTTATTCTCAGTGCTCAGCACATGGGAGATGCTTAATGGATTCTGCTGAGTTAAAATGAATTAAGAAAGATCAGAAATGACTCAAGTGTCCAGCAACAGGGCTGGTTAAATAAACTATGGTACATCTAGTTAATAGAATATTATACAGCTACAAAAGAAAAAGGAACCATAAATGAATGAGGAGCTTTCTACGTGTTGATTTGGAAAGACTGCCAGGATTTTTAAGTGAAAGAGAGATGTGCAAGAGAGTTTATCTATTGTGCTACCTGCTAGGCCCTGCATAAAGGAACAATGGAAGGACATGCAAGAAGCTAATAAAAGTGGTTACTTCAGGCTGGGGGTAGGTGATAAGTAAGGTAATGGGAGGGCGACTTCTCAAGGCATACTCTGTTATATTGTTTGATTTTGAACTATGTTAATATATTACCTATTTAAAACAAATAGTAATCATAAAAATAAAAAAAAACAAAAAATAAACAAGCAAAAAACCCCCAAAAAACGAGTGAAATTAATTCAGAGGCAAAGAAAAAGAACTCCAGGATTTGGAGATTTCAAACTTGAGATCAAAGTGAAAAGACTGTTTTGCAGTCTCCTCTCCCCCTATGCAATGAGCTGCAATGATTATCAATGTAAATGTCTTACTTGTTAGCCACCAAGCGCATGACAGTCCAGTCCTTTGGAAACATCTCTGGGCGTATCAATATTCGGAACACAGTAAATATCTGCAGCAGGAAATCCTTGGATAAGGAGGAAAAAGACAATTTTACTGAGTTATTATAACTGTCAACACACACACACACACACACACACACACACAGTGCTGTTGTTACCATTTCCAAAGCAATTACAGAGAAGGGAGCCCTACTTCAATAGTTTACCCAGGAGAGGGAATCATTACCCTTCCCATTCTTAGCGCCCAGCTGGTTTGCTACCCTTCCCAAATGTTCCTTTTTCCTTCTCTTTCTCATGCACAGTGGAAATGACTTTTGGTTTTTCTTCACAAGCTCCAAAAATTTAGGTTTTAGAAATAAAATGGAAAACTAGTTAACAGAAGATTAGCAGGGAAATATATTTTCTTTCTTCTATTACAGTGTCCTAAACTTCAGAACCTTTCAACTCAAGAGAACTGTAAATGGTCCTGGTTCGATTTTGCTTTCCTTTAAGTGGGTGTCAAAATTTAGAAATTTTTTGCTTAAGATGATTTTATGTTCATTAAAAAGCATCTTAGGCAAAAAACCCATGTTTCTTAGAGGGCATTCTGAAGATGCAGTATTAATGGGATGCATGCAGGTTTATAGAATCTGAGGGTCCTATGCAGAATAAATAGAAACAACAGATGTGCGCTAAGCTGAGCCCAGTGACAAGTCCTTAGAAGAGAGTGTCAAGGTATTCTTCATAGAGATGCCATACCAGGGGGAGTGGTATTTACGGAGATGTTATCTTTAAACTGATCACCTGGCAACACTCTTGACAAGAAGCCATTGTCAGGCATGGAAATATTTCTTAAAACGTTACAAGAGATAGGTTCAAAGTGCTGGAGCACATTATACTTAACAAGGAATCAAGAAGATAACACACCGCAGGTAATGAATAAAATGAAGCTTGCCCTACTCAAAAAGAGACTGGCTCAATCTAGCTATCATTTAGATTTATTAACTAGAAAACTTAAAATTTTTTTTGTAACTTAAGTACTGCTAGGAAAATATATTTAACAATCTGATAGAAGGCAACAGTATCGTTTTGCTTAGAGAAAACACCCCAAACACAAGAGTTTTATTTATGAAACCCAACAATACATTATGTTAAACAAGTAAGCTGCTTGAATATAAGATTACGATTGTCACTCATACCATTAGAAGACAGAAAGATAGAATCTAGAAAACTAAGAAACATGTGGGAGCTGTGTGTGTGTGTTTACATATTCTAACAGCTTTGATCAAACCCATAAATATTCTGACAAGAATTTATTTTAGCTTCTTTGGCTTCAGCACACATACGTTGATGTAAAGTATGTGCCATGTGGAAACATGCCCAATAGGTCATCTTTCTTTAAATGGCCAGACAGATCCTCCCTGTGTTGTCAGAATCACCAGTTTCCCAAATGTATTCTACTACAGGTCAGATAATTTTGGGAAACACCTCCCATTCTAGCCCTCCCTTGGGATAGGAGGTCATTAGCTCACTAAAACTGTGAGAAGCCCTTTTTAATGCATTTCTAAAACTTATCCCAAATGGTTTTCCGGTTGATTCTTTTGAGTTTCCCAGACATGAATACATATAATCCCTGAGAAAAATGATGTTTGCATTTACCTTTCAAAGTGTTACAGCTCACTTTTAGTTTCCTGTCTTGTTGCATTTGCTTAGATAGATATTAAAGAAAAAATCATGAAGGTGGTGAGTCGCTTGTTTTTTCACAGTCTACAAGTACTTAGGAATAGTTTAAATAAATTCTAAAATACTGATGTTTCATCTTTTCTCCTCCAGTCTTTTAATGGAATTGGAAATTGGAGGCAGCACCGTTCGCGGTGGGAAATAGGAGAGTGTGATGTCTGTTGCACAGAGAAAAAAATTGGCTGAAAAATTGGCGGCAGGAGGCAAGATATCTATCTTCTGGGCTAGCAACTTGGATCATTCTTTTGTAGTGCAGGGGACAAAGGTGACATTATTCCAGGTATAGGAGTGGAGACAGACAACCTGTTTCTGTACCGTCTCATTTTCCTATTCCCATTTATCTCACAAAATATAATAAAAGGCATGCCAACATGGGACCTTGTGCCAATGCTTATGTATTGACATCAACCTTTATTTCCCTGAAGAAAACTTTTCAGTGTCTCAAGTAGGTTTCTAAGCTTCATCTACCTTTACAGAACCATAGACATTCATTTGTAGAAACCTTACAATGAAAATAAAAGAACATTATACTGAGAATCAGGAAATCTAGATTTTAATCCTGCCTGTGTCATTAACTGGCTCAGTGACCTTGGTAACTTATTTAAGTTACCAAGCTCTCTGGAACTGAGTTCTGAGGCTTCATAATGCGGGGGCTTTAAGGTCCCTTGTGGTTAGAGAAGATTAAAAATAATTAATATGATCACGTATCTATTCATACAGTATGCAAACATGTTTCTTATTTCTCAACTGTAGGCTAATGTTTTAGCAGATGGTAACACAAACACCTTCCACTGTGGTACTTACATGTAATTTAGTTCAGCAAGTATGTCTTGTCAGCTGCCATGCGACAGGTTACATTTCAAACTCAGTTCCAATGTTTTAAAGCACTAAGACCTGAACGCTAGATTCAGCATCCCCTCCCTTCCCTCCCCCAATACAATGGTATTTCCTTGTCTGTTCTGAGTGCTTTTCAGCTCTGATTATTTCACTAAACAAGAAGTTCTGCATAGATATGTGAAATTATTTTGCACACATAACGATAACTAAATAACAGATTCTTTTTATAATCTAGAAAAAGAACACTGCTGTAATAATACTCCTGTTTGGACAGCACACAGAAATAAGTGTTTCGTATGCCATCATTTCAAAATTGGCCACCTGGGAGCAGTTTCTTTTCTGTTTGTTTACTTCAAATAGCACAACATGGTTACTTAACTGTATTCCTGGTAATTATTCAAATAAGGGTTCAAAATAAAAAAAAAAAAACAGGGAGGTGTTACTTTACAGAAACACTTTTTCTGCAGTGTAAGAGGTTCAAGTAAGAACGCTCATGCGAAAACCTTCAAAAACAATAAAAAGTCTCACATTCAAATAGAAAAGAAAGCCGGAGCAGTTGTTATGATGTTACATTATCATTAACATTTATTCATTCATAAATATCGGGTCCTTTAACATGTGCCGGGCACTGTGTAAGATGCTGGGGACACCTAGTGGGGTAAAATATACTCTTTCATTTATTCATGCAATAATATTTATGGAGTGCCTGCAACATGCCACACCAGAGTTAAGTTAGTTGAATGTGACCTTTGCCTTCCTGGAGCTCAGAGTTTTGTGGGAGAGATGAATGCTAATCTATTTACGCACGTGGTACAAGCTAGGATAAATCTGAGGGCCAGGTATTCCACACAGAGGAAAGGGCACCTCCAAGCCTCAGACTCAAGACAGAGGTTGCCCAGGCTGCAAAGGGGAGTGGCAAGAAATGGGGCTGGTAGGTAAGTAGGGATAAATAAAAGATGGATAGGGACTTCCCTGGCCGTCCAGTGGTTAAGACTCACGCATTCCAATTCAGGGGGCGTGGGTTCGATACCTGGGTGGGGAACTAAAATCCCACATGACTTGCAGCACGGCCAAAAATTAAAAAAAAATTTTTTTTAAAAGATGGATAAATAGAAAGATGATGATAAATAGGGACCAATCAAAGGTAAATAAATAAATACAAGGTAAATAAATCTCATACCTTTTCCCTGGTAAGCAGTTTGGAAATTTACCCTGAGGGCGATGTGGAGACACTGAGGGGTTTTATGCAGACATGTAAGAGGATCAAATTCCAGTTTTACAAAGATTTTCTGACTACAATATATAACACATTGTTTTGTGTTTACACGTACTATAGTATCAGAATAGCACAGATAGAAATCAGGTGTATGAAACAGAACTGGGGAGGCACAGAAGGAGGCCTTTTGAGATCATGAAACTTGAGTTAGGAGATTTGGGAAAAAAGCTTCATGAGGTGCGTAGACAGCCCGGGACACTGTCTCCTTATGTCAAGAGCAATGAATGGGACAGAGCCTTCTAGACACACATTTCCTTTACTTATGATTTAGACTATAGTCAATCTTATTTTAAAATTTTGCCACAAATTTCAAATGTGTAACACCCTTGATGCAAGGTCTGAATTCAATTAAAGAGTGTTAATAATCGTTATCACATTGAAACTAATATCCTTAAAATTGACTATTTAAGTACATCATGCAAAAATAACTCTCAAATGGTCCTCAATCCTCAAGAACTATAGAACTATTTTTCTGTAATAAAATAAAGACTATAAGTTGAAATAACTGTATGGAAAAAGATGGCTTGTGAAGCAGGCAGACATTTATTATGAGGGTTGATTCATTCAACAAAGATTTAATGTTCCAGGCTCTGTGCTTAGGACACAAAGACAGAGCCCCTACTCTCAGAGAGCCCATAGTCAACAAGAATACAAGGAAACAACAAATAATAACATGCATTGTTGCACATGCTGTCACAGAGGGGGACTGTAGTCTATGAAGGCTTCATTTAAAAAAAGTGATACCTGGGCCGGATTTTACAGCAGGAGCTGAAATCAGGGAAGGGATTAATGGGGTACAAATTAGGCAATGGAAGTGAGGTGTGGTAGAATAGGCATTTCAGGTAGACAAAAAAAAAAAAAAAGATCCAGAGGAATTAAAAATTATCTATATGGTTTGTTAGGAATATACAAGTAATCGTAGTAATCTTAAGTGACTGGAATGAAAGGTATTTGGAAAGGGATGGAGGACAACGAGGATGGAAGGTAGACTGAAGATAAGGAAGACTTGACGAAAAGACTGGACTTTGTCCTGCAGTTAATGTAAAGTCCTCAGAGTTTTAAAGTTGGCTTGAGACTTGATCAGATATGATTGTTGAAAGCTAGTGGGCCAGCATAAGGGAGACAATGAAAGGTAATAATAATGCTGTACATAACTTCCAGAACATGTACACTGTCAGGCTTAGAGCAAGATCACCACAGTTCTATATGAAAAGTCACAATCAACAAAAAACAGGAGTCTTACTGCTCTCTATATACATAAAATGCCAGGGATATGGCCCCAGTAGAAGGTAGGTGTATAATAAAACATTACTGATGATAGAAGAAGGGATAAAAAACCCTAATCACTGCTTAGTTTTTGCTTTTGTTCATTTCTAAAATAATGGCATGTTCTAGAGAAGGAAGGAAACAATGCAGAGGACCAGCGCCCAGGTCTGCGCTCCTACACACTTCAGGTGATGCTGTGACTCACAAGTACTTGAGGACCAAGGAGAAGAAATGGCCTACTGTTCACGATGCTGGAAGCCACTCCAACAGTAACCCTGGAGACACCCAGGTTCTCCAAGCAAGAATGAAGTTAAAACTGCACTAGGCTTAGCAGATACTTGAGAATTACAGACTTTCAACCTTCATTTTGATTTAGAGACCCATGGGAAAATGCTAGGCCAAATCTCTCTTTGAAGTGATAAGAAGAGAAAAAAAGCAGTGATGCTAGGAATAAAGAACAACCAAAAAGAGATTAATTTGAAAATCTCAATATAAAATTTGTCAGTATCAATTAAGATTAAAATGTATATATCCCATGATCCAACAGTTCTACTTCCAGAAATTCATTCTACAGCAATAAGTGCACAAATCCATAGAGATGTATGTATCAAGATGTACACCACAGGATCCTTTCTAATGGCAAAAATCGGAAACATCCTGAATGCCCATTAAAAGGGAAATAATTAAATTGTGGATCACCATATAATGAGATTCAGAAGAATGAATAATGCACTGGGCTATATAATGTCCATGGTATATTATTGTGTGAAAAGAGGTGCAACCAGTATGAACAGTATGATTCCATTAAAAACACGCGTGAGGATACAGCATAGAAAATAGTCTATGAGGATACACCCCTATGTGTTAACAGCAACTGTCTCTGGGGAACAGAATCATGTGTGTGGAGGAAAAGAGGACATTTGCTTTATTACTTTAAACCAATAGGGTTATGTGGGATTTTTAGTGTCTAATCCCAATAACAGTTATCATTTTTCATTAATATCACTCTATTAAGTTGTACCTTTCCTTACTGATCATTCCCTTATTTACTCAATTTCCAACCTAAATGTAGATACAAAAAAATCACCCCCCCCAAATCCCAAACTCTCCCTCTGCCAATTTAGCCTTTTCAGACGTCCTCACTTCATGACTAGAACGACCTCATTACTTTTAAAGAGCTGACGAAGGAAATGTTATACAATTTGATAGCAAAGATTTTCGTTTAGGAACGTTTATTGAAGTTTAGGCAAAAGCTGAGTTTAGCTGCCTGAGCAAAGAACTGAGACGTTAATAGAATTCCTAGCCCTCGCAATAACTTGGGAATGATGATAGTATCGATCTTCTTCACAGCGGGTAGTGAAATGAGATGCTGCAAGAAAAGAGTTCACGCTGCATCTGCCTTACGGCGGAGGGAGTGGGGCTGAGGAGGTACTACGTGACTGTTAGCCACTATCGCTCCTGTTGCTTATACATATCACACTCATTTACAACTTATGATTTAGATGCCCCGATAACATTAAGGCATTAACAGAGATTGTTTTATTAGTCTTGATATTCCCAACATCTAGCCAAGGTGCTCAACAAATGTTTACTGAGTCAAGCAACTGACACAATAAAATAATAATAGTGCTTACCTCATGGGGTTCTTTTCAGGATTAAATGTGTTAATATTAATCAGCCTCTTAGAACAGTGCCTTACATGTACTAAGTTCTATATAAATGTTTGCTGTTGGAGGTCGTCAGTTCCTTTACCACAATACGCAAATCCCACAGTCCTCTAAGATTTTTGGTTTTATAATACATTTGGCAGCAAAACCTTACCCAAACTACTCATAGTCTTTATTTATCCCACCTAGAGCGAATATTTTATTTAGCTACAGAAATACTGAGATGTTTGATTATACAGTTGACCCTTGAACAACATGGGTTTGGACTGTGCAGGTTCACTTATACAAAGATTTTTTTCAATAGTAAATACTACAGTACTACACGATCCGCAGTTGGTTGAATCCACGGATGCAGAGCCATGGATGTGGAGGAAACATGGATAGAGAGGAACCATGTGTACAGAGGGCTGATGCTAGGCTATATGTGGATTTTCAACTACACATGGTTCAAGGGTCAGCTGTAGTTGCTACCCCCAATTCTACTGGAGGTGCTATATGATACTATACAGTATATGTGCCATATTATCTTTCTGAAATCTCAAAAATTCTGATTTCTGAAATACATTTGGTAGAAGGACTTCAGACAAGGGACTAGAGACCAGTGCTATCATCTTCGGGAAATCTTGTAACATAGATTTCAGTAGCATAAATATGGATAATTGACTTTGAAGAAAATTGAGAACAGGAAAACTTTACTTGTTAAAAGGTGGTATCTGAACTTTTAAAATACAGATTCAAACCAGCTGACTAATTAGCCTTTAGTAAAATAAATGCCCTCCAGTCTGCCTTCACTCCAGTTATCCACCTTCCGTTCTTACACTGGGGAAGCTGTCCTTCCTCCCAGTCAAGGCTAATTAGGTCCCTCCTGCTGCTTTCTTAGAGACCTCCCCCTGTGAGTTAGGACCTCTTTTATCTTCAATGCTCCCTCTCCACCAGCTCTGATCATTTTTATTTAAATATGTTTTAAGTCTCCTCCATGATAAATATTCCTCTGACATCCCAAGTTCTCTTTCAGTAGACACCTTATGCTCCTCTTCTTGAAACACTGTCTACATCCACTATATCTTTTTCTCTTTTTTTTTTTAATTCCTCAGTCCATGACATCTTGACTTCCACCCTCACTAATGCATTGAAAATGCTCAAGTTCACCAAACATTCGATAATTCAATAGTGCAACCAGATAGGTCTTTCTTAACACAAATGTGATCATGTCTGTCCCTTCTTAAAACCCTCCATAGTTTTCCAATGTCCTCAAGATAAAGTCTATGCACATTCACAGAGCCTTATGTCTTACATCTCTCTTCCTCACACTGTACAGTCGGTCTAACAATCTATAAATGTTGCCTGAATGCATACAGCATGCTAGGCAAGTTCTGGGATCTGAGGATACAGCAGTGAACCAGCCGTCATTTCAGACATCAAGAAGTTTATAACCTAGTAGCTAGGAGTTGGGGATACACATAAAAAAATAAACAAAAATATTCCAGATTCTAATAACCGTTATAAAGGTGGAATGGCAGCTGTGGTATGTCAGTTAGGATATTC
The DNA here is from genome assembly GCF_949752795.1 of Hyperoodon ampullatus. Lineage (NCBI taxonomy): Eukaryota > Metazoa > Chordata > Mammalia > Artiodactyla > Ziphiidae > Hyperoodon > Hyperoodon ampullatus. Next base: position 71,485,710 of record NC_136922.1, read on the forward strand.
AGGTGACGTTTTAGTTGAGAGATCTGAATGTCTCAGCCAAAGATGGACAGCACACTCCCACCCAGCTCTCAGCTGAGACCTCCCTTGGGGAGTTTTCCTCTAGCATTGAGTTGGGGCTGGCAGCAATTCCTAGATGCTCCAAAGTACTGTGTGCTTACTCTGTGTCTTCACCACTGTCATTTGCCTACGTTACTGCCCATTACCAGTTTGACTCTTCCCCCTACAGGAACTGGCCTTTTTGTTTCTGGTTACATAATAATGCTGGTAGCACTTGGTACGTCGGAATTGCTCAATCTGAAGGACAGATAGAGTAATTAATATTGTTAAAAAAAATTTCCTTGGCCTGAAGGCCCAGGTTTTTTTCTTATTTTTTTTAGGCCCGGCTATTTTGAAGTGGGAAATATGTGTCCCTTGCAAAGGTGTGTGGCTGACTGAAATGAGGGAAAGCCACATGAAACACTTTGTTCATTACTTTCATTTGCTTTATTATTGTTAATGTGACTATTAAAGCATAAAACTCAATACCTAGGTTAAACAAATCATGTTTTTCAACTTATGCTTTTCTACTATTTTTTTCTCATTCCCAGGCCCTGTGAAAATATGTAATTTTTCCTATGTGAAATTTTGAAATACAAAGTCATAGACTCCTTGAGTAAAACCTAATGGTTCCTCAGCTGTGTTAAATATTCAACTTGTGATGAAAATTAATAACTGCACAATTATTTTCCTTTTTAACCATGTGGGTTTCTGTATGTAAGTGGGTAAGTTCTAAGATCTTTATCCATTTTTAATTCTAAACTCAAGATTAAATATAAGCATGAAAAACATGATATTTTCAGGCTTGGGCATATGCTAATCAACTGTCAGATAGACTACATCTGCCCAAACCTATTTGTTTTATATGACTCAGCTTGTCAACTGATCCAAGGTAACGGAAAGATTCTTCTGAGATGATACAACAGTTAAAAGTCAAAGATAAGTGATCCCTATGCGTTATCTATATTGAAAAAAATCTAGAAATCTTCCTCTAAGGCACTGTGAAGGCTTGTAATCATGCAAACGTTACACTGTGACTATAACCACTGTCTTATAATTCTTAGCAATCCCACTAGGGAAGGGAATTTTAAGGAAGTCTGGGAGACTGTTGTAAGCTAATGACCACTCAACAAAATAATCCAGTAACCTAGCAACAATCTATACTACCTTTTAGGAAGAGCAGGTGCATTCAAGGGCCAGGCACACTCAAGCCACAAGTCCTGATAGTTAAAACACAAGACAGTAGATATGGGATCTGCATCATGTTACACGAAGTCAGGGAATTAATGGTCCTTGAAGAGTAGCATTCTGCATGTAGCCAAGACAGGAATGTAGGTGAAAGGGGAAAGAAACCAGGTGAAGGGGGACATTATACCAAAATCTGAGATGAACTACCATATTTAAGTATATGTTAATACCCTTTTGCTAATACACATATGATTTAAATAGCGCCATGACAGTCCCGGTTAGACCATAGAGGGTCAAAGGAGGAGCTAATGATGTAAGCCTTGACATCTACCCAAAAATGAGGAAGAAGGTCGTCTTCTCTCCTCCCCACTATTGCTTTGATTATAAAAGTGTAGCCCTCTTTGTTCCTGGGGCCATGCTCCCTTGCTGGCCTGCTTCTATCTCTCACAAGCATCCTATGCTAATAAACTCACTCTTTGCCTATCGCTTTGCCTCATGCTGACTTCTTTCTCTTCTGAGACAAAAGAACCTGAGCTTCCGTAAGTCCTGATACCAGGTGAATAGTTTCAATTAAAAGACAGTGGGTTCAAATGTAAAACAGATAGCTAGTGGGAAGCAGCCGCATAGCACAGGTAGATCAGCTCGGTGCTTTGTGACCACCTAGAGGGGTGGGATAGGGAGGGTGGGAGGGAGGGAGACGCAAGAGGGAAGAGATATGGGAACATATGTATATGTATAACTGATTCACTTTGTTATACAGCAGAAACTAACACACCATTGTAAAGCAATTATACTCCAATAAAGATGTAAAAAAAAAAAAAGACAGTGGGTTCAAATGTAAAATAGATAGCTAGTGGGAAGCAGCCACATAGCACAGGGAGATCAGCTTGGTGCTTTGTGACCACCTAGAGGGGTGGGATATGGAGCATGGGAGGGAGGCGCAAGAGGGAGGGGATATGGGGATATATGTATATGTAGAGCTGATTCACTTTGTTATACAGCAGAAACTAACACACCATTGTAAAGCAATTATACTCCAATAAAGTCGTTAAAAAAAAAAAAAAAAAGACAGTGGGTTCAAGTCCCCTCCTAAGTCAGAGATGGTGCTTTTAAGTCCCAATCTGCAGGTGACTTGGGTTCAAGTCCCAGACCATGGGTTGAATCCCAATCTGAGTTTTGGCTGGGTTCAAGTCCCATCCGAGAAAGAGTATGGTTTCACCAGCAGTTAAGTGACCCTTCCATTTTGATGGTTTATGTATGAAGCTGTCTAGAAACTGAAGCGATGGAAGAGAAATAAAAGTAAATATGGACAGAAGATAGGTCATTCCTGTGACTGAGGACAATCAGCTTGTAAGATTTTAGTGAACACCATGAAGGAAGCATTAAAGTCACCTAAATCTTAGCAAAGATTGGATTTTTACAAACCCAGCATCAATATTTTCCATTTAATGTCACTGTCAGAGTAGCACAGCATATTGATTAGACCAAAAGCCCACAGAGAATGTCAAATACAGCTCTGCCTCCCTAGTCAGAATGTTGTAGCCAGAACTTCTCACTGTGTTTTTAGAGGGATGAAATCAGCTAATATAGTAATACATACTCCCTTATCTGCTATTAAGGCAATATTTCTAAGTCCTGAAATCAGCTAATATAGTAATACATACTCCCTTATCTGCTATTAAGGTAATATTTCTAAGTCCTGAAATCAGCTAATATAGTAATACATACTCCCTTATCTGCTATTAAGGCAATATTTCTAAGCACACTTAACTAGACTCAGTCTATTTGCTTTTGTCTCATTAGTTCTGCTATTTTGTTTCTAGGTTACTGGACTTTTTTTTTTTTTTTTTGCGGTTTGCGGGCCTCTCACTGTTGTGGCCTCTCCCGTTGCGGAGCACAGGCTCCGGACGCACAGGCTCAGCGGCCATGGCTCACGGGCCCAGCTGCTCCGCGGCATGTGGGATCTTCCCGGACCGGGGCACGAACCCGCGTCCCCTGCATCGGCAGGCGGACTCTCAACCACTGCGCCACCAGGGAAGCCCGGTTACTGGACTTTGATGGCAGGCATTTCAAATCCTATATGCTTGTCCAAAATAAGAATTAATTGCTTGGCTTGAGTAAAGAACTTTTAAAGAATCAAGACAGAAGAGCAAATCTGTGGGTAAATCTGATAAAAAACAGAATTTAATGGAATCAGGTAAAGCAATTGTCAAAAACCCATCTGAACGATGATGAACAAGAACAAGAGAAACTAAAAAGATATATTAGACACTTTAAAAAATGCCACTTACCCTTAGTTCTTCTTTCGTATTGAAACTATCAAGAAGCTGTTGATAATGTCTATCTGTCATTTGCCGTAACAGGGACAGGAGACAAGCAACAAACTCTCCCTAATTGAAAAAAAGGAAGCATGTTTTTTAGTAAGTACATAAAAAAACATCAGTAACTTACCTTCAACTGATCTCAAATAGAACACTTGAAAAGAAAACCCACTATGATCCAAATTTACCTTATGATGTTGTCTTAATCTAAATTAACCATAATATTACAGTCAAATTTCTCCCTGTAATGATTACCATTTACTTGGTACACATGCATTTTAAAATTTAGAGTGGGGACTTCCCTGGTGGCACGGTGGTTAAGAATCCGCCTGCCAATGCAGGGGACACGGGTTCAATCCCTGGTCCAGGAAGAGCCCACATGCCGTGGAGCAACTAAGCCCATGTGCCACAACTACTGAGCCTGTACTCTAGAGCCTGCAAGCCACAACTACTGAGCCTGTGTGCCACAACTACTGAAGTCCCCGTGCCACAACTACTGAGCCCATGCGCCTAGAGCCCATGCTCTGCAACAAGAGAAGCCACCACAATGAGAAGACCGCACACCACAACGAAGAGTAGCCCCCACTCACCACAACTAGAGAAAGCCCGCACGCAGCAATGAAGACCCAATGCAGCCAAAAATAAATAAATAATGAAAAAATAAAATTTAGAGTGGATTTTTTTTTTTTTACCTTGGGTGGAAGCTTTTCAGTAGGGAAGTAACTCCACACACTTAAAGAAGATAAGGTACTGAGGCTCCTGACCATTTATTAAGCATTTACTATGTCTTTGTTCATTATACTGTTTGAGCCTCATATCAGTGTTATAAGGTAGGGGGTATAACACTAATTTTTTTTTTTTATTGAAGTATAGCTGATTTACAACATTGTGTTAATTTCTGCTGTACAGCACAGGGAATGCTAATTTAAAGAAAGTAAAATGTAGGTTTGGTGGGCTAAAAGACTTGTCCAAAGTCACACAGCTAGAAACTGGCAGAGCTGTAGTTATTCCTGGGGTTTTCTACTCCAAAGCTCTTCCTGTACCTTCATGCTCCATTTTTTTTTTTTTTTTTGCGGTACGCGGGCCTCTCACTGTTGTGGCCTCTCCCATTGCGGAGCACAGGCTCCGGATGCGCAAGCTCAGCGGCCATAGCTCACGAGCCCAGCCGCTCCGCGGCATGCGGGATCCTCCCAGACCGAGGCATGAACCCGTGTCCCGTGCATCGGCAGGCGGACTCTCAACCACTGCGCCACCAGGGAAGCCCCATGCTCCATTTTTGAATTCACATGACTTTCTCCAGCTCATCAGAGTGTTCATCTGCTGACTTGTTGGGTGTCGAAAAAGCCATACATTGCATAATGTTGGTTTCAATCTCCTTTTAAGCACAGTTTATTTATCTTTTAAAATTTATTTTATTAAAGTCTAGTTGATTTACAACGTTGTGTTAATTTCTGCTGTTCAGTAAAATGATTCTGTAATACAGAACATATATATACACACTTTTTCATATTCTTTTCCATTATGGTTTATCATAGGATATTGAATATAGTTCCCTGTGCTATATGGTAGGACCTTGTTTATCCATCCTGTATATACTAGTTTGCATCTGCTAACCCCAAACTCCCAACCCACCCCTCCCCCATCTCCCCTCCCCCATCTCCCCTCCCCCTTGGCAATCACAAGTCTAAGAACAGTTTAAGTTAACTATGATCCTTTTGTGCTTGGGTGCTATGTGATTGACTCCTACAAAGTCCAAATCTTAAAAATTAATAATGAAAAAGAAAATATATGTATAGCATCCATAGATTTGAAGACTTATAAAATTGCTATCACTTGCATTTCCTGATGCATTTCTAACTTAAAATATATGTTTTCAATGCAAACTTTTTTGCTCAGCAAAGAATTTATCTACTTTTAGTTACATTTAAAACAATACAAGCACAACAGGAGAAGTAATCAGTGGTAATTGACAGTGGATTTAGAGAAATTCAGTTTAATTGGGAATTGGTTTCTTTCAGTTTACACGGAAAAAGATTATAGGTTCACATGTAAAATCTGAGACTAAAAGCCCTGAGTAGTCGGATTTATCAAGAGAGGCAGCTAAGTCAGGACAGTCAAACGTATCCCTACCAAGGCCATGTGAGGCCTGAGGATGCTACTTAATGGCCATGTCAGGGTAACCAGAGATGCAAGCTGGCTCCTTGCATGTGGATAATCATCTGCAACACACAGATATGACAAGTAATTATCCCTACATACTTTTTAGGGCAAATATTTAAGAACTAACCAGTATGGGCTAGCAGAAATACCTTCTAAGCTCAACATATTACTTTGTTAATGCACAAAGGAACCCTTGATACTTAACACAAGAAATAGAAAATTTAAGGGCACAATCATGAATATTTTAGTGTATGTGTATGAAGAAACAACCCAAGGCTAGGAAGAAACTACCTGAAAGGACTAGGAGCTCATACATGACTGGTGCTCATATATGACTGAGAATAGTGTTTATTCTCACCAGCCAGACTGAAAAATCCTCACTATTAATAGGGCATCAGGGCATCAGTTAGAGTACTAAAAGTACTCTTTTCCTCAGTAGTGGGGAAAAATTACTCCTAGAATAAATGCTGCTCTGATCCTACCTAAAAAAGTTCAAAAGCAAGACCTGAAACAATCTAACAGTCCCCAAGAAACTGCCATCCTCATTCCACAGCAAAGGTCAAAGATATTTTTTGGAATTAAAAAAAAATTCACCTCCCAACAAGGTAAAATTTACAATGCCTGGCGCTCAATAGAAAATTACTAGGCTTACACAGAAATAGGAAAAAATGATGAAACAAATGAGAAAATAATCAATCAATAGAAACAGACCAGAAATGACACAGATAATAGAATTAGCAGTCAAGGACATTAAAATAGTTATTATTACTGTATTCTATATATTCAGGAAGCTTGAAGAAAGAATGAACATGTTAATTAGAGGCATGTAAGATTTCAAAAGGAACCAAATTAAACTTCTAGAGATGAAGATTGTCATGTATGAGATGAAAATTCACTTAATGGGACTAATGGCAGATTAGACTGTGGACAAAGAATGTCACCTGCCATTTCAGTATACAAAGGCTGTTGAGTCATCATCTACTACAGCCACCCCTGATGGTGCACCTGAGGGGAATTCAGGATGGAGAAAACAGGATACTGGTCCTAGATAGTTAAATACACATCAAAGGAATAATTTCAATAAGCCCAGACTCTTGAATCTTCTCATACATAGAAAAGCACTAAAATCATTCACTTGAGATGTCTGTTTTTTATGATTAGCAATAATCTTTTGATGTTTGACTACATTTTTTTTTTTTTTCAGTAAAAACTCCTATATATCCTGGTTCCTCCCTTACCTCTTTGGGACAGTCCCTCAGAAATATCTGAAAGGCTGCCATCTGGGGCTATACTCCTTAGTAAGTCTGCTGAATAAAACATAATTCTCAACTTTTAGGTTGTGCTTTTTTTTTCAGTCAACAGACAATATAGAAGAAGACAGCGTAATAGATATCCTCCAAAATGAAACAGAGAAAAAAAAAAAAACTAAAAGAGAAGAAAAAAAGCACAGTGAACTCTAGGACAACTACAAGTAGCAAAATATATACGTAATTGCAGACCTCAAAGAGAAGGGGTCAGAAAAAGTAGTTGAAGAAATAAGGGGAAAAAATTTCAGATTCTTTGAAAAGCATAAACCTATGTATCAAAGAATTTCAACAAACCCTAAGCATACAAAGCATGAAAAAAATTACACCAAAGCACAACATAGTAAAATTGCTGATAGCCAGTGATAAAGAGAAAATCTTAACACCAGTCAGAGGGAAAAAAAGACACATTATATCCAGAGGAAGAAAGATAAGGATGAGAGATTTCTCACTGGAAACAATACAAACTAAAGATAAAGATGAGAGATTTCTCACTGGAAACAATACAAGCTAGAAAACAGTGGAGCAACATCTTTAGAGTACTGAAAGAAAACAACTATCAACCAAGAATTTGTTACCCAGTAAAATTCTTTCAAAAACAAAGACAAAATAAAGACTTTTCAGACATCCCAAAATTTAAACAGTTCACCACTTCTACTCAACATTATAGTGAAGGTTCTAGTAAGTGCAATAAAGCAAGAACAAGAAATAAAGAAATACAGATTGGAAAGGAACTTTTAAAAAGCTGTCTTTATTCACAGACAACATATTTGTGTTCAAAGAAAATGCTACAGAATCTACAATGAGCTACTAGAACTACTTAAGTGAGTTAATCAATGTTTAAGAATACAAGTTCAGTGTACAAAAATCAATTTTCTGCATAATGAAAATGAACAATTAGAAATTGAAATTTAAAATAGTATAGTTTATAATACCATTAAAATATGAACTACTTAGTGATATATATGACAGAATATATGTAAGATCTGCTGAAAGCTACAAAACCTTGATGAGAGCAATTAAAGACGACCTAAATAAATAGAGAGATATACTATGTTCATAGACTGGGCGATTCAATATTGTTAAGATGTTAACTCACTCCAAATTGATATATAAATTCAATGCAATCCCACTCCATATCATAGCAGGTATTTTGGGGGGCAGAAAGTGACAAGCTGATTTTAAAATTCATATGGAAGTGCAAAGGACCTGGAATAGTGAAAACAACTATGAAAAAGAACAAAGTTAAAGGTCTTAGACTACCTGACTTTGAGACTAAACTATAATGCTATGGTAATCAGGATACTGTGTTACTGATGTCAAAACAGAAAAATAGATAAATAGAACAGAAAGCCCAAACCAGAAACAATCCAAACGCCCACGAACAGGTGAATGAATAAACAAATTATAGCATATCCATATAATAAAATACTATTCAACATTAAAAAGAAATGAACTACTGATAAACAGAGTAACATTGATGAAACTCAAATAATTATATTGAAGAAGTCAAAATGCCCTCCTCCTCCCCCCTTCCCCCAAAAAACCAACAACAATAACCACATACTATATGATTCCATTCATATAAAGATCTAGAAAATGCAAACTTATCTATGGTAACAGAAAGTAGGTCAGTGGTTGCCTGGGGATGAGGTAATGAAGAGGGGCAAGAGGGAGGGAATACAAACAAGCACAAAGAAACTTGCGAGAGTAATAGACATGCTCATTATCTGGATGGTGATGAAGGTTCACAGGTATATATATTATGTCAAAATTTTATCAAGCTGTAGACTTTAAACACATGCAATTTTTTGCATGTCAATTATACCTCTAAACTTTAAAAAATAAGACATTATGACAATATTATCATTTATGGAATGGCACTATGTGTAAGTTGCTGTATTTGATTATATTATCAAGTTTATCCCTCACTAGAGCCTTGTTGGGTGGACACTATTAACTTAACGTTACAGTGAGATCTGTTAAAGTTAATAACATATTTATCCCACGTTCCACAGTCAGAAAATGGTGAAGCTGCGGTGTTAACCTAGGTATCTCTGGCTCTTCTTCCTGCTGCTCAGACTGATTTATTTTATTGAGGAAATATAACTGAGCTTGGGGGTTATATTTCAAATACAAATAGGTATATAAGAATCTATCTGTTGATAACCAATGTCTGTACCTTTTAGCCTCTCTTTTTTTTTTTTTTTTTTTTTTGCAGTATGCGGGCCTCTCACTGTTGTGGCCTCTCCCGTTGCGGAGCACAGGCTCCGGACGTGCAGGCTCAGCGGCCATGGATCACGGGCCCAGCCGCTCCACGGCATGTGGGATCCTCCCGGACCGTGGCACGAACCCGCGTCCCCTGCATCGGCAGGTGGACTCTCAACCACTGCGCCACCAGGGAAGCCCCTTTTTAGCCTCTCTTACGTCTTGACATGAAAATGTAGATCTAGTTGGTAGAAATGCATTCAATGTTTCATCTCTTAGTTTTTCTACATCCTATCTACACTGTCTCCAATGCAGCTACTAGATCAATATTCTTAGAATATTTATTTCAACATACATTTTGTGAATAGTGAAATATCTTAAATGACATTATTTTTAATAATTTTAGTAATAAGAAAAATTATTCAAACGTGAATAGACTTTCATTAAATCTTTACAGTCACCATACCTAGGAGAATACCTCTTTGAATCCATATCATTACCTGTTTATATCTGTCACATCTGGTTTAGGCCCAATGCAAACAACTTGTCATCCTGATATCTAATCTTGGCACAATTAAGACATGTCGTCAATCCCAATATTTACTGTCCAATGTCATTTTATTTATTCACTTCATCAATTTAGGAACTCCAAGCACATTTAGCCCTGTTAAGAGGCCTAGACGTCCAATATTTTTTACCCGTAATGTAACTTTGTTTCTAAGAGATTTTTAAGTGTCTACATGAAAACTCTAGACTCACAATTTATTAAAAAGAATAAATAAAAAACCACTGTTGGCCAAGATTCACTTCATTTTAGTGTTGGAACTTTTTAATGTACAAATCACCGTCAGAAAGAACTCTATGCTATAGTGGCTTGCATCCATTTTACAACTAGATTGAGCATACTGGGCATTTCCACCAATAACTGTGAATAAGATTATTAGATGGCTACAACAGTCTTCAAGAAACCTTCTATTATACATACCCACAATTTTCCCCAGAAACATCTCACAGAATTCTCCTGCCTTCTTCTCCTTCCCCCAACCACAGCCCATGGTGCACAAAAACTTTCAACAAATGCAGAGTATGTCTTAGACGTGGCTCCTGCTGAACTGAGGCACCTGCACTATAAATGGTGCTGAACAGAACTATGTGCAAAGAAAAGAAGCACTTATCACTTGTAAGGAACTCTGGAGTCCAATTAGTTTGAGGGTGTGAACAAACAGCCATATATGCCTCTTTATAAAATCTGCTTCCACATAAAATTAGATGTTTGAAAGGAACCGATTAAAATGGTGCTTCTTTTTTTTTTCCAGCTAGAGAGAGTATTTTAAACCTAAAAGAGCAGTTGGTAGAAGAACAAAAAGTACAATCCTTTTAGATAGTAAAAATAAGGGTACTATTATCTGGAATTATGACAATAGCAGAAGCCGGTCATCCCGTTGGTGTTACTGGGAGGCAGGGTGACAGCCGTGGTACTCACAGAGAGATGAAACACTTCACCACGACACGCTGTGGGACTGACTTTTACCTACATTATGTCTGCTTATTGTGGGCACTTTTTCTGTAAAGACTGAAGGGTGCTCAGGGTAGGACTGCCATGTAAAGACTCCCTATTCAGAAAGCCTGTTCTCTAAATAAGAGAAAATGATGAAGAAATTAGACAGGTCTTCAGTGCCCAGAGAAATGACCTTGTCAATGACCAGAACATATTTCTCACCAAAGAATTCGTTATAATGTAAGCGCTCTTTACAGGAAACTGCCCTGTTTGCTATAAAAGCAGGAAGCCCCTTTTCTTGTCACTTTAGCAAAGCTATATTGTAACTAACTTTTAAACCAGGGACCTCCATGCTCTACTCATCTCCAGCCCAAGCACACATTTCAAATCTTTTAATCACACAATACCTTGCCTAACTTGTCAGTTCTTTCCGTACAACAAAGAAGTAGAAATGAAGAATAAGTAATTAACAGATGACCAGATCTCTTCCCTAGCTTTCCCTTCAGTAATCTCCCGAACAGAATGTGTGACCAAACTGTATGAACAAGATAACATCCAGAGGAAGATCACAAGGGAGTTGACAAGCCTGCACACATTGGGGATGGCAATGACTCTGACCCCCATCTCAATGATGATGAACTGAGATTACTACCCTGTTTCCCTTTAAAACCTTTCATGGCTGAGCAGAATCTTTGGAGGTGGTTTTTGAGGGATGCTGAGTCCACCATCTCCCCAGATTGCCGGCATTCTGATTAAAGCCACCCTTCTTTTCTATACTTGTGAGTATGTAATTGATTTTGGTTAATTCAGTAACAATAACAACAACAACACAGGTATTACTTCTGCAATAATAATAATAATATTACGGACCACTGTTGTTACCACAATTACTAATGGCTAAAATGTACTGATATTGTTTAAACACTTTTACAGATTTGATGAAACCCTCACACTAATAACTTTGAGATAAGTTCAATTATTTTCTCTATTTTAAAGGCAAAGAAACAGAAGGTAAAGATACTAGGTAACTTGCCCAAGAGCATGCGTAGTTAATCAAAGGGGAGAGTAGGATTCAAACCAGGTCTGCCTGAGGACTCAAAAAAAAAAAAAAAAACAGAGCCTTAAAGCATAAAATCTAAATTGCCAAACAATTTAAGTGCATGTTTTCTCGCAAACTTCATCCCACATACCTAGAGTGAGTTTGGTTTTTCACACAGCAAGGAGCACAACATAGCTACGTGGGGGAAGGTTTCACTTTATGTGGTTCTCCTAAAATTGTAGCACACCGGATGATCAAACTGCCTGCCCAAATCCATCCACGAGCTTCATGCATTGCCTTCTCAAGTCTCTTAATTTGCACTGATTATTACGCTGTGAAGCCCTACAGGACATGCACGTCCCAGAGAAATTTGGCAGTTTCAACCCTGCCTATGGATATAAAGCAGTTTGAAAAAGTGTTCTAGCTTTTGACCTCGGGCAGTCTTTGACCACATGGAGCATTTCCTATGATTTTGTTTGCTCTGCCATTATAATTTTAGAATTGTGTTCGAGCTGTATTGCCAGGAAGCAGTTGAAATGTTACCATCAAAACCAAAATGAAGGAGCCTTTCTTCTGCTTTTGGGAAGATGGAGTATATATGTTTTTCCCAATTCCTCCTGCCAAGTACAACTAAAACCCCTCCATTATATATAAAACAAACAGAAGACGACTCTGGAAGGTGGAAAGAAAAGACTGGCTAGAGACACTGGACCCAAGGAGGGACATAGTGCTGAGTTCCCTGGGTTTTCTTTTTGCCTCATATATCCCACCCCTGGAGTCGAAGAAGCTGGCCGTCTTGAAACACCAGCTACTGCAACGAAAATCCGCCCCCCCCAAAGCCTATTCTCTTGGGCCAAAGGATCAGGAAATGGGCAGTTTAAGAAGAAAAAACTTTTAGCAGTCATTGCTCTACTGCAGCTGAATTCTGCAAAACACTTTGGCCTTTCTCACACCTGCAGAAGCCAAATGGGGAGCCAAGACTTCCATCCTCACAAGGCTGTGATGAGGCACCCAACATCTCTCTCCAGAGCGGAGAGCAAGACTGGGAGCAGGGACTTTCATGACAACTGGTCTGTGTCAGTTAAGACAATGTGAGGAACCTGGACTTCTACCTCCATCTGGCCATAATGAATTGGCACCCAACCCCTTACCCTGCCAAGTCATGTGACATAAAGCCACCTGAGGGCTTCCCTGGTGGCGCAGTGGTTGAGAGTCTGCCTGCCGATGCAGGGGACACGGGTTCGTGCCCCGGTCCGGGAAGATCCCACATGCCGCAGAGTGGCTGGGCCCGTGAGCCGTGGTTGCTGAGCCTGTGCGTCCGGAGCCTGTGCTCCACAACGGGAGAGGCCACAACAGTGAGAGGCCTGCGTACCGCAAAAAAAAAAAAAAAAAAAAAAAAGCCACCTGAAACAGGTTTAAATAAGATCCAAAGTCTTATAATACAAAAATGTCCAGATCTCAATTGAAAATCACTCATCATACCCAAAATCAAGATATAAAATTGAATGAAAAAAGACAAGAGATGTCAACATTGAGGTGATAGAGATGTTAAAATTATCTGACATAACTAATACAAAAATCAACTTAAAATGGTTCATGGACTTAAATGTAATATAGAAAACTATAACACTTTTTAGGAAAAAAGAACTAGAAGAGACCCTTCACGATACAGGGCTAGACAAAAAGAGTTCTTCAACTTGACATCAAAAGCATGATCTGTAAAAGGAAAAATTGATAAATTGGGCTTCATTGAAATGAAAAAATTTTTGCTCTACAAAAGACCTGTTAAAAGGATGAAAAAAACAATCTACAGAGTGGGAGAAAATATTTGTAAACCACATATTCAATGAAGGACAAGTATCTAGAATATATAAAGAACTCTCAAAACTCAACAGTAAAAAGCAATCCAATTAGAAAATGGGAAAATGACATAAAAAGACATCCCACTGAAGGGGATATATAGATGGCAAATAAGTATGTGAAAGATGTTCAGCATAATCAGCCATTAGGGAAATGCAAATCAAAACCATGATAAGATATCACTACCTACCTATCAGAACGCCCCCATCCCCTCTCCACTCTTCAAAGTGAAAACACCAAATGCTGACTATGGTGTTGAGAAATTGGATAATTCATCATACATTGTGTGTATGAGAATGTAAAGTGATACAGCCACTAGGGAAAACAGTTAGGCCATTTATTACAAAACTAAATATGCGACAACCACACAATTCAGCAGTCATACTCTTGGGAGTATTTATCCTGGAGAAATGAAGATTTATGCTTAGATAAAAACTTGCACGCAAATGTTTATAGCAGCTTTGTTATTAACAGCCAAATTCTTGAAACAACCAAGATGGCCTTCAGTGGGGATAGTTAAACACACTGTGGTACATCCATACCATGAAAACTACTGACTAAGGAAAAGGAACAAATTATATATAGATACACACACACAATGACCTGGATGAATCTCTAGAGGATTATGCTGACTTAAAAAAAAAAAAAAGCCAATCACAAAAGGTTATATACTGTATGATTCTATTTGTACAACATTTTTTTTTAAAAGAAGATGTTGGGGATAGGAGTTTTATTAATTAATTAATTTATTTTTGCTGTGTTGGGTCTTCGTTTCTGTGCAAGGGCTTTCTCTAGTTGTGGCAAGTGGGGGCCACTCTTCATCGCGGTGTGCGGGCCCTTCACTATCGTGGCCTCTCTTGTTGCGGAGCACAGGCTCCAGACGCGCAGGCTCAGTAGTTGTGGCTCACGGGCCTAGTTGCTCCGCAGCATGTGGGATCCTCCCAGACCAGGGCTTGAACCCGTGTCCCCTGCATTAGCAGGCAGATTCTCAACCACTGCACCACCAGGGAAGCCCATGTACAACGTTTTTTTAAATTAATTTTTTTAATCGAAGTAGAGTTGATTTACATTGTTGTGCCAATCTCTGCCGTACAGTGAAGTGACTCAAATACAACATTCTTAAAATGACAAAAGTATAGAAATGGAGAATAGACTTTGTGGTTGTCAGGCTTAAGAAGGAGGTGAAGATGGGAGGGAAGTGAGTTTGGCTGTAAAAGGGCAAGATGGGGGATTCTTGGGGTGATGGAAATATTCTGCATCTTGATTACATTAATGTCAATAGCCTAGTTGTGATACTGTTCTCTAGTTCGATAAGAGGTTATCATTGGGGAGACTGGGAAAAAGGCACGTGGAATATCTATGTTATTTTTCGCAACTGCACGTGACTCTACAATTATTGCAAAATAAAAAGTTCAGAAAAACATGAAAAGACAGAACAAAAAAATTCAAAACAAAACCCCTCAAACTTTCAAACCCATAATGAACTCCAGTGGTTTTCAGGAAAAAATGACATTTTGAGCATTTACTATGAACCAAATAATAGCTAAATACACAAAGCCAACCCTATGAGGTAGGCAGCATTTTACACATGAAATTCCATCAGACCATGAGAAATTTGCTTGCTCTTCTTTTCTTTTAATGAGGCAGTACAACTATTACACATATTAGGAAGTTTTTTCATACTCTCTTTAATCTTAGTTTGTTAAAAGAAATAATTTAACCTTACTTCCCAAACCCAGGGCTTGGCAGGAGGAATCAGGTAAATCTTAGCTCTGAAAGCAGAGGAAATAAAATTCAATGCAAGATGGTCACCCTTAAACATTCAACTTTGGCAGGAGAGCCAGGGTGGACTTTTTATTTTTTTAAGTAAAAACAAAAATTATTTTCATCAGGGGCTAGGCAAACATTCTTAAGACAGGGGTTCTATAATGCACAGTTTGTAAAAATAATGGCAAAAGGCTGACATTTTTGTAAATAATCTATATGTGAAAACTATAGCATCTACTGCCATTTTTGCAAATGGTATTTGGAAGAATGTTCTTAATCAGACCTAAGAAAAAAAATGTTTGATCAACTGAACGTGAGTTTTAAATAGAAATCAATTTATGTACCTATCCATCTATCTATGTATCTCTCTCTCTCGCTCTCCACACACACGTATAAATATATACACATATGAACCATCACATAAATTATGTCTTAATATTTCTTATAAATCATGTTATATTAGATTCATAATAGTGGAGCTTGAAGACATCTTAGAAGTTACCAAGTCAAACTTTCTCAATTCATAGCTGAGGAAACTAAGCCCCCCCTCACCCTACCCCAAATTAAGATTCTTACTAGTCATAATGAAAAATTCAGAATCAGAACTCAGGACCCCCAGCTGCTATTGCTCTATTTCACTATTCTCGCTTCCCCAAGCAATTCGATGGATGAAAAAAAAAAGAATGAAAAGTTATCAAGAAGACTGGGAATTTAGAACCAGGTTAACTTAAATTGGGCAAAGTGAAAATAAACTGCGCCAATTTGGCCTTTCTGTAATTAAAAATATCTTATATTAAAAATATCTTATATGCTGCTTATAAACAGCAACCCACCCTCAAAGTAACTGAGGCTTTAACAAGCACAACTATGCTGTTTGGTGTGCCATTTGCTTTATGGCCTTACCGTGACATCCTGGAACTGGAGACGCATGGTGGAGCTGGATGGCTGTGGTCGACTGGTGATCTCCAATATGGTCCTCAGCAGGATGTCCAGCAGGCTGGCCACTATCACATCTATTTCCTCCAGCACAGACTTTTCCTTAAGAAAAAAAATAATGTGTTCAGGAAATTGTGGCTTAAAGTATATATTAATCTCTCTTTACTGGAAAAGGGGAAAAAGCACATTTCCAAATATAGAAGCAAAGAGTCAGAGAACTCGAGAGCTTGACAGACCTGGACCTCCTCTAACTCACCTAAGTGAATGACCTTCGTTTATACAAAACAAAGGGCACGGAGATGTTAACAGCTTATCCAAGAGCATGCAACTCCACTGTGCAGTGTGTACCTGAGATACAAGTAAAATGATGGGGTGATGTTCTGGAAAGCACCCCAGACTAATTCAGAACACCAGCTATGTCACTAACATGGTGTGTGTCCCTGTGCAAGTCAGTTTGCCTTTCTGGGCCTGATTCTTCACTAAACATCCCTCTTGGTTTTAAGAGTCTATAATTTTTTGATTTCAGTTTGTGCTTACATTTATTCTTCTCATCACTGGAGTTGCACAGGTCATTTTCCAAAACTCTATTTTAAGTGCAAATGACTATTTCTATAAAAATGATTTTTTAAAATCCCTACATGTAAAGGTTAGCAAACAGCATTCAGTCTGGGTGAATACTGTTAGTTACAGACTGGACTTAATGTCATTGGTCATGGAGGGACTGCTTCTCCAAAGCAAAATTAGTACTATCTAAGCCCCCAGGACTTGAGAGAGAAATGCAAATTGCTCTGCACTGACTGTATGTAGCGGATTTGAGTTATTATACCTGCACCAGACGAAGCACTATGATTACAAATACTTTGTACCAAGGAGATTCCCTTTGCAAAGAAAACTTCTACAAAGTATGAGTTTAAAAGAGCTTTTTGGCTAGGATTTTTTTTTTTTTCTTGCGGTACATGGGCCTCTCACTGTTGTGGCCTCTCCCGTTGCGGAGCACAGGCTCCAGATGCGCAGGCTCAGCAGCCATGGCTCACAGGCTCCACGGCATGTGGGATCTTCCTGGACCGGGATATGAACCTGTGTCCCCTGCATCGGCAGGCAGACTCTCAACCACTGCGCCACCAGGGAAGCCCTGGCTAGGATTTTATGATAAACTTTCTTACACTTGTAAGAAAACTACTAAGGATTTTCCCCCAGAGCAGAGTTTCTGCTCTGAATTCCTTATCAGATAAGTACAAAAATTGACTGCAACTTTAACACTGAAATGGGAGAAAAAAAAAAAAATCACCTCTACTATCACCTGATGTTTTCAGTTTTCTGCAGTGAACTTCTGAACTTACTTTTAACTCTCAGCAATTAGAGTTAGCAAA
Source organism: Hyperoodon ampullatus (assembly GCF_949752795.1). Lineage (NCBI taxonomy): Eukaryota > Metazoa > Chordata > Mammalia > Artiodactyla > Ziphiidae > Hyperoodon > Hyperoodon ampullatus. The sequence goes on from NC_136922.1 coordinate 71,503,397, forward strand.
AACATTCTAACTAGGCCCAGCAGAGCTATGCTTTATTCAGTGTAAAAAGCAATGGTCCTTCTCATGCAGGTGTCTTATACCATACTTTTATTTATTTATTTATTTTTAAATTAATTTTTATTGGAGTATAGTTGCTTTACAATGTTGTGTTAGTTTTTACTGTATAGCAAAATGAATCAGTCATACATATACATATATCCCCTCTTTTTTAGATTTCCTTCCCATTTAGTTCACCACAGTGTATTAAGTAGAGTTCCCTGTGCTATCGTACTACACTTTTAGACACAGAGCTTCTGGCCTTTTTCTCTCAAGGGCCACCTCTGTTCCCACAGCACTGGGGCCCTATCTCCACCACTTCCACTGGAAGCCCATGTCAGCTGATTGCTGAGCTCTTCAGAAGGTGATCATAAGTCAGAGGAACAAAAATGGGGAAACTAGCATAGCAGTAAAAGGGAGACAGAGAAATGAATCTTAGCACTCACTGCCAAACCCTGCTTTGTAAAGGTTGTCACAGATGAGGCTGCTTAGTGAACAGATGCAGATTGACAGAACTGAATAGGGCATACTTCATATGTTGACTTCACATCAGACCCCTGAGCCATGAACATGCATACTCCGAGTTGTCCCCATTTATAAGCAAGCATGTGGTTTTTCTCTATTGACATTGCATTGTCTAATGCAACTGTATTGCCTCCAGAGTCAGGAACACGACAGGAATTCCTAAAGCCATAACAATTGAGTGATTACTGTCATAACAATTGAGTGATTACTGTCGGGTGAGTAACAGTTGTGGTGCAAGATACTCCCAGGCTTCTGAGGCTCTCCTTTGCTTTCTCTATCTCCACGGGGCTGGGCCCAAGGCCCACGGCCAAGCTTGGACCATCATCATGCAATCTTTCACATAATGGGCCCAAACAGGCTGTCTTTGCAAGCAATAATTTATTCTCGCCACAGAGCATTCATCAAGATTAAAGACACATGTGGGAGGCTTTGAGATTTCTAATTTTTCTCATTGGGTATTCAGTTCTTTCTTGAAATACAAGTTTTAGGAAACCCAGGTTATTTGGGGTTACAGCGATCCCACAAGGTTAAAAAATAAATTCCTTTAGAAGAAAAGTAAAAAGTCCAACGCAGCTGGAAATAAAAGTGAGAGTCTCAAAGGATGACTCTTTGGTGTAGTTTATCTGAAGACTTTTAAAATTTTATTTCCAGAAGCCATTTGATGGGAACTACATCTTATAACCTGTATTTACTTACTGAGCTATTTTTCTTGATGAGACAAAATATGTTGCTAAGGATCCGAGCGCACATGATCAGGTCCTTCTGTTCTTGCAAGTGCATGTGGAGGTGATGTAACACGACAGGTAAGAGAATGTACCGGGAATCTGGAGGGAGAAGAAGCATTAGTGTCACATGGAAGAGTCCTGTGCAAACCTTGTGCAAATCCTTATCTACTCTTTAATTTTAATTGCTAAATTATTAATACATGTAGTTAGAAAGGTACTAGCTCTACAAGGTTGATATTGAAAAACAGTAGTCTCTTCCCCAACCCATGATTCCTGCACTTGCGAGACCTTTGACTCTTTTATTGAAATAGGTGTTTTTTTGTTGTTTTTTTTTACTTCCCAATACCTAAATGGCATGCTTCTCTTGCTATTTCCAGATTTTTCTTTGAGATGGATCATCTACTGACTTCCTACTATGGTAGATGAGAATTTAGTTTTTTCACCCCCTTTTCTTCTCCCCAGCCTCTCAAAAGAGTTGTATACAATTTCTGGCTAAATTAACACTTTGCGTTTGCTGTTATCCTGATTTCCAACCCTTGGTCCAAGATCAGATTTTTGTTGTTGTATTTTTGTTTTTCTCTCTCTGAAAGCTTTCAGGAAATTATTCTTGGTAATTCAAAATTTCATGACTATATGACTTGCCTTGACTCTAAATCTATAAACCCATGTCCTTCAGTGCTGGGAACTTGCCTTGAATTATTTCTAGGATTATTTCTTTCCCACTATTTCTTCTGTCCTCTGTCTGGAATTCTGACTACATTCACGTCATGAATCTCTTCAGCTGTCTTCTACTTTTCTTGAATATTTTTTCATCTTTTGTCTAAAATTCTGGGCAATTTCCTTACTTTGCCTTCCAACCCCTCTATTCAATTTTCTTATTTACACTATCATATATTTAATCTCCAAGTGTCCTTCTCATTTCCAAGTCCAGTGGTGTGGCCATACAACCTGTGCAGTCACACAGATCCCTGTGCCCACAAGGGCCCCACGCTCGTGTGGATGAAAAATTGTTTCTCGCCATCTGCCTCTACAAGGATGAAGTCACTAGCTACTGCAGTCACTGACCTTCAACACACCCTGAAAGGAGTTCAGGGTGGAGATCAGGAATGAAGCATTCTGTGCTCTGGGAAAAACTGGCAGAACAGGCCTTCAGATAGTTAGATATTTTTCAGAAGATTTTATGAGCCCAATTTCTTACATCTTCTCATATCTAGAAAAGCACTAAAATCATTAACAGAGACATCTGCTTAGCAGCCACCTCCTACCAAAACATGTGCTTGACTGCACATATCCCCCTTTGCCCGCCAAAATCACATATATACTGACCTCCCCTGCTACCTTCAGAGCAGTTCCTCAGAGCTATCTGGGAGGCTGTCTCCTGGGCTATGGTCCTCATTTTGCCCCAAATAAAACTTAACTCACAGCTCTGGGGTTGTGCGTTTTTTTGTTTTTGTTTTTTATTTTCAGTCGACACTTGGTGTAACGCTCTGCTGCAGCCATCATGAAATTCTTAATAATTTTCAAACAAGAGGTGTTGCATTTTCATTATGCAGCCATTCGTCTTTATTTCTCTGAATGATCTCTTTATAGCTTCCCATTCTTGTTTCATGGATACACTATCTTCTCTCTCTGGGGAAATCAGAGACAACTTTTTGATTTTTTTTCTCCCTTAATTATCTTTGTCTTTCAAGTTCTTTTTGTTTCTTCCTTTTGGCCTCTGCCTTTCCCATTAGAGGTTTTTCTCCAGTATTTGGTGATCTTTTATTGTCCATTCATCTTTTCAAGTGAGGTACTGAAATGCTAACTGGGAAAAAAAAATACCTGTGTGCCTAGGTAAGCTTGTGGACTGATGAGGCTTCACCACAGGGAGGAGAGACATGCAGATGTTTCATTAGGGGACCCCCAAATTTCAGAATCTGAGATGTCTGCTCTTGGGCTGGTCAGTTTCTCCAGAGAGAAATCTGCTAATCTCCTCTCTGGGGAGCATGAACCCATCATTTTCTGGGTAATGTGGAATCAAGACAGTAAGTGGCTGGTGGGGAAGTGGCTGGTAGGGGTCCCTCTGTTTAATCTGCTTACTGAGGCCCTAGTTACAGTGTGGAGCCTCACCCCCCAAATTTAGCATTGTCTGATTCTTCTGAATCCAGGCATGTCTCATTCACTTACTCTAGAGAGTAAACTTTCCATTTTTTGCTAAAATAGAGAAGGGATTGAGGTAGGGTGGAGTGGGATACTAAATATTCCTTCTAAAGATTTAAAAAATTTCTAGCACCCTTAATCTTCAGAGATACCTCATATTTTCAATTCCTGATCCTTTCCGATACCATCCTGAGTTTTCTGCAATTCTGTGGTATAAACTAGTTTGTTTCTTGGCTCTGCATCAACTCCATAAACCTGTCTGTGTTTCAGCCTTCTCTTGTCTGCTGTCAGACTTTGTAAAAACTGTTGATATCTCTTATGTGTTGTCATCTCCTCTCCCACTCTCCTGAACTTGTGAGATTCCATATTTTTAAAAAATTCCTTTACTGACCATAGATACAAAACCACAATTCAAAAGTCTAGCAAATCAATGCCAGCAATATATAAAATAAGTATTACTTCAGGACCAGATGAGGTTTATGTTAAAAGCAAGGTTTGTTTAACATCTAAAGCTCATTTTCATATACTTTCATCAGGGAAGAAAGATAAATAGGGTTGATTTCCTCTTATGCATGGTAGTTCATTCCTAAAAAGTCACTGGGAACAGTGAAATGGCAAAAAGGGAATCATTTCTCCTAGGAGAAATATATAGGTACTTGTGCATACCTCACAGAGATTACAATCTGAAATCCTAAAATCAACTCATCAAGGTAGATCCTATTTTCTTTATTTTACAAAAGAGAAAATGAGGTTCAGAAGTGTGAAGTGACCTGCCTGAGGGAGCCGCACTAACAGGGATAAACTGTTATTAAACTGGGAATTAAACTGGCCCCAGAGCTGGAGCTTCCTGCCCTCTGCTCCCACATGAGTGGAAATGGAAGCAGAGCATCGTCTTGCTCGACCTCAGCTGGGAATGTGTGCATCCTGGAACTCAAAGTGCTCACCAATCTGCGCGTGCCCATGAATGAATATAAAAGTGCCACAGTACTGATTCGGGGGCTACAAATAAGTTTCAGTGAGTCAATCTGCGAATAATAAACACATGTGTCAATCCTCCCTTAAATGGAAGTCTTATCTCGATCTCTAACTTGGCATTAGTATTTGAAATAGTAAGGCGATAGTAATCTAAAAATTGACTTATGCAGTATATATTTCAATCTTTTGAAAAAGTAACAGTGAATACGCTTATTGTCCTGAAGGTTTATTTTTCAACATGATGTCATGAGCACAAAATTAGTGCCTACCGGGGGCCAATAATGGGCATATTATTTACGAGATGTGTACTTACAAATGCCCCAGCCCCTGTCCTGCTCTGCTTGATTTTCTAAAAGATGTCATCTGTGCAACAATTCAAATGGATTAATTTTGGTTTATAAAAAACCAGGTGTCTTATAAAGAGTTTGCATAAATTACAATTCCACTTCACTCATTAAAGGAAAAGTGGATAATCTAAATAACTCTATACCTATTAAAGAAACTGAACTTGCTGTTAAGAGCTTACAAGGAGAATTCTAGACTCAGGTGGCTTCTATGAATTCTATGAAGCACTTATTGGAAGAAAGAGTATCAAGTCTACACAAATCCTCCCAGAAAATAGAATAAACATGGGATACAACTAACTCATTTTATGAGGCCAACACTATCTATGCCGAAATTAGCCAAAGACATTACAAGACAAAACTACAGATTTGACATTTCTCATCAACACAGGTGCAAAAATCCTTATAAAATTTTAACATAACACACACACACACACACACACTGATTAAATAGGATTTATCCTGGGAATGCAAATTGATTTAACACTTGAAAGTCAATCAATCAATGTAATTCACCATATTAGCAGTAGATGTAGGAAAAATGCAAAATTCAGCATCCTTTAATGATAAAAGCTGTCAGGAAGATAAGAATAGAAGGTAATTTTCTCAAATTGATAAAGGGCATTAATGAAATGCCTGCCATTAGCTAACATAATAATAGTAGAAGACTGAATGAATGCTTTCTCCTTAAGCTCAAAAATAAGGCAAGGATGGCCAATTTCACCCACTCAGTTTAACAATGCACTGGATTCCTAGACAATAAAATAAGGTATATCCATAGGTGAAAAAGTATATGACCCTGTATCCTAATGAAAATCATAAGAAATGCAAACAAAGTATTCACGATTCGGAAAGTGCCTTCATCAGCGTTTGCCTGACTTCTCTTACTGTCTTTATTTCTTTTAGGAGTGAGGTTAGAAGTCTCATATTTCTTTTAACACCTGTCACCAGGCTACCAACACAAGGAGGTATGGCCTTAGGTTCACCATCAAAACAAACCACATGAGGCACAGGCACAGTTCACTTTAAGAAAACGAACACCGAGTATTAAAACCCAAACTTGTAAAATAATTCATTGCAGGCTTCCTTTCAACAGGCAGCGTGACCGGGGAACTTAAATACTTATTTACAAATCAATTACTTGAGAAAAAGAGCCAAGAAAAGGAAACTGAAAGCTTAAATAACAGGAGTCACTGTCTAGTGATGCTTAATTAGAAAGGAAGATAAAGCTTATCTGATATGTTCTTGCAGCCAGTGGGATTTGATTTCTAAAAATCCAATTTGCAGCCAACTGTTAAGAAAATCTCTACTGCCAAAAAAGTAAGTAAGGTAGACAAATAATTCATGTGTGGTGTGTAGATTTGCTGCTTCTCCATTACTAGGGCAATATCAGCCAATGCACAGGATAGAATGGACGGGTAAATGCCAAACAAGCTGACTGGTTAAAATGCTAATGCTTACCTTTAAAAGAAAATACCTGGATTCATCAAGAAGGCTCAAAGGAAAAAGAAGGGACTTCTCTGGTGGAGCAGTGGTTAAGAATCCGTGTGCCAATGCAGGGGACAAGGGTTTGAGCCCTGGTCTGGGAAGATCCCACATGCCACGGAGCGACTAAGCCCGTGCGCCACAACTACTGAGCCTGTGCTCTAGAGCCCGTGAGCCACAACTACTGAGCCCGCGTTCCTAGAGCCCGTGCTCCACAGCAAGAGAAGCCACCGCAATGAGAAGCCAGCACACCACACTGAAGAGTAGCCCCGGCTCGCTGCAACTAGAGAAAGCCTGAGTGCAGCAACGAAGACCCAACGCAGCCCCCCCCAAATTAATTAATTAAAAAAAGAAAAAAGAAAACCCATAGCTGAACAAACACTAACTTCCTAAACATTTAACAACAGTATCCGTTATACAGGTTCTATCCTTGAAAGGGTCAAAACACTCATATTATGTATCTCATATAAAGCTCACTGTATTGTGTCTTACTTTTTCTTTTTTTTTTTTAAATTTTTTAATTTTTGGCTGTGTTGGGTCTTCGTTTCTGTGCGAGGGCTTTCTCTAGTTGCGGCGAGCGGGGGCCACTCTTCATTGCTGTGCACGGGCCTCTCATTATCGTGGCCTCTCTTGCTGCGGAGCACAGGTTCCAGAAACGCAGGCTCAGTAGTTGTGGCTTATGGGTCCAGTTGCTCCGTGGCATGTGGGATCTTCCCAGACCAGGGCTCGAACCTGTGTCCCCTGCATTAGCAGGCAGATTCTCAACCACTGCGCCACCAGGGAAGCCCCTTGTGTCTTACTTTTTGTTTTGCCTGTACACACTTGAGTGGATAAAGCCAGCTCCTGATAGCAATTTCCAGTGGGTGTGGGGCTAGGAAGGAGGAGAAGCAGCTAAAAAATGCTGATGAATTTCCTCCTTGTGGTTGATTTCGAGGAAAGTCATCATCTTTGCCTCCTCTATCAACAAAGCTTTAGACAACAATCCCTGTAGTCATCTGTCCCCACGGGAGTGAGGTCTGTGAGTCCTGTGGTGGCATGCAGGGTTGCTGGCCATTCTCCACAAACTATCCCAGCGTGGGCTGGACATCAGCAAGGACACCTAAGCAGCTGCTCTGTGGCAACCTCAGGACGGGGAGATGGTAAACCAGGTGGGCAAGAGGTCAAGCTGTGGCACAGCTTTGCATGTAGCAGAGCTGCTGGCTGCAGGGAAGCACCAGCCGCACAGGAAACCCTGAAATCAGAGCTGGGTTAGGTCTTTGTCATCAAAGCCACCAGGAATTGAACTGCCAATGTTACAGATAGCAACAAAACCTGCAAACAAGCCCTTCAGACATTAGAGGACAGACAACAATCAGAATGGAAAGGATCCCAGATGACTTAGGGGCTACATGCCATGCAGACAAAGTCAGGATCACAGAAGAAAACAAAATACAGGGCTAAGGATGATCTCTGTGTGATTCTTACCCAGTGGATTCAATCCCCTCCCACACCCCGCACCTAAAGCAAAATCCTAAGGAATGCAAAGTATCCATCAGTGGGAAAGTGCCTTTATCTGTGTGCGCCTGTCTTCTCTCAGTGATTTCTTGATTTCTTTTGGGAGTGAGGTTAGAAGTCTCGTATTTCTGTTAATGCCTGCCACAGGGCTACCAGCACAAGGAGGTCTGGCCTCAGGTGTACTTTTTACTTTTGTCAACTGTGCTCTGCTCGTGGTCTGGGACTCCAGCACTGAACACTATTCTGTTGTCATGTTCATGCTCAACCTTAGCTCAAAAGTTGCTTTTGTAATAAAACGTTCCTTCTTTAATGCACATCATTTATCCAATAGCTATCGCTGCTCCATCCTGATCCCTAGCCATGATCCAGTACCTAGTATTCACGAAACATTTATCAAGCAACTATTATGTACCAGGCACTGTTACAGAAGCTAAGATAGAACTGTCATCAAGATAAATATAGCCCCTGCTCTCTGAGGCTTTCCTTCTGGGATGAGGGTAGGAGACAGACATTAAACAACTAAATCACCAATTCTTTAGTTATTACAGATGTGTTAGGTTATCCAAGGAGTAAAAAGCCAAAGAATGAGAGTAATAATGGGGTGGGCGAGGCAGATAGAAGATTTCTGGAGAAATGAGAGTTCATCTGAGCCCTGAAGGGTGCATGGGGGTCAACTAGGCTCAGAAAGGAAGAGGAGAAAGTGGGTTCCAAGCAGAGTGAAGAAATATGGAGATGGAACCAGGCAGGCGGGCCGGGCCAGATCACAAGGCCTGGAGTGTGCCCTCGAAACAGAATATAACAACTGGGATGTGAATAAAGGAACTGGGTGGGAGTGACATCATCTGGTATGAGTTTCTGAAAGGGAACTATGGCTACACAGATGGACAGGAGAAGGGAGATATGGGGGAAAAGTATAGAAACCACTGAGGCAGGTCAGAGCAGGTGGCAGTTTGTATGGAGAGGTGGGAGCTGGGGAGGGGAGAAATGGCTGGGCATGGGAGACGCTGTGGAGGTCCAAGAGCAGTGGTGGTGGTAGGTGGAGATGAAGGGCAAAGGGAGAAGAGGGCTTCAGGAACGACTCTGAGGTCTCTAGGTGGAGAGTGTTGCCACATAGACTGTACTGTAATTTGCTACATTACTTATAACAATACCTGGAATGGGGTCTGCTCACAATAAACATTTGTTGAATGAATGAATGAGCTACACCATGAATTCTACTGGATCTGACGGGCAACTGAAATGGACCTGACATTTCTGTGTTCGTGTTTTTTTTTTTTTGCAGTATGTGGGCCTCTCACTGTTGTGGCCTCTCCCGTTGCGGAGCACAGGCTCCAGATGCGCAGGCTCAGCGGCCATGGCTCACGGGCCCAGCCGCTCCGCGGCATGTGGGATCTTCCCAGACCGGGGCACGAACCCGTGTCCCCTGCATCGGCAGGCAGACTCTCAACCACTGCACCTCCAGGGAAGCCCTGCGTTCGTATTTTAACCCAGCTTAAATGGGAAGTAAGTAGGTTGCACATCACATTATCACAGTCCAGTGTGCAGCGACTCCACGTGCTGGCACTCGCCCTGGGTGCCCAGGAGAAAGCAGCTATTCCTAACACCATACTTCAACGCAAACCACGGCAGCTGCTTGTGGCACTGGAAACAAGACACACATCCCGGCTCCACTCCCCGCCACCCCGGAAATCTGTGCATATGTGATTGAGTGACAGATAAGAAATGAAAAGATAGGGGTTCACCCTTTCCCCAGAAACGTGCTTGTTCATTCAATCAGTATTGAAGAGATCAGAAATAAGGTCAGAGAACAAAGTTGAAATTGGATGGTGAGTAGCCCAAAATATGTACATTTACCTTTATTTTCAAACGCCACAGATAAAACTTAGGGTCGGCTACGATTTTGGTGATGCATATTTTTCATTTTAAGTTCTACGTTCAGAGTGGCGCATTACCTAAAACTCCTAATTTTATCTTTTTCTCTTCTAGGGAAAGATGTGGAAATCCTTTTCCAAAGAAGCCCTTTTCTAAGTACTTCTTTAAGAACCTGCACTTTAACATGGTTTTAACTAATATATACACCTTAAAATTTTTATGTGTGCATATTTTAATAAAAGCCAAGAATAGAGACTGAACAACTATGAAAACTACGAAACTCTCAGCAAGTGCTTTCAGAGCTCCCTGATGGTGGAGGCCACCCAGAAAGGCCTTCGCTCCTAAGTTTTTCCACTTTGAGCAAGGGGACCTGGGGGAAAACACAGATAAGGGCAGTGAGGAGGGAGTGGATGAAGGAATTGAGACTAGAGGGGGCAAAACACTAAAGATATTTTAACAAAGGCTTTCTTGAGGTCTCAGGGGATTTTTCAAAAAAACAAAACAAAACTATTTTTATATTGGCTAACCAACATGAAATCTACATTAAAAAAACTAAGGTCTTTACACTTCTTCCAGTGGTCCTGCATTATCATTTTACTTCTAGGGAAAAAGAGCAGCCCTTATTCATGCAACTCTGCTCATCTTTATAAGGCCCATCTACTACAGCGCAAGCTCTGGCTAATAGAAAAGCTTTAAGCAAATGGCATTTTCAAAAGTGAAAGAACTGTAATCACTTGCAGTGACAGAGAAGTCAATACTCAACTATGCTTTAACTATAGTTCTAAGAAATAAAAGCTACCAGGCACCCGTCAACTGTAGTAATATTTCCTTCTTAAAGTTGTCAAATTAATAGATAAACCATCACACATCCTTCCTTTATATTATGGCCTAAAATGGGAGGTGGAATGGGGAGGTGGAGGCATTCATTCCCAGAATAAACTGTAAAAATAGTCTAATAGTCCACCTTCCTCCCTCTCTCCTTTACTTTCATTGCAGCCTTGTATCAAATCCACAAAAGAGCTAACAGGGACCGAGAAGTTTCTGGTGAAAAGGAAAAAAAATGACTTTTGGATGCTTTCTTAAGAAATCCCTACCCTAAGAAATCTGCTTCTTTATTTTGTAGGAAAAGAAAGTAGCACCGTCATGTTTCTCGTCATTACACACTCAGTGCACTTATCCTCACCTCTATTATCTGTGCTGAGGTTTGCCTGATAAACTGCTCAATTATCTCGAAGTAGAAATGTATATGACTTTTTCTTAGCAAGCAAATAGCTCAGCAATGACTACAGACCTCTGCTGAACAATTCAAGTGACAAGCAATGGAGCCCAGTGCAAATCTGATGCAAAACCACAGTCCCCCAGAGCCTGACCTTGCTGTCTGAGAAGACTCAGCACCTGCCCTCTCACCCCCATTGCTCAAACCATCCCTCTGCTCCCGCTCTCCACACTTCCCTGCCCCAACCTCTATACTTCAAATCTACTCTTTTTGCCATTGCTAAAGCTGTCTTCTCCAACATCATTGAGACCTTTTCCTGGCCTTCAAAAAACAGGAAGAATAGAATTGTGGGGAAAAAGGGAAAAGTCAGTTGTTCAACTTTTATACCTTAAGTATGTCTGACTGGACCCCACATGATTTAGACATCAAATAACAACTTGCTTAAATTCCAAGTCTGAGCTAAGTCTTTCAGGTCTGGCCAGATGCCCTAGACTCTCACCTTGAGGGTGCAGCTCAAAGGGGTTGACTCAGTCCTGCCTGGCTGTGGAATGCCTCCAGCCCTGAGGCTGCCCCTTGGCCCTTAACTCAAGATGGCTTGAACCTTCCTATCGCTTTTTTCATTCCCTTCTGTGGTGCTGACCTTGTATTCTGTATGTATTAGTTTCTAATCTAAGCTCAACTAGAGGTATTCTGCAGCCATGCTGCTTCCTTTGTGTGTCTCCTCCACTTTTTTTCTCCTTGGGATTTGTGATGGTTACTTTTATATGTCAGTTGGACTGTGCCATGAGAGCCCAGATATTTGGTTAAACATTATCTTGGGTGTGTCTGTGTGAGTGTTTCTGGATGAGAATAACATGTGATTTGGTAGACAAAGTAAGCAGATTGTCCTCCCCAATGTGGGTGGGCCTCACCTAATCCGTTGAAGCCCTGAATACAAGGAAAGGTGGAGTAAGGGAGGGTTTACTCTCTCTGCCTGTCATTCAGCTAAGAAGTCCATCTTCTCCTGCTTTCAGATTTAGACTGGAATTTATACAATCACCTCTCCTGGTTTTCAGGCCTTGGGACTCAGACTGGAACGACACCATCTGCTTTCTTGAATCTCCAGCTTGCCAACTGCAGACCTTGGAACTTCTCAGCCTCCATAAGCACATGGGGCAATTCCTTATAATAAATCTCCTTACACACACATACACACACGCACACAAACATACACTATTGGGTCTGCTTCTCTGCAGAACCCTAATATAGGATTCTAGTACAAAGCCAACTTTCAGAACTTTCTCTCTCTCCTAGGGGCTTGTAACATCTGCCGTCTTGTTCTCCAAAATGTTTTGAAATTTATTTTCTTAAAGTGTGGGCCAATTGTGCTCCACATGCCTTTCTAGCTAATATGAACCCCCAGAAAATAAGATCACTTTCTCAGATTCTTCTCACTACTCTATCACTAACCAGTTCATCTTTGCTGATCAGAATTCAGCTCAGAGTAGCAATTATCTTTGCCATACACAATGCTTTGAGAAATGGAACTGTCATTAAGGCAGTCAAGAATTAAGTACTTTGTCTTCAGCTGAATACATAGCCAGTTGATACCCTGTAACATACTTATCACTACTTTATTTTGCCCTGTTCAGATTTATAATTTTAAGCAGAAAAGTGTCATTTGTAACTTCCATCTGGCCAAGATGTGTGTACTTGCATGACTGCAGCACTTCGTGTTCCATTTATTTTACTTTCAATAAGTAAATAAAATTCATAGACTTCTGAGTGTTTTTGACCTTCTACGCCATCACACTGCTTCTGAACTGTTTGTTTTACCCATATGTAGTAGGCAGAATAAACAGTTGCCCCCAAAGATATCTACATCTTAATTCTCAGAACCTGTGAATATGTTATGTGAAAAGAATATGTTAGATGAAAGAGATTTTGCAGAAATGATTAAATTAAGGATGTAGAGATAGGGAGATTATCCAGGTGGGCACCATGTAAACATAGGGATCCTTACAAGTGAAAGTAGCTAGACAGAGTCAGAGGGAGATGTGAAGACGCTACACTGCTGGCTTTAAAGATGAAGGAGGGGGCCACAAAGCAAGGAATGCAGGTGGCCTCTAGAAGCTGTAAAAGGCAAGAAAATGAATTACCCTCTAGACACTATACAAAGGAATGTCACTCTGTTGACACCCTGATTTTGGCCCAGTGAGAAGTGTTCTGGACTTCTGCCCTACAGACATGTAACATAAGAAATTTGAGTTACATTAATCCACTAAGCTTGTGGTAGTTGTTGTAGCATCAATAGGAAACTAAGAGGCCAAAACTATATGTAAAACACGGGTCTGATTTCACCATATTTTGGTGATGCTATTCTTTTTTTTTGGTTATGCTTCCTAGGTAATATTTACCCATTCTCTGTCATTTGGTTATTGGTATTTTGGGGGAAATAAGATAAAACTGGGGCAACCAAATTCCAAACTCCCTTTAAAAACTCCTTTCCTTGTTTTAAGAAGTGTGTGTACTTTTTTTTTTTTAAGTAGACATCAAATGTATTAGACTTAATCCCTTTACCTGTTGTTCTCTACCAGAGCCTCTCTTACTATGGTTCTCTGCATCCACACAATGCCCTTAGTTACAGTTTTATATTGTCCCTCTTCTTCTTCCAATTAGACAGAATCTGCTTATTTTTGTGAGATTTGCCATGGCCCTTGTAGGGTTCACACTCTCCTCTTAACCACCAGCCAAGACCTCCTACCTGGTTCTTTGACACGGTCTATGGAGCCAATGATTTGCATTGCACATCTTTGCCTCCAGTATCTCATCTTTCAACCGGACAACACAGATGTGCTCCACCTATCTCCCAAGTCCACAGTTTCTGACTTAGAATTTCAGTCACTAGAAATACTTTCTAGGTTTGCTAACACTATTGCTGGGTCCCATGTGACTTAAACAGAGGGTAGTTTGAGCCTTGGAAGGCTCTCAGAAATGCCTGCTGTTTTTCTCCATGAAGATGGTCTCCTTCCAGATGCGCCCTGCCATTTATACATGACGACGGTCTATTTTCCTCAGTAGTGAGTCACTAAACAGCAAACTAATTCTCTCTTCCTGGGGCACTGACAGAAGTCGACCCTCTTACTAGCATCTGCACATGCTTCTAAGTGTTCCATTGATCGGGAGCTGCTTTGCTTCCCAAAAGTTTATGCTTCCCCATAATTATCCTCTATGGTGACTGTCCCACATATCATGAGAGGCAGGTTCCCCCACCTCCCCTTCCTCCTCCACACCAGTGTCACCATCACTAAATCCCAGCACTGGCTCTGACCCTCTCCTCCAGATCACAAGAACAGACCCTCCAGGGTCCACACATCCTTGGTCTCTAGAGTCCCTCTATCCTGGCCCCAGTAAATAATCTAATCACCTCCCACCGAGAGCTGGTATCTTTTCTTCCGGCTTGTAGCAGCTACTTTTTGTTTCTCCTAAGTTCTGATTTCTCTACCACCTCCTGAGCATCAGTAATCAATAAGAAACTGAGTCCACAGACAGAACACATCTCCCAGGGGCAAATAATGAACACAATCACCCCAGATAATTTCCTTATATTTGAAAACAGTTTTCATTACCTGTGTTGCTCTTTTGGTGTCAGATTTTAACCTAACAAAGAATTATCTGGCCTGTGAGGGAGAAATATGGTAAAAATCAACTATTCTTCTGAGAGGGGAATGAACTCTTCTCAGTTTGATAAAAAAAAATTGAAAGTCTAGTCAAATTGGGATGCATGGTCTGGACCATAACCCCTTCCACTTCACACCACCTTTTCTTAACCCTGGAGGAAGCCCTAACCACTGAAGCAGGACCTCTAGGGCTCTCAGGGATAGAGTTTGAAAACTACCATGAGAAACATCTTTTTTCCAGGATGAGATGTGTTTTTATGTGGAAAAATCAGAAGGTTGAACTTTCTTTCATGTTGATTGAAGCATTGTTTATTTCAGAAAAAAAAATCAGAAACATACTAACAGTCTATCAACAGGAGAAAAAATAAATTAACCATTATATATATATATATATATATATATATATATATATATATATATACACTCAGTGGAATACTATACAAGAGTAAAAAAGAACTACAGCTATATCTAGTAGCATGGATAAATATAAAAGTGTAATATTAGTCAGAAAGAAGCACTCTACTTAATGACATTCAACATAATGTCATCATATAAAGACTAAAAGGTGAAAAAATTTTCAAGAGGTTAAAAAATGTTTTTATAGCTACAGAATAAAGGCATAGAAGATAGAAATGGAATCTCTGATAGTGGAAACTTCTATGAAGGAAGCGAATATATAAAAGAGGGCCTGAGTATTTCTATAATGACAAATCTCTTAAAAGACCCAGAGCAAATATCTGATATTGCTGAGATCTGTTAATGATTTACTCATATTACGCTCTATTCTTGTTTGTATGTTTAAAATGTTTTAGGATAAAATAATGTAAAAAAAGGTTTATTAAATATATTTTAAACACCACTTCAAAAATACTGCACTATACACACATATCTGCATTCATGTGAAAACATAATTCTCAGAAGAATTTCTAAAAGTTTTTGATTCCATGATAATAACAGAAACTTCTTAAACTTTAAAATGAGACTGGTATTTTATTATTTTTTTCAGAAACAAACCAGAAGAAAACAAGAGGCAATGGGATTTAACAATAGATATTATGACAAAATCAATTTAGTAATTAGTCACTTGCTATTAGGATAAAATAAAAAATGACAGTACACTGAAACTTTCACCAGTTTCAGAACACAAACTGATGGAAAACTTTTAAGGACAAAAGAGACAAATAAACAAAGATCATAGCAGGTCCCTGTAAGCATCTCTGAAAGAAAAATGTTAAATTTTGTTGAATGTTAAAAAAAAAATCTAGCGCAAGGAAAAAAGCATGCCCTACACTACAACTTATGATTAGAATTAATAATTTAATCATTAGAGTTTTCATTCTTTCTAGAAATAAAGTTTGAAGAGCCATACTTTTGTATCTGACTATTTAATAAACTTATTCTACCATCCAAATAAACAATGCTTTTGAGAAAGTAGTTTTTAGTTTCCTTTTTAATTGCTTCTGCTGACCTATAATGACAAAATGTAAATAATGGCTTTCTAGAGACACTGTTTCATCCAAGAGACTGAGCACCTTACCTGGGTTGGTATACAGCTGGCTTTCCACGGTTTTGCCAATGCACTGCAGTTTAACTGCTTGCAGGGCGTCATCCACGTGCACGATGGTTGGCAGACTGCCCAGGGTGTCCTGTACCAAGTTGGCCACTTCCCGGACATCAAAGAGCTTCAACAGCTCTGAGTACACAGCTGGGAAGGAGCTCAGAAACACAGCCTTAAAGAAATGAAATTTAAATCAATTCCCAGATATGACCTGAGAAATCAGCTATAAAATGTCAGTGAGTTTAAGATCGTGACAAATATTTTTGAATGGTAGAAAAATGAATGTAAAATGTTTCTGGTACTGAAACTAAAAAGACTAAAAAGGTTAAAAGGCAAAATTTAGAAAAAAAAAAAAGTGTACCAAAATAGAGCAATTTTTCAAACTATGTAAAGGTACAACATAGTAAAAACTGGGAAATTCTGTAAAACTACTGACATTAGCAAGATGATGGACAAAATGCCCAGAGAATCAGCAGAATGCAGCATGATCAAGTGGAAAGAATGCTCAACTAAGACCTGGATTGTAATTATTTATGTTTCATTCTTTTTGGAGAAGCTTTCTGAAGTGCTCATTTAAATCTCATTTACTTTTAAGAAGCCAAACACATTAATTCTCTAAAGCACTCAATTTATGATTAAAGAAAAAAACATAGGACATCAGAAGGCATCAGAAGACCTATATTATATGTAGGACTAGTTTGGCTTCTAATAAACTCTGTGACCTTGGACAAATCTTTTTAACCCTGTAGGTTTCAGTTTCATCACCTGTAAAACAACAAGATCATTAGAACAACCCCTTAGGTTTCTTCAAGATATACTGAAAACCCAGAACTGTCTGTATCCTTTATATAAGTAAAGAAACCTGATAATTATATTTTAAGGGGAAAAAAATATGCTAACATCAAACCCTGAGGGGCATACTTTAAAAACTGGGCTAGGAGAAGACTTTCCAGATGGCAGAGGAGTAAGACAAGGAGACCACTTTCCTCCCCACAAACACATGAAAAATACATTTACATGTGGAACAACTACTAAAGAACACCTACTGAATGCTGGCAGAAGACCTCAGGCTTCCAAAAAGGCAAGAAACTCCCCATGTACCTGGGTATGTGGCTGACAGGGTCTTGGTGCTCTGGCTGGGTGTCAGGCCTGGCCCTCTGAGGTGGAAGAGCTGAGTTCAGGACATTGGACCACCAGAGATCTCCCAGCGCCACATAATATCAATCGGAAAAAGCTCTCCCAGAGATGTCTGTCTCAATGCTAAGACCCAGCTCCACTCAACGACCAGCAAGCTCCACTGCTGGACAGCCCATGGCAAACAACTAGCAAGACAGGAACGCAACCCCAGCCATTAGCAGAGAGGCTGCCTAAAATCATAATAAGTTCACAGACACCCCAAAACACATCACTGAACGCGGTCCTGCCCAACAGAAAGACAAGACCCAGCCTCATCCACCAGAACACAGGCACCAGTCCCTTCCACCAGGAAGCCTAGACGACCCACTGAACGAACCTTATCCACTGAGGGCAGACACCAAAAACAACGGGAACTATAAACCTGCAGCCTGCAAAAAGGAGACCCCAAACACAGTAAGTTAAGCAAAATGAGAAGACAGAGAAATATGAAGCAGATGAAGGACCAAGGTAAAAACCCACCAGACCAAATAAATGAAGAGGAAATGGGCAGTCTACCTAAAAAAGAATTCAGAGTAATGATAGTAAAGATGATCCAGAATCTTGGAAATAGAATGGGAGAAAATACAAGAAATGTTTAACAAGCACCTAGAAGAACTAAACAGCAAACAAACAATGGTAAACAACAAAAGAAATGAAATTAAAAATTCTCTAGAAGGAATCAATAGCAGAAAAACTGAGGCAGAAGAACGAATAAGTGACCTGGAAGACTAAATACTAGGAATAACTACCATAGAGCAGAATAAAGAAAAAAGGATGAAAAGAATTGAGGACAGTCTCAGAGACTTCTGGGACAACATTAAATGCACCAACATTCGAATTATAGGGGTGCCAGAAGAAGAAGAGAAAAAGAAAGGGACTGAGAAAATATTTGAAGAGATTATAGTTGAAAACTTCCCTAATATGGGAAAGGAAATAGTCAATCAAGTCCAGGAAGTGCAGACTCCCATAAAGGATAAATCCAAAGAGAAACATGCCAAGACACATACTAATCAAACTATCAAAAATTAAATACAAAGAAAAAATATTGAAAGCAGCAAGGGAAAAACAACAAATAACATACAAGGGTATCTCCATAAGGTTAACAGCTGATCTTTCAGCAGAAACTCTGCACGCCAGAAGGGAGTGGCAGGGCATATTTAAAGTGATGAAAGGGAAAAACCTACAACCAAGATTGCTCTACACAGCAAGGATCTCATTCAGATTCGACAAAGAAATTAAAATCTTTACAGACAAGCAAAAGCTAAGAGAATTCAGCACTACCAAACCAGCTTTACAACAAATGTTAAAGGAACTTCTCTAGGCAGGAAACACAAGAGAAGGAAAAGACCTACAATAACAAAACCAAAACAATTGCGAAAATGGTAATAGGAACATACATATCAATAATTACATTAAATGTAAATGGATTAAATGCTCCAAACAAAAGACATCTACTGGCTGAATGGATACAAAAACAAGACCTGTACATATGCTGTCTATAAGAGACCCACTTCAGTTCTAGGGACACATACAGACTGAAAGTGAGGGGATGGAAAAAGATATTTTGTGCAAATGGAAATCAAAAGAAAGCTGGAGTAGCAATTCTCATATCAGAAAAAATAGACTTTAAAATAGAATCAATCCAAGAAGAAAATATAACAATTGTAAATATTTATGTACCCAACATAGGAGCACCTCAATACATAAGGCAAATGCTAACAGTCATAAAAGGGGAAATCGAAAGTAACACAATAATAGTACGGGACTTTAACACCCCACTTCCACCAATGGACAGATCAACTAAAGTGAAAATAAAGAAGGAAACACAAGCTTTAAATGATACATTAAACAAGATGGATTTAATTGATATACATACGACATTCCATCCAAAAACAACAGAATACACTTTCTTCTCAAGTTTTCATGGAACATTCTCCAGCATAGATGATATGTTGGGTCACAAATCAAGCCTTGGTAAATTTAAGAAAATTGAAATCATATCAAGTATCTTTTCTGACCACAATGCTATGAGACTAGATATCAATTACAGGAAAAGAAACTGTAAAGGATACAAACAGATGGAAGCTAAACAATACACTACTAAATAACCAAGAGATCACAGAAGAAATCAAAGAGGAAATTTAAAAATACCTAGAAACAAATGACAATGAAAACACGATAGCCCAAAACATATGGGATGCAGCTAAAGCAGTTATAAGAGGGAAGTTTATAGTAATACAATCCTACCTCAAGAAACATCTCAAAGTAACAACCTAACCTTACACCTAAAGCAATTAGAGAAAGAAGAACAAAAATACCCAAAGTTAGCAGAAGGAAGACATCATAAAGATGAGATCAAGAATAAATGGAAAAGAAATGAAGGTAACGATAGCAAACATCAATAAAATTAAAGCTGGTTCTTTGAGAAGATAAACAAAATTGCTAAACCATTAGTCAGACCCCTGAAGAAAAAAGGGAGAAGATTCAAATCAACAGAATTAGAAATGAAAAAGCAGAAGTAACAACTGACACTGCAGAAATACAAAGGATCATGAAAGATTACTACAAGCAACTACATGCCAATAAAATGGACAACCTGGAAGAAATGGACAAATTCTTAGAAAAGCAAAACCTTCCAAGACTGAACCAGGAAGAAATAGAAAATATAAACAGACCAATCACAAGCACTGAAACTGAAACTGTGATTAAAAATCTTCCAACAAACAAAAGCCCAGCACCAGATGGCTTCACAGGTGAATACTAACAAACATTTAGAGAAGAGCTAAAACCTATCCTTCTCAAACTCTTCCAAAATATAGCAGAGGGAGGAATACTCCCAAACTCATTCCATGAGGCCACCATCACCCTGATACCAAAACCAGACAAAGATGTCACAAAAAAAGAAAACTACAGGCCAATATCACTGATGAACATAGATGCAAAAATCCTCAACAACATACTAGCAAACAGAATCCAGCAGCACATTAAAAGGATCATACACCATGATCAAGTGGGTTTTATCCCAGGAATGCAAGGATTCTTCAATATACGCAAATCAACCAACATGATACACCATTTTAAATTGAAGGATAAAAACCATATGATCATCTCAATAGATGCAGAAAAAGCTTTTGACAAAATTCAATACCCATGTATGATAAAAACTATCCAGAAAGTAGGCATGGAAGGAACTTATCTCAACAAAATAAAGGCCATATATGACAAACCCGCAGCCAACATCATCCTCAATGGTGAAAAACTGAAACCATTTCCACTAAGATCAGGAACAAGACAAAGTTGCCGACTCTCACCACTATTATTCAACATACTTTTGGAAGTTTTAATCACAGCAATCAGAGAAGAAAAGAAATAAAAGGAATCCAAATCGGAAAAGAAGACGTAAAACTGTCACTGTTTGCAGATGACATGATACTATACATAGAGAATCCTAAAGATGCTACCAGAAAACTACTAGAGCTAATCAATGAATTTGGTAAAGTAGCAGGATAAAAAATAAATGTACAGCAATCTCTTGCACTCCTATACACTAATGATGAAAAATCTGAAAGAGAAATTAAGGAAACACTCCCATTTGCCACTGCAACAAAAAGAATAAAATACCTCGGAATAAACCTACCTAAGGGAAGATGGCGGAAGAGTAAGACGCGGAGATCACCTTCCTCCCCACAGATACATCAGAAATTCATCTACACGTGGAACAACTCCAACAGAACACCTACTGAACGCTGACAGAAGACCTCAGACCCCCCAAAAGGCAAGAAACTCCCCACATACCTGGGTAGGTCAAAAGAAAAAAAGAATAAACAGAGACAATAGGATATGGACGGGACCTGCACCAGTGGGAGGGAGCCGTGAAGGAGGGAAGGTTTCTACACACTACAAGCCCCTTCGAGGGCGGAGACTGCAGGTGGCGGAGGGGGAAAGCTTCGGAGTAGCGGAGGAGAGCACAGCAACAGGGGTGCGGAGGGCAAAGCAGAGAGATTTTGGCACAGAGGATCGGTGCCCTCAGGCACACACCAGCCCGAGAGACTTGTCTGCTCGGCCGCCAGGGCGGGCGGGGCTGGGAGCTGAGGCTCGGGTATCGGCTTTCAGTCGGAGCGCAGGGAGAGGTCTGGGGCTGGCGGCAGGAAGAGACCCTGAAGGGGTTAGTGCTAGCCCGGAGGGAGTCCGGGGAAAGGGTCTGGAGCTACCGGAGAGGCAAGAGACTTTTTTCCCTTTTGTTGCCTGGTGCGCGAGGAGAGGGCATTCCCCTCCCTCCCCTCTGCCTGAGTGAGCCAGAGCCCCCGAATCAGCGGCTCCTTTAAACCCGTCCTGTCTGAGCGAAGAACGGACGCCCTCCGGCGACCTACGCGCAGAGGCGGGGCCAGGTCCAAGGCTGAGACCCGGGAGCTGTGAGAGCAGAGACAGGGAAATCTCTCTGTGCAGCCTCCGAGGCAGCGGATTAAAGCTCCACGGTCCATTTGATGTGCCCTGCGTCTGTGGAGTGCATGAATGGACAGCGAATCATCCCAAATTGAGGAAGTGGACCTTGAGGACAAGATTTAAGACTTTCCCCCCCTTTTTTTCCTCTTTTTACAACGAATTATCTCAAATTAAGGAGGTGGACTTAGCAAGATTTCAGACTTTTCGCCCTTTTCCTCTTTTTACAACGAATTATCCCAAATCGAGGAGGTGGACTTGGAGAGCAAGATTTTTGATTTTTCCCCCTGCTCTCTTTTTGTGAATGTGTATGTGTAATCTTCTGTGTAAGATTCTCTCTGTATAGCTTTGCTTCCACCATATGTCCCAGGGTTCTTTCGGTCCGTGTTTTTTTTCAATAATTACTTTTTAATTTTAATAACGCTACTATATTTCATACTTTATTCTATTTTACTTTACCTGCTCTTTCTTTTTTTCCTCCCTTCCCTTCCTCCCTCCCTCCCTCCGCTCCTCCTTTCCTTCTTTCTTTTTCTTTCCTCCATCCCTCCCTCCCTCCCACCCTTCTTCTTTCCACTTTCTTTTTCTTTCCTTCCTCCCTCCCTCCCTCCCTCCTGTCTTTCTTTCTTTCTTTCCTTCCTCCCTCCCTCCCTCTCTTCTTCCATTCACTCTTCCTTTTGCTTTCATTCCTCCCTCCCTCCCTCCTTTCTTTCCTTTCTTTCCATCCTTCCTCCCTCCCTCCTTTCTTTCTTCCTTCCTTCCTTCCTTACTTCCCTTCTTCCTTTCTTTCAATCTCTCTTTCTTTCTTCTACTAATTATTTCTTTCTACTTTTTCTCACTGTTATTCTGAGCCGGGTGGATGAAAGGCTCTTGGTGCTGCAGCCAGGAGTTAGTGCTGTGCCTCTGAAGTGGGAGAGCCAACTTCAGGACACGGGTCCACAAGAGACCTCCCAGCTCCACATAATATCAAGCAGCAAAAATCTCCCAGGGATCTCCATCTCAACACCAGCACCCAGCTTCAGTCAACGACCAGCAAGCTACAGTGCTGGTCACCCTATGCCAAGCAACTAGCAAGGCAGGAACACAACCCCACCCATTAGCAGAGAGGATACCTAAAAATATAATAAGGCCACAGGCACCCCAAAACACACCACCAGACGTGGACCTGTCCACCAGAAAGACAAGATCGAGCTTCAACCACCAGAACACAGGCATTAGTCCCCCCCACCAGGAAGCCTACACAAC
The DNA here is from genome assembly GCF_949752795.1 of Hyperoodon ampullatus. Classification (NCBI taxonomy): domain Eukaryota; kingdom Metazoa; phylum Chordata; class Mammalia; order Artiodactyla; family Ziphiidae; genus Hyperoodon; species Hyperoodon ampullatus. The sequence goes on from NC_136922.1 coordinate 71,526,283, forward strand.
CTACTGAAACAACCTTAGCCACGGGGGACAGACACCAAAAACAACGGGAACTACGAATCTGCAGCCTGCAAAAAGGAGACCCCAAACACAGTAACATAAGCAAAATGAGAAAGCAGAAAAACACACAGCAGGTGAAGGAGCAAGATAAAAACCTACCAGACCTAACAAATGAAGAGGTAATAGGCAGTCTACCTGAAAAAGAATTCAGAATAATGATAGTAAAGCTGATCCAAGATTCTATTTCCCAGATCCAAAATCTTGGAAATAGAATAGACAATATGCAAGAAACAGTTAACAAGGACCTAGAAGAACTAAAGATGAATCAAGCATCGATTAAAAACACAATAAATGAAATGAAAAATACTCTAGATGGGATCAATAGCAGAATAACTGAGGCAGAAGAACGGATAAGTGAGGTGGAAGATAAAATAGTGGAAATAACTGATGCAGAGAAAAATAAAGAAAAAAGAATGAAAAGAACAGAGGACAGTCTCAGAGACCTCTGGGACAACATTAAACGCACCAACATTCGAATTATAGGGGTTCCAGAAGAAGAAGAGAAAAAGAAAGGGACTGAGAAAATATTTGAAGAGATTATAGTTGAAAACTTCCCTAATATGGGAAAGGAAATAGTTAATCAAGTCCAGGAGGCACAGAGAGTCCCATACAGAATAAATCCAAGAAGAAATACGCCAAGACACATATTAATCAAACTGTCAAAAATTAAACACAAAGAAATCATATTAAAAGCAGCAAGGGAAAAACAACAAATAACACACAAGGGAATCCCCATCAGGTTAACAGCTGATCTCTCAGCAGAAACTCTACAAGCCAGAAGGGAGTGGCAGGACATAATTAAAGTGATGAAGGAGAGAAACCTGCAACCAAGATTACTCTACCCAGCAAGGATCTCATTCAGATTTGATGGAGAAATTAAAACGTTTACAGACAAGCAAAAGCTGAGAGAGTTCAGCACCACCAAACCAGCTTTACAACAAATGCTAAAGGAACTTCTCTAGGCAAGAAACACAACAGAAGGACTATACCTACAATAACGAACCCAAAGCCATTAAGGAAATGGGAATAGGAACATACATATCAATAATTACCTTAAATGTAAATGGACTAAATGCTCCCACCAAAAGACACAGAGTGGCTGAATGGATACAAAAACAAGACCCATATATATGCTGTCTACAAGAGACCCACTTCAGACCTAGAGACACATACAGATTGAAAGTAAGGGGATGGAAAAAGATATTCCATGCAAATGGAAATCAAAAGAAAGCTGGAGTAGCAATTCTTATATCAGACAAAATAGACTTTAAAATAAAGACTATTAGAAGAGACAAAGAAGGACACTACATAACGATAAAGGGATCGATCCAAGAAGAAGATATAACAATTGTAAATATTTATGCACCCAACATAGGAGCACCTCAATACATAAGGCAAATACTAACAGCCATAAAAGGGGAAATCGACAGTAACACAATCATAGTAGGGGACTTTAACACCCCACTTTCACCAATGGACAGATCATCCAAAATGAAAATAAATAAGGAAACACAAGCTTTAAATGATACATTAAACAAGATGGACTTAATTGATATTTATAGGACATTCCACCCAAAAACAACAGAATACACATTTTTCTCAAGTGCTCATGGAACATTCTCCAGGATAGATCATATCTTGGGTCACAAATCAAGCCTTGGTAAATTTAAGAAAATTGAAATTGTATCAAGTATCTTTTCCGACCACAATGCTATGAGAGACTAGACATCAATTACAGGAAAAGATCTGTAAAAAATACAAACACATGGAGGCTAAACAATACACTACTCAATAATGAAGTGATCACTGAAGAAATCAAAGAGGAAATTAAGAAATACTTAGAAACAAATGACAATGGAGACACGACGACCCAAAACCTATGGAACGCAGCAAAAGCAGTTCTAAGGGGGAAGTTTATAGCAATACAATCCCACCTTAAGAAACAGGAAACATTTCGAGTAAACAACCTGACCCTGCACCTAAAGCAATTAGAGAAAGAAGAACAAAAAACCCCCAAAGTTAGCAGAAGGAAAGAAATCATAAAGATCAGATCAGAAATAAATGAAAAAGAAATGAAGGAAACGATAGCAAAGATCAACCAAACTAAAAGCTGGTTCTTTGAGAAGATAAACAAAATTGACAAACCATTAGCCAGACTCATCAAGAAAAGAAGGGAGAAGACTCAAATCAGTAGAATTAGAAATGAAAAAGGAGAAGTAACAACTGACACTGCAGAAATACAAAAGATCATGAGAGATTACTATAAGCAACTCTATGCCAATAAAATGGACAACCTGGAAGAAATGGACAAATTCTTAGAAATGCACAACCTACCAAGACTGACTCAGGAAGAAATAGAAAATATGAATAGACCAATCACAAGCACTGAAATTGAAACTGTGATTAAAAATCTTCCATCAAACAAAAGCCCAGGACCAGATGGCTTCACAGGCGAATTCTATCAAACATTTAGAGAAGAGCTAACACCCATCCTTCTCAAACTCTTCCAAACAATATCAGAGGAAGGAACACTCCCAAACTCATTCTACGAGGCCACCATCACCTTGATACCAAAACCAGGCAAGGATGTCACAAAGAAAGAAAACTACAGGCCAATATCACTGATGAACATAGATGCAAAAATCCTCAACAAAATACTAGCAAACAGAATCCAACAGCACATTAAAAGGATCATACACCATGATCAAGTGGGGTTTATTCCAGGAATGCAAGGATTCTTCAATATACGCAAATCAATCAATGTGATACACCATATTAACAAGTTGAAGGAGAAAAACCATATGATCATCTCAATAGATGCAGAGAAAGCTTTCGACAAAATTCAACACCCATTTATGATAAAAACCCTGCAGAAAGTAGGCATAGAGGGAACTTTCCTCAACATAATAAAGGCCATATATGACAAACCCACAGCCAACATCGTCCTCAATGGTGAAAAACTGAAACCATTTCCACTAAGATCAGGAACAAGACAAGGCTGCCCACTCTCACCACTCTTATTCAACATAGTTTTGGAAGTTTTAGCCACAGCAATCAGAGAAGAAAAGGAAATAGAAGGAATCCAAATTGGAAAAGAAGAAGTAAAGCTGTCACTGTTTGCAGATGACATGATACTATACATAGAGAATCCTAAAGATGCTACCGAAAAACTACTAGAGCTAATCAATGAATTTGGTAAAGTAGCAGGATACAAAATTAATGCACAGAAATCTCTGGCATTCCTGTACACTAATGATGAAAAATCTGAAAATGAAATCAAGAAAACACTCCCATTTACCATTGCAACAAAAAGAATAAAATATCTAGGAATAAACCTACCTAAGGAGACAAAAGACCTGTATGCAGAAAATTATAAGACACTGATGAAAGAAATTAAAGATGATACAAATAGATGGAGAGATATACCATGCTCCTGGATTGGAAGAATCAATATTGTGAAAATGACTCTACTACCCAAAGCAATCTACAGATTCAATGCAATCCCTATCAAACTACCACTGGCATTTTTCACAGAAGTAGAACAAAAAATTTCAAAATTTGTTTGGAAAAACAAAAGACCCCGAATAGCCAAAGCAATCTTGAGAACGAAAAACGGAGCTGGAGGAATCAGGCTGCCTGACTTCAGACTATACTACAAAGCTACAGTAATTAAGACAGTGTGGTACTGGCATAAAAGCAGAAAGATAGATCAGTGGATCAGGATAGAAAGCCCAGAGATAAACCCACGCACATATGGCCAACTTATCTTTGATAAAGGAGGCAGGAATGTACAGTGGAGAAAGGACAGCCTCTTCAATAAGTGGTGCTGGGAAAACTGGACAGGGACATGTAAAAGTATGAGATTAGATCATTCCCTAACACCATACACAAAAATAAGCTCAAAATGGATTAAAGACCTAAATGTAAGGCCAGAAACTATCAAACTCTTAGAGGAAAACATAGGTAGAACACTCTATGACATAAATCACAGCAAGGTCCTTTTGGACCCACCTCCTAGAGAAATGGAAATAAAAACAAAGATAAACAAATGGGACCTAATGAAACTTCAAAGTTTTTGCACAGCAAAGGAAACCATAAACAAGACCAAAAGACAACCCTCAGAATGGGAGAAAATATTTGCAAATGAAGCAACTGACAAAGGATTAATCTCCAAAATTTATAAACAGCTCATGCAGCTCAATAGCAAAAAAACAAACAACCCAATCCAAAAATGGGCAGAAGACTTAAATAGGCATTTCTCCAAAGAAGATATACAGACTGCCAACAAACACATGAAAGAATGCTCAACATCATTAATCATTAGAGAAATGCAAATCAAAACTACAATGAGATATCATCTCACACCAGTCAGAATGGCCATCATCAAGAAATCTAGAAACAATAAATGCTGGAGAGGGTGTGGAGAAAAGGGAACACTCTTGCACTGCTGGTGGGAATGTGAATTGGTACAGCCACTATGGAGAACAGTATGGAGGTTCCTTAAAAAACTAAAAATAGAACTACCATATGACCCAGCAATCCCACTACTAGGCATATACCCTGAGAAAACCATAATTCAAAAAGAGACATGTACCAAAATGTTCATTGCAGCTCTATTCACAATAGCCCGGAGCTGGAAACAACCTAAGTGTCCATCATCGGATGAATGGATAAAGAAGATGTGGCACATATATACAATGGAATATTACTCAGCCATAAAAAGAAACGAAACTGAGCTATTTGTAATGAGGTGGATAGACCTAGAGTCTGTCATACAGAGTGAAGTAAGTCAGAAAGAGAAAGACAAATACCGTATGCTAACACATATATATGGAATTTAAAAAAAAAAAAAAATGTCATGAAGAACCTAGGGGTAAAACGGGAATAAAGACACAGACCTACTTGAGAATGGACTTGAGGATATGGGGAAGGGGAAGGGTAAGCTGTGACAAAGGGAAAGAGAGGCATGGACATATATACACTACCAAACGTAAGGTAGATAGATAGTGGGAAGCAGCCGCAGAGCACAGGGAGATCAGCTCGGTGCTTTGTGACCGCCTGGAGGGGTGGGATGGGGAGGGTGGGAGGGAGGGAGATGCATGAGGGAGGGGATGTGGGAACAGATGTATATGTATGACTGATTCACTTTGTTATAAAGCAGAAACTAATTAAAAAAAAAAAAAAAAAAAACCTACCTAAGGAGACAAAAGACCTGTATGCAGAAAACTATAAGACACTGATGAAAGAAATTAAAGACGATACCAATAGATGGAGAGATATACCATGTTCTTGGATTGGAAGAATCAACACTGTGAAAATGACTACACTACCCAAAGCAATCTACAGATCCAATGTAAACCTGTCAAACTACCAATGGCATTTTTCACAGAACTAGAACAGAAAACTTCACAATTTGTATGGAAACACAAAAGACCCCGAAGAGCCAAAGCAATCTTGAGAAAGAAAAACGGAGCTGGAGGAATCAGGCTCCCTGACTTCAGGCTACACTACAAAGCTACAGTAATCAAGACATATGGTACTTGCCCAAAAACAGAAAGATAGATCAGTGGATCAGGATAGAAAGACCAGAGATAAACCCACACACATATAGACACCTTATCTTTGATAAAGGAAGCAAGAATATACAATGGAGAAAAGACAGCCTCTTCAATAAGTGGTGCTGGGAAAACTGGACAGCTACATGTAAAAGAATGAACTTAGAACACTCCCTAACACCATACACAATAATAAACTCAAAATGGATTAAAGACCTAAATGTAAGGTCAGACACCATATATAAAATTCTTAGAGGAAAATATAGGCAGAACACTCTATGACATAAATCACAGCAAGATCCTTTTTGACCCACCTCCTAGAGAAATGGAAATAAAAACAAAAATAAACAAATGGGACCTAATGAAACTTAAAAGCTTTTGCACAGCAATGGAAATCATAAACAAGACGAAAAGACCACCCTCAGAATGGGAGAAAATATTTGCAAATGAAGCAGCTGACAAAGTATTAATCTCCAAAATATACAAGCAGCTCATGCAGCTCAATATCAAAAAAAACAAACACCCAATCCATAAATGGGCAGAAGACCTAAACGGACATTTCTCCAAAGAAGATATACAGATTGCCAACAAACACGTGAAAGGATGCTCAACATCACTAATCATTAGAGAAATGCAAATCAAAACTAAAATGAGGTATCACCTTACACCAGTCAGAATGGCCACCATCAAAAAATCTACCAACAATAAATGCTGGAGAGGGTGTGGAGAAAAGGGAACCCTCTTGCTCTGTTGGTGGGAATGTAAATTGATACAACCACTATAGAGAACAGTATGGAGGTTCCTTAGAAAACTAAAAATAGAGCTACCATATGACCCAGCAATCCCACTACTGGGCATATATCCTGAGAAAACCATAATTCAAAGAGTCATGTACCCCAATGTTCATTTCAGCACTATTTACAATAGCCAGGACATGGAAGCAACCTAAGTGTCCATCGACAGATGAATGGATAAAGAAGATGTGGCACATATATACAATGGAATATTACTCAGCCATAAAAATAAATGAAATTGAGTTATTTGTAGTGAGGTGGATGGATCTAGAGTCTGTCATAGAGTGAAGTAAGTCAGGAAGAGAAAAACAAATACTGTATGCTAACACATGTATATGGAATCTAAAAGGAAAAAAAATGGTTCTGAAGAACCTAGAGGCAGGACAGGAGTAAAGATGCAGACGTAGAGAATGGACTTGTGGACATGGGGAGAGGGAAGGGTAAGCTGGGACGAAGTGAGAGAGTGGCATGGACGTATATACACTACCAAATGTAAAACAGATAGCTAATGGGAAGCAGCCACATAGCACGGGGAGATCAGCTTGGTGCTTTGTGACCACCTAGAGGGGTGGGATAGGGAGGGTGGGAGGGAGATAAAAGAGGGAGGGGATATATGTATACATATAGCTGATTTACTTTGTTATACAGCAGCAACTCACACAACAATGTAAAGCAATTATACTCCAATAAAGATCTTAAAAAGATAAAGAAAACAAATAAAATACACTTAACCCCACTTTATATTATAAATATTTAAAAAATATTGAATAATCAATTTTTAAACAAATTCATTGCATTTGTGATGTACCAGGAATTCAGAATAGTCAAATAAAGCAATGATTGTCTCTGAAAAAAATAAAAAATAAAAATTTAAAAAAATAAATAAAAACTGTGCTAGGATTGTACATCAAAACAAACTCAGCCTTTTAAAATTCCACAAAAGGAGGGCAGTGGAAGGAAAAGTCGATCAGCCTCAAACGCTTGGTGAAGGAAGAGGCACATTTTGTAATATGAGATTCAAGGGCTGGTGGGTTTACCACTGAGATCTGACAGCAGGGGAAGGTAGGTCAAGTCTACAAGTGCTGATGATTCAAACACAGAATCAAATTCAAATTCATGGAGTTTTGTATTTACCTGTATAGCAGCAGCAGAAATTGTAGAAGAGCCAAGACCTGTTTTTGATGCCAGAACCATCAGAATACTTAAGGTGCTGGGGTCAACAGCTATGTTTTCCCCTTGACTCTTAAAAATAATAGATTTTCTTGAATGTACTTAAAATTAATAATCTGATATTCCCCAGTAAAGACTATATTTATATAGCCTTCATTTCACTCTGCAAAGAGCTGAGTCATACAGATGAAATTTTAAAAAATTAAAATAAAATGAGCCCAGCTTTCTGGTCACTAAAGTCACCTAAGCTGACTTTCCTCAGGAATCCCTTAATTTATCCATCAATTCTTTATTTATACCTCTTTATTTCAAAAAGGTATTTGAATGTGCTTTCAGTGTAAGATACAATTATTAAAAAGGATAAAGGAATAAAGACGTTGTGATGAGGGCAGAAAGACAGTTGTAATAGGTATCTAAGCTAAAGATTTTTACTGAAAATAAAAATAAAAACATGATTTTGTTTTGACCTTCTTGGTAGCCAAGGCAAATAGAGAAAGATAATTAATAGGAACTTGGGGCAGGGTCTTGGGCCTCAACTCCTTCTGCCATTCCTCTTTTCTTGGGGTTTCCAAGGTAGAGACCTGTCCCTGGAATGGGAAACCAAGATCCACTGTATATAGCTGACTTAGCCTTCAGTCCTGCCCAGGGCAGGGCTCCTAAGGACAGAGTCATTAACAGGCTGGGCTTAGGCCAGGAGTACTAAATGAACCTGCTAGTACCAGGATGGCCAGATCTATAGAGCAGCCATCCATTGATCCAACCTGAAGGATTGCTGGGACTGCTATTCTACCTCCAGCAGATGGCATTTGCTCTGAGTTGTAGCCCACATGGAAAAAATGCAAAATGGAGCAAGGATACTGGGTTTCTGTCTTTCAGGCAAGAATCTTTAAGGGCCAGTGGATAACCATGGCTCTGGACATGGTAGGCAGGGTTCTAAGATGATCTCCATGAACTTTGTCCCCTGATGCTGTTCCCATGCAGAAGTTTTCTCTGGCTCGTGGTGGGGGAACTCAGAGATTTGAAGCATGAGAAGGATTTGACAAACTGTGCCTGGCTTCGAGGATGGAGGGGCCACACACAAAGGAATGCAAGTGGCCTCTAGGAGCTGAGAGCACCCAGCTCCTCCTCCCACCCCTGGCTGACAGCCAGCATGGAAATGGGAATCTCACTCACAAGGAAACTGATGCCTGTCAAAAGCCTGAAAGATATAGAAAGGGAATTCCTCCCCAGAGCCTCCAGATAAGCCATCAAAGCCAACACCTTGATTTTGGCTGTAGGACCAAGACCTGACCAAGCCTTCCAACCTACAGAACTTGAGCTAATAAATGGGTGTTATCTAAAGCCATGGTGGTCATTTGTTATGCAGCAACAGAAACCTAACTATTTGATCAATCAGATTAGTGACACCTTCCTTCTTGGAAGAGAGAGCTAAGAAGGTGTGGGGTCAAAGGGGGACTTGGAATGGGAAGAGGTGTTTAGCATTCTCCCCAAACATAAAGGAACAAAGTCCTCATTGCTTAATGAAGAAAACTAATCGCTTCATTATTTTGTATAAATTTTCTCTTAGCATCAAAGTAAATAAAATTATCATTTCAAAATTTACAAGTATAGGAAACTGCATAAAATAATAGAGAATGACTTCAGTAGAGTTTACGAAGATATTTAGAAACCATTACACATTTTATGTATCATCTCTTGATAAAAAGCTAAGGGCCAAAAAAGAAGAATCAAATATGATTCTTTGAAGGTGCTAAAGTTGTTTTACTATCTTTTTTTTTTTTTTTTTTTTTTTTTTTTTTGCGGTACCCGGGCCTCTCACTGTTGTGGCCTCTCCCGTTGCGGAGCACAGGCTCCGGACGCACAGGCTCAGCGGCCATGGCTCACGGGCCCAGCCGCTCTGCGGCATGTGGGATCTCCCCGGACCGGGGCACGAACCAATGTCCCCTGCATCGGCAGGCGGACTCTCAACCACTGCGCCAACAGGGAAGCCCTGTTTTACTATCTTGATGGAGGGGTAGAACTTAGAGAATCAAGAGCAGTTGGAGTTCAGTATGTTAAACAAAGAAAAGGAGGCTGCTCTATGTTGTGGTTGTACCTCAGCAGCCGAAATCATCTCAGGGTGACTGCTAGGGTTTGGTGGAAACACAACTAAGGTAAAAGAATATTTCTCCAACTTTAAAGAAGAGAAAAATCTCTTGAGTCCCTACAAAGGCATCTCATTAAGAAACCATGACTTAAAGTTACTCTTAAGAGTAAGAGAATATTTTTCAGTTATGGATTAAGTAAGTTTTATCCCTGTAACTGATAAAGGCTTGTTTCGTTTTGTTTTGTTTCAGAAAAATCTCAAAATGAAAACTCAACTTTTCAATAGCTTTTGTAAAAGTAGTGAACTTCTGAGAACTTTGATCTAAAGGAATATATGTTAACCTGTTAGAGTATCCTTTTCAAATATCAATGGCTGATAAGTAGGGTCTGGTTAGTGGGCAACTTGACACTGAGGCTTCTGGCAAGTTTCCTAACGTGCAGTGATTGTACCATTGACAAGAGAAGCCAAAATGACATTAAAAGAGCCTGTATCCTTAACCAGATGGAAGATGAGTCCACCTCTGCAAAGAAGAAAGTAACAAGAATAGCCCCCAAACAGTCAGAAAACCATGGCTCTATTATTGGGGGGGGGGTACATTTCTAGTGTTTTGCCATTATATATAACGCCTTCCAAATGTCAAATGACACCAAATTACAATACTCTTAGGGATCTAGTTTTGTCTCCTAATCTCCCATTTTATACCCCAACTCTCAGTGATTATAAGTCTCAAGTCTCCAGGGAATGGTAGTAAAGAGGTTGCTTCTCCATCTGACAAGTTATTAAACCAAGTTATTAGAATTAAACGTGTACAAGAAGGATTAAGAAAGTATAGAGAAAGATATTCAGAATTATCTCTTGGCACATGTTCAAGGCCACGCTATTTGGAAAGTGTATAGATCCTGTTCTTAAACAAAACATGGGGAGCTACTCCTGGTCATAGAATTTGGCAGCAACCGCTCAGCACTGGTCATAGCAGATCAATCCCAGGACAATTAGCGTCAAGTTAAATAAGACAAAACAACACACAATTTAGCTGAGACCAATATAATGAGTCTCAAGTCCACAGATTAAAATGCGGCACAAGGGAGTTCTCTGGTGGTCCAGTGGTTAGGACTCGGCGCTCTCACTGCCGGGGCTCGGGTTCCATCCCTGGTCGGGGAACTAAAAAAAAAAGCAGCAAAAGGCCTGGGGAAAACAACTGCAGCAGACTGGCTACAGCGAAATTCCTTCCCCTTGGCTGACGGTGACAGGGTGTCTCTATCAGTATGTGTTCTAGAAACTGGAATGGAGGTTGGTGCAAACCAACAGGCTCTACATTCAGAGCGAGAACAGTCCGAGGAAAGGCAACCTAACTTCTGCTCTGCTGGCGTTCGGAAGCCGAGGGACTTTTTAAAAGTCTATTCAAAGTCAGTTAAGCTACAAATATAAGCTGGAGCTACAGATTGCTGATGGAGAAAATATTCACTTATGCGGCTGTGTAAAAATAAATAAATTGGACTCATTTTTCCTCTATTCAGCAGAGACGAAAAAAAGATTACCTGTGATTGAGATAATGCTCCAGACCCTTTGCTTTCTTGTGAAAGAAAAAAACGGACTGACATGAGGAGCTCCTGAATGCAGCGGCGAAATTCTTCTTCATTCTGGCCCCCGGTGGCGAGGGAAAACAGCCTTCGAGACTGAACGATATACTTAAAAATATATTCTTGGGCCTTAAAACAAAAGTTTTAAAACGTTAGTTTCAAAGGAAACCAAAGGTATTTATTTGACGATGACACAGCACAAAAACCATAGCACAACATTAGACTTTTAAAATATTGACTTAAATACTAAGGCCCCGTGAGATTTTTGAACAGTATTTACTCGTAGGGAAAGAGCCATTTTTCTCTGATGCCTAATGAGAGAAGACGTATAGATAATTTTTAAATTCTATGTAATTCTTGAAAGGTATGAGCATTAAATGTTTCTGATCCTCAGATGATTTTTTAAATTTAATCAACAAAGAGACAGTGGTCTGTTTTTCAAAAATTATTTTGCTTTGCTGGTAGGTACTCTTGCCACTTGCATTTTACCTTCAATTGGCCCAAAATGACAAATTTATAATGAGTAAAATGCTTGTTTTTTAAAATGTACACCTGTTTACTTTCATCTACTGACATCAAATAGGGTATACTCAATTATAGAAATCAAAAGACTGCCAGAGCTGTTACTGGACAATCCTTTTAAGAATCTATATTCTTTATAAACATGTTTGCAGGTAAGGTATCAACATCTCCATATATACTGAGCACGTAGGGCCCAGAGATATGGGCAGTGTTAAACCATGAGACCCAGTAAAACCTCAGGTTTCCTCACTGTGATCCCTGCTAAGCCATCCTATTATCCTCTCTCAAGACAAATGGCCCTCAGATGGTCTCTGTCAGGGTGGTGGAAGCAAGAGCCAGGAACTTCTAAGCTTAACTGCCCATCTGCAGTCTTCTCTTCTTTTCAACCCTTCCTCCTGCCAATCCTAGACTTCAAGTGTTCAGAGCCCAGAGGAGTAAGGATTCAATGCCAGGCAGATTCCAGTGGGCAAGCCTGGCAAAGTCCCTTTCAAATTTCATCAGCTCTGGAGTAGCCATAAACTGATTAAGATCCTTGAATTGGAATGTCAGTAATACATCATCACCAATTACTGTCTGTGTAGAGGAAACCAATTCGTTTAGGCATCACCACGCAACAGCACTGTTAGACTGTGATCTGTTATTGACAGTGTGTCATTACCTTCAACACCTCCTGGATGTGCTCTTGTCTCTCCGCTTCTGTGATCCTGTCCACATACCACTTGAGCACTTTGATGAGATCTCTAAAGTACAAGGAGACGTGCAGAAGGTAGAATTGCTCTCATTCTCAATTAAATGCCAACAAATCAAATGCTTATGTTTATCATGAGGAGCCTTCATTTCCCAACAGTTCTCACATTTTTCTGTCCAACTGCCATAACATAATAATTTTACAAAGTCTGCATATCAACATCACTACCCCTTTTCTGAAGTTGAAGAGAGAAACAACACTTCCTCCCAGTGAGATTCCTTTCAATCTGGACATATTCCATCGGCCCTGCTGTTTCTGGCAGTGCTTCCAATGGGTGAACACACATATCTGAGAAAAGGACTCTGGCCAAGGGAGTGCCTGAATATGACTGTCATGGTCAATCTCGGACAACTGCTAATTGGGATTTCCTCCCCATCGACTACATAAACAGTTGGATGAAATATTCGGCTGGAGGCAAAAGGGGGTGTGGGGAGGGATGAAGGTAATAAATACCTCCCCATTTCCAAGCACACCCCCATGGAGTTATCAAGCCAATTCTCTGACCTATGGGAAGAATGAGGCTTACCGTCAAAGTATGCCTTAGTAATTTCCAGAAAACCCAAGTCTCATGGTTTTAAGAAACAAAATTTGAATTAACCTCCACCCCCTACAAATTCTCAAGATTGCAGTTGTGTGACCGTTAACACTGGTCAGTTCTTGGTTTCTAGGAAACAGAGCAATTTTTAAAAATGCTCCTCTTTTCTGTCGGGAGAGAATCCATGGATGTGCCAGTAGGTAGATGCTGCTGGGAGTGCTATTTTGAAGATGATCTGTCGGTGAGTTTCTGGCCACCCACAGCTCAAGACGATTCCAGGGGCCTTATTTGTCTTATTAGGACTTATTAGCTGCCTCCTGGCCAACCTGAAATTGACAAATTACACCCTCGTTCTCTACCTTCCAATGACAGTCTCAGTCGGAGGTGGTGACCACCTCACGCCAGAGCCCAAATTGTTAGGCCAAGGGGCAAAGTCGGGCCAACATTTCAAAACTATCCCTGTTGTTACATTTCACCCTCTGAAAAACTCATGTTGGCAGAGGGTCAAGTCTTGCAAAAATGACTCCATTCATTTAAACGTCAGAGGCGTAAATCTTACCAGGCCATGGTGGAGAGTACCCAAAGGAATGGGATCAAACGCTTAATTGATTACCTACTATCTTTTATACAATACGTAGATGGGGAAAACCCTGATTCCATGCTCTTTAAACACACCTCTGGGAATAGATGATTGTGCATGTACATATCCATAGGTGCTTAAAGTATAAGGTAAAAACTTTGGCAGAATAGCAATGACAACAGTGTAATGGGGAGATAGAACTTTGGGGTACATTTCAGGGCTGTACTTAAGCAAGGTCCCAAACCGGGAAGATGTCACGATAGGACAGAAAGAGGGACATTGTCACCTTCTGGCAACTATCACCTGGGCTACGTGGAAACAGGAACCAGCTAAAGCATGTCATTATTCATTTACTTTCAGCCTTGCTTGCATAATCTGAGCTGACAGGAAAGGACCAGCAGTTAAAATGGCAGCTGGTAACAAAGGGTAGAGTCCAATGGCTGAACTGCTTGCAGCCAGGGACCAGGTCTTCATATGATCAGCACAAAGCATAGTGCCTGGTATGCAGTAGGCACTCAGTAAATATTAACAGATGAATGAACAAATGACTTTAAAATGGTACGATGGCAAAGATTGTTTTTCCACCATATTTCTTTCTTAAAGACATCTAGAATCATCAAGGAGTGTGGTGATTAAATGGGGCTCTTGACAGCCAAAGTGAAATAACCAGATATTTTAGACTAAAGAATATCAAGTGAAATAGAGACAAGAAGAAAACACCTTATATTTTAGGTTTCAGGAATAGAATTCAGGAAGTTCTTTTTTTCCCCCTTTTAATCAAAATAAGTTCCAGCCATTAAAAGAAGGTGGGTGAGAAAGAAGAAACTGTCTCAAGAGACACTTCAGTGGTTGTGCTTCATTTCTTCCTACACTCCCTTTTAAATTTTCCTGTACAGTTGGTTCTGCTTTAAAAAGCTCAAATGAAACTGCTTCTACACCAATTACAAGATAAAGGACCTTACCTGTATGCAAGTGCCCCAGCAAAATGACTCTCAATATAAGTGTCCATTACAGGTTTAAAATGATGAAATTTGCTATCTTGCAGCAAATTTATTATGTGAACCTAAAAAAAAAATTAAAAAATGGAGCTTTATAAAACTGAACACAAACCAAGATGTTTTTTTTTGGTAGAGGGGAGGGGGAAGGTTTCTTTTCAAGTAAGCTCATGCTGTTATGTGCACATTTATAAACAGCCTTAGGAAAGTCAAAATTAAGAGACAAAATGAAGATATAATTAAAGTGAATTTAAACTCACCAAAGAATCAAACACTTTAGACCCATATTTTTGGGAATTTTCATCTAAAATCCCAAACAAGGTATCCAGTGTATCTTGCAGAAACTGTTGGATAAAGAAGTAAAAGCATAAATAAAATATCCTCTGTCCTTCCCCTCTAAATATTCTTTATCCCATGAATTTCTAAGAGAGGGATAACAAAATAATGTATACCTTTACTATCTCTGAGCCATCAATTTCTTTTAATTTAGAGAGACAGCCTGTGATCTTGTCTGGGTGGGTTCTCCATTTCAAAAGATCAAGCATATCACCTTTCCAAACAGAAAAGGAAAATTAGTTGCCTTAATAGAGAACACAAAAGTGTTCTACTGTAAACGCTGAATTCTTACACACATTGCCTCTTGGTCACCCAAGTTGCAGGCTCCCAGGCCCTCCCACTAGGCCTCTAAATGGCATTTATTACAGTGTATTCTAATTATTTCTCCCTTCCCAATGCCCTTGACTTACAAACTCCTACTTATCCTTCAGTTCTAAGGCTAGCTATCTGTCTTTGTCCCCACTAGACTGTAAATTCCAGCAGAACAAGAAGAGTGTGCGAGTTTGGCCCTAACATAGTGCCAGCATCTGAAACAGGGCAGGTACACAGCAGGCACTTGGTAAATACTGGCTGAATGATTTTCTGCCTCCCCCCATTAAAGTGGGAGATTCTTGAGGGTTGGGAACCCACTTTATTCATATTCGTGCCCCCAGCATATAGCACTCTGCCTAGCAACAAATTCCACTTGGCAATGAAGGTCTTCTTGACAATGTGGCCCAAACCTGGCATGACTAGAAGGTCCCTGCACAGTGATGACAAAGCCAGTCAATTGTCAGACCATCTAGTGAGCCTTTGGACCTGAGAGGGCCAGTTCCTGGACCCCATGATCATCTTCCATCCTAGACTCTGGCCCAGCTCTTCAATTTCCTCCTTTCCCTGAACTGACAACACGTGGGCCCTGAGTCTAGCAGGGTCCTCAGGGAACCTCTTCACCTCGTGAGGGAATAAATCCTTCCCTCATCCTTCCTGGGCAGAAGGTCCTGAACATGGTGTCCAGCTTCACTGGTCTCCAAAGGGATCAGGGAGACAGTGGTGTCTGGAGGCCAATGAAAGCAGTAAAAACTGACAAGGCACGTGCGAGCAGGATGTGCCCGGGGCAGGGGAACCTGGCAGGGCCGGTCTCCTGGTGCTCAGTGGGGCTGAGAGACTAGAACGGCCAAGAGAGAAGCCAGGAGGGGTTTTCTACTTCAAAGCACTTGTTTCAAGAAAAACCCAAATGGGACTTGCTGAGAGACAGAAAGACTGATGTGGAAACAAGAAACAAACCAAACAAACACAATCCAAGAGATCAAGGAAGAGTAGTTATGATGAGAAAGAAAATATGATGTAGTGAATAAAGATGTGAAAAAAGCATAAGAATCTCAAGAGGAAATAGAAGCAACCTTCACCAAAGTCAGATTCAAAAGAAAAACTTCACAAACAACTTAAAAGAAAGAAATTTGGTACTAAATAAGAATATCTGCCTATAACAAATAGGGATAAGAGGAGTAGGCGGATTTAGAACAAGAAAAATGAGGGAATTTTTTTTCAATACTGACTGAAAAAGAGATTTATGACTATTTTCATAACAGAAAATCCTGAAAATGTTAAATATTCATGTCGAACTCGGACACCCTGGAGGTGTGATTGAAACCTTTTAAAAAATGATTGGTCATATTTAGATGAGTGATTCCACAGGGCGAGACCGGCTGCAGTAGACGTGGCCCTCCAGGATTCTCCTATGTTTGCTACCTCCCCCTCCGACTTCCTGCATCTAACTTCAGGATGCCTCCCTTCCCCGGCAGCCCCTCTTTCGTAATTCCCCAGGCCATTCACTCTTCACTTCCCATCCCACGTCCTGTCCAGCGCTCACTCCGTCCCCTCCCTCTCTTTCCCTGCCCTTTAGAGTGAGGCTGTTACAGAGGCGTGCAGGGTGCTGCCCACCTTGTGGGGAAGGGTGTGCAGGGGAAGGAGGCAGCTCTACTGGCTGCAAAGTGGCATCACCAGAAGCAGCAGTGGGGGACCAGGAATAGGACTGTCATCAGCAGAGCCGGGCAACAGATGACAGTGGTCCAGACAATCAGATCAGGATGGGGCTGTTCACCTTTCCTGTGAGAAGTCTGAGGAATTTTGAGACTGCTCCCAGTGGAGCCAAGAGGAAAGTAGTATGTCCGTCTGGACATAATTAATCATGTATGCCAGCCCTCTCATTATTGTTATCTTTTAATTTCTATATATTATAAGATATTTTCCTCAAAAGCCTATTTTAAGATCTGCTGTGTGAGGAAACATTTTTTTTTCCTTAGCAAAATGTCATTGTTACAGAATTAAAATAAAGAATTTAAATACTTAAAAAAATTCATGTATGCCAAGAACTCAGAATCAAGTTAAAATTGTCATCTCTTACGCCTCTATTTTAGCCATTTGAAGATACATTAGTTGCAAATTTGGAGCTAGGACCTACTACTGAAAAATGTGAATTTTATACATTCCATTCAATTATCATTTACGTGTATACTGACTGTATGCCTAATCTACCAAGAGCTATAAAATAGGTAGATGGCATGATCTCTACTTTTGTTTTTTTTAATCCCAATCTCAGGAAAAGACTGAATAAACCACCCATCACTGGGGGGAGGAAAGGGACGTGGGGCAGTCAGTACCTGCACAAACGTTAGACTTAATTTAAGCACTGCTTTTATTTTCTCATAACTTTTTAAACAGTTGTGTTTAACAGTCCAAGGAAGCTGACAAACAAGTAAAGTAATTCCTTTTCTGATCCCCACTTTTAAGAAGCTTAAAATATCTACTTGATTTGGCAATCACAGACGTCTAGCTGAGTGCTCTGACCTCGGTATGCTATCTAAGAATGACATTGGAACACAGAGAGTGTGCAGACACACTTTAGAAACCCTGAAATGCAAATCTGCTCTAGGAAACTGTTCCTAGAGACCACATCACTTACTAAATGCCCAATTGTAATGGTAATGGGATCTGTAAACTTTCCAAGTCAAGTAAAATGAATACAAAGCAATTTAATTCCAATTTGGAACTGGATTACTTCTACACAGAGACATGTGTCTAGCATGTAAATTTCAGAAAGCTCAACTAACTTCCTTCCTCCTTCCCATGTCTGAAACACACTATTCATTTCCTGCTTCATTTTGAGCTGTCTTACACTGACAAGGTTAATCAATGTCAAAATGATAATTAAGCACTTATTAGCCTTCAACAATGAGTCAAGCATTGCCTTCCATATAGTGAGATGTTTAATATAATGGTTTCATGAATAGTTTATTTACGTGAAAATGTTCTCTGCTTTTACAAAGTAGCAGCTTCTAATTATCAGGATTTTGTTCCCTCTGTCTTATGTTCACAATTCTAATATCCTAAACCCTAGAACTAGAAAAAATGAAGGACGCAGGGCCGAATATTTTGATGGCAGATAATCTATTGTTAGATTTGTGTCATTGGCAGAATAATGGTCCCCAAAGATGTCCGTATTCTAATCCCTGGAACCTGTGAATACGTTTATCTTACATGGCAAAAGAGATTTTACAGCTGTGATTAAGTTAAGGATCTTTTAAATAGGGGTATTATCCTGGATGATTTGGTGGGCCCACTCTAATCACAGGGGTTCCTAAAAGATGGAAGACGGTTAGAGTCAGAGAGATTTGAAGATGCTATGCTGCTGGCTTTGAAGATGGAGAAAGGGGCCAGGAGCCAAGGAATGCAGGTGGTTCCCAGAAGCTAGAAAAGGTAAGTAAAAGGATTCTCTCCAAGAGATTTCAGAGGGAATGTGGCCCTGCCGACACCTTCCTTGATTTAGGCCCCATGAAACTGACTGCAGACTTTTGACCTCCAAAATTGTAAGATAATAAATTATTGTTGCTTTAAGCCAATAAGTTTACAGTAATCACTACAGCAGCAACAGATAACTAAGACAAGCTGAAAATAGTCTAATGGAGACAATCAGTTAAATGTGAACTTAGACTCTATAACAGACACACAACTAATCCACATGGGATGAATAAAAATTCCACCGAAGGGAGTCACTAACATGTTGATTTTATTATCTTCATAACCTCCATGGGGTTAGACTGTTCCCACAAAAAATGCCTGAGGTAAATGCTTTATAGTCATTATAGAGTTCTGTCAATGAAGGTTTTATTTAAATAAAATCATTAACCACTGAATACTGATAAAGTCTGGTATAATGACATAACTCGGCAATAGCTACTTTCAATCAGATTTACTAAAAATGAATTATGTAGTTGATTTTTAAAAATATTTCCCAAAAATACTTTTGGAAGGGGAGAAACAAAACCAAAGATGAATGTGAAAGAATCATTTGCCATTTGCCAACGTCTACATAAATACAGTAGCAATGCATGACAAATTGAGTGCTATCTTAAAAGTGGTCATTATAACAATGCCACAATTTGCTTCTTTTCTCATTCCATGTTCTAAGAAAAGAAATATATTTCTTACTATGTGACACAGAAGAAAGAATGAATAACACTTACAAAAGTTTAAGCACAGGAGCGTTTTTTGACTCACAATACAGGGCCCTGACTTAGGATGGTTTGACTTAAGATTTTTTGACTTTACACAGGTGTGAAAGTGATACGAAATCATTTAGAAACCATACTTCGAATTTTGAGTTTTGCCATTTTCCTGGGTTAGCCACATGCTAACACAGGTACAATACCCTCTTGCGATGCTGGGCATTGAGCCCCAGCTCCCAGACAGCCATGTGATCTCGAAGGTAAACAACCAACACCAGTTACAACCATTCTGTACCTATACAACCATTCTGTTTTTCACTTTCAGTACAGTATCCAATAAATTACATGAGATATCCAACACTATTATAAAATAGGCTTTGTGTTAGATAATTTTGCCCAGTTGTAAGCTAATGTAAGTGTTCTGGGCATGTTTAATGTAGGCTAGGCTAAGCTATGATGTTTTGTAGGTTAGGTGTAATAAATGCATATTCTACTTACCTTATTCAAGTTACCATGGGTTTATCGGGATGTAACCCAATCCTAAGTCAAGGAAGAGCTGTGCCTTATTATGAAGTGATTCTCTTCAACATAATGAATCTGATTTTATTAATATGACATTCAGGATGCTTTCCAGAAGGCTTACATGGCAACCATGAAGAACTCAAAAATGTTTAATTTTCTTCCTTCATTATAGACAATGTTTTCACGACAGTTTGCCAAGGAGAAGAACTTGCTTTATTAATCATAACTTGCTAAACAATCACTGACATAAAAAGTAATGGTAGAATAGAAAAGCAATATCCATCTAATTAAACAAAAAACAGCCTTCACTCTAAAGTCTGCAATTAGCACTATCTATGGAGCTATAAAGCAAGAGAGATTAAGGTGGTGGTAATCCTGGTCTTTTTTTTTTTTTTTTTTAAAGCAGCTGGGTTTGATGGTTTATTTTGAAGAGTTGTGTACTTGGGTTCCAATACTGGGATAATTCTATAGTACTTAAACTACATGCATTTAAGAGATCATTGGGTCACAACTGTTTTCATATTATTGGAAATCACAAACAGAAAGATCAACATTTTTTCTAGTGCAAAGTTATTATACATAACATCGATGTTTACTGAATATCCTATCAAAATTCACATGAATACTTAAATACAAGGGCTTTCAAATAAAACAGTATTATACATTACCATTTTGTGTGAGTTTTGTGGAACAGAGAAAAGATGTTATCCAAAAAGACTCCTTCGTGGCCTTCATGGCTTGATTATTATTCCCAAGGAGAATGCCCTTGGAAAAAGGAAGTTTGAGGTAGCGGGTAGTATCCTGAAGATTTGTGTTTTCTTCGCACTGTAAAGAATATTTTAAAAAATGGGATAGGGGAGAGAAGAGACCTCATGAGAATTATTAAGCATGATATCCATCTCTAGTGTTTATGAACTGGGAACTATTCCAAATATTATTACAAATAGAATTTGGCTTTTAAGTAAAATGCAACAAAAATGTCTAAGAGGAATTACACACGGATTTTGGACTCAGACCCATTTGGGTTTGAATCCTATCTCTGTTACTTCCCACACAAGTAACTGTATCAAGTTGTTTAACCTCTTGTGATTTCCGTTCTCTCTCTAAAACCTCATTGTGCCGTCATAAGAATTAGATCACATAAGGCCTTTATCATAGAGGCTGATACATTGGAAGTGCTCAAGAAATCATACTGCAGTGACCATCACATTTAAAAAAAGGGCTTACATTCTTCCCACATCTCCTCTGAGGCGGATATTAAACAACTCCTTACTTTGAAAACTGGCAATTAAAGGACTCTGTATTTCAGGATAATCTAATAGCTTCACTATGTTGAGAAGTCTCTACAGAAAATGCCAGCCAACAAATGTAAAAGGAATTACAGGTTTTAAAAAATACAGTTTCATATTCCTAGTGTAATTCTTATTTTAGTCACTGATTGTCGCTAAGTGCTAAAACCAGCAGGAAAACTGTTGATGAGGAAATGAACATTCATATGATGCCACACAGGTTACCTCCTACTGGCCTGACGACAGATGTAACTGCCCGTAGGGGGACTGGGTTGTCAGCCCTCTAACGCAGGGCAACGCAAAGAAACACATCATCATCCGCAACGTGTTCTTACAAAGCTGTGGAACCTGAATCTGTTACACCTACAGGTTCAACTTCTACTTCACAGGAAATACGAGGGACAGAGCAACATGCTGAATGTTAGGGGGAAGCAACCAGACAAAGCCAGAAGGCAGCACATTACCATTACAAGCCAGTAGGATGCTTGGCTTTGTCTCTTCAAGTCAAGTTTTGTGAAAAAAAGGATTGTTCTAGATTAAACAACACTTAAGAGATAGACAGCCAGATACAATGTAATGGTCCTGGATTTGGACAAACTTGCTGAAAAGGATTTTTTTTTTAAATGTATACATTGACTAAGTTCTAGACGAGATTAAAAAAAAATTAATGATTGGAAACGTCATTAACTGAAAAAAGGAAATTAAAAAAAATATATATAATGAAGCAATCTAGATATCCTTCAGTACATGAACAGATAAACTGTGGTACATCCAGAAAATGGAATACCACTCGGTGTTAAAAAGAAGTGAGCTACGAAGCCATGAAAAGACATGGAGGAACCTTGATGCATATCAGTAAGTGAAAGAAGCCAATCTGAAAAGGCTACATACTGTATGATTCCAACTATGTGACATTCTAGAAAGGGCAAAACTATGGAGACAGTAAAAAAGATCAGTGGTTGCCAGGGGTTTTGGGAGTAGGAGAAAGGATGAACAGGCAGAGCACAGATTTTTCTAAGGTAGTATGATATTATCATGATGGATACATGTCACTATACATTTGTCCAAACCCACAGAATATACAAAACCAAGAGTGAACCCTACAGTAAACTATGGACTTTGGATGATGATGATGTGTCAATGTCGGTTCACCCTTGGTAAAAAATGTACCATTCTGGTGAGTGATGTTGCTAATGGGGGAGGCTCTGTATGTGTGGAGGCAATGGGTGGAAGGGAAATCTCTGTACTTTACTCACAACTTTTCTGTACACTAAAATTGCTCTTTTATTTTTTGGCTTTTAAAAGTATTTTATTAAAGATCTGAGTAAGTTACAGAGAAGGCAGGATTCAGAATAAAATTGCTCTTTTAAAAAGTCTATTAAAAATATGTATCATTTGGGTAAACGAAGTCCATACAGAAAAACATTCAGAAAGATATACACTAAGGGGTTAACAGTTAACATTGTTTGGGTAATGACAGTCTGGTGTTTTTATTTATCTATATACTGCTTTTGTAATGAAGGTGATTTTATATTAAAATTCTGAGAAAAAATATTGTAACAGATACAGAGATGGTATAGCTTAGCTTATTTTGAGTATAAACTTAGGAACCTTATTTCTTTAAATATTTTCAAGGCTAGTGTCTTGGGAACAGGCAGGAAATTAAGCACAGAATCCCTCTGGTTTTCTAGACTACTTTGTGTGATTTACAAAAAATTTTTAATAATAAATCTTTAAGAAAGACCTCTCTAACAAGTTGAGAGAAACAGAATCAGAATATTACAAGATGTTCTTCCCAGCACACGTGTCCAGTAACGGGAGGACCAATAAACACAATAAACAGCCTCCATAACTCTCTTCTCATGGTATGACTCCAAATGCTTTCTTTTATTACTGCAAGATATTTCATTTAGACAGAAGAATGCATATATAGTTTAAAGAATAATTATAAAGTGAACACTTCAGATGCTTTCCTGAGAAAAAGTGCTTAGGCAAAGTGATGTTCTGGAACTTGGGGTCACTGTCCCCTCTCCTCAATCCTGTTCTTGGTATCAGGGCTTGGAGCACAGCAAGCTATAACTTGAGTCACAGCAACCCATACTGGACCTATTTCCTGCCTGGATCTGGTCTGTGGGGTCAGAAACATGCTGTGGTCTGCCATCCCCAGCCTGACTTATGTTCCATTTGTCGAACCATACCTCCTATTGGGACTGAAGTCTCATGCAAACCCAGTCTAGACACTGTCTAGCTATTTCCAGACCTCCTCCCCAGAAGCTGGAGTATGCCCTGGTCTGGTATGTTCCATCTGTTCACAGAAATCCTGCCTCTATAGATAGATCTCTTAACCCCCTTCCCCCCAGCTAACTAACTGCCTGCTCTTGAGCACTTCTGGAAGCCTCTTAGAATTCCTGCTTGCTGAGCTCATGTAGTTCAACTGGCAGTCAGGGATCAGTCACTGCTGTGTCGTGTCCATAGCGGGCACTGTAAATAGAAGCCTTGGCTGCCTTCACCGGGGCCAGTCACTGTGGCCAGGTCAGTGTCACCTTTTCTAGTTCACTGCACTTCTCTCCCAGCCTGGGGGACCAAGACCTCAGCATCGGAGTCTCTCTGATTCCGAGATGTGACACCTTGAGAGCTTCTTACAGCTAAACTCTATCACCCTTACTCAATGCAAAATACAGTAACTAATACAAACATTACTCTGGACACAAAAGTTATCTGAAGACCTTGCACCAACAATACTGGTGTGCATATGTGTGTGCTGTGTGTGTTGCTGTTGGTGTGGGGAGCAAGTGGGGGGTGGGTGGGTAGGAATTCTACCCCTAAATTCAGTAAAGAAAAGTACATAATTACACTTTGGTCTCTGTGAGCCCTTTACTATAATATTTACCAAGAGTTCAGAGCTGTTTTTTTTGTCCAGTAGGAGTCAAGGCCATATGCTAGGTATGGGGTTAGAGTTTTAATCTATTTCCAAAGAACTTAAGTGGCCTGCAGAGAAAAATCTCATGGCCTATCTTTTCTTGTCCTCTGAGGTTTTCAGCATGCACCCAGAACACATCACACAACACTGGAGCTTTTAAAGGCAATCCAAGCAATCACTGTTTAGGCTAAGCGCTCTGTGTGTATTTTCTTATTCTGATAATAATCCTATGAGGCAGGACATTGTAACCTGGGGAGCTTATGTGATTTGCTCAATATCACAGTATTAGTAACTATCAGAGCCAGGATCTGAACCAAAGTTTGTGCTTACAACTACTATACGACACAGTAGTTATGACTACAATGACTCTTCCATTGACTCTTCCAATGACTCTTGTTTAAACCAGGTTTTGGGTTTTGCTGTAACAAATTTAAAATGTATCAATTTATAGATAACATACTGAATGGTGGGAATGTCTAAGAAAGACCCCCCAAAAGTTCATTTTTCAAAAAAAAAGAGGTATGTTTGTGGAAGACACCCTGGGAGAGAGCTTAGAGTGATCTGTGAATCTGAAATAGTTTCATACATGAAATGGCTATGAGTCCTACAGTGAAATGGCTAGTTGACGTTCTGAAACCACTCAGGGAGCAAAAGGGATCACGTGATCTGGATGCAGTGGGGAAGAGGGGCAGGTAGGAGCAGAGAAGGCATGACATGGGAGACTGGAAACACAACAGATGAGACAGAGACCATTCGTTCAGTCACTTGATGAGAGAGGATTTATGGAAGAGAAATGAGGTTGAAGATCAGTGAAGAACAGACATGGGTTCCAGAAGATAGGCCTGTAAGGCAGGGGCAGTGGTCAGCAGGGGTTTAATCCAAAAAGGTTGTCCAGACTCTTAAGAGGAAATACACAGCTCACCAGCAGAAGCCAGGGAGTGAGCAAGAGTCAGGAGTCAGTTCCTCAAGTGCTCTTCTGCCAGGTAGGAGAAGGGTCTGCACTGTGAGAACCACAGCATGCATGGGAGAAAACAAACAGGAATGAGCAATCTCCTTCCACGTGAAGGGCTAAGAGTTAATGAAGTCACGGAAATGAAGCTGGTAAAGGACAGCATGGCACTGCCTGTGTTTTAATTGGAAAAACAGTACAAAGGAGTTGTGGCTGGGTGTCTGAAGGCCTGCGAATCTGAGCAATGTAGGCTCGACACCAAGAAACTGCAGTTTTGCACAAAATTACACTGTATGTAGTGGATAGATGGTTTTGTCACCACAGTGGAATCCAGTCACACCCCTACACTACATGAGGGGTTAAATATGGATCACTTGTATTCTGGGGAACACTTGGAACACAACTGATTTGGTTTTGGCATAGGGACGATTTTTTTCATCAAATCCAGGGCAGGCACGGAACAAGGCAATATGGATACGAGAATAAGACGAACTGTCCTCCCTGTCCTCTTGCGACAGACACAGACACTGCTAAAGTCTTCCTGGCGTTACGGTAGATGTATGATGACAGAGAGATGAGGGAACGATTAACTGAGCCATTCTTTCTAGGAGAGACAAGGCAACATGACCACAGTGTCTTGAGGCTGCTACTGGATTGTGGGAACAAAACTATGTCATTGTCATAGCAAAGGACAATTCTCTGTGTTTGCTTTGATAGGCTGGGATCTGTGCAAGTCATTTTAAAATGGCATGAAGTTAATTTATTACAAATTAGAGAAGAGGGAGGAGAAAGCCAGCCCTTTGCTTTACTCGAGACGAATCAGATCTGACAGGAGGGATGTGTTCCCTCAGATTCTTACAGAAGAGTTAAAATGCAGGCTATGTGCCAGCAGGAGTAGCCTCTGTCTTCTGTGAGATTATATAGCATGGTCACAGTCTATTTCTTTGTCCAGAATTAAAATCAGTTGGTACAGCACTGAATGTTGCATCACACCCCAGGCTACTTTTTGACCACTGTCCTAGGCACAAGAAAGAGATGCAATGGTCAGTCATAGACACTCTTCCAGAAACATGGTATCTGCAATAATGCAAGCTATGTGATTGAGAGAAATAAATTAAAAATTTCTTCAGAAATACCCTGGTACAGAGATTCACAGTATATTAATCAAATTAAGGGGCCTGTAATTTGCAGGAAGTAGAGAATTACATGAAAAACTATAGTAATTTAGACAATCCAGTTGAAACGATATATTGCCAGTTAATCGAACCAGTTGTGGCAGCAAAATACCTTCTTCTGGGGATTCATTCAATATGAATAGTCATCCTTAATGTCATTATTAAACATTTATTAAAGTCCTACTATTTGACAGTCCTTTAATTCGGTATAAGGAATGTAACAAGGAAATAAACACAGTCCCTGTCTGTGAGGGCATTACATGCCTGACCTCTGCATTCATCTGTTAATACTGATTGCAAAGCTGTGACAAAGATCCCTGGATTCCAGCTCTGCCAGGAAAGGGAGAGGAAACCTTATGGGAAAGAGGCTATCTGACCTCAGTAAGGCTCTCCAGGCAGGCAAGGGAGAGAAAGGCAGGTTATGTGGAAGAAACGATACATAGAAAGACACTGGGGGAAAAAAGTACATATATAAGATTATGGAGATACGGCAACTAAATGCAATGTGGGATCCTGGATTAGATCCTAGACTAGAAAAATGACATTACTGGAAAAACTTGTGAAATCTAAATAAGTTTTGTGTTAACAGTATTATACCAAGGTTAATTTAGTTTCAATAAATGTGCTATGGTTATGTAAGACGTTAACATAAGGAGAAGTTGGGTGAAGGGTATATGGGAATTTTCTGTACTATTTTTGCAACTCTTCTGTGAGTCTAAAATAACTTAAAAAACAACTGTTTTTAAAAGTACAGGTGTAGGGCTTCCCTGGTGGCGCAGTGGTTGAGAGTCCGCCTGCCGATGCAGGGGACACGGGTTCGTGCCCCGGTCTGGGAAGATCCCACATGCCGCGGAGCGGCTGGGCCCGTGAGCCATGGCCACTGAGCCTGTGCTCCGGAGCCTGTGCTCCGCAAGGGGAGAGGCCACAACAGTGAGAGGCCCGCCTACCGCAAAAAAAAAAAAAAAAAAAAAAAAAAAAAAAAAAAAAATAAAAGTACAGGTGTAGTCAGACAGCTATATGTAGTTTAGTGTGGCTAAAGGCCATGATTCTTTTCAGTAGCAAGAAAGCCTTGGGACTACCATAAGCATCTTAAATAAGAAAAACTCAAGGTGATTCTGACACCTCGTTTAAATTCCCTAGATTAAAGCACTACCAAGGAGGTGGCACTGACTGGTCGTGAAACCAAGCATTTAGATATGGGGGTGAGTGTGAGAAGTCAAGAAAAACTGCAGCGTTCTGTTCACCGCAGGAGGATGGAGATGCCATAAAGAACTCAGTTTTGCACAAGCTGAGTTTGAGGCATCTCTGGTGAACCGAACTGAAGATGTTCAGTAGGCTGGTAAAAGTTCTGGGCTACAAGCCCAGCGCTGGCTGTCAGCAGCAGAGATGCGGCAGGTTAACCCACGGAAG
Organism: Hyperoodon ampullatus; assembly: GCF_949752795.1. NCBI lineage: Eukaryota > Metazoa > Chordata > Mammalia > Artiodactyla > Ziphiidae > Hyperoodon > Hyperoodon ampullatus. The sequence goes on from NC_136922.1 coordinate 71,553,993, forward strand.
TGCATGAGATGGTGTCCAAGGATTAAATCCACGATAGCACCAACATTTAAGATGCAGATAAGATTTAACTAATATGTATATATAGGATGGATACACAACAAGGTCTGACTATATAGCACAGGGAACTATATTCAATATCCTGTGATAAACCGTAATAGAAAAGAACATGAAAAAGAATATCTGTGTGTATAGCTGAGTCACCATGCTGTAGAGCAGAAATTAATACAACATTGTAAATCAATTATACTTCAGTAAAATTAAAAAAAAAAAGATGCAGGGCTTCCCTGGTGGCGCAGTGGTTGAGAGTCTGCCTGCTGATGCAGGGGACACGGGTTCGTGCCCCGGTCCGGGAAGATCCCACATGCCGCAGAGCAGCTGGGCCCCTGAGCCATGGCTGCTGGGCCTGCGCGTCCGGAGCCTGTGCTCCGCAACGGGAGAGACCACAGCAGTGAGAGGCCCGTGTACCGCAAAAAAAAAAAGAAAAAAAAAAAAGATGCAGAGAAGAGAGAAGAGTACTCAAAGGAGAAGGATGAAACTAAGGTGAACACCGTCGGACAGACCATGGAATACGGGATTTTCAAGAAGGGTAATCAATAGTGTTTCATGCTACGGGGAAGTCAAATAAGGAAAGATTTAGAAAGGGTCCAGTAGTGTTGGCCCCCGCGTTGGTGTTAGTGACCTCAAGGGAGAAACCTCATTTGAGCTGCAGGGACAGAAATAGCCTGAGGAACAAATGGAAGAGAGTGGCGGGAAGCAGAGACAGTGAGTGAAGACTGGCCTGTCCTGCAGGTGGCTGAGATGGGAAGGGAAGAGGCAGTGTGGTAGCTATTACACTTTTGTTTGTCTTTAAAGAAAAAGGCTTGAGCATGTTAAAAACTCTGAGACTACTGCCAGAAGAGAGGAAACATAGCTGCAGGAGCAAAAGCGGACATTGAGAGGAGCAAGGTCCCAGGGGACTTAGGAGGGAGGAAGATCCTGAGGGAAGCAGGTGGAAGAATCAGCCTTGGAGGGAAGGAGTCTTGCCCCATCCCCTGAGACAGGAAGCAGGAAGGAAGGGAAGGATGCAGATCAGTTTGCAGATGGCACAGGAGAGAACACAGGAAGTTAAGGAAGTTCCTGTCTGATGGCTTCGGTTTTCTCCGTTAAGGACACGGGAAGTGGTGAGGTAGGCAGAATGGCACAATCTTGTCGATAGCTCTTGTGGGGACTGAGAGCGGGAGCTGATGAGTTGGCCTGCAGCGTGGATGGTCCTGCTTCTATACCCATCAGGCTGACGCTAACCTATAGGAACTGTATCGTTCCCTCCACTAATTAATGTTTAACCACCTAAGGAGGAGTAGAGGGAGGCGGCAATGTCGACACACTGATCTAGGGCTGGTTTTCACTTCCCGTGCAGGTAGCGCAGAACTAAAGATCAAGGGAGAGTCTGAATAATAAAAAGAAGAAAGTGAAGTCAGGTGGGGTTTATTGGAGGAGAATAAGACTGAAAAATAGGTATAGTATTAATAGAAAATTGGAAGGTTGAAAGGTTGTGGTCAGGATATCAAGAATTTACGATTTTTGATTAGAAGTGGCTCTGGATGATCTCATTCATCCATGCATGCATCCATCCGTGCACCCATGCATGCAGGCATCCAGTTATTTATTTAGCACACACGGGAGGTCCTGCTGGCTGGAAGGATGGCCAAGAGAGAGACCACAGTGAAGCAGAACACAAATGAAGGTCGCTGGAGTTGAGGTGACCAAGAAATAAGAGGAGAGGGCACTGGACAGGTCAACCAAAAGGAGGAGACAACTTTGAACTAGGGGCTAGGCTGACTGTGGGAAAGGAAACAGCCACCCACCACCCCATCCTCCCCTCTTCCTTGCTGGCCAGGAATATCTATACAGGTAGAAGGCAGTAACTAGGACGGGTAGAAAGTTGCAGCACTGTATGGAATGAGCCTTATGGAGGGCAGGGAAGCTCTTTACAAGAGGGTGGAAAACCAGTATCTTTAAAGGCACTGGGGCATTTAGAGACGTCCAGACACTAGGCACAAGGCTTCAGAAGATGAGCCCTCTCTACTCCAGAGGCCACACAGAAAGCTCTCTCAGCAGGAGAGCCAAGGGTTCAGTTGAGGCAGAATGAAAGGCCTTCCTGCACGTCACATTAGTAGCCTTCAGTGTTAAGACCAAGGCCACTTATGAAATTATCTTAGACTTTTTTTTTTTTTTGGCCTTGCTGTGCGGCATGTGGGATCTCAGTTCCCTGGCCAGGGATCGAATCTATGCCCCCTGCAGTGGAAGTGCAGAGTCCTAACCACTGGACCACCAGGGAATTTCCCCATCTTAGCCTTTTTTGTTTGTTTGTTTTTTTTGGGGGGGGGGGTTGTGATACGCGGGCCTCTCACTGTTGTGGCCTCTCCCGCTGCGGAGCACAGGCTCCGGACGCGCAGGCTCATGGGCCATGGCTCATGGGCCCAGCCGCTCCGCGGCACGTGGGATCCTCCCAGACCGGGGCACGAACCCGTGTCCCCTGCATCGGCAGGCAGACTCTCAACCACTGTGCCACCAGGGAAGCCCCTTAGCCTTTTTTTTTTTTTTTTTTTTCCTGTTCAGCTTCTGTGTTCAGTTTGGCATGCCTTCATGCTAAACTTACCAGGTTATCTACTTTTTAATTTAATTTTGCAGGTGTTTACTATTTAATTTCTCTCACAGTGTGTAATAAAACAAGGGTTATATGATCGATTCTCCTATGCCCAAGCCCACGGTGGACAGATGTGTTTCGGGCTTGTCTAAGATCTACTGATCATGGTTACAGGGGCGTCTCTTTCAAAATAGTTGGAGCAGCATGCAGAGTTCTCTGGACAGCAAGATGGGTGACAAACCTATCAGTCTATCTGAATTTTTCAGGTTCCTCTCATTTTTTTCATTTTACTTATAAATATAAACATACTCTAGGAAAGGGTAAGTGGAGAGCAACTCAATCTGAGAAATCTACCTCAAAGATGGGGCTGTGCTGGACTTCCATGGACGAGGTGAGGAACTGGGATATAGCATAAGAAACTGAAAAGTTGCAGGGAAAAAATATGAGCCACAAAGGGTTTATGAACAAACTTTTAGGGAGCAAAAGTGAAATAAACAAACTCATAAAAGACTCTTGCAATCTAGGCCATACATTAACTTAATCCCTTTCCAACCAGGAAACATGATCATCCTCTATTTAGCTGACTTCTTATTTGGCCCTTCTCTTGCTCAGAAGCAATAGATCCCACTCTAAGGGATCAGATTCTCTACCGAGCAAAACACCAGGCTGGCTGAGTTGGGTCACTTGAGCCATAGTGGTGTTAATCAACAGTAATGAATTTGCAAAACTCCAATTTCTTTAAAGGTAGATTGTATTATTATTATTATTTGTTTATGCATACATCCTAGACCTGATGTTATTTTATTTTATTTTTAATTAATTTATTTATTTATTTATTTTTGGCCGTACTGGGTCTTCATTGCTGCGCAAGGGCTTTCTCTCCTTGTGGCAAGTGGGGGCTACTCTTGGTTGTGGTGCACGGGCTTCTCATTGCAGTGGCTTCTCTTGCTGCGGAGCACAGGCTCAGTAGTTGTGGCGCACGGGCTTAGTTGCTCTGTGGCATGTGGGATCTTCCTGGACCAGGGCTCGAACCCGTGTCCCCTGCATTGGTAGGCGGATTCTTAACCACTGCGCCACCAGGGAAGCCCCTGATGGTATTTTAGAATGTACTTCTAAGAACTAAAAATCCTTCACTGGAATAAGTCAGAATGGAGACTTGAGTGCACAGCTATTAACTTACTATCCTCCTTCTTTGGATTCTCACATTATTCTCCTAAAGAGACTTGACTTTTGGAAAATGAATTATCTTAAGCTCATTATTTCAATCTCTTTTCTTAACTTGCTTTCCAGCAGGTAGCTGGCGGCGGGTAGCCAAAAATATCCCTACAAAGTTAAGGAAGACAACAATCCTACCGGAATGCAGCAAAATAACAGAACTTAGTAAGATTAAATACTGTTACTAGCAAGTTAGCAATTCCAAAGACAGGTTTTGGGTTTAGCCATCAAACACTTGGAGATATTACTGATGTTCTGAGAGCTGAAAAGGGACTCTGGAAGCACAAAATCTTTAATGCTGACTAATCAAGTTCTTTCACTTACCTTCCTAAAGCTGTAACATTCAGATTTTTGTAGATTTCAGAGTTTATCTCCATTGAACACCCCTCCAAACTTATTATCAATCATGTAAAGGTGAAAACGACCTTGAAAGGGAGCTTTGCTCTTAGAATTCTTTAGCTCCTGCCATAAAGGATGAGTCCAGGTCCTTGCCACACTACTGACTGTTACCTCTGTGAGAACCATTTCCTTAAAACACACTCAGAAGAGGAGTCCAGCTATTGTCACAGAGGGAAACTATCTTTTTCACAAATTTTAGGCCCAAATTAAGCTATTAAACAGTCTTCAACACAGCAGCTTTTTTCTTGGCTCACCACAGGATTGAGTCTTTCAAACTAATACCTTACACAAGGAGCAAGTAGATTTTAAATCTAAATAGTCTACTATGAGCCACAGTTATTCTCTGTGTCATATCTACAAGAAGGAGTTAAGGACACTTTATTTAAAAGCATTTTTTCTGTCTTTCATCAACCTTAGATTTCATAGACAGTACCTGTCAATGAATGACATGGAATATGGTTTATAAAGATCTGAGGCAATTAATGTTTCTTCAAAACCTTATCATTAACAATACTGTCAAGATTTTATGACAGAAGAATGGCCTTTAGTTAGATCAATCTCCAAAATTAAATGGTATAAAACAAAGCTAAGTCTAACTTTCTGTCTCTTCTCATTTTTACTTTTTCAAAATGAAGATTTTAATGTTTTTAAATGACATGTGCCCACTAATAAAACCTTTAAGAAATGTAAAAATACTTTTGTGTCCAGGAGTCCCAGTGGGTGCTGCTTGGTTTCAGTGGGCTCGGAGCCAGGCATTTTACATGCACTTATTCTCTCAGCAAAACTGAGTGCTAACTCTGACTGTGTTCTGAAGACAGGGAACAGGTTCAGAGAGGTCACTGGGGCTGAAGCCAGGCGGGATTTTGGGGGCACTCAGGATCCTTCTGATGGAGCTCTGCATTTGAAGCCTGGATGCAGGACTTTTCAGAAGAGGATGGTGCTGTTCATGACGGCTGTTTGGCTTGACAGACAGACCCCTGAGTCACAAAGGACACTTTGATGTCACCCATGGATTTCCCCGTATGCTGCAACGACACACGGCATGGTGTCCTACTTTTCAGAGAGGAGATCTCAGAGGATTCTTCTCTTGCTGCCATTGCTGAGATTTTAGAGGCCACTGCTTTCAAGTAGACTGAAGCTGGGGACGCCTTCAAGATGGCGAAGGAGTAAGACATGGAGATCACCTTCCTCCCCACAAATACATCAAAATTACATCTACACGTGGAACAACTCCTACAGAACACCTCTTGAATGCTGGCAGAAGACCTCAGACCTCCCAAAAGACGCCCTCAGGCGACCTACATGCAGAGGCGGGGCCAAATTCAAAGCTGAACCCCAGGAGCTGTGCGAACAAAGAAGAGAAAGGGAAATATCTCCCAGCAGCCTCAGGAGCAGCGGATTAAGTATCCACAGTCAACTTGATGTACCCTGTATCTCTGGAATACCTGAATAGACAATGAATCATCCCAAAATTGAGGCGGTGGACTTTGGGAGCAACTGTAGACTTGGAGTTTGCTTTCTGCATCTGTTTCTGGTTTTATGTTTATCTTAGTTTAGTATTTAGAGCTTATTATCACTGGTAGATTTCTTTACTGATTTGGCTGCTCTCGTCCTTTTTAAATTTTATATATAAATATAATTATTTTCATTTCCTTTTTTTCTTTTTGTGAGTGTGTATGTGTATGTTTCTTTCTGTGATTTGTCTCTATAGCATTGCTTTTGCCATGTGTCCTAGGGTTCTGACTGACTGTTTTTTGTTTTTCTTTTAGTATAGTTTTTAGCACTTGTTATCATTGGAGGATTTGTTTTTTGGTATCGCTGCTCCCTTCGTTCTTTCTCCTTTTTTTAATTACCTTTTTTATTTTTAATAATTTTTTTCTATTTTAATAACTTTATTTTATTTATTTATTTATTTATTTATTTCCCTCCCTCCCTCCCTTTTCTTCTGAGCTGTGTGGCTGATAGGGTCTTGGTGCTCTGGCTGGGTGTCAGGCCTCAGCCTCTGAGATGGAAGAGCCAAGTTGAAGACACTGGACCACCAGAGACCTCCCAGGCCCACATTATATCAATTGGCGAGAGCTCTCACAGAGATCTCTGTCTCAACACTAAGAACCAGCTCCAGTCAACGACCACCAACCTACAGTGCTGGACGCCCTATGCCAAACAAATAGCAAGACAGGAACACAAAGCCACCCATTAGTAGACAGGCTGCCTAAAATCATAATAAGTTCAGAGACACCCCAAAACACACCACCGGATGTGGTCCTGCCCACAAGAAAGACAAGACCCAGCCTTATCCACCTGAACACAGGCACCACTCCCCTCCACCAAGAAGCCTACACAACCCACTGAACCAACCTCAACCACTGGGAGCAGACACCAAAAACAACAGGAACTACGAACCTGCAGCCTGTGAAACGAAGACCTCAAAGACAGTACGTTAAACAAAATGAGAAGACAGAGAAATACACAGCAGATGAAGAAGGTAAAACCCATCAGACCAAACAAATGAAGAGGAAATAGGCAGTCTACCTGACAAAGAATTCAGAGTAATTATAGTAAAGATGATACAAATTCTTGGAAAGAGAATGGAGAAAATACAAGAAATGTTTAACAAGGACCTAGAAGAACGAAAGGGCAAACAAACAATGAAGAACAACACAATAAATGAAATTAAAAATTCTCTAGAAGGAATCAATAGCAGAATAATGGAGGCAGAAGAACGGATAAGTGACCTGGAAGATAAAATAGTGGAAATAACTACTGCAGAGCAGAATAAACAAAAAAGAATGAAAAGAATTGAGGACAATCTCAGAGACCTCTGACACAACATTAAATGCACCAACATTTGAATTATAGGAGTACCAGAAGAAGTAGAGAAAAAAAAGGGACTGAGGAAATACTTGAAGAGATTATAGTTGAAAACTTCCCTAATATGGGTAAGGAAATATTCATTCAAGTCCAGGAAGTGCAGAGAGTCCCATATAGGATAAATCCAAGGAGAAACACCCCAAGACACATATTAATCAAACTATCAAAAATTAAATACAAAGAAAAAAATTAAAAGCAGCGAGGGAAAAGCAACAATTAACATACAAGGGAATCCCCATAAGGTTAACAGCTGATCTTTCAGAGACAGTCTGCAAGCCTGAAGGGAGTGGCAGGACATATTTAGTGATGAAAGGAAAAAACCTACAACCAAGATTACCCAGTAAGGATCTCATTCAGACTCGATGGAGAAATTAAAACCTTTAGAGATAAGCAAAAGCTAAGAGAATTCAGCACCATCAAACAAGCTTTACAACAAAAGCTAAAGGAACTTCTCTAGGCAGGAAACACAAGAAAAGGAAAAGACTTACAATAACAAACCCAAAACAATTAAGAAAATGGTAATAGGAACATACATATCGATAACTACCCTAAATGTACATGGATTAAATGCTCCAATCAAAAGACAAAGACTGGCTGAATAGATACAAAAACAAGACCTGTACATATGTGGTCTGCAAGAGACCCACTACAGATCTAGGGACACATACAGACTGAAAGTAAGGGGATGGAAAAAGATATTCAATGCAAATGGAAATCAAAAGAAAGCTGGAGTAGCAGATCTCATATGAGAAAAAATAGATTTTAAAATAAAGACTATTACAAGAGACAAAGAAGAACACTACATAATGATCAAGGGATCAATCGAAGAAGAAGATACAAAAATTGTAAATATTTATGCACCCAGTACAGAAGCATCTCAATACACAAGGCAAATGCTAACAATGATAAAAGGGGAAATCAACAGTAACACAATCATAGTAGGGAACTTTAACACCCCACTTTCACCAATGGACAGATCAACCAAAATGAAAATAAATAAGGAAACACAGCTTTAAATGATACATTAAACAAGATGGACTTAACTGATAGTTATAGGACATTCCATCCAAAACAACAGAATGTACTTTTTTCTCAAGTACTCATGGAACATTCTCCAGGATAGATCATAGCTTGGGTCACAAATCAAGCCTTGGTGAATTTAAGAAAATTGAAGTCGTATCAAGTATCTTTTCTGACCACAATGCTATGAGACTAGATATCAATTACAGGAAAAGAGCTGTAAAAAATACAAACACATGGCGGCTAAATAATACACTATTAAATAATCAAGAGATCATTGAAGAAATAAAAAAATACCTGGAAACAAATGACAATGAAAACATGATGACCCAAAACCTATGAGATGCAGTAAAATCAGTTCAAAGAGGGCTGTTTATAGCAATACAGTCCTACCTCAAGAAACAAGAAACATCTCAAAAAACAACCTAACCTTACAATTAAAGCAATAGGAGAAAGAAGAACAAAAAACTCCCAAAGTTAGCAGAAGGAAAGAAATCATAAAGATCAGATCAGAAATAAATGAAAAAGAAATGAAGGAAACAATAGCAAAGATCAATAAAACCAAAAGCTGGTTCTTTGAGAAGATAAACAAAATTGATAAACCATTAGCCAGACTCATCTAGAAAAAAAGGGAGAAGACTCACATCAATAGAATTAGAAATGAAAAAGGAGAAGTAACAACTGACACTGCAGAAATACAAAAGATCATGAGAGATTACTACAAGAAACTATATGCCAATAAAATGGACAACCTGAAAGAACTGGACAAATTCTTAGAAAAGCACAACCTTCCAAGACTGTACCAGGAAGAAATAGAAAATATAAACAGACAAACCACAAGCACTGAAATTGAAACTGTGATTAAAAATCTTCCAACAAACAAAAGCCCAGGACCAGGTGGCTTCACAGGCAAATTCTATCAAACATTTAGAGAAGAGCTAACACCTATCCTTCTCAAACTCTTCCAAAATATAGCAGAGGGAGGAACCCTTCAAAACTCATTCTACGAGGCCATCATCACCCTGATACCAAAACCAGACAAAGATGTCACAAACAAAGAAAACTACTGGCCAATATAACTGATGAACATAGATGCAAAAATCCTCAACAAAATACTAGCAAACAGAATCCAACAGTACATTAAAAGGATCATACACTATGATCCAGTAGGGTTTCTCCCAGGAACGCAAGGATTCTTCAATATATGCAAATCAATCAATGTGATACACCATATTAACAAATTGAAGGATAAAAACCATATGATCATCTCAACAGATGCAGAAAAAGCTTTTGACAAAATTCAATACCCATTTATCATAAAAACCCTCCAGAAAGTAGTCATAGAGGGAACCTCAACATAATAAAGGCCATATATGAAAAACCCACAGCCAACATCATCCTCAATGGTGAAAAACTGAAACCATTTCCACTAAGATCAGGAACAAGAGAAGGTTGCCCACTCTCACCACTACTATTCAACATAGTTTTGGAAGTTTTAACCACAGCAGTCAGAGAAGAAAAAGAAATAAAAGGAATCCAAATCAGAAAAGAAGTAAAACTGTCACTGTTTGCAGAAGACATGATACTATACATAGAGAATCCTAAAGATGCTACCAGAAAACTACTAGAGCTAATCAATGAATTTGGTAAAGTAGCAGGATACAAAATTAATGCACAGCAATCTCTTGCACTCCTATACACTAATGATGAAAAATCTGAAAGAGAAATTAAGGAAACACTCCCATTTACCATTGCAACAAAAAGAATAAAATACCTAGGAATAAGCCTTCCTAAAGAGACAAAAGACCTGTATGCAGAAAACTATAAGACACTGATGAAAGAAATTAAAGATGATACAAACAGATGGAGAGATATACCATGTTCTTGGATAGGAAGAATCAACACTGTGAAAATGACTCTACTACCCAAAGAAATCTACAGATTCAATGGAATCCCTATCAAACTACCAATGGCATTTTTCACAGAACTAGAACAAAAAAATTGCACACTTTGTATGGAAACACAAAAGACCCTGAATAGCCAAACGATCTTGAGAAAGAAAAACGGAGCTGGAGGAATCAGGCTCCCTGACTTCAGGCTATACTATAAAGCTACAGTAAACAAGACAGTATGGTACCTGCACAGAAACAGAAATATAGATCAGTGCAACAGGATAGAAAGCCCAGAGATAAATGCATGCACATACAGTCACCCTATCTTTGATAAAGGAGGCAAGAATATACAGTGGAGAAAAGACAGTCTCTTCAATAAGTGGTGCTGGGAAAACTGGACAGCTACATGTAAAAGAATGAAATTAGAACACTCCCTAACACCATACACAAAAATAAACTCAAAATGGGTTAAAGACCTAAATGTAAGGCCAGAAACTATAAAACTCTTAGAGGAAAACATAGGCAGAACACTCTATGACATAAATCACAGCAAGATCCTTTTTGACCCACCTCCTAGAGAAATGGAAATAAAAACAAAAATAAACAAATGGGACCTAATGAAACTTCAAAGCTTTTGCACAGCAAAGGAAACCATAAACAAGATGAAAAGACAATCCTCAGAATGGAAGAAAATATTTGCAAACATAGCAACTGACAAAGGATTAATCTCCAAAATATACTAGCAGCTCATGCAGCTCAATATCAAAAAAACAAACAACCCAGTCCAAAAACAGGCAGAAAACCTCAATAGACATTTCTCCAAAGATATACAGATTACCAACAAACACATGAATGTATGCTCAACATCACTAATCATTAGAGAAATGCAAATCAAAACTACAATGAGGTATCACCTCACACCAGTCAGAATGTCCATCATCAAAAAATCTACAAACAGTAAATTCTGGAGAGGGTGTGGAGAAAACGGAACCCTCTTGCACTATTGGTGGGAATGTAAATTGATACAGCCACTGTGGAAAACAGTATGGAGGTTCCTTAAAAAACTAAAAATAGAACTACCATACGACCCAGCAATCCCACTACTGGGCATATACCCTGAGAAAACCATAATTCAAAAAGAGTCATGTACCACAATGTTCATTGCAGCTCTATTTACAATAGCCAGGACATGGAAGCAACCTAAGTGTCCATCGACAGATGAATGGATAAAGAAGATGTGGCATATATATACAATAGAATATTACTCAGCCATAAAAAGAAATGAAATTGAGTTATTTGTAAAGAGGTGGATGGACCTATAGACTGTCATACAGAGTGAAGTAAGTCAGAAAGAGAAAAACAAATACTGTATGCTAACACATATATATGGAATCTTAAAAAAAAAAAATGTTTCTGAAGAACCTAGGGGCAGGACAGGAATAAAGACGCAGACATAGAATTGGACTTTAGGACACGGGGAGGGAGAAGGGTAAGCTGGGATGAAGTGAGATAGTGGCATGGACATATATACACTACCAAATGTAAAACAGATAGCTAGTGGGAAGCAGCTGCATAGCACAGGGAGATCAGCTCGGTGCTTTGTGACCACCTAGAGGGGTGGGATAGGGAGGGTGGGAGGGAGATGCAAGAGGAGGAGATATGGGGATGTATGTATATGTATAGGTGATTCACTTTGTTATACAGCAGAAACTAACACACCATTGTAAAGCAATTATACTCCAATAAAGATGTAAAAAAAAAAAAAACTTTCATGTGAACCACTGAAAAGGAAGAAGAAAAAAGAAAGAAATGTAAAAATAAAGTCGTTGTTAATATTTTAGGACATCCTTCCAAGCATTGCTATGCACTTATATACATGTGGACATGCAGTTACATAATTTTATAAAAATGGTCTTACACTAAATGTATGCATATATAAAATGCTGTTTATAAATATATTATAAACATTTTTCTATGCACATAAAAATTTCCACTAGACATTATTTCAATAACTATGTAGTATTTCATTCATTATATGGATATAACTAACTCATGTATCTAACCAGACCTATGTTATTGGTCATGTAGATTACTTTCAAGTTTTTCCATATTTTAAGGAGTCTGTATTGATCATAGTTGAATCATGTTTGCTTACCTTATCTGATTATTTTCTTCCAATAAATACCAAGATGTGGAATGGCTAAGCCAAAGGATATACACATTTAAAATACTGTGTTGCCAAACTGTCCTCCAGAAAGACAATACTATTCACATTTCCCTCTATGAATGCAAGAGAGTGTTCGTTTCCCTTTAACCTTTGCCAATTCTCAGTTTTAAAAGTCTTTACCAACCTAATAGGCCAAAAGATTTCCCATTCTTTATTTAACTTACATTTCTTTGATTTTTCATATATTTATTTTATATTCTTGCATTTATTATTTTTGAATAGCTTGTTTGTAGCATTTAGCAAATTTTTTCTTTTTTTTTTTTACTTATTTGTGATAACTTTTGGTAAATTTGGAATAGTCCCGCTTTGTAAGCTGTGTTGCAACTATGTTTCAGTTTATCATGTGTTTTTTACCTTTGATTATGATGATTTTATCAATAAAAAGGTTTTAAACTTTATTTAGCCAAAGTTACACATTTTTTTGTACCTGATTTGTAACATTTGAGAGGCATCATTAGAAAGGCCCTCTTTACCTAAACTTTCTAAAAATGTTCACTCATAGTATGTAGGCTCTTACAGTTTTATTTTTTACATATAATCTGGAAATTGCTTTGGTTTAAGAAGCAAGGTAGTGATCCAGCTCTTTATTTTTCCCTCTAACACCCGCTGTGGTCATCTCAACACCACTTATTAAATGGGCTATTTTTTTTACCCAGTAATTTGAAATCCACTCGTCTCCCTAACTTTCTTTGTTTTTTTTGCTCAATTTTTTTTAATTAATAAATTCAAGGCTGCAGTCATCAGGAGGCTGTGCTTCTTCCTGCCATGGCAGAGGAAGGATAAGCATTATGCTCATAATATGGTTTTATAATCATAACCTGCAAGTGGCCTTAAGCTGAAACTGAACTTCTTGGCTCAGTGTTATGAAAAAGAAAACCATGGCATCAACTAGACGAAAAACATAAGATGTTATGCTTGGCAGGTATTCCATACCTCTTTAAGCAACAATAACCCTAATCATAAGACAACTCAGCTACTTAGGGTTTTTCTGTGGAGCTAATGCTTCCTGATGGATCCACACAATGTAGGTCTGCCCCAAATTAGATGATCTACAGATACCATCCTTAGCCTCCTTTGTGATGGAGAAAGATCATTGGGAACACCTTTTGTTTAAATTGTTGATGCTCAAATAAATTTTCATAATGCTTTATGGATTGTAATTCTGGGTATTCAGTGAAAATTTGTGGAAGGGCTTGAGATGATTCAAAGCTCTACTTCTGAGAAAAATGGTTCTGCCAAAGGCATCACAACAGGCCCCTGGTAACGGAGTAGAATGATTGTGTGGGAATCAATACCAGTTGGACTCCTAAATGCTCACATGGAGAAGGAAGCTCTGCTACTTGTCCTCCTGGCATTTTAAGTGTATGGGTATCTCTAATTAGCAAGTAAGAATTTTGGTGTTATTCATACTAGTTTAGAGGAAATCAACCTGAACTTGACTGGAAACTTAGCACCTGCCCAAAAAACACCCTCTGACCCACAGGTGAGAGAGCCCACATGGTGAAATGCCATAAAGAAGTGATTTATTCTTCTAAATATTATTAGGAAGCTAATGATAACCTTAGATCTGCCTTTTCTGTGTGAAGATTTAATGGTATGCAGAGGCAAGATCACAAACATTCATATCAAGTACGATTTATGTCTTTTGGAAAACTGTAGCTGAAGACATTGGCTGTCATGTTACCCATATCACATAAAGGGGCCTCAGACCTAAAGGTGATACAAATAGATCATCTCAGGTGTCTAGTGCATTTAGCGCCTCTGTTTGCTTTAGTGGTTACTCTGCTTTAAAATATTTTTTCTTTGTATTTTAACACTGTGAGCTCCTTTAAGTCACTTTTTTTTTTTTTTTGCGGTACACGGGCCTCTTACTGCTGTGGCCTCTCCCGTTGCGGAGCACAGGCTCCGGACGCGCAGGCCCAGCAGCCATGGCTCACGGGCCCAGCCGCTCCGCGGCATGTGGGATCCTCCCAGACCGGGGCACAAACCCGTGTCCCCTGCATCGGCAGGCGGACTCTCAACCACTGTGCCACCAGGGAAGCCCTGAGTCACTTTTGAAGTCTAGAGAATGTACATGTCAGAAATGGAGGGACATTAACTGTTTTGTTCACCACTATATTCCCAGTCACTAGAAGAGGGCCTGCCCTGTGGTTTGTAGTCAATGTGTTGAACAAAGAACTAGAAAATAAACGATTCAAGAAATATACACATACATATACATACACAAACAAAAATGACCAGGTGTCTTGTGCAGGGACACTCATTTTACTAGCAATAATCCAAAGGTAAAGAAAGTTTTTGTTTGTAATCTCCTTCATTCATTCAGTATATCTTCACCACGCATCTGCTGCATGCCAGAACCTCTCTGACACAGTTGTTTCTCCTGAAGGGCTCCTATATCTACCAGAGTTAAATCAAGGGATCATCAGACAATCATGGGACAATGTAATGAGGACAATGGTAAGAGGTGTGTGCAGATATCCAGGGAACTCATGGGAGCTTTTCTTAGCCAGCTGGAAATCCAGGGAGTAGGGGTCTGGGGCGTGGGGACCATTCTCCTGAATAAAGGTTCTGGCCAAGGTGCGCCTCTGTGGATGAGGAGGTGTCAGCTGCGGGGAGACAGGGGGAGGCAGGTGTGCCAGGAGTGCCGGGTGGAGCAGGGGGAACCAGCAGGCAGGAGGTGAGGAACCGGAAAGAGCTGGATGTGGCTATGGCATCAGGTAGACGACCGGAAGTGGTGAGAGGTGAAGCAATAGGGAAGAGGCAGCCTGACACACGCTGAGAGCCTGCAATTTTCCCTCTTGGCAATGGGGAGCTTTTCAGTGGGTTTATATCAGAAAGGGGCCTGGTGAGATCTGCCCCTTAGATGGGTCGCCCTGGCTGGCTGGAAAGTGGACTAGAGGGAGAAAAGGTGCAGGTCGGCAGGACTAGTTAGCCCAGGTGAGAGTTGACAAGAGCTTGGAATAGCATGTGCTTACAGAAATGGAGAAATGCAAAGGAGAAATATTTTGGAGAAGATCATGTACTTTAATTCTCTCTTTCATAGTTGCTAGTGTTTTTATTCTATACTTCATTATTACTGGTATTCTCTGATAACTTCTAAGGATCTCTTGTTTCGTGAGTTTTCTTTTTGTTGCCTCCTACACTATCCTTTATCCCAAATGTTTTTATGACAATTCTTGATGCAAAAAATAGAAAGTAACAACCACTAAAGTTGTCATGACAAAGAACAGCCATTTCTCTGCTTGCTTAGTGAGAGCAGCAGACAAGAAAAATGTAAAGCTGACTTTGCTAAATTTGCTTCTGGGGGTATACAGATCTTCAGATAAGAAAGCAGGTATTGGGAATATTTAAAAATTTATTTGTAAGGTTTATCTAATCCTATCACAGCAAGGGAAAGGACTTTAAGGTCACCCTATAGACTTACCCAAATACCTACACTTCAGTTAAGATGAAAAAAATAAATAATCTTTAAAGTAGGTGTTAGAATATGAAAGAACATAGAGACAATATTCTCAAAAGACACTCTCCCTGTCAGCAATCTTCCAGAAGAGTATCTTTGCAGTCATTTTTTTCTCTTTTCCATAGTAAGGATAAGACAGTGAGCTAATAATTCAGCCCTGTTTTTCACAGCTGCCCCCAACATCTGACTGATGTTACCTTATGCACAATGAGCTCGTGAGTGCCATCTGGAAGAGTCCTACCATCTTCCTGCATCAGGGGGACGAAGGAGAAGCCAAACAACTTCTTCTCTCCTTTCTCCTTTGCTGTAGGGGAAAAAAAAATTAGTCAATTTTTTTGAATTAATTGAAGTATAGTTGATTTACAATGTTGTGTCAGTTTCAGGTGTACGGCAAAGTGATTCAGTAATATATATATATATTTTTTTCAGATTCTTTTCCCTTATAGGTTATTACAAGATACTGAGTATAATTCTCTGTGAAAATTAGTCAATTATTTAAGTGTATGCTTACACAACTGTGTTCAGATACATAGACTGTGACGATGCGTGATCATCAAGAAATATACCCCTGGACACACACACACGCCAGCTCCTTTTACACAATGAAGAGCAGCTTTTATGATGGGACCTCTATGTACAGTAGCCACCCTCTAACCCCATGTTCCTGCCTTATAATTTGCAAGTTACATTCCTTGACTAATTTGCTTCATGGGATTCACTATCTGAAATTATGGTGTTTTTTTTTTTTTTAATTTGTGGATTTCCTGTTTCTTCTCCTCACAACCTACCCTCCACTCCTGAATGTAAGCCCCATGGAGGGCAGGATTCTTGTCTAATTAAGTTAATCTATGCTTGGTATCTCAAAGAATTCCAAGAACATAGTAGGTTCTCAATAAATGTACAGTAAACAAATGACGAGTGAATGAATGAATGTGAAATGCAATATTTTGCTTACTCCTCCTGGAAGGGGAGGCTCTCAGCTCTGCTTTGGTCCATGACAGAACTCTCCCTACAGCCACGTGTGTAAACACAGAGCCCTATGGAAGCCACCTCCTTGGAATAAGGTATGCTGAAAAACATAAACAGCATTCTATAGTTTGATAAGAGCTTACTGCAGTAGTATTCGGGAAGTCGGAAATGAGGCAATGAAGTTTTCAGATGCCTAATTGTGAATTTCAACAGCTAAACATGTCAAGGGTCATTGGCAATTGTTTATAGAGAAGGAAATTGAGATCTTACAATGTCAGGTAACCTGTTCTAGATCTCTTCAGTGTCACTGCAGTTATTTCCACACACCTTCCTTTTCTCCAAAAATGGAGAAAGCATGGAAAGAACCTGGTTTGTTCAACTGGACCCTCTCCTTGTATTTAGACATGTAGGGAAAAGTTGCAGGGCTGGCAGCCATTATGGGCTGGATGATTATACTCTCCCACGCAAGTGCATAAGTGGAGGTTATACTTGATAGAGAAGTCCAGCTTTGGGATGCAGTAAGACCCTCACTAGAGGTGCCAGATATGGTGATCCTGAGGATTAGACAAGAGGCTCTAGCAGCAAACACATTGCTTCTGGCATTTAACCACAGGGATGTGGAACCCTGCACAGAGAGTAGTAATTCTGGCTAGCTTAGGCCCCTAGCATGAGGACATCCCTGAAAATGTGTAGTAATTCTGGCTGGCTAGCTTAGGCCCCTAGCATGAGGACATCCCTGAAAATGTGATTATAGCAACGGTTCTTCTACTTTTTAAATCATTGATTTCAACCCCAGAAGTAAACAGGGGAAATATCAATACTCTTTAAAGTTAAACAAAAGTCACAGCAAAGATCTCTGGGAAGAGATTTCTATGTCAATGAGCGTGCTGGGTATGGAACTTATGATTTAGGGGAGAAGACTTATTTACAAATAATTTTCTAAGTTGATTTGACTGTCATTTTGGTGTGGTTTTTGGTATTCAATTCAGAAAGATAAAATGAATCCAAGATGCATAAAATTAGCAAAGATAAGGAACAAAGCAACAGTTTCCCCAAACTTGCCTTCTGCTATAAAATAAAAATAAATACCAAACAAAGTTTAAAGTGCATGGCCTTTTGTCCTGAGCTATTAGATCAGGATTAATAAACTGAATGGACTGTTACATATAATATGCATAACACAATCCCCTTTTACTAATAAAAACCCTGAGTTCATGGATTCTACTTCCTAACTTTTCAACTCATTCTTTCTTGTACCTCAACTCCAACATTTCTGCCCCTTGGGACCCCCAGTTTATTGACCCATCCCTCCATCCCCTCCACTCCAACTTCCCATTTCTGTGGTCCATCATTCTAATCACTTCCTTGAAAATACCCTCAACCCCTCCCCCCTCCACACTTCCACTAATAACACTGCACCCTTGTAAAATCCAATTTGTGGCTCATTCCATGCCTACACTAATCTAAGTTTAATTAATGTGCACTAACCACAAAAGCGCCCTGGGATAGGCAAACTTCCTACATTTACCTAATAAACTCACTCTTCTACTTTTCCAGACAATAATTTCATCCATTCTCCTCTCCTCTCAAGCCTCCAATACCTTGACACTTCCCTCACTTTCAGCTCATGTAGAGAGAATTCCCACATGCCCTAGCATCCACCTATTACCCACCTGCATCTGTCTTCCTGTACTAGGTGTGAACTGCTCTTACCCAAGGCGAATTCTTAATCTTGAGCACCGGGCCCCCTGCTCCTTCCCCAACTCAAGGACACTGCTCCTACAGCTGTCCCCACTCTTCTACACCAGTTTCTCTTCTCTACTGAATGATTTCTCTCTAACAAACATGTTTTAAATGCTCCAACTTAAAAAAGAACAACACCAAAAAACCAACTTCTGGTGACCCACTTTTTTTTTATAGCTACTATCCCATTTCTCTGCTCACCTGTATTCTTTATAGCAAAGTTTCTCAAAAGATTTGTCTATACTCACTGCCTGCCCTTTTCTCTAGCTTACTCTTTGACTCACTCCAGCCAGGCTTTCACCACCACAAATCCACTAGAACAACTTGTCAGGTTCAATGACCTCCGTGATGTCAAATCAGGTGATAATTTCTCTGTCCTTACCTTATTTATCACTGGCACCTGACACATCTGATCAATTCCCTCTTGAAAAACTTTCTTCATTTAGTCTCCTGGATTCTATTCTTCCTCCATTCTCCTTCAACCTCACTGGCTATTCCTTCTTAATCCACGTAATGGCTACTTTACATTCTCCCCAAATCTAAAGGTGTCAGTGCCCCAGGGATCCATCCTTGGACTTCCCTTGCTATCTTAACTTACTTAGACATCTCACCAGTCTCATGGCTTTGAAAATCTTCGACGTCTGTGATGTGCTGGAGCTGGTCTGTACTGGCTCACAAGAGCTGACAGTGTGCATTTTTCCCCAACTCCAAGATCAGTGATGTCATGTTGGCAGCTTGAAATTGACCATGGTGGGAGTATTTACCCCATGGAATCAGCAAATGCTATAATTTAGGGCTTCCCCTCCCCCTCTCCATCACCCTGAGTGCTGGTTAAATATTTACAGCACACCACTGAACTATATGTTCTCATTATCAAGTTTAAGTCTTCAGCTTGGATCTCATTCAACTGCCTACTTGATATCTTGAATGTCTAATAGACTTCTCAGCCTTAACATATTTAAAATGGAATGTTTGATTTTTGCTCTCCAAACAGATTCTTCCTGTTGTCTTCCCCACTTCATTAAATGACCAGTTCATAATGAGGCCAAAATCTTGGGGTCAACCTTGAACTTTCTCCTTCTTTCACATCCAATCTGTCAATAAATCTGTAGACAAGAATCAAACCTTTTAAATCTCTTAATTTGAGGACTGCATAAGCCTCCTAAATGGCCTGTTCCCATCTGGCCCACCTACAATCTATCATCCATATAGCAGCCAGACTTCAAACTAAAGCCTCTAATGCCTCTTCTCACTCCAAACAAAGTCCAAAGTCCTTCCCATGACCTAAAAGACAATAGGGGATCTCGCTCCCTTGCTACCTCTCTGATCCTCACCTCCAAACTCTCTCACTTGCTCATTCTGGCCTCCCTGTTATTCCTTGAAAGTGCCAACCATGTTTCGTGCCAACCATGTTTCAACTTCAAGTGTTTTATACTTACTGTTCTATATGCCTGAAATATTTTTTCCCCAGATAGCCAAAGGCTCACACCTTCACTTCTTTTATGTTGTTGTCGACACACCTCTTTATCAGAGAGCCCTATGTAAAACAGCAACATAGCACCACTGCTTTCTAGCACCTAACTCCAGTTTAGTCTTCTTCACTGTATTTAACACTACTTGATATATTATAGATTTATTTGCTCAAGTGTTGTCTGTCTTTCATCTCTAGAGTGAAAGATCTATGAGAGGAGGTATTTTGTTGTGTTCACTGATGTATTTTCAATGCCCAGTAAAATGGCTGACATATAGCAGGTATTTAATAAATATTTGTTTCATGAATAAATATTTTAAAATAAATACATGTACACACAAAGAACACTTGGAAGTTCATGTGATAAAATGACTACACTGATTATTTGTAGGGATTTTCTTTCTTCTTTACATGTTGCTGTTTCTTCTGAATTTTAACAATGAACATTAAAAAAAAACCAAAACAAAACCCTGTGGACAATGTTTGAAGTACAAGGACAAGATGGCAGAGATCTAACAGGTTCTACTGAAAATCACCTTTAGTCCAGTTTCCAAGTTCTGAGTTATAGTAACTTTCTCCAAATGTTCTTTCTCCTTTTTCTCCCATTTCACTTTTATTTCCCTCTTTTTCTTCCTTAAAGCTCAAAGCTCATTTTAGGCCCAAGTGAGAATTTATAACAAAGACTAGAGGAAGGAAGGGTATGGCACCATGGAAAGTCCTTTATTTTTTCCCACTTTAAATCCTACCCATGAAATTCTTCTAGGAATTTGGAAGAATGGTAAGACCCTGCTAGCCATCTCTCTATATTCTGAAACATCCACAAAAGCATAACTTGTGGAGCTTCTGAGCTAAGTCCAAAACATTCCAAAGTCCCAACAACAAGACAGAGTCCTTCTCCTCTACCTGAATCTTGGGCGAGTTACATAGCACTCAGGCGAGGTCACTGCATATCTACTGGCAATGCCTCCATTCCTTTCAGACTGGAGAGGAGCCTGCTGCTTCCCCAATAATGTGACTCTTCTCTATCTCTTGATTTTATTTATTTATTTATTTATCTATCTATCTATTTATTTATTTATGGCTGTGTTGGGTCCTTGCTGCTGCATGCGGGCTTTCTCTAGTTGCAGCAAGAGGGGGCTACTCTTCGTTGCGGTGCGTGGGCTTCTCATTGCAGTGGCTTCTCTTGTTGCGGAGCAAGGGCTCTAGGTGTGTGGGCTTCAGTAGTTGTGGCACACAGGCTTAGTTGCTCCACGGCATGTGGTATCTTCCCAGACCAGGGCTCGAACCCATGTCCTCTGCATTGGCAGGTGGATTCTTAACCACTGTGCCACCAGGGAAGTCTCTCTCTTGATTATTATACTGCTCTTGAAGCAAGATTCACCAGAACCTTCTCTGGTCACAATGTACACTACCAGAAGTGCACAATTCTGGGGCACAGGGAAAACCAGAAGATCCCTGGACTGGGGGCTGGTGGAGGCAGGGAGTGGGGGCTTCAGAGGGTGGTAATGAATGCAAAAGAATTAAAATAGAGACAACAGGAAATGATAACTTTATGGATAAGTAACGTCCACATGAATAAATCCTGTAACGTCTGTATGTCTTGGGTTTTTTAGATCTATAAAGTGGGGAAATTACTTCACATCATCTCTAAGACCTGTTTGAGTTGACATTACTTGATCCTCATTTGAATACTGTTTGAGAATGCACGGTGATGTAGATATATACAAATCAATATGAATTGGAGCCAATCAGAGGCTTTTCTAGTGACTTCACATGCCTAGGAAAGTCCCCGAGAGTTCCCCTGAGCTGTCTGAGAGCTGGATCAGCTCTTGGCTGGAGAGACAGCAGATGGGTCAGGACTGCCTAAAACCACCTGAGCCAGTCAGGTCTTTACTGCTGCATCTTCTCTTTCTATCTAGTCTTTCCAGACTGTGAGAGTGATGAACTGGTTTTTATGAAAGTGACCAACTTAAGAAGAACCCTGTAGATTTCCATAGGTATTCTGTTTCCTTCCCCTCTTGCATCTATGTTTCCACAGAGGTTATTGGTTCTTCGAGAAGTGAGCCCATTCGCCTCCCAGGACTTCACTCACCTTCGTTTCTCCTTTGTGGAGGTCTCTGGTTTGTCACACACTTTCTACAGATTAGCCCACACTGCTGTTTCAGCTCAGTTAGCAGACTACCCAGCACCACAAAGCCATGGAGACAATCCTGCCAAACACTTACTGGAACAATGCCGGAACTCGAAGCGGATGTGCGCTCCCCTGAATTTATCCACAGGGATAGGAAGCTTCAGTAGCTCAGACCACCTGGGACTGTTGTTATGATAAAGCACAAAGGAGTGGTACTCGCTAGCTGGTGGCTCTCCAGAGCCAAAGGAGATAAAATCCTAATAAAGGAAACATGCAGGTTAAAGACAGCTTCATTTGGAGGAGCAGAGCAATTGCTTTGCCGTATCTGCCTGCTCCCCAAATAGCACTTCAGGTGAAATTACCGCCTCAGTTCTTTACAGGCCTGTTTCTGCACTCGCTTCTGCTGACAGGCTGTGTCTGTTTCATCCTGAGGCTGGTCTCCCAGGGTCTACTCGGCTAAGGGTGGACCTCAGTGACATGAGTGAGATGGCAACTGCGTGCCCAATTTGGAGTCAACCACATGATAAAATTCTCAACCTGCCACAGCCAAAAGCCTGTGCTGTGCCTTCCTATAAAACTCACTAAGCCCCGGGCTCACATGAAACACTTCTTCCATAAAGGAACGTGATATTATAACCCCAATTAGTGAGAGCTTAATCCTCACGCCCTATTTTGGTTAAAATGAAAATACATAGGATGACATATGATTTTTGTTTTGTTTTACCAAATTGCCAAAAGCAAAAGCATGCATCTTCAAAACTATGACAGATGAAAGGGGAAAAATGAAATGGCATAAAAATGCTGCTTTTAAGGAATAGCTGTTATGAGGACATTGCTGACACAATTAAACCGTAAAAGCCTTTTTTTTTCCCTATTTTCTTTTCTGAAAGGCATTTTCATAATTAAAAAAAAAATACACAGGGGTGGAAAAGAAAAATAAGACTGGAAATACTGCAAATCGGAAATTAACTGATCGCATTAAAGATGAACCCAAAGCAAGGATGTGGAATTGTTTTACCAAAAAGAATCCAGCATTAACGTACCTTCAAGGCCTGGCCGCTGCTCTCTACAATGAACATCGTAACTTCCACATTTCTGGCCACACTCTTTCCTCCTTTCTCAAATTCTCCCCTTTCTATAGTGATGTATAAATCATTCCGCATTTCACCTAGTAGGAGAGGAAAATTGAAACCCTGTTATATATAGTAAAAAGCGTCATAAAGTACTCTATCAAGAAAAACTTTAGTTCATAAAAAATAGTGTTATAGCATACATATAAAAGTAAAATATACAATATTTATACTTTTATAAAAAGGTCCCCACCCTTACTACCAACATCCAAGAAAAGCAAAGGCCAGCTTCTGCTAGTCTGAATTAGCAATACTGAAGATGCACATTTAGGAGGACAGTACTAGGCCTGGGTAGGAAGGTGTTGTCAAATTTCACCATTTTTCAATATTTCCCTCACTTCATTTAGGGGGTGCGATTACAAAGTGACAGCCTAGCAGGGGTGGCTCAAAGAAACTAGTCTTAATACTTTATAGTCACAGCATTTAGAGAAGAAGAATACCTAAATGGAAGAAAATGATAGGACTGCAAAGGGTACAGTTACAATTTAAATCTTTTCCAAAATTCATGGATGAAATGATCTCACTACTGGAAGAATCCAGATTAGTGTTTATGAACACAGATGTAGAATAAGTCAGTCATACAGACACACCTGGCTTAACATTTCTTGCCATCAAGCTATAAAACAAATGAGAAAGGCCCTGGATTCAAACTGACACAGTCTATGTACACATATATCATCTATTTTTGTTTCTCCATTGGCTATTTATAAACTTGAATGCTTTTTCATCTTGCCCCTTTCTTATTACTGCAAGAAAAAAACAGAATATAATGCCAACTAGCAAAGTGAGGCAAACACGCTTGGCAGCCTGCTTTGATCTCTCCTTTAAGAATTAAATCAGGGGTAAGCAGTGAGTGGATACGGACATGAGAAGTAAGTAAACAAAGTGTGACTAGAAAGTTTTTGAAGGTAAATGTTGGTGAGGTTGGCAAGGTTGAATTGACTTTTACTTAACATAGCTTTCAAACATTTGAAGGCCCAAAAGCAATATTTATTTTTCCTAATAAAAAATCTCTCCTTAAGAAAGTAAATCACCAGAAGGAACGATAACCATACAAATATGCCCACACTTGGGAAATTTCTCAAACTTCCTGACCAAAGGGTTTATAAGAAAGTACCCTAGCTTTCAAAAGCATGGAGGAATACCAGTGTGCCTGGTCACCTTCCTTCATAAAGACCAACTTTTAATGAGAACATCATTTGCAAATGACTTTGGCTGAACAGGAAACAGATGGGCCATGAAAGAGAGAAACTGAATAAGTTCTAAAAAGGATGAAGTCTCACCCACCCTTTACAAAGAGTATATAAGGAATACATTAGTGGAAACAACTAATACATGGTCTCTGTCTTATGAATTTTTCAGTACTCTCATACAAATCAACCTGGAAAGGCAATGAACTTGGAATTCCAGGAGAAAAGCAACGTATTTCAACACATGTAAAATTATATGTGTATGCTTTGAAGACTTTTTGTTTTAACCATATCCATTAAAAAAAATTTTTAAGAGAAAATGGTCCAGTAAATTTTACAAGTTTTCTTGTTTTTTATAACCCAGTTCATTTAATTACTATAAATTTATCATTATATATATATATGTATTCATACATACATAACATTCTCAATGCTATTTATTTTAACAATTCCATTATCGAATAAATAAGCTCACAATGCTATTTATTTTACATTCTCAATGCTATTTATTTTAACAATTCCATTATAGAATATTGGAATAATAATAAAGCTCACAAACTTTGTCCTCTGAAGCCATCAATTTCAACTCAAAACAGGTCTGCAACGCTAATGGTCTGCACACGTGCTATTTCAACAATCCGAGAGGAAATTCTTGACAATAGTTTTCCCACAAACAGACTTGGCAGGTAAAAACACAACACAAAAATCAAGGTACTTCAGAGCAAAAGACGTTAGTTAACAGTAGTAAAATTCCTTTGCTTCTTGGAGTAGGTGACACATGATGAGTGGCCGTGCTTACACACAGACTATAACACACACTGATTAATGGGAAGTACAGCTACAGGAGTTTTTACCTTAGAAATTTCTCATAATGAGTGATTAGCTTGTCCAAACCACATGGGGATTAACTGTCATGCAAAACGGAGAGTAAGTGTTTCCTGGGAGGCGGACTTCCAACTCTCATCTGTTGGAAGGACCGGCAACTCTGACTTCAGCAAAGACGGGGGGTGGGGAGGGGGGCGGTGAGGGAGGTTTGCAAGGCAACCTGTCTCCCCCCGCTGTGTGCAGGCTGGCCCTACAGAAGAACAGGGGTGGGGGGACAGTAACATACGGCCAGTGCCAGGAAATTCTTTCTTCGTGTATTCATTCAGCAAATATACCGTGAGCACCTACTATGTGCCAGATATTATTCTAGGCCCAGTAGATTCAGCAGTGAACAAAGCAAAAATGCCTTCCCTGTGGAGGGATTCTAGTAGGAGGAGGTCTTGAACAAAGAAGTAAAACACAGAGCACACTGAATAATGCTAAGTGCCATGGATAAAAGTAAGAGGAGACGGGGTGTTGAATGGAGGAGAGGGAGTGTCACATGAGAGAGGCCCTCACTAAGAGGATGAGACATCTGTGGAAGCTATGGTGTGTTTCCAAAGGGACCGAAGTTAAAAATGGCCTTTGCTTCCCAAATGGACCCTTAGAGCTGGTTTAGCTTATAACTTTGCTGGATTCTTCTCTCTCTTCTGAGTTCAAATAAGCCTAAAAAAATGTAGGGTCACAGGAAGACTGGAATAAGGAGATCTGGATTCAAGTCTTTCTCTGCTACTGTCTATTCTCTGTGACATTAGTCTAGACAGGGTAAGATAAACCTTGGGGCCTCAAGTTTCTGTGTTATTAAAGTGGGGAAGGGGTAAAGGCAGAGGTAGGGATGGAAGAGGCAGTAGGAGGGCCGAGACTATTATGTTATGCTTGCTGTTTCTGTGACTTACAAAAGAACTTCTGGATTGTGACACGTTCATAAATTAAAACACCTTATACATATGTTTTAGTTTTCTGTTCTTTAACTGTCACTGTCCCTGTCCCTGTAACCCTCTTTATCTTTCGCAAAACTTTTAGACTAAAATAAGATTTCTTTGAAAAGAGAGTACATGGCAAGAACATTTCTCCTGGATGCCATTCTACATGTGTCCCCCCAGGAATCTGCAGCTTGCTATGTTCTAATACTGCAAGGTGCCACGTTTTGCCAAAATACGCAGAAGGATAAAGTTGAAACAAGTGCTAATTAAAGTCAATACACTTGAGGTTGGCTCTGGAGAAAACTAATAAGCCCAAATGGTGTTAAGAAAGCACCTTGGGTAATTAAGAGAGAAATCATAAACTGAGTATGAAATGGAGTCATAGCACCAATCGTGAAAAGCTACTTGCCTGACAATGTTTATTAATACCTTGTACATCTTAAATTTATTACTCTGTAAATTTGACGTGCTTGACACTTTCCTCCGTTTCACAGGCCCACTGACTGGGAAGCCTTTACACATGTGAAGGCTTCTCAAAACATCACTGTAGACGAGATAGAGATAAGGCCACAGCAACAGGAACAAATTCAAAAAGAGTTCAGCGACTACAATCAAATGGGGTTGATTTATGGCTTGACCTCAACAGGCAAGAGGTTTTTATCAGTAGCTGAAAACCCTGATCCTTGATTCTGTCTTATGAATGAACTGGATAAAGGCATAGAGGACATGCTCATCACATCAAGTAAACCATTGTCCCCAGCCACAGGGGCTAGTGCAGTGCCTTTTCTGTGCTAGATATTTGCTGTTATTTTTGGCACTGGAAAAGAAAAGTTCCTGTCCTTCTTAAAAACAAAAGAACATACATAAAAGACTCCGGGTTCTTGTGAACTTAGATGATGATGATGATGATGATTAGTAGTAGATAATAGCAGATAGACAGTAGTCAGGTACTTTGCCAAGTGCTATAAGTAGAATATCTCATTAAATCCTCACATTAACCTTATAGAAAGGCCCTATTATTTCCATTTTACAGATGAGGAAACTAAAGGATAGAGATTAAGAAACACACCCAATGTACTATCCGTATCTCTGCTTTACCCATGAAAATATAATTCAATAGGATGAGAACATCCATCAAATAAGCTAGTGCAATTCAGCCTTTGTCTCCAAAAGGCTAGTGCCTTGAGCAAGGAAGGTAACAGTCCCACCCTGATTGGTCAGACCAATTATGAAGCACTGATTTCATTTCTAGGACAGAGACAGACAGAAACGGTATCATCCAGACCACAAATGATATGGAGAAGGGACCCATCAGAGGAGAGATGAGGGAGACAAGAGAGTTAACTGAATTTTAAAATGTTGAGGTTACAAGCAGAGAAACTCAACCCAATGGATAGAAGGTAGAGGGAGAGGAGTTCAACATGAAAGAGGTCATTTTGAGAGAAGATGTAAGATGTGATGGTGTGATCTTGGCCATTATTAATACTCAAGTACAAGCCAGAAAACCATCCTCAGGGACCTCAGGAAGACATTCTTGCACTGGACACATGGTTGAGCTGGATGGCCTTTCATGTGTGTAGCAGGCACCCAGTTACCTCCCCAAAGCTGTCCAGGTCCTAATCCTGGGAACCTGTGAATAGATTACTTTACACGGCAAAAGGGACTTCACAGATGTGATTAAGCTGACAATCTTGAGATGGGGAGATTTTCTTTGATTATCAGGGTGGGCTCAATATAATTACAAAGGTCCTTATAAGAGGGAGGCAGAAGGTCAGGGTCAGAGAAGGGGATATGATGAGAGAAGCAGAGGTTGAATGATGTTGGGCCATGAGCCAAGGAGTACAGGGAGTCTCCAGAAGCTGGCAAAGGCAAGGAAATGCATTCTCCTTTAGAGCCATCAGAAGAAATGCAGCCCTGCTGACACCCTGATATTAGCCCAGTAAGACTCATGCAAACTTCTGATCTCCGGAACTGTAAAATAGTACATTTGCATTGTTTTAAGCCACCCCATTTGTGGCGATTTGTTACAGTAGCCATAGGAAACTAATATAATATGCCATCCACACCTAGCTAGGCTTCTACTACTTCAGGATATCTTCAGGGCAACGGAGGAGGGGGGAGGGGCAGGGTAAGGGATAAGGGCAAGATTCACAAGTAACAGGAAATCAAGGCAGACCACACACAGGGAAAACTTACGCATGGGATGAAAAATTAACCTTGGATTTCTCACACAGAGTACACTTCAGTAAAACATATCTGTTCTCATTTTTGTTTTGCTTTATTTTAAAAGACTACTCTGAGATGTTAAACTTTTGAGGGGGTAGCTTTTAAATTTCTGTTTATGGCTATCAAGCAAGCAATGGCAAAGGATACAACAGCAACCATGAAGGACTTTCCAGACAGTGGTGTGCAGAGACAGGAGCAGGGATGGGCTGCCCTTTATACTCTAGGACAACGCATGCATTTCTGGTAGTGCCTGTTGGGGAAATCCTACACCCTTGGGCAAGTGGGGCATGTAAGCTTCATAATTTGGGGGCAGCAGCCTCTTCCCCAATGTGATCTGGGGCTGGGATCCAACCTCAGGATGACACGCCTCCCCCTCTCTTTGGTCACTGTGGCATTCCTTGGGTGAAAGACCACCACCCCTTGGTGGCATGATCAGGGGTTCAGATCTAAGCAGAGTAGTTGCACCTATATGATATGGAGGTCCAGTGACTTGGACTGGGGCGTGGTGAGCTTTGGTTAGATTTAGGATATATTTTTAGGGAACATCAAATAAAGCAGGGTCCCACTTGCTTTCTCCAAAAGAAAGATTTTTTGAGGCAATTTCATCTGGTGATGTACATGTCTCTATCAGTAAGTGGTAAATAATAATAATAATAATAATAATAATAATAATAATAATAATAACATATATTTAAAAGAATAAAATTATATATCTTCTTAAATGGGAGGCAAACATCTCTACAACATTCTTCTTACCCCAGTCTTATAAATCACTATCTAGTCAACTTTGACCAAATAGAAATTTGACTTATTTGAACTATTGCCTAAAGACCAAAGGAAAAGGAGGCTTACTCTGGAAAATATTTGTAAAATAAACTTAAACAAATCTGGAAATCACTATCATAGCTACTACTGCTGGCAAACATTTGAAACATAGGCTCTGTTCATTGTTTTCAGTGTGAGCCTCTAGCCTCCAAATCTCAACCCTTCCCTCCCCTATTAGTCCACCACTTTTCCTTAATTCTTTTTAGGATTAGGAACTGCCAAGATATATTAAAAGCGAATGCACTGGAAGGTATTAATTAGGTGTTCCTTAACAAAGAGGGATAGTTTTACTGGTTGATATGTGACAAGTCTCCAGGAGAGAGGGTACAGGTAGGGAAGATAAAGTAGGGAGACCATGATGATTGCCTAGAAAGAAGCATAAACTCAGAATAAGAATGGCCCCTTAGGGTGGGAGGAGGACACCGCCTGACCTCCCATGGCATTCCTGACACATCAGCTAGCTTTGTTCCAAAGCGTCTGGTGGATGGAAACTTAGTCCTTCCTGATATTCAGCAACGGCTC
The DNA here is from genome assembly GCF_949752795.1 of Hyperoodon ampullatus. Taxonomy (NCBI): domain Eukaryota; kingdom Metazoa; phylum Chordata; class Mammalia; order Artiodactyla; family Ziphiidae; genus Hyperoodon; species Hyperoodon ampullatus. The sequence goes on from NC_136922.1 coordinate 71,583,700, forward strand.
GAGCTCTGCTTTGTACAGTCTGTTAAGACATTTAGAGCTTGGCTGTCCAATTCCATAATGACTGCCACATGTGGCAACTGAGTCCTTGAAATGTGACTTGGCTGAAAAGAGATGTGCTGTAATGTATAGTAGTTACCAGCCTTCAAAGACTTAGGTTGAAATAGCGTAAAATAACTCATTACAAATTTTTTATATGGATTACCTATTAAAACGATATTTTGGATGCACTGGGTTAAATAAAATATATTAATTTCATCTCTTTCTTCCTACTTTTTTAAAATGGTTACTAGAAAAGTTAAAATTACATTTGTGGCTCGCACTGTATTTCAACTGGAGAGCATTGACTGAAATATTTTCACTGCCCTCCCTCTCATGGGCTCAGAGGCCAGACCATGGAACTTTCTGTAGAGTTATTTGGTTCGTAGGTGGCAGTGATGGAGCTTCACAGAGGGTAACTTTTCTTCTTTGGAAACTGGGTACTCTAAGAAATAAAGTGCTGAATGACTGACCCTTAGCAACAGGAAGGGTTCAGAGGACTTCGTGACAGGCCGAAAGCACATGGGCAGGTAGTCTCCTTATACCAGGTGACATTCCCAAGACCAACCCATGCAAAAGCCAGACCAAAGGGCAAATCTCTGTTTCCACGGTTTTCGCATCCCAAATAGAGTGTGGCATTGATGACATTCTGTGATCCTCAAGAAGAGTTTTGTGTACGTTCCTGTTAGTGTCAGGACCACAGATAATTCATTCTGCAGAAAGGCAGTAACTAAGTTAATGAAGGTCCTGTAGGTATAAACACATGCTTCACCCATCCTGATCCTTATTCACAATACTAACTCTGAAGGACAAGTCTAGAAAAACAAAAGAAAAACAAACAAACAAAAAAACCCATCATCCTAGCAGACTGTCAATATAACACTGGGATCAGAAATGCTGTTCACATATATTTTCTTATTGAAAACTCAGCTCAAGTCTTCATCAGAGCCACCAGTGAGAATTAACTGACAAGTCAAAATTCTAAAAAAATAACAAAGGAAAACAAAACAATGGCTGTTATGTTTGCGAATGTAAAACATTCCATTGAGTCGTAAAGTTGCTTTCAGCTGTTTAAGTTAATACACACATCTTTCCCTTCTCCATCTAATTTGAAAGACTCAGAAGCCAAAGAAGAAAAAATGAGAGAAGAAAAAGAAGAAAGTGCTTTAAAAAAAATCTCTTGCAGTCTTGGGCACTCCACACATGTGTCTGGCAGGACTGATTCCCTGGTCAGTATGAACCTCGCCATAAGGTGGTGTGGGAAAGGGACAGAAGTGAGCCTTATTCCACAGAAAGCTCGTTTTCATCATTAAAGCCAGACAAGAGCTGCATGAGCACAGCACACCCCAGACAATTATTCAGCCAGTGAAGTGTCATGTTGCTTGATATTTTTCCATTTCTCAATGATACTGCTCAGAGACCAAGCTGAGGAATTCTTTTAGCAGCTGGCTGCATTCTGTTCTAAAATGTGCTTTTTATATTAGATTTACCCATCAATTTGCTTCCCAGTGGGATGAATTTTTTTTCTTTTTTGTTAAAGAGGAAATACCAGCTATTTATAGCAACTGAAGGAAATGATGAATGGTTGCAAGAGCCACTAAATAACATGCCACCAAGTAAACAGTGCTGTAAACAGTCATTGTTGACAATAGTTAACAGAAGGTGCTCAGGCAGACTGGGTCCCTAAGCTAGGTCAGGCCATCTCAGAAAACTTTCCAGGCTGTTCCCTTAGGCTTTCCTGCATGAATGCATTTCCATCAGGAGATCACAAAATGCCGCGACAGTCAATGCCAGTCAGTTTCTGCATCATGTTAGGTCTTTATGGACAACAGTCCTACCATCAGTCTCATAACTGCGCCAGGGGCCTGTCAGATGCAACTTCCATTGCTTGCTTATGACACATGGGATTTAAACAGTGATTTAAAGGATCTCAATTCTAAAAATACTGTCGACAATTTGAGACTATTTGGTCTTTCTATTTTTTTTTCTTGGTTGTGGAAAGTAGGATGTAGAGCCCTGAGAAAGACTATTACTTGGCATTTACTTTGATGGTGTGAATCTCCTTAACTTCTACCATTTCCACTCAGAAACAAACACTTTTTTGGAGTCTCTTTTGGTTGCTAATATAGATCTGATTTATATATACAAATAGAACTAGGAGATGTATAGAAATACATATTGCATTTGCATATGGCTGCTTATTTATATACACATATACATACATATCTCTGGTGGAAAACTCCTCCAAAAAGGCTAACCATTGCTTAATAACTGTTCTTGTCAAAACCTGTATGGATTTCCCCTAAGTGACTTCAATAACACTTCCCACCAGAGGGTAAAATATTTTCTGTATTCAACTTCAGTTTTCCTATTATGGTCATAATGAAATGCAACCATGACCCCCACAAGTTATCCACCCTAATATAATAAAAATGTAAAGATTTTTTAAAAAAGGAATTACATATCTCATTTTATTCTTAAGCATGGCCCATTTGAACTCTTTGAAGCTGACAATTTGAAAAATTTCTCAAGCGTCAAAAGCAGACAAAGTAGTCACATTTCATCATGTAGTGCATCCCAAGTCACTTACCAGGCATAATAATATTAGAAAAACCCAATTTCCGGGTGATGGATACTCCATGAGAAAATACTGATGAGTATTCCCTTCTGATTTGTTCAATGTCTCCATGCAAGAGTTGTAGGGAAACTGCTAAACCTAAAACAAATGAGACCAGAGTTAAAAAAAGAAGGACAGAAACAGCATGAACAGGAACTGAAATTGTTTCAACAAGCCCAAATCTATGGTATCATTGTTTTAAACTGAAGATTAATATTCAGACAAAATTGATGGAATCTATAAGACAAATATTTAGAGAACACTTTTCCAACTTGACTACCTGAGTTTTTCCACTTACAAAGAAGGTTCCAAGAAGCTGGAAAAAACCTGAACAGAACACTAAGACGAGGAAGTTTGGCTTCCAGTCCCATCACCCGCTTCTCCAGCACCCTGCCAGACAGAAACACCCCTGCACCAACCTCATCCTAGCAAATGACAGGGGCTATCCAGCCCTGGAAGATATTGATCTTAAAATGGGAGTTCTAATTTCTTTAAAACTCTATAAGGCCTGTGAATAATTACTAATCAAATGTCATAAACATGAACACAAAGCTAAACACATAAAAATTCAAGGATCTTAAGGATATTCAGAGATTTTAAAAAAAAATTTAAGAAAGGTGATTGTAATAAAACCAAGATTATATTCTTAATATTATATACAGTAGAAACTCATAATCACATTATTTTCTACTGAGCAGAATTGAGCAGGATGCAGGCCACTTGGATAAACAAGAGGGAATTTAGTCAGTAAAATAGTAAAATTAAATTTTTTTGTTACCCCAATTATAGTGACATTACCACAGCGGGATATACTGAGGACATTGAATGATATGTTTTTCATACCTTATTCTCCCAACTCTAGCTATAGGAAAAAATTAATGTCCTATCTTTTTGAATACTTATGTTTGCCTATTTCCAACATGCTGTTTCTCTTTCAGTCTTTTAATTCCCTGTTCCTTTTTTCTTCTATTATTTTAAAACAAAAAAGACAAAAAAAAAAAGTCCCTCACTTACATTAGTGATAGAAAATGAAACCAGTCAAAGGTGACTTATGTTTTTAAAAACTTTCAATCATCATTAACCTGAATTCAATTTTAAAATGAATTTGGATGGTGGATCAAGAGAATGATAAATCTGTACTCCAAAGATCCTCCATCTACATCAGTACTTACCACCCTTTTCACTCAGTAACATACATACTATTGTGCAAGTAGTCACTCCCAATTCCTAATGCACAGCACTACAATGCTATCTGCAATCATACACCATAAGCATGGCAACAATCATGCTGGGATGCAATAGAAATGCAAGACATTTGCCATGCATCTAGATTGGAATCTTCCTTTCACTTGTCTTCAGTAAAATGAAGAAACAAACAACAACAAAAGTAGTGTTTTGTTGGTTTGTTTGCTTGCTTTTCAATAGAGTGGGTAAAACATCAGGAAAATTTGTTTTTTTTAAAAAGTACTAGGCTCGGAAAGAAGATGGAGCCTTTCCTGGGGTTGGAATCTGACCTAGATGAGGCATACCCAAAAGGGCAATGACATAAGAAAAGAAGGGCAGGATGTGGCTGCATCACTGTGTCCTTTGGTGTGTGGATCTAATAGAATGTCGGTGTCAGAAAGTTGTGAGAATTAGATTAAATCTGGCAGGCACTCAGAAACTTTAATTAAATCTTCATCCTATTTTCACCTAACTATCCTTTAGCTCCCTCCCTGCCCCCAGCCCACACGAGATGGATGACTGAAGGTGACAGAGTGGAGGAGCATCAGTCCTCCGATAGCCGCATGGAATGAAGCAGGGGAGAATGAGTCATCTGGATGGTTGGATGTGGACAACTTTGATGTGGTACTACTGGTTCCTTTTAAAACCCAGAGGCTGGTGAATGAAGATAAACTAACACATGTTATAATCCATCTGTCTCAGCAGCTATTTCTTCCTGACTCACGCTCTCCCGGTACCCCCACCTCATTACTGGTGTCTCTGTTCTCCTCCTACTTCTGTCCTTTTGCCTTCAAAACACTCACCCACACTGTCACCATCATTATGAACATCAGCAGAAGCTGATATTTGTAGAATAGCAGTGTGTGCCAGACACAGTACATAATAACCATCCCTCCTGCTGGACAGAACACTGTTCTAGTACCCCAGGACACTATAAGCAATGCTTTCACATAGAGAATCACAAGCACTAAACAAAATTCTTGAGGTCCTGTGATGTTTTGCAAAGACAGATCATTTTACTAGAACTTCTCATCAAAGGACCTGATTAGAGATACTAGCAACCTTATGTGGTATGTACAATGTAAGAAAAGAACTAAACAGTAATGAAAAAACAAAGAGATCATGCTATTCAGGGTAGAGACTGGAGGAAGGAAATTGACCAGAATTCTTGTTTTGCCCTATTGGAGCCAGAATTCATTTAACCATCAGTGATGTATTTTATTTTATTTTTTACATAAGTTGAATACAGAGGATAAGACAATGAGAAAAGAAAGGCATTCAATCGATGTGGATTCTAAAGACAATTAAAGATAGGAAATAGAGAAAAAATATGTTTTGTGGAAAGACAGATAGATGTAAGCATGAACAAAGAAATGCATCAATGTTCTCGAAATAGCCAGAGCCATTGAGATGAGAGAAGGCAAGAGGATAGAGAGGACCCAAGTAGAAGACAACAGACAGAAAGGAGCCAGCTAATGGATAAGGGAAGGCAATGAGGAAGTGAGAGGGGGAAAACAGACAAAATAGTAGAGGGGAAAAAGGAAAACTAGGCATTCAACAGTTGAATGCATTCTAAAATTTAGTTAGAAGATATGGTAGTTTTCAATCTGAAGGTTTAGAAAGATATAGATGAAAGCCCCAGGCATAATGATTTCATTAGTCTGGCCTACTGATATCAACTTGGAGGGGAAGGTATTGTTGAGGTGACCCAATTTCTTTAGAATGAAGAACTCACCAAGAATCAAGAACTGGAAAGGTCAAGTGGGCCAAGGGCTTGACCACAATGTACTTGGCTCTTCCCAAATCATCAATTCAATTTCCATAAAAACCACAACACTTCACAAAGAAACATCAAAGAGGGGGTGTACTTTCAGGAAGACAAAGAAACATGACATAGTAGTGAATCTACAGGGACCAGCCCACCAAGAGCCACTGCAATACTATTTATTTTTCAATCAGGGAAACTCCTGATCCTGTTTTTATAGTGGTTCTTAAATATCTCGACTAAAATGAACAGGTTGGCTAATGTATGAAGACAAAGAAACTATTCTTCACTACAAAGGGGAGACTTATCAAATATTCGCCCATTCCAATGACCTGAGAATTAGTCCTATCCTTTCAGGAGTGTAGCTTATGATACAGGGTATGTTCACAGTGCAGTATTCTTCTTCCTATTCTCTTTCTTGTCATACAACTTCACTGTCCTCGCCTTACCTGTTACATCTGGGGCTGGAGCAACTTCTAAAATTTTATCTGCACACTTTAACTTACTCCTTTCGCAATTCAAACTGTCCACTTTGGGCCAGACAGTAACTTCCAGCTTGAGTGGAAGGTGGAGGGTGAGAAATAAGGGTGTACACAATAGGGTCTCTGTTCCAAAGAAGCTGATCATCCAATAATGAAAGTAAGACACACACACGTAAGTAGAATATGAAGCAGCAAGGGTTAAGTGCATGATAGGAATATTAAAATAAGGAAAAATTATGACTGATTGAGGGAATTTGAAAGTGCAGGGAAGATTTTTTTTTAATTGGGAGTTATGACAACCAATAAGCTAAAAAATTAGGTTAAATTTTTAATTTCACAAAATAGATCAATAATGTTCCACAATCAATTTTTTTTCTGGCTGTTAATATAAATCCCAAAAATGAAATGGCTAAGGGGGAAATGTTCCTCTTATTAGAAGAAACAATCACGAAACAAAACTTTTAAAAATCAGTCTAGATCTTTAAGACCCAATTACAAAGATCTGATATCTAATTTTAAACAGAGGCATAGTCATTAATTAATCTAGAGTCACAAAACAACAGTTTTTCATGATTAAACCTAGCTTACAGAGCAGAACTACAGGAAAGAAAGGCTTGGTATCTGTTAAACCAAATGTGGTTGATTTTTTGGTAACTCTAATTTCTTAGGAATCGGAGCTAACTCACTCTATGATTCTTTTTAAATTCATGAAATTCTGCACTTTTACATAAAAAAGGCAAGCACAGCATGATTTATTAAGTAGCAGGCAAAATTAATTTTAGACTAGATCAGCCATTTTGCCACCAGTGAACCAACTAACACCTAACTGCAAATGTATAGCAACACAAAAATGGAAAATAGTGACAAATATATTTGATAAATACATGCTATGATTAAGTGTGCAGCTTAAGAAGTCTACCATACAGCATCATGACCCTGTCTCAATGTTAACTCCTCTGTGCTTTGGTTTCCACATCTGTAAAATAAAGATGATAATGACACCAACTCCATAAAATACTTTGGGCAATACCTGGTATAAAGGAAGTGCTCAAAAATGTTAGCAGCTGCTACTACAACTACCACTGCCACTGCTGTTATATCACATTATTCTTTCTCTTTTCAGTTGTGCTCATTTGGTATTTTAGCAGTGCACGAATTTTTCTTCAATGACTTCTTTTTTAAAACAATTTTAGAAATTCTATTTAGTTCTTTCTAACCACTAGAAGCTAAGCACCAAGAGGACAAAGATTTGTATTTGCTTTCTTAAATGCTGTATTACTAGTGCCTTGAATAATGCAGACATATAGATGTTCAATATTTTTTTGATGTATGAATTTGAAACTCTCCTTGTTCATTTTTTCATGTTTTCTTTTTCATTATGAACCTATGTTTCTACCTTTTATTTAATCTTTTCCTGATAGTTTATTATCTGAACTTCTAGGAGATATAGCTTAGAGAATATACAAGTAATGCTTAGAAGTAAGTCCTCTAATAATGGGATTGAAAGAACTGTTCTCTGTTTTAAAAAGGTGATGAGGGTACATCATTCTCTGGTGAGACAGAAACTCCAAGCTTAAGCCACTGAATTTAAATTAACTCAGTAGTTTGGAAAAATCCATAGCTATGAAATCCAAGGTAAGTAACTGGTCCCAGTTGAGTAGCCTGAAAACAGTAAATGTATAATCACTCCACACTGCCACTTTCACACCCACGGTGCATAGGATTCCTATGAAAAAAAGCAACACCCACTGAAGTTGAGTCACAATAAAATGATAGTAAAAACAACAATCAATCATGAAATAATCAGCAATGAGGGAGAGGGAGCAGATATAACAAATCATGTCTTGACTTCCATGAGACATTTAAAACTTAAGCCCCCAGTCATCAGGGCCTATATTCACACCCCCCTTTCCTGTTGGAGTGCCTATTTGAGTGTTTACACTTCTGGTATGGAGCTCCCTCGTAATGTCAGCAAGATGTCCCTTCCTTTCTTTGAAGCTTCATTTTCCATTTCTTACCATGTCTTAGTTGTAATTTATCCAGCATTTTTATGTGTTTGAAGGGGAGATTACAAGAGTCAGTCTACCATGTTTCAAAAGCCAATTTATTTTGAAATCCCTATTGTTTTACAATAACACAAGCAGTCTTTGAAGAATATATACTAGTGTGTCTTCAGTGCACAATTAAATTGTAATTGTAAATGGGTAAATTAATTAACTGAGCAAAAATTTACTCTACTTATATAGTATTTAAGAACTGTCAATCTCACCAATATTTAATTCAAAAACTGTCCTTTGCTTCAAAAAATCTGCAAATGTGCCAAATTAAAGTATAAAATAAAGTCACAATATTGATTAAATAACTGACTTAAATGTAAAAAGTACTTAACATTACACAATTACATTTTTCTTTTTAATTCTGAGTTTCTATACAAGTATAGAAGAAAAATGGTAGAATATTAAAGTATATGTTCTAAAAATACATGTGCTAAAAACATCTGAGCTAAGAATAGATGTGCTAATAGTGCAAAAATATTTTCACAAGTGGGATATCCAAAGGTCACATTATAAACCCAAACTAATAACAAACAAATCCCTGAAGTGACGTATGGGGGAGGAAACAAAGAATACAGTTGGCATATAATACAGTTGGCATATATCTATTAATCCTTACTCATTTAATTTTCTCAATCAGAATTTTCATGAAGTTTGATGATCAAACGGAAATGGTCTTTTCTTTCCATATTCAGCATTTAAAAATATCCACATGCTAAGAAAAGACCAAAAATTTTGCTTCATTTACTTTTTCTCAAAATAAAGTGTCAAATAGAGAACGCTGAATTAGTCTCTTTATCTCAACTCAGCCAGAATATTCTAAAGTTTAAGAAAACTCATTTTAGAAAATGGGAGTATTTGAACAAGACTAAAAAGATTTGAAAAAAAAATCATCATATATAACATGGCAAAATCTAAATGAAAAAAGGCAGGGAATAATTTATCAAAGAAGGTCATTTTTTTTTAAGAACTGAGTAGGGAGAGGATACACAAAATACAGCAGGGAGCTCTGAGCAAAGACAGAAACACATAGAATGGGTAAAAGAAATGTCTTTGCCCTGTTTTATTTTGAAATCACTGAGATCTTCTGATTACTAGTAAAATTATTGAAGGCTGTATCACTAGTTTGATTTCTAATAAAACTGTATAAAGGCATTCACTTCTGGGGTATGAACATTTACAGTATCACAACTCTGTGTGGCTACTAATACCACAATCCAGAGAGGGTTATGTTGGGCTGAAGGCAGAATGTAGGGAGAGACAATGAAAGGGAGACGGGGCCAGATTTTGGAAACTTGCCTTGCAACACCACAGGAAGGGGCCAAGCTGGCATCACAAGTTGATGAATCAATAAAACTTGAAATGGGGCATGAGATGAAGAACAGATTTTTATTTGGGAAACAGGATTCTGGCAGTACAACAGAGGAAGATTTGGCAGGATACATATTACGGATAAATTTAACAGTCTAGGTGAGAATTAGAGAGGGATTAAACTTAATATCATAGGTAATTATAGGGGATGAGAACTAACTACAGCAATTATCATGAGCACACAGAGACTGTGAAAGTAAACCTACATTCTAAAACCAGTCTCTTCCACTCAATCCCCAAACAATTTCTTCATCTTTTTTCCACTTTTATTAATTAATACTGCAATTCTGAATCTACAGGTTCCAAACTTTCCAAAAATCTTTGATTTCTGTCTTTGATGTCCTCAATAAACTGTCCCAGGTTTTATTCCAAAATGACCATCTCAGCTGCTTTTTATTTTGTTAATGTGGCAAAATTCATTAAAAAGCTCACATTCTCCCTTAATAATCCCACTTCTAAGGCTTTTAAAAACAATTTTTATTGTAGTTGATTTACAATGTTGTGTTAGTTTCAGGTGTACAGCAAAGTGAATCAGTTATACACATACATATATCCATTCATTTTTTGACTCTTTTCCCATATAGGCCATTAAGAGTATTGAGTAGAATTCCCTGTGCTATACAGTAGGTTCTTATTAGTTACCTATTTTATATACAGTAGCATGTATATGCCAATCCCAATCTCCCAATTTATCCTTCCCCCACTCTAAGGCTTTATTTTAAAGACATATTCCAAAATACAGCAGACATTCCTCACATTATTTCTTATAAATGTGAAAAACTCCAAAGCATTTAAGAGTCCAACAGTGAGGGTTGGACACATAAATTAGGGCCTTAAATCTCAAAGCTAGGAAAATAATGCAACTTCCTTAGGACCCAGTAAATTTTTTTACCTTCTAATTTTTTTTTTTCTATTTGGTACTACGAAACTAAAGAAACAAACTTGAGGCAAACATCTGATAACTGTGTTTTTTATTCATTTGTGAAATAGATACTGAGTGTCTGATAAACACTGGGCATTTTTAAATTTAACTAAATGTAAAAAAAATTTTTAAGTACTACACGCATACATACAAAAGGTTCTATTATGGAGGAGAATCTACTTCCCTACCTCAGTTACTGAGTTCTGTTTACTAGAATTAATCAATGTTTACAACTTCTTGAGTATCCTACCACAGTTTTCCTCTTTTAATTGTGATAACTGTTATAAAGAAGATAAACCAGAGACCGAGATAAAAATAATAAAGGCAAAGTGGTTGTAGAAGGCATATCTGAGAGAGTAACATTCAAGCTTGGAAACAAAAAAATGGCAATGCAAAAGATGAGACGAGAGAGGGGGAAGATGGCGGAAGAGTAAGATGCGGAGATCACCTTCCTCCCCACAGATACATCAGAAATACATCTACATGTGGAACAACTCCTACAGAACACCTACTGAACGCTGGCAGAAGACCTCAGACTTCCCAAAAGGCAAGAAACTCCCCATGTACCTGGGTAGGGCAAAAGAAAAAAGAATAAACAGACACAAAAGAATAGGGACGGGACCTGCACCAGTGGGAGGGAGCCATGAAGGAGGAAAGGTTTCCACACACTAGGAAGCCCCTTCGTGGGCGGAGACTGCGGGTGGTGGAGGGGGAAGCTTCAGAGCCGCGGAGGAGAGCGCAGCAACAGGGGTGCGGGGGGCAAAGCGAAGAGATTCCCGCACAGAGGATCGGTGCCGACCGGCACTCACCAGCCCGAGAGGCTTGTCTGTTCCGCCGCCCGGCACTCACCAGCCCGAGAGGCTTGTCTGTTCTGCCGCCGAGGCGGGCGGGGCTGGGAGCTGGAGCGCAGGGAGAGGATTGGTGCAGCGTGAACACAGCCTGAAGGGGCTAGTGCGCCAAGGCTGGCCAGGAGGGAGTCTGGGAAAAAGTCTGGACCTGCCGAAGAGGCAAGAGACTTTTTCTTCCCTCTGTTTCCTGGTGCACGAGGAGAGGGGATTAAGAGCGCTGCTTAAAGGAGCTCCAGAGACGGGCACGAGCCGCGGCTAATAACGCGGACCCCAGAGACGGGCATGAGACTCTAAGGCTGCTGCTGCCGCCACCAAGAAGCCTGTGTGCGTGCACAGGTCACTCTCCACACCTCCCTTCCAGGGAGCCTGTGCAGACCGCCACTGCCAGGGTCCCGGGATCCAGGGACAACTTCCCCGGGAGAACGCACGACACGCCTCAGGCTGGTGCAACGTCACGCCAGCCTCTGCCGCCGCAGGCTCGCCCCGCACTCTGTACCCCTCTCTTCCCCTGGCCTGAGTGACCCAGAGCCCCCGAATCAGCGGCTCCTTTGACCTCGTCCTGCCTGAGCGAAGAACAGACGCCCTTAGGTGACCTAAACGCAGAGGCGGGGCCAAATCCAAAGCTGAGCCCTGGGAGCTGTGCGAACAAAGAAGAGAAAGGGAAATCTCTCCCAGCAGCCTCAGGAGCGCAGTGGATTAAATCTCCAAAATCACCTTGATGTACCCTGCATCTGTGGAATACCTGAATAGACAACGAATCATCCCAAATTGAGGAGGTGGACTTTGAGAGCAAGATTTATTATTTTTTCCCCTTTTCCTCTTTTTGTGAGTGTGTATGTGTATGCTTCTGTGTGAGATTTTGTCTGTATAGCTTTGCTTTCACCATTTGTCCTAGGGTTCTATCCGTCTGTTTTTTTTTTTTTTTTACTTAAAAATTTTTTTTACTTAAAAATTATTTTTTATTTTAATAACGTTATTTTATTTTATACTACTTTATTTTATTCTCTTCTTTCTTTCTTCCTTCCTTTCTTTCTTTCTTGCTTGCTTTCTTTCTTGCTTGCTTTCTTTCTACTTTTTCTCCCTTTTATTCTGAGCTGTGTGGATGAAAGGCTCTTGGTGCTGCAGCCAGGAGTCAGTGCTATGCCTCTGAGGTGGGAGAGCCAACTTCAGGACACTGGTCCACAAGAGACCTCCCAGCTCCACGTAATATTAAATGGTGAAAATCTCCCAGAGATCTCCATCTCAACACCAACACCCAGCTTCACTCAATGACCAGCAAGCTACAGTGCTGGACACCCTATGCCAAACAACTAGCAAGACAAGAATACAACCCCACCCATTAGCAGAGAGGCTGCCTAAAATCATAATAAGTCCATAGACACCCCAAAACACACAACCAGACGTGGACGTGCCCACCAGAAAGACAAGATCCAGCCTCATCCACCAGAACACAGGCACCAGTCCCCTCCAACAGGAAGCCTACACAACCCACTGAAACAACCTTAGCCACTGGGGACAGACACCAAAAACAATGGGAACTACGAACCTGCAGCCTGCAAAAAGGAGACCCCAAACACAGTAAGATAAGCAAAATGAGAAGACAGAAAAACACACAGCAGGTGAAGGAGCAAGATAAAAACCCACCAGACCTAACAAATGAAGAGGAAATAGGCAGTCTACCTGAAAAAGAATTCAGAATAATGATAGTAAAGATGATCCAAAATCTTGGAAATAGAATAGACAAAATGCAAGGAACATTTAACAAGGACCTAAAACAACAAAAGATGAAACAAGCAATGATGAACAACACAATAAATGAAATTAAAAATACTCCAGAAGGGATCAATAGCAGAATAACTGAGGCAGAAGAACGGATAAGTGACCTGGAAGATAAAATAGTGGAAATAACTACTGCAGAGCAGAAGAAAGAAAAAAGAATGAAAAGAACTGAGGGCAGTCTCAGAGACGTCTGGGACAACATTAAGCGCACCAACATTCGAAGTATAGGAGTCCCAGAAGAAGAGAAAAGGAAAGGGACTGAGAAAATATTTGAAGAGATTATAGTTGAAAACTTCCCTAATATGGGAAAGGAAATAGTTAATCAAGTCCAGAAAGCACAGAGAGTCCCATACAGGACAAATCCAAGGAGAAACATGCCAAGACACATACTAATCAAACTATCAAAAATTAAATACAAAGAAAACATATTAAAAGCAGCAAGGGAAAAACAACAAATAACACACAAGGGAATCCCCATAAGGTTAACAGCTGATCTTTCAGCAGAACCTCTGCAAGCCAGAAGGGACTGGCAGGACATAATTAAAGTGATGAAGGAGAAAAACCTACAACCAAGATTACTCTACCCAGCAAGGATCTCATTCAGATTTGACAGAGAAATTAAATCCTTTACAGACAAGCAAAAGCTGAGAGAGTTCAGCACCACCAAACCAGCTTTACAACAAATGCTAAAGGATCCTCTCTAGGCAAGAAACACAAGAGAAGGAAAAAACCTACAATAACAAACCCAAAACAATTAAGAAAATGGGAATAGGAACATACATATTGATAATTACCTTAAATGCAAAAGGATTAAATGCTCCCACCAAAAGACACAGACTGGCTGAATTGATACAAAAACAAGACCCATATACATGCTGTCTACAAGAGACCCACTTCAGACATAGAGACACATACAGACTGAAAGTGAGGGGATGGAAAAAGATATTCCATGCAAAGGGAAACCAAAAGAAAGCTGGAGTAGCAATTCTCATATCAGACAAAATAGACTTTAAAATAAAGATTATTACAAGAGACAAAGAAGGACACTACATAATGATCAAGGGATCGATCCAAGAAGAAGATATAACAATTGTAAATATTTATGCACCTAACATAGGAGCACCTCAATACATAACGCAAATACTAACAGCCATAAAAGGGGAAATCAACAGTAACACAATCATAGTAGGGGACTTTAACACCCCACTTTCACCAATGGACAGATCCAAAATGAAAATAAATAAGGAAACACAAGCTTTAAATGATACATTAAACAAGATGGACTTAACTGATATTGATAGGACATTCCATCCAAAAACAACAGAATACACATTTTTCTCAAGTGCTCATGGAACATTCTCCAGGATAGATCATATCTTGGGTCACAAATCAAGCCTTGGTAAATTTAAGAACATTGAAATTGTATCAAATATCTTTTATGACCACAACGCTATGAGATCAGATATCAATTATAGGAAAAGATCTGTAAAAAATACAAATAGATGCAGGCTAAACAATACACTACTTAATAATGCAGTGATCACTGAAGAAATCAAAGAGGAAATCAAAAAATACCTAGAAACAAATGACAATGGAGACACGATGACCCAAAACCTATGGGATGCAGCAAAAGCATTTCTAAGAGGGAAGTTTATAGCAATACAATCCTACCTTAAGAAATAGGAAACATCTCAGAAAACTTACACCTAAAGCAATTAGAGAAAGAAGTGCAAAAAAACCCCAAAGTTAGCAGAAGGAAAGAAATCAGAAAGATGAGATCAGAAAGAAATGAAAAAGAAATGAAGGAAATGATAGCAAAGATCAATAAAACTAAAAGCTGGTTCTTTGAGAAGATAAACAAAATTGATAAACCATTAGCCAGCCTCATCAAGAAAAAAAGGGAGAAGACTCAAATCAATAGAATTAGAAATGAAGGAGAAGTAACAACGGACACTGCAGAAATACAAAAGATCATGAGAGATTACTGCAAACAACGCTATGCCAATAAAATGGACAACCTGGAAGAAATGGACAAATTCTTAGAAATGCACAACCAGCCAAGACTGAATCAGGAAGAAATAGAAAATATGAACAGACTAATCACAAGAACTGAAATTGAAACTGTGATTAAAAATCTTCCAACAAACAAAAGCCCAGCACCAGATGGCTTCACAGGCGAATTCTATCAAACATTTAGAGAAGAGCTAACACCTATCCTTCTCAAATTCTTCCAAAATATAGCAGAGGGAGGATTCCTCCCAAACTCATTCTACGAGGCCAACATCACCCTGATACCAAAACCAGACAAGGATGTCACACAGAAAGAAAACTACAGGCCAATATCACTGATGAACATAGATGCAAAAATCCTCAACAAAATACTAGCAAACGGAATACAACAGCACATTAAAAGGATCATACACCATGATCAAGTGGGGTTTATTCCAGGAATGCAAGGATTCTTCAATATACGCAAATCAATCAATGTGATACACCATATTAACAAACTGAAGGGGAAAAACCATACAGTCATCTCAATAGATGCACAGAAAGCTTTCGACAAAATTCAACACCCATTTATGATAAAAACCCTCCAGAAAGTAGTCATAGAGGGAACTCACCTCAACATAATAAAGGCCATATATGACAAACCCACAGCCAACATCGTCCTCAATGGTGAAAAACTGAAAGCATTTCCACGAAGATCAGGAACAAGACAAGGTTGCCCACTCTCACCACTCTTATTCAACATAGTTTTGGAAGTTTTAGCCACAGCCATCAGAGAAGAAAAGGAAATAAAAGGAATCCAAATCGGAAAAGAAGAAGTAAAGCTGTCACTGTTTGCAGATGACATGATACTATACATAGAGAATCCTAAAGATGCTACCAGAAAACTACTAGAGCTAATCAATGAATTTGGTAAAGTAACAGGATACAAAATTAATGCACAGAAATCTCTGGCATTCCTATACACTAATGATGAAAAATCTGAAAGTGAAATCAAGAAAACACTCCCATTTACCAATGCAACAAAAAGAATAAAATATCTAGGAATAAACCTACCTAAGGAGACAAAAGACCTGTATGCAGAAAATTATAAGACACTGATGAAAGAAATTAAAGATGATACAAATAGATGGAGAGATATAGCATGTTCTTGGATTGGAAGAATCAACATTGTGAAAATGACTCTACTACCCAAAGCAATCTACAGATCCAATGCAATCCTTATCAAACTACCACTGGCATTTCTCACAGAACTAGAACAAAAATTTTCACAATTTGTATGGAAACACAAAAGACTCTGAATAGCCAAAGCAATATTGAGAATGAAAAACGGAGCCGGAGGAATCAGGCTCCCTGACTTCAGACTATACCGCAAAGCTACAGTAATCAAGACAGTATGGTACTGGCACAAAAACAGAAATATAGATCAATGGAACAGGATAGAAAGCCCAGAGATAAACCCACGCACATATGGTCACCTTATCTTTGATAAAGGAGGCAGGAATGTACAGTGGAGAAAGGACAGCCTCTTCAATAAGGGGTGTTGGGAAAACTGGACAGGGACATGTAAAAGTATGAGATTAGATCACTCCCTAACACCATACACAAAAATAAGCTCCAAATGGATTAAAGACCTAAATGTAAGGCCAGACACTATCAAACTCTTAGAGGAAAACATAGGCAGAACACTCTATGACATAAATCACAGCAAGATCCTTTTTGACCCACCTCCTAGAGAAATGGAAATAAAGACAAAAATAAACACATGGGACCTAATGAAACTTAAAAGCTTTTGCACAGCAAAGGAAACCATAAACAAGACCAAAAGACAACCCTCAGAATGGTAGAAAATATTTGCAAATGAAGCAACTGACAAAGGATTAATCTCCAAAATTTATAAGCAGCTCATGCAGCTCAATAACAAAAAAACAAACAACCCAATCCAAAAATGGGCAGAAGACCTAAATAGACATTTCTCCAAAGAAGATATACAGACTGCCAACAAACACATGAAAGGATGCTCAACATCTTTAATCATTAGAAAAATGCAAATCAAAACTACAATGAGATATCATCTCACACCAGTCAGAATGGCCATCATCAAAAAATCTAGAAACAATAAATGCTGGAGAGGGTGTGGAGAAAAGGGAACACTCTTGCACTGCTGGTGGGAATGTGAATTGGTACAGCTACTATGGAGAACAGTATGGAGGTTCCTTAAAAAACTACAAATAGAACTACCATATGACCCAGCAATCCCACTACTGGGCATATACCTTGAGAAAACCATAATTCAAAAAGAGTCATGTACCACAATGTTCATTGCAGCACTATTTACAATAGCCAGGAGATGGAAGCAACCTAAGTGTCCATCATCATCGGATGAATGGTTAAAGAAGATGTGGCACATATATACAATGGAATATTACTCAGCCATAAAAAGAAACGAAATTGAGCTATTTGTAATGAGGTGGATGGACCTAGAGTCTGTCATACAGAGTGAAGTAAGTCAGAAAGAGAAAGACAAATACCGTATGCTAACACATATATATGGAATTTAAGAAAAAAAAATGTCATTAAGAACCTAGGGGTAAGACAGGAATAAAGACACAGACCTACTAGAGAATGGACTTGAGGATATGGGGAGGGGGAAGGGTAAGCTGTGACAAAGCAAGAGAATGGCATGGACATATATACAGTACCAAACGTAAAATAGATAGCTAGTGGGAAGCAGCTGCATAGCACAGGGAGATCAGCTCGGTGCTTTGTGACCACCTAGAGGGGTGGGATTGGGAGGGTGGGAGGGAGACGCAAGAGGGGAGAGATATGGGAACATATGTATATGTATAACTGATTCACTTTGTTATAAAGCAGAGACTAACTCACCATTGTAAGGCAGTTATACTCCAATAAAGATGTAAAAAAAAAAAAAGGTATATAGAGCACAGCATATATGAATGTAATGTAATATCTGATTTTTTTAATTTACTGAAATACTTGCTATAAACTGCAAATTTTTTCTACACAGCAAATCTTCCAAACAGTATTGCTAGTGACTATATCTAAATTAGCAAAATATAAGTAATTTAGGGAATAAAATTAGGCTCTAATCACTACTTCCATTAACTTATAATTTGGGTTTGAATTTGCGTGTTTTTTTGTTTAAAGTACTGCATGCACCTTTACAAATATCTTAAAGCATATTTTAATATCATATTTTGAACTACATCTTTTCTGTTCACTGTTATTAAAAGAAAATGGTTTAAAGGAAACAAAAAAGGTGTGACAACTGCATGCTACACAGCTTGAGTTTCTTTTGTTATAAAGGACATTGAGAAAATTGCCAAAATCTGAATGAGATCTACAGATTAGATAACAGTATTATATCAATGTTACCTTCCTGATTTTGATCACTGTACTGTGGTTATGTTGCCATGCCACGGAGTAAGCAGGGGCAGAGAGGAATAATTCCTGCAATTTGTTCTCAAATAGTTCAGGTGGGGAAAAAATGTATATAAGTGTGCTATATATGTATGTACAAGTATATATATGTATATGTGTCTGTATGTGTATGTATATACATACATATATAAACATCAGGGGCATTAATGCAACCCTTAAGAATTATATCAATTAAGTAATATTAAATTACTATATAAAGAGTCTACATAATATACACACATATATAGTTATACACACATATATACATATATATATAAAGCGTGTGTGTGTGTGTGTGTGTGCACGCGCACAGAAAGAGAAAGAGAGAGAAGGATAAGCAACTATAGTAAAATGTTAACCTTTGAGAAATTAGGAATTCTTTGTACTATTCTTGCAACTTTTCTGAAAGTAAAATTAATTGAAAATTAAAAACTCTAAAAGCATAAAAAAGAGAGCATGGTTTAATAATTACGAAATTCCAAAAGTGAGCAAAAAGACCACACACTATATGTCTAGCCAATAGGTGGTGCCAATAAGTACCAGTTTTCTTTAAACAATATTAGAAAGCAAAGTTTCTAAAGGCGGTGTTCAAAAATCAGGAGTATTGGACTTCCCTGGTCGCACAGTGGTTAAGAATCCACCTGCCAGTGTAGGGGACATGGGTTCGAGCCCTGGTCTGGGAAGATCCCACGTGCCGCAGAGCAACTAAGCCCATGTGCAACTACTGAGCCGGTGCTCTAGAGCCCGCCTGCCACAACTACTGAGCCCACACACCACAACTACTGAAGGCCCTGAGCCTAGAGCCTGCACTCCACAACAAGATAAGCCACCACAATGAGAAGCCCGCACACCGCAACCAAGAGTAGCCCGCACTCACCGCAACTAGAGAAAGTCTGCGCTTAGCAACAAAGACCCAACGCGGCCAAAGATAAATAAATGAATAAATAAATTTATTTTAAAAAAATCAGGAGCATTGACACAATCTTTAAGAATTACACCAGTTCAACACTATTGAATTAAACGACCACCTGACTATGTGAAGACAGGATGCTCAATCCCCCAAATGCAATCTAACTCTCTCAAAAGCCTCCTTTCACCTCAGCTAAATAAAGAACACTGTTCGCTTCCTCCACAGAGTTAAATTGCCCTCCTTGTATGTGTGGGCTCCTTATCTAGGTAACTCCTTTTAACCTTCCGTGGGGGTTAAAATGTACAGTCTCGGCAGGAATGAAACCACAACGCTCATGTTGCTAAGGCAAAAAGCAGATTGTAGAAATTGACCTGATTAGCAAATATGATTTCTGCTAGTTGTAAGTTACATGTACAAACTACAGGAAATAGGATTTCATAAACACACAGAAAATATGAAAAGATTCTGAATTTTCTCTTAGTACCTACTGAACAGGAGCCAAGGAATTTTACATAATTTATTTCAAGTCGCAGAACTGAATACCAGCTCAATCTTATTTCACATTCCTAGAATTCAATTGCTAACATCTATCAGAATGATGTTTACAATAACAATTTGCTGGATAAACCTAAACCAGGCTCATTTTAATGACTATTTTTAGAATTTCAAACTCTCACAATATGATTTTTGGATTTTAAAATTCCCACAGAGTACAACTTTGGAAATTTCAAATTACCGAACGTAACTAAATCTAACCATACAGATATGTTAATTCAATTATATTTTTATACTTAAAAATTAAACGAATCACTTGAGATTTTCTCCCAGTTTCTAAACTCAATAAAGATAGTGGTTAATGTACCTTTGCTACATAAGTCTTAGGTTAGAGGGGAAAAACCCAGTTATCTAGACAAATCCTTTTATCTATTAAAAAGACAAGATTACAACTCCAAGAGATAGGAGGACATCAATGAAGCATAAAAGGCCTGGAAAGTAGGTGGTAGAATTTGATTCTAAAACTAATTTCAAAGTTGTTATTTTTTTATTTTTTTAGTACAATGACCAAGGAACAGCAGGAGGAAAGCAGGGAAAAAACAATACTTTGTTGAGTGAACTCAATTCTCTTGAAAATTCTCTTTGACTGCACTGTTTCCATTTAATCGACTACTCCATGGTCCAAGGAGAAAAAGTCAACGTATCTTACCACTGTGATAGTTTAAACATCAGGCACCCCAATTTCCAACTTCAATTTTGTATACCCTTGCTTCCCCCTTAAGTAAGCCATCAGATGCCTCCCTTTCAATAATAAAGCCGAGCAGCTCCTAAAACCCTATCTGCTGTTTTTATAACTGCCTTCCCTCAAGACAGGTGACAACAGAACAGTGACCCACCAGGACTGAAGAGTGGAAACTTAATTGGAAAGAGTAAAGGGCTAATTTATTAATTTTTAAAAGTTTCTTTCTGAGCTTTCTCTCTCTGGAGCAGTATTTTGGAGTGATGAAGCTTAGGGCTGGGTTTGCCTTGCCTTGCGAGAGCTAGAAGAGACCAGGAGGAGACCAAAGAAATACAAGGCAGGTAGATGCTGGCTGCATGCCGCTGGCTGGAACTCAGGCTTGAAAGGAGGAGGATGGAGAGGGGTGGGTCTTAAGGACAGGAGAGCAGACGGGGCTTTGCAGTAAAAGCCAAGTATAAAGACTATACATTCGGCTGCCGAGAAATCTAAGCATCAAACGGTAGGCAGCAAAATGGAGGACTGATTCTGCCAAAAGGAGAGGAAACCTGGTAGACAGGGCTCTACAGTCTAACAGTTTCTTTTACTCTTTCCAAAGATGCACAAGTAGTTTTTCATTTCAGCACAATGGCTGCAAACACAACAGGTAACACCCAGGGAATAACATGGCTTGGATCTCGCTTTCTGGTAGCCTCACACAGGATTCCAGGAAGAATAAGTGGTCAGTTGGTCAATAAAAGTGACAAAGCACATGGAACGTGGGGAGCATGTCTAAGCACTCGGAGAACTTCCCAAGGAAATAGAATGTGCTGCCTTTCCTTCCTGGAGTTAATCTATGTAATCAGAAGGAAGACCTGGAAAGAGATGTTAGCAGTCAACTGGGCACAGATGAGTTGTTAGAAACAGAGTAGGAAGGGTCAGTTCAATGATTCAACCTGTCAATAATCCAGCTGCATTATTCTCAAAGTCTCCATTTAGAAGATCAAATCAGGATCCATTCTGAGAAAATGAAACAAGGTGACTTGACTAAAGAGGAAGGGGTAGAATATTCTAGATGATTACTCCAAAGTGGGTAAAAAATAGTAATAGTTAACATTGAATAGACACTTATTATGCATCAAGTGCTGTGCTACATGCTTTGCATATGTTTTCTCTTTTAATCCTTCCAATAACCCTTAGAGGAAGACACTACTATTACCCCAGTAAAACTTGATTCAAACTTAGGACATCCTACTTCCAGAGGCAAAGCTCTTGGGGCTATACTCTCTAAGAGATGACTCCCATCTGTAAGTAGAGAGAAATTTATGCTTTGGCTTGACTGGTATCCTGATCTCATAGGATACAGGGTCAGTTATGTTAACGGAATCTATATGGACCTATAAATCAAAGCCCATCACTGAGTACTTCACCATGATTCAAGAGGCAACTGGGTATCACCTCAGTCTGGACAACGATATATTCAAATGACCCAATAACAGAAGGATTTTAAGGCATATCAGAAAGAGGAAAGGCTTGGGAGTTGACAAGGAGTTTGGAAAGAAGTATATTGGAGCAGGCCAACACACCCTGCTTAGTCAAGACTGAATCAATGATGGTAAGGAGGGAAGGGAATATATGGGAAAAGTCAGAAGGTCAGGGTTAGTTTTATATTTATTTATTCACATAGGAGGCAAATGCAACCAAATTAAGAGTAATGGGACTCTTGGGGAGAAAGAAAAAGATATACAATGGTTATAGACTTCTCCACCCAAAGTTAGTGGGCAGAAGGAAAGGAGCAAGGCATAATGAATGTTTGTGAGGCATCAAAAGAACTCAAAAAGAAAATTCTTTAAATCAAGTCTAGAGCAGCACTGCCTAACAGAACCATGATATGAGCCACCTATGAAATTAAGCATTTTCTAGTAGCCATATTAAAAAGTAGAAAGAAACAAAATTAACTTCAGTAATATATTTTATTTAAACCAACATATCCACAATGTTATCTCTGAACATATAACGAACATAAAAATTATTAAAGGGATGTTTTATATTCATTTTATACGTATCAAGTCTTCAAAATCGAGTATGTATTTTACGATTACTGCACGCCTCAATCCCAGTGTTGTACTAGCCTAATGCTCAATAGCCACAGGTGGCTGGTGTCTATCAAAGTGGACAGCACAGGTACAGAATACAGTTCATGATATAGTTCACAGTATCAAGAAACACCAAAAGGTCTGAACAAAACTAATGGATTTGGCTAGAAGTTTGCCAATGAATTTGGCAAGGTAAGTTTTTTAAAAGCAGCAGCCCTACCATCTTATTGAAGGTACATTTAAAATAAATCATTTGGTCCCTACACAGTAAGCACTACTTTAATTCTTTCACAGAAAAAGTGAAGACAAGTGTACATAGCAGTTTCTGAAGTATTTGTATTATTTCATGTTATAGTCACTACTAAAATCCGGTCCTTCAGAGACTCCTCTGCCTTCAACAGTAAGTGCAAGTCTTTTGTTTATTTAGTGGTAGATGTAGGACTTCGTGTGAATCAAAGAAAAGCCAAGTTACCTCCCCAGCTCTTGGGAGAGGGAAGAAAAAACTGACCTCACCATTCACTGCAGCCTGAAGCGCTGCCACGTGTGAGCTGTGGATACTTATGGCTCTCATGGGACTGAACCACAAAGTTTCTGTCTGCAGTTACTTTTTCTTTGTGGGTAGTTTTGGCCTGGCAAGATGTGCACAGGTCTGAAAAAAAGGTGGTCTAAATTTAAATTCAGGTTCTTCTAATTGCCAGGCAAGTGGGACTATCACACAAATATCCATATTCAGGGGACTTTAAAAATCAGCCACAAAAAGCAATGCATTCAGTTCAAATACCAGCTAATTTGATTTGAGGTTTCTTTATGTAATTAAAGCGCACAACTGCATAGTTTATTTTGCTTCAACATGGGTTTGAAGGTGGGATAGGGAGCAAACAATATTCACCAAGTTTTTGTCTACTGATCAAACTTTAAGACATCACTCTATGTACTATATGATCTAGATATGCTATATAATACAATCTATAGTATATTACTAGTATAAGACTACGTGACACATAATGTATTATATATAACTTATAATGCTATATTACATTTCAGTTCCTGCTGGACAGGCATGCATACATTTTTCTATACATAAAACTGTAGCTAAAGGCAGTGAAGCATGTTTTCCCTGGACCTTACTGACAGAAATTCCTATTTATCAAACCCATTCCACACAGCAGTCTTGAAACCAGGCATATTTGTCCTTTGGTTTTTAGCAATCAGTAACAACTTGGAGGTCCCAAGACTTGGTAACATAGAACAAATGCAGATACTCTACCTTGATTCAAACCAGAACAGAATATATTTTTTAGAGTTACAGCTACAAGCCTATCGTAGAAAAAGGAGACATACCAGAATGCTGACTGAGCATTTTTAGGGAGTAGAGAAAAAAACAAAGGGCTGATCGTTTGCTTCTTCACAAATAAAAGAAAGCACCTGAAATGAAAAGTGTAGGGACTCAGCCAGACCTATTTACTCACCTGCGTTGGAGCCAGTCAAATTATAACGCGCATTCAGCTTCTTGATGATGTTCTCGTGGATTTGGTACCACTCGCTCTCTGTATTACACCTATGAAAACATGACCACTCTGTTAAGTTTTGATGATGCATGAGATGACCTTACTAGCACACCTGCCCTTTTTGTTATAACCACTATAATGTACTTCCTTAAACCTCCTTGTAGATCTCAACAACCCACTGCAAGTGACTGTCAGTTTTGGCATAGTTGCCTCAAGATGAGCAGGAATGACCATTTCCGGTAATGCATGACCAACTACTTCATGCCAGAAGTGGCTGGGATGAACAATTCAGATTATGAGAGCTCCCCATGCCCCCAGTCTCAGAGAACAATGCATACACTGGAAGGAAGTACTGACTAGGAGTCTGACTCCCTGGATCCGAATCCTCACTATTAACTGAGTTATGTTCTTTGGGGAGTTATTTACTCTCTCTGTGCCTTGATTTGTTCATCTGTGAAATGGGGGTAAAATACTAGAACACTAAACAAGCTTGGGCTTAGGATAATGCCTGGCATATAGTAAATGCTCAAAAAATGTTAATTCTCATTAGCGAGTCTCCACCTATTATATCATGACCAAGTTGGCTAGCATCAAAATGCAACTAGTCAAGCAAAATGCAATTGAGGTTAACACAGATGGCACTGGCAAAAGGCTGGCAGGATTTACCGAAGGGGAATTAAGGTAACCCTTCCAGATTTTCCACTTGTAGGCCAAAAGGCATCTCTCCATCTTCTCACTCTGACAACCATATGTACCTTGGTCTTTCAGCTCTTGTCAGTCACTGACTCATGCTATCTTTGTATACATGGTACGTTCACCTAGGAGACACTGAAGGTTCTTGAGGATTGAATCTAGGACTGGTAGATATCTGTGTTCCCCTGAGTACTTTGAACACTGTGGGTGCTTAAAAAATACCAGCTGCATGAATGACTGGATGGATCTCCCTCTGACTGGTAACTCCTGATGGTTCGTAAATATCTGGGTCTGCTATCTCCTTACTGCTGGGCCTCCCCCAATTAGGCTAGGGAAAGCCTCCCTTATCTGGACGTGTTTGTGAATTCACTACTATCTTTTATTAGCCACAAAGGCTCCCTCCCAAGAGTCCTGAATACCAAAGATTCTATACACTATCAATCAAAATGTTCCAGAGTATAGAGTCCTTTTCCTCACAATCTTGTCTATAGCCAATAATTATTTCATCACTATTTCATCACTATTTGTTTCCAGGATGAACAGGATGGAGGCTGTTTTTGAACCAGTTAACAGTAGGATACCAAACAGACCACTGACTCTTAGAAGGCTGGAAAATTAAGATGAAGTGAAACCATTCCACCTGTCCAGCTGTAAGATACAAAATTGCCATTTACTACATTCTGTTTCCAGTTTTCTTAGTTCAACTCAGTTGGGAAGGGAGAAAGATGGTTTGCTTCTTATTAGATAGATAAGTCATAACTTCAGAAGTCATGCTTTTAACCTACAAAACTCCTAATAAAATAAAAGCTCCTAAAGTATGTGACTGAAATATCTTCCGGGCTCCAATGAGGCATTTGTTATTGTTCTCTGTTTTGAGTCCTAGATGGGCTAGGGATTCGGTCACCTTAACAAATAGAAATTTCTTCCAATTTGTTTCTAACAGGCACTTCCCTAAAACGTTTCACTATATTCATAGTTTCTTCTTAATCTACAATGACTGTTTTGACTGCCTAGCATCCTTCCTGGAACAGATCTGTAATTTGCTGAACTGGAATTTTTAAGGGATCTCTCTTGCAGCAAGAACAACCCCAAACCTTATTTGATACATTTGAAAAAACAGACAATAACAACCACAAAGAGCAGTACAATTTATTTTTATGGGCGTTGAGCGTCTACCACAGAACTGGAATTTATGTGTCTTCCTTTGCTGGCTGCATAATCAAAGGGGATGCATGGAACTTCGGGTCTCTCAGTTTTCCCAGTAGCGAGATAAATCTAACACTTGCTACCCACACCTGGAAAGATCACTCTAAGAAACACTGAGACTGTGCTTGTAAGGAATTTTAGTTTTCTTGAAAAGCAATGCCACCTAACAGCATCACTGTCCCATCACTAGACAGTGGTGTGAAATAACACCAGGAAACATACAACCTCATAACATGAGAGCTCAGGTTCTGAGTCAGACAGTCCTGACTTCACATCTGGTTCCTGTTCTGATTAGCCAGATGACTTTGGGTGTTATTCAGCCTCTCTCTTCCCTTATGTGGAAACGGAGCCAACAGCAAATGCTTCATGGGTTTGTCATGAGGATAAAGTGACATGACACATGCAAAGTGTTTAACACGGTTCCTTGCATGTAGTTAGCACAAAGTAAATGGTGGCTATTATCATTAGTATTATTGCAATTAAATTATGTTTTATGAACACCAGTAGAGTTTAGAAAGGGGATTATCATGGATTTAAGCCCGACCATATGATAAAAAGAGTAGCATGCTTTACTACCCACTAGTTTCACCAGAAGTTTTCAAGTTTAAAATCAAGGTCACAGATTTTATTGCTCTTAAAAGAGATAAAGAGAGTTTCCAGTCCTAAACCACAGACTGTAAGCAAATCTTTGTCAACTAATTAGCAAATGTGTGGCACAGGTCCCAGGGGCACTGGGTAGAGGATGGATAAATCCATGAAACCCTGCAGCTGTGGTCAAAAAGCAATTTGAAATATATGTCCCACAGGCAGTGCGCCACGTGCGTTCCCTCCACATATGGAAAAACTATTGGCACACATTAGATACATCGACTCAACAGCCAGAGCAGAAACTAAAGCAAGCTCACTCACAGAGGATGTCAGCAGTGTGGTCCTCAAATCAGGAATGTGGAAAGCAGATCCCCCATCCTTCAACCCCCCATGGGTCTGCTCTGAGGATGTCACTGTGTGTCAACTCTCAATTTTCAGTCCTCTGGGGAGGTGCTCAGGGTGGGGTGATCCAAAACCATGTGTATTTTTAAAAACTTAGGATTTGGAATACATGAAGTGATTTTCTTAGTGCAGTGTCTGAGCTGAACTGTGTCTGCTCCCACTGACCCTCAAAAGATGATGTAAGTCCTAACCCACATTCTGAGGACCTTCTTTGGAAATAGGGTCTTCACACAGTTAATAAAGTTAAAATTAGGTCGTTAGGGTGGGCCCTAACCCAATATAACTGTGTCCTTATAAAAAGGGGAAATTTGGACACCGAAACAGACGCACAAGCAGGGAGAGAGCCATGTGATGATGAAGGCAGAGATCAGGTGATGCACCTACAAGTCACCGGAAACTAGGAGAGAGAGGCAGGGGACAGATTTCCCCCTCACAGCCCTCAGAAGGAATCAATGTAGTCAACACCTTGATCCAGGATCTGTGGCTTCCATTACTGTGAGACAATAAATTCCTGTGGTTTCAGCCTCACTGCTTATGGTGCTTTGTTAGAGCAGCCCTAGCAAACTAATAATACACGAAGTAAGAGGGAAATCACCTGACCTGAACTTCCTTTTCCTAATTCTAATTAATTTATATTAAAAACTATTTCCGGGCTTCCCTGGTGGCACAGTGGTTGAGAGTCCGCTTGCCAATGCAGGGGACACGGGTTCGTGCCCCGGTCCGGGAAGATCCCACATGCCGCGGAGCGGCTGGGCCCGTGAGCCATGGCCGCTGAGCCTGCGCGTCCGGAGCCTGTGCTCCGCAACGGGAGAGGCCACGACAGTGAGAGGCCCGCGTATCACAAAAAAAAAAAAAAAAAAAAAAAAAAAAAAAGATTTCCATTTTCCAAGGACAAATGAACTCTCTGAGGGTAAAGACATGTTAGGCTTTAAATTCACGGGAGGTACTTTATGCAGTAGATGGTACACCCAACTGATATACTGTCTGTATTTTCTGGTTTTTGATTTCATAATTCCTCTGACAGGCAAATGTTGATTTGTGGGCTCACTTGTAGTGAACCTACAGATTATTGAGTTTTTGAGGAATGAATGCAACCCATCCCTGGTTCTTCCATTACCCACGAAAAGCAGGATTCGCCACGTAGGGTCCCCATGTACCTCTGCGCCCACCCCAGCTCCCAGCGCGTGCAAGCTTCTTACATGTACACTTTCAGGATGAGGTCATCTTTTGTCTCTCCTGTCAGCAGGTCAGCAATGCTAAGAACCGCACAGCCAAAGGGTCGTCGGTACTGAACACTACAGGCATTCTTTTTTTCTCCTGCCCCCATCCGACCTGTTCAATTAAAAAGCACATATGGCCCAAGGAGCCATTTGATTAATTCACCTTAAATAGAGATACATATAGCTATAAAATAGGCCATATGAAAGGTAACTGGGTGATGGAAAAGACGCAGCTTTGGGGCAACTGAAGAAGTTGCTTCAGCTCTGGACTCTCCCCTCCAACCACCTAGCATGCCCAAGGTCACGCAGCGTAAACTCTGGCCATCAGCTGTTATCTATAAAACATGAAGATGGGAGCTGAGCCTATGTCTGGGTACCTTCCCCCAAGCATTCATGAAGGCATCCCAGGAGGCTCACATCAAAAAAGGCAGTAGTGGGCTTCCCTGGTGGCGCAGTGGTTGAGAGTCCGCCTGCCGATGCAGGGGACACAGGTTCGTGCCCCGGTCTGGGAAGATCCCACATGCCGCAGAGCGGCTAGGCCCGTGAGCCGTGGCCGCTGAGCCTGAGCGTCCGGAGCCTGTGCTCCGCAATGGGAGAGGCCACAACAGTGAGAGGCCCGTGTACTGGAAAAAAAAAAAAAAAAAAAAGGCAGTAGTGGTGCTCATTTTCTGCTTTTTAAAATTGCCATATTTAAAAACCATTTCAAATATTTCACCTTTGAAAGGAAGCAGTTTGAGATTCCCTGAAGGTATAGCGAGTAAGCACAGGTGATCAGATGAGCACACTCTTTCCTGACTCCTACCCAGGCTGAAATCTCCAGGGATGGTTTTTACTCTGACACAGTTTCAACTTGTTTAAATTGTTAGACATTTTTAAATGTGTGGGTGAGATACTGTTTTAATTTATCATTGCATTTAATTACCAATGGGTTATTTTGAAGACTGAAAGCAAAAAGCACACTGGAGCTGTAATATAGCAAGTTAATGTGAGGAAAAATAATGAAAAAAGTCTGTAAGTCTGTTTCCAGATGCTTGGTAACGGATCCGTAAGTTGTTTCCATCTGAGTGAAATTCCCCTACAGCACATCTGCATGACTCTAGCACTCCCCAAATCCAATGTTAAATAGAAAAAAAAGAAAAAAAAAGGAATGGCAACATCCAATTTGTCTTTCATTCTTCAGTAATAAAGGAGAATTGCCTCTGTAATATATCATCTTTAGAGAAATGCTTATAAATATAAGCTGGAATACCACTTAAGGTGATAAAAAGCACAGAAGATACCAGTAAAAAGAGGACCTCTGAAATAATGGATTTTTCCCTATCGATGTCCCTTTTGAACGACTGATGTGTGATAGCCTTGAAACATACTTTCTTGGATGATGTCTTGTCATCATTGATATATTATTAATATATTGGTTAACAGGCCTAAGGATAATACGAATGTTGAGCTAAAATGGATTTATATGCTAGATCGGATACTATAAGAAGAGCCGAGAGGGCTCCTCTGAGGTCAGGAGCTGGCGTTTACTACGTGACATGCATGGTTTTGGTGGGTCATTAGGTATTACCATGTAGGTAAAGGCTTACTAATAGGGTTAATACGTAAACTTGACTACTTGTGAATTCAAGAATAGTAAGTAAAATAACAATAATAATAAAATAATAATAATAAATAAGTAAAATAAAAGAAGAATAATGAAGATTGTAGTAGAACTAATGATTATTAGGGCTAGCATTGCTCCTCCGATTAAATGAGTTAGTAGGTGCCTGGCTGTAATATTAGCTGTTAGTCATACAGCTAGGGCTACTGGTTGGATGAATATGCTGATAGCTCCGATAATTACTAATATACTGATAAAGAGGGATGGGTGTTCCTGGCGGTAGAAAATAGGTTAGAGACGCTTTTGTTTTATGGTGAAAGCCAGGAATGGCTATCCGTGTTCAGACAGGGATAGCCATTCCTAAATTTATTGAAAGGCGTGGTGGGTGTAAATGAATGGTGGTGAAAGACCTACTAAGTTTGTTGAGCCGATAAGTACATGATGTAAATATTAATGTTCAAGTCTGTCCTTCAGAGTTATGAATGGCCATTGTTTTGATGTAAGTTGACCTAATCACTGCTGAATAGAAATCATACAGTTATTCACGAATCCGGTGTGGGGAAACTATTTATTTCTCTTTGTTTCCTCCCCTTCTTTCCAATCAAAGATCAGGGCTTAAATTCTGAGGCAAGTGCTATTACTTCCTGCTCTCTGCAGCCAGTGAGGGTCAGCATGCCCTTTTCCCATTAAACAGTACAAGGAATACTCTAGAAAAATTAAGAAGTATCTGTCCCTGATGGACAATAATCTTCCACTCCTTAATTTCACTGCAGCAGACTAAGTCTTAATCTTTCCTAGAGTTTCTTACCTTCAGTTTTATGGAGTAATCATCAGACAAGTTTTTGTAGTAATGTCAATAAAGAATTAATTTGACCAAAGCTCAGGGAAGGAGGGTAGATAATTTCTAATTCAACATTCATTCTGATGACTTAATGATCATAAAAATCTTAGTAAAAAATACAAGATCAAATGCCAGGTATTTGAAAGGCAGCCCTGTGATGGGTAATACTGTGAAGTGGTTTCCTCAGCTGTATCCTGGGAGTGAAGGACAGAGTTGCCCAGGCCATGGGCAAGCAGGGCATGTGGTTACTCTACCGTGTGTGTTTCTACCACCAAAAACCTATAGATACCTTTTAAAAAGTTCTGAAAGCTAAAGTGGTTTACATTTTTTCTCAAGGCTGTAGAAGATTACATTCTAATTTTAGCAATGTTTACATGAAGATATCCAGAACCACATTTTACATTAACAACTGCTATTGTAAATTTGAATAAATTAAAAAAAACACACAAAGAATTACATAAACTGCACCCCTGCCATCCTGGGAACAGAGGCTTTATCTCATAAATACACAGCAACACGCATTACAACTTTTCCAATGTTTTGAAAGATTGTTTCCAATTTCCACCCCACCCCACACTCATCTATAAAAAGGAAATTAAAACAAAACCAAAAACCATTTACTTTTTTATTTATTTCTATTGTCCCTCAAATATAAAAACAGGATAAAATGAAATGGGTTTTCAGAACAGATTTTTATGAAAAAAATACTTAGAAAATCTATATTGAAATGACATGTTTTATAGTCTCTCTCAATGCGCAATGTGGTTATCATGTGCATAAAATAAAAAACTATAAAAATAAAGATCACTGTGCAGGACCGCATGGTGAGATATCACTATCCTGCAGAAGTACCCCCAGCAAGTCATGTAGCACAGTTAATGAGGAAGCGGGAAGCAATTCCCAGCATCGGCTGGTTAGCTGTAATAGAAAAATGATGTAGGCTACACCATGTACTTCTTCTGCCATAAAATGCCTGCTTTTACATGCCTTATATGTGTAAAAACTAGTGACCACATTTTGGCTCTGATGTGCAAGTTCACTGTAGAACACTCAAAGTGTGTTCTGCAAGATGTTAATAAATGTTACATCATATAAATGTTTCCACAGTCAAATCAAATTTGGAGAAAGCTAGGGTCAACAAAGTTAGAGAAGCATTTTTATATTTCCCTGTAGGACTTCTCAGACCCTTTAATAAGCTGATGAAATTATACAGGTGAAAAATATATACAACGTTTTCAGTATTTCATAACCCTTTTCTTATAGCACTTTCTGTAATAATGCTCTGCAGCCTTCTGCACTTTGGAAAATGCCAATTGGTTTCATAAACTTGTAGGAAATCCAGCTCCTAGAAGTTTAATTTATGCTGTTAACAGAAATTAGAATTAAAAAAACCCAAATACCAAGTGTTTGAATCAAATATGTTTAGAGAGTCCAATAAAACAAAATGAAACACAACAAACTAACTAAGGACTTATACGGAAAGAGAACAAAATCTATTTATGGTGATATGAAAGTCTGGGGAGACCAGGGAACAATTCCCAAATTCTGTAATTACTGGATTCAAATGTGGCCTTGACTTCTTTCTGATCTAGATATCACATAAATCACAACTACATAGAGACCTCTCAGCAATTCTCCCTGTCGTGCTCCTGTCACACCAAGTATCATACCTACCAATTCGGATGATGTGCACGGTGATGTAGATGTCCCTTCTTAGCTCACTGCTACCCAAATCCTACCAAAAAACAAAGTCTGGTCATTTTAGAACTCATAATTTATGCAGAAGCATTTAAAAGGCATACATAGCACATAATCATCACAAATAACAGAAGAAAGACAAAGATAAACATAGACATTCTTAATGGAATTTCTGTAGCAGAAGCATAAAGTTCAAATCCTGTTCTAAAATACCACTACAATCAACTTTACTGTAAGCCTGTGATGTCAAATAAGACTTAAAAGGAAAGCCCATTCTTATTTCAGTCTCTCACTCACTCATTCTTTAAACACTTATTAAGTACATACAAAATACCACCTGCCATACTGAGCCCTATCACCATTGGGCTTTGGCCATAGTGTGACAGGCTCTAATACACACTAAGGGACAAAGGTGTGACTGTGAATGCTGGTATTCAGATTTTGGGGCACTACTGTAATTTATGTGTTATTTACAAAGTTTAAGCAAATCTACTATGTTCTCTCACAATAACTTATTTCTCTTAAATAAGATAAAGTATTTAAGAACGAATCTGCCTCCTGGATAAAACAAGATCCACTTACCACAAAGAGAGAGCACTGTCGTTCTGGTTTATCTGGGGCTTTGGGAAGCCCATTTCTATTCAGCCTCAAGAAAAATCTCTCACTACAAGAGAAAAGAAGTTTAATATTTTGAAAATTATTTAATATGTAAGGACTCATTACTTTTCTAGCTGCTCTTCATCCTAAGAGTTAAACTCAAAACTTATTCGGTCTTTCATTTGACACCAAAACTGCAGATATAATTTAGGAGAGAACCTAAGACAGTAAACATTTGCTTCACTTCTGACAAAACTGGCAAAGAGGCAAGTGCAAAAGCAGAAAACATAAATATATATGTAAGCAAAAAATTAACTTTGAAAAGAATAAGCTTCTATATCAGTGATATCATTATTTTAAAAAGTAGAAAAAAGTACACTAAAAGAAAACATGTGACAATGTGATTTGTGTATTTGTACCTAAGATTTTTTTTTCATGTTTTGTGTCATAGTATTTAATAAACATCATACAAGGACACCATTCTGAGTGGTGACCATTCATTAGAATGCTTAATATTTTATGCTCTTATAAACCTATAATCCAAAACACAAAAAGAGAGACCAAGAAATGAAACTTGAATTTTCTTTGGTCCACAAAGGAACAGAAGACCTCGCACTGTCTACAGAACTTGCATTGAAAATACAGTGACACCTAGATTTAATGAAAACACAAATAATGCTGTTGAGCAGCCACTAATTCAAGTCAATAAATACTTGTGGACACCATTTATACCCAAGATAATGTGTTACACTATTTATGTTCCAAAAAATAAAATGAATATCACCCTCACCCCCAAATTAATCTACCAGCTACCACAAGCTTCTGAATTTTAATACCCTGGTGCCCACAATAGAATCAAATGGCTGGTTGCCTCAGGCAGAGAACACACAGCCAAGATCCCCAAAATGTGAAATTAGCACAGGGTATAGACTTGGTCAGTGTAGCTTCAGCCTAGGAATCAAGCAGGGAAAGGGAAGGTAGGGCATTAGTAAGGTTCAGACCCTTCCAAGTCTCCAAGCTTATTTATTACTTGGTCCTTGCCATAAATAATAGCTCTGTCATCCAAAATCGCCCTTCTCCCCTACAGGGGGAGAAATGAGGACCATAATCAGATCTCTAAGGAAGCATAGGGATTTGACTTTATGGTTGCTTTGGAACATTTTAATTATCTTTTGCCATCTAAATCTAGCTAGATATATTTAACAGATTCAACTACCTGGCTCACCCTGTCCTTTTCTTATATTATGCCTATCCCTGATCTCTCACATGAGAAAGGGCAACCAATACACATTTCTACGGGGTCATTTCCACACTTATTACCTATGTCTTGTTCTACAGAGCAGTGGCTGATGAGATGTGAATGAAGAGAATATAAATTGCTGCAAGGATTCTCAAATGAAGACTATAAAGTTCCCATAGGATATAATTCTGAAGCAGAGGCTGGAAATGACAGATCCAACCTCGGATGCAGAATTCAATCAATCTTATCCAACTGTCATTTACCATAATTCAGGGCAAAGGACTGTAAACTTTCTTCAGAGTGGAAGAATATTTACTATTTCAAGTTTAATATGTACTAAAAGGAAATGTGCAAAAAATTCACCTTGGGATAAATGAATTACACTTTAAAATAGTCATTATTAGGTAATACTGTTTTTTTGAGAAAACACTATTTTTTTGAGAATGGGCACTCTGCTAAGGACTTTACATGGATTTAATTCCTTTTATCCTCACTATGCCTTTAGGAAGTCGGTACTATTATTATGCCATATTATAGGTGGGAAAACTGAGAAATAGTAAATAGTTTTGCCCAAGATTACAGAGCTGTTGGAGAAAAGACAGTCTCTTCAATAAGTGGTGTTGGGAAAACTGGACAGCTACATGTAAAAGAATGAAATTAGAACACTCCCTAACACCATACACAAAAATAAACTCAAAATGGATTAGAGACCTAAATGTAAGACCGGACACTATAAAACTCTTAGAGGAAAACATTAGGAAGAACACTCTTTGACATAAGTCACAGCAAGATCTTTTTTGATCCACCTCCTAGAGTAATGGAAATAGAAACAAAAATAAACAAGTGGGACGTAATGAAACTTCAAAGCTTTGCACAGCAAAGGAAGCCATAAACAAGACGAAAAGACAACCCTCAGAATGGGAGAAAATATTTGCAAAAGAATCAATGGACAAAGGATTAATCTCCAAAATATATAAACAGCTCATGAAGCTCAATATTAAAAAAATAAAAAACCCAGTCCAAAAATGGGCAGAAGACCTAAATAGACATTTCTCAACATCACTAATTATTAGAGAAATGCAAATCTAAACTACAATGAGGTATCACCCCACACCAGTAAAAATGGCCATCATCAGAAAATCTACAAACAACAAATGCTGGAGAGGGTGTGGAGAAAAGGGAACCCTCTTGCACTGTTGGTGGGAATGTAAATTGATACAGCCACTATGCAGAACAGTATGGAGGCTCCTTAAAAAACTAAAAATTGAATTACCATATGATCCAGCAATCCCACTACTGGGCATATACCCAGAGAAAACCATAATTCAAAAAGACACATGCACCCCAATGTTCATTGCAGCACTGTTTACAGTAGCCAGGTCATGGAAGCAACCTAACAGATGAATGGATAAAGAAGATGTGGTACATATATACAATGGAATATTACTGAGCCCTAAAAAGGAATGAAATTGGGTCATTTGTTGAGACATGGGTGGATCTAGAGACTGTCATACAGAGTGAAGTAAGTCAGAAAGAGAAAAACAAATATTGTATATTAACGCATATATGTGGAACCTAGAAAAATGGTACAGATGAACCGGTTTGCAGGGCAGAAATTGAGACACAGATGTAGAGAACAAACATATGGACACCAAGGGGGGGAAGTGGTGGGGGTGTGTGTGTGTGTGTGGTGTACTGAATTGGGTGATTGGGATTGACATGTATACACTGATGTGTATGGAACTTATGACTAATAAGAACCTGCTGTATAAAAAAATAAAAAATAATAATAATAAAAAAGATTACAGAGCTGGTGTGTGGTGGCTGAGTAGGAATTCTATGCCACATATAATTCAAAACGCTCGTACTTCATTTGAATGCTATAAAATAAATTCTTTCTCTGCTTCATAGAATAATTGAGCAAATATTTACAGAATATTGAGATATGGGAGAAGTCATTCATCCTCTGGGACTCCACTGACTCAGTCAAGCTTGGTCCCAAGAGGGACCCCACGTCCTTCCTGGGCTAAGAGGAATGGAAGAAGTGGAAATCCTGATTTAGCAGGCTTCAAAGCCACCCCTGGTTTGAAATTGTTCCTTGGTAGTTTTTTCAATGAAACGTACTTAGAAAAATGACTTGAGAAATAAATTATTTTACTAAACAAATGCAAACCTCCAGAAAGATTTAAGTATTTGGCTTTAGTTGGTCAAAACTCCGGAGGTTTAAGACCAGTGTTTGGTTTTGCTTCTTAGTCATCAGTCACCTACTAACATATAATGTTTATTGATTGTATTTTAGCCCCAAACGCAAGCAGTGTGACCATTTTCCCCTCTCCTGATTATGGGCCACGTGCTCTTTTTTATATGTTTGAGGCTCCTCTTTATCCCTACTGAAACATTTGAAACAAATGTCACTTTATCTTCTGACAAGTCAGTCAAAAATGATAAATAACAATAATATTAATATACAAAAGTTAACATGGCATTCTACATATTGAGACCTTAACTTTAATACTGATATAAAATACTATTCCATATTCACAAATTTCATCAGTCTTCTGGTAAAATAATGTTTCCTAAAGCATTCTATTTCAGACACTCCTTTTGCTCTGTCACTATTTTAATTTCACTAGTCTAGACAGAATCCTGATTATGCAAGCATTATTATCATATCCTATTACAGAAAGAATACCAATATGTACTAAGCCATATCCCTTAGCTTAAGCATGCCTTAAAGGGGAGATAAAAATAGACTGAATATGGGTACTATGGAGAAATAAGTCATGTGCAATTTTTTAAAAACCAGACTTCTTTTAAAAGAAAAAAAAAACCTTTTATGGCCAATTAAATAAAACCTTTTTTATTCATTTGGTGAAAGTTGTTGGTATACAAACTCAATCAATTTCTCTTCAGCTTTGGTGATACAGCAACCACTTAATCAGCAAATGGTTTCAGAGAAAGAAAAAAGAACTACAGCAACACATTTCAGAATCTTCAGATTACAATAAATACCACCCACACGCTCACACACGTCTGGAGAATGCCAAATTGTTGCCTTCAAGGCAGGGGGACTAAATGAGTGTATGACATTTCACTCTGGCATATCTTCCAAAATTCTCTCACAAACTTTTGTGGCCACACACAAAGGTATTTTCAACTCTCTACTATAAGTCAAAGAGTGGTACCTCATCAGAAAACAGAACTAGCTTTTGTGAATTTAAGAAGTGTCCTATTATAAGATGTGCATACCTACATTACATCATTTACACTTTTTCCCCCTAATCATAAGAGGTATGTGTGTTTCTTTCTATTACACTGTGACTAACTAGAATACAGGCCCATGACAATTAACCTTTACATTCCCAGCTGCTAGCCAATGATTTGGTATCTCCTTAGTGTTTAAAGACTGAACAAATACAATATTTTAGGAAAAAATACAGCAAAATATAAATTATTGGGAAGCAACTTTTGCTCTCTTCCCTATAATACCTTTTACTTCACAGTAGTGAAATGTACGAAATTCTCCAGAGACATTTCAATCAATGGCACCTTACCACCAGATGTGAGTCACATACATAATTAACTTCATGGCCCCTCCAGATTCTAGATCATGCCATTTAACTCTGCCACGCATATCCTATGTCTTTATTATAGTAAACATATAGTAATGGAAATATCTATGGTGACATAATATGTTTTCAAATGAGAATACTGCCTTCTTCATCAGCAAAGAATGAATAAGCACACAGAACACTTCTAGACACATTAAGAAATGAGAGTTGATATTATTACCAGCAGAGAAATATCATCATTTGACTTTCCGTTACAGTGTCATGTCCTCCCAGAGGAAATATCACTGCCAGAGAAATTTAGTGTCCACCTGAATTCCTTGTGTGACTAAATCACCATATTATAAATCAACAATCTCAAATTCTTTCTTTGGAAATAAAGCACAAAAAAATCACAATTATTTATTATTTATAACCTGCCTTCTTCTAACAAGGATTTGAGAACCAAGATAATGAAATAAGAGTGTGCAAGAGCATCCCCAGATATCCCTCGGGAAAAATAGTAAAAGTCAAAATATACCCTTTAATTCTCCCAACCATCCTATAAGGTAGGAGCCCCTCGCATCCCCATTCTACAAATGAGAAAGCTGGAGCTTGGGGATATTGGGTAAGTTGGCCAAAGTTGCATGGTCAGTCAAGGTTGGAACCAGGAAATTAATTTCCAGGGTCTGATTCCAAAGTTTCAGCTCTTAACCACAATGTTATGCTGTTTTCAAAGTAACAGAACACCTCAAAATAGACAAAAAAGAACAAGCCTACCCATGTCACGTGAACCAAGGGTTTTATTATGAATATTTTCAATAAAGTACAAAAATAATAATTAAAAATGCATGAAGCCAGACCAAAAAAAATAAAGCCACAAACATATCTGTGTTTAGGGAGTTTATGTCTGTGAACCTGCTCAGCTGCACTATTGACCTTCTGATGTACTCAGAACAACCTCTGATAATGAAGGGTGTACTTCAACAGCATAGTTTGGTAGAAAACTTTTTACCAGTGATGCAAATAATATGGGAGGCACAGTAGAGTTCTGAAGACCCTAATGGCTTCTCCTTCCCCTTCTCAGCAGGATAGGATGCTCCTATCTCCCCACCCCCTCCTCCTATCATAACACTCAGAAGCAGCTGTCCGGTAGGAAAGGCCCTACCTAGGGTCTTGGGGGCCTCCAGGCCAGATGTGGGAGGGTCCTCCCAGCCTTCTGACTAATCACATAAAGTGGCTCTCCCATATGGCATCCCTAGGACAATCATTTGCCTTCAAAGAGCAATGAACCTAAAGTTAGGAATGACCAACGCCAAGGAGATTTTTGCATTTCTCTATATGGATTCATGTTTATCACTCTATAGCTCCCCTCTCACAAGAAACAAAACTGCCTAAGTGGTTTAATGTTTGCGGAAGTTACACAGTGTACACTCTATCCGAAAATATATGATTGGATAATATCTTGGGTTGAAGTCTGATTAATCTACAAAAAATTACAAAGAATGTTTCCAAAATCATTTTGAACAGTTAAGTCACTGAAATAAATTTATGTTCTCCAAATGTGACAGTAACAAAAGAGAGCAAACACTTCGGTGGTCGTATTCTGGTACACTAATTGGAAAAAGAACTGTCTGGTTCTTTTATGCTTACACTTTTTAATTTTTTTAATTAATTTATTTATTTTTGGCTGCACTGCGTCTTCGTTGCTGTGTGTGGGCTTTCTCTAGTTGCGGCGAGCGGGGCTACTCTTCGTTGCAGTGTGCGGGCTTCTCATTGTGGTGGCTTCTCTTGTTGCAGAACACAGGCTCTAGGCGCACGGGCTTCAGGAGTTGCAGCACACGGGCTCAGTAGTTGCAGCACACAGGCTCAGTAGTTGTGGCTCGCGGGCTCTAGAGCGCAGGCTCAATAGTTGTGGCACACGGGCTTAGTTGCTCCACGGCATGTGGGATCTTCCCAGACCAGGGCTCGAACCCGTGTCCCCTGCATTGGCAGGAGGATTATTAACCAACGCGCCACCAGGGAAGTCCTACACTTACACTTTATAAAACAAT
The DNA here is from genome assembly GCF_949752795.1 of Hyperoodon ampullatus. NCBI lineage: Eukaryota > Metazoa > Chordata > Mammalia > Artiodactyla > Ziphiidae > Hyperoodon > Hyperoodon ampullatus. The sequence goes on from NC_136922.1 coordinate 71,623,657, forward strand.
TGTAAATACCAAAAAATAGTAGTGTCTTTGAAAAAGCCAAGTCCCTTGTCTTAAATTTAACTATGCTGTGTTTGAGGACAATTAATATCTACTCTACACTGAATAGTAGTGCAGGGAGATGCACCAGCAGTCAGGGAGGAAACAGTGGGAGCAAGAAGACGGAAGGAGAATAGTGAGAAGAGGTAGGAGAATGGTTCAGCTGCGCTGACTCGAGGCCCTCTACCCAAAAGGCAATAGTACACAAATAGAAGGTGATCTCAATGCTTCTATTTCACTGCTCCTCCTGCATTTTCTCAAATGCTTTCTGATTGACTAACAGTGTAAGATGCTTCCAACCATCTGTGCAGGGAATTGTTACTGTGTTCTTTCCTAGAACGAGTGGCAAAGGACAACTCAAGGAGCATTCTAAGTTGTCATAGTAACGCCCCCAGGAGTTGGTGCTACCGCAGACCCGGCAAGATACTCTGGGGAAGTGAGTGGAAGGTGTGCTAGCTGCCCTGGGGTGGCCGCTAGACCAAGAGTTTTGGTGCTCACCATGGCACAGAAAAGGGGGCTCTCGTCCAGGCCATCTCCGAACATGGGTGTGTACAACATTCTCCTGGGAGCTGTATAAAGCCCAGGCCCTAGCCTGGGGATCCCAACTTACTATGGACCTAAAAGCTCCCTGTGTGTTTAAAAGCACAGTCATATTTAACAACCACTGTTTTGACCCAAATGCCTAGGCACTAATGAGTCAGAATTGCTGACTGTCTTTTATGATCGTCATATACAACCAGAAAACAGGCAACAAATGGCTGATATCTTCAGGTCAACGATTTCTCCCCTTTCTTCTCCCAACCATATGACTGATACAAATGAACTTTTTCCTTGGCAATAAATGAAAGCAACTCCTCAAGCAAGTCTTCCTAGATAAAGTTATTAATGTGCTTTCTAATTTTAAAATGAAAGCAACACAAGGGTCATGAGCTCTTCTGATTAAAGGGAAATGAAACAAGAAGGATCCTTGATACCAGGGTTGCCACAGTAGTTTACCTAAAGAGCAGAAAGGCTCTGAGTTTTCTTTTTTAATATTAATACCCAAGTCCAGATTCACTTTACAAATATTTGAGGTTGAAGGACTAAGCAACCAACTAATGGGATGGCTTTGTCAGGACAATAAAGGATCTTGCTTTAGTTGAATGATGAAAGGGGAGATAATTTTTTAAACTACAGTCAACTCTATTGCCAATGTTGAACATCAAGCTGATTCTTTCTTACTACTTAGAACGACTTAAAACCACTTCATGTTATTTTTCTTTTCAGAGAATAAAGCTAACTGAATCAGAATTCTTTTTGGGAAGGTAAAGCTCAAAGAAAAAGGAGTGCAATGCTTTCTAAAGTTATAAATAAGTGATGTACAGATCACCTGCTGATTGACGGATGAATTAAAGAAGAGATTTGGATCAACTGTTGATTTGAGAAAAACAATAATGACTCTAAGTTCTAAAGACTTGAGACCCTAAAAATCTCATTGTTGAATTCAAGTAAAATCCTTAGAAACAGCTAAACTGTTTAACTGAGCTACTCAGGAAAAAACTTGCTTATGTCTATCTCTAGAGAACTCATTAAGAATTTCACTAGAAAACAACTTTCTTAGAGAAGTAACTAAAAGTAGGTGATGATAGGATCTGGTCAACAGAAACAAGGACTGTGAAATAAGAAGGCCTGTTTACAGGCAGAATGTCTCATGCTTATTCTTCTTGGAATTTACATAATTTGATTATGGTAAACACTATACCTTTGACATTTCACGAGGGAGGAATCCTCTGATTTATATACAGTAATTATTCTGACCTTTTTAACAATGCCTCTTTTGTTAGAAAGTATCTGTAATAAGCAATCTTGAAAGTAAAGCAAACCTGAGCTCTTTATAACTACTCTGGGTTGAAGCATGCAGTTCTTTGCAAAGGCAAAGAAACCTTAATGAAAACAGACTAAATGAAAAAATCTAAATAATTCAAGCCTTGCAAAAACAGTAAGTATAATGTCTTTCATACATTTATTATCTCAAAAAAAGTTCTAATTTTTAAAAGGAAAGAAGCCAAAATCAAATGTCCCTTTCAACAGCTTACTGATACTGATAGATTCTTTATATTCATTATAACTTAAAAAAATGAAAACTTATGATTACCAAAGGGGAAAGGAGTAGGGTAGGGATAAATTAGGAGTATGGGATTAACAGATACAAACCACTGGATATAAAAATAGATAAACAATAAGGATTTTCTGTATAGCACAGGGAACTATAATAACCTATAATGGAAAAGAATCTGAAAAAATATATGTACATGTATAACTGAATCATTTTGCTGTACACCTGAAACTAACACATTATTATAAATCAACTATACTTCCATCTAAAAAAAAGAAAAGTATCTAAATCATCATTAAATACTATTTATTAACAAGATGACCCATACAATTGGACTTTCTAAAGGTCAAATGCTTTTCCCTTTTAACCAGAGAGCTACAAAGCCTCTACACTGATATGCAAATTGTTCATGTGTATGAGGATAGGTACGTTATTTTCTGTAGAGCTCCATAGTTTTCCTAAGTTTGAAAATGAACTTTAGGCACTGAAAAGTTTAGGTAGCATTGCTTTAGACACCACAAGTATTTTTGGTGAAACAAAAACAGCAATACTGGTTACCATACAAAGAGAAACTCTAGTCTTTAAAAAATAGTTCTTGACTTAAAGCTTAATAGTATTTTGAACATCAATAGAATGTAAGTTCTGGGAGGGCGAGAATTTTTTTTTTTTTTTTTTTATTCATTGATGTGTCCCCAATGCCCAGATCAGTGCCTTTCCCCGAGGAAAGCAGCAATTGTTTGCTGAATGAATGAAGATCAGTGATTCAACAGCAATAGTGTGAAACCTCTGTTGCTCAATGGAAAGAAAAAGATGCAGTCTCTGTTTAACTTGTAGTCAAAGATCTCTAAATGGAAATACTTAGGAGAAGACGCTACACAGATACTTCTCAACTTACAGGGTTCCGTCCTGATAAAACCATTCAGCTTTACAAGAGCATTGTACCGAATATGGCTAGCCCAGGGAAAGATCAAAATTCAAAATTCAAAGTACAGTTTCCAGTAAATGTGTATTGCTTTCACACCACTGTGAAGTCAAAAAATCCTAAGTTGAACCACTGTTAAGTCAGGGACTGTCCATAAATTTATCTGCTAATTTTTATTTACTTTTTTTTTTTTTTTAGCAGGACAGATTTTGCAAATGATGCTCCCATAGAGACATGTCTGACAGCAGAGTGCTGATTAACACAGGAGAACCTGAACCAAATCCATTACCATTGCTGATGCACTCAACCTTGAGTTCTCTCTCTTATTACTAAGCATATCCCCACTGGAGTGGAAGGAAGGCAGAAAAAATGAAGACAGTAATGACACAATCTGCCTCAACAACAGTGAGAGACTTGTAAACTTCCTGTAACTGCATCGATGCCCAGTCGGTGTAGGGCACTCTGCAAGGTGCTGGGAACAGAAAGATAAGGAGAGGGTAAAGTCTTATCTTTAGAGAAGGAACTAACAGGACCGTATCATGAATAATTCCTTTGTCAATGGTGAATCACCTTACAGCACAAATGGCAATGAAGAGCAGAGAAGTCCTCGTAAGGTGGGTTGCTATATGTGAGCATGACTTGATTGGTAGTGAATTTAGGAAAACTAAATTAATCTGAATTCTCTATAGGCAGCAGACACAGGGCAGAGGAGAACAGACAGAGACGACCAGAATCCTGGTGAAAAAAACACCCATCTGGTCATCTTTTAAAACACAGGAATAGGGGTGGAAAGCCCTTCTGATCAATTTCTAAAACTCTGCACTGTTTAAGTACAATGAGACAAATCTGCTGAGTAAGTGTTTAGAGCTAAAGGGGATGAGAAAGCCAGTTCTGAATACATTTACTCTATGAGTTTTTGTTTTCTGCCACTTTAAAGTTCCAGCCACTTAGCCTTATAATAATGTAGTAATTTAAAATTTCAAAAATAATTGGAATTGTGTGGCTCTTAAAATGCTACAGAGAAAAACTGTGGATCACTTCTACGCTGGGTGTTCTCAGCATGAATAAAGTTATTTGTTTGCTTGTTTTTGTTTTAATTTAGATCCTCCTCCTGGTCCATTTCTTAAAATCTCTCCTATGAACAACACTACATCTCATTTTTTTTTTTTTTGTATGCAACAGAAGTGTGACCAAAGGGGGAGCAAACCACAGAATCTGATTAACTTGGAAGTGACAACAATCCCAATTCTCATGCACCTGCTAGAAGAATCAAATGATGGCAAAGAAAGGGGAGAGAGGGAAGTACTCATGCCTTTAAAGAGGAAGCCCAAGGGAAGGTCACTGTGGGTCAGTGATGTACAGACACCCACAGGGAACTCTGTGCCAGCATGTCTACAAATAGCAGGAAGCACTCTGGGCCGCGTGGAATTGTTGATATAGCCACAGTCCAAGGAGGACCTCTGAATGCCTTCTTCTATTTCTGTTCTCAAATAGTGTTGTGCTCCCTGCATACATGGCCAGTCAGACATTTTCCCCTCCATTATTGCTGTACTTTGGAGAGGTTATAATTTTGAGTTAATTTTATAACATAAAACTGTAAAAAGAGATCTATGCCAACTATCTTTCTATGTTCAAAACAACAAATGCCCCTAATTTATGTAAAAATATAGAGACTGAACTTGTGTGATCACACTATAATAAGTTGTAAATGAGGTATGAAATGAGAAATTCTAGCACAGTGCTCAGAGAATTAAAGAATCATATGTGCTCCCTTAACTGTGTTATGTACTATAATATAGACACAAAAATATTAGCATTTTTTCCAAGAGTGGGCTAAATAACTATTCTCTCCAACAGCTCCCTTCTGTAAGGTCTTTTTTAAAAAAATTTTTAAATTTTTTATTAGTTTCTGCTTTATAACAAAGTGAATCAGTTATACATATACATTCTATAAGGTCTTTAAAAAATTTCCAGTAACTAAGTCTTTTCAAAAGAAGCCCTAATTCTTTAATTTCCTCTTAAAAATGAAAGGCAATTAGATCACATCAGCCTCTGAAGAGACCAAATGGAAGCTATTGTTGTAATGTCTTTAATTCTCCTCCTCCTGCTAGATTCCCAGTCTCAGTTTTTTCCAACTGTGATGTGTCAGACTCCAACTCTACTACCTGATACCTCTTTTCTGAGCACACCTGGCAAAAGCTGTCTAACTTGGGAGCCAGGATTCGCCACCAATTTCAGATGTCTCTCTTTGGAGGTCCCGTCCTGCACTCAGCAGTTCCATTTTTCATCACTAACTCACTTCCTATCACGTTTTTGCTCAAAGGCTGCTGATCTTGCTCCTGCAACTCCCTTTCAGCCCTGAACTCCCTTTCATTCTCTCTTTTGCTCTCCAGCAGCAGCTCATCTTGTTTCCCCACTTTCCTTATAAAAGATCAAGGCCACAGACCTAGTCCTTGTTTTCCATTTCAATATCTTACACCCATTTCAGTGCCCTCCCTCCCTCCCAAATTAGTAGAAGAAGCGACCTTCCTCCTTCTCGAAATAGCTGCCTTCACATGTGTCCTGGATCCCTTCTGCCATCTGCTCCAGGAGTCACCTTTGGGTCTCCAGCAGGACCTCACGCTGCTCGCACACAACTGTTACTCCTGTGCACTGTGTGATGTGTGAATGAATGAACAAGGGAGTGGTGAGTGGTCTCCTCACCTTTGGGAGAACAAATTTCTATGTTTTTTATTATTTAAAAAAAATTTATTTAAGTATAGTTGAGTTAGTTATAATGTGTTAATTTCTGCTGTACATCAAAGTGACTCAGTTATACATATATACATTCTTTTTCATATTCATTTCCATTATGGTTTATCACAGGATATTGAATACAGTTCCCTGTGTTATACAGTAGGATCTTGTTGCTTAGGACAAACCTTTATTAATTCAGAGTTTTGGGGAAGCTGGTCCTTATATAGACACAGGATTTTGCTTAAGCATATAAGGTATTCCCTCCCACAGAACATTAATCTTCTAAAAGTTGCCTATTTTGTTTTATATATGAGTCAAAGCTTATGGTTTAAAGATAATACTATTGTAATATATGTGTTATTATAATACTGAATGTCCTAGATCTTCAGAAAACATTCCTGTTAAGTTCTGCCAAAAACATTATCAAAAATATCATTGTCAGTTCAAAGGAACCCAGGATTATTATTCAAGGCAGAATGGAATCCAAACCATGTATGGGGCTAGTGACTAGGCCAGATTAATAAACCCGTCTTCTTTCGAAGAGATTGAAAAAAATGCCTGCCCTCATTGCTTTACTGCCCACATGTATAAAACATTGATAATTTTAAGGAGGTAATTCATTAACCATACATACTATATGCTAAAAGGTAAAGCAAGCACCCATAGACCTGTCACAAGGAATTCACAACCATTCAATTCTGTCACACCACTCTACCTATCCCTTTGTTCTTTGTGTTTCTCTCTCTTTTTTTTTCTGTTGCTAAAGTATTTTAAAGCAAATCATATCCCTGATGCCATTTGACCTGTTTACTAGTCTCTCTAAATCTTATATAACTATAATAACACATACCTTAAAAATTAATAATAATTCCTTAGACTATATGATTTCTTTAAGAATTCAAGACCAAACACCACATATCATTTCTGGTTATGTTAAAGTACAGTTCCCGTTTTTAATCATCATCATCATAGCTTATCATTACTGACCAATGACCCGGTGTCAAGCATTAGACTAAGAAGTATATGCATTATCTCATGTAATCCTCAAATAATACCATGAGAGAAGTACTATTATTATCCTCTTTTAGCAGATAAATTACAGACATAAGAGACGTGAATTAATTTGCCCAGGCTGATGTAGCTACTGAATGGCAATGGCAGATCCTCTGACTCTAGAGCCTGGCCACTTATATACTATAGAGTGGTATCTGCACAAGATACAAGATCTGAGTCTTGAGGATGGAGAGAAATTCAGATATAGTCCAGAATGAGTTCATATAAAAAAAAAATCTGTGCCTCACCAATAATATTCACTACTTTTTCTTAAATGACAGAACTGGAGTATACTAAAAAAGAAGGTAATTTTAGGCAATATAAAATTTATATGGAAATGAAGCATTTAATGAAAATGGAGAGTTTAACTGTGTGATGGTAGAAAAAGCACATAACTTCAGTCAAGTATGTGAATAAGGTAACAGCAAGAAAGTCAACTTTATCTGAACTTAATTACTATGAAAAGACTTTTTGTATTTAATCACCAGGATAAGACTTTTTAGAGAAGTACAACTCTGTGCTATTTTCTCAAATAAAAGCCCATGCCAACAGCTTACACGTATAAGCAGCCCTATACTAGGCTGAGGGCTCACTGGTGGCACTTAGGTCCTATTAAATATATCCTCTGATGAGAATGAAATACAGTAACAGATTAGTCCTGAAACTCAGAATATAGCAGTAACCAAAGTACTGAAAGTTATAAGGGAAATAGTCAACAAGTGGACTATGTCATTTTCATTGGTCCATGTAACTTATACTCTGTTGTAGATTAACTGACATATTAATATGTCAACACAGGAAAGATAAGAATACACACATCCACAGCTGCACAGACTATGAAAAACATAAATGCGACTATTTCTATCACCAAATAGTACGATATCCAATTTTAAATGCAAGCTGAAAGAAACATCTGTAGCATATGATGCTAAGTACAAGCAGACCTGATTTGATTGTGCTTCGCTTTATTGCACTTCACAGATATTGCATTTTTTACAAATTGAAGGTCTGTGACAAACCTGTGAAGAGTAAGTCTATTGGCGCCCGTTTTCCAACATTTGCTCATTTCAGGTCTCTGTGCCAGATTTTTGTAATTCTAGCAATATTTCAGACTTTTTCATTATTATTATATTTGTCATAGTGACCCGTGATCAGTGATCTCTGATGTTACTCTTGTAATTCTTTTGGGGCATCTCGAACTGCGCCCATACAAGTTGGGTGTATGATCTGACTGCTCCACCATCATGAGATGTCCCTCATCCCTCTCCCTCTCCTAGGGCCTCCCTGTTCTCTGAGATACAATAATACTGAAATAAGGACAATTAATAACCCTTCAATGGCCTCCAAGCATTCAAATGAAAGGAAGAGCCGCATGTTTCTCACTTTAACTCAAAAGCTAGAAATGATTAAGCTTCATGAGGAAGGCATGTGGAAAGCTGAGACAGGCTGAAAGCTAGGCCTCTCATACCAGTTAGCCAAGTTGTGACTGCACAAAGGGAAAGTTCTTGAAGGAAATGAAAAGTGCTACTCCAGTGAACACATGAAAGGTAAAGAGCAAAACAGCTTTATTGATGATATGGAGAAAATTTTAGTGGTCTGGACAGAAGATCAAACCAGCCACAACATTCTCTTCAGCCAAAGCCAGATCCAGAGAAAGGCCCTAACTCTCATCAATTCTCTGAAGGCTGAGAGAGGTGAGAAAGTTACAGAAGAAATGTTTGAAGCTAGTGGAGATTGGTTCATGGGGTTTAAGGCAAGAAGCCGTCTCCATAACATCAAAGTGCCAGGTGAAGCAGCAAGTGCTGGTGTAGAAGCTGCAACAAGTTATCTAGAAGTTCTAGCTAAGATAATCCATGAAGGTGGGCACACCAAACAACAGATTTTCAAGGTAGACACAACAGCCTTATACCAGAAGAAGATGCCATCTAGGACTTTCATAGCTGGAGAGAAGAAGTCAGTGCCTGGCTTAAAAACTTCAAAGGACAGGCTGACTCTCCTATTTGAGGCTAATGCAGCTGGTGACTTTAAGCTGAAGCCAATGCTTGTTTACCATTCTGAAAATTGTAGAGCCTTTAAGAATGATGCTAAATCTACTATGCTTATGCTCTATAAATGATACAACAAAGCCTGGATGACATCATATCTGTTCACAATATGGTTTACTGACTATTTTAAGGCCACTGTTGAGACCTAGTATCCTGGAAAAAGAGATTCCTTTTAAAATATTACTGTTCATTGACAATGTACCTGGTCACCTAAGATCTCCGATGGAGAGGTACAAGACTCATGTTGTTTTCATGCCTGCTAACACAACATCTATTCTGCAGCTCATGGATCAAGGAGTCATTTCGACTTTCAAGTCTTATTATGTAAGAAATACAATTTGTAAGGCTATAGCTGCCATAGATAGTGATTCCTCTTGTGGATCTGGGCAAAGTCAATTGAAAGCCTCTGAAAGGATTCATCATTCAAGATGCCATTAAGAAAACACTTGTGCTTCATGGGAAAATGTCTAAATAACATTAACAGGAGCTTGGAGGAAGTTGATTCCAACCCTCATGGATGAGTTTGAGGAGTTCAAGACTTCAGTGGAGGAAGTAACTGTAGATGTGGTGGACACAGCAAGAGAACTGGAATTAGAAGTGGAGCCTGAAGATGTGACTGAATGGCTGCAATCTCATATTTAACCTCGAAAGTATGAGAAGTGGCTTCTTAAGGATGAGCAATGAGGGTAAGCTGTGACAAAGTGAGAGAGTGGCATGGACATATATACACTACCAAACGTAAAACAGATAGCTAGTAGGAAGCAGCCACATAGCACAGGGAGATCAGTTGGGTGCTTTGTGACCACCTAGAGGGGTGGGATAGGGAGGGTGGGAGGGAGGGAGACACAAGAGGGAAGAGATATGGGAACATATGTATATGTATAACTGATTCACTTTGTTATAAAGCAGAAACTAACACACCATTGTAAAGCAATTATACTCCAATAAAGATGTAAAAAAAAAAAAAAGGATGAGCAATGAAAGTGGTTTCTTGAGATGAAATCTACTACTGGTGAAGATGCTGTGAAGATGGTTGAAATGACAACAAAGGATCTATAATATTATATGAACTTAGTTGATAAGGCAGGGTTTAAGAGGATTGACTCCCATTTTTGAAAGAAGTTCTGCTGTGGGTAAAATGCTATCAAACAGCATTGCATGCTACAGAGAGATCGTTCATGAAAAACAAGAGTCAACTGACGCAGCAAATTTCACTGATGTCTTAGTTGAAGAAACTGTCACAGCCACCCCAGCCTTCAGTGACGACCACCCTCATCAGTCAGCACCATCAATGTGTCTTGCTGGTGGCAAGACACTCCACCAGCAAAAAAGATGAGGGCTCAGATGATGGTTAGCATTTTTTAGCAATAAAGTTTTTGTTTTTTTTTTTTTTTGCGGTACACGAGCCTCTCACTGTTGTGGCCTCTCCCGTTGCGGAGCACAGGCTCCGGACGCGCAGGCTCAGCGGCCATGGCTCACGGGCCCAGCCACTCCATGGCATGTGGGATCTTCCCGGACTGGGGCACGAACCCGTGTCCCCTGCATCGGCAGGCGGACTCTCAACCACTGCACCACCAGGGAAGTCCAACAATAAAGTATTTTTTGATTAAGATACGCACTTTTTTTTCAGACACAAAGACTATAGTATAGTGGAAACATAACTTTTGTATGCACCAGGAAACCAAAAAATTCGTGTGACTTGCTTTATTGTGATACTCACTTTATTTCAGTTGTCTGGTACCAAACCTGTGGTTTGATTTCTTTATACAAATCCCCTCTCCCCTGATATTCCCAATCCTATACCCCAGTTTATGCACATCCAGTCTCTGCCCTTTCTCCCTTTCTCCGGTCCTTGGCTGATCTTCCCACCTGTAATTTCAAGGTTGTTTCCTGATGTCTTCTAAGGGACCTTTATCCAGCAATGACCTCCCCTCTCCCATGAGTGTAACCTCTCCCACGTTACTGGATCCTTCCTGTCAATTCTTAATAAGCTCAAGCCTCTTCCACTTCAGTTTCTTAAAAAAACAAAACAAAAGAAAAAACCCTCAACAGACCCCTTGCTATACACTGGTGAGTAAAAAATTGGTTGCAGAAGAAAACAGATTACTATTAATATCGAAGTTCATGAGAATGGGTATAGAAAAGTGATTAAGAACAGTCATGCCTGATCAGACTGCATGTTAAAATACAACTCCACTATATACCAGCTGTGTGGCCTTGGGCAAGTTATTAATCTCTCTGTGCCTCACTTTCCCCATCTATAAAAAATGGGGATATAGTCAGCCTTCCGTATCTGTAGGTACTGCATCCGCAGATTCAATCAACTGCAGATAGAAAATATTCAGGAAAAAAATTCCAGAAAGTTTCAAAAAGCAACTATTTAAATAGTATTTATATTTTATTAGGTATTATAAGTAATTTAGAGATGATTAAAAGTATATGGGAGGATGTGTGCATGTTATATGCAAATACTATGCCATTTTACATAAGGAACTTGAGTATCTGTGGATTTTGGTACCTGAGGGAGGTCCTGAACCAATTCCCCACAGATACCAAGCGAAGACTGTATTAATATTACCTACTTCATAAGGTTGTTACAAGGGATAAATAAGTTAATATTTATTAAACAGCTTAGAACAGTGTCTGGCACATGGTTGTGTTATATGGCATATAAGTGTTAGTTAAATAAACTGAATAGAACTGAATAAAATGAAATTACAGATGCTATCTAGGGAAATGATTCCCTGACTCTTCTAGGTATACCCTTACAGCTTGGAGAAATTACAAACTTTCAACCAGATAGATGCTCTCTAAAAATATTTTACTCATATAAAACTTAATTTGGCAAACATTTTTTTAACTAAGAAATTATCTTTTATGGTGAGAAATCATGTCAAAGACTGTGCAAAACTCACTCAAATAAACTAAAGTATGTTATTTCTGATGATAATTGAGTCCAAAGTAGCTGTACCTGCCAGGGGCTCTGTCTGGGCAGATGCTGTTACACGAACAAATGAGGAAAGAAAAAAGGAAAACAAGTACAGGGTAGGTGTATGTTAGCAAGATGCTGTCAGAAGATGCCTGCATCTTTCTGGTACAGTAACAGGTGTCTGCAACATTCATCAGAGGCTTAATATTTTAGGTCACCTTCAGGCAGAAACTGTTTTGAATAATATTAATGGGCTTTCTAAATGTAGCTCAACATCAATGACAAATTGTTTTAAGTCTCTGTCAGAAAACATACCCTTCCTGGAACTGAGGAAATACCATGTGCTTCATTTCTCCACACAGTGAACCAGAGGGGGTAATTTTCATGTGTTGACTCCTTTTGCCTTTGACATCTCCAAGTAGTGAATCTAAGATTTTGATCACTGGCACACAGTAAGAGTTGATGCTTTTTTGCTATTCTTAAAGTATCTTGAGAAGGACTCAATTTGAAAAACCAATTTCTATAGCATAGAATATTTCTGAGGTCCTATATTAGTTTCAGTGTTATCACTATCAATAATTTATAACAACTTATTATTAGGGCTATCAGTCTCTGAAGCTCTCACTCTGGGCAATAAAATCCTGCTCAATGATGGAAACGTTCAGACAAATACTGAAGCCCTTGAGGAGGAACGTGGCTGAGGTCAATGCAGGAGGGGGTTGTTCACAGGGCAACCTCTGGGGCCAGATCACTGGCTTGCCACTCTGTGCTTTGCCTCTTGCCAGTCTGTAAACTTAGGCAAGTTCCCTAAACTTTCTGTGCCTTGCTTCCTCACCTATACAATCAGTGCTGATAATATATTTAAAGCATTTAGAACACAGTCTGGCAGATGGTTAGTGCTCAATAAAATGCTGGCTGTTTGCTTCTTAGAGGAAGTAAGTTAAATGAAAAAGTCCTAGCCAGTTGTCTGCCTTGTGAGAGGAATAAACATCTATCTTTCCTAATCAAACTTCTACAGGGTTTGTACATGTTGGCCCCTCCACCTGTACCTGGACAAGGTAATTTCCTGTGATTAATGGTCAGGGTAACACCATAAAGATTACACTTAGATTGTATTTTATTTTCTGTAAATTACAGCACTAATGATTCTATTTAAAAACAAACGCATTCCCTGAACTATACCATCTTTTGCCTAGTAAATTTTATGGTTTGGATTGGACTTCGAATGCTGAAAAAGAAATAAAAAATCAAATTATCCATTCTCTTCAACAAATAAATTACAAGGAATTTAAGAGAGAGAGGGAAAGGGAAACTATAGCTGAGAAGTGACTGGCAAACTTATCAACCATGCAATGGATGGACTTTATTTGGATCTCGTAAATTACAAATTCCGAATTTGGAATCTGTAAAACAATATACATCAGTCAACAGCAGAACTCTGAATAGACTGGAAATGGATATCTGATGATGTTAAGGGAACATTTATTTTGTGGGTGGCAATTTCTTTAGAGTACCTTTTTTTTTTTTTTTTAACAGACAGTTACACCCTGTAATATTTACATATGAAAATTTGATGTCTGGGATTTGCCTCCAATAAGCTGGGGGCAAAGAGGAGGACTAGAAAGGGATGTGGTTAAAACAGGATCAGCCCTGAGTCAATCATTCTTGTCACTGGTGGTAGGTCCATGAAGCTTCAAGATACTATTTTACTTTTTTATACATCTGAAATTTTCTAAAATAAGAAGTTTAAAAAAGTAATACGAGGGGCCTCCCTGGTGGCGCAGTGATTGAGAGTCCGCCTGCCGATGCAGGGGATACGGGTTCGTGCCCCGGTCTGGGAGGATCCCATATGCCGCGGAGCGGCTGGGCCCGTGAGCCGTGGCCGCTGAGCCTGCGCGTCTGGAGCCTGTGCTCCGCAACGGGAGAGGCCACAACAGTGGGAGGCCCGCATACCGCAAAAAAAAAAAAAAAAAAAAAAAAAAAAAAGTAATACGAGTTGATTTTAAAATACCCACACATCCCACAGTGCATTCATTGTTGGAGATAAGAAGAAACACAACAATACCTCAAAAATCATATCTTGCATTTATAATACCTTTTTCTGTGAAGATGCAAATACTTTACACTCATCAGCTACGCCAGAAGCAGTGAAGGAAGCAAGACTTGTCACCAGTTTCAAGAGGAAGGAAAAGATAGAGGTAAGTGAAAGGATCAGGGCAGCAGCAGTCAACTGCAGAGACAAGAATCAAGCCCAGTCCTCAGATCTGTGCATCCTAAGGCCTCTTCAAAAGGTAATGGTGACACCACCCTGTGCAGTGTGAATCCGAGCTACTCATAGCAAGGTTTTGAACACTCCCTAAAAGAATAATCGCTGTGCTATCTGAGGCCTCAGAGAGTCAAGAAAAGAAACCTGAGGTGGTTCCAAACACCTAGTAAGCGGGTATTTTCACTCTTACTCATTCTTTTGTCAATCACCTTTATAGTGATTATGAGTTTGGGAGGTGAGAGCCGATGGCCAAACTCAGTGAGTAGAAGCAGGGGAGAGAAGTTCAGGCTTGATTTCTCCTAGGGTCATGTTGTATCAGGTGTGTGCAACAGAGGGAAAGGGAGACGGGAGGGAGACGGGAAGCAAGAGGGGAGGGGGAGAGGGTGGAGGGGAAAAAACCGGGAGGGGGAAGGAGGGAGGGCAGAGGAGGGAGGCAGGCATATAAGGTAGCCCAACCACATCCAGAGCAGGTAAAAGGCCCAGCTCCTGGCCTGAACCTAGGGACCACAAAAACAGTATTTTGGGGATTCTGCAGCCAGGTTATTTTCCTACTTTCACCAAGTAAGTAGGAATAAAAGAAAGGGAACTCTGTCGATCAAAACCTAAAAGAACATTTTAGAACATTTGAAAATGTTTGTAACAAGACAAAACTGAAAGAAGCTAATATTAATCCTACATAAATGCAATTTGAGTGGCAAAGGGGAACGTATATTCCTCAAAAACTTTAGCTGAACAGGAATGAGCAAAAGAGTGACCTCATTTCTCCCTGTTACAATCCATAACAAACAATAGCTTGTTAAATATTTTAGAGACCATACATTATACAGACAATGTTATGAAGACTTTGGTTAAACTACACTACCCGGAAACCAAGCTTTCTAACACACACTTCAATATGTAAGCAGGCATTATCTCTAATCTTTCACATGTCTAAAGCCAGTGCTAAGCTGTAACTTGAACCCTTTTCTCAGGGCTTTATCTTCCCTTTTTAGCGGTGTTGATTTGGGAAAGGGGAAGGGTTTTTTAACTCACTGATTCATTTTCTCCAACAGTATATAAAGTAGATTTTGAAAATGAATTACCATTGTTATTTCCACACCTCATAAACCCTGTCCTTGCTGCACAAAACCACCAGCTTTAAATTCTATGAACACAGACGGGACTTCCCTGGTGGCGCAGTGGTTAAGAATCCGCTGGCCAATGCAGGGGACCTGGGTTCGAGCCCTGGTCCGGGATGATCCCACATGCCACGGAGCAACTAAGCCCATGCTCCGCAACTACTGAGCCTGCGTTCTAGAGCCCACAAACCACAACTACTGAGCCCACGTGCCACAACTACTGAAGCCCGAGCACCTAGAGCTCATGCTCCGCAACAAGAGAAGCCACCGCAATGAGAAGCCCGCGCACTGCAACGAAGAGTAGCCCCCGCTCGCTGCAACTAGAGAAAGCCTGTGTGCAGCAACGAAGACCCAATGCAGCCAAAAATAAATAAAATTTTAAAAATTAAAAATTTTTAAATTAAAAAATTCTATGGACACAGTCCACTGTCAAGAAATAGAAAGTACACTTTCTAGTAGGTAATGAATAACATAAGTTAATTCACCAAAGATTTTATGGCAATAAATGCACTAAAAATAAACTTCACACATATTTCCTAGAAAAAGATTTTTTTTTTTACCAGAAAACACTCCAGGATTATTTTATATTTACAAAACAATATATATGGCTCATTGTTGCTTAAAATTGTCAATGCTTATTTTAGTAAGTATTATTTCTTTAAAGTGTGGTACAATTGGGTCATTATGTGTAATTTGTGGTACAATTTTAATTCCAAATTCAAATTTTAAAATTTTAATGTAAAAGATGGTGTGGATTGTGCTCAACTTTAAGACTTAAAAATTTTTAAACATAAAAAAAGTCTCAAAAAAAGTCAAGACCTTTGGATAACAACTAACACGTCCATTGTAAGTTTCTCCTAAATATTGAAAACTTGCCATAAGAGAACTACAACAGGTTAAGACAGAGAAAGAAAAAAAATGTTGGTGAAAACTGTTTATTATTTCCCAGCTCTGAAACTCTCATGGGAAGGTTTCCAAGTATTTAGTTGTCTCTCAATATCATTTGATGCAGACAGGGTAAGAATTTTATAATTGCTTACTGAAAATTTGAAAAATACAATGTATTGAACTTGATAAGCAAACAAACTTCAGATTTTAGAGATATTATGTCCTCCTTGCATTATCAATACAAAATAACTCAAATAAAAGACCTGATATCAATGACATACTTTCATTTAATAATAATTATGGTTCCACAGCCCTTTTGAGTTTTTCAAAAAACGTTTGCATGCATCATTTCATCTAATTTTGGGGGAAATGCCCAGAAGTTAGGCAGCTTAGAAATTCACAGAGTTCTACAGATGAGAAAACAGGCTGATAGAAGAAAAATGTACAAGGTCATATATCCTGAAGCCTGCCAGTTGCAAACATCCACAATTCCAGCATCAAGAAGTTCAAGTCATATCTCCACATTCAGTTACCTGATTGGTCGATTCTCTTTACTGTCAAAGAGTGAAAAGATGACCTCAAGCTCCTCTCCCAGGTTGGAACACATGAGGCTTTTCATCTGCACAAAGAGGTGGTGACTGCTGGCCTGCACTGGGGTATCTTTCTTCCGATGTCGATGCTCCATCTGAATGACACCCCCCCAAAAAACATGATCAGCATGGACCGAATTAAATAATGGAACCCAACAAGCTAGTTAGCTATGGTGTGATTATGATGTCCTGTGCTTTTTTTTTTTTTTTTTTTTTTTTGCTGTGTATTTGGTATCTAGTTGGATGTTAAATTCCAAATTTTCTCCCAACTTCTAAAATAAAAAACTGAAGTTTGCAGACCATCAAGGAATCCTGCTTTAAGATTTGTTTCTTAATCATTAATGTCAAAATGATATCAACTCACTGAGTAGATTCAGGCAGCGTGAAGTTCAAAGGATGCTATCGGTCCCTCGTCAACTCCCACGGTGAGAACAAGTTATTAGCCATCTTTTAAAAATCAGACTAAATTGTATCTAGCTGATCATTTCGCTGAACAATGTAGCTATGACTTCACATTTCTCATAATTAAAAATTCTTTTAAAGTATACTAAATTTCAAACTTGTGGTAGTTTTCTGAGGCAGGCATTATCAAATGATATTCAATCACTAGAGCAAGAAAATGTTTCTAACTTGCTGCTGAGCTACAGGGAAGCAGACCTAAGAAAGCCAGTGAGGGGTCTAAAGGCAGGAATAGAATCTGTGTCCATCTCTTATTTCCGTCCTTAATACAGCTAGCCTAGGCTATACTTGGGAGGCGGGACTGGAAGTAAGAGTTCCCACAAGTTGAGGAAGGAAAGGAATCACCCATGGTTCCAGGGGTGAGGAGAACATGAGAATGATCATTTAGTCAACATATACTTGTTACGTATCTATTATGAGCCCAGCACTGGGAATGCAATGATGCGTAAACACAGAAACAGCCTGCCTTCATAGAGCTTTTCTACTAGGGGGAGCAGACATCAACAAAATTTTCCCACAAATGGATAGAAAACTGCAACTGTGATGAATGGAGAATTTGACTTGGGTCTGGGCGGTCAGAGGAGGTTTCTTGGAAAAATGACACTTTAGCTGAGAGCGAAAGAGTGAGCGGGAATTATGAACCATCTAGGACAGTACTTCACAAACTACCTGCAGTGAAGGACCAGGTTGGTTTTTCCCCCTAACCTACCGCAGATTGATATTTTCATAAAATACCATAAAAATGCCATGGCAATGTCAAAATATTATAAAGGTTTCTAAATGTTTACTCGCCATTTTTGTACTTGGGCCAGTTACAAACAGTTCATGGTCCAGCTAGTTCTTGGACCACAGTGTGAGCAGAACTAACTCAGGGTAAGAGCACAGGGAAAACATACAGAAAGGCTGTGAATTAACAGAACAGGTGCTAAGAATGTGTAAGAGTATTGCTTTCATAACCCAGACTACTAAAGAGGCTACCTCTTGTGGATCACTTGACAATTAAAAAAATATATTTATAGCTCAGGGATTAACTCTAAAGGAGTCATATCCTTTGTTGAGGATAAGGTACAGAACTCTATGTCTACATGAGCCATCTTTTTATGTTTCTAAGTATAGTTCAATAACTAATGACTAACTAACCAAGATTTGAACGCAAAAAAATGCCATTTACAATTATAGATGCAACAGCATAAAATCACCAGAATTTTTTCATGCTTTTATTTTTTAAATTGAACCACTTGAAAAGTAGACAGCTAAAAAAATGCAATTAACCAAATGCATCTATAATTACTGTATACTCAGCAGGTACACTGGACACGCCTCTGTGACAGTGAAGAGTAAGTGCATTTTCTTTTAAAGTGGACCTCAGGGGCTTCCCTGGTGGCGCAGTGGTTGAGAATCTGCCTGCTAATGCAGGGGACACGGGTTCGAGCCCTGGTCTGGGAAGATCCCACATGCCACGGAGCAACCAGGCCCGTGAGCCACAGCTACTGAGCCTGCGCGTCTGGAGCCTGTGCTCCGCAACAAGAGAGGCCGCTATAGTGAGAGGCCCGCACACCGTGATGAAGAGTGGCCCCCGCTTGCCACAACTAGAGAAAGCCCTCGCACAGAAACTAAGACCCAACACAGCAAAAATAAATAAATTACTAAACTCCTACCCCCAACATCTTCTTTAAAATAAATAAATAAAAAATAAAGTGGACCTCAGCATTGTGGTATGTGTTGGCCATAATTACTAG
This sequence comes from Hyperoodon ampullatus, assembly GCF_949752795.1. Taxonomy (NCBI): domain Eukaryota; kingdom Metazoa; phylum Chordata; class Mammalia; order Artiodactyla; family Ziphiidae; genus Hyperoodon; species Hyperoodon ampullatus. The sequence goes on from NC_136922.1 coordinate 71,642,533, forward strand.
AAAAGGCTTTCTGCAGAGAAATATTCTAACTAGAAAAAAAGCATAATTCTGCCTTTTTTTTCTATGAGGGTTGCTCTATTTTGGGCTTTAAAAATCCTTTATAACAGGGCAAAGGAAACATAACGCATTCATAAAACTGCATCTCTTTAACTTCTCAAGCTTTTTATTTTCTGAAGTTGCTAACTTATTTACTGATTTATTTAAAAGTTCAGGGTAACAATGTGCAAACTGCTATGAAGAAATGAATAACTACTAAAGGCTAGAGCTGAAAAAAACAGATATAAAAACATTATGAAAAGAACAGACCTCAAAGAGATGTCTGGTCTTTACTTCTAACAGTGCAAAGCTCCCAGAATCATTCATGACATTCACTAAAAACTGAGGAGAAAAATTAGCACCCTTATTCCTGCAAAGAATCCAATTTATCTAGATCAGTGGTTCTCAACCTTGGCTGCACTTTAGAATCACCAAGAGAGCTTTTAAAAAATACTTATGCCCAGGTCCCATCCCAGAACAATTAAATTAGAATTTCTAGGGGATGGGGGTCCAGACAGTGGTAGTTTTAAAAGCTCCCCAGGTGATCCTAACGTGCAATGAGGGCTGAGAATCACTGATTGAGATCATGTGCAGAGAGATGCAAATCCTAGAAGAGTGAAAAACGTATTGTTGCATCTTTTGTATAATTACTGCCTTGGTCTTTGCACGCATGCTAGTAAAAAGCCCACTTAATTCTACCCTTTGTACGTGTGACATGGGCCCTCACAAACGGCACTGAAATCTCCTCTCTTCCTCACCCACCACCCTTCCACGCCTGAGACAGATTTGAACTTACATAGGTTAGGATGCCTTGTTTATCTTTTGGTAATTCACTGCTTTTGGGAACTACTAAAAAATCTCTCTGTGAATATATTATTGCAGTAGCAAAATTTAAAAGGTGTGTCCACACTTCAAGAACTATGATTTGGTAGTTATAACACATAGACAAAAATCCATCTCTGAAATAATTTATGGTTACAAAGGCACCTAGCAGTGACTCTAAATGTGCTTACAGTTTAACTAGACCTTTGATTAGGAAAAGAAACAGATGCATTCTGAAGATTTATTAAAGTGATACAAATTATTAACCCTCACTAATGCATTAAGTACTGGGTGAATGGTGCACACCAGGGTTCGCACCTTCAGCACTGCTGACAATTTGGGCTGGTAATTTCTTTGTCGTGGGGCTGTCCTGGACTTGGTAGGATGTTTAACATCTTTTTCTGGGATCTACTCTCCAGATACCAGTAGTGCCTCTCCCCACTCCCCACTCCACACCATCCCCAATTGTGACAACGAAAAATGTCTCCAGACATTGCCAAATGTACCCTGTTCTCTGCTGGAGAACCACTGGCCTACCCACTAAGTATCACAAAGCAAGCAGCTAACCTGATCTTATAAAAACCAAGAAAGGTTCCTAAAAAGACACTCCTCATGCCCAAACAACCAGAGAACCCAGCCAATAAAGTCCTCTTTACTACAGAAGGTTTGAGCTCTGGTTGTTGGCAGTAAACCATATGTTCCAACGGGACATATGTCAACACGGTGAGGTTTAGCGCATTTTACTGCTTAGATGAACACAATCAGGCGAGAAAGATCTGCTAACAGGGCTATCAAAAACCCAAAACAAGACATTTTTTTTTCTAATGATGCAGTAGGGAGTTTGTAAAATGCAAACACCTGTGTTTCAAATATTACAGGGAGAAGACATAGTAAAGAAAGAGAAGTGGCAACAATTAATCCAGCATCCTGTGTTGGGGCATTTTACCTCCATGCCATGATCCTTGATCTAGGAGTGACAATAAATCACCACCCCACTCCCACTCTCACCATAAGGGATTGGTGGTGGTGCCTGCCAACTCCCCCTGGCAAAGTCAATACAATCGGTCACATTTAGGTTGCACAGAGAAAAGGGCCAGTGCTACAGAGAACCTGATTACTGCTGGGCCAGGACGTAAATAGGAACTTGAAGCTGCCTTAAAGAAAAAACGTGTCCTTCTGAAGCTTATAATCATTTGGGGTTCTCTTGGGCTACTGTCTTTGCTTTAGAAGCAGTAAAATGCAACCACTATGGATGAGAAATTACAATTACATGTAAAATTACAATGTTTTATTTTCCTCATCTGTCAAATGAAGACTGTGGACTAGGTTCTGAGCTACAAAATATGAAAAACCCCCTCCAATGGCAGTCATTGTTAATTAATCACAGCCTGGAAGAGAACCCAGAATCTTATCAGTATAACACTCCCAACAGCCACAACTAACAAATCGGAATGTTCAAAGAGATGAAATAAATTTCCCATCCTATATATGACATTAAGTAAAAGGAAGAGAGATAAAATCACATGCATACAAAATCAAACTTGGGAAAATAAAACGTATTTGTGTCAGACACTTTTAGTTGCTTCTCAAATATTTGCCATCCCTAGCTAAATATGGGGATGTGACTGTGTTCTGGCCAATGAAATATAAGTGCAAGTATTGTGTGGTAGTTCCAGGAAGGCTCATTAAAATAGTTGAGTCAACTGAGAGAAATCTTTCTCCTTCTTACAGCTGGAGAGCAAGGTCATGGCTAGAGTTCTTGCAGCTATGTTGTACTTTGAAGTATCCTTGATGATGGAGCCTTTTTTGCTACTGACACCATGAAGCCACAAACAAGCCCAGGACTTCCTGCCTCTGGGCTTGCATACTGTAAAAGAGAAATAATTTCCATCATGTCTAAGCTTCTATTATTTATTTATTTCATTGAACACAGCCAAATCTAATCTTAAGATTTAGCACATAAGGCAGCAATTATTCTTGCCACCTTACCTCCTTAATAAGGATGAAATAAAGATGACAAAGGAACGAAAACTGGCTGAATGCTTCGGTGCTTTGCAAACATTGTCTGTCAAGGAAAGGCATTTTACATGCATTTCTTATTTAATCTTCCTAACAAACATGGTTAGAATTATTTCTCCATTTAATAGACTAAGAAACTAAAGCTCTGAAAGATTTAGCAGTAAGTCCAAGATCAGAGAGCTGGTGGAAGGAAGAGATGAAATTTAAATCTAGTTTTTTGGAGCTATACCCATGGTCTTCTCATAATACCGTAATAACATCAAAATCATTAAGTGATTGCTTATTAAGTGCAAATCACTGAATGAGATTATGTTGGACATAACAGAGGAAGTATCAATATAGGACACGGTGCCCACTCTGAAGAAACTTCAAATTGAGTGAGAGATTAAAACAAAAGTGAGAGACAAATTCTGATGCCCAACAGTTAAATAAACTATAACAAAAATGTCCCATTAGAGGATGTCGCTGACAAATAAATTCTAGAGATTTTGTTTGTTATATAAGCTAAGAGTTAGTGGTGACATTAACTGTGAATATTCTCCTTGTGTGCCCTTCCTCCATCTCTGCCCTCCTCCCTCCAACCAACCTTCAACTGTATTTTTGCTCTGGGCCTGATACCCTGCTTAGCACTGATGCCACAGAGTGGTGCAGCATGAAACATCACTCTCAAGAAGCTCAACGTAAAGCAAAGGAAATTCTCCACAGAAATGGAATTTATTCCAACGGAAATAATGAGCTGTAGATAATCTGAACAGATTGATGATGAAGGGGAAAACTGAAAGCGGTATTAAGAACTGCTTTCTCAAATCAGACATATGCCTGATGGATTTACTGATGATTTTTTCCACCACGTTTTTCAGATAATCTCAGGTCAAGAATAATCTGCAGGGCTTCCCTGGTGGCACAGTGGTTGGGAGTCCGCCTGCCAATGCAGGGGACATGGGTTCGAGCCCTGGTCTGGGAGGATCCCACATGCCGCGGAGCAGCTGGGCCTGCCTGTTGTGCCACAACTACTGAGCCTGTGCTCTAGAGCCCGCAAGCCACAACTACTGAGCTCACATGCCACAGCTACTGAAGCCTGCGCACCTGGATCCCGTGCTCAGCAACAAGAGAAGCCCATGCACCGCAACAAAGAGTGGCCCCTGCTCGCCACAACTGGAGAAAGCCTGCGCGCAGCAACAAAGACCCAACGCAGCCAAGAATAAATAAATTAAATAAATAAATTTATTAAAAAAAAAAAAAAGAATAATCTGCAATTCTATGAAGAATACTCTAAGCTTGGGAAGCTACCCCCAGAGAGGTAGGATCTTACACAAAGGAGTCAGCTATTTACCACAGTCACTCCTCCTTGGAACGTGGGGTAAGATGCAGCGGTAACTAGAGCAAAGCAAAGTTACACCTGGGATACTGGCTTCTTTGATTTGAGGTTTTAAAATAGCTCAGTGAGTATCTAGAGATAAGGTAAAACTTTATACAAATATTAAGAATACGAGACTGGGGGGGTTCCCTGGTGGCGCAGTGGTTGAGAGTCCACCTGCCAATGCAGGGGACACGGGTTCGTGCCCCGGTCCGGGAAGATCCCACATGCCGCGGAGCGGCTGGGCCCGTGAGCCATGGCCACTGAGCCTGCACGTCCGGAGCCTGTGCTCCGCAACGGGAGAGGCCACAACAGTGAGAGGCCCGCGTACAGCAAAAAAAAAAAAAAAAAAAAAGAATCCGCCTGCCAATGCAGGGGACACAGGTTCAAGCCCTGGTTCGGGAAGATCCCACATGCTGCGGAGCTACTAAGCCCATGTGCACGACTACCGAGCCTGCACTCTAGAGGTTCAGGAAGATCCCACATGCTAAGGAGCTACTAAGCCCGTGCGCCACAACTACCGAGCCTGCACTCTAGAGCCCACGAGTCACAACTACTGAGCCCGTGTGTTGCAACTACTGAAGCCCATGTGCCTAGAGCCCATGCTCTGCAACAAGAGAAGCCACCACAGCGAGAAGCCCACACACCGCAACGAAGAGTAGCCCCCGCTCACTGCAACTAGAGAAAGCCCGCGCACAGCAACGAAAACCCAACGCAGCGCCCCCCCCCAAAAAAAAAAATACAAGGCAGATGGGACCAGATTTGGGGAAATTAGATGCCAAGTAAATAACTGGACTTCAACTTACCATGTAACTAGACAAAAAACTCAAGTCATGGGTGATGCCACGATGGGCAAGGTGACCAAATATCTCAGGATTATTAACAAGCTTCAGCACTTAGGGATGGCCTGGGGTTTAGGAGAGGTGGGGGATAAGTCTAGTGTTTGGAGACCAAGGAAGAGATACTTTCAGGAGTCTGTGCATACAGTGATAGCAGGGCAGGGAGGGGAGCTAACATATTGGTGAGCACTAACTGGAAACCATTAGTCACAACAATGTCCTGAAACAGAACAGATAAATATGTATGACTTGTAACCATTCCACTAGACTAGGCAAAATACAAAGATTTCACTAGACTAGGCAAAGTACAAAGATTTGAAAAATAAAACTTAAAACTTCTTTGGCTTTACTTCCTAGTGCCTGGGCATTGAGGGCTCAGTAGGAATGTCAGGGCATTCTGAGATGGGTAAATTATCTCAGTTTTGTACTTGGGGCATGGTCACCTCAGCTCTCAATTCTCTTTACTCGCTCCAAATTAAACCGGGAACATCCTGTTCTTACAAAATCAAGCAAGTATGAGGAGTGTCATGGAAACCACAAAATTAGCAGTGAGGCTGTGAGCCAAGGATTCCTATACCTACCAATCGGTAGAGCTCAGTAATGCTGATGTCCTCTGGATCCACCATCGCGTACTCTTTCCTAGGCACCAGGTCCAGTCCCAGTTGTCTAGAAAACAGATTGCAAACATTTGGCAGAAGAGTCACCTTGATAGAATATATTAAAAATAATTATCTTTACTGTATCACCCTAACATTCGATACATCACCCACCATGCTTCTCTCACCCATATTTTTTACCTTATATTAACCTCTCACCGTGATTGGAGTAAGTAAGTAGGCTGAACACTGGTCATAACTTGAGAAACAGAAGATGACAAAGGCAAGTAAATGGGGTCGGGTGGGAATGGGCTGGCACTCTTGGTGGAGCGCTCCTACCACTGGGAGCCTTGGTACTCTATGGTGGGGAACCCTTAGCACCCTACAAGCTATTACCACAGAAACCCTTCCTCCTTGTACTGGAGGGGAAACTAGAGATAGACATAATTTTGTTCTAGAAACAGAGTTGAGGAGAGGGAAGTGTAGCCTTTAGGATTTGACCTGGCACCAAAATACCTAGTTATATCCAGAGCTAACACATTAATAATGGGAATCTCTGGCAACACGTGCATGGTCCTTATTCATGGCAAGTTCTGGGGTCAGTCATTAGGAGAAACTCAGTAAAGGCAGGGGACAGAAATTAGGACAGCATAGGTCTACGCCTGGGGTAGCAAAAATGGCTTGATCTCTTACGTCAGGTTTCATTGTGACTGATACGTGAATTACTATGCTAAGAAATATTCTAAGGTTATATCCAGCCTCAGTGGGACCAAGTATGGTAACGGATTTGGGATGTCTTACCAGGGACAGAGGAAAATGAGTATAATCTTGCCATTTTCCCTCTAGTGACCTTGATAACATACTCCTCTCCAGGCATCCACCTTACTACACTGATGTCAAGGCTGTATAATTCTACTCATCTCCTTAACCATCACAACTATCCCAAAGGCTTCATGATGTCTCTCTACCAGACTCGCCTCAATTATCCCACTCCGGGTCTCACACTTAATTCTCTGAGGATAATTTGCTCTATATCCCTTCCACATCATTACTCTCTCTAATATGGAAGACTTCCTGCATGGCATTTCCAATTATACAACCACAGCTTTCTCACTTTTGTATTTTAAAAACATCCTAAAATTCTGTGACCTCCCCAAAACCTCATTAGAGGTTTCATAAGTAAAAACCTCTTATTAATTCAGCACATACTTCAAGCCAGGTACTTCCCCAGCCACCTGAGGGATTGTTGGTTTTAAGATTACAAGACTGTGGCCCTCTTGATGGTAGGACTTGGCTTTTAGATACTAAAACAGTTTCTCACTTTTCTTCAATTATGTTTCTCTTTGAGAAACTTAAAAATCACACTCCCATTGTCTAATTTTTGAACTTTCAAAGCACAAACTCGGTAATTCATTTTCAAAATGCCCATGTCTCCCTGTTAGTTTCTGAACTGTGTCCTCCCAAAATTGTCTGTTGAAGCCCTAACCCCAATATGACTATATTTGAAAAGAAGGACTATAAGGAGATAATATAGGTTAAGTGAGGTCATATGAGTGAGGCCCTAATCCAACAGGACTGGTGTCATTAGAAGAAGAAGAAGAGACTCCAGAGATTATCCTTGTATGGACACAGTAAGAAGGCAGCCATCTGCAAGCCAGCAACAGAGTACTCACCAGAAACTGAATTTGCTGGTACCTTTCTCACGGACTAGTAGCCTCCAGAATTATGAGAAAATAAGTGTCTGTTGTTTAAGCCACCCAGTCTGTGGTATTTTGTTATGGCAGCCTGAGCAGACTAATAAATCCCCCTTGCTATACCTCATCAGGGGATTCTGATAGGCCCTGTTCCCCATTCTCCATCCCGTCCCAAGAGAGGACCACTACACTACAATGTAAGATATCAGAAGACACCAGGTGAGTATTGCTGAGGAAAGATTATCTAGCAAAGGAAAGAGGATATAGGTATACCTTGTTTTTACTGCACTTTGCAGATATTACGTTTTTTTACAAGTTGAAGGTTTGTGGCAACCCTGTGTCAAGCACGCCTGTTTGTGCCATTTTTCCAATAGCATTTGTTCACTTCATGTCTCTGTGTCACATTTTGGTAACTCTCAAAATATTTTAAACTTTTTCATTATCACATTTGTTATGGGGATCTCTGATCAATGATCTTTGATGTCACTATCTTAATTGTTTTGACATTTTTTAGCAATAGAGTATTTTTAAATTAAGATATGTATATTTTTAATACATATTGCCATTGCACATTAATAGACTACAGTACAGTGTAAATATGACTTTTACATGCACTGGGAAATCAAAAAATTTTGTGACTTGCTTTATTGCAATATCCACTTTATTGCGGTAGTCTGGAACCGAACCTGCAGTATCTCTGCAGTGTGCCTGCATACAACCACATGTGAATCATGGCACTTAGCTCCTTCCCCATGTCACGTTCCATGAGAAGCTGCCCTACCATACCTTCTTCTGGGAGGGGCAGGGGGCAGCTGAAGTAGTTTAATCATCTGACCATCTCCCCTTCCAGAGTCACAACTGACTGGCCCACAGGTAGGCACCTGACCAAAGGACAAATAATCCCTGGACTGGCCAGCAGCTCATGAGTGGCTGGTATAAAATGCTCAGTTTGAACATGAATAATGGATACTGGCTGTCAATGAGATTCCTTCTTTGAGAATTTGAACCTAGAAATTCACATAGCATCAACCATCTGAGAAACATGAAGGAAAAGTGATCTACATCACTGCAGAATGACTGAGTTAAGACCAACTCCAGCAGCAGAGGTTCTGGAGTAGGTGTGGGATCCAGAACCTTCCTCAGCTTTGGGGCCCCAGGAGCTGGTGATCTGCAAGTCTTTTCCTCTCATAAGGCTTGGATTATTCCATTTCTGCTGGCTTCCTGGAGTCCTAGCTGTGTGAAGAGACTTTTATATGTTTCTATTTTGTTCTGTTAATTCCTAGGTATATCCTTAGGATAACCCTCCCACTGTGTGAGGCTTCTGAGCTCACAGAAGAGGATCAGGACAGTGCTCTAAAAAACAAGAAGAAATGAGGCAAAGAGGGAAGGAACAGGATGGAAGGAGAGGACATAAGACATGGGAAGCCAGCAAGGGAAATGGGTGGGTGGGGGGTTAGTTTTATATTAACTCAGTCACTGAACTGCTCTGGGACATCAGGAAGGAAGAATGAATTGATTCTCCCTCCTGTATCATCATCACAGGAAAGTCAAAGGACAGCATAGGACTCTACGGAGAACCGAGACAGGTGCTATTATTTTAAGTCTGTTCAAGGCTTCCGGGCGAGAACACTTCTTCTGATGGCCCCTTTAGGGAACAAGGTGGGTTATCTCCTCCCCCTCCCCCTCCCCTTCCTCCCAAGCTTCCTCCATCTAGAGGGCTTCTCTTCACCACTCTTCAACAGTTTGACATACAACTTGAGATTGAACACATCTTTCACTTATGTTCATCCTGAGATCTACATGCTGATAGACAATTTTGCAGAACAATTTAGTTTAATATGCAAGAGAATTATCTGAATTTGCTTTCCACTTTTGCTTTTCCATTCAGTAAGAAAACTATATTTAAAGGAATACAGTAAATGAACAATCTGTAAAATGTAAGTCATTTTAAATAAGTTGTCAAAGAAATTCAAAGAAAACAGAATGAGACCTCAGAAAATTCATGAATTTGAGGATGATCTAAATAAATTATATTGCTCACTTTCATGCATCAATGTTTTACCAACTTACCATAAATTAGCCAAAGAACTGCCCAAAGTACAAGCTAGAACTTACATGAGTCAAAATTGAGCCATGATTCAGTCATAATTAATGTTTTCCCCTCATTTCCCTTCCTTCTGTCGTCATCTTCCTTCCTGAAACTGAAAAAGTATCATCTTCCTGCCTGCTCTATATTTCTAAGCTATTTTTGATAAGCTAACTTCATCCAACTTTCTTCCTATTTACAAACTAGTCTTTTAAAGGAGGACCAGCACAATGACTAAGAGCCAACAAAATTCGGAGAAAGCTCAAAGTTTTTTCAAAACAAACAAACAAAAAACACACGAAAGATGGGCAGCCTAAGTCGTGGTCAGTCTTCAGGGGCTTCCCTGGTGGCGAAGTGGTTGAGAGTCTGCCTGCCGATGCAGGGGACACGGGTTCGTGCCCTGGTCCGGGAGGATCCCACATGCCGTGGAGCGGCTGGGCCCCGTGAGCCATGGCTGCTGAGCCTGCGTGTCCGGAGCCTGTGCTCCACAACGGGAGAGGCCACAACAGTGAGAGGCCCGCGTATCACAAACAAAACAAAAAAAAAACAGTCTTCAGATCTACCCCTCAAAGTGCTACCCCATCTCACACAGCGAGACCGGAGGCTCCATGCATGTGGCTGGCAAATCGTCTCTCTCAGGAAGTGCTATGTGCTTTGAATCATGTTGCCCTGGAGCGGAAAGGGGCCTTGGATCTCTTCTAGCTCAACTTACTCCTTCGACAAGTGAGGAAACTGAAGTCAAGGAGGGCTCTGGAATTTGCCTCCCATCGTAAAAAAGCAGAGTTCCTAGTGCAATGTCTTGCTGCATTCCAAACCTGCTCTTGTTTTGGATTCCCCAGAAGGAATAAATCTCCCTGAGATAAATGAATTAGGGCTGCTCTCCCGCCTGTCGGTAAAAGGATGAATGACATAGCTCACTCAACGAAATACCAGAAGGACTCTGGATGAGACAGAGGTTTAAAATGTGTTAGTGGGTCCATGTCTTCATACCTGTAGTATGTGATGTCTTGGCAGGAAACAAAACTGACTTCTGATAAAGCGACTTTCTATGGGTAGAGGAAGCGCACTCTCGTTTCAGATCAGTTTTTCCAGATTCAGTAAGAGGCAAATTTATCTGTGGTGCACATTTTACTGCCTTCTCCTTTTTCTGTCGGCTTTTCTTTTATTCTGTTGCCCTAAGATCCTCTGAAGGTCCAAATAGCAAATGGGGATTTGGGGAGAGGAAAGGGAGGGAGGCTATGACTTTGTAGGATACCGAGGGGCCATTTACCTTCCTTAAACTTAAGCCCATACGAGCCTAACATCATAGTCAAAGCTGGTTTATTCTAATTTCTCCCCCATATATTAACATTCATACTTAGCACAATATCAGCCTTCATCAGAGCTTTAAGTGATTCGATATACTATTTAAAGTGCTTGGCTGTTATTTTAGATTAGTCACTTACAGTTTTATTTAAAAGTAAATCTTGGTCAAGAACAGCTTTTTTACTGAGCTCTCCCAAGTAGCTCCTCAGAGACTAATATGTACACACAGGCAGAATCAGGGCAATAAGGAGAATGCACCCCCCCCCACCCAGGGTTCCTGTCCTAAGACTTTTAACAGAAGCTATTAGCATTAGTGTTTCCCTCCAGATTACACCAACGACCTACTACCACAATAAAGAAGAGGAATAGATTCTGAAGGAAATTCTCATGCCAAACCTAAAGTCTTGAAACAAGATGAATTTTTAGCAGACGCCATATCTGATTGACCCCAGTGAATATTTTGTATTTCATGAGCACTTGCACACTGTCAGAGCACACAGGGCAGTAGAGAACCGACAACGTCCTGGGACCCATACCAGCCCTAGGGGATGAAGTTCTCGACTCTACTAGTGAGAGTTTGCACTAAGCCCCCCAAAGGGGAAAGATGGAAAAGCCTCCTCTGGTGTCTTCCAGAGATATGACTGCATAGTGGCTCACACCTGTGTTGCAGTCACATCTGTCATGTTCAGCCACCAGAGACCACCCCCTCAGTGGCCAGTACTCACTCGTTGCCCCAGTCCAGGCGGGCGGTGATGTGGCGCTTCACGTCCTTCATCCGATCATGGGTGAGATGCCCCACAAGCACCTGCCGCCGCAGATCCAGGATTTCATTCATGATGTGCCACAGCCGGTGGAAGAGATCGCCTTCATTTCTCTGGGAAATATGCAAATGAGGAAATTCAATGGTCAGTCACTGAGGCATGGGGTAACCACAGAGGAAATGGGGGGCAGTCCTGCTTACCCTCTGTGTGCTGGCCACTCTGTGGACAGATTCTCCATTAACAGACAAACTCTCCCCTCGGGTCCTCAAATGCACTCACTGCTCTACATGCTTTCATCCCATTTCACAATGCTGTTCTCCTGCCCAAGAATCCAACTTCACTTCTCAGACTCCCCAACACAGACATTGTGTCTCAGGGTCCTCACTAAGCCTCCACACCCAAGCTTGGTCTCTGGCTTTAGTTACTCTGCTTCCCTTTCCACCTCAAATCCTCTTTCTTTAGCTCCATCCAATTCTACTACCCTTCAAGGCTCCAACCGACTTCCACCTCCCTCAAGAAATCTTCCCCTTACAACTCTTGCTCACATTCTTTTATCCCCTTCTCTGAAGTATGCCTGCATGAATTAAAGCCAATTCAACAGAAAACACTGTTTTCCAATTATTTCTTGCATGTTGGTCTTAATGCTTTACTGTGTTCCCATCAGAAGCTGGGTACACAGAGGGCTCCCACACTAGTTCATTGATGAATTTTCACTGCTATTATCTGGTCAGTATTTAGACTTTAAAAAAAAAATGTTTTCTTTCTTACTTGTTAAACATTCATGTAAATTCAGGCTAATCTCCTGTGAAATTCATCAAGCGAGGAGGCTTAGTTGGAAAAAAGACAGGTTAAACTCCTGGCTTCAAATCTTGGTTTTGCCACTCACTAGTTTTATAGGCTTTGAGTATGGTTTTTGCCATCTGTGAAACAGGCACAGTATTAACTTCCGGTAAGGTTATTTTATGGGTTAGAGATGACATTTGTGAAGAGACCCCAATAGTACACTGATTAAGAGCATAGACTTGGGGCTTCCCTGGTGGCGCAGTGGTTGAGAGTCTGCCTGCCGATGCAGGGGACACGGGTTCGTGCCCCGGTCCGGGAAGATCCCACATGCCGCAGAGCAGCTAGGCCCATGAGCCATGGCCGCTGAGCCTGTGCGTCCGGAGCCTGTGCTCTGCACCGGGAGAGGCCACAACAGCGAGAGGCCCGCGTACCGTAAAAAAAAAAAAAAAAAAGAGCATAGACTTGAAAGACAAACTACCTCAATCTGCATTCTAACTTTTTTTTTTTTTTTTGTTGCTGTACGTGGGCCTCTCACTGTTGTGGCGTCTCCCGTTGCGGAGCACAGGCTCCGGACGCGCAGGCTCAGCGGCCATGGCTTACGGGCCCAGCCGCTCCGCGGCATGTGGGATCTTCCCAGACCGGGGCACGAACGCACGTCCCCTGCATCGGCAGGCGGACTCTCAACCACTGCGCCACCAGGGAAGCCCTGCATTCTAACTTTGCCCTTCACTGACTGAGAAACCTTTGGCAGTGTATTAACCTCTTTATGCTTCTTTTCTTATCTGTAGAATGGCTATCATAGTACCCATCTCATAGGCTTGCTATAAGGATTGATGACTTCATATATTAAAACTCTGAGAACAATGTTTGGCCCAGAATAAATATCATGTAAGTATCAGCTGCTACTAATGCTGTTATCATTATGGTTGTGATCCAGAATAAACCCTCTTATAAAAATTGTGTCTTTATTAAAATCTAAGTGTATGTCTCTTCCCCAGAGATATTTAGGGTAAACCTTTTATAAGTATTTCATCTTCCATCAACCCTTCATCTTTCTTAAGAAGAAGTCATGCTTTTACTTTCTACAAAAATTATTAGTAGGCTATATGAATAGTGGTATGAAAGTATTGAGATTATCGTTCATCTAAAGTCCTCTACAGAGATAAGCTGCCAGAAATACCAAGTTCTGTGTGATGGGTAAAGATGGTCAGTCATAACATTCTTTTTCTTTTTCTTTTTTTTTTTTTTCTTGTAAAAAGTAGTGATGGATCTTCTGCTTTATCAATGCTTGGTGACTAGAAAAGCATTTTCGTGTACTGTGCAGGTTAGGCAATGTGTCAGCTGACCAAGAAGCATTCTCCATGACACCATCCCTGATCCTCTGAGATATCAATAACTTTGCTCTCAACTCCTAGAGCACTCTCTTGAGCCTGTTCTTCTACAACCTCTCACTCTTTACTCACGTTATACACTCCCATACAAGTCATTACAAAGGTGCTATAATGTTGTAAGTCACTGGTCAGTGTCTGTGTTCTTCACCTGGTGTAAGCTCCCAACCACAATGGCCGAGACTGCACTACGTAGTCCCAGCAGCTGAAGAATGAAGGAAGGAATACCTTGATTTAGAGCTGTTAGTTTTGGTGGATCTTGAGAGGTGGGTTCTGTTTAGATCATATAAAGGAACAAGCAGGGAAGATCAAGAAAAACTTGAGGAGGATGGGCCTAGAGATCATCATACTAAGTGAAGTAAGCCAGACAGAGAAAAACAAACATCATATGATTTCACTTATATGTGGAATCTAAAAAAAAATGTTGCAAATGAACTTATTTACAAAACAGAAAGAGACTCACAGACACAGAGAACAAACTTATAATTATCAAAGGGGGAAAGTGGGGGGGATAAATTAGGAGTTTGGGGTTAACAGACACATACTACTATATATAAAACAGATAAACAAGGACCTACTGTATTGCACAGGGAACTATATATTCAGTATCTTGCAATAACCTATAATGGAAAAGAATCTGAAGAAAGAGTATATATATATATATATATATATATGTACACATACATATACATATATATAACTGAATCACTATGCTGTTCACCTGAAACTAACACAACATTGTAAATCAACTATACTTCAATTAAAAAATTAATTTAAAAAATTAAAAAAAAAAAAACTTGAGGAACTCTGTGGTCAGAAAGAAAAGTTCACTTGAGTCAAAGAAATTACATAAGGAAAATATAAGTCAAATCTCATGCAGCCAGGGAGAGAGTCAGCTCTGCTTAAAATGACTGCCACAGTGTGAAAGTCACTTGTCCTGCTCTTGGGGAAGGCGTTCTGCAGTTGTCTAGAAGAATGGGCTTGATTTCCTAATAATGTCACCTCTAGTTCTTAAGTCTAAGAGAACACTGAGCTGAGAAGAAGCCAGATCCTTTATAAAAGGAAAACAAGTTGGTCCACTTTCCCTTTCAGGTTGGTCTGCTTTCCCTTTCAGGAAGGGGTGGCAGGAACAGTGACATGCTGCAGCCCTGACCAGCAAACCCTCCCTACTAGTGCATGAAAACAGTTCATATCTGTTTTGACAGCTAGTCAGAAAATGATGCTTCTTTAAAAACTGGATTTTAAAAATTGGATAGTTATGAAGACTGTTCAGGAAACGTGAAGAATGCTTTTGATTTAATGTCAAATGAAAAAGGTAGGGTACAATATTAAACACTTAAAATAGAAAAATATCTAAACATTTTTACAATATATCAGAAAATGTCTGCATTATTTTTTGCAAAAAGTGAACTGTAAGTATTTTAGTGTTGTAGAGAATGGGTAAGTTTTGATTTGCCTCAAGATGAAAATAATATAATTTTTGGAGCAGCAGACCTTAGTTTACAGCCAGGCTTTCCCACTTAGCATGGGACCCTGGATAGATTATCTTTTTTTTTTTTTTTTGTGGTACGCGGGCCTCTCACCGCTGTGGCCTCTCCCGCCGCGGAGCACAGGCTCCGGACGCGCAGGCCCAGCGGCCATGGCTCACGGGCCCAGCCGCTCTGCGGCACGTGGGATCTTCCCGGACCGGGGCACGAACCCGTGTCCCCTGCATCGGCAGGCAGACTCTCAACCACTGTGCCACCAGGGAAGCCCCTGGATAGATTACCTTTGATGAGCTTCGAGAACAAAAACTACCTGGCAGAGTCCCACAGAAGAGAGATGTGAAATACCCACCCAAAGGCCTGCACAAAAGTACTTGGTAGACGAAGGCTGCTGTATTTCTCCTAAACGTTTTGTGGTTAGATTACTGACACTTTATTAAGTGATATTTTAAAGGACATTAATTAGGCCATTACCAATGTTATTAAAAAGAGCAAATAGCATTTCTCAAGCATCTGCCATGTGCTTTTTTATGCTAAATGTCCTACATATATTAAGTATATCTCATATACTACTTATAATTGACAAGATATTAGTGGCTCATCAAGCATCTTCCAGTGGAGAAGCTTCCAGTGGAGAAGCTAGCCTTAAAACTGTTAGGAAAGACCACAGACAGTACCCCGATACACTCAAGCATGATGAACTTGAACCAAAACATTTAGCAAAAAGGTTTACATCAGGAAAAGAGAAACCAAAAGGTCCGACAGAGTCAAGTCAGCCTCCTTCTCAAGGTCAAAAATCTGGTACTTCCAGGTTAAACTTTATATTTTTTCCTAATAGAACTGACTACCATTCCAGTATCCAAGGAAACTTTGAAAAAATTCTCTCTCTGTTTCCGTCACTTAGGACAGTAGGAGGTGAGAAGGTTACTCCTAGAGCTTACAACACATAGGTTTTCAAGCCAATCAAGTATGTCCCCAAAATAGATGCTCGCAGCCTCAAAAGCAAGTAAAAATAGCTAGATAAGGAAGAATCAAGTGGAAATTTAACTCTGTTCCTCACCAGCAGCTACATAAAAGGAAAAGTGCTGGTGCCTTAGCTCAGCTAATGGTTGACACTTACACTGTCATCATTTTTATAGTGGGTACTTAGGATGCAGTGATTTGAAAATTTCACATAGTTTCATTTTCCATGTTAGTGTCATGTACAATATTAAGTGAAATAATACTTGGGTTTTATATTCTTTCCAACAAAATTTTTTTTAAATCTAAAAAGGAGATTTGCATTTCCTTTGTAGTCTCCCAGCACAGAGCCCTTGAGTTCAATTATCTTGACAGTGCATTTACCTCACCCCAGCAAAGCCCAGACACTGTGTTTCACCTAAGATCATCTTGTGGATTTTAGTAGTGAGCCCTAACGCTGCCAGCTCCAGGAGGGCATGGTCAGAGAAATCCAACATCAAAAGGGTTTTCATTAGTGACTTTTAAAGATTTTCTTGCCTCAATGAACTATCCTATTGCATTTTCTTTTTTTTAAATTAATTAATTTATTTATTTATTTTTGGCTGCACTGGGTCTTCATTGCTATGCGCAGGTTTTCTCTAGTGGCGAGCAGGGGCTGCTCTGCGTTGCGGTGCGTGGCCTTCTCATTGTGGTGGCTTCTCTTGTTGCAGAGCACGGACTCTAGGCATGCGGGCCTCAGTAGTTGTGGCTCGTGGGCTCAGTACTTGTGGCTCACGGACTCTAGAGTGCAGGCTCAGTAGTTGTGGCACACAGGTTTAGTTGCTCCTTGGCACGTGGGATCTTCCCAGACCAGGGCTCGAACCCATGTTCCCCTGCATTGGCAGGTGGATTCTTAACCCCTGAGCCACCAGGGAAGTCCCCCTATTGCATTTTCTATGTAGCAGAAAATAAAAACGGTCATTTCGTGCCCATGTCCCTCACTAATTTGGATTTTCTCTTTGACGGGCTATTTCAAATCATTTTGTCAGGATAAGTACACCTTTGTATTTTGAGCACATCCCTTCAAATGATTAAGCTGTTCTATAAATTCCTTTGAAAATCAGAGAAGAAATAAATTCATCTTCCCCAAAATGTCACCCCCAATTCCCCATACACAGTGGTTCAGAGTGAGGGGAGGGTGCTAGATTCACATCTGAATCCCAGCTCAGCCATTTTCCAACTACTTGGCCTCCAGCAAGTTCTTCACTCTCGGCCTCATTTTCCTCATTTGTAAACTGAGGATGATTATAGGCTTTTATTTCCTTGAGTGGTAGTAAGGATTAAATGAGATACTACATATAGAGTACTTCCCACAGGGTTTGCACCACAGAAGACTCTCAGTAAGTATAACATGTAAATAGGTATATATATATATATATACCCAAAACACTGACCCCTTTTTACCCCAAGAAACATCCTTTTCTCTTGTATATTTAGAATATTCTCATTGATTCTGGCTAAGCAGCCTATCATTTTTATTATACTTGAATAATTTATAGAGAATTAGAACATTAAAAATACCACCAATATGAAAATTGTATTGAAAATAAGTTTAGTTCCCCCTGAAAATTAAATGTATTCAGAAAGCTTAACCCTGGTTCCATGTAAACCATCCTATTTGATTAGATGCCAGGAAAGTGATCTTTTACCTTCGTGCGGTTTGAAAAAGAACTTGCAAAATCCATTCTAGATGGACACAGGGATTAAAACAATACTGAGTCTTATTAAGCTCTCTATCTCCGATTCCTGGAGGAGTACTAGTGACTTACAGCATGTGCTCAAATGCTAGTTGACACTCCTGTTCAGATATTTCTTAAAACAATTCTTTATCGGAAACATGATGCCATTAAAAAGTTACGTACCACATAGAGTTGTTTCCACATGGTTCCCCAGTCTCTTAATGTTGATGTCATTTCTGTGATAACAGAGTCTTCAGTGGGAATAACCATTTCAAATTGTCTGTGAAATGGAACAACAACAACAAAGTGTATATGCAAATGACATAGGCAATAATCTTCTTTTAAACACTCTGAAAGACCAACCAGGAAAGGAAGCTGCAGAGTTATTTTTGGTTCTGCAGACAGTAACCAGGATCCGATTATGAACTTGTGTGAGGAATGTAAAGTGGGTTATGGCAGTACCATAACAGAATGACCAGCCACTTTATCCAGATCAAGTCTGAGCAGTGTGGTGGAGAAGCAACAATAGCAGAAGAGTTCTGCTTCAGCCACAGTTTGACCTCTAAAGAGCAACTCGTTTAACTTCTCCAAGTCTCAAAGTCCTTGTGTGTAACATGAGGTCACCAGGCTACATAAACTGTGAGATGGCTTTTGCCTTCCAAGCTCTATGACCATAGGACTCAAAGGGAGGGACAGGCTCATTCAATGATCAGGCTTTGATGGCTGCAAACATCTAAACTAACTCACCGTTATAAACAACTAGACACTGATATACTGATTGAACACTCACTTGTTCTCATTAACACTTCATTTTCATGACTTGCCAACAAGACCATGAAAAATGATTACTACTATCAGTAATGTTGTCATGCATCACAGAACTTATTACGGGTTTGACATCACAGATATTTGAATATCCATTGCAGAACGCTCCGCTCCATGATTAGGGTAATGTATTTCTCCTATTTCTTTTCTAAACATCAGAAACCATACTTGGAAAATATTCATACCAACATCTAGCAGGGTATGTATGGTGGTCCTAATATTAAGGAGATATAGAGGAGATGGAGGGAAAAAACAGAAGACTGAATTGGTCTTCTGTATTCTATCTTTGACATACAATAACCTTTTTTTCTCATCTCTAGTTTCTTTTTTCAAATTCTTCCAGTTTTTGTGCAGCTTAAAATGGGTAAGTGCCTATTAATACTACAGCTTTTCAAAAGAATGGTAACCGACTGTACTGATGGGGATTATCTCTTCATTTGAGTATTTTTTTCCAAGGACAATATCTAATATGTAGACACTGAACCAGGTTACATGGATGATCAAGGGAAAATTACTTCGTAGCATGAGGCTAATAACTGCTCTGCATTCCTTTTTGACGTTATGTCCAAAGTGCATATAATTTTTTTTGTAAAGTTTTCTTGACAGCAAGTATGGGAATTAAAATCTTGCCTTGATTTCTTCACCAACAGAGTCTCTTCTCCTCATTTCATACTGCTGCTAAAGTACTGACGTTGTGAATGTTTTACTCCTTTCTAGAGCTTAAACACTGCTGAAAATGTAAAGCTGGGTTGTAAAACTAGAAATAAAAGTAAACAGTAATAATATGAACTGTGACATATATAGAACCTTTTATCAAGTCTATATAATAGGACATTTTCAAATGGTAGTGCATTTATTTTGCTTTTGAAGCAGCTGTTGCAATTTAAAGGATGAATATGTGGAGACAGAGACTATAAAATGATAGAATGCAAGGTCAGGAGGGAACAAGGAATTTCCAGGAAAACTCAACAACCTACTTAACATCTAAAAACTGAAATGACCTCAGCAGGAATTAAACAATAGAGGAGTGACCTCACAAACTATAACTTAAGCACCCCTGTCAGTCCTGCATTGCTCTAAAGACCCAGGAAAAAACATAAAGGCAATTCAGTCTGGGGGAAGTTGATTTGGGGTTTGTTCAACCAAAATGTAAATTTTTAAGAAGCACAGAATTGCCATTTTAGGTGAGGCAGCTGTTTCCTTTTAATTATACCCAAATCAACATTCAAACAGTCTGTCATAAATAGTTACCCCTGAAATTATATTTTGTTCAGCTATTCTGAGATGAACTTTGCAGCTATTTCATCCTGGTGGGCAATCAGGGTGCTAATCCCCTGAAAACAAGGCAGGTAACATCAAAATCCCAAAGAGGTTCCTCTCTGGAAAAGCAATCACCTGGCAATACGTGTTCTTGAATGTTTTCAGGCTAAAGTTTTTCTTCCAGTTAATAGTCCTAGAACCTAAAGTCTCAATGAATTCCAACATTTTTTTTTTTGTGGTACGCGGGCCTCTCACTGCCGCGGCCCCTTCCACCGAGGAGCACAGGCTCTGGACGCGCAGGCTCAGCGGCCACGGCTCACGGGTACAGCCGCTCCGCGGCATGTGGGATCCTCCCAGACCGGGGCACGAACCCGCGTCCCCTGCATCGGCAGGCGAATTCCCAACCACTGCGCCACCAGGGAAGCCCAACAACATTTTTTTTTTTAAGAAAATGAATTTTGGTTCTACCCTGAAGTTCTCTTGCTGTATAATGCTTATCATGCCCTGTGTCAGGTGGAGAACCCACAACCAAGTCTTAAACTTACACGACCAAATTCTGAGACGCCTTTACCCATATTTAAACTTCCTCGGACTCAAGGGAGCCAGATACTCACCACTTACTGGCTGGGACAAAAATAAAAATAAAATAAATAAAAGAAGGTACTTGTTTCAATTAAAATTACGTCCCACCCCAATAGAATTTGAGAGAGAGGACTTTCACTGGGTGAAGTGATGCTTGACGTTTTTGCTAGCATCTTCTCTTTTCTCTTCCTCGGTCTGAGTGTAAGGTGGGGGCTGGGTGGCCCTCTGCTCTGGAGAGTTGAGGGGATCAGGGTGGGGCTTGGGGCAAAGGCAGCAAAGAACTCTGGCTGCAGGGGATCTGCTCAGGTGGACTCTTTAAGGGACAGGGTAGAAACCCTGGGTTTCAACATTGCCTAGACCAGATCACTAGGGCAGAAAGGTCAGAACAAAGAGTAAGCATGTGTTTTCTGGAGTGTCCCTTGGTTTACCTGAAGGGAGCTGGATAGAGTCTGCTGGGAGGATTCCAAAAGGATTGATAACTCTGCTTGACTCACTTCTGGTGGATTATAACTGCACAACATTTCTGACGGACACATTTATTAAAAGAGTAATAGTAGTGGTAATTATTAGTATTATGTTTTTAATCTACTGTTTTAAATAATTACTACTACTACCACCAAAATAATAATAATAATACTGCTTAAAGTAACTGACATATATAAGACATATAACATAAGGATCTCCTAGACTCTTTAAGTTTTATCCACATACTCAAAGTAGTTATACCATATACTCTCAGCCACCTGAAGAAATTATTTCACTGAGCTAAGATTTAATACTCTACCTTTATAGAGGGTGGATATAAGAATCACCCATTTGAATAGCCTCCATGGAACTTTTCTGGTAAAAATAAAGTTTGAAGATGTAATTTAATATGCTTTAAAATGTGCTTTAATAATTTAATAAATTCCTATTTTTTGCTATTTGATGAATAATGCAATTTTTATGGTACAACCTGTATTGTTTCTTTTGTCATAAAATGAAAATTATTCAGTGATCCAATGCATATTCCTTGTGACACTGGCAGCAAATATTTGGATTCACTTAAAATGAATAATCTGCTTATGTTAACCACTTAAATAAGCAAGTGCTACTCTTTCATTCTGTGATATTTTATTTGAATAATCTTTTATCATAACAGCCGCTTTAAGTCCTTTTGGACACAGACTGGGAAAAACTTTTTAAATATATGAGAAATCCTAAGTGATCAATGAGCTCAATCAAACAAATAGCACAGAAATGATGTTCTCTGAAGCAGAATAGCGGCTTTTTGAAATGGTCACACAAGGATATGGTATTAACCCCAAATAGGAAAATAATGGCAGACTTGGCTGCTTATAATTCAGTAGTGAATCTAGGAAATTCCTGGGGTTGAGACATGACTCAGCATTTGATGGGTGTGACTGCCATGCTTCCCTACACAGCAGGAAACCAAGAAAAACCAACTCCTTTTGCTTAAAGCAGAAACTAACACACCATTATAAAGCAATTATACTCCAATAAAGATGTTAAAAAAAAAAAAAAAAGATTAGGCCGATTCTATGATTTCTGGACAATGAGAGACCTCCAGTGCCCTAGATCCTACTGCTGTCCAACACACAGACGTGGTTCTTTAATTTTCTCCGCCAACTGCCTTAGTGTAATCTGTCTTTATCAAACAACACAGACAATGGCATGCTTTTCTATAGTTCATTTTTCAAGACAATTACTACGTCTTCAAATTCCAAAATAAGTAATGGTTCTATGAAAAATCCTTCAACTATTAATAAAATTCATGTCTTACCCTTTGTTCTTTACACAGGCATTTTTCAAGTGAACGTAGCTGGAAGGAAATATACCCTGGAAGAGAAAACATGCAGGTTATGGTTCTAGCTGTCTATTACAGCAGAGTTAGTTTTGTAAGTCATATGTATAAAATATAGCCACACAACCATAACAATACTAGGAAGAAGGAATCTCTAACACATTCTTTAGGCTAAATCTATTGTAGCTTAGACCCATTCATTTTATTTTCTACTACTTACCAGTTTACAAATTTAGAGATACTTTAAAATAAATATAATCAAAAAATTAAATTCCACTCAAAAGTATATTCTTTATAAAACAAAATTTTTTTGGGCTTCCCTGGTGGCGCAGTGGTTGAGAGTCCGCCTGCCAATGCAGGGGACACGGGTTCGTGCCCCGGTCCAGGAGGATCCCACATGCCGCGGAGCGGCTAGGCCCGTGAGCCATGGCTGCTGAGCCTGCACGTCCAGAGCCTGTGCTCCGCAACGGGAGAGGCCACAACAGTGAGAGGCCCACGTACCATAAAAAAAAAAAAAAAAAAAACAGAAAATTTTTATATTTTCAAGAATTCTATATAGAAAGCATGTTGAATAAGAATTTTTTTTTAATACTGCAGTATTGAAAGAAAGGGGTTTTTATTGTTTGTTTTGGTTGTAGTTCTTTTTCTTCTCTCCAAAATACTCATGTGTCTATTTAAAAATATATACTAAAAAATACCACTATGAATCTGGAAACAATCTGTGTATTACATGTTAGGGAAGATCTTTGATGAAAACATAGCAGCAATTAATCACCAGGCTGCCATTCTGAAGGAATAAAAATTAAACAAAAGAAGCCACGCTAGCTTAAAGCTTTTTATTGTAGGGAAAAGCTAGGGCAAGGAAATTATTCCTTTGTTCTAAATGAGAAATTGAAAAAAAACAACATTAAAAAGAAGAGCATCAATTTTATTATCCATTAAACAACAATATTCCCTGAATGATTTTTTAGGTACAATTAAATGACAAATTCAATTAAATATTTAGGAAAACAAATGTCATTTGAACACATTATCACCATTGTGGATCCAAGGATAATATAAAATTTAACTAGTAAGTTCTGTAATATACAACAGTAGTAAATAGGTATATAGGTTAAAAAAATAACTTTTTTTTCCCTTTGGAATTTAAATTTACCTTAATATGGTAGGAATAACAAATAGAGTAATTATAGTAATTAACAAGAAAAAGTCAGAACTTGAGTTTCAAAGAGTAACAGAAGTAACAAACCATAACACATTTTTTCTCAAGCATGTACTAAATGAAAAATTAAATACTGAAGCTACATTTGCATGTGCCTGCAGATGTCCAAAAATAACTTTAAATGAGGGCTAAAGTATCAGGCTCTCCTTTAGAATGACCTAAAATAAATGAAATAAAGTAATAAACACAGTTGGATGATCCAGAAAAAAAGGTATATTTAAGCAGAAAGGCAGACAAAAGAGTTTAGATTACTTATATTAGACTTTGGTAATGAGAAATGATACAATTTCTTATCTACAATCCTAGTAAAACCAGAATTAAACTGAAAAATGAACATGACATGTAAAAAAATATTAGAGAAATGTGGGTAGCATGGGTAGATTAGAACAAAGTATTAGAAAAATATAGATATTAGCGAGGATTACTGTCAAAATCATAAACTACATAAATGAAAGGTAAAAGAAAAATCATATTACTTCCTACTATAATTCCTTAGGACTTATATAAATATATAAAGGATAATGAGTCTTAGTTTTTGTCTGTAATGGTAAGAAAGATGGACTCTTTCTATGATTTTCCCACATTTCAGCTCCTCAAATCCAAAGGGACACTTAACATACCCTACAATAAACCTGTTTCTCCACACCAACTTTTTACAAATGATACCACAGAAAACTTAAAGATTAAATACCTCTATTCAGTGTTTCTTTTGGAATATATATATTTCCCCTGCCTGAATTTTACTTTCACTCTCTGTGAAACTAACACTTCAAAAAGATTTTTTTTATATATAGTAAGCCTATTAAGGTCTTCTCAGTATAAATTTCAAGAGCTACATAATATTATCATTTGAATAGCATGTCTTAACTATAATCCAAGTTCAAAGGAATTTCCAAAATTATGAAAATCTGTATTGCCATTTAGTATTTCAACTAAGAGTCCCAACTGTAATTTCAATTGTATAATGAAATAAAGTAAATTAACTATCTTTCTTAAAAATCCCATAATTATGGTTAAAAGCAATAATTTTTACCTTGATATTTGGGTTTTTTAAGGCAAATCCTCTGTACCAGCCTGTGGAGAAATAATCATGGTCATATTTCAATAAATCATTACAATACTTTGAAGAAATGGTTAGAAATCAATCTGTCCTTTACTGATGGAATTTTACCCTACATATAAATATTCTAGGTATAAACGTAGTGGGGGTTGGGATTAGGCTAGACTAACAGTCAAGTGACTACTAGTTTAAGTCTTCTATTAATAAAATCATTTACAAATTGTATTGGAAACGTACATGAAAAATAGAAGCATGCATAAGGGAAATAAAGGCTTTGGAATCAGAGTATTGCACTTAAATTCTGGCTTTGCTACTTATTTGCTGTTGAATCTTGGGCAAATTAATTGACCTCTCTGAGCTTAGTTTCACTTCATTTTATAAAACGCTACACTACATCCCAGGGAAATTCAAAAATCTACACAAGATTTAACATAGTTCCAAATTCTCTTTGCCTGACTACAAAGCTCAGACTCTACCATCAAAGCATAGTGCTCAGCCAGCAGTTCTGTAGTGAATTCACACATTTCTTCAGCCTACCATCTTGGGTTAGGATCAGTCTGATAGCCTAAGAAGAGTGAAGCCAAGTCTCATCTACTAAAAGAACTAATGGCACTCTTTCATCCACACATAGTTTTTATTCTGTAGAATGCCTACTACTTAACCTCCAAGGAACTCTGAATCAATTTTATGGCACTATCCTTAACGGGGAACATATCTTTTTATAGTTTAAAACAATTACATGTGTGCATATATATATAGATAGATAGATACATACATATATATATTTATATGGTTAATATATAGCCCCCTATAAATGCATTATTTTCAATTTATTTTTTCTTCAAGAATAGAAACCATTTTGCTTATTGGTAAGAAATTATCTTATCATGTAACAAATGTTCTATGGAATTGAATCTTTTTTTGATTAATTGAACTTTTAGAAAGAAGTATTTGAGATTTGCATTTAAATATTTTTGTTCCTCATAAGTTTTCTCAAAAGAATATATTGTAAAACATCATTTTGAAATCAATCTGGAGAGAACAGAATGAACTGAGAAATGGAATCTCTATAACGTCAGGGTTTACTACATCCCTTAAAGACATCCATCCAAGAAATATAGCCATTCTTAAACAACTATTTTAACAGAAACCAAAACTTTTTGAGAATTGCAGATATGTCATAGAGAGGTCTCTGTCCAACTACATCATACAGAAAGGTTTTCAGGTTATAAAACAGCTCCCAGGGGCTTCCCTGGTGGTGCAGTGGGTGAGAATCTGCCTGCCAATGCAGGGGACACGGGTTCGAGCCCTGGTCTGGGAAGATCCCATATGCCGCGGAGCAACTAGGCCCGTGAGCCACAACTACTGAGCCTGCACGTCTGGAGCCTGTGCTCTGCAACAAGAGAAGCTGCGATAGGGAGAGGCCCACACACCGCGATGAAGAGTGGCCCCCGCTTGCCGCAACTAGAGAAAGCCCTCACACAGAAACAAAGACCCAACACAGCCAAAAATAAATAAATAATTAAATTAATTAATTAAAAAAAAAAAGCTCCCATTAGTTGTGAAGCCCATTTTCACCAATTCAAAACAGATTTTATATTTATCTGTAAAGAAAATAGAAACAAAATATATCTGGCAATGACAGAAAAAACCTTTTATTTTTATTAGTTACATTGGACAAAATAAATATCCATGTATCACCACCATTTAATGACAGGCTCTAACTAAAAGTAATAGTTCTATTTGGGAGAACACAATTTTGCCAATAATGAACCTTGATATGATAGAATCTTACCATATTATAAATTCCTAATAAGGACAACATATTAAGAGGAGAAACAGTTATCTATGGATATACTGATAGGACTTTACAATGTGGCCATTTTGATAAGAAAAAAAGAGTAGTCATTTCATCTGGGATCTTTTTAAGGACTCGAGTTTAAGGATGTTTTGTTGACCAGGAATAGAAGCATTTGAGAATATACATATTAGGTCGATTGAATGAGATACCTGTTACATAAATTAATCATACAAGTTCATTTAACATTTCAAATGCAGTGAATAACTTCAGCCCAAATTTGAGGGAAATGAGGAGATGGCTGAAGGACTAGAGCAGAGTTGGCCTGGGCAGGAGTCCCACCTGGAGGCATCTGGTTACCCAACCTGGGGTAAGGCATTTCTGCTCTGGACCTCTGCTTCTTTCTGTCCTGGGGAACCCAACAGACTCCTGACATTCTAAGCAAGGCCTTCTTGTTTGGCCCCGAGTCATGAACTCTCACAAATTCAATAGTCTCAATTGCTTTCTATGTTGGTATCTAGTGAATATAAGTAAATAATATTCGGAAAAAATACAATCAGCTTAAAAATACCAAATAATGCTTTCCCATAAGCCAAACATTCAATATGCAAGAAAAAAGTTTTGTTAAAAATGGTTCACTGTGACTATTGGGGAAATTCCAGGGATTGACAGAAGTATGGAAACAATCTGTAAACTTTATGAGCTGTCCAATGTTACAGGAGACTGCTTATACAACCTCAAACAATCAACACTGGTCTACTTACCATCACACTTCTCCAGGATCTGAACTGTATCTCCAATTTCCAATGACAGGCCATATGGGACAGTTCCTCGAAAACTGGCAATAACTGTAAGAAATGACATAGAATATATGGAGATGATCATCATATCAGTTATAGCCAGTTATATTGCTTACTATTAAATGTTATTGACTAGGAAAAATGAACGTGAGTAGGAAATACACATTGATAGCTAGAGCCGGCTGTCACATTCTAATTTGACAGATTCTTGAAGAAAGTCAATCTTTAAGTTTACATAATTCGCCAACTTCTTGGTCGAATAAGTGTTATTAATACAAATTTCAAAGATATGGAATTTACTAAGAGAGTAGACAGAATATCAACAACATCACCCAATAGCACACGTGAACAAAGATATTGCCTGAAGAGCTTCACAAGGAGCTGTGCCTCTCTCGCTCACTGCTACAATCACTCCCCATCCAGATGCCCACCCCACGGTAGTTACTCAATAAATATGTGTTCAATAATAAGTAAGGGGGCTTCCCTGGTGGCGCAGTGGTTGAGAGTCCGCCTACCGATGCAGGGGACACGGGTTCGTGTCCCGGTCCGGGAAGATCCCACATGCCGTGGAGTGGCTTGGCCCGTGAGCCATGGCCGCTGAGCCTGCGCGTCCGGAGCCTGTGCTCCGCAACGGGAGAGGCCACAACAGTGAGAGGCCCGTGTACCACAAAAAAATAATAATAAATAAAAAATAAGTAAGGAATATATTTCTTACTCATTAATAGGCTTGGTTTACCTTTCTGCTACGCTGTTTGCAGGATATTTCTTTTCCAGAAAGTCCTCAAGAGAAGGGACTGTACCTATTTGCTCAGTAATATGTGCCCAGGGCCTAGCCCAGTATGCAGCATTAAAGCAGTCTTCTGCTTCTGTAGTAAGCAATGGTGATGCCTGGACCTCTCCCCTGGGTCTGAACACATAGCCACCGTGACAGTTCCCACATGCCTCAGCTCTCAGACCATTTGGAATTGGAGGAAGTCACCATTTAGCCTTACCTAATGGTTACAGATTGATTGGTTTCTGAAACATTTCACAGGGCTGAGCAGGAGGACTAGGATACCAGAGAGAAAGAGTGCATAGATTAACTATCTCTAGGCAATTTGAGTGGTTAAGGGAGAATAAAAGCACAGTGATTCTCCCCGGGAAAGTAACACTTGAGTCATAAAGGAGACAAAGATAGAAAATTTAAAAAATGTACCTCAACACACGAAAAGGGAAAGAGACATCTCCTGTTAACTACTATACACGCTGAAACCACCTTGCAATTCACATCCAAAAAAATGATAGTAAATGCTTTGACTGCATGATTTTTAAAATTTTGGAAGTGAATTTTATAATTCTCTTTCAGATGGTGAGACTTAGATACAACTCCGATCCCCAAAATAGATTATTGTTATCACTATGAATGTGTTTTAAAAGCCTGAAGGAATACATGAACCTGTCAAAAAATGAAAACATGCCAATAAGTAATGGGCTTTCAGAGAAGTCTAAAGCTGTTTTATGATCTCAAAACAAAATTAGCAGTAGCAGTCAAAACACAGGACAGAAAACATAACCTAAAGTACATGAGATAGATAAAAATAACTACATAGTAACCAAGTTAGAACATTTTAGATAAGCACTAGTTCATGATGTCATTTTCTAACTATAACCATAAATACCCTATGACCTCATGTTGATGTCCTAGAAGACATGTCTGCTTGAAAAATAATCAAAGGTCTGTATATCTGGACAGATTACTTCAAATAATAATTCAGAGGCCTCTTCTTAGAAGGGATCAACAACTGAATAGACAGCAGATTGAGTACAATCTAAGACTCCAAAGCAAGCTTGTCCCCAGAATTGCCTGTCTACACTCATGAAGTTACCTTAACCTCTCACAACCCTAGTGTTTCAACCCTGCACTACTGATGCTTCTATGAGAGGTCTAAGTGTACGGGCACCCAACCCAGCTCTGTGTACAGCTCTTACCACTCACAAATGCTATTGTAACTCCCAAGGCTGCCATGAATACGTCCCCTCCTGCTGGTCGCTCTCTCCTACCCCTCATCGCCTTCTTGAACATGGCAGTACCATTCACGAATTCCATTTCTTCACCATCCCTTCATGCCTCAGCCCCTCACTTCACTTGTTCTGAAACTGCTCTGTCCCTCACTGTGACCACATTCGTATTGCCTTTCAGGAGTCTATCTTCTTTTGAATCTTCTACTGCTTCTCTCATGCCCTCTAGCCTTCTTCTGTAGACCTTCTCTCCTTAACCCTCTTCTTAAATGTTGGTGTCAAAAAGGCTGGGTGTAGGAAAATAACATCAAACTTGGCATCATGAGACATGGGTTTGAACCCAGATCTGACCACTTATAAGCTGTGTGACTCTGGTCAATATACCAACCTCTCAGAATCTCTATTACCTCATTAGGAAAATGCGGGTAACATTGAAGAAAGTGCAAAAGGTAGTGGAGGATTAAATAAGGCACCTATCAGAAATAATTTACCACACTATCTGGTATATTCTAGCTATTTAATAAATATCTCAATTGGGAAACTATACTTTGTTTCCTTCGATCCATATACATTCTCCCTATTTGGAGAACATGCTAAGACGTCCAGAATCACCTGTCACTATATGACTTGCCAAGTTTCTCTCCAGTCCTGATCTGTGGCCTCAGCAGCTGACACAAACTTCCAACTTGTATATCTCTATTTAGAGGTCTAAGCACCTAAAACTTAGCATGGCGTCAACTGAATTCATTATCTCCTCTCCGCCTCCAGCCAAATCTAAGCAATTTTCTCTCTCCCAATCACCCACTCTAAAATGTTAGTCTTCTGCTGTTAGTCCTGCTTTATCTCGCTATTCCTAGGTGGATTTCTCTGCATCACTCCAAAGGGCCACTGGAAAGCCTTCCCGGAAGGCTCCCTGTCTTCACGGTTGTCCTTCCTAAACACAGTGTCTATGAGACCACCAGAGGTCCCTTTGATTTTGTCACACTTGTACTTAAATGCTTTTTGGATATGTGGCATCAGGAAAATTTTATTAGGTTCAATTTCTTTTCTTTAAAGGAAAAGGTAATAAAACATATCATGCCAGTATCAGACAACAGTTTGATGGGGTTGTTTTCCTTTTATTTCATGCCACCATTTAGCTGATACAATCCTTACATGTCTCCAAGCCAGATCCTCATCCATTGCCCCCAATTCTGTCGAATGGTAGCACCGTGTCCAACGACTCTACAAGCCAGAAACCCAGGAGTCATTCACATGTCCCCGACCCACATATCCAGTCCAACACCCACATCACAATGGCCTTATCTCTTTGATATCTCCCGAAGCCATCTTCTTCTCAACATCTCCACTTCCACCACTGCCCTAGCTTCAAATCACCTCTTGCCTGGCCTTCTCTAGCAGTCTCCTTATAGGGCTGTGCCCATATACTCAGGTTCCTCTCCAATCCATTTCTCACACAGCAGTTAGAGAGGTCTTTTCACAATTCACATTTGATGATGTCATCATCCTCATAAATATATCAAAGCTCTGAGAATAATAGAAAAAATCAGTACTACAGCCTGTAAGGCCCTGCCCTTTTCTGGTTTCATCCTGTACTTCTCAACCCTGACTTTCTATACTCTGGTCACAAAGACCTTCCTTGTTATACTCCCTCCCACACAGGACTTTGCCCATGATCGACCCCTTGCAAGGAATACTCTTCCTTTCCCTCCCCACCAAGTTAAGCTGTATTCACCCTACAGATGTCGGTTCAGTGGCCACTCCTCAGAGCAGCTTTCCTCGACACACATCCCCTCACCCCAACTGCACACTCTCATAGCACCATATACCACTCAACCATCCCCTCTTATTTGTGCAAGTTTTTGAATGATGTCTCCTGCAACAGACTGTAAGTTCCATGGATATAAGGACGAGGTTAGTTCTAGCCCCCAGTTGTCTACCTAATTCAGTTCAGAGCCTGGCACACAAACTGAACTCGGTCAATAATCGCTGAGGGGATGAATGAGGGCAGAGCCATTACTGTTACGTGTTCTGGTCTTAGGCAGTCAGGTTCCTTTATTATGGGCAATTCTATTTTAAGAGGGTACTCAAAATTCTAAGAACCAAACTATATTACCTGTGAAAACTCATTCTTTCATAGGAGCTGTTTAAAACTGGGATGACAGGTTGTCTGGGTCATAACTGTGTATCACCTCATTTCTTACCCAAGAAGTCTACGTGGGTGAATTCTGACTTCACTCTTTAGCTGTATCATATTTGATAACTATTAAAGGCAAGCTATTAAGTTCTTCAGTCTCACTGGGCTTCAGATGGCTCCTCTATAAAACAAAGGAGCTAGACAAGGTGAACTGAAAGGTCCCTGCCAGCTTGCAATTCTGAGAGTCTGGAAGAGGCCCTTCAGCTCAGCACTACAGAGCATGATATATAACTGAAGCACTCTGTCCCTAGACCAGCCTTGCTTTGGTTTTAGTCGCTGCCTGAGTTCTGAAAGAATGGACATCTGTCCCCACCTGCAACAGCCATCTGATGAAGCAGAGGGAAAGCCTGTTCTCAGTATCTCCTACAAAGTCCTTTACCACTGTTCTCCTGCTACCTTTCCAGGCTCCCATCCCAGCTACCTCTCCACACACTGCCCTCCACACTGTCATACCTAAATTCTCATCAAGTTCTTTCATGCAGGCCTCAGTGCCTTTATACATATTATCCCCTTTGCGGGAGTTGCATGCCCCAGCCCTTCTACACTGGATACTGCAAAGTAGCCTTAGTTTTAGGTCTAGCTCCAAGGCTGGCTCTTTCAATTTCCTGATGCTACCCACTTCCTTTTCCCCGTCCTTGGGCCCAAATGGAATCATTTACCCTTTCATCTGTGCTCCAAGGGCGCTCTGACCACACCTTAAATAGGGCAAGGTATCACATACTATTTAGCACTTTATTTATCTCTGTCTTTCTACTTGAGAACTTGAACTATTTTTAATTCATCTTCCATAAACCAGCATACAAATGTGTCAGTGCGTGAATGGAGAATGAACACACACGTGGAATGAATGAATGAAGCCACTGAAAAGTGGTAGTCAGGTTTTAATGGATTCAGAGAATGTCGGGGCACCTCTCATAACTTAAAACATCTAAAATAAATATTAAACTGCAGATCATATTGGAGAGCAACACTTTCTTAGGCTATAGTTCAAGGCATGACTTTGATCTTTACCTTCTAAAATGGCAAGTCATTTCCAACCTTTGAATTACACAAGTAACTCTGCCTTGCAATGTATGAAAGTCATGAATGGATGGATGAATGCTATCCTCTTTATATTTCAGGTTATGAAAGAGAAAGTTGAAAGGGGAAGGCAGTTCTAGGTAAAAGAGCCAAAGATCTGAATACATGACTGGCTCAAATTTACTAGTGGTAGCACATAATGTATCATAAAGTAAGGAAAACTGCTTTAGTAAAGCAAAGATTCAAAGAAAACACAGGCATTCATGAAACCTCAATTTGCATTTCCATCAAGTGCCCTTGAAGAATATGTTATGTTTAGATTCCATTTTGGATACAACTTTCCAACTAAATCCCAAAATCCTCCAAGCATTTTTGCATGAAACAAGTCCACAGTTGAAAATTCATCTTGTCCCCAGTTGTTGTAAAGTAGCTCTGTCTTTATCCAAAGGTCTTCTCATCCTACACTTTCCAGGGGCATTTCCCCACCAATAATATTTGGGTTTACTGAACATGGCCACACATTGTCTTGATCCCTCGATTTCTTTTTCTTGTTTGTTTTCTTATAAATTGAACAACTTTAGTAGCTACAGAAAAGGTCATAGAGAATGAATCATTCATAGAGCTGGAAACATAAAGGTTCAATACTATTGTTTCAGTGCTAAGGATCTTGGGAGTACAGTTTTAAACAGCACATAAAAACTACTATATGGTATTGTTTTCATCTCTGCCCCTTTGCTACTATATAAAAATTTATTTGGATTAACAAACATGCATATAAACATAGTTTATACTCAAATCCTTTAAAATTGTATGTGGGGAATTCCCTGGAGGTCCAGTGGTTAGGACTCCACGCCTCTACTGCATGGGGCATGGGTTAGATCCTTGGTCAGGGAACTAAGATCCTGCAAGCCACATGGCACGGCCAAAACAAAAACAAAAACAAAAACACTGGCTAACATTATATGTGTAAGCTGGAAGCGTTAAATGTATAGGGTAACCATCTTGAAAATCATATCATAAACAGCTGCCTCTTACCACTTACAGTGTTATTCGTTTATATATCAGTTTAGTACCTAGTGACAGTTTATTAAAAATTAAATGTCTGTGAGAAACATCCTCATATATAACTCACGAGTGTTTCCTGTGAAGGCAGTGAAGAAAAAAGCAAAATTGTGCTGTGAAACAGGGACTCATTTCTCAGTTTCAGAGACACAGCTTGCTCATTCAAAGAACAAATTTGTACTTTAAAACTTTTAACCTTAGTACAGAGAAACTCAATCACAGAGTTCTATGACCTTTAAAAGCAAAAAAAGAAACAAATTATTAAAAAACTACTAGATACAATCATGTAGCTCTACATCACAGATGATAACATATTCCTCATCATGGTCAAAATAATATTTACCACGATGCTACACACCACGATTCATGTCAAGCCTGGCAAATGCTGCTCTTGCCCTTTATGGGTTGACAATCTAAGACGAATGGAACATAATGCAGGAGAAAAAAAATAATGAAATACTCTGTCCCTTGTGACACGAAGGAAGGAAACTCATCCCTCAAAGTCGGAGTTCTGGCTTCATCTTTCTGATAAAAGGACCTCCAACTCAGGAACAGGCTGTGGTCTGAAAGGTCACTTGTGAGCTATTTACAACACAGAACACGATGCTATTATTCTCAAGTTCTGAGATTATCCCATGGAATCCCATTTAATACAAAAAATGAAACTCCTGTTTTTTCACAACAGAACTGAGTTATGACTGCACGAGAATTTAAATAAACATTTCTGTGTGAGTAGTTGTAAAATTCTGAAAGCTGGTACTTGAAACATGGCAGCAACAATGAGAAGGCAGTGAGAAAGCAGCACATTGTAAAGGAACACAGTCTCGCAGAGGACATTTAAAAGTGGTCCTTCCTATGTCCACGTGCATTTCACACTGTACTTGGCTTTGGTTTGTCATGGATGTATCTACATTTAGGTTTATCAGTTTTTATGAGTATCATCGCAGTGGGGGGGGACACAAATGGAAAAAAGGGGAGAAAAAGGTAGAATTTCTGAAGGATAAGAAGATTTTTTTCTGGATAAGAGCTGGAGGAAACAGTGAAAAGGGGAAGTGGATTAAGGAGAACTAAATTCTTTTCAGGGATTTTAGTCCATAAAATAGTGAACTGTGGAAAAAGAGGACAAGGGGTCACCTCCTCTGCACATGCACAAAATTCTCCTGTAGGGAAAGATGAAATACGGTGGGGAAAAACAAGTTAACAGTCTTATCAAAGACACTATGTGTTTTCTAGCTGTCTGGATAGAGCTTGAGGGAGGCTGCAATAGAAGTCATCTGGAGATTTCTATTGGTACGATCACTAGCACAGGATGGAACTGTCTTTCTCCCGTATCCCCTTCCATCTTGCCCCTCATGAGATGAAGTTAAGAGCAAAGTGTCATTTCTAACTTGAAGGGACTCCCAGCTGGTCATCAGTATGACGGTAGGGCCATGGGAGCAGGCTGTCCAGAAAGATTGAAAAAAAGAAATTCAAAGGAAACATGTGAGGGGGGGATGGGGTGGTAGCTCCTGAGCACTGCTTTGATGCTGAAAATGAACTCAGTAGGAAAATCAAAGAAACGCTTGCTAGGCTCCGTCTTTTCTGTCCCTTGGACTTGCCATGCATTTGAGATCAGCCTCCATTCTCGTAATTGTCTATGCAGGTCTCACACACCTTGCAGGCATGCCTGAGAGGCAGACATATGCACATTTACAAATAGGACCCCATTCTTGTGCCACAGGTACGACGGTCAGGCCTTGAGACAGGTCACAGGACTCTCTCCGGCCCTAGGTGACTTTGAAAAATCAGAAGCACACTGAATAAAATGTATTCATTTTCTGACATTTTACAAGTACCACCTTGAAAATATACTGCTGTCCTTGACTGTTAAGAGGACATTTCTACCAACTGCAGAACTTCACTCTGCTTGAACCACTGCCCTTTGGACTCGAGGTAAACGTAAAGGACAGTGGTGGGTGCTGCCAGAGCAACACCCCTCTTCAGAAATGGATGACTTATTTTCCCAGCTGCCGAGAGCAGTAGGGCATGTGGCCAAGGGGCAGCCTTCTGGGGTTGCCTCAGCTGAAGAGAGCTGTTTTGCCCAAGGCCATGTCCTCTTCCCAGGGTGGCCTGCACCCAGTGACTAGGAGGGCCAGGCCCTCCTGCCACGACTTGGTACAATTCTGAAGGGCCACTCCAGCTGAAGTGATGATGGCTGTCACTGGGCCGGCATCACAGGTCACCTGTTCCCTCTCTCCAGTTCTGCTTCTCTTCCCTCCCTGCCATCAGTGTGACAGCCAAGAACGTTCCCTGATGAACATCCTGCAAGCTAATCTCCATCTCAGAGTCTGCTTTCTGGAGAGCCAAACCTGCTCCAAGCTTACAACATCACCCATTCAGAATTGACTTCTTGCTAGATGCATTTTCAAGGGAGAAGGAAAGTAGCATGACTACAGTACTATCTTGTGGTTTTAGTAAGTTCTTTATGTATTATTTCTAATCTTCTATGATGTAGGTGTTTCTATTCCCATTTTAGAGATAGAGAAAAAGAAGAGGAAAGAGGCAAACAAGGGAACGAATGAACATCAAGAGGGAATTGTTCCCCATTAAGATTTATTTGAAGACATTGTCACTGCGGCAGTAAATGAACCCGTTTTATTCCCCAAAGAGTCATAAACATACTCTTCCCCTTGGTTTTAATGTTACAAATGCAAAGGCACTTTCCTAAGTGGCTACCAGAACAACTAAAGGTCAAACAGTAAAACTCTGAACTGATGACTGCATCCACCCATCAGTACTTTTAAAAACAACTTAATATGATAGAAAAGGTTATGGTTTTGGCCAACTGCCAGTCAAGAGGAGCATCTTGGAAAAGACAGAGTTTAAACAATTATCTCAGAAGTATCCCAGCACTTAGGAAAGGGAGATAATATTAAGAGCTCACAGCCTACCCCCTTTTTTTTTAAAAAATTTTTTTTGGCTGTGCAGCACGTGGGATCTTAATTCCCAACCAGGGACTGCACGTGCACCCCCTTCACGGGAAGCACAGACCGCCAGGGAGGTCTTAACCACTGGACGGCCAGGGAGGTCCCCTAGGGAGACAAATACTGAACAGGGAGATGGAGGCCCAGGGCTTAGCTCCACTACTTACGAACCATATAGTCTTTGGGCCTACCGTTTGCAGGCAGGATGACATGACCTGCCCGGCCCACCTCACAGAAATGTCATGAGGATCAAATAAATGTATGAGAACTGGATTTGTAAGCCTATAAATGTAAGTAAATATAGGATATTATTTTTCCATCATCACTGCTAACTGGAAGCTCGGAGACTAGATCTGAATCTGTCATGGGTGAAAATAAGGTTTCTGTTTACAATTGCATAAATCAAAAACCCTTGCTCTGTTCTGTTATTACAGATTCTTGGAAATCATTATTAACAAGTTAAGCTTAGAAAGATTCAGGTTCAACCGCTCCAGAGGGGGAAAAGGCTGACACTATTGTTTTTTCTAATAAAATGGGAAAAAATCTTTGGCAAATGAGACAGATTAAAAAAAAAAGTAACAGAGTTAAGAGAGATTTTCCTAAAATG
Source organism: Hyperoodon ampullatus (assembly GCF_949752795.1). Lineage (NCBI taxonomy): Eukaryota > Metazoa > Chordata > Mammalia > Artiodactyla > Ziphiidae > Hyperoodon > Hyperoodon ampullatus. The sequence continues at coordinate 71,679,579 of NC_136922.1, forward strand.
CTAAGGCAGAGATAGGAAGGGAAGGAGATTCAGCTTTTAATACTCACTCTGCCAAACAGCGCAATATTTGTCCAAGGGATACTAGACAGCATCAGGAGGAAAAATTACAACACAGACTTCAGGTCACAAAGTAGAATGAAGTTACAGAAAATAATAATTGCTTTCCCCACACTCCAAGGGAAAATTTTATCACTAAGAAGTAAAATACCATTCTCCAAGCAAGCATAATAAATCTACCACCAAGTATTTGGTTTACAAAATTTATATATACATTTTATATACATATATAAATCTACTTAAATAAAATACATATCCTTTTTCCAGTGTGAGATGGCTAATGTTAAAATTATATTATTTAAGAGAATTTTTCAAACACAGGATTAAGTTTCCTGACCCCCCCTTTTTTTTTTCTTAATGTCTTGCTATAAGGGAAGAGAGAGAAAAAAAAAGGTGACATCTTTCTGTGCTTTGTTCGGATTTATCTCTCCAAGTACTAAATACTCAAAGTCAAAAAACAGCACAGGAGAACTGAAGTGGTACACCTGCACCCAGCCCTCTCCCCCTGCACCAGAGGGACTCACAGTTTGCCCCCAAATAGGGAGAGGTTAGCTTGTTCTCACAGCCACTTCTAACGCCCTCTCCAAGCTAATATTCAGCCCTGCCTCATCTGGTCATTCATCTGGCCCACACAATAAAGCACTTGTATGTCTAACTTTCCCTCCATAGGCTTTTTCTTTTTTGCGGTACGCGGGCCTCTCACTGTTGTGGCCTCTCCTGTTGCGGAGCACAGGCTCCAGACGCGCAGGCTCAGCGGCCATGGCTCACAGGTCCAGCCGCTCCGCGGCATGTGGGATCTTTGCGGACCGGGACACGAACTCGTGTCCCCTGCATCGGCAGGTGGACCCTTAACCACTGCGCCACCAGGGAAGCCCATAGGCTTTTCTTTTTCCAACTTGAATTTGACTTCCATTCCCAATGCTCACTTCTCAAGAAGTCTGCTAGGATACTACCTACAGACTGTGGAACTTCCATCTAAAGAGAATCAAATCCTACATTCTTACTATTCATCACTCCCTCTTCTGCTCTAATGACTAAGCCAGTTTCCAGTTCTGAACAAACACTAGTTTTGACTGGTTTTGACCACTGAAAACCAGTCAAAAGCAATTTCTCTAGAAAAAGGGGAACCAGTGAACAGGTCAATGGAGAAAAGGAACAAAGTTCAAAGTTCTCTAAAAATCTGGTTCCTGCACACTTTTCTAATCTCAGCCTTTACAAACCACATTCAACAGTCACACTGAACCTCTTATCTGGGCCTTAGCAAGTGCTGCAAATGCTTTACGCTCTAGTTGGGATTCCCTTTTGCCCTCCTTCCCCACAGGGTGTTCTTCATATCAACTCCAGCCTCCCTGACTCCACAGTACCCTTCCCATTTACATCTCTCTAACACTGACTACACCCAGGGTCTCTAGGTTTGAGGCCCCTTTATGCTCCCAACACCACCTAGTGGCTACTCAATAAATAATGAACGAACGCACAATGTAGTTTACTCATTCATTCACTTCTATGTGCCAGCACTGTGGCAGGCACTGGAAAGACAACAGTGAAGGTAACACTTTGCACCTGTTTCATCTAGTTCATTAGTCACGAGAATGAACGTTTCCTATATCTTTTGGTTCCTACAAAATACAATGCTGAATTTTGTATCCCCAGTGATTTTTAAATGTATGCACAAAACTGACACACTTATAATTCTATCATTCTTGTGTGGGGAAAAAAATTAAGATTATTGTCCATTTTTTTAACTTTTAATTTTGAAATAACTGAAGATTTATAAAAAACTTACAAAAATAGTATAACAATTGATTCAGCCTTGAGTTAGCTTCAGCAAATGTTAAGATATTAAATAAATAAAGCACATTTACCAAAACCAGGAAATTAACATTGATACAATATTCTTAACTAGCCTACTGATCGTATACAATTTTCACCAACTGTCCAACCAATGTCCTTTGTCTGGTTAAAGATCCAACCCAGGATTCCACATTACATTCAGTTGTTATATTTCTTTAGTCTCCTCTCATTTGACAGGTTCTTTGTCTTTCATGACCTTGATGCTTTCAAGAATACTGTCCAGTTATTTTGCAGAATGTCTCTAAATTTAGTTTTGGCTGATGTTTCCTCATGATCAAGTGTAGGATGTGCAATTTGGGCAAGAATACCACAGAAGTGATGATGTGTACCTGCTCAGTGTACCTTAACAGAAGACATATGATGGTAATGTGTCTCATTGCTGGTGATGTTAACCTTGATCGCTTGGTTAAGATGATTTCTCCACTGTAGCATTACTACTTCCTTTGTAAGTAACAAGTATCTCGTGGGGACATACTTTGAGACTATGCAAATACACCATTTTTTAATCATACTTTATAGCAACCATTAATGACTTGTCTGCAACCTTAGCAAATTTAACTCTGACATTTTTTCATAGGGTTATCCAGACACAACTGGTTTATTTTAATTGCAGTTAAAACCTATAATGGGTCCTTTTTGAAGGTGGCACATTATCCTGACTTTAGCCTTGATTTACTAAGCATTAAGCATAAAATTAACACCACTACTACCATAGGTATTCTTGAGATGACCTACTCATCGTATCAAATAAAACCTCAATCTCAACATTTCATTCATTTCAGAAAATCAACAGAATTAATATTTTTGCTTAATTTCCAGTACACTACATGGTCTCCTTAAATACTACTTTCTTAACCAAAGAATGGATATATGTTGTGTTTGGTGAAAGATAACTTTTGAACTGTTTCAGCCAACATTTTCAAGAAAGACTGAACGGATCTTGTCATTAACTATAACCATCCACAGATGTGAATTAAGCCTTTCTGTCTTTACAGTACTTATGGGTCACTGATAAGGGAATTGTGGTAAAATTTTCAATTTATTTCAGGGAAGGAATCTAGCCTTCTGTGATGGCTAATTTTATGTGTCAACTCGACTGAGACACAGAGTTCCCAGATGAAACATTATCTCTGGGTGTGCCTGTGAGGGTGTTTCTGGAAGAAATTAGCATTTGAATCAGTGGACTGAGTAAAGCACACTGCCCTTCCCAATATGGGTAAGCATCATCCAATCTGCTGAAGGGCCTGAATATAACAAAAAGGTGGGAGGAGGAATTTGATATCTCTGCCTGTTTGACCTGGGACATCAATCTTCTCTTACCCTGACTAGGACTTAAATCATCAGCCCTCTGGTTCTCACAACTATGTCACTGGCTTTCCTGGGTCTCCAACCTCCATCATGGGACTTCTCTGCTGCTATAATCATATGAGCCAATTCCTTATAGTAAATGATATACATATACATACACATATATACATATACATACATATACATATATACATATATATGTATGTATATGTATGTATATATATATCTCCATATCCACCCTGTTGGTTCTGTCTCTCTGGAGAACCCTAATATACCCTCCTAATAATTTTGTACGATAATACTGATTTTTAACTAAAGTCTTGGGTTTTACTGATGTTCCCAGCAGTTCTTAAGTTATTAATTCTGTTGCATACTGTATTAGAACTGGTTATAAAAATCTTACTTAAAATAAGACATTGACTACAAACTAGAGTAAGTTTTTAACTTACCAGTGATTTGCATTTTGGAAATTTTATAAAGTTGGTTACTTAGAACAAATGGATTCTCAAGCTACCACATAATAGTATACTTGATTGATGAAGCAGCTGAAACAATCATTTCACATGCAATGAAAACTAGGGGATGGAGGCACTTACAGTAGGGGAGGTATACTATGGCAGAGGTGGAGAGGTACTGGCAAATGTGGAGAGACAGTAGGCATAAGCTAACTCCTTCCCAACACCATGCTTCTCATCCTGGTCTCCCAGAAAACTCCAAGCCCAGAGAGGGCCACCGTACCTCAACTTTGCTACGACCTGGTGATCCATTCACACCAGTCAGTGCCCCCAATACAGATTGTATAATTATGAATACATGTTGGCCTTCTTTCATCATTTCCTTTTCCCCAAGGAAACGTAGTTGTATTAGAACACCTCTCTCAACTTCACTCCCACCCCTATCCACAGGGCAAACCCAGCAGCTATCTGACCAGTGGGATGGGAGTAACTGAACATCCATGTCCTCCGGAATCTGGTAGAAGCCCAGCCCAGCCATTCTTTAGATTTACAAAGTATTAGGACTGGAAGGACTTTATAGGAATGATCACATCATTATATATGTGGTATTTGTAAACCTGGTATTCATGTGGCTTATATTATCCAGGAAATTCATCTAAGCCTGATATTTCCACTTTATAAATTCTCCATGAAACCTTTCTGCTTCTCCTCAATGACTATTTTTAAAATTAAAAGATATTAAGAAAAGAATGCTGCTAGTTTATCATTGAGATTTTAATGACAAGTTAAGGCAAAACTCATGAAACTGTAATAGCCAAATCAGGGAACCAGGATAAAAATGAACATTACTGACTCAGCACTTATCAATTATAAATGAACTTTTAAATCCTTGCTCAGGGTTTTTAGAGGGCACCAAGTTCCCCTGGGGGATCATGCCCTCTGTTCTTTGCCTCTTCCAATTTTATAAACTAATGAAGCAGTTGCTTCCCATGCCTTTTTTTTCACTAAATTTCAGCTAACTATTGCTCCCAGATGTTGTCTACAGTAATTGAAATCTGCAATCTTTGTTAGCAAATTGATGCACTACTGAAAAGAAACTTTTAAAAACTATCCTTCCCCAAATATACTCCTTTTCTTTTCATAGAGATTAAAAATCACTGTGCTTGGCTAGGGTTAAAAATCTTTGTAAATATTTGTCTTTTCCCCCCTCTACAATGAAACTTGCCAAGCAAATTCAGTAAGTTTTCCAAAATATCTTCAAAAACAGACAACAGACCTGGTGTTAGGGCCAAACCCCATCATTTGTTTCTCAATATGTTAATTAGGAAGAATCCATGTATTGCAATTCTTTGGTTTGAAGGATAATTTTGCACTTGTTTCTATTTTTCTGAGCCTTACTGGAGGTGACTCAGTCTGTTCATGAACTAAATCTGACAATGTGAATGCCCTTGGGGGTTATGTACAAAGTGAGTGCCTTTAATATTCCAGCCAGCACAGAGTGAAATAACAAGTGCCTGAAGATGATAAGATTAAAAAGAGAAAAACATTTCAAACAGCATAGAAATTTTTATTTTTTGGAAGATAACTCAAATTCCCAAAAAACAACCTCAATGTAAAAAATGAAATTGAAAATGGAATGGATTCTTCCACAGGTGTGTGGGAATTTAAAGATAATTCCATTTAACAGAAAGAAAAATGAGTATGTCAAATTCCTAAGCATCACTAGAAGAAGTTACATCTACATGAAAAGTACATATAAGAAAATATGGCTATTTCTTCTTTTATTCATGTCTATAATTAAAAGTATCTTATTTTAGAACCTCTGATAACAACCATGTGTTAGTCATGCTTTATAAAGTACTGACAATTTACTAAAAGTTTCACTATTAATAATAATAATAATAATAAATGTAGGTAAGTGTAGTGAATTCTTGAAGTTAAGAAGTTATATATTCATCTATATAAATGAAAAATTAGGTATTTCTAAATATAAATAAATGGATCAAAAAACTGATCATAGGCTATCCAGATCCCATAATAATATGCTTAAAAATCCTGAATTTATGAACTTCTTGTAAACTTCAAATACAAAAATTTAAACAAATAAGTAAACAAATGGTCCTGACACCTCTCCTAGCTCTAGCTCTGACATTTGAGTGAAATATTAGCAAAAGATTAAGATACTTCTTCAAAGAGTTTTCAATCATTGAATTTTAAGGTCATTTTGTGTACTAAATATTTGTGCTTTTTTTTTTAAACATTTTCAATGAATCTAGAGTAGCAGATCTGGCTAAAAGAGAATGCAGTTTTAAAAAATCCTGCATTTTTCTATGAGTTCTTCTTAAAAACATTCACAGCTAGCAAGGTCAACTTTCTATTTGTTTGTTTATATAGGAGATATTTGTAGGACTAAGTTATTTCATGCCAGGAAATTCCAGTTTACAATTAGAACTACACAGTTAAAAATACCAAACATTGGGCCTCCCTGGTGGCGCAGTGGTTGAGAGTCCGCCTGCCGATGCAGGGGATACGGGTTCGTGTCCCGGTCTGGGAGGATCCCATATGCCGCGGAGCGGCTGGGCCCGTGAGCCATGGCCGCTGAGCCTGCGCATCCGGAGCCTGTGCTCCGCAACGGGAGAGGCCACAACAGTGAGAGGCCCGCGTACCGCAAAAAAAAAAAAAAAAAAAAAAAAAAAAAAAAAAAAAAAAAAAAAAAAAAAATACCAAACATTATAGGGAAAAACTTTCCTACACTGTATTTGAAGCTGCGTGACAGATATATGTCTTAACTGTTTCTCAATCATCTCCTCCCCACCACCTGCCCCAATTCTGACAAACACAGTTAAGCAAATAGGACATATTAACCAAACTCTCATCAAAATAGATAAGTTAAGATGTACCTATTCTTCCCTCCATCAAGCTAATATTTTTCTTTCTTTGCCGTAAGACTGAACCTTTTTTAGTTCTTAAGACATATGTAAAAATAATAAATCATTCTGTCAGCTTCCCAAAGACTAGCGGGGTTCCGCTTGAAGTAACATATGTCAAACTACTTAATGTGCATGCATCTCAAAGCCCCGAGGTGAAAAAGTTCAGCTTCATGCAATTCCTTAGCCGTGGCAGGTCCTTCTGTTTGTTAAAAAACAAAAAACAAAACAAAAAAATCTCAGTTTGAATCTCGGATGCCCTAGTCTGCAGCTTGCACCTCCTGGCCTTACGAAAAACAAATGTCTGACTTACATTTGTTTTTGGAAAATGAATAGACGTCAATCATTTCTTGAAAACTAGTCTTAGGCTTAAATGATCAAAACTTCAGTATCCCAAACCCGAGGCCTTATAAGATCATGTGGCAAAGAAAATAGGCTGAAATTGATTTTGTTTTTTATGCTAAAGACCCACTCATAGCCTACACGTAACATGTTTTAAAGAAATTTAATGGATGAGCAAAAAGCTAGGCAAGAGAGGGAGCTAGAAATAATGAGAGGGTGTGGTAGCCACTCATCACAACGGCCTGGCTCTAGGTGAACATTGTGTCTAGAGATTAGGTCCTAAAGACTTTAGGGTCTATACAACAGTGTAGTTTTAAAAAACTGCAATCGACTCATATAATCAAAAAAGAACATCCCTCACTTTGTATTTCTGCTCTCTCCACTCTCCACTCCCACTACTCAACAGGATACTGTCATCAGTAAATTTCAACATCAGGAAATTTGGGAGGATGGTTCTTGGATTTACCCATCCACATCTGATTCTCAAGCTGGACAATATGTTCACATATCACTGGGTTGGCCAAAGTTACAGAAAAACCGAACGAACTTTTGGGCCAACCCAATATCATTTGTGTTTTTCATTCTCAGTAATTTCCTGTGCTCCTTAGCCCTCCTCCCACTGAGGCACCTGCATTGCTTCATGGGGACAACAAAACAAAGGAGACAATGCTCAGTCTTCCACTTCCCAAACAGACGTGGCTCATTTCCCAGGCAATAGTAGGGAAAGTCAAGGCTTCCATTTGCCAAGGCTTTCATTAACAAGAGCCTGGCTTTACTGGGAGAAGGGTCTTCTAAATTCCGAAGGCTGTCCTTTAAATATCCAGATTAGAATCTGGAGAACTCAGACTTTTGGTATAAACCACAGAGCATGAAAGATGCAGAATCGTTTCCCAACATTGGAAGGAGAAAATCTCTACCAATCTAGAAAAGGAGAGAAGGGGATGGGGGAAAGAAAGATGTGACCCAGGGGGTTGTATACAAGCAGAGCGCCTGCCTGGTATCCTACTGGGGCCAAGACCCAGGAATGGGGAGAAAGGTTGAATAGATTCCCTAATGGAGTTTGGAAATTCCAAAGCAAAGCAGTCTGAGCTTCCTGTTCCGTGGTACTTTGCAAAGGACCTCAATAAGAACAGTAGCCAAAGTACAGTAGAAATGAATTGGGTCTCAGTAAGGTAACCTTCCTCCCTCCCCTCTCTAGGGGACAGTAGAAGGCAGCTGAGAACACAAAAATCACATTTCTGCCAGGTCTGCAGAGTCAACAGCCCAGAGCCTGCGCTGGATGGAGTCTGCAAGCTGAGTCTTGAAGGGTCAACAGCACCTGCTAGACCTAAGGTGGAGGCCGAGTGAGGATGGGAAAGGGCCCATCATCGTGTCCCACCCATGCTGGGAGACAAACACGGAGGGTACACAGAAGGCAAGGGGTAATACCCAAAGCCATTGTAATTTTTCTCCTCTAAATTATTTTGGTCCAGAAATTATCCCTTTAGATTTAGACATGACAGAGAATCAATAAACTGCTAGAATGAGTATCATGAGCTTTAGAGCATGGACTTCAGCAAAGCTATTCTGTTAGTTCGGAAAATTACTTGTTAGTTCTTGTCCATGTGGTATAAAGGCGAGGTGAGTCTCAGAGACGTGGGATGTTACAGATACATAAGACTAGGCACCTGTCCTCAAAGGGCCTCTACCTAGGTGAAGAAAAGGCCAGGTACAAATGAAAAATAAGTAAAAAATCAATCCTTTGACTAGCTTATTAGAAAAGGAAAGAAGTAGTACATGAATTTCATACGTAGTTCTCCAGTATAAACTGAACGAGAACTTCCTAGGTTACTTGCAATTCAGGAGGAAGTATAACATCTTCCATCAGGCAAGTTAGACTAATCCAACTCCATGAGTCTGAGTGTTAACTTAAGCATTTTTTATCATCCACAAAGGGTCTCATCATCATTTTCATAAATTCACCCAAATCTGCTCAGTAAGCTACTTTTCCTGCATCTTTTAACAGCTTCCTTAAAATCTATGTCTTTTCGTTTACCTACTGCACAGAGAGTTCTGGTCTAGTATTTCCTTAGACAATCCCCAAACCATTCCTATGTGTCAAACATGGCTCTACACAAATGGACCACGGCTCTTTCTTACAGGTGTCCTACCCAGCACCTTCTCCCTAATTTCCCAGTTTAAATAAGCCAGTTGGTCCCCACCACCCACAGACTACCAGGCAGGCAGCTGGAACAATCTCCAAAAAGCCCAACATCATGTTCAGGGCATACAAAATGCTATTTTTATCAAATATGTATTTGATTATTTATGCTAATTAATGTCAAAATTGTAACTAGAGAAAGACCACTAGCTAATGGCAGGGACGCGCGTTACTTAGTGCTAGTCTGTATCATGATGGTGTGAGAGACACTTCAAATGGAAAGTTTTACCTTTCCCTCTTCACATGCAATCTCCTCTGTCCCCACCTGGGTTTCCCCACAGAGGATGCTACGGTTATGTGCTTAGCACATTAGAATCACCCACTCAGTAAATGTTTATTAAATATCTACCACAAAACAAAGCAAAAAAAGAGATCTACCATAGACTGGGCACTGCTCTTGGTACTGAGCCAGGAGCATCCACAAATGTATTATAATGACTCCTCTCAGCAACTCTGCAGTAGGCACTTTTTCTTTTTTGCGATACGCGGGCCTCTCACTGTCGTGGCCTCTCCCGTTGTGGAGCACAGGCTCCGGACGTGCAGGCTCAGCGGCCATGGCTCACAGGCCCAGCTGCTCCGCGGCATGTGGGATCTTTCCGGACCGGTGCACGAACCCGTGTCCCCTGCATCGGCAGGCGGACTCTCAACCACTGTGCCACCAGGGAAGCCCCTGCAGTAGGCACTTTTATCTGTATCTCACAGAGGAGAAAAGCTCGGCTTAGACAAGTGAAGTCATTTGCTTAAGGTCAAAAGCTTGAAAGTGGTACCCAGGAGGGTTCAAACCTCAGTTGGTTAATGTATGTCCCAGCTGTGATTACTGCTGCTTGAGAGGAGAACAGGTACCACAGCCGTGGGGAAGAGCATCGTTCGAACTTTTGCACAGGTGAGCTCAAATCCCATTTCTGTTACGTATTCACCAAGTGCCCTCAAGCAAGCTATTAATCTTGTTGTGCCTGAGTTTCCTCAAACTGTAAAAGTTAGGTGATAACAGTTATCTGCCTCACAGGGTTATGTGTCCATGGAGAACAGGGAAGGCGTTCAGGACAGTGACCGGCACACCTGCACAGTCAGTATCTGTGAGCTGTCACCATGCTATCTCTCCTACCACCACTACTACAAACACATGGCAAGTCACTAATGTCAAGGAATGTTTCCCTGACAAAATGCTCATTTCCTAAATTTCCAACCTCTGTGATTTACTGGCTATAATTTTCTACTAGTAAGCACTCAAAGCTAAAGGTCCACAAGTTGCTCCAGAAATAAAGTACAACTTCTATCAAAAAGAAGCGTTTTCTAAGGAGCCTTCCTGACAGAACTTCCAGAGTCCCTACCAGAAGCCAAGGGAGGCATGTAGAAGTAGAAGCCTGGAAGCTGTGACATGTACTATGACATGGTGCTGGGTTCCTGCAGGGCACATTGCAAAGGCCTCTGTTTCCCTGCTAAAGATGTGGTGTTTATGCCCATTCAAATTGTAAAGAGCATCTAAGAAAACCAGCATCTTAGAAAACCATCTAAGATACGGGGCAAAGTTGCACTTCTCACTCATCAAGACACATCATCTGCTTCTCATGGGTCGAAATCTCAGTAAGAAAGTAAACTATTAGATAACATTATGCCTTCTCAATCTGAGAAGAGATTTTAGGTTATTGTGCTTACTATTTTTTTTTTTTTTTTTTTTTGCGGTACGCGGGCCTCTCACTGTTGTGGTCTCTCCCACTGCGGAGCACAGGCTCCGGACGCACAGGCTCAGCCTCCATGGCTCATGGGCCCAGCCGCTCCGCGGCATGTGGGATCCTCCCGGACCGGGTCACGAACCCGTGTCCCCTGCATTGGCAGGCGGACTCTCAACCACTGCGCCACCAGTGAAGCCTGTGCTTACTATTTTTAATATCAGTAATGGTGAAGGCTTTTTCCCCCCATACTTTGTCATTGGAATCTAACTAGAATTTCACTAGAATACTAATGAAAGAGAGACGGGCATTTTGTACTCCATCCCCTGAATGATGGTAGTATGTAACTTGTGCAGCATTATTTCTGCAACTTGAAAATCCACAGAGAAAATCCTCAACGTGTCAATTCATGGTATGTCTTTGAGAATTATTTCTGTTAATTCCTCAAAACAGACTTGTTCTTTAATTCACATTCTAGCTCTTTTCATGTCATTACAAAATAAAACTTTGATATTTATTGTTGCTAACTGCTAGCCAGGAGACCAAGTGATACCAGCACATAAAAGGATTTCTTTCCCTTGATTTGTCAGTCATATGCTGGTCAATAGCTTTTCTTCCTAAACTGCTTTGTTTATGCCTTTCATAGGCAAGAAAATGTTCATCATGTACATGTTGGTTTGTCTTCAAGAAAGATTACTTATATGCACATCTTTTAAAAGACACAATCAAGGAAATAACGCTTTCAATTTTCTAATAAAATGACTTTATATAAATAATCAACTTGCCCTAAAAACTTAATAAGTATATCATCCCAATATTTCAAGAGACCTTTCTCAGCCTCCTGGCTTTATATATCATCTAAATGCTAATGATTCCCAAACTGATCTACCTACTTGGGACCTCTCCCTTGAATCCCAGATTAGTATATTCAACTTTCTGCTTGATTTCTCTATTAAACTGAACTCTTAATCTCTCTTTCCCACACTACCTGACTCCACAGTCCAAAACCTGTTCTACTCTCAGCCGTCCATCTCAGGAAATGGACTGCATCCTTCCAGCTGCTCAAGCCCAAACCTAAGAGACATCCTTGCCTCTCTTCTCTTACATCCTTTAACTAAGCCATCAACAAATCCTGTCCTCTACTTGTAGCATATCTCAAGTCTGGTCACTTTTTACCCTCTCCACCAATACCTACCTGATCCAACCACCATCATCTCTAACCTGGATTATTGCATTCACCTCCTAAAGCTCTCCCTGCTCCCAAAACCTTGACTTTCAAGCAGTCAATTCTCCTCATAGCAGCCAGAGAGATTCTTCTAAAACTGAAGACAGATCATGCCGTGCTTCTGTTCAAAATAACACAATCTCTTCCTTGACTGTCCACTGACATTGGTTATTTTCATACATTTTTCTCTTACGCACAGTGCCGCCATCAAGACTTGTGTTCTCAGCCATGTAAAATTAGCAAAGTGATACAAAATCTTTCACAAAATTAGCAAAGTGATACAACTTCTTCCTTGGTATTTCATGCTACTAAATACATTTACAAAATAACCAAATTTCCAAGTTTAGAAACTTGGTTTGCATAACACACACAGCTGGTCACTGCGAAAGCAGTAATCAACAGAAATGTTGAAGACCAACCTAAAGTCTTCAGTGACACTGATGATAATACAGATGTCTTGCAAATGCTGACACAAGCCAAATCTTTATCATTCACTCAGTACCACTGATATGGCAGCACCATGCTGGGGGCTAGGGATCCAGTGATGGATTAAAAAAAGCTGCTGCTTCTACCTGATCCTCACTGAGTTTCCTAAGCTCTCACAGAACTCCCAGTTCAACTCTATACTATGTGTGTGAAACCACCACCAGCTCAGAGACACCCTGGATGAAGACAAGGATTAAAAACAGACCCAGCTTCTGATCTAAATTGTGGGTGGTAGCGACACATTGTTCATTTGAGCTGTTTTGGATATTTCTTGACCTTTCTGTCTCAGTTCCAAGTGCTTAGTTATCAGACCAGCCAAGGAGAGGATAACCTACTTTACCAGGATGATAAATTCCTTTTTCAGTGACCCTCAGGCTGTCTCCTGCCTCAGTACCTCTGATGCTGTCTCCTGCCTCAGTACCTCTGATGCTGTCTCCATTAAGGTGCCAGCATAATCTACCCCGAGCTGAGCTGATCAGGTCTCTGCCACACAAAACCCTTCAATGGCCCTCCACAACTGCTATCATAACGTTCTTATCCTCTGTGGCTGCCTGCCTTACTTGGGACCTCCTCTCTCACCATCCTTTATTTTCCATCAGCAACATCAGTTCCTTGTATTGATAGTTCTGCTCACACATGATGCTGTTTCTTAACTGCTACTAGCTCATGTGGGTCCTTCTGCGGGGAAGAGCCTTCAGCCCATTCACTGCTTGGTTTATTCTAAATCACTTTAAATTCAGCTAAGAGGGTGTCACCTCCACCCAGGCAGCCTTCCCTGCCCATCTGTACACACATAGAGCTCTTTCTTTATTTCCTTAGGCTGACAACCTAACAGGTGACAGCAAAGGTAAGAAATGGATCCCAATCTTCCTAGAACGCTATGAAAACATACTACTTTTCCAAGAGCAAAAGCATTTTGTTGGCAGAGTGGAGGCCAGAGCGTGCACCAAAAGGACCAATCAGTATATGTTTGAAAACTGCTACCCCACTGTTCCTAACACAGGACTATCTCATCTCACTAGTGTTAGCTCAGCATAAGTAAATGGCCACATTGCAATTGCCTGGTAATGCCTTAAAAAGATGTAGTTAACCTCTTCTCTTAATCATCACATGGCTGAAATCAAGTGGGAAAAAATTTAACCCAGAAGGAGAGCTTTCTGAAAGGACCTGGCTCAAGTGAAATGAAAACTTCGAGAAGAATGAACATCTCCAATCATCCTCTACACAGCAAGTCACAGCAGTACTCTGAGTCTAATTGCCTCCCTGGGCTGCCTTCAACCATTTCTCGCTCAGCATGGACAACACACATTTCACATTGAATCATACCACAACTCTAATCATTTAAAAATAATAATGCTAGAGCTAGCATTTTCCAACTGACTACCCAAAACGTAAGTCAGATACCCAGCCAGGCTGGTCCTGCAATATTATGATGCATGCACGGGCTTCCCTGGTGGCGCAGTGGTTGAGAGTCCGCCTGCCGATGCAGAGGACACGGGTTCGTGCCCCGGTCCGGGAAGATCCCACATGCCACGGAGCGGCTGGGCCCATGAGCCATGGCTGCTGAGCCTGCGCGTCCGGAGCCTGTGCTCCACAACGGGAGAGGCCACAACAGTGAGAGGCCCGCGTGCCACAAAAAAAAAAAAAAAAAAAAAAAAATTATGATGCATGCAAGGTACATTCTGAGTTTTCCCCCCTTTCTCTCAGCACCCAGCTCCTTGTAGCTGCCCTTGAAGGATCTATCACTGAGCTGGCGGCCCCCAGCTCAGAAATATGCCTTCTCATTCCTTGGTTCTGTGTTGCATCACTGGACCCACAGGATCCAAAGTAAATCTGATAACTTAATCGTTGTGAATGTGCAAGTACAGAAAGGCTAACCAGCCACTCTCAGGGAGCACAGTCACCTCAACGATAGCCTTCTGGGTGAAGAACACACACCCACGCTCCCACTCCAGCACATCTGACACCCTGGGCACCCACAGGAGGAGGAAGAGCCTTTTGGACCTCTCAAACTATGCAGCATAGAACCCCTTCTTTCATAGGTACGTCTTGGATATAAATCTGCTTTGTCAAAATGAAAATCCTAAGCAGCATCAAGGGATGAAAATAAATGGGGAAATATAATTCATAAAATGTCACCATCCATTTTCTGCACAGGACCAACGGCTGGTGTTGGCAACATCTTCTGCAAAGTCAAACTGACACTGGATGAGAACTTATTAACCCCTGAACCTCCATGCTAATGTGAAGGACAGAACTTGTCACTTGAGTTTGGATAATCTAAAATGTCAGCCAACAGTTGCTCTTGAACTTACATGGAAATGCATTAGTTCCAACAGACAGCAGCGTTAATAAAGACGATAACTGTACTCACTGGGTGGTTTGTTTGCTTGTGTCGACAGGAGATACTATTATGAACAACTCTGATCCCACTTAATCCCTGGAAGTACAAGGGTAAACTACTGATGCATTACAGAAAGAAATTATTTGTAATATGGCTGAACCTAAACAGGATCACGAATAATTGTTTCTCTAAACATTCATGACAATTAAATAACTGTAATATTTCAAAAAAGATCCAGATGTCTAAATCACTGCAAATGTAACTTTCTGGTTCAAAACGACTTTAGGAATTCACTTTCTTAATATAAGCAAAGCAGTTAAGTGCACAAACCATTACATCTGCAGGAAAAACTGATGTCAAGAACTGTGATACTGGTGTATCGTGTCTCTAATTTAAATGCTGGCTTCAGAGTCATACTGACCAACCCAAAGAACCAGGACCTTGGTTTTGCAGAAAGCAATAAAGATGCACTTTTAAGCCTAAACTAGCATGTGGGCATGGAACAGCAAATTCTACAGGTATCTGTTTCCTAAGGAGAACACACATCAAGACGGAGAAGAGGGCCGGCCTGGGAGCTCAGGCTGGGTCTGAACAGTGAATGCTCACATCTGTGGCACACACATCCCACTGTATAAATACAGTCACTGTCCAAAGCCAAGCACAGAGAACCTTTGGCTATGTTAATACTGCCTCAACTAATGCAGCTAAATAATGGATTCACGTTTCCCAAGTGTTTCTAAACCACAATGAAACTACAAAAATCATGAAACCCTAACAAGATGGCTGCAGTGAACACACTTGTACAGTGTGCCTCTCATCTTTTCTAATCACTCTACATGGTCCATGTAGTTTAAGGGGGAATGTCCCACACATTTGACACCCCCTCCAGCCCAGCAATGAACAAGGTCTAACAGATCCTTCCCCTTTAGCCAGAGCTGATGAGAAAGAATGAGCTTAGTGTCCTTATATGAAAAGGCCACAGAACTAACTCACTGTCTTTTCACCATATAAGGATTCAATGAGATGTTGGCCATCTGCAAACCAGGGAGATGATGCTGGCACTCTGATCTCAGACTTCCAGCATCCAGAATTGTGAGAAGTAAATTTCTGTAGTTTATAAGCCACCCAGTCCTTTGGTATAGCAGCCCAAACTGACTAAGACAGGATCTGAACCAGCTCCTCTTTCAGCATCCATGGATCCAGTATCATTGCTATATGCTTTTTTATGGTTGCTGGTATGCCTGATTTTGTTGCCTAGTTGTTATTGGGTAATGATCATGGTTGTATAATGCCTCTGCTACTTACATAATATTCCTACTATTTTCCCCTCTGCTCTATTCTGGCTTGGTGGCACTAAATGAAGGGCACTGACATGCATGTGTTCGGCATGAAGAACTCTAAGTCATAAGAGAATACAAGTCGTAAGAGGATACAATGTCTTCTGCCTCATAAAGCTCCAACCCTTGTCTTCCACTGCCTCCCTTTCTGTGTATTTGCCATGGTATACGGCCAGTACTCTTAGTTACAAGTGTCAATACCCCCAAATTCACACATTTTTTAAGCTCGTAAAATCAAATCCCATAACTGCTGGGTGGGTGACTCACAGACTGGAGAACACTTATATCACAGAAGTCCACCCACTGGAGTGAAGGTTCTGAGCCCCAGGTCAGGTTCCCAACCTGGGGGTCCGGCAATGGGAGGAGGAATTCCTAGAGAATCAGACTTTGAATGCTAGTGCGATTTCACTGCAGAACTTCGACAGGACTGGGGGAAACAGAGACTCCACTCTTGGAGGGCACACACAAAGTAGTGTGCGCATCGGGACCCAGGGGAAGGAGCAGTGACCCCAGGGGAGACTGAACCAGACCTACCTGCTAGTGTTGGAGGGTCTCCTGCAGAGGCGGGTGGTGGCTATGGCTAACTCTGGGGACAAGGACACTGGCAGCAGAAGTTCTGGGAAGTACTCCTTGGTGTGAGACCTTCCAGAGTCCGCCATTAGCCCCAACAAAGAGCACAGGTAGGCTCCAGTGTTCGGTTGCCTCAGGCCAAACAACCAACAGTGAGGGAACCCAGCCCCACCCATCAGCAGTCTAGCCGATTAAAGTTTTCTTGAGCTCTGAGCACGAGAGCAAAAGTCAGCTCTACCCACCACCAGTCCCTCCCATCAGGGAACTTGCACAAGCCTCTTAGATAGCCTCATCCACCAGAGGGCAGACAGCAGAAGCAAGGAAAACTACAATCCTGTAGCCTGTGGAACAAAAACCACATTCACAGAATGATAGACAAGAAGAAAAGGCAGAGGGCTATGTACCAGATGAAGGAACAAGATAAAACCCCAGAAACACAACTAAATGAAGTGGAGATAGGCAACCTTCCAGAAAAAGAATTCAGAATAATGATAGTGAAGATGATCCACAACTTCAGAAAAAGAATGGAGGCAAAGATCGAGAAGATGCACGAAACGTTTATCAAACCTAGAAGAATTAACAAACAAACAAACAGAGATGAACAATACAATAACTGAAATGAAAACTACACTAGAAGGAATCAATAGCAGAATAACTGAGGCAGAAGAACGGATAAGAGATCTGGAAGACAGAATGGTGGAATTCACTGCTGCGGAACAGAATAAAGAAAAAAGAATGAAAAGAAATGAAGACAGCCTAAGAGACCTCTGGGACAACATTAAATGCAACAACATTTGCATTATAGGGATCCCAGAAGGAGAAGAGAGAGAGAAAGGGCCCGAGAAAATATTTGAAAAGACTGCAGTCGAAAACTTCCCTAAGAAGGGAAAGGAAATAGCGACCCAAGTCCAGGAAGCACAGACAGTCCCATAAAGGATAAACCCAAGGAGAAACACACCGACACACATAGTAATCAAACTGGAAAAAAATTAAAGACAAAGAAAAATTATTGAAAGCAGCAAGGGAAAACCAACAAATAACATAAAAGTGAACTCCCATAAGGTTAATAGCTGATTTCTCAGCAGAAACTCTACAAGTCAGAAGGGAGTGGCATGATATACTTAAAGTGATGAAAGGGAAGAACCTACAACCAACATTACTCTACCTGGCAAGGATCTCATTCAGATTCGATGGAGAAATCAAAAGCTTTACAGACAAGCAAAAGCTAAGAGAATTCAGTACCACTAAACCAGCTCTACAACAAATGTTAAAGGAACTTCTCTAAGTGGGAAACACAAGAGAAGAAAAGGACCTACAAAAAAAACCCCAAAACAAATCAGAAAATGGTCACAGGCACATATATATCGATAATTACCTTAAACGTGAATGGATTCAATGCTCCAAACAAAACACAGAGGCTTGCTGAATGGATACAAAAACAAGACCCATATATATGCTGTCTACAAGAGACCCACTTCAGACCTAGGGACACATACAGACTGAAAGGGAGGGGATGCAAAAAGATATTCCATGCAAATGGAAATCAAAAGAAAGCTGGAGTAGCAATACTCATATCAGATAAAATAGACTTTAAAATAAAGAATGTTACAAGAGACAAGGAAGGACACTACATAATGATCAAGGGATCAATCCAAGAAGATATAACAATTATAAATATATATGCACCCAACATAGGAGCACCTCAATACATAAGGCAACTGCTAACAGCTGTAAAAGAGGAAATTGACAATAACACAATAATAGTGGGGGACTTTAACACCTCACTTACACCAATGGACAGATCATCCAAAATGAAAATAAATAAGGAAACAGAAGCTTTAAATGACACAACAGACCAGATACATTTAATTGATGTTTATAGGACATTCTATCCAGAAACAGCAGGTTACACTTCTCAAGTGCACACGGAACATTCTCCAGGATAGATCACATCTTGGGTCACAAATCAAGCCTCAGTAAATTTAATAAAATTGAAATCATATCAAGCATCTTTTCTGACCACAACGATTAGAAATGAATTACAGGTTAAAAAACGTAAAAAACACAAACACATGGAGGCTAAACAATATGTTACCAAATAACGAAGACATCACTGAAGAAATCAAAGAGGAAATGAAAAAATACCTAGAGACAAATGACAATGAAAACACAAGGACCCAAAACCTCTGGGATGCAGCAAAAGCAGTTCTAAGAGGGAAGTTTATAGCTATACAAGCCTACCTCAAAAAACAATAAAAATCTCAAATAAACAATCTAATCGTACACCTAAAGGAACTAGAGAAAGAAGAACAAACAAAACCCAAAGTTAGCAGAAGGAAAGAAATCATAAAGATCAGAGCAGAAATAAATGAAATAGAAACAAAGAAAACAGTAGCAAAGATCAATAAAGCTGAAAGCTGGTTCTTTGAGAAGATAAACAAAATTGATAAGCCATTAGCCAGACTCATCAAGAAAGAGGGAGAGGACTCAAATCAATAAAATTAGCAATGAAAATGGAGAGGTTACAACAGACACCACAGAAATACAAAGCATCCTAAGAGACCACTACAAGCAACTCTGTGCCAATAAAATGGACAACCTGGAAGAAATGGACAAATTCCTAGAAAGGTATAACCTTCCAAGACTGAACCAGGAAGAAACAGAAAATATGAACAGACCAATCACAAGTAATGAAATTGAAACTGTGATTAAAAATCTTCCAACAAACAAAAGTCCAGGACCAGATGGCTTCACAGGTGAATTCTATCAAACATTTAGAGAAGAGCTAATACCCATCCTTCTCAAACTCTTCCAAAAAATTGCAGAGGAATGAACACTCCCAAACTCATTCTATGAGGCCACCATCACCCTGATACCAAAACCAGACAAAGATACTACAAAAAAAGAAAATTACAGACCAATATCACTGACGAATATAGATGCAAAAATCCTCAACAAAATACTAGCAAAGAATTATGACACAGTATGAGTGTGTTTCATGTTTGGTAATTGCAATCACTGTTGCTTTTGTTGTGGTCATCCATGTACAAAAAAAAAAAAAATACTACCAAACAGAATCCAACAACACATTAAAAGGATCATACACCATGATGAAGTGGGATTTATCCCAGGGATGCAAGGATTCTTCAATATATGTAAATCAATCAAAGTGATAAACCATATTAACAAATTGAAGAATAAAAACCAAATGATCATCTCAATAGATGCAGAAAAAGCTTTTGACAAAATTGAACACCTATTTATGAGAAAAACTCTCCAGAAAGTGGGCATAGAGGAAACCTACCTCAACATAATACAAGGCCATATACGACAAACCCACAGCAAACATCATTCTCAATGGTGAAAAACTGAAAGCATTTCCTCTAAGATCAGGAATAAGACAAGGATGTCTACTCTCACCACTATTATTCCACAGAGTTTTGGAAGTCCTAGCCACGGCAATCAGAGAAGAAAAAGAAATAAAAGGAATACAAATTGGAAAAGAAGAAGTAAAACTGTCACTGTTTGCAGATGACATGGTACTATACATGGAGAATCCTAAAGATGCCACCAGAAAACTACTAGAGCTAATCAATGAATTTGGTTAAAGTAGCAGGATACAAAATTAATGCACAGAAATCTCTTGCACTCCTATACACTAATGATGAAAAATCTGAAAGAGAAATTAAGGAAACACTCCCATTTACCATTGCAACAAAAAGAATAAAATACCTAGGAATAAACCTACCTAGGGAGACAAAAGACCTGTATGCAGAAAACTATAAGACACTGACGAAAGAAATTAAAGATGATACCAACAGATGAAGAGATATACCATGTTCTTTGATTGGAAGAATCAATATTGTGAAAATGACTATACTACCCAAAGCAATCTACAGATTCAATGCAATCCCTATCAAATTACCAATGGTACTTTTTTACAGAACTAGAATAAAAAGTCTTAAAATTCGTTTGTATACACAAAGGACCCCAAATAGCCAAAGCAGTCTTAAGGGAAAATAACGGAGCTGGAGGAATCAGACTCCCTCACTTCAGAGTATACTACAAAGCTACAGTAATGAAGAAAATATGGTAATGGCACAGAAACAGAAATATAGATCAATGGAACAAGATAGAAAGCCCAGAGATAAACCGACACTCCTATGGTCAACTAATCTATGACAAAGGAGGCAAGGATATACAATGGAGAAAAGACAGTCTCTTCAATAAGTGGTGATGGGAAAACTGGACAGCTACATTTAAAAGAATGAAATTAGAACACTCCCTAACACCATATACAAAAATAAACTGAAAATGGATTAGAGACGTAAATGTAAGACCGGATACTATGAAACTCTTAGAGGAAAACATAGGGAGAACAGTCTTTGACATAAATCACAGCAAGATCTTTTTTGATCTACCTCCTAGAGTAATGGAAATAAAAACAAACAAATGGGACCTAATGAAACTTCAAAGCTTTTGCACAACAAAGGAAACCATAAACAA
Organism: Hyperoodon ampullatus; assembly: GCF_949752795.1. Classification (NCBI taxonomy): domain Eukaryota; kingdom Metazoa; phylum Chordata; class Mammalia; order Artiodactyla; family Ziphiidae; genus Hyperoodon; species Hyperoodon ampullatus. The sequence goes on from NC_136922.1 coordinate 71,700,860, forward strand.
GACGAAAAGACAACCCTCACAATGGGAGAAAATATTTTTTTTTTTTTTTTTTTTTTTTTTGCGGTACGCAGGCCTCTCACTGTTGTGGCCTCTCCCATTGCGGAGCACAGGCTCTGGACACGCAGGCTCAGCGGCCATGGCTCACGGGCCCAGCCGCTCCGCGGCATGTGGGATCCTCCCGGACCGGGGCACGAACCCGTGTCCCCTGCATCGGCAGGCGGACTCTCAACCACTGCGCCACCAGGGAAGCCCTGGGAGAAAATATTTGCAAGTGAATCATCGGACAAAGGATTAATCTCCAAAATATATAAACAGCTCATGCAGCTCAATATTAAAAAAACAAACAACCCAATCCAAAAATGGGCAGAAGACCTAAACAGACATTTCTCCAAAGAAGACATACAGATGGCCAAGAAGTACATGAAAAGCTGCTCAACATCACTAATTATTAGAGAAATGCAAATCAAAACTACAATGAGGTATCACCTCACACCAGTTAGAATGGGCATCATCAGAAAATCTACAAACAACAAATGCTGGAGAGGGTGTGGAGAAAAGAGAACCCTCTTGCACTGTTGGTGGGAATGTAAATTGATACAGCCACTATGGAGAACAGTACAGAGGTTCCTTAAAAAACTAAAAATTAAATTACCATATGATCCAGCAATCCCACTACTGGGCATATACCCAGAGAAAACCATAAATCAAAAAGACACATGCACCCTAATGTTCATTGTAGCACTATTTACAATAGCCAGGTCATGGAAGCAACCTAAATGCCCATCGACAGACGAATGGATAAAGAAGATGTGGTACATATATACAATGGAATATTACTCAGCCATAACAAGGAACAAAATTGGGTCATTTGTAGAGACGTGGATGGATCTAGAGACTGTCATACAGAGTGAAGTAAGTCAGAAAGAGAAAAACAAATATCGTATATTAACACATATATGTGGAACCTAGAAAAATGGTACAGATGAACCGGTTTGCAGGGCAGAAATTGAGACACAGATGTAGAGAACAAACATATGGACACCAAGGGGGGAAAGCGACGGGTGGTGGTGGTGGTGGTGGTGGTGTGATGAATTGGGCGATTGGGATTGACATGTATACACTGATGTGTATAAAATTGATAAGAAATAAGGACCTGCTGTATAAAAAAATAAATGACATAAAATTTAAAAATTAAAAAAAAAAAAAAGAAGATTAAATCTTCTTACAAACTTCTCAAAAAGAAAACCAGCCCTGGTTTTTACAAACTTTCAGAGTGTGCTCTGCTTTCTAACCTTTAATCAAGTCGGAGCCTCTTCCCTCACTCCTCACCCTCCTCCTTTTCCTCTCTTGAGCTGTAACTCATGGACTGGCTTCTTTTCAAAGAGAATTCGTTATGTGTAGTTCATCATTTCAAGCCTCTTCAAATTAATCTCATTGCTACGGGGTGATTTCTTGCTTTACTCCAAGAACATTTTTGGAACATTTTTGAAACTATTAGATTAACCCTTGAAAAATACAGCCTTATAAGTAAAATTGCTGACAAACCAGAATTAAAGTGAGGTGAACATATCATTAAAATGTTTCCAGTCAAAATACCAAAAGATACATGCAGGGTACCTTAGAAACTCAAATCAACCAAGTCAAATGATATTGCTTCCTGAGAGTCACAACACAAAGCATGTCTACCAAAAAAAGAAGGCAGTGGGTTTGCATGACAAGCCTGGCCATTATCTCCATAGGAACAAGACTGGAAAACACAAAGTGCAATTGCTGAATCCACTGCAGTCTGCTGCATGCAACTCACCAGAATTTTTAATCTTGTTATAAGACCCTTAAGTAGGTCATAGCAAGCTTAAAAAATTTTGACAGCAATAAAGTGTGATGGGTGACAATGTGTACATCATCTTGGAGGGAAAGTCAGTATTCTGTTATTCTGACCAAACCTCGGTGGCATTAAAATTATTAAATATTTAGGAAGAGCACGTACAAAAATATCTACTCTAACAGGGAAACTAAAAGACGTATTATACCACCTTCAACTAAAATATCTGATAACTAATTAGGTTTAAGGTGCTGCTTATCTAAAATTGGAAATCCTAAGTGAATGACTATAAACACCAAATACAATTAAGAAGTTATTTATACAAATGAGCTGATTAAATAAAACTAAATCTTTAATGTCTTATTAAGTGACATGTCACATAAATGCTGTCCTTGGCTTCCACATCTAGGGCTGCTTGCCTGTTCTTAATAAGGGCCTTTTGGTGTTTTGTTATTCCTTGCAAGGCACCAAAGCATTCAGGAAAGATCTGTCTTAATCTGAATTCCTCCCTACATGATAGTGTGTTACAGTAGATTCCTCGGTGTTATATGAACACCATATAAAACAGCAAGTAAGGAAGTGGCTGAAAGGTAGACTAGGTTTTATTCCATTCCACTGTGACCCAACCTTAGTTACTTTTCTCTCATTTTACCCCAATGTCCCTCACTCACCTAAAAAGGGAGGATGGGTAAGGAAGGGGTGAAAACAAATGTCCAGTCGTCCCTCAGTATCTGCTGGGGATTGGTTCCAGGACCTCCTGCAGATACCAAAATCTGAGGATGCTCAAGTTCCTTCTATAAAATGGAGTTGTATAACTGGCCCTCTGTATTCATGGTGGGTTGAATCCACAGATATAGAGGATATAGAGGACCTACTATATTGCCTTTTATTCGTAGCTTCAAATTAACATTTAAGTATTAATTGAATAATTTTCTCTAATATATTTTACTTTCCATAAGAAGAATACACTCTAACTTCTGAGGAGAAAAAAAATCTTTATTACAATATCCCCAAAGGGAAGGGTAAGGGCCTTTATTTATTTAGCTAACAAATGTAAACAAAATAAAACTCAGAATCACCCCTGATTACATTCTAAATGCATCTCTTTTTTTTAGCTGTAATAAATCTGAACAAACAATCCAATGAACTGCTGGTGGGAATGTGAATTTGTATGGCCACTATGGAGAACAGTATGGAGGTTCCTTAAAAAACTACAAATAGAACTACCATATGACCCAGCAATCCCACTACTGGGCATATACCCTGAGAAAACCATAATTCAAAAAGAGTCATGTACCAAAATGTTCATTGCAGCTCTATTTACAATAGCCCGGAGATGGAAACAACCTAAGTGTCCATCATCGGATGAATGGATAAAGAAGATGTGGCACATATATACAATGGAATATTACTCAGCAATACAAAGAAATGAAATTGAGCTATTTGTAATGAGGTGGATAGACCTAGAGTCTGTCATACAGAGTGAAGTAAGTCAGAAAGAGAAAGACAAATACCGTATGCTAACACATATATATGGAATTTAAGAAAAAAAAAATGTCATGAAGAACCTAGGGGTAAAACAGGAATAAAGACACAGGCCTACTAGAGAATGGACTTGAGGATATGGGGAGCGGGAAGGGTAAGCTGTGACAAAGCGAGAGAGAGGCATGGACATATATACACTACCAAACGTAAGGTAGATAGGCTAGTGGGAAGCAGTCGCATAGCACAGGGAGATCAGCTCGGTGCTTTGTGACCGCCTGGAGGGGTGGGATAGGGAGGGTGGGAGGGAGGGAGACGCAGGAGGGAAGAGATATGGGAACGTATGTATATGTATAACTGATTCACTTTGTTATAAAGCAGAAACTAACACACAATTGTAAAACAATTATACTCCATTAAAGACGTAAAAAAAACAACAACAAAAAAACAATCCAATGAGACATAAAGGTACATTTAAATTTTTTATTTTAATTAAAATAATTGTACGTATTTCTGAAAAGCTCAATATAAAGTAAATAATTCCAAAAGAAATACAATATACAAAGACAGATAAAACAGAATTAAAAAATAGGCCAAACTCTCTTACCTTTCTAGACTAGAAAAAACAGGCTAACAAAAACAAATATAAAAAGGATTATTTCCCTTGATAGCTATTGTTTGAAACTTGAAGAGAAAGATGAAAAAGCATAAAACTTCAAACTTGTAAATGAAGTTTCAATCCTCCCAGCCCCTTCCCTTAAAACAAAAGAAAGCCAAACACAAAACCCTCTTCAGGAGGGTAGAGGTAAATGTCTTTTATTCTGATAGCACATGCTATGTCCTACTAACAAATTCAGCAATACTTTTCAAAGTGTGCCTTCAACTTCTTCTTGATATTTACTTGCAATGCTTTCTCACCTTCATTCAATACTTCAAACCTTCCCCTCTTTCAGGCTGTTATCACTGTAGAATTGTTTTCCTGACCCTAACATTTAAGACTGGGCTTCTCTTTCGACTTCACCACTTATGACTGCTTGATCAACTTTAGAGGACACAAATTTCTTCAAGCAGTTGTGCAAAGGACATGGACAGAGAGCCAACACTAGTTTCCAAAGTTCATACTCACTGCCCCGAGTAGCACAGTCCTTGGAAATTTGAGCCACTACTTCACTATTGGGGGATCATAATCTTCTTTATACTTAAAAAAAAAAAAAAAAACTTAAGAGAATAAGTAAGCTCAACATAAAACCCACATTGGCATTAATGTTTCAGTGTTAAATATAGTGCTCAGTCTGGAAAAATCCCTAGAAATAGAAGTCTTAAATGATAGCATCTCAATTGACGAATCCTGCAATAAAGGAGCTCATTTTCAATTCATGGGCTAATCTATTATGCTTTTGATTGGGTTTTGGTTACAAGCCCACACTCAAACCTCTATTTTTATTTAAGGGGCCTAATATTTTCACTTGCATACGTGTATGAGAAAGAGAAAATGAGAGAGATGTGTGTTCTGGGAGGGGGGAGAACAGAAGAAGATGAAAGAGAGAATATACAAGGATGAATCATTTGACCAACTTTATCAAAGTTTTATAATGGACTGGGTAACAGCAGAGGAATCAAACAGGATTACTGAATCTATTTCCTCAAATGGCTAAATGGAAATTTTAAAATATCCTTTTAAAGTAACTAAACAAAGAAAGGAAACTAATTATGTACCATCTTTTGAAAAGTGCAACTGGAGGGATGGAGCACGACTCTGAGCTCCATCCAGCACAGCTCTGAGTCCTATTCATATACTCTGCCTCAGAAGTGGTAATGAGGAAAAGGATGAGCTGATGAAACTCTCAACATTCTCACTTAAGTGATCACAACTGGAAAGAAGCTGACTTGGAATTAGAAGCCCTAAAGAAAAAAAAAAAAATCCATGAGACTAGAAGAGTCCTGTACTTCCTCAAGTGCCCCAGGCTTGCCACATTCCAGGATACTAAGGAGAATTGGAGTCAAGCTGAACCAGCTGCAGCTAGATGGAGTGGACGGGGCCTAGAATATTTAAAAATTAGTAGAAAATAAAGTCAATCCAGATAGGGTGACTAACCATCCTGGTGTGCCTGACACTGAGAGGGTTTTCTGGGATGTGGGACTTCTGGTGTGAAATTTGGGAAAGTCCTGGACATACTGGGATGATTAGCCACCCTAGATCCAGGTCCTCCAGCAAAGACTACTCAGCTCCAGTTGAGATCTTACCACTCTTGTGCCCTTGGATTATGAGTACTGCAGTGAAGCTGACAGCTTCACTCAAATTGTAGATAGGAACTTAGAAGACAATTTAGTCCCAGATAAAGAAGAAACAGGATCAAGTGAATTCACTTCTACTTGATCAGAGCAAATAGATGATGTGGAGAGTGGCCTCTATCATGCATGAGTGAGAAGAAATAAGAACAATTATACAACTCTGCTAAAAGAAAAAAATGTAAGAAAAGGATCCAGCATGTGAATGACAGATGTGGAACTAAGACTGTAAGGGGGACATCCCTGGTGGTGCAGTGGTTAAGAATCCACCTGCCAATGCCGGGGACACGGGTTTGAGCCCTGGTCTGGGAAGATCCCACGTGCCACGGAGCAACTAAGCCTGTGTGCCACACTACTGAACTTGTGCTCCTAGCCTGCTAGCCACAACTACCGAGCCCACGTGCCACAACTACTGAAGCCCACGCTCCTAGAGCCCACGCTCCGCAACAAGAGAAGCCACTGCAATGAGAAGCCCACACACCGCAACAAAGAGTAGCCCCCGCTCGCCGCAACTAGAGATAGCCCATGTGCAGCAACAAAGACCCAACACAGCCAAAAATAAGTAAATTTATATATATATTAAAAAGAAGACTGTAAGGAACATAACCCTAGAAACAGAAGACTCTCAGTGAGTGTTTCACTTTCTATTAAAAACTTCGTAAGACTATGAATCCTATAAAACAAGGACTCAAAGACTAGATGATGACAGAACAAAAGTTCAAAATGAAAGGAAGGTTATAGAAATAAGGAGATGCATACAAAACAACAGTATTAGGGACTTCATACACAAATTAGAAATAGCAAGGGTCAGAAGAGAAGAAAACCTAATTAATGGCCCAGAGTAAAGGTTAGAGATAATCACACTGAATGTGGCAAGAAAAGACAAAGGAATTAAGGGAACTAGAGAGAAGGTGACACATGGAGAATCAAGATATGCAAATGTAAGGATGATTGTTGTTCTTGAAGCAACACACACATATACACACACAGGAAAGAGAAAAGAAGGGTTCATATTCAAAAAGTGGAGACTTACAACACACTACCCCAAAGCTCTCTAAAATAAAGAACTGAAACTGCAGATCAAAAGGACATTTAAAAAATATATATTTATTTATTTATTTTTGGCTGCATTGGGTCTTCATTGCTGTGCGTGGGCTTTCTCTAGTTGCGGTAAGCGGTGGCTACTCTTCACTGCAGTCTTCTCACTGCGGTGGCTTCTCTTGTTGCAGAGCACAGGCTCTAGGTGCACGGGCTTCAGTACTTGTGAAATGTGAGCTCAGTAGTTGTGGCATACGGGCTTAGTTGCTCCGTGACATGTGGGATCTTCCTGGACCAGGGCTCGAACCCGTGTCCCCTGCATTGGCAGGTGGATTCTTAACCACTATGCCACCAGGTAAGCCCCAAAAGGACATTCTTATGCCAGGGAAAATTTATACACAGTTTAAAAAAAGAAAAAAGAAAAAAAAATCAAGCAATAGCTTAAGTTATTGAACATAAGAATTAAAAAGTTTTCAGACATCAAGTATAAAAAAGCAAGTCATCTACTAGAGGGGGAAAGACAACAAAACTAGGCTGACTACAGACATTGTCACAATAATATTCAGTGTCAGAAGACAGTGGGGCCATGTCTTTAAATGACAAAACGTATGACTGAAGAATATTAAATCCAGCTAACCTACAGTTCAAGTGTAAAAGCAAAAGGCAGACATTTGCAAACATTTGAAAACTCAGGAAATAGGATATCCATGAGTCTTCCTTTAGAATAAACAAACCAAAAAAACTGCTTGACCATGAAATCTGGATAAACAAGAGATGAATCCAAATAAAGAACTCAGAAATGGAAAAACTGTGGCCAAAGGACCCATGGTTCTATTTAAATATAGAACTAAAACTAAATAACTAGGGCATTATGATTGCAAATCAGAGTATGAATGTTGTGAAGCCTGAAGAAAGAAAAACTAATATAAGCAACATAAGGGGAGGTGGGAGGAAGCACAAGTTTGTTAGTTCCTCTCATTTCCTAACAGGGAGACAATCCATATAATATCTAAGATGTTTAAATTTAATTTGTTTTTAAAATGTTTAAGTTGAGATTTAATTATATATAATAAAGTACACAGATCTCAAGTGTACGTTTGATGGGTTTTGACATATATATATACACTCATTTAACCAATATCCCAATTAAGATATAGAACATTGACATCATCCTAGGAAGTTCCTTTCCAGTCTATACTCCATTCACCTCATAGGCAACCCCTCTTCTGACTTCTATCACCAGAGAAAAGTTCTGCATGTTCTAGAACATAATATAAATGGATTTATGGAATATATACTCTTTTGCATCTGTCTTCTTTGCTCAACAATGTCTATGAGAGTCATCCATGTTGTTGCATGTCTTAACAGTCGCTTCCTATTTTATGATGGATGCTATTCCATTGTATGAATGTACCACAGTTTATTTATGTACATTGTTTCTAAGTGCTTATGAATGAATCTGAAATGCACATGCTTACACAGATCTTTTTGTGGACATGGGTTTTCATTTGGGGGAGGAAATAACAGTGGAATTACTAGATCCTAAGATAGGAGTACATTTAATTTTATAAGAAACACTTTCTCATAGGGTCTGAATCATTTTACATTCCCACTAAGAGTGTACAAGGATTCCAGCTGTTCCACATCCCCATGTAAACTTTGTATTTTCAGTATTTTTAATTTCAGCCATTCTAATGGGTGCACAGTGGTAATACTGTGACAGCTCCAACCTCCTAATGCTTCTTAACTCTTTTCCTTACCTTGGAGGCATTATTTTAGATATTATTGTTTTTACGATAAAGAAAGTTAATCACAAGTTCAAAAATTCCTCCAGTTTCATTTCATGAAATATAATGATTTAAAATTTAAAATAACATGTACACACACTGTTATCAAATTATTGGTGCCCACCTACCTATGTCCATTCATTCATCCTTCTATCCATAAATTTTCAGATGCTCATATTCCCCAAATGATAACATTTAATTTCTGGCAGGTAAGATTTGGAGGTGATTGTAACTGTCTTTGTATTTTTCTATATTCTTTGAATTTTAGAAAAATTGTAAAGCTATTTTTTGTTTAGTGGGGATTGGACACCATATAAAGGCACAGAGAGAAAAATATGGAGGTGAAATCTAAGTACTTTTGAAAAATTAATTAACAGACATATCAACAGGTCATCTGTATTTTGGGGACTTGTGATCCTTCAAAGACTTTGTAGGGAGGAGCAACAGAAGAGGCTCAGTGGTGACGAATACTAATGTCATCCTGCCACACAAATGGATGAGGACACAGATCAATATGCCAAGTGAGGTCGAGAACAAACAGCTTGGATGTGGCAGAATTGTCAGGCCAGCGCCACCGCTGGCTGGGGAGCTTCAACTACACTCAGGACAGGCTACACCCTACTCTGTCATTGAGTTTGTATCCTGAAAACCAACACCAGTAGGAACATGTTTCACCTCCAGGTGACAAAGTGACAAAAATATAAAATCCAAGTAGAAGGTGAATAATCTTCAATCAGAGATGTAAATCAAACCCTATTTAGTTCTATGGGAAGGACATAACTTTTGGCACCAGCTAGAGCCCATTTCAACCCTTGCTCTTAGTTACCAACTCTAATGTTTTGTGACTATAAAGAGGATCATGTCTATTTCACTCAGTAGGACTTTTTAGAAAAGCAGCATATTGGACCAATGTCACTACCTTCTGGGCCTAAGAAATGGTGCATCTCAACAAGTTCACTCACACGGAGGTCCTCACGTCCACTTTAGTCAGGTCTTTGGCTTCTGAGAAGTGGTTTAGTCTCCTCACAACACAGAGTAAATAACAGGAAAGGGATTTAAACAGGGGAGCCAGAACAGAGAAGCTGAGTGTTAACATTCATACATCATGATATATTGTATTGTTTTAGGCTCAATGAATTTCCAAGATCTCCCAGAATCATGATCCATATCTAAACACAGACTTCAAATGCACTCCACTCAAGTATAAGGATGTCAAAATTGTCTCCTACTCTTACATTATTATTTCAATGGAAAGATATTTACTGATTACCCACAGTGTAAGGAACCCTGCCATAATTTCTGCTGATAAGGTTGAATTATCAAGCATTTACTGTGCTACATAGAAAACTGAAGATTATATACCTATCCTTTTTTTTTTAAGGTATGATTGTCAACAATAAATAAAAATCTAGATGGCATCACAAAGAGATGATTGGACTTGCTGGATTTCACATCTCCGGGTGAAATGGGGATTCACACCTCGGTCTTCATACTCTCAATCGTGAGCTCCTTCCATTAACCATTGCCAATAGTAGTTTTCACAAACATCTTACTTTGGCTACATGTCATTCATGTTTTCCAGAAAACTGCACAGGCCAGGGGAACCAGAAACCTGGATGTGAAGGTGCCCCAGGTGGCAGGATGTTAAAGACAACTGGTTTCCACAGCCTCTTTTTGTCTGATGCTTGTTGGCTGCAGGAACATTCCCCACTGCAAAGGTCACATCTCAGGGTAATTGGTAAGTTTCTGGAAGGTGGTACCTGCGGAGGTCTCATCATCTGAATATTATACCTATCCTTAAAGTAACTCTGGAAAGATGGATGTAGGAAGCAAAGCCTTCTCTTTCTGAAGGATTTCCTGATCTCCAAAGAGCTGAAGACTTGCCGGTGGGGCTACCTCTACATAGACCTGTGGGGTAGATTAGATCCACAGATGTCTCTTGTTTTACCTGCACTGTGTTTTAAAACAATTATGATTATTACCAACATTTGAAAATTAGGAGTTTTTCATAAATAAATTTAATTTTCAGCTTTTCTTGAAAAATGAGAAAATCCCGTTAATCGAGTCCTTATTTCCCATGCTAACAACTTATTTTGATTTAAATAACAGCTGACCTCTTCAGATGAAAAAGATCTCTCCAGCTACCGCTGTTGCTTACCCCTGGCCCTTTGCACTCAGGCCTGGCACCAACAGGCATTTGAATTTCCAGCCCCTCACCACATGTCAGGTATATTCTATTGGTAACTACCTTGTTCATACTGCATACATGTTCATTAATAAAATGTGAGTGACTTAGACATGGCCTCAAGCCATCTTGTATGTAGCCCAGTAGCTGGAAAAGTAGACTCTCCACATATGTATGTTGACCCAATTTAAAGTGAGGTCAAAATGTTTTACAGAGAAAATTTAATGAAATCAATACAAAAGCCAATACGTGATTAAATGGAAATCCTCCAACAGGATTCTTAAACGATCGAGATTGAATCTCTAGTTTCTATGCTATCAAATCTTATCTTCTAATTGATCAGAATTCTAAATAGAAAGGCCTTCATATTTAAGTGACACAAATATGGGAAGTTATGTCACAGGTAGACTCTGCACTTTTCTTTTAAAATGTCCAATAATAGAGGTTTAATTAAATAAATCATCACGTTCCATACAGAAGGATACTAGCATTAAGAATGATATTATAGAAGGAAATTTAACTACATGAAAAACTGGTATCATTCAGCAAAAGGATCACATTCTAAAATAGTATATTCAATGTAACTCCCTTTAAAAAAATGTATAAACTATACATGCATGCATTAAGGATGGACAGTTGTATACATTAGACTCTATAAACATGCATTTAAAAAGAGAGAAAGTACATACAATGTCTAAAGTAGTTATCTCTGGGTGGTGGATTTAGAAGTACTTATTATTTTTCTATTTTTTTTTTTTTTTACATTTTAACAGTAACTAAATATTATTTTTTAGTAAGACAATAACATACCAGCTCAGGCTGAGATGAAGCCCTAAGTTGAAACCATTAGGTGAAACATCTTATTAACTATTTTCCTTGGGTTTAACAGGAAAACGTTGATGAACACTGCTGATAAAAATCCTTGCAGAGTCTCAAGTACCCATCTGTTGTGACAGGAAGGTCACAAAATGCCCAATTATTATAATTCTTTTCAGGAGAGGTGAGACCCTGAGGTGTAGCTGTCAGAGTAGATAAGAATACACAATTATAGGAGTTAAAAAATGTATTTCCTCTGACCTCAAGGAAATGGGGAAGAGAAGAAAATGAGGTCAAAGTATATTTCCATATTAGTCAACATTTTTCATCCAGTCACAGCCTGAACAAATTTTAAGTATCAAAATATGATATAACTCAATGAACAGACAACAGACAAACTTTAGATGAAAGCAGGGTCATTGACAGATCTACCATTCAATGGATAACGAACAATTTCAAAAATGATTCAGTTAATTACTTCAAGTCATACAACTATTATGTAACAACAGACCTGGGCATAAAACCCCCAGTAAACCTGATACTATTCCTACTCTATCACTCTATCTCTTGTTCCATTTCACCAGCAGGGTAACACAGGACTAAAAAACTTTTTAGTTATGGTCCCTGTACTGCTATTAACTCTCATTTTGCCAAAGACACTTCCCATTTATGAGTTTCCTTTCCTCATCAGTAAAATGAAGAAGCAAACCTACATGATATCCATGATCCTCCCAGTCCTAGAATTCTATGATTCAATGGCAAACAGAAGACATTTGCTTGGGCCCCAGACTGCCCCCTTATGCACTGCATAGCCTATTTCTGGAGTGCCAAGCTGTACCCCCATTGGTTTAAGAATGCCAGCATATGGTCTCATAGGGGAGCAGCTGCCAAAATAAATATTCTCCAGTTCATGACAGAATGAAAATAACAACCAGTTGCAAGGTGATAAAGAGTAATAATCTCTGAGGATGTTAACCTATCATTTTAGTAACTCCCCAACTCTACTCACTGGAACAGACATCACTGTAGTCCAGAGGGGTCAATGGTGGGGAGATGAAGACATTATTCTCATGCCTTTTTTGCCTTGGGACAGGAAGATCAGGTCAAAAATATGTAAGAGGATAGTGGACCATGGACAACAAGAAAGGATCAAGAAGTTACCAAACACCATTGGTAAAACTCACATCCAAGATAGCAAAGATTAATAAAACTTGTAGTTATATGGGAAAAAGCTAGACCAGTTATGTGCTGAGTGAAAATTCCATGAATGCCACATGACAAAAATTAGAGCTAATACGATGGGGGGAGGGGAAGGTATTTAGTTGATAATGTACACACTATACAAAATTAAATATTTGCTGTCTAACTGCTTGCTACAGGAATGACCAATTATCCATGGACAATAATGCTCTATTCACTCACCTTACTTGTCATTTAGCATGTCAGGCAGAAGTGGAAAATAAACGGACATCATCACCTACCCAATGAAATAGAGAGACTTTCATGTGTCTTGACCAAAACAATGTCATTAAAACTCTTTTATAATCAAAAAGAACCTAATCAATAATCTCATTATTCCCTCTGAAATACTTAACAGTTTCACTAACAATCATATTCAATTCTACTACACTCAAGAAACTGCCACAAATCAATTCTTAACCACAAAAGTGGGGTCTTAAAAACAGGAGCTTACTTGTTTTGATCCAAATACGATGATGCATTGATAACATAAAAACACACAAAAAACCCAATCCAAAAATGGGCAGAAGACCTAAATAGACATTTCTCCAAAGAAGATATACAGATTGCCAACAAACACATGAAAGGATGCTCAACATCACTAATCATTAGAGAAATGCAAATCAAAACTACAATGAGGTATCACCTCACACCAGTCAGAATGGCCATCATCAAAAAATCTAGAAACAGTAAATGCTGGAGAGGGTGTGGAGAAAAGGAAACACTCTTGCACTGTTGGTGGGAATGTAAATTGATATAGCCACTATGGAGAACAGTATGGAGGTTCCTTAAAAAACTAAAAATAGAAGTACCCTACGACCCAGCAATCCCACTACCGGGCATATACCCTGAGAAAACCATAATTCAAAAAGAGTCATGTACCACAATGTTCATTGCAGCTCTATTTACAATAGCCAGGATATGGAAGCAACCTAAGTGTCCATCGACAGATGAATGGATAAAGAAGATGTGGCACATATATACAATGGAATATTACTCAGCAGTAAAAAGAAACGAAATTGAGTTATTTGTAGTGAGGTGGATGGCCCTAGAGACTGTCATACAGAGTGAAGTAAGTCAGAAAGAGAAAAAAAATACTGTATGCTAACACATATATATGGAATCTAAAGGGAAAAAAATGGTTCTGAAGAACCTAGGGGCAGGACAGGAATAAACACACTGATGTAGAGAATGGAACTGAGGACACGGGGAGGGGGAAAGGTAAGCTGGGACGAAGTAAGAGAGTGGCATGGACATATATGCACTACCAAATGTAAAATAGATAGCTAGTGGGAAGCAGCCGCATAGCACAGGGAGATCAGCTCCCTGCTTTGTGTCCACATAGAGGGGTGGGATAGGGAGGGTGGGAGGGAGTCGCAAGAGGGAGGAGATATGGGGATATATGTATATGTATAGCTGATTCACTTTGTTATACGTACAGCAGAAACTAACATACCACTGTAAAGCAATTATACTCCAATAAAGATGTTAAAAAACAAAACAAGAACCGCACCAGTGAGAGGTTATGGTGTAGATAACCAAGACATTGTTTAAAATGTTAAAGGCAAGATTAAGATCTCTGTTAAAAAGGCATCCATAAAAGCCATCAGTGGAAAGAATGAGATGTCACAGAATCATGAATGTTTAATGAAGAGGCAGATAAGCCATTCTCACAGAACACAATCAATTTAAAGAACAAAATGATGCAAAAGAGCAGAGTTTGTTACCAACTAATTATGAGCACCAGTATATCCAAATGTCACGAAGAGAACAGGAAAGCCTGGAAGGGATACGAGAATATCTGACTTCAATATGGTTTATATGTAGTATTTGAATATCCCCAGATACTAGCCAGAAGTTGCAATAAAAGCTCTTAGCTTCAGAGTATTTCTTACTCTGAAGTAAGAATCTTAAAGACAACATTTAGCAGGATGCATTATTTTGCATGTGAGCCATGTACACTCAGGTTAAAAAACAGACTTGCTGAAGATCCCCCAACTAGTTAATTAGAATAATAATAAAATTAATGATAATAATTGTTGTTATTGTTATTATTATTATTGTTGCTGCAGCTTCACTTGGCTAGCACTAAGGTATTGTCTGAAGTGCTTTATATCTATCCTGTCAATTAATCTTCCCATTTACTCTATGAGTTAAGTACTATTATCAATCCACTTACAGATATGGAAACTAAAGCACAGAGAACCTAGGTTATTTATTCAACGTCACACATAGGGTGAGTGAGAGAACCAGGGTTAGAACCCTAGGAAATCTGCTCCAGAATTTACGCTCTTCACCACTGCCCACTATCCTTGGCTTTTATATTAGTGGGGTTCCACCTATTCTATTACTATAGCAACATGGATGGTAGGCTGTGCACTAAGATGGAGATAGTACTAGCTGATGAGTTGAGTGACATGGGTTCCATCAACATCCTGTGTGTCCTTGGGCAACTCACTCTACTTTCCTGGCTTTAGAGTCTTCATTTGCAAAAAGTGTGTTCTGTGTTAGATAATGCCAAATATTGTTTTTATCTAGTGCTCATCAATGTGCATGAATTTGTTTCTTCCACTTTCATGATAATATGCCATAACGCATTTTTATCTCTAGCCCAAACTTCTCCTCTCACTTTACACTCATATATCCAAGTATCTACTTGATATCTCCATTTATGTCTAACCTCTATCTCAAACATACCAGGTCGAAAATCACAATCTTTCTTCCTACCCAACCCTCCAAATCCCCTGACCTCACCCCAGTCTTAAACTCCCTACTAAACAGAATTCTCTTCTACCAGTTGTGAGGTCCAAAAACATTAGAGCCATCCTTGATTTCTTTCCTTTTCCACACTCTACATCCAGTCCTTCAACAAACCCAAGGATGGGTTCTTCAAAATATATCATGAATTCCTGAATTGACCACTTTCACCATACAGCTAGCCCTACCCGAGCCAGAGTTCTCCATATTCTCTAACCTGGACTATTTCCATAGCTTCTCACTGCCCCCGACCACCTGCAAAGCTTCCTCCCTTGCTTCACAGGACAGCAGCCAGCAGGATTCCTTCTAACACCTAAGTTCCTCAGATCTCTTCTCTACGCAGGATCCTCCAAGTGTCTTCCCATCTCACTCCCAATGAAAGCTCACATCCTTCCCACCAGGGTAATAAAGCCCAGGTGATCTGGTTCCTCACTCAACCCCTTCTTTTTGTGGAGCTCACTTTCTGCCATTCTCCCCTTGCTCATTCCACTGGTCACTCCACTCTCTTCGTGATTCTACAATCAGCCTCAAGCATGCTCTCCCATTTCTAGTTTTTATACCTACCTCTGTCTAGAACACTCTTTCCTCAGATGGCTCCGTGATTTGTCCTCTTACTTTTTTTAAGGTTTCTGCTCAAATGCCACCTTATAAAGAAAGGCTTTCCTAACTAGAGGAAAATACATAGAAACTTCCCACTGTGAAGATCTATCCCTTTACCCTAATTTAACTTTACAGCATTTACTATTTCTCCTTCCCATCATCCCCTCATTGAAATGTTACTCCATGAGACTAGGGAACTGTTTCCTGCTATGAACACACAGACTGTAATAGTATCTGACACATAGCAGATTCCCAATACATACTTTTTAAACAAATAAACCAGTAAATAATTATCACAATGTGTTATAACGATCATTTGACACTAAACGCTCCTTGGCTGAGGACAAGGATCAAGTCTTTTCATCCATATGCACCCAAAATTTAGCACTTACCTGAAAGATAATAATTGCTCAATAATATTTATCAAACATGTCAGGGCACTTTCCTCCTGAAACATACTAACTCTTTTCTATGACGTGTTAAGAACTAGTAGATTCAAAAGTCATGCCTCTAGGGCTTCCCTGGTGGCGCAGTGGTTGAGAGTCCGCCTGCCGATGCAGGGGGCACGGGTTCGTGCCCCAGTCCGGGAAGATCCCACATGCCGCAGAGCAGCTGGGCCCGTGAGCCATGGCCATTGAGCTTGCGCGTCCGGAGCCTGTGCTCCGCAACGGGAGAGGCCACAACAGTGAGAGGCCCGCATACCACACACACAAAAAAAAAACAGAAAAAAGTCATGCCTCTAAATCTGATTAGGGGTGAAAGTTTGCCATTTTATTCAAGAGACCACTGTTACTGCCCCCCCCCCGAAAAAAAAGCCCTAACATATATCAAAGGCACTGCAATACAAAATACCATTTAAAAGACGAGGGAATACACGTCTATTGACGTTTGGCAAAAAAAAAAAATACATTAAAAAGTATGCCTCGGGGCTTCCCTGGTAGCGCAGTGGTTGAGAGTCCACCTGCCGATGCAGGGGACACGTGTTCGTGCCCCGGTCCGGGAAGATCCCACATGCCGCGGAATGGCTGGGCCCGTGAACCATGGCCGCTGAGCCTGTGCGTCCGGAGCCTGTGCTCTGCAACGGGAGAGGCCACAACGGTGAGAGGCCCGCGTACCACAAAAAAAAAAAAAAAAAAAAAAAAAAAGTATGCCTCGTGATATGAAGTTAAGAAAAATAACAGTACTTTTTCCATGGAACAAAAAGCAAGCAGGTTCCCCTTAGCTATCATTTATCATTCATACGTTTATATTCATGGTATATTGAACTACTGCTTAGAGAAATCATTGTTCAGTACCCTGTCTCTTGAATAACAACTGTACCTTAAAAAAACAGAAAAACTTGTCAGCTGAAAACCTACATCTGATTAATCACATCCATGCAAGCAATCATCATCCATACAACCTTGGAATTAACAAAAAGAGCATCCATCGGGGAGCACTGGGTACCAGTTAGCCTATGTTCAAGTCTGGTGCTGGTGCCAAGAACCAAAAGTCTGTCTCATTTGTCCCACCTTGAAATATATAAGAAAATTCAGACAGTAGAAAAAATAGATTTAGGGAAATTGTATTCTTGTAATAAAAGATAAAGGCCAGTAATAAAAAAGTAAAAACCAAGGTAAAGGTAAATAGTCTCCCAGGAAGCTGCCAAAGTGGAAAAGAAAAAAAAATCCTTCAGTGAAAATTTACACCTGATACTTGTTTCCAACTGAGATGGAGTAATAGGAAATAGATATAACCTGCTACCTGAAACAACCAAAAACCTGAATAAAATATATGTAACGATAGTTTTCAAGACAGTGGACATGACACATCAAAGGACAGTAATCCTTGAGAGAGGAGATACACATGGGGTGAGCCTTATGGTTTTTCCAGTTTTCTGACTTAAAAGATGGTCCAGGCCATGGCACCCTGAGGAGAAGCCTGAATGGAGCCCAGCAGACTCTCTGAGTTGAGGAAATAGAGTTGGGAGTCTGGGGAGATCAAGGAAGCTTACAGGAGCAGAGAGGGCAGAGATACACAGAAAGAACTGCAAAGCTCTGCAGAAGGTCTACCTCAGGTATTCAGAATACTAATCAGTACATGCATGTGAGGAAACTAGGTAAGTCTGGGGAAAAAAACCACCCTGAAAGATTAGAAGGAATAGTGTCTGGAACTCACACAAGACCTGTTCCCAATAGTCAGACTGGAAATCCTCATAATCCATAGGGTATTAGGTAGAGAAGGGTTTTCCCTCAGTACAGAGGCAAAAGTAGCGCTAGACTAACCACTTCTCTATTCTGATAAACAAATCTTAAAAGCAAGACCCAAAAGGATCAAATTAACTTAAATGCATCCCATAATGAAGGTTAAGAATATGTATACAAAATCAAAATGTCCATCACCCAAAAAGGTAAAATCTACTGATATGCAATTTAAAAATTATCAGGAATGCAAATAAGCAGGAAAATACGGCCCTTCATGTTAAGAAAAGTTAACCAATGTAAAATGACTCAGAAATAATACAGATGTTAGAATTAACAAAGAGATTGGAATAGTATTATAACTGCACTCCATATGTTCAAAAGTTAAGTAGAAACATTAAAAAGAAGATATTAGAAAGACTTAAATTTCTTTCTTTTTTTTTTTTTTTTTTTTTTGCGTTATGTGGGCCTCTCACTGTTGTGGCCTCTCCCGTTGCAGAGCACAGGCTTCAGACACGCAGGCTCAGCGGCCATGGCTCACGGGCCCAGCCTCTCCACGGCATGTGGGATCTTCCCGGACCAGGGCACGAACACGTGTCCCCTGCATTGGCAGGTGGACTCTCAACCACTGCGCCACCAGGGAAGTCCAAGACTTAAATTTCTAGAGTTGAAAACTACTATGTGCAAGGTGGGGGGACAGAGGAAGAAGAGCCAATAATGGGATTAACAGTAAACACTGCAGAGCAAAGGTTAAAGAATTTAAAGATATAAAAATAGCAACGATCCAAAATGAAATAAAAAGGAAAATTTTTTTTAATAAACACAGTATCAGTGATCTATGTGACAACATCAAGTGGCCTATTACATGTGTAACTGGAGTCACCAAAGGAGGGGCAAGAAAAAAAATGTATTGAATAATTAATAGCTAAAATTTTTCCAATTTTTATAAGAATACAAACCCACATATCCATTAAGCTTAAATAAACCCAAGCATGAGAAACATGAAGAGAACTACACCACCCACATTATAATGGGATTGTTTAAAACCAGTGGTAGAGAGAACACCTTAAAAGCAGAAAGAGAAAGAACATGTACAGAGAAATAAGGATAAGAATGACAGCAGACTTTTCTCAAAAAACAAAGGCTAAAGATTTTCCAGACATACAAAAGCTGAAAGAATTCATCACCAGCACTACAAGAAATATTAAAGGAAGTCCTTCGGGCCGATCAGTATGTGAATGTACTCAAAGGAATAAAGAGCACCAGAAATGGAAATTACATGGGTAGATATATTTAAAATTTTTTCTATTATTTAAGTCACTTTAAAAGTTAATTGACTGTTTTAACAAAAATAATTATAATGTATTCTAGAGTTTAAAACATATGTTTAAATAAAATATATGACAATAGTGCAAAAGTCTGGAGAGGAGACATAGAAGTATATTACTGTAAGGTTCTTATACTATATATGAAGTGGTACATCACTTGAAGGTAAACTCTGATAAGTTAAAATATATGCTAAAACCTTAGAGCAACCAGTAAGTAACCAAAACAAAGAGTTATAGTTGATAAGCCAACAGAAGAGATAAAATACAATCATAAAAAATACTCAATCCAAAAGAAGACAGAAAAAGAGCGAAAGGGACAAAAAAACGGATGGGACAAATAGAATACAACATAGCAAGATGATAGATTAAAATCTAAACATATCAACAATCACATTAAATGCAGATGGTCAAAACACCACAATTAAAAGGCAGGACTGGGCTTCCCTGGTGGCGCAGTGGTTGAGAGTCCGCCTGCCGATGCAGGGGACACGGGTTCGTGCCCCGGTCTGGGAAGATCCCACATGCCGCAGAGCGGCTGGGCCCGTGAGCCATGGCCGCTGAGCCTGAGCGTCCAGAGCCTGTGCCCCACAACGGGAGAGACCACAACAGTGAGAGGCCCGCGTACCGCAAAAAAAAAAAAAACGACTATATGCTGTCTATAAGAAAATCACTTCACTATAAAGGCACCAGTTAACTTTAACATGGCAACAGTAACCAAAAGAATGCCGGAGTAGCTATCAGGCAAAGTAGATTTCAGAGAACAAAATATTAGCATGAATAAAGAAAGTCATTTCATAATGATGAAAGAGTCAATTCATTAAGAGGATATAACAATCCTAAATATTTACATACCTAACAACAGATCTGCAAAATACATCTAATTACAGTTCTATCAAGTCATATGAGCTGGAAAGAGTATGGTGCTTAGAGGCCTAGTGACTTAAATCCGAATATTAGCCTTACCACTGCTTTTGTGACCCAGGGCAAATGATAAAAAACCCCTCAGAGCATCATTTCTTTGTCTATGTTACAGACATCCTCAAACTTACCTATTTTACGGATTTAGGAGGATTTGTCTCAACACTTAGCATGTCTGATACAGAGCAGGAACTCAAAATTGGTTATTCTCCCTTCCTTTTGGAATGTCTGTTGCAGCATTCCTTCTAAAATAAGAGATTCACCATCAGAAATAAAATCTGGCATTTCCCCCCAGAACTTAAAGAGACTTCCCTCTCCTAAAAGTCTTTGAAGTATTGGTCATGTTTGGACCAGCTTCGTTTTTGTTTAAATTTTATGGGCAGCCTCCAACTGAGATAGAAGGAAAGTGGACTAGGATGGTAGCTCTGTTGCCATCCAATGCTAAAGTCACTGGGTTTATTCCCTGACTTTAACTGTACACAAATCAGAACAATCCTCAACTTGATGTTTACTTGCTCAAACACCCTTTTAGTATTCTGTTTCATCTGCATAGGTTATAGAACATTACACTGATCCAGAAAGAAATACTTTTAGGTATTGAATTCAAATTGTTCTCCCACACTGTCAAACAACTATTTATGTAGAAAATTAAAGGTAGCCATTGATACGAATGACTTATAAAAGTAGTCATGATAATACTTTTTTAAACAAAAGCCAAATGAAATTCACTGGGGAGTCATTTAAAAAAACAAAACAAAACAAAAAACAAAACGGAGAGCTCTAACTCCCAGTGCAAATTTCCTTTCACCATTAACTATCACAGTAAGGAAACTGCTGGTCTCAATTCTGATTTTTCACTGATTTAAATGTCTACATAAGATTTCATCTCATCAAGACAAACTAAGATTGCCAAATAGTACTAAAATGCAAATTTTGAAGCTAGAATATCTATGGGCTGTTTTTTGTTTAGCTCGGTATTTCATAATTAATAATTTCTGATTATGGCAATATACCGATGAATCAATGATTTGCGAAAATTCTTTGTGGATGTGCAATATGGCCTATTGGGTATTTAATTCTAAGAGTAAAATATGCCCATTACCCAACGTTTAAAAAAAAAGGAAAAAGAAAGACACTATTAGGTACACGTATATATTAGTGCTATGTAATACTACTGTACTATACAGTACTATACTCATACCTGCACCAATTAGTGGAACAACAAAAAATAAGGTTATTGTTAAGGTTTAGAAAGGTAGGGCAATGAAATAGCAAAATGAGGGTGGATAGGCATCGTAATGAAAAGTTTCATGAACATGTTGGGAATTCCTCAAGGCTTTGCAGGAGGAAGGTTAAAAACTCTCAGAGAAGATGAGGTAGGACATTTCAGCAGCAGGATTTAGTCATATGATGGAGGGTAAATTCAGTGGCATCAGATTACAAAACACCCTGAAGTTTCTACATACACATTAGTTATACATTTTAGATGGGGAAGTATCAATGACACTAAATTACAGATTCTTTTTAAAGGAGCTCTTTTATTGAGCAGAAGAGGAGCCAGGAAGAGTGAAGAAGGAGTTAGGAGAAGAATAAGCGGGCTCAATACGTTTTGATGTTAAGTTCTGAAATAAGATATCTAAAAAGGATTGCAATCATTTTCAGAGAAGCCATTAATAGGTCAGAAAAAGATCAGAGAAAAGAATGACATTTTGTAATAATAAAAAAGTTTAATTTGCACCTGGCTGCAAATATTTTTTCAATAAAAACTTGAGGGTATGAAGGAAAGAACCTTGGGAGCTGTTCAAATGATTATGAGATGATTTGATATTGCTATGAAAATTATTCTGGCATTTTTCAAAAAGGCAAAAACAAAATACTCTTACAGTTTCCTCAGGCTATTCCAATTTATTTTTCAGAAGACTTACTTTTAATTAAAACCTAAAAAAAAGGTCTATCTAGATAGATCTGTATATACTGATACCTATATTTATAGATCTATATCCATAATATTTATATTTATGTAAATATAGAGAGACAGGTCTTTTTAAAATTTTATTCAAGTATAGTTGATTTACAATGTTGTGTTAATTTCTGCTGTACAGCAAAGTGATTCAGTTATACATATAAGACAGGTAGTTTTATACATATATATATATATATATATATATATAACACACACACATGCACATGTATATTTAAGCTATCTTTTAACATCCAAATCCCAATACTCTTAAAGAAAGCTCTATAAATATGTTTTGCATTCAGTAGAATTTTAAACTTTCATTCAACAGTCTTTCCTATTTCCCCTTTCTTCCCCTTTTTGGGGCATATGATGTATTATAGATTTCCATGCTTTATGTCTTTGAAATCCATTACAAGGTTATGTTATTTCTGTGCTGGATCACCAGACCTATGTTGGGTCAGACCTGTTTCCAAACATATCAATTTACCATCTGTATCTCCACATTCTGTCATAATGCCATAGACCCAGCCCCAAGTTATTGTATAAAAAGCTGGGGGCTTCCCTGGTGGCGCAGTGGTTGAGAGTCCGCCTGCCGATGCAGGAGACACGGGTTCGTGCCCCGGTCTGGGAAGATCCCACATGCCGCAGAGCGGCTAGGCCCGTGAGCCATGGCTGCTGAGCCTGCGCTCCGGAGCCTGTGCTCCGCAAGGGGAGAGGCCACAACAGTGAGAGGCCCGCCTACCGCAAAAAAAAAAAAAAAAAAAAAAAAAAAAAAAAAAAAAAGCTGGGCTTCCCTGGTGACACAGTGGTTAAGAATCCGCCTGCCAATGCAGGCGACACGGGTTCGAGCCCTGGTCTGGGAAGATCCCACATGCTGCGGAGCAACTAAGCCTGTGCGCCACCAAGTACTGAGCCTGTGCTCTAGAGCCAGTGTTCTGCAACAAGAGAAGCCACCGCAATAAGAAGCCTGTGCACCACAACGAAGAGTAGCCCCCGCTCGTGGCAACTAGAGAAAACCCGCGTGCAGCAACGAAGACCCAACACAGCCAAAAAAAAAAAAAAAAAAAAAAAAAAAAGCTTTGCTGCTTCCCACTCACCCACTAGCAATAATGGTTACAGCTTCCTCATAACACCAGCTGGACTTGTACACCCACCCCCTCCCACCACTCCCCTTTGATATGTCCCTACACTGATTTCACTCTCCTCTCCAATATTATTATTAAGCTCTTCATTCTTCCTCTCATCACTCTCATGTTACTGTTTTATAAACTAAAGCCCAATGAAATTTGCCTAAGTCACACCACATATAAGGTCAGTCTGTTTTAGAATCAATTGACAGAACACAGCCATATGACTCCAATTTCTTGCTCTGCTTTCTATATCACCAAACTGACAGGAGTTAAAAAGCCAATAGAAAAGCCAGTTAAATACTACAGTTTCTCCTACCCAGTGTTTATTCATTTCAATTATTGTTATTTCAAAGAACTCATATATAAAGAGACTCAATTCTCTTAACCATTCAAAGCCTGGAGCTAACAAAAGCACTGATTCTTACTGACCAGCCATCATTCTGGAGAGGCAACAGCAGGCTATGAACCTTACTAATTATAGTATAATATTTGGCCACATGCAAGACCCTAGGGTGCTATTTATATCCTACTCCTCAGATCAAGTTCAAGGGTTTGAAGTTCAAGGGAAGAACAAGCGAGGTGGCACAATCAGACTTCACCACTGCAGACCATACCACAAAGCAAGTAAAAACACCCTTGTTCATCTCATTTTTATGACTTAATCCACGTGCATATCTTTAAAAGGGTTTTCTGTAAGGAAAAAAAAATTATTCCACTCATTTCCTCCCTTCTCCAATACCTATTTCTCAAAAGTTCAAGAAGTAACTCTGCCCTCTCTCATGAAAGAAAGTACCACTAACTAGTACAACCCAACAAGGCATCATCCAGCTTAATTACAAAGTGTCACAAACATCACAATAACAACAACAAAAAGACTCTTTCTAAACAATTGACAATACTCAACTTAGGCTATAAAATAGGAGGATTTGTTTCCATAGCTTATTTAGAATTTTGCTTGCTTTCCCACTCAATGATATGCATGCAATTACTAGGTCTTGCAAAACCAGTTATGTGTCAGAACCTGTAGGAGAAACGTCCCAGGGAAAGGCAGTGTCAAGCAATGTCATCATCATCACACCATGAGTCAACCCCTTGGGCTGCAATCTGACCCAAGTACCTGGGTAAGTAAGGAGTAAAGAAGGACAAATGGCAAATGAAGAGGGGAGCTGGCCCCAGGAGAGGGGGCAATGGTTGCTGGAGGGGCCAACAACAAACGTCCAGGACCTCAGCCTCCGAGCTTCTCCAGCTCCCTCTGCAGGTGAAGTCTCAAGGCTTCTTAGGAAGCACTCCTCTGATGGGACCAATGAACAAATTAATGTATTCAGAAGGGAGGTTCAGAATACAAGTTCCTCCACTTCTGAGCTGGGTCACAAAATAATGACTCGCTCAGCATCAGGTTTGGGACTACAAAACCTTTAATTCCTCCGATAAAAGTTATTTAATATTGCTTTCCTCTTCCAAAATAACGAGATCCATCATTACATATACTTTGGTAAATCTCCATTTGTACCCACCAGAACTGATCTCAATTTTCAGAGAACACAATCTCCGTTCTCCAAGTAATCCCAGCATTAAACCCCAACCCAAAACAACACAGAAGTCATGACTATATTAGCTAACGTAGAATGAGAGAGCTTGGATGTTCCTCTTTTCTAAACTAGCCTCTGAACTCGAGAACTACTGACCAAAAAAAAAAAGAACTACAAAATAAAGAAATAAAAATTGATATATTTTCCCTTTCTTACAGGGAGAAAAAACAATTTTCATGTAACATCAAATTTACCTGACTTTGCTCTCAAAGTAAGCCGAAGTCATTCGCTATGTCTTGAATTCGCTTATTTTACATTTATTTAGAACTTTCCTTCCAAATGTCATAAGGTTGATTTTTGAATAACAATAAAACAGGTGTGCTATTTTCAGAGCCCTTGTACTTATTCCAAAAGAGATTAAAGTAATTTAAGTTATATATATATTATGGGAAATTAAAATAAATTTAACTTGTTTAATACAAAAAGAAAATGTAAATTAACTATGAAGCAAAGGAAAATAAAGGTATGAAAGCAAGATAAAGCCAGGAGCAGGCCTGGTATCAAAAATGCATCCCATGGGCCTCCCTGGTGGCGCAGTGGTTGAGAGTCCGCCTGCCGATGCAGGGGATACGGGTTCGTGCCCCGGTCTGGGAGGATCCCATATGCCGCGGAGCGGCTGGGCCCGTGAGCCATGGCTGCTGGGCCTGCGCGTCCGGAGCCTGTGCTCCGCAACGGGAGAGGCCACAACAGTGAGAGGCCCGCATACCACAAAAAAAAAAAAAAAAAAAAAAAAAAATGCATCCCATGCATCTCCATATACTGCAAAAGATACAACAGATGGAACTGAACACCGTACTGCACGGTACCAAAGATGGAGCTGGCACTAACCTCTTCCTAAAGGAAGGCAAAGAGGAAAATGTGATCACTGACAAGAATCTCAGGATCCGGGGGAGAAAAACAAAGAGACAGCAAAGGAGAAGCACAGTGAGATCTGATACTAACATCAGAGAAGACTTTTTTCTTCCTCTCTTGGTCAAACTGTGCTCTGCTACCTTTGCCTGGGAGGGGGGAGGGAGGAAGGGGGAGGGGGAGGCAGGTGGGAAAGGGATGAGGCATGTGAGACCAGATGAGACCTCAGCCCTTCAACGCTGCTGCCCCAAGAATAGCAGCTCTGGGTAATCTTACATAATTGGCCTCTGCGTAAGAAGTTATTGGGGTGGGGGGAAGGTTAGCTGGCTTTAGTTTAAACAATAAATTGACAACCGTTGATAGAGCTGGGTCCACAAGATGAGCCGCTGAGGCACAGGAGAACAGATTAGAATTTCCGTGTGTCTGTGTGTATGGTATGATATATATATATATATATATATATATAATTTTATATAATTTTTTTTACCTTAAAAATAAAGTAAGCTCTCCTAAAGTCTCTTGTTTGAATTTTCCTTGGTGCATTCCCTGAATCACATGATACTGGAACTGTGAGGCATGGAGAGAGAAAAGGGGATTCTGCCTGGAGGGACGAATCCATGCAGTTCTTCACTCCCAGCATATGGTGAAAGACTGCAACACACCTGGGCCTGGCTAAGAGGATGTACAAATAAGATTACATCAGTTTAACTGAACTCTTTTACAAATGTACAAATGGCTTAAAAAGATTCCCGCAAAGGAAACATGGATTAAGGATAGCACTAGGGCTTCCCTGGTGGCGCAGTGGTTGAGAGTCTGCCTGCCGATGCAGGGGACATGGGTTCGTGCCCCGGTCCAGGAAGATCCCACATGCCGTGGAGCGGCTGGGCCCGTGAGCCATGGCCGCTGAGCCTGCGTGTCCAGAACCTGTGCTCCACAACGGGAGAGGCCACAACAGTGAGAGGCCCATGTACCGCAAAAAAAAAAAAAAAAAGGATAGCACTAATAACATAAGCACGTGCAAATAACCAGAAAATGGTAAAATGGACCCTTCTATGGATTTACCTTAATCAGCCATATGTTACAGGTAAAAATTGAAGATCTAATCAGATCTGAAAATACGAGGGCAAAAACAAATCATGCAACACAGGCTGAATCATCAGGAAAACTACTTAAAATATGGATTATATACCCACTACCATTAATTATGAATTGTGTCCTATCACGTGTTTTAGACATCAGCTATTAAAACCAGATATCAAAATAAACCACCTGGTCCAAAACTCATCAAACTACATACTTTAAAATAGGTGGAGTCTTCTGTACATATATTATTAAAAAAAAAAATGAGGCAAAAGATATAACCTTCGAACGCCTGTATCACAAAGAAGTAAGCTTAGGTTAAAAATAATGAAGCATATTTAATCACATTGCTCTCACTAAAATCATATAATTTTGTTACATGATTAAAAGGGCTTTATAGTATTAATAAAAATTAAATAATAAAGTTTATTTTACCTTTATCTCCTCTTATAAAATCTGTTTTTAGAAGTGCTTTATATTATGCTTAATAAGAGTATATAGTATACACACATAACTTGTAAATAAAAATACATGTTTGATGAGTGCAGATTCCAATGTTCTACCAATGGAATTTCACTAACACAGGAGATATTGTATGAATTATGCGAAATGGAAATGTTTGGAAAGTGTTTGGATAGGTCCTTGGAGAGAAAGAAGTCCAGTAGCAGTGACAGCACCTTATCTTTGCATCTCCCCCCCTTTTATTCCTCTATCTTCACCCCTACCATGGCAAATTTTTTTTTATAATATATGGTCTAGCTAATTCTTTTTTAAATAAATCATTAAAACCTTTGTTATAAGGAACAGCAAGCATAGCCTCCACTACTCCTGGAAGGTTCCAAAAGCAATATGCAGTGATAACATAATGTCATGTGCCTAAATTGTTTTCGTAATACAAATTACCCTAGCATAATTCACATTAAATTTCATTTGTGACCTTTCATCTAAGCCACCCTGCTTGATTAGGATCTCTGGTATGTTTTTTCAGCCCTTTCAAATGCTTACTGCCCTGAATGGGCCTTCCATAAACTAAATTTGTCACCTGCTCCGTTTCATTAACCCAATCATGAACACATTAAATATTGAGTCCCGCGGGCAAAGACCTCATGTAACCAATTCTCAGAGCTTCAGTAAGGCAAGTGCCTCGATTACAGGCTTGTTTGCTGTCTCAGAGGAAACACGGACAGATAATGAGTAAGAAGACAATAAAGTAAGCAGGAGAGAAGAATGGGAGAGAGGAGGAAAGGAAAAAAGCCAACTCTGGGGCTTCCCTGGTGGTGCAGTGGTTGAGAATCTGCCTGCCAATGCAGGGGACATGGGTTCGAGCCCTGGTCTGGGAGGATCCCACATGCCGCGGAGCAACTAGGCCCGTGAGCCACAACTACTGAGCCTGCGCATCTGGAGCCTGTGCTCTGCAACGAGAGGCCGTGATAGTGAGAGGCCCACACACCGCGATGAAGAGTGGCCCCCGCTTGCCACAACTAGAGAAAGCCCTCGCACAGAAACGAGGACCCAACAGCAAAATAAATAAATTAGTTAATAAACTCCTACCCCCAACATCTTCTTTAAAAAAAAAAAAAAGCCAACTCTGGAAGTGGGCTCTATGGGAATACACTGACAAAGGTCAAAGACTGCTTCCTCTTCCTCTTCCCACATCTCCAAGGATCACACTGTGAAGCTGGGAAGTGAAGGTGGGGAGCTATGGTTCAGAGAGGAGAGAAAAGCTCTTTCTAAGTCATAGGTCACAACTCTGAAGGAAAAGCTGATTTGGGTGAAAGATTAAGCTCCACTCTGAGGACATCAGGGATTTCCTCGTCCAACATGGCCTGAATTTCAGAGGATTCAGGAGTTCAATCTTCTTTTGAACCACTCCTGATATTTTTAGGCAAATGAAATCACAATAATGTGCTTAAATACATGTAACAATTTCACATTCATAAAGGTACACTACATTTCAGAATTTTTTCACTTCAGTGAATATAAAACCATCACAGCCAAACTTAGGAACCTATTCTCTATCATGTATCAAGTCAAGATGTAATGATAACAATCATCCTATATTTACCTTCAATTTCATTTAACAGCAAAAGTGATATACAATTATTTCACCAACTCATGATATAATTGATCAAAGAGAATTCTAGATATGCAGCCCTAACCAACCCTGTCTCCTCAAAGAAGTCTCACCACTGGATTTAACAGGGATAGTTGACTAAAGGAATATTTCTTTGATTAATATAAAACTTAATTTAAGGCTTCCCTGGTGGCGCAGTGGTTGAGAGTCCGCCTGCTGGTGCAAGGGACACGGGTTCGTGCCCCGGTCCGGGAAGATCCCACATGCCGCGGAGCGGCTGGGCCCGTGAGCCGTGGCTGCTGAGCCTGCGCGTCTGGAGCCTGTGCTCCGCTGCGGGAGAGGCCACAACGGTGAGAGGCCTGCGTACCGCAAAAAAAACCTTAAGATAAACATGGACACATAAAAAGAAAAAAGATGAAAGCCATGGGACATGGACACAGTTATAAAGATGAGGATGTGAACACTTTCCCATGGCTGTGTCTAAAACTTTAAGAAATCCTCCTTTTCAGACACTAGCATTTTCTAAACTCCCTCACAGTGCACTGCATAGATATAACCACTCACAGGTACTGTTGTCAAAGTCTACACCAACTCAAGAAGAAGAAGAAAGAGAATACATTTAAGAGCCAACAACATTTTTTCTTTAAAATTAAGAATTTCTTTAACTTTTAAGAGCAAACTTTAGAAAAATTCTTAGTTGTACCGGAAAGAATTAAGATCATTTCCAAGGTGGTGGCTAAAAGGAGCATCACATTCAATTCAGGAACTTCACAAGCTTGACATCAAGCCTGTGTAGCACGTTTCACAGTTAGGCAGAGAGAAAACACATCTGCAAAGCACTGCCAACTCCAATAGAAAGACGATTTCATCTCCAACTCCTTCAAAGAGACTTACAGGGAAAAAGAATGGATGAGCTTCCCTCCTTGATTTTAAGCCATTTAAAGGTTAAATGTACAATCTAACAGGAAAAGAATGGCCTGAGTTCATAAGGTTAAGAGGTATTTGAGATAACTGTTAATAATCCCTCATGTCCTACTTTACCACTTGTTCTCTTTTTTTGCATTCCTTCATTGCACACAAATGGACACTTTCCAGTATAAAAGGGAACAGATGGAGTTAAAAACCACTCATCTCCCCCGACCCATCTGCGTGTCTTTCCTACAAAGTGATGGTCACACACGTGTACATCATCATTTCCATGAGTCACCACTATGGATGGATTCGAGGCTGCAGCCCATGGATAGAAGGGGCTGCTGTGTACCCTTTGGAGGACAGCTGCATCCTGCCCCAGCTGGCCTGCCCAGTGCCCAGAGGACTGCAGAAGTGGGTCAGGTGAGCAGGCAGTGGCAGAATTAAACCACAGAAACGTTCACAGTCACAAAGAGAATGAGGGCCACACTGGAAAAGACTGTCCCAAAGTGACAGGCTTTGGTTTATGGGGTAGCTCAAGACAGAAGCCCAGGAGTTGGGATGCAGACAAGACCTTCCTTCAAGGGAGGTGAGCCCTGGGCCTGCTACACACCAGCCTTCCTGTCACCTGATTTCCACTATCCCATCCTTCCATGTGATACGGAACAAGGGTCAGCACACACAGCAAAGTCTTTTTAAGCTCTCTCTGGCCACTTAAAACGTCTTCCAAATAAATACACCAAAGTTTTCCTTTAAAAAGAATTATGAATGTAACTTTGACTCATAGTAGCCTTTCCCAAATTTTATTTTGTGGAACAATACTCTAGGAAGATGTTAATAATATTGCATACACACACACACACAAACAGCTGTATAAGATTTTTTAAGATGTTAAGAGATTCTTTTGCTGGAGAACTTCCCAGTGTCTTTGTTATGTTAATCTTCACTGGGAATTTCCCAGGGAAGAATAAAGTGGTGATGGTGGTGGTGACAGAAATGTTTACTGAGTGGTTCAACAGAAACCAGATCAACATCATCTCGGTTTTTTTACATGAATTAGCTTATTTAATCCTCAAAACAGACCTATTTAGTAAGTAAAATTGTACAGTATAAAGAGGAGGAAACTGAGACTCAGAGAGATCATCATAACGCAGCTCATAAGGAGCAAAGCAGGAACTTGAACCCAGATCTGGCTGAAGAGTACTGTTATTCATTCATTCATGCATTCATTCATTCATGCATTCATTCATGCATGCATGCAGTGAGCTGGTAAATATTTACTATGTGTAGGACACTCCTAAGATGTATTTTTCTCTAATAATAATGTTGCTAATTATGACCAACATCTTTCCTCCTACCAACTTCATATTTTTAAAAATGTCAAACTTACATGAAAAAGCTTAAAAGAAAACCCCAATGAATATCCATTCCTCCTGCCTGTGAAATTCACTTTGTATAAAGTAAAGTAAGTTCCAAAGAGGAAAAGAACATAAGGGAAGTCACGCAAGTGGGAAAAAGCACTAAACATTCAGAAGACATTTTGAAGGGTCAGTTCTGTCTCCAATAAAAGCAAGGCTAATTTCTTAAATCTTATATTTTATACCAAAGTAAAGGCAGTTGTCAATACGTGTATATTTAACTCATGCCTTAGACAGCACCTCTTGATGAATATATTGGAAGGATCATTAAGATGTGCTAATATATCTTTATCGCTGCTCTATCTCCAGCACCAAAAACAGTGATACCTTGAGTGATAGCTGAGGGTCAACATTAAACAATTCTATTTGCAAACATGTGCATAAATAGAAGTATATATTCTGTGAGTTTTACTGTGTCCTTCCTGATAGGACAATAGCACTCATTGCCTTGACCTCACCTGTATACTCAGGTGTGGCTGAGCATCTGCACACAGGTGGTCCCCCCTCCTCCCCTCCCCACCAAAAGATAGAGAAGTTATAAGCAGAAAACTCATTAGCAGAGTCCACTTAAAAGTCACAAAGCATGAAAAATTCCCCAGTTTAAAATAAACCACAAAAGGCGAAGACATCTACAATACCTTCCACTCCGACCAAACTGGAAAAGACTATCTTGAAGATAAAGCTAAGGTTCTAGAGAAGCCTCAAGACAGAAGGCCAGGGGGCTCCAGAATGCTGAGTCTGCACTTACTACCTGCCAGTCTTTCTCTCACAGCCTTCTACCCTCCTTCTCTCCTGCATAATACAATCATAAAAATGAAAGACATTGGGCTTCCCTGGTGGCGCAGTGGTTGAGAGTCCGCCTGACCATGCAGGAGACACGGGTTCGTGCCCCGGTCCAGGAAGATCCCACATGCCGCAGGGTGGCTGGGCCCGTGAGCCATGGCCACTGAGCCTGCGCATTCGGAGCCTGTGCTCCACAACGGGAGAGGCCACAACAGTGAGAGGCCCGTGTAACGCAAAAAAAAAAAAAAAAAAAAAAAGACAGACATTTACTGATGGGACGCTTAAGATCTCTCCATGTCTCATCTCCTACTTGATGCTCTTTGTATCTCATTTGCACCCTTGTAAAGATGAATAGATAATGAATATAGACTCTGCTCATGCCCTACAATTTTGCCAGTGTACGGTTGGGAGACTTACACTGTGAGCAAATCTTGGAAGGGGGGATAAGAGAGGAGGACACCTGTTACAGGACATTTGGGGCATCCAAAATCTTCTTTCTTGTCTATTTTGAAAAGGAAGGGGCTATCTTTGACAGCTCCCTGTACTGTGAATCCTCCCTTCTATCACTCAGATGTGAGTTTTGATTAGGAAGTAAACTGTGTGAGGAAAGAGCTAGGCCCTGGACACCCTTTGTGCTGGCACAGGTGATGGCAGAGGAGTGGGTACTGAAGTCAGATGTGCAGCAGCTGCGTGGGTCACGGCAGAGGCAATGTGGCTCAGGGGTTGGCCACAACGGCAGCTCTCTTGTCCTTTCAGAGTCTGTAAGCCAGCTAATATCCCATAACAAATCCCATTTAAACCAGCCAGGGTGGATTCTATTATCTGCATCAAAGAACTCTAGCAGATACAGAACTCTCTGGTAATGAAAGGTTTTGAAATTGCAAAAGATCCCAGTCAGTGGAGCAAAAATTTCATAAACCAGTTCCACACCACTCACCACCCCTCCATCTACATTAGAGGTTGTAAGGACACTAAGCCAGTCTTTTGCTTAGGGTTCTTTTAATCCAAAAATGTAATACAGATTTCTCTGTTGAGGCTAATAGCAGAAGAGAAACAGGTGCTTTGTCTTGTTAGACAAGCTCCTATGGTGATGGGGGATTGTCAACAGCAAGAAGGCAGCTCTTACTGGCTGAATTGTGTGTTCCCCCCACCTCAAAATTCGTATGTTGCAGCACTAATCCCTAGTACTACAGAACGTGATTATATTTGGAGATAGAATTTTTAAGCGGGTGGCTAAAATGAGGAGGCCAGGGTGGGCCCTAATCCAATCTGACTGGTGTCCTTCTAAGAAGAGGAAATCTGGACCCATGAAGAGACACCAAGGAGGAAAGACCATGTGAGGACACAGCGAGAAGGTGGCCATCTGCAAGCCAAGGAGAGAGGCCTCAGGAGAAAGCAACCCTGATGACACCCTGATCTTGGACTTCCAGCTTTCAGAAATGTGAGAAAATAAATGTTATTTATGCCACCCAGCCTGTGGTCTTTCATTATGGCAGCCGGAACTGCCTAATACAGCAACATAAAGGGCATTGATTGGACATGCAATCAACAAAGTAGGTTCTGGCCTTTATTCTGCCAGTTACCAGTGCTGGTTCCTGGGTAACTAGTTAAAACAACTTTGAGCTCGTCTCTGCACTCTTCTTCTCTCACTACACTTCAGACACACTGCCCTCTCAGTTCCTGAAACATGCCAAGCTTTTGCTCCTACCAGGGCATCTGTGTATGCCATTCCTCAGCTGAAGCCTCTTTCCCATGCTCTTCATACAGTTGGCTCTTTCTCAGCCTCAAGTTCTGAGAATTTGTGTCTTTTTCTGAGAGGCTATGCCTGACCACAGTAGCTAAAGTCACTCTCTCTTACTGCTTTATCTTCAAACTACATACCATGATTTTAATTATTATTTTTGTTTATTGGGTATTTTGCTGTTTTCCCTGGTAAGACATAAATTCCAAGAGGGAGGATACCATGTCTACCCTGGCCATTATATTCCTAAAGCCTAGCAGAGTGCCTGGCTCCCCATTAAGCTGTCAATAGATATTTGGTGAATAAATCAGTGAACTGGCTCTCAAACTCTAGCCCACTGAATGGTGCTCAGCTGAGCTGATGGTAGAAACTGCCTAGGCACCTTACTCTTCTCAGGCTCCATCACTAAGATTCTGATTCAACTGGCCCAGGATGGTAGCAATTTAACAAGTTCCCCAGATGTTCTCATGCACAGCTGGATTTGGAGCCACTGGATGAGACAACTTCCAAGATCCACTTTAAAATGTATTTGTTTCCATGGTACTTTCATGTCATGGTATTTTTCCTCCCTCATGTCATCATATAAGCTATTCTAAGATAAAGCAAACACTGCTGGCAGAATTATGAAGGGAGAATCACTGTCATCACCATGTAATGACACCAAGCGTGCAAAATGGGGCTTCCATCCAAGGATCAAAAAAATTAAAAGAAATTCATGGCATTCCCACATGATAAAACTTCAGGTGTTCAGCTTCTGTCCAAAGACAGAACAAACATAAACAGTGACATTCACACCTGACACTAAAAGCAAATGGCCCAAAATGTTAACTCTGGTTATCTCCAGATGGTGAGTTCATGGGTGATTTCACATCCTTTCTTTTTATCTCTTTAAAAAATGTTACACAATGAACATTATTACATTTATAATCAGGAAAAATAATCACATTACTTAAAAATAATCCTATTCATAGAATCCAACTGGAAAGTGCCATGACACCAAGCAAACAAAACACACTGGCATCCGAATGTCAAGGGCCTGGCCAGAAAGGCCATGAAGGCAGTGCCCTTGACCCCCTGAATGGTTGGCCATAGCAATATGAGGCATTTAGAGATGGGCAGGAGACAGGAGTATGGGTATGAGTCAGCCAGGGAGGTATTCCCAGAGGAGGTTCAACTTCAGCTAAGTTGTAAAGGAATGGAAAATGTACTGAGCAAAAAAATTAAGTCTTTTACATGCTCATTGGGTGATAACTGGAAGGCTAAAAAACAAAACAAAAAAACATGTAAATGACATGGTAAAGTACTGGGACTGCTGACTGCAGCTAAGAGGCATTCATTTCTTGCAGGAAACAGGCAGGGATGGGTTTCCTGCCAGCCGTTCTAGAGCTGATAGCTTTGACTCGCCTCCAGCACCTATGGGGAAAAGGAAAACGCCCCAGAGCAGCAGAGATGTACAAAACATGCCTTCAAAGGCCACCATTTGAAATCCCCGGGAATTCTTACACCCTTGCCTTGTGATTGCCATAGAAATCTACAACATACACCTATCAGATGAACTCTGGCTGTCTGCTGCCACTAGCAGTTTAATGTCTGCTGCATTATTAGCATTTTTGGTGAAAGATATTGAATGACTTTGACTGCAGGGTGACTACATCCCAACTCAGCCCATTACTCACTGCACTTAGAGTGTTCATCTCAAAGCAGGTATGTAATTATATACAGAGCCAAGAAAATTATGCATGGCCCACACAATAAGGGAAAGGAAAAAATGAACTGAAGGAAAATATAATACACTCTAGATTGCTTTGTTCCTGCAAAAAAAGTTGTTCCTGTTTGTTTCATTGCTACTGGGAGTTGTATTAAAGACTGGACTGCTATGTTCACAACCCAGTATCACCAGTTAGTAACAGGAGTATAACTTCACTCTAGACAATCCCTCTGGGTCAGTTTCTTCAACTGTAAAATGGAAAGAGTGTCTTGTATCCCTCATTGAAATGATCATTGAAATGATCAAATGATGCTAAAGCATCCTGTAATGACCCTGAAAGTTCTATTTTCCTAGATTGCTTTGGGCCAAATAAGGAGGTAGACTAATACAGGGATTAAGAGCACTGGCTTTGAGTGTGATTCCAGCTCCATCCCTTCTAGGTAGGTGAATGTGGACAAGTTATTAACCTCTCTCTAAGCCTCAGTTTCCTCATCTGTAAGACAGAGATAATAATATCTATCCCATAGGTTTATTATGAACTTAAAAAAATAATTCACATAAAGTGCTCGGCACAGTTTCAGGCACATTACAAATACATACAAATTATTATACTAATGATAACTTCTGTCTAAAGCAAGGATCAGCTATAAGGCAACCTAAAGCAAAATACACCATACCAGATAGATACTTTCAGGAATCTCCCTTCTGGCTGGAGGGAGACTCACCTTTCTAGAGACAGAGGTGGTGTCCTATTCATCCCTGTATCCCCGAGCATCTCCTACAGGGCCCTGCACTTGGTGGGTGTTCATACTCTGGTCCAATTAATGGTCCCAAGATCCTTCTTATTGATTCAGAGACCCTCTGATAGGAAGCAGGGTCTCTGTTTCCTTGGATTACCCCCAAGTGCTTCACCAGGAAACCACTTCTTTAATGAGTTAAAATGAAAGTACCCGAGTGAAACAGTTAAAAACAACAAAAAAGAGAGATATTAATGAATGATCTCATTAGGATGATTTCCCAACTTTCATCTCTACTTCCTCCATGCTATACAAAAATGTGTCTCCTTCAGAGCAGTAAATGTGCCTGCCATTTAAAGTGCACTCTGAGAGCCTTGAATAACACTGACTGGCTATTCTGAGCACCCAAATGATTGCCTGTTGCCTGACATGAGTACTGCCAGACAATGAATAAACCAATAAACCAAATCACCAGGTGGATGCAGCCTCAATGCTTTTCTCCTGAGAAGAATGAGTTATCTTTGGCCCTGTAGGCTAAATACACTTATAACACTCACACCTTTGCTAGTCTCATTCAAGCAGTCATTTGACCAGCTATTAATGAAAGACACAATTCTTGCTTTCAAGGGGCTCTCAGCCCAATGAGGGAAGCAGCATGGGGTCACTGTTAAAAGGCGAGGCTCAACAGCAAGAATAACTTCTTGAAATCTCAATTCTGCCTCTTGTTGGAAGACTTAGAGAAAATGGCTTAACTTCTCCAATTCTCAGTTTCCTTATATATAATATGGGGAAAATAAGACCTACCACTCTCATAAGAAGAGATCAGAGAGCTACCTAGCTCTCTTTCTGTCTCGTAAAGACACAGCAAGAAGAGCTCTCTGTAAACCAGGAAGACGGCCCTCACTAAAGACCCCGACCATGCCAGCACCCTGACTTCAGACTGCCAGCCTCCAGAACTGTGAGAAATAAATGCTTGTTGTTTAGGCCATCCAGTCTCTGTTAATTTGTTAGAGCAGCCCGAACTAACTAAGACATGATTATCATTAGCAGTCGTGGTGGTGGTGGAGGAGGATGTGCCACTGACAGACGTGGGCTGGGGTCAGAGCACAAATCAAGAGTACCCAATTCAGTGGGAACTCACAAAAAAAGACTTCCTGGAAAAGGAACTACTTACCTCGAAATAGTTAAATAGACAAAGAAGAGGGAACAGGAAAGATGGCAAACCAAAGATGGCATTTGCCCGCAGGCGTTTTTTACTTTGAAGGTAGGAAGAGGATGTAGCTGGGTGGTCCACACTTGCTTGGGATTTTCTTTGAGAAGCTGCCACTGCTCACCTCAGGCAGGCAGGTGTTTAGAGTAAAGCACTGGGGCAGAAGATGCTTCATTCTATAGAATTTCTTGCAAACAAATCAGTGTTTGGGGTTACATGACAGATGGAGAAACATTTTGTTCTACAAAGCCATTCTGTTTTTTAAAATAACGGCATTGGTTATAATATGATGTTACCACAGCCCACAATGGGGCTCTCCTAAAATAGCTGGCATTTTTATTGATATCTGATACTGGCATCTTACACCACTTTTTTCTGCTCTTCTTAACCATTATTATTTAGTTCTCCTTCATTTTATCTTCCTCCCAACTAGCAGTTTTAAGTATTTTCGGATCAGGAACTTCTTCTACGTTTTGTATTTTCCAAAGCCCCTGCCTGGCAGGGTGTACTAAACATATGAGAAGCATCAATAAATGTTGTCTAAAGAAAAAAAAAAAAAGAATTTTTTAGCATCATTAAGGATAGTTTGAAATTTAAATGACTCTACCAGATTTAAGTTATAAATCTTTATGGTTCCACCACCTGAAGGCAAAAACTTTTTTAAAAAATTATAGTTCTATTACTTCTCTAACTGGAATGAACTCAAGAATGATCCTTATATAAAGCAGAAACTAACACACCATTGTAAAGCAATTATACTCCAATAAAGAGGTTAAAAAAAAAAAAAAAAGAATGATCCTTATTTCAATAGGAAGGCTATACAAACTGTCAAAGAGTTACATTCCCAGATCAGTCTTCAATCTTCTCAAAGGAATGCAACTATAATCTTCTTAAATATTTTCTAACTTTTGAAATGATTTTTATTCACAATTACCTGCTAAATACTTACCTTCTTACTTGAATGTCCTTGCCCTTAACATAGAAAACTAAAAGTACACTAGCTTTAGAAAAATGTACCAGGAGCAATATTCAATACTGTCAGAAATAAAGCTAGAAGGAAATTACCACCTGAGCTTTGTCAAAGTAAGGGGAGCCTTACTTGATATTTTCAGTTAAAAAGATCAGACTGATGAAACCCCAAATTACTCCTCTTCCTACATGTTTAAAATTTTAGTGGAATTTTCTTGACTCTCTTAGGTTCAAGTGAAATACATACCCCTTCATCCTGCTGAAATCACTTTACTATAAACTGTTAGGAAAATTCATTCCTGAGTCATAATCTGCCAAACATCATACAGACTGGGAATCCAAAATACCTTCAGGTCTTTTTCTCAAGGGCTCTAACTAAAGAGCTTCCACTTCCAGCAGGAAAGCTCTAATAAACCTTAATAGTTCTGTGTACTCAGGAA
Organism: Hyperoodon ampullatus; assembly: GCF_949752795.1. Lineage (NCBI taxonomy): Eukaryota > Metazoa > Chordata > Mammalia > Artiodactyla > Ziphiidae > Hyperoodon > Hyperoodon ampullatus. Next base: position 71,739,901 of record NC_136922.1, read on the forward strand.
GTACAAATGCTCATAAACTATTTCTTCAGAAATTCTCCTATTTAAAAAAAAACAACTAGGAACTTCCGGGGAAGATGCCGGAAGAGTAAGACTCGGAGATCACCTTCCTCCCCACAGATACACCAGAAATACAGCTACACGTGGAACAACTCCTACAGAACACCTACTGAACGCTGGCAGAAGACCTCAGACCTCCCAAAAGGCAAGAAACTCCCCACGTACCTGGGAAGGGCAAAGCGGAGAGATTCCCGCACAGAGGATCGTTGCCAACCAGCCCTCACCAGCCCGAGAGGCTTGTCTGCTCACCTGCCAGGGCGGGCGGCGCTGGGAGCTGAGGCTCGGGCTTCAGTCGGAGCACAGGGAGAGGACTGGGGCTGGCGGCGTGAACACAGCCTGAAGGGGCTAATGAGCCACAGCTAGCCGGGAGGGAGTCCGGGAAAAAGTCTGGACCTGCCGAACAGGCAAGAGACTTTTTCTTCCCTCTTTGTTTCCCGGTGCGGGATGAGGGGATTAAGAGCGCTGCTTAAAGGAGCTCCAGAGACGGACGCGGCCGCGGCTGAAAGCGCGGAGCCCAGAGACGGGCATGGGACGCTGGGGCTGCTGCCGCCGCCACGAGGCCTGTGTGCGAGCGCAAGTCACTGTCCACACCCCCCTTCCGGGGAGCCTGTGCAGCCCGTCACTGCCGGGGTCCCGGGATCCAGTGACAGCTTCCCTGGGAGAACGCACGGCGCGCCTCGGGCTGGTGCAACGTCACGCCGGCCTCTGCCTCTTCAGGCTCGCCCCGCACTCCGAGCCCCTCCCTCCCCCGCGGCCTGAGTGAGCCAGAGTTCCCGAAGCGGCTGCTCCTTTAACCCTGTCCTGTCTGAGCGAAGAACAGACGCCCTCCGGCGACCTACACGGAGAGGTGGGGCCAAATCCAAAGCTGAGACCCGGGAGCTGTAAGAACAAAGAAGAAAAAGGGAAATCTCTCCCAGCAGCCTCAGAAGCAGCGGATTAAAGCTCCACAATCAACTTGATGTACCCTGCATCTGTGGAATACATGAATAGACAACGAATCATCCCAAATTGAGGAGCCCTGTGGATGAAAGGTTCTTGGCACTGCAGCCAGGAGTCAGTGCTGTGCCTCCGAGGTGGGAGAGCCAACTTCAGGACACTGGTCCACAAGAGACCTCCCAGCTCCACATAATATCAAATGGCGAAAATCTTCCAGAGATCTCCATTTCAACACCAGCACCCAGCTTCACTCAACGACCAGCAAGCTACAGTGCTAGACACCCTATTCCAAACAACTAGCAAGACAGGAACACAAAGCCACCCACTAGCAGAGAGGCTGCCTAAAATCATAAAAAGCCTACAGACATCCCAAAACACACCACCGGACGTGGACTTGCCCACCAGAAAGACAAGATCCAGCCTCATCCACCAGAACACAGGCACTAGTCCCCTCCACCAGGAAGCCTACACAACCCACTGAACCAACCTTAGCCACTGGGGACAGACACCAAAAACAACGGGAACTACGAACCTGCAGCCTGCAAAGAGGAGACCCCAAACACAGTAAGAAAAGCAAAATGAGAAGACAGAAAAACACACAGCAGGAGAAGGAACAAGATAAAAACCCACCAGACCTAACAAATGAAGAGGAAATAGGCAGTCTACCTGAAAAAGAATTCAGAATAATGATAGTAAAGATGATCCAAAATCTTGGAAATAGAATAGACAAAATGCAAGAAACAGTTAACGAGGACCTAGAAAAACTAAAGATGACTCAAGCAACGATTCAAAACACAATAAATGAAATGAAAAATACTCTAGATGGGATCAATAGCAGAATAACTGAGGCAGAAGAACGGATAAGTGACGTGGAAGATAAAATAGTGGAAATAACTACTGCAGAGCAGAGGAAAGAAAAAAGAATGAAAAGAACTGAGGACAGTCTCAGAGACCTCTGGGACAACATTAAACACACCAACATTTGAATTATAGGGGTTCCAGAAGAAGAAGAGAAAAAGAAAGAGACTGAGAAAATATTTGAAGAGATTATAGTTGAAAACTTCCCTAATATGGGAAAGGAAATAGTCAGTCAAGTCCAGGAGGCACAGAGAGTCCCATACAGGATAAATCCAAGGAGAAATACACCAAGACACATATTAATCAAACTGTCAAAAATTAAATACAAAGAAAACATATTAAAAGCAGCAAGGGAAAAACAACAAATAACACACAAGGGAATCCCCATAAGGTTAACAGCTGATCTTTCAGCAGAAACTCTGCAAGCCAGAAGGGACTGGCAGGACATATTTAAAGTGATGAAGGAGAGAAACCTGCAACCAAGATTACTCTACCCAACAAGGATCTCATTCAGATTTGATGGAGAAATTAAAACATTTACAGACAAGCAAAAGCTGAGAGAGTTCAGCACCACCAAACCAGCTTTACAACAAATGCTAAAGGAACTTCTCTAGGCAAGAAACACAACATAAGGAAAAGACCTACAATAACAAACCCAAAACAATTAAGAAAATGGGAATAGGAACATACATATCGATAATTACCTTAAATGTAAATGGACTAAATGCTCCCACCAAGAGACACAGGTTGGCTGAATGGATACAAAAACAAGACCCATATATATGTTGTCTACAAGAGACCCACTTCAGACCTAGAGACACATACAGACTGAAAGTAAGGGGATGGAAAATGATATTCCATGCAAATGGAAACCAAAAGAAAGCTGGAGTAGCAATTCTCATATCAGACAAAATAGACTTTAAAATAAAGACTACTAGAAGAGACAAAGAAGGACACTACATAATGATCAAGGGATCGATCCAAGAAGAAGATATAACAACTGTAAATATTTATGCACCCAACATAGGAGCACCTCAATACATAAGGCAAATACTAACAGCCATAAAAGGGGAAATCGACAGTAACACATTCATAGTAGGGGACTTCAACACCCCACTTTCACCAATGGACAGATCATCCAAAATGAAAATAAATAAGGAAACACAAGCTTTAAATGATACATTAAACAAGATGGACTTAATTGATATTTATAGGACATTCCATCCAAAAACAACAGAACACACATTTTTCTCAAGTGCTCATGGAACATTCTCCAGGATAGATCATATCTTGGGTCACAAATCAAGCCTTGGTAAATTTAAGAAAGTTGAAATTGTATCAAGAATCTTTTCCGACCACAATGCTATGAGACTAGATATCAATTACAGGAAAAGATCTGTAAAAAATACAAACACATGGAGACTAAACAATACACTACTTAATAACAAAGTGATCACTGAAGAAATCAAAGAGGAAATAAAAAAATACCTAGAAACAAATGACAATGGAGACACAACGACCCAAAACCTATGGGATGCAGCAAAAGCAGTTCTAAGGGGGAAGTTTATAGCAATACAATCCTACCTTAAGAAACAGCAAACATCTCGAGTAAACAACCTGACCCTGCACCTAAAGCAATTAGAGAAAGAACAAAAAACCCCCAAAGTTAGCAGAAGGAAAGAAATCATAAAGATCAGATCAGAAATAAATGAAAAAGAAATGAAGAAAATGATAGCAAAGATCAATAAAACTAAAAGCTGGTTCTTTGAGAAGATAAACAAAATTGATAAACCGTTAGCCAGACTCATCAGGAAAAAAAGGGAGAAGACTCAAATCAATAGAATTAGAAATGAAAAAGGAGAAGTAACAACTGACACTGCAGAAACACAAAAGATCATGAGAGATTACTACAAGCAACTCTATGCCAATAAAATGGACAACCTGGAAGAAACGGACAAATTCTTAGAAATGCACAACCTGCCAAGACTGAATCAGGAAGAAATAGAAAATATGAATAGAACAATCACAAGCACTGAAATTGAAACTGTGATTAAAAATCTTCCAACACACAAAAGCCCAGGACCAGATGGCTTCAAAGGCGAATTCTATCAAATATTTAGAGTAGAGCTAACACCTATCCTTCTCAAACTCTTCCAAAATATAGCAGAGGGAGGAACACTCCCAAATTCTTTCTACGAGGCCACCATCACCTTGATACCAAAACCAGACAAGGATGTCACAAAGAAAGAAAACTACAGGCCAATATCACTGATGAACATAGATGCAAAAATCCTTAACAAAATACTAGCAAACAGAATCCAGCAGCACATTAAAAGGATCATACACCATGATCAAGTGGGGTTTATTCCAGGAATGCAAGGATTCTTCAATATATGCAAATCAATCAACGTGATACACCATATTAACAAATTGAAGGAGAAAAACCATATGATCATCTCAATAGATGCAGAGAAAGCTTTCAACAAAATTCGACACCCATTTATGATAAAAACCCTGCAGAAAGTAGGCATAGAGGGAACTTTCCTCAACATAATAAAGGCCATATATGACAAACCCACAGCCAACATCGTCCTCAATGGTGAAAAACTGAAACCATTTCCACTAAGATCAGGAACAAGACAAGGCTGCCCACTTTCACCACTCTTATTCAACATAGTTTTGGAAGTTTTAGCCACAGCCATCAGAGAAGAAAAGGAAATAAAAGGAATCCAAATCGGAAAAGAAGAAGTAAAGCTGTCACTGTTTGCAGATGACATGATACTATACATAGAGAATCCTAAAGATGCTACCAGAAAACTACTAGAGCTAATCAATGAATTTGGTAAAGTAGCAGGATACAAAATTAATGCACAGAAATCTCTGGCATTCCTATATACTAATGATGAAAAATCTGAAAGTGAAATCAAGAGAACACTCCCATTTACCATTGCAACAAAAAGAATAGAATATCTAGGAATAAACCTACCTAAGGAGACAAAAGACCTGTATGCAGAAAATTATAAGACACTGATGAAAGAAATTAAAGATGATACAAATAGATGGAGAGATACACCATGTTCTTGGATTGGAAGAATCAACATTGTGAAAATGACTACTACCCAAAACAATCTACAGATTCAATGCAATCCCCATCAAACTACCACTGGCATTTTTCACAGAACTAGAACAAAAAATTTCACAATTTGTATGGAAAGACAAAAGACCCCGAATAGCCAAAGCAATCTTGAGAACGAAATATGGAGCTGGAGGAATCAGGCTCCCTGACTTCAGACTATACTACAAATCTACAGTAATCAAGACAGTATGGTACTGGCACAAAAACAGAAAGATAGATCAATGGAACAGGATAGAAAGCCCAGAGATAAACCCACACACATATGGTCACCTTATCTTTGAAAAAGGAGGCAGGAATGTACAGTGGAGAAAGGACAGTCTCTTCAATAAGTGGTGCTGGGAAAACTGGACAGGGACATGTAAAAGTATGAGATTAGATCACTCCCTAACACCATACACAAAAATAAGCTCCAAATGGATTAAAGACCTAAATGTAAGGCCAGACACTATCAAACTCTTAGAGGAAAACATAGGCAGAACACTCTATGACATAAATCACAGCAAGATCCTTTTTGATCCCCCTCCTAGAGAAATGGAAATAAAGACAAAAATAAACACATGGGACCTAGTGAAACTTAAAAGCTTTTGCACAGCAAAGGAAACCATAAACAAGACCAAAAGACAACCCTTAGAATTGGAGAAAATATTTGCAAATGAAGCAACTGACAAAGGATTAATCTCCAAAATTTATAAGCAGCTCATGCAGCTCAATAACAAAAAAACAAACAACCCAATCCAAAAATGGGCAGAAGACCTAAACAGGCATTTCTCCAAAGAAGATATACAGATTGCCAACAAACACATGAAAGGATGCTCAACATCTTTAATCATTAGAGAAATGCAAATCAAAACTACAATGAGATATCATCTCACACCAGTCAGAAGGGCCATCATCAAAAAATCTAGAAACAATAAATGCTGGAGAGGGTGTGGAAAAAAGGGAACACTCTTTCACTGCTTGTGGGAATGTGAATTGGTACAGCCACTATGGAGAACAGTAAGGAGGTTCCTTAAAAAACTAAAAATAGAACTACCATATGACCCAGCAATCCCACTACTGGGCATATACCCTGAGAAAACCATAATTCAAAAAGAGACATGTACCAAAATGTTCATAGCAGCCCTATTTACAATAGCCCGGAGATGGAAACAACCTAAGTGTCCATCATCATTGGATGAATGGATAAAGAAGATGTGGCACATATATACAATGGAATATTACTCAGCCATAAAAAGAAATGAAATTGAGCTATTTGTAATGAGGTGGATGGACCTAGAGTCTGTCATACAGAGTAAAGTAAGTCAGAAAGAGAAAGACAAATACTGTATGCTGACACATATATATGGAATTTAAGAAAAAAAATGTCTTGAAGAACATAGGGGTAAGACAGGAATAAAGACACAGACCTACTAGAGAATGGACTTGAGGATATGGTGGGGGGAGGGTAAGCTGTGACAAAGCGAGAGAGAGGCATGGACATATATACACCACCAAACGTAAGGTAGATAGCTAGTGGGAAGCAGCCGCACAGCACAGGGAGATCAGCTCGGTGCTTTGTGACTGCATGGAGGGGTGGGATAGGGAGGGTGGGAGGGAGACGCAAGAGTGAGGGGATATGGGAACATATGTATAAGTATAACGGATTCATTTTGTTATAAAGCAGAAACTAACACACCATTGTTAAGCAATTATACTCCAATAAAGATGTTAAAAAAAAAAAAAGAGTGACAATGTGGATGAACCTTGAGGACCTTAGGCTTAGTGACAGAAGCCAGACACAGCAAGACAAATATGGCAGGACTCTACTTACATAAGGTCCCTAAAATCGCCAAATTCACAGAATCAGGGAGGGGAATGGTGGCTGCTGGGGCTGACGGTGGGGGGGGGGGCGGGGAATCGAGTCGCAGTCAGTGGACATAAAGTCTCAGGGGGGCGAGAGGAGTGGGCGCTAGGATCTGCCGTACCACATCCTGTGTCACGTTGGCCGTGGTCAACAGCACCGTGCTGGACGCGTACAAGCTCATCAGCTAGCAGGCTCGCGCTCCCACTGTGCTCTTACCACAATAAGATAAAATGTAAATACAGAAGACGCAGCAGCCAGACACCCAGCAGGGAGAAGCTACGCTCCCCACCCGTCTCCACTATGTGCTGGGCTCCACCAGCTGAATCAGCAGGGCTTCCCTGCCACCCAGGGGGGCTGCAGCCTCCGGGATGTTGCAGGAAGGACTGGGTGCCTTTCTTTCGGGATGTCTTTTGGGACAAGCGTAAATAAACATCGAGAATGAACAGAGCAGGCACAGGGACCTCTCAGGTCTCTGATTACCTGAGCATTGGCTCACTCAGCAGGAGTGCCTTAGAATAAACAAGTTCTCTGCTCCTGCAGACAGCGCGGCGTCTGAGGGACAGTCACAGCTGACACCATGGTCTATGCAAGGAGCCCGCCAGTGGGCAGTGGGCAGGGTGGGCCTCACAAAAATAAATAATAAAATAAAATAAAATTTAAATAAATAAATAAATAAATATTTTAAAAAACTATCCATGACCAGATTATCAGCTTGCAAAATAACATGACAATAGCAAGTCAGTCAACAATTTATTTGCATTTCACTGAATCTTTACTGAACACCTCCACAAGATGATAGGGATGCTAGGCCCTTGTGATCCAGGATCACTTATCAGAAACCCCGGGATCAGATGTACTGTGTAATTCAGTATGTTTCCAGGTTTTGCCAAGTAAGTTGGATTAAATATCATGTTTTACTAACTCTCCCAAGCAGATGTGGGTCACTGTTAATACCTCTGCACCAACATGTATGAATATCATATCAACAAGTTAGATTAGGTTTTACTGTCAAATGAGTTATGGAAAGATGTAAATTTTAGAGGGATCTAGGAATGACAGATAAATAATATACTACTCCTATATCAAGGAGCTCACAGATAAGAGGAAGATATTTATTTATCCCTCTGAGTCAGTTAATAAGCCAGTATCAATCAGTCCCAAGTTCAGCCTTCTACACTCTGTTCTGGGATGCTTGGCTCAGCAAACCCCATTTCTGCTTTGCCAGCTGCTGGCTCTTCTGTCTGCCAACAAACGATGTCGTGGGAGACTGGAAGAGCAGAGAGGGAGAAGGGACATATTCCTTCCGGTGGATGGATGTTCCCATGTTGCCTCCTGTCTGTTGGCAGTTCATGGGAGTATCATCCAGGCAACACTTCACCCCTGGGCAGTGGCAGGTCCCTCCAGCAGCACTGGAATCCAGTTGGCCGGTTTCTCCACAACAGGAGAACCCAACACACCCAGAGACCTCAGCAGGAGCTGGACCCCAGCCCACTGGGACTCTCTTCTAAACTCAGCCAGGGCAGCACCCTCTCCTCAGGTCTGCTTCAGTTCTGTAAGGCCCCCCTCTAAGTTTCTAAGTTTTAGTAACCTAACCTCGTCCCTCCAGTTGCTACATCCCTGACACTGTTAGTATTCTCTTTTGCCTTGTCAGTTTCCCACGTCACACCTTTATACCTAGTTAACAATTCTTTATATTAAAGTATCGCTGTTCAGATAACTAGTGTGGTTACTACCCCTGACTGGACTCCTGCTGATATGCAATTCCCAACTTGTTATAATAAGTCTGGAAACACAGATTATGAAAGAAAATATTACAACAGCAGGACCAGGGAAAGATTCTGGGGGGCTAATATCAATAGTTGAACTAGAACCTTACAAGACAAGAAAACAGGAGAAAGGGAAATTCTGATAGAACATACAACAGAAGCAACCACACAGTAAAGGCAAAGCCCTGCTCAAAGAAAGAATTTTTGTGAGGGAGGGAAAAGAGGCAAGGCTGCAGGAGAGACTTTTTGCTAGTGCTAAGAAATGTTTCCTGGAGACAATAGAGAGTTATTGGAGGTTCACATGCAGTTCCCTGCTTTGCATGGCACAGCACTGAGGGGAGTGTAGAGGACAGCTAACAGGGGAGTATAGCATAGAGGAGAGCTTGGAAATCAGGTAGAAGGCTATGTGCTAAGACAAAGTCTCTCCTCTAAAAATTTATATAATAGCAAGAAATTCAGACACAACTCACTAAATACTGTATAATTAAACATAAATAGATCCCAACTGTTGAGCCACACTCATTGGCAGCAAACAATGGAATTTTAGTCCACTTCAAAAAGTGGTATCACAACTTTAATTTCTAAACTAAAGATTTTCATTAAAAAGTAGTTTCACATAGGGCTTCCCTGGTGGCGCAGTGGTTGAGAGTCCGCCTGCCGATGCAGGGGATGCAGGTTCGTGCCCCAGTCCGGGAAGATCTCACATGCCGCAGAGCGGCTGGGCCCGTGAGCCATGACCGCTGAGCCTGCGCATCCGGAGCCTGTGCTCCGCAACGGGAGAGGCCACAACAGTGAGAGGACCACGTACCGCAAAAAATAAAAGTAATTTCACATAGATCCAACCACCCTCCCACGTACACACATAACCATGATGAAACTTGTGATTATGCAAATGTCAGTAGGGCTAAAATCTGCATTTATTAAAAAAGAAAGAAAGAAATAAAAATCCTCTAGAGACATAAATATGTAATATAACAGGAATAAACTCTTCCAGTCCAAAAGAAATACCCAAATAAATTCAGTGACTACTGATTTCCTAACTTGATTTTCTTTGGACTCCTGTAGCATTTCTAATTTTAATACAATTATCATTGACTCATGTCCTTGCATTATCTGTTATTTTATCTTCTCTTTTAAGCTAGATCAAAAAATTACTCTGTCAAGGGGAAGAATCACACATGACACTTTTGCTATATTCTCCTAGAATCTGTCACAGTGAGTAGAAATTCCTAAAATATTTGTTGATTTGTATGCTAAAATATATAGTATTTTCAGATATTCACTTAAAGAACTCTATAACAATATTATGTGAAATTATTTTGTTAGAATAGTTCTCAGTAATTTGAATAGTGTGATTTATTTACTTTTATATTCCCTGAAAACAAGCATAACTTCTTGCTCACAGTAGGAATGCAATAAATATTTGCTGATTTGAGTTGACTGAGGAAGAGAATCAAGGGTCATTTAAATATTCTGAAATCAAATTCTTCATTAATTTAGGATCTGGACAACCAGAGTTAATAAAGACAAACTGGACTTGAGAAAAACAGTTAAAACTTTTGGAACTCATTTTCATATTAAATAGCTTATTAAAAAAAAAAACACATGAGGAAAGCTTAGGACACACTGGCACACTTCCACAAATTATTTGATGATCAAAGACATCTGGCTTCTTTGATGATTTATGGAATTCCACCCTTAAGGCCCACTTGATAGTTCCAAAATATGTTTTGCAATATTTGGACATCGTCCAGGTGGCTGGTTTAATTCACATTTCCCTAAACACTCATCTTATTGGGAAGTTTATTATTTCTTTATGGTTCCAATAAGTCCTAAATTCTAGGTAAAGTGTGTTCAGGGTTTTATGAAACAAAATGAGATTTTTAAAAATTCATTTTTAATTTAAAACTGAAATTAAGCTTAGATCTGAAGTCTCAGTTTCCTGTGTATGATGTAGGGAAGAACTAAACATTACACAGAATTTCATTTTTCAGGAAAAAGTACATTTAATCAAGAGATAATTAAATACACTACTTCTTAAAGGTTGACAAGTACAAGTATTATTTCCAATAGTATACAACAAAATAGTATACTTTGGAGATTCTTTTCTCCAAGAGATCTGTTAAACATAAATGTCAAGGTGAACATAGTAAGTAAAGTAGTTACACATTTGATTTTATTCAATGTGATGCCAAATGAGAAAAAGGAAGAGAAAAGTCAATAGGACAGGGAAAGAGCCACTGAATGCCAATCACTATGCAACAAGTAAGGTTTATCTCTGTCATGAACCAGAAGTTTGAAATCCAAAAGCAGTACAGTTTTCTGACAAAATTAACCTTCGGGACAAATCTTCCCCTCAACCCCAACATGGATGATTACAGAATAAATTAAGTTATCCAAAAAGGAAAGATGCTATAAGACTTAGCCAAATACCCTACTAGCCAAAAAATGCAACGTATTTGGTCTTCTTGGAACATTAAGAACAAAAATGCAATGGTTTTCACATCTACACAATGGGAAAAATAAACCATATAAAAGGAAACCAAATTAGAACATTCTTTACTTTATAGTATAAAAACATTTTAGGAATTCCCTGGTGGTCCAGTGGTTAGGACTCTGTGCTTCCACTGCCAGGGACCTGAGTTCGATCCCTGGTCAGGGAACTAAGATCCCGCAAGTCATGCAGTGCAGCCAAAAAAAAAAAAAAAAAAATTAATATTTGTAGAAGTTAGCATGTCTTTTAAAAAATATATTGTTTACAAAACAGAATATTATAAATTTGTAGTGCCATGTACTTAAGAATGATGGAATAGGATTTGGGGGGGACCTTCAAGATGGCAGAGGGGTAAGAATAGAGATCACCTTCCTCCCCACAAATACAACAAAAATACAACTACATGTGGCACAACTCCTACAGAACACCTACTGAATGCTGGCAGAAGACCTCAGACTTCCCAAAAGACAAGAAAATCCCCACGTACCTGGGTAGGGCAAAAGAAAAAAGGAAAAACAGAGACAAAAGAATAGGGATGGGACCTGCACCTCTGGGAGGGAGCTGTGAAGGAGGAAAAATTTCCACACACTAGGAAGCCCCTTCACTGGAAGAGATGGGGGCTGGGGGGGGAGGAGCTTCGCAGCCACAGAGGAGAGCTCAGCAATGGGTGCTGAGGGCAAAGTGGAGAGATTCCCACACAGATGATCAGTGCCGACCAGCACTTACCAGCCCGAGGCTTCTCTGCTCACACGCCGGGGTGGATGGGGGCTGGGAACTGAGGCTTGGGCATCAGAGGTCAGATCCCAGGGAGAGGACTAGGGTTGGCTGCGTGAACACAGCCAGAAGGGGGCTAGTGCGCCACAGCTAGCCATGAGGGAGTCTGGGAAAAAGTCTGGACCTGTCTAAGAGGCAAGAGACCATTGTTTTTTTTTTTTTTTTTTTTTTTTTTTTTTTTTTTTTTTTTTTTTTGTGGTATGCGGGCCTCTCACTGTTGTGGCCTCTCCCGTTGCGGAGCACAGGCTCCGGACGCGCAGGCTCAGCAGCCATGGCTCACGGGCCCAGCCGCTCCGCGGCATATGGGATCCTCCCAGACCGGGGCACGAACCCGTATCCCCTGCATCGGCAGGCGGACTCTCAACCACTGCGCCACCAGGGAGGCCCGAGACCATTGTTTTGGGGTGCACGAGGAGAGGGGATTCTTTCCCTGTCTTCTCAGAGAAGGCAGAGCACTCCCTGAACAAGCTCCAGAGAGGAGCAGGAGCCACAGCTATCAGCTGGGACCCTAGAGACAGGCATGAAACGCTAACGCTGCTGCTGCGGCCACCAACAATCCTGTGTGCAAGCATAGGTCACTGACCACAATTCCCCTCCGAGGAGCCTCTGCAGCCAGCCACTGCCAGGGTACCTGAATCCAGGGACAACTTCCCCGGGAGAACATATGGCATGCCTCAGGCTGTTGCAATGTCACACAGCCTCTGCCATCTCAGGCTCCCTCACATTCCTTACCACTCCCTGCCCCGGGCCTCAGTAAGCCAGAGCCCAAGTCAGCCTTGCTTTAACCCTGTCCTGACTGGGTGGGAACAGATGCCCGAGGGCAACCCACATGCAGAGGCAGGGCCAAAACCAAAGAGGAACCCCAGGAGCTGTGCGAACAAAGAAGAGAAAGGGAAATCTCTTCCAGAAGCTTTAGGAGCAACGGATTAAATCCCCACAATCACCTTGATGTACCCTGCATCTGTGGAACACCCAAATAGACAAATAATCAACCCAAAATTGAGGTGGTGAACTTTGAAAGCAACGGTACACTAGGGGTTTGCTGTCTGCGACTGACCTGTTTCTGATTTTTCATGCTTATCGTAGTATAGTTTTTAGTGATCGTTATCATTGGTGGAATTGTTTATTGGTTTGGTTGCACTCTGTTTTTCTATAACATTTTTAAAATTTTAATAACTTTGAAATTTTTTTATTTTTATAATTTTATTGTATTTATTTATTTATTTTTTCCCTTTCTTTTTTTCTCCCTTTTCTTCTGAACCATGTGGCTGACAGGGTCTTGGTGCTCCGGTCTTGTGTCAGGCCTGAGCCTCTGAGGTGGGAGAGTCGAGTTCAGGGCACTGGACCACCAGAGACCTCCCAGTCCCATGTGATAACTAGCAGCGAGAGCTCTCCCAGAGATCTCACTCTCAAAGCTAACATCCAGCTCCATCCAATGGCCAGCAAACCCCACTGCAGAACGCCCCATGCCAAGCAACTAGCAACACAGGAACACAACCCCATCCATTAGCAGAGAGGCAGCCTAAAATCATAATAAGTTCACAGACACCCCAAAACACCACCAGAGGCAGCCCTGTGCACCAGAAAAACAAGATCCATATCCATCCACCACAACACAGGCACCATTCCCCTTCACCTGGAAGCCTACACAAGCCACTGAACCAACCTTACCCACTGGGGGCAGACACCAAAAACAATGGGAATTACAAACCTGCAGCCTGTGAAAAGAAGACCCCAAACACAGTAAGTTAAGCAAAATGAGAAGACAGAGAAATATGCAGCAGATGAAGGAGTAAGGTAAAAACCCACCAGACCAAACAAATAAAGAGGAAATAGGCAGTCTACCTGAAAAAGAATTCAGAGTTATGACAGTAAAGATGAACCAAAATCTTGGAAACAGAATGGAGAAAATACAAGAAACGTTTACCAAGGACCCAGAAGAACTAAAGAACAAACAAACAATGATGAATAACAAAATAAATGAAATTTAAAATTCTCTAGAAGGAATCAACAGCAGAATAACTGAGGCAGAAGAATGGATAAGTGACCTGGAAGATAAAACAGTGGAAATAACTACCACAGAGCAGAGTAAAGAAAAAAGAATGAAAAGAATTGAGGACAGTCTCAGAGAACTCTGGGACAACATTAAACGCACCAACATCCGAATTATAGGGGGTCCCAGAAGAAGAGAAAAAGAAAGGGACTGAGAAATATTTGAAGAGATTATAGTAGAAAACTTTCTTAACATGAGAAAGGAAATAATCAGTCAAGTCCAGGAAGTGCAGAGAGTCCCATACAGGAAAAACCCAAAGAGAAACACGCCAAGGCACATATTAATCAAACTATCAAAAATTAAACACAAAGAACAAATATTAAAAGCAGCAAGGGAAAAGCAACAAATAACATACAAGGGTATCCCCATAAGGTTAAGAGCTGATCTTTCAGCAGAAACTCTGCAAGCCAGAAGGGAGTGGCAGGACATACTTAAAGTGATGAAAGGGAAAATCCTATCACGAACATTACTCTACCCAGAAAGGATCTCATTCAGTTTCGACAGAGATATTAAGACCTTTATAGACAAGCAAAAGTTAAGAGAATTCAGCACCACGAAACCAGCTTTACAACAAATGCTAAAGGAACTTCTCTAGGCAGGAAGCACAAGAGAAGGAAAAGACCTACAAACAAACCCAGACAATTAAGAAAATGGTAATAGGAACATGCATATCAATAATTACTTTAAATGTAAATGGATTAAATGCTCCAAACAAAAGACACAGACTGGCTGAATGGATACAAAAACAAGACCCATATATATGCTGTCTACAAGAGACCCACTTCAGACCTAGGGACACATACAGACTGAAAGTGAGGGGATGGAAAAAGATATTCCATGCAAATGGAAATCAAAAGAAAGCTGGATAGCAATACTCATATCAGGTAAAATAGACTTTAAAATAAAGACTATTACAAGAGACAAAGAAGACATAATGATAAAGGGATCAATTCAAGAAGAAGATACAACAACTGTGAATATTTATGCACCCAACATAGGAACACCTCAATACACAAGGCAAATGGTAACAGCCATAAAAAGGGAAATTGACAGTAACACAAACATAGTAGGGGACTTTAACACCCCACTTTCACCAATGGACAGATCAACCAAAATGAAAATAAATAAGGAAAAACAAGCTTTACATGATACATTAAACATGATGGACTTGATTGATATTTATAGGACATTCCATCCAAAAACCACAGAATACACTTTCTTCTCAAGTGCTCATGGAACATTCTCCAGGATAGATCATATCTTGGGTCACAAATCAAGCCTTGGTAAATTCAAGAAAATTGAAATCATATCAAGTATCTTTTCCAATCACAATGCTGTGAGACTAGATATCAATTACAGGAAAAAAAAACTGAAAAAAAAACAAACACATGGAGGCTAAACAGTACGTTACTAAATAACCAAGAGATCACTGAAGAAATCAAAGAGGTAATCAAAAACTACCTAGAAACAAATGACAATGAAAACATGATGATCCAAAACCTATGGGATGCAGCAAAAGCAATTCTAAGAGGGAAGTTTATAGCAATACAATACTATCTCAAGAAACAAGAAAAATCTCAAATAAACAACCTACCTTACACCTAAAGCAATTGGAGAACGAAGAACAAAAAAACCCCAAAATTAGCAGAAGGAAAGAAATCATAATGATCTGATCAGAAATGAAGAAGAAATGAAGGAAACAATAGCAAAGATCAGTAAAATTAAAAGCTGGTTCTTGGAGAAGATGAACATAATTGATAAACCATTAGCCAGACTCATCAAGAAAAAAAGGGAGAAGACTCAAATCAATAGAATTAGAAATGAAAAAGGAGAAGTAACAACTGACACTGCAGAAATACAAAGAATCATGAGGGATTACTACAAGCAACTATATGCCAATAAAATGGACAGCCTGAAAGAAATGGACAAATTCTTAGAAGAGCACCACCTTCTGAGACTGAACCAGGAAGAAACAGAAAAATAAACAGACCAATCACAAGCACTGAAATTGAGACTGTGATTAAAAATCTTCCAAAAAACAGGAGCCCAGGACAGGATGGCTTCACAGGTGAATTCTATCAAACATTTAGAGAGGAGCTAACACCTATCCTTCTCAAACTCTTCCAAAATATAGCAGAGGGAGGAACACTCCCAAACTCATTCGACGAGGCCACCATCACCCTGATATCAAAACCAGACAAAGATACTACAAAAAAAGAAAACTACAGGCCGATATCACTGATGAACACAGATGCAAAAATCCTCAACAAAATACTAGCAAACAGAATCCAGCAGCACATTAAAAGGATCATACACCATGATCAAGTGGGGCTTATCCCAGGAACGCAAGGATTCTTTAATATATGCAAATCAATCAATGTGATATGCCATATTAACAAACATAATAAAAACCATATGATCATCTCAATAGATGTAGAAAAAGCTTTTGACAAAATTCAACACCAATTTATGATAAAAACTCTCCAGAAAGTAGGCATAGGGGGAACTTACCTCAACATAATAAAAGCCATATATGACAAACCCATAGCCAACATCGTTCTCAGTGGTGAAAAACTGAAACCATTTCCTCTAAAATCAGGAACAAGAAAAGGATGCCCACTCTCACCACTATTATTCAGCATAGTTTTGGAAGTTTTAGCCATAGCAATCAGAGAAGAAAGAGAAATAAAAGGAATCCAAATAGGAAAAGAAAAAGTAAAACTGTCACTGTTTGCAGATGACATGATAGTATACACAGAGAATCCTAAAGCTACTACCAGAAAACTACTAGAGTTAATCAATGAATTTGGTAAAGTAGCAGGACACAAAATTAATGAAGAGAAATCTCTTGCACTCCTATACACTAATGATGAAAAATCTGAAAGAGAAATTAAGGAAACACTCCCATTTACCACTGCAACAAAAGCAATAAAATACCTAGGAATAAACCTACCAAAGGAGACAAAAGACCTGTATGCAAAAAATTTAAGACACCGATGAAAGAAATTAAAGATGATACAAACAGATGGAGAGATATACCATGTTCTTGCATTGGAAGAATCAACACTGTGAAAATGACTATACTACCTGAAGCAATCTACAGATTCAATGCAATCCCTATCAAACTACCAATGGCATTTTTCACAGAACTAGAACAAAAACTTTCACAATTTGTATGGAAACAGAAGACCCCGAATAGCCAAAGCATTCTTGAGAAAGAAAAACAGAGCTGGAGGAATCAGGCTCCCTGACTTCAGACTACACTACAAAGCTACAGTAATCAAGACAGTATGGTACCGGCACAAAAACAGAAATATTGATCAATGGAACTGAATAGGAAGCCCAGAGAAAAACCCACACACATATGGTCACCTTATTTTTGATAAAGGAGGCAAGAATATACAATGGAGAAAAACAGCCTCTTCCATAAGTGGTGCTAGGAAAACTGGACAGCTACATGTAAAGGAATGAAATTAGAACACTCCCTAACACCATACACAAAAATAAACTCAAAATGGATTAAAGACCTAAATGTAAGGCCAGACACTATAAAACGTTTAGAGAAAAACATAGGCAGAACACTCTGTAACATAAATTACAGCAAGATCCTTTTGACCCACCTCCAAGAGAAATGGAAATAAAAACAAAAATAAACAAATGGGACGTAATGAAACTTAAAAGCTTTTGCACAGCAAAGGAAATCATAAACAAGATGAAAAGACAAACTTCAGAATCGGGGAACATATTTGCAAATGAAGCAACTGACAAAGGATTAATCTCCAAAATATACAAGCAGGACATGCAGCTCAATATCAAAAAAACAAACCACCCAATCCCAAAATGGGCAGAAGATCTCAATAGACATTTCTCCAAAGAAGATAAACCGATCGCCAACAAACACATGAAAGGATGCTCAACATCCCTAATCATTAGAGAAATGCAAATCAAAACTACAATAAGGTATCACCTCACACTGGTCAGAATGGCCATCATCAAAAAATCTACAAACAATAAATGCTGGAGAGAGTGTGGAGAAAAAGGAACCCTCTTGCACTGTTGGTGGGAATGTAAATTGATACAGGCACTATGGAGAACAGTATGGAGGTTCTTTAAAAAACTACAAATAGAACTACCATATGACCCAGCAATCCCACTACTGGGAATATACTCTGAGAAAACCATAATTCAAAGAGTCATGTACCACAATGTTCATTGCAGCTCTATTTACAATAGCCAGGATATGGAAGCAACCTAAGTGTCCACTGACAGATGAATGGACAAAGAAGATGTGGCACATATATACAATGGAATATTACTCAGCCATAAAAAGAAATGAAATTGAATTATTTGTAGTGAGGTGGATGGACCTAGAGTCTGTCATACAGAATTAAGTAATTCACAAAGAGAAAAGCAAATACCATATGCTAACACATATATATGGAATTAAAAAAAAAGGTTTTGAAGAACCTAGGGGCAGGACAGGAATGAAGACACAGATGTAGTAGAGAATGGACTTAAGGACACGGGGTGGGGGAAGGGTAAGCTGGGACGAAGTGAGAGAGTAGCATTGACATATATACACTACCAAATGCGAAACAGACAGTGGGAAGCAGGTAAATCGCACGGGCGGATCAGCCTGGTGCTTTGTGTCCACCTAGAGAGGTGCAATAGGGAGGGTGGTATGGTGACGCAAGAGGGAGGGGAAATGGGGATATATGTATACATAATGCTGATTCACTTTGTTATACAGCAGAAACTAACACAACATTGTAAAGCAGTTATACTCCAATAAAGTTGTTTAAAAAAAAAAGAATGGTGGAATAAGTATTTAGAAAAAGTCTTTCACTAAGTTCTAAGCATTCTGTAATGAGTTGTGGTACCATGTATTATAAAATCTTACTTTAAGCCATGGTTTGTTAACAGATTATCTTCAAAGAGTACCTATCATTTATTTGTATATGTGTATGTGTATACATTTTTTAATATGCCAGTTATTTGTCTGCAATATTATGGCAACATTTTAAGCTGAATGATACTAGAAAGCACTGAGTAATACTTATACTTTTCTCCATAATCCTCTCAAATTTTTATAAAATATTATTTATTTTAATACTTTTGGGAAGTAAAAACTATAATCAGCAAACTTAATGGATAAAAGGTAGCTAAGAAATACCAAAGCAGTACCAGAAAGAACATAAACATCAATTACGCTGTGGTAGGTATAAATTAAAAGTACAAGCCAAAGTGAGTGAAATTCTGACTACCATATTTATTGAAGACATTTTCATAGATGCTACACTATTTATTGATAATGCTGACAAATATATAAAATTGTTCTCTACTAAATAGGATACTGATAGATGGATTTTATCAAATTCTTTTTAGAATTTTAGGCTTATCAGTGTATGAATATAATTTTCTCTTTCCTCCATTTTTTTAAATTAAGAGATGTTAAAAGATGCTCAATTGACACCTAAATTGGAGCTTTTCTTAAAACAAACAAGAAGTGCCCTTT
This sequence comes from Hyperoodon ampullatus, assembly GCF_949752795.1. Lineage (NCBI taxonomy): Eukaryota > Metazoa > Chordata > Mammalia > Artiodactyla > Ziphiidae > Hyperoodon > Hyperoodon ampullatus. The sequence goes on from NC_136922.1 coordinate 71,759,333, forward strand.
CTCTCACATTCTACCCCATTTCTCTTAATATATTCTGCCCCCAGCTATATTTAGTATCACTAAAGCTGTTATATTTCCTTACATGAAATAGAAATAGTCTACACTTGCCCAGGAAAATACATTTTCCTATTATTAACTCTTCCACTTTGATTACTATGAGCAAAGTATTATGAGCAACAGTTTTATTATTTTGGGAGAAACTTTACAGCTGCAAGCAGGGTACAGAATGACATGGTGATTTAGGAATAGTGTATCTGAATAGGCAAGATTGCTGTGGATTATGAAAGGAAGGTGATTTGAGAGTCTGTCAGATCATAAGCGAGAAAAATGCTATAACATAGATCCAACCTTCTTACCCAAAGACGTAAAGAGTACATAGACGCCAAAGACGGTCCGCCAAAGACGGACCCAAAGACGGTCAAAGAGTACATACACACTGATGTCACTCTATAGGATGTCTACATAAAACAACTGCGAAGACAGGCAGAGGCTATAGATGGTCCAGGGTGAAGAAGAGCCCAGGAGGGGCTCACACATCATACACATGCTTTCCCTCGGAGTCTGGGTCTCTGTTCTCAACACATATTACTACTACAGTTATGATATCTTATAAAGCATTATACAAGATGATATCAGGCAGGAAGAGTGAGGTACAACAAACACTTCCTAAAAATTATACAAATAAACAAAACAAAACAAAACTGTATGTGTACAAACTGAGGGAGACTTAACTTACTTGCATTTTGTGTAGATAGACACCCTAGAAGTTTTATCTGACTAAAAGTTCAGTCTGAGGCAATGGTGTTATATGAAAGTATATTCGCCACAAATGCAAACAAACAAACAAAATCTCATGTAAAGCTTGGGCCACTATTAGAACCACAGCATCCAGTACAAAGGCCATTAAAAATCCTGCTGTTCCCTGCTTATAAATTATACTACACGTGAAGCCAACTTTTAAATTTTGACCGTAACATATTCAAGGGCACTGGCAAACTACAGCAAGTCCAGAATTGAGCGAACATAGAAAGGGGTCTAGAGACCTTGTCCTGTAAGGTATAAAAGAAGGAGTTGAAAACTTAGAAGACTACAAAAAAGAAAATACTTCAAGAGTTGACAGAGATATGGCCTTGGTTAAGCTAATTAATGTCTTCGTGCTTCAGTTTCCTAATTTGTAAAAAAGAAATCATAAAAGCACCTATTTTATAAGGCTGTTGTAAAGATTAAATTAATTAAAGCAAACACTAGAACAGTACCTAGCATGTAATTGATCTCAGCAAGTGCTATCATTAATAACATCATCTTCATTGTTTTCTTCTATAGCCTCCAGACGACAGAATTAGGAGCAATGGGGAAACGTTAAAGGAAAACAAATATTGATTGAATATTAACTATAAATCCTACTTTCCTATATCAGGGATTCCGTCCCATCTCTTCATTTTAATCTAATCAAGTTGCAGCCACATCAGCTTTTAAATGCCTACGCTTCCTTGGTTATCTAAGTTAAATTTCTATCAGAAGAACTAAATTTAGAGCAATTGCTTCTGTAAACATTATTTAGATTTAAAAAAGAATAAATACTCTAACTTACCTAGTAGGTAAATCTAGATCATTAAACTTTTTTAGAAGTAGGATTTCCAGATAAAATACAGGATGCCCAGCTAATTATAAATTTCAAAAAAATGACAACTAAGTTTTTAGTATAAGAGGGTCCCCAAAATTGCACAGGACATACTTTTACGAAAAAAGTTTTCATTATTTACCTGAAATTAAAATTTAACTGGGTGTCCTGTACTTTTATTTGCTAAATCTGGCAAGGGTTTAAAAGGGTAAATGTTAACAAAATGCAAATTAACTGAAAACATTTTTTTTAAACAAATTTTTGGAAGATCCTTTTACATTTAGGATGTTTTCTAACATGGATAGGGTAATGTTATGTACCTACCACTTTTTGTTTAAACATCATTTAAGAAATTTTTTCCTCCCTGACACATCCTTTAGTCATATCTCAGATTTCCAGTGCCAGCTGAAACTGATCAAGAGGAGGTTATCATCAGCCAGGTACTTGTGGCAACTTGTAGGAACATCACTTCCCACTTGGCTAAAGGAAGACAGACCTTCTGGTCGATTTCTATTTTCATCTCTGTTAGGCACAGATAACACAGTTCCTCTGCTCTAGGAATATTTACACGACAAATGTGTCCAAATATTTGAAATGACCATTGTCAAAGAACATATCTTCTGTCATTTTCCTCAGGCTCTAGAAATAGATCCACTGTTACCTGAACACTATAAACTAGTAACTAGTAAATGGAGACAGTAAGATAGTTTGATGTTTCAACAACATTTATATTTATGTCATTAAAAAGTTATATGGTGGGAAGTGAGAAATGAAAAAGTAGATTTAGGTAACTTCTAGCTATTGTTCAACAATGTAAAAAAATTTTAAAGATACAAGTGACCAGGGCTTCCCTGGTGGCGCAGTGGTTGAGAATCCACCTGCCCATGCAGGGGCCACGGGTTCGACTCCTGGTCTGGGAAGATCCCACATGCCGCGGAGCAACTAAGCCCGTGCGCCACTACTACTAAGCCTGCCCTCTAGAGCCCATGCTCCGCAACAAGAGGAGCCACCGCAGTGAGAAGCCCGTGCACCACAATGAAGAGTAGGCCCTGCTCGCCACAACTAGAGAAAGCCTGCGAGCAGCAACGAAGACCCAATGCAGCCAAAAATAAATACAATTAATTAATTTTAAAAAAAGACACAAGTGACCATCGAGGGATATTTCTGGAGGGTCTGCCAGGTGGCCGCTAGGCCATGGAGGAGAAGCTGCCATCTGAGGAGACAAGGGTGAAACCAGCAACAAATGTGCTGAGACGGGAAGGGGAGTGGGGCTGCTGCAAAAAGCCCACGAAAGAAGAAGCGAAACAGGAGGAAGGAACCCCAAGTCAGAAGAGTGCAAGTCCAGTGGATAATTCAAGGAAGCAGTGAGGTTTGGAGGAGCCTGGCAGAATGTGGGCAAGCTGTATTTACATGACTCAGTTTCGGTATGACTGCTGCTTCTCAAAGTTGTAGGGAACAAACAAGACAATCCATGCGAAAATATTCTGCACGCTACAAAATCTACAGGAGATGCTGGTCGTCATGATCATGAATCAGGAGGGCTTGAACCCAGGGCTCAAGGTGATGGTAGAGACCTCTAAGTCAAGTCTGAGATGGAAAGTGCCCACAGAAGTATTCTTTATGTTCTGCAGAACAGACCAGATAGACAAAGAACATGAAAAAATGACCTGCAAGTGGGACTCTTCTAGATAGTTCCCTTGACGGAAGCCATCACATCTTCATAGTCTTTGAGATTTATTTTGATCTTTCTTATTTTATCAGCTACCTCAAATGTTTTATAGACTGTAATAGAAAAACAAGGGCCTCCCTGGTGGCGCAGTGGTTGAGAGTCCGCCTGCCGATGCAGGGGATACGGGTTCGTGCCCCGGTCTGGGAGGATCCCATATACCGCGGAGCGGCTGGGCCCGTGAGCCATGGCTGCTGAGCCTGTGCATCCGGAGCCTGTGCTCCGCAACGGGAGAGGCCACAACAGTGAGAGGCCCGCGTACCACAAAAAAAAAAAAAAAAAAAAAAAAAAAAAAAAAAAAAAAAAAAAAAAAGAAAAACAAAAAACCCGCAAATTTTTGTAGCTCCAGTTTCTAACACAGTACTCCTCACGCAGCTGATGTTTTATACATGTCTATTAAATTAAATGATTAAATAATGGTTGTTCCCTTTAGCAGACCAAAAAGAAAGATGGTAACTAAACTTGGGACTCAAGAATGAAAAGAGGGAAAACTGCTTGAAGTACCATAATTCGAAATGTGAAGACCAAAGGAAGCGGATCACAGAGTAATGGGGCACATGGCATAGTGCTCACGGGTATAGCCTCGACAGAGACACACACTTAAACTGGAGCCCTACTCTGCTTCTTACCAGCCATGTGACAAACTGGGCAAACTGCTGATCCTCTCTGTGTCTCCAAATCCTCACGCATCCAATGGGTTGGAGGAACACTTACCGAAGAGAGCTGTGGGAATTAAATGAGATTTCTATACATGCACAGTATAGGAATCCTTAGCACAGTGCCCAGCATAGAATAACCCCTCAATAAATGATAAGACAAATAGTAATAAAATACTGAAAAACAAAAAACAACTTTTAAAAAACCTATGTCATGACTGGGATGAGAGAAAATCTATGCCAATTGAACCATGCTTTGTGGGATCTCGAACACATATTTTACCCTGAAATTCTCATAAATCATAATGTCAGCAGTGGAAATAACAGCCATCACCACGCCCTCATCTGTGGGTCTGGAAGACTGAGAACACACCAGGTAGGGATTGGTAATTCCACAGGAAAGTCATGGACAGAAGAATGGCTAAAAATAGGGGTAGTGGTTTCTGTGGTATAAAATCTACCTTTTTAAAAATCTCTACTGGGGGATGACAAGATTGGAAATCCCTCGGCAGGCTGGGATTTCCCATCAAATCAAACATCGTAGTAGTTTATTACAAAATTCTTTTTTCTTCCTGTAAGAAACTGAAAGGCCTAAGGAGAATTTATTGTGTGTTTTTGTTGTTGTTGTTGTTATTTATTTTTTGAATTTTATTTTATTTTTTTTTATACAGCAGGTTCTTACTAGTTATCCATTTTATACATTAGTGTACAGATGTCAATCCCAATCTCCCAATTCATCCCACCAACAACAACAACGCCCCCCCGCCACTTCCCCCACCTTGGTGTCCATACGTTTGTAGGAGAATGTACTGTTAAATTAAACCCCTAGCTAATGGAGATAGGGAGGTACTTATGGAGGTGACAGCTCCTCCTCTCTCCCACTTAGATTACATTACATTCGCTACGTTTAAGGCTTTATACACACACAAAAAAAAGAGAGAGAGAGAGAACTCGAAGGGAGAGAAAAATACTAGCCACCGACCATATCACTTGCTGAACCATTTCATATCAAAAGTAACTATATGAGATTGGCAGTGCTTTCCTTGTGTGTGAAAAATACATAATTTTGTAAACATGGTAAAACCCTACCCATGTGATTTAGTTAAAAATAAATTTTGAATTAAGAAAATATGATTTATTGTGGAAAATACTTAAAATAAAAAACACTCTATTACTTTTAATTCATTGTGGAGATTGTGAATTTAAAGTCCATTGGGTCTGCTTTGTGACCAGATTAAGCACACTTGAAATTAGCACTAATTATAATTCTTATAATGTACATTTTTTCAGTAGGTTCATAACACTAATTTTTTTAAATAATGCCTTTCTCCTTTGATTGCACTAAGGTAAAGTAAATTTCAGTGCATCTCAGGCAAAATAATTAGGAATTAGAATTTTATATTAATATGATTTTAAAATAGTTGAAAATAATTTTATTTGATATTTGATTGCTACCACAACTCCTCAAGCTTTCATACTGATCATCTCCACTGGTTACATTTACAAGCACCCCCCCAGGCAATTTGCCCCTGTTGTTCTATAAGTCAGCTGAAGATAAAAGATTAGAATCTGAAAATCTAGAGTTACTGGTAGATTGCATGACCCAGTTACTGTAACAAAATGAATTAACCTCTGTTTCCTAGAGGTTTACCTTTACAGACTGAGTTAACCTCTTACTCCCAGAAGTCAAATTTCTGGCAACATCAGGGATTCTTTTTAGAACAAATTATATACAGAAAAGTAAAGGAAAAGTTTACCAAGTATCCAAAATAGCCATGAAAATGCTTCACTTCCCAGAAGGCCTTAAATCCTCATATAGAATGTATTTATCCTTACCTAAAAATGATTCTTAAAAGACTTAGTTATCTGTGGTACAGAATGAACAAGGTGAAAGGTAGGACTGATGGCTACTAAAGGTACAAAAAATAATTGTACATATAAGGTAACACCATGTTATATAATCATATCAATGACCTTGGTTAGTATGATCTACTGTTTAGCAAACTCTTTCCTTCCCCACATTTATGAAAGATATATACTTCCCTGTGCCACTGATGTTAGGCTCAGTAAGGGACCTACTATGACCAATGGAATGGAATCAGATGTGATACAAGGAGAGATTTGAAACGTGCTTGAGCCGTTGGCCTAGCCCTCTTTTATCTCTACCATCGCCATAAGAAAAGCTTTCCTTGGTCTGCTGCCCCTTCAGATTGGGCCTCAGACCCAAGCCCAATCCACAGTGAGAACACAAGCTCAGATAGGCCTGCAACATAACGTAGAATGACCCCCAGCCAAGCAGCATCTGGGGAAAACAGAATGAATGAAAATTATCTTAAGCCACTGAGTTGTGGGATTTGTTACGTAGCAATAACTGTCTGATGCAGTCATAAAGACAAGGTTAAGAGATGTTTCAATTGTCTCTGCTTACATTTTTAGTAAAACTTTTATCAAAAGCTATCAAAATATTTTTAAAGTTTATCATTTGAAGAGTGTAACTTTCAACTGACTGGAAAATTCATTTATATGAAAAGCATCCCCAAGCCACTACTTAACAATGTAATGCATAGTTCTTAAGAGTTGTGTGTCCAGAAAAAGAGAACAAGCACTTTCTTTAAATAAAGTCTGCTTAGCTTTGCTGAACAGTTGTACTGAACCCTGAGTTAACATACTTCCATCTGAGGTTTCACATTGTTAGCCAGAAATAAGCAACAGTCGCATGATGCTGTGGAATGAGAAAATGTTTTCTTCTAGTCCCACAAATCAACACAGGAAACTTCAAGACGTGCATAATGAAAATGAAAGAAAATCCTTGTTTTCTCAGAAAATCCTCCTTCATGTCTGCACAAAGTGAAGTAACAGATTCAGACTTAATGCCAAATCCCATGGATATGACTTGCTGCCATTTTTAAGCTACCACTTACTGAACATTTCCCTTGTGTGGCAGGCTTTGTGCTGGGTGTTTTACTACTTCAAGTAAATCATGCAGCCACTCTAAGAGGTATGTATTATTACCATCTGCACTTTAGAGAGTGAAAAAATGGCAATGTGAAGACTATGAATAACTTGATCAAGCTGTAGAGCTAGGAAGTGGTCAGGCAGGGATTTCGAGCCAGTATGCCTTACTCCAGACCAGTGCCCTTACTCATACCCTATTCTATGAGAAAACAGTTCCATCATCTTCATTTTAACATCAGAACCTGCCATGGAGATCTTACCACAAAGCTACCTTCTAATCTTTTCTCCTCAAAATGAAGAAGATCTAACATGGTAACATCTGGAGAAATACTTCATTGCTCCCTCTCAATCCCCAAATGCCTACTGGTCATCAGATAGTCAAGATGCCCACAGAGTTATTTCAAGCACCCTTTAGAAATCAGTAAATGAGATTAGAGATTAAAAATCCATACTTGATCAAAGATTGATAAGATTGTGTCCAAAAGACACAGGGGTCAAAGTGGCCTAAGACAGGGCAACTTGAGCAAAAAGAATAATGACTGCAATGGATTGAAAGATATTCAATGTCTAAAAATTCATGAGTTCATGATAATACTTATGGGGAAAAGTTAATTACTCCTTACTAGAGGTTCCAAGGACACAAATTTATTACTCCCCAAATTTATAAATATGGAAAAAGAATCAAGTATTTATCTTGCCTTTTCTGTGCAAACTATATGTCAAGGTAATCAAACAGTAGATGAGAGGGAATTCTTCCTTATAGAATTCCAGTCAATAAATGTTGAAGAAATGACAGAATTAGAAAAATCACCATTTTCTAATTCTGAAGAGAAAGAATGGGCAGTGATTATCAACGGATACCAAGTCCATCAGGTGAGAGAATGATGGGGAACTTTATAATGGAATCAGGCTGACAGTTTCTGCACCTCCTTGAGGAGTGCCAGTGAAGGAGGCATAGCCAAACATCTTGTCCTTGTTGAAGGAAGGTAAACATACACAGCACCACCTATGAGATATTTTCCCAAAGTAAATAAGTAAACAAAACGGCTGACTCTAATCACATCTCTAGACCTAATATCCAACTTACAGAAAATACAGGTTACAGAGGAACCAGTGAAAGGTTAACACACCATAAGAAAGCCATCAGCCAAATCCACAATATGGCGCATCTGAACCTATAAACGAGCTTTTCTGCCAACAAGTCAAAGGCATAAGGTGAAAAAACCAGAACACCAGGGGACAGAAGGAAATAATTAAAGAAAAGACTTAAGAGACCCAATAAGCACTGCAAAATGTAGACTCTGTTTACATCCTGAATTGGGACAGGGACAGGGAACAACGATAAAAACATATCCTTGAGATCACCGGAAATATGGACTGCTATATTAACCCTTGAAATTAATGTTCATTAGGTGTGATGAGGAAATAATAATTAATTTTTTAAAAACGGTCCTTCTCAGTTAGAAATGCATACTGAAGACTTCTGAGGTAAAATGACATACTATTAAGGATTTGCCTTAAAATACTCCAGAAACAGGAAAAAAAAAAAAAAGGACATGATGTGATGATAAGTAAGATTAACAAACTGTAGCTAATTTTTGAAGTTCAGAAGATATATTATACTACCTTTGTATACATATGTGTTCAAATTGCCACAATAAAATAAGGCAGAAAGAGAAAAAAAAAAAAAATTAACCCACGACAGCTAATGCTCTTTAAATCTGGGGACTGTTAGTCACATTTCAGTTAGTGTTTACCTGCTTGTCTCTCTTGTTTTTTTCTTTATTTTCAAAATTATAGTTTTGTATTAAAATAACTAAATTTGGGAGAAGTTGTGTTTTCTATAACAAGAGTGTCAATGAAACAGAAATAAAAATATAATAGAACTGAGAGCACCAAAATTCATTCATTTAATAAATATTCACTGAGTCCCTACTTTCTCCTCACCAGTCCACGGCTGCGGGGAAACCTCAGTGGAAAAGACAAAGGTCCCTCTTGTTAAAATCGTGGTTGCTAAAAATGTGGCAAATATCAGCTTCCCCATTAGGGTCAGGAATAAGGGTCTGGTAACAGATGCAATTTCCCAAATCAACTGTGGCATGTAAAATGTCAATAAAACCTAACTCCAAAGTCACATCAAACTGATCCTGACAGGGTTTATGCTGAGCCCAGGCCATTCTGCCCCAGCTCATTAAATGTTAACTGTGAATGAAGCCCACACAGGGGAATTAAATAATACTCAGAGATCAGAATGTCACAGTTTACATGGTCAGGAACACCAGAGATAGGAAAGCAAAAGCACTCAGGAGGACTGGAACATTCTACCATCGCCACCACCACCACCACCACCACCACTACCACTCCACCCCCAGAGGAAAAAAAGATCCATAAAAGACAGGATTTCAATGAGGAACACTGCATGCTAAAGCCAGCGCGAGAAGGAAGAAAAGTCAGAAAAACAAAGAGGAAACTCTTAGGACTATCGGTTCTACATTTTGTGGTGCAGACAAAACAGCTCACTATAGTGGGGCTAAAGATTCCGGTTTTTTTTTTTCTTGCAGTACGCGGGCCTCTCACTGTTGTGGCCTCTCCCGCTGAGGAGCACAGGCTCCGGACACGCAGGCTCAGTGGCCATGGCTCACAGGCCCAGCCGCTCCACGGCATGTGGTATCTTCCCGGACCGGGGCACGAACCCGTGTCCCCTGCATCGGCAGAGGGACTCTCAACCACTGAGCCACCAGGGAAGCCCAAGGATTCCAGTTTTTACATTCCCAGATGCCAGTTTAGATGATGTCAGTCTCCAGCATTGATCTCTCTTTTCAACGGCAAAGTTCCACTCATTCAGTGTCCTACCCCGGAGGATGGTGTTAACTGAGGCAGGATAACCTGCTATTAACATCACACATTCTGGAGTTGGATTGCCTGAGACTGTATCCTAGCTTTGCCACCTAGTTGCTCTATAACCTGAGGAAACTTCCTTATCCTCTCTGAGTCTGTTTTCTCATCTGTAAAATGGGAATAATACTAGTACCTAAGGTCTGACATTTAAGGTCTGATTAAATAACTTAACGCATTTAAAGAGCTTACAATGATGCCTGGCAAGTACTAAGTGCTCAACAGCACTTGTTATCATATGTTGTCAATGTAAAAGGCACACTGGATTTTGAAGATTTGATTCTAAAAACAAAAGAATATAGAATATCTAATTTTTTATGTTGTTACATATAGAAATGATATTTTGAATATACTGGGTTAAATAAAATAGTATCGGAATTATTTGCACCTTTTCTACTTCTATTACTTTTTAGTATGGCTACTAAAAAATTTGAAATAATATGTGTGACTGGCATTTTATTTCTGTTGGTCAGGGCTGCTCTAGAAGGTTGATCTTTGAAACTAGAGATCCATCATCTCTCCTATCCAGAGTTGCAAATTAGGTTTACCTGAATTTAAGAATACCTGTGTATATATGATCAATAAGGTAATCTCCACCACACCCACCCATTCCACAGCCCTGAAAAGAACAGAAGATATTCACAATCATCTTTCCCAGGTCTTTCTTCACCTAAAGAAGGCTCTTACCCATCTAAGCCCCCTGTTAATGATGTACATGCTCTTGAGATGTGAAATGAATGGCGGTCCATAACTGACACCCAGAATCTTTCCTGCAGCTTCTGAAGGCATCAAGAGCTGAAAAGCATCAAACCTATGAAGTCCATTTCATAAGCTTGTTATCTCTTTCTGAGTATCATCAGAGCAACCTAACCAGCCTCCCCCGCCCACCATTTGATCACATCAGCAAGTCATTCAGACCTAGGTGGGATGCTCTCAGTGACTCACAGAAAAACCAAACCTGAGCACTCCACAAGCAAACTGCTAGAGATTTTTGTGTGTGTCCTTAATAGAGTCAGGCCTACTTTCAGCTCTAACAACCCACATCCTCACCAAGGCTGCTTGTGCAGTAACTTTGTTTAATCAGTGAAGATGTCAGAGACTGCCATGAATTATTTCTTGCCTGACTAACACTGTAAATATTCTCATCCTGCCTCATGCTCATCCACCATGGAAGATGTTTGCTACACTGGTCTGTCACAGACAAGAAAATAAATGAACATTTATTTATTGAGTGCTTATCATATATGAAGAACTATTTTGGGTTATCACATTTTATTTTTTAATCCCCTCAACAACTCTGTGAGATATTTTTACCTATACTTTACCACAGATGAAGATGTTAAAATTCAATTATATGTCCACAAAACAGGTCCCTGTAGACCTGACTTGTGCATACGTTTGGTGTCAAGGATCAGAGAACTCTAGCCAAGGGAGTGACAGCCTGTCTCCACCTGAACAGGAAGAATCTGGGCTCTGGCTTGTCCTTGGGCCTACATGAGGACTTTCAGCCCTAAGCTTCCAGTTTCTTCAAAGCAACATCTGAAAGCACCCAAGTGAAAAACAGTTTCTCCAAAGGGTACTGCAGTGTGAAACAGCTAAAGATGACCTGGCCTCAAAGAGACGGTGATTTGCATTAAACTTACCTTCCTTTTCTTGTTTAACATGCTGGACAGGCAGCAGTAGATCAGAAAGCCATAATCACCATTCCAGTTTTGAAACTGCAGTGTCCTCCTTCCCCAAGAAGATGGAATAAAAAGCACAGCCAGCAGGCTCTGGGTACTGGTAAATTATATCCCCATGCACCTCAGCATGTCAAAGAGGTGTTGCTCTCAGGTGGGAATTTGGGAGGAGTAGGAACGGAATACTGAAATCCCTACCAGCCTAGAAACTCAAGGTGTCCTGAGGAATCAAACCCCACTTTAACAACAAAGAATTTACCTTTTCTATCTTTTCCATATTGGTGTCATTATGGAAGATTTGAGCACAGGTGGAGATAATTATATCAGAAGGCAGGAAAGAAAGTAGCCCAAGCACAGTGAAAGTGTGTTGCTGAATTCTTAAATAGGCAGATAGTTACCCTGCTGCTTGAAAGGATATAAGTGGGTGTATTATTACCCAGAAATCACTTAATGGTCACCTGATCACAAATAAATATTCAGGGGTTCTTGTCATATGTGCTCTTTCTCAATGCCCCTTCCACCTGCTATTCCTACACAAATCATTATTCTTATTAACACTGTAATTAATTCTCCCTGGGCAACTAACTTGTTAAAAGTATCCTTTAAGCTGGTCTGCAAACCATCATTAGTACCCTCTTCACAAAAATAACCTATGACTTAATACTACAGATAAAAAGTCATCACATGTTTCAAAAAAGGAAAAAAACAATTATATTAATACTACCACTTTGAAGTTAGTTATGACTATGCCCCTGATTGATTCATGTGGGCCAACAAGTCTAAGCAGGACTGTATTCTCTGTTTTAAAACATTCCTGCAGTAGAGCTGGCAGTCAGCAAAGATGTTGTTTCTTTTAAATGAGAAATGCTGTATAAGCAAAATTACCTTTACATAAGGAAACTCTCATTAGTGTAATATAATGATTATTATAGATAATAATGGCAATACAATGAGAAAGAAAGGCAATTGTATTACCTCCAAGAAAGGCAGTACAGGGGCTTCCCTGGTGGCGCAGTGGTTGAGAATCTGCCTGCCAGTACAGGGGACACGGGTTCGAGCCCTGGTCTGGGAAGATCCCATGTGCCGCGGAGCAACTAGGCCCGTGAGCCACAACTACTGAGCCTGTACGTCTGGAGCTTGTGCTCCGCAACAAGAGAGGCCGCAATAGTGAGAGGCCCTCACACCGCGATGAAGAGTGGCCCCCACTTGCCGCAACTAGAGAAAGCCCTCGCACAGAAACGAAGAACCAACACAGCCATAAATAAATAAATAAATATTTCTTTAAAAAACAAGATAAATAAAAATCAGGATAAAGAACTCTCTGTATATTTATTTTAAAAAAAGAAAGAGGGCCTCCCTGGTGGCGCAGTGGTTGAGAGTCCGCCTGCCGATGCAGGGGATACGGGTTCGTGCCCCGGTCTGGGAGGATCCCATATGCCGCGGAGCGGCTGGGCCCGTGAGCCATGGCCGCTGAGCCTGCGCATCCGGAGCCTGTGCTCCGCAACGGGAGAGACCACAACAGTGAGAGGCCCGCGTACCGCAAAAAAAAAAAAAAAAAAAAAAAAAAAAAAAAAAAAAAAAAAGAAAGAAAGGCAATACAATGAGTTGAGAGGATAATGCTGAATTATGGAGGAATGGATAAAGACATTCAGTTGCTAAAAGAAAATAAAAGGCTAATCTCAAAGACTAGTACAAAATATCCAGTGATTTTGCTCCTCGTTTATAAGAAACAGAATGTCCCATACCCATCTAATATGAAGTTAGATTTATAAACCTTGCCTTTTAAAAAAATTCTATTGAAAATTTGAGATTAAAAATTGATCCATCAGGGGTTCCCTGGTGGTGCAGTGGTTGAGAGTCCGCCTGCCGATGCAGGGGACACGGGTTCATGTCCCGGTCCGGTAAGATCCCACATGCCATGGAGCGGCTGAGCCCGTGAGCCATGGCCGCTGAGCCTGCGCGTCCGGAGCCTGTGCGCCGCAACGGGAGAGGCCACAACGGTGAGAGGCCCGTGTGCCGCAAAAAAAAAAAAAAAAAAAAAAAATTGATCCATCAGATATATATATATACATAGAGCTGATTCACTTTGCTATACAGCAGCAACTAACACAACATTGTAAAGCAATTATACTCCAATAAAGATGTTAAAAAAAAAAAGGTCCATGCCAAAAAAATCTAAAAAAAAAAAAAAAAAGGAAAACAAAAATGACCATCAGGATTTTTGGTCCTTATTAAAAAAAAAAATTAATGACTCTCTGTAATATAGGAAAAATAAAAGAAAAAAACTGGCTAAATAGTTATTTTTGAAATCTAAAAACTGTAAATTTAGTTTCTATCTTAGAAAAACATACTGAGCCTAGATATTAGAAGACCATTTGACTTACCTGAAGCAGGCAGAAAAACATACTTAAATATTGGCAACTGATTAGAAAATATTTACATTAAAATATACATTAACAGTACCCTTCAAAAGCACATTTGTGCTCTGCAACAAGAGAAGCCTGCGCACCGCAGCGAAGAGTAGCCCCTGCTCACTGCAACTAGAGAAAGCCCACGCGCAGCAACCAACACCCAACGCAGCCACAAAATAAATAAATAAATAAGATAAATAAATTTTTAAAAACCTAAAAACAAAAGCACATTCATGCCATCTTTCTCTCAAAAAATATTGTAATTTATTTAATCCTAGTAAAATAATACACTTCTTTCTTCAAAAACATTGGTCCATCATAGGTTAAATTAATAGTCATCACAAGGGGAAAAATGCAATAATATCAAGTCAGGGCTCAGGGATGAGCCACAGGGAATTTTCTCTTGTGACACACTGACAAGCTATACAGATGAAATGGGAATATGAGAAATAGAGCTGAAATGCAGTTTTGTAAATTACACCAGCTTAGTTGTAGCTAACTTGAAAGATAGAAACATGACAACTGTCTATTAAAATAAAACGTATATGTAGGGATCAAAAAATATATATTTAATAGAAAACGACAGAATCAGCAACAAAGAAAATTCTAAAATTGAAAACTGACCAACTCTTAAGGCTATATTTCAATGATTATAATAGGGGCTTTATTGTTAACTTTTGTACAGCAATAGAATAATTTGTAATCCTGAAAAAAAAATCCCTCTATTTTACTTACCATTCATTGATCAGCCTTTCAAAGGCTTCTTTATTTTATACAGAACATGGACAACATGGAGTCAAAGAAAGGCAATACAATGAGTTGAGAGGATAATGCTGAATTATGGAGGAATGGATAAAGACATTCAGTTGCTAAAAGAAAATAAAAGTCTTAAAAAGGAAGAAATCGGAGACAGTAAGGGATTTCAAATGCTGTAAGAAATATTTAGTTTAGATTTACTTAAAAATCAAAGGAGAATGGTGAATAGGACACAAAAGAGAGTTAAACCCCAAAGTTTTAATCTATTGAGAGACAGAATATGTAATTAAGTGGCCCATGACATTACTTGAAGTTATTGAGCTCTATGAATCCTATGGATAGAGAATGCAGCAAACATTTCACAGAAGTCTTCTTTCTCCTATTGTTACAGGGATAAACCCATCAAAAAATGGCTTCATTCTTTCTAAAACATGCATGCTAATTTGAAATACTTTTATAAAGCTCATTGATGTAAAGAGGGACAAAAATAAAAGCAAGAAATTTTAAGAAATCATGAAACATTTCACCAAATTCCCTTAAGAAGACTGAATAAGCAAGTTTCATGAATTCAGGTATATCCAGAACTGATAAAGCATGGGTATAATTAGGTCTTTCTGAAGCAAGTTCTACAATTATGTAAAATTATGTGTGTGTATGTGTGTGTGCTTCATTTTTTTAGGCCATTCCTTTACTCATCATGTATCATGTACCAATTTTATTTTGTCCTCTCAACTGATTATGTGGCTCTAGAAACTGGGATCAGGTCTCACTCAACTCTCTGTCACAATACAAAGCATTGCCTTATACCCAGCTGGTGTTCAATAAATGTTTATTCAGCCAAAATGAATTCTAATACCTTTGAATTCCACCCAGGAGCCAAGACAATATTAAATGTCAATGACGTACTCCACAGTGAGTGAGATTTGGTGCTGGCCAAACCCAAAGACCAAGATGTAGCTGATTGGTAAAGATCCCAGTGAGAAGATCAAAAAGACACAAGCCAAGCCAGCATGGAGATGGGCAACAGGACGTTCCAGCAATGGACCACAGGGCACAGCACTGGGAAATTCAGGAACAGAAAGTCAACGGGTGTTGCAACAGAGAAGTAAACAGTGTGTAAGAGAGGCAGAGTGGCAGGGGTTTAGGGGCAAGATTCAGTCACTGAGGGGGGTCTGTCTATAGAAAGCAGGGCACCAATACAGAGTAAATGGAATGCATATCAGATAGAACACACCAAGGCAGGGCGGAGGAATGAACACAGGACCTGGTAACTACAACTAGAGCCAACTCACATTGAAAGGGAAAAAAAGGTTACTCAATAGAACCCAAGTAACCAATCAGAAGAAAACAAGGGGTGAAGAATACTGGTCCTAAGTCATAAAAATGAGGATTCTTAGACTTTTTTGGCTAGGAAAAGGATTACTTTCAGATCTGAGGGAAGGTCCAAACTGCTGAAGTGTTTAAAAAGCTCTAGGGGGCAGTGGTTAAGAATCTGCCTGCCAATGCAGAGGACACAGGTTTGATCCCTGGTCCAGGAAGATCCCACATGCCTTGGAGCAACTAAGCCCATGCGCCACAACTACTGATCTTGCACTCTAGAGCCCGCGAACCACAGCTACTGAAGCCTGCGTGCCTAGAGCCCGTGCTCCGCAACAAGAGAAGCCACTGCAATGAGAAGCCCGTGCAACCGCAACGAAGAATAGCCCCCTCTCGCCACAACTAGAGAAAGCCCGTGCACAGCAACAAAAGACCCAAAGCAGCCAAAAATAAAATAAAATAAAATAAATTAATTTTAAAAAATAAATAAAATTTTAAAAATAAAAATAAATTAAAAGCTGTAGGTAAAAGGATGAGGATTCAGGTTGTTCTATAAGCCTTCTGTAGACTAAACTTATATTTTGAACATTTTTTTAATAGCAACACGGTATGCTTAGCCATGCATACTTCTGGAGATCGCAGAGGTGAATATGTGAACAGAACTCTTAAGAAGCTGTGCATCTATAAATTTAAGGCCAATTGGTACCCCCTAAGCTGAGAACAGCTTATTAATAATTTTCCTGTCATTAGGCCAAGATGCAGGAGGGAATGCT
Organism: Hyperoodon ampullatus; assembly: GCF_949752795.1. Taxonomy (NCBI): domain Eukaryota; kingdom Metazoa; phylum Chordata; class Mammalia; order Artiodactyla; family Ziphiidae; genus Hyperoodon; species Hyperoodon ampullatus. The sequence goes on from NC_136922.1 coordinate 71,776,122, forward strand.
GAATGTCAGAATGCCACACTAACTCCCAATTCTAACAGAGTTTAGGACACCAGAGGTTTGCCCATAGGAAGCTGAAAAGTTTTGGTAGAACTCAAAGGATTCCACTGTGTATGGAAATTTTGTTATATAACCAGGGCTTTAAATATGCCATGAAAATAGTATGCTCTTTTAGGAAATGCTTTCTTTCTCTTCCGCCTGTGTCTCAAATGTCTCCATCCTGCACAATTATTAGAAACTGCTTACATGTGAGCAAATGCCAAAATTAAAAGTCCTAAGTGCTAAAAAAAAAAAAAGGACAAAAAACAAAGATAATCCACATTCCTCTACTCAAATTCACAAAAAAATAAACTATTTACCACTAAAGGAAATTTTATTTTTTATTCTATAAATTATATATATTTTATAATTAAATTATATCACTTCCTTTAGCAGTGAATAGTTTAATATACACATCACACAATTTGAGATAAGATAAATACTAGACCCAAATTAACATATACTGAACTTTAAATAATACAAGAAATACTTTCACAACACCTAAAAAGAAAAAGTGCAGAAGAAATTTAAATTCCTAAAACTGACTACCACCATTTACAATCTAGAAAGGCAAATAAATAAAAGTCCACAGAAATAGCAGCAGACATTAGCCCTGATAACCACGTCTACAGTATGATCCTCCAGACACATGCCTCTCTTTAATAATAGCCCCTTTTTCTCTTCAACAGGAAAAAATAGTTTACTGTATTCCTAAGCACAATTGATAATTTGTATTTACTTGTTTGTTAACTTATTCGATGCCTGTCTCCAGGACCTCATTGTTAAGTTCCATGAGGTATGGGAAGGTGACAGTTCTGTTCACCACTAAGCAACTATCCTAACATATGGTGGGCATTCATTAACACTGATAGACTGATTGACTGAATCCATGAAAAAACACTATTTTCTTTTAGGTTGACAGACCTTATACAGACACGTCAATCAGAAAAACTTGTCTTTTAAATCAACAAGGTACGAAGAAACCCCATAATATGTACATATAAGAAAAGTAACAGGGCTTCCCTGGTGGCGCAGTAGTTAAGAATCCGCCTGCCAATGCAGGGGACACAGGCTCGAGGCCTAGTCTGGGAAGATCCCACATGCCGCGGAGCAACTAAGCCTGTGTGCCACAACTACCGAGCCTGCGCTCTAGAGCCCACGAGCCACAACTACTGAAGCCAAGGTGCCTAGAGCCCGTGCTCTGCAACAAAAGCCACTGCAACGAGAAGCCCACGCACTGCAACGAAGAGTAGCCTCCACTCACCGCAACTAGAGAAAGCCCACGCACAGCAACGAAGACCCAACGCAGCCAAAAATAAATAATAAATTTTAAAAAAAGTAACAGATGCAATTAAATAGACAAGTAGCTAGATGGACACAATAGCAGATAAAACTACCCCCTCACTCACATTTATAAATACATTTGGAGGTGTTTGAGCCCATTAATATATTACTACTGACATAACTGTTGGAAAGATGTAAAAATTAAAAATCAACAAAAAAATAATGAACAGATTTTGTTTTTGTGGATTTTTTGTACAAATTAAACACTGTTAAATATTTGCAAAACAAGGACTCACAAATAGAATTTTATCCTCTTAATTCTAGGTTATTATAATTTTACAATCATATCTTTATTTTTAGACTCCATGGAATAGTATAACAAAAATAAATTCTGGCAATGAAAATGAGCTGTGTTTCAAACCTACATATGCCAGCTATCATACCTCCTTCCAACTTTGAATAAGGAATATTATATTATGCATGAAGCATTTCATAGAATGTTTTGATATAGTTACAATTCAGGTATTGGTAACTATGTAAAGCACTTGTTAAAAGTGTCAGGGTCTCCCAGGAACTGAATGTGTGTGTGTGTTATGGAAGGATAGGGTGAGGGAACACACACAGTGAGAAGATTTCACTTTTGGCATCACTTCTAAAGGTAAGAATTATTACAGTCAGCAATCCACCAAAAAAAAAAAAAAAAAATCACCTACTAAGGATTAACAAGCAATTTTATCACAGGCAGAGAGGGCCCAGGTATAAATTCAGCTCCATTATCCCAGTATAAGGTCTTGCTGACTTACTATATACTTCACATGCTAGTTAAGAAATTTGTCTATAATACATACCTCAAAATGTCTTTTGAATCAAGATGATGGTGACCCTGCCTACATCATAGCTCTGGTCCCCAGGGAGTTGAAGTATGTGCTATGAAGAAGGAAGGCTTGATTTTTACATGCGGTTGCTTAGCACCAAGTACTTTTATGTCAAAAGACAAATGGCACCAATAAAACAGCTTATTACAAAGGCTACCAATCAGCCCTAGAAAAGTCATGACCCAGTGCCAACTTCCCGAAGCAATTCTCGGTTGAATTTGATATTTATTGTTGTTATGATTCTCCACACAATGAAATCCCTCAGAACCCCTCTCCCTTGGTATTTTTAACTCCAATATTTCACTTTCCAACCATAATTTTTTTGCCTCTCCCCTATTGGCAAATACACTCACTTTTCCTTTTGCCTTCAAATAGAACTGTAGTTCATTCCTGAACTTTCTACATTTTATGCCCACTGACTAATTTTTCCTAAGGTCTTTTTTTGCCCAGCCCTTATCCTTTGCCTTCCTTTAAATGCTGATGCTCTGAGGTCTTTCCTGAGATTCACGTGCTCCCTTGCTCCCCCTCTTTCCCCAACAGAGTGGGTCCGTCTTTCTCCTCTCAACCTCTCCAACAGTTCTTGCTCTACTTCCTGAGTTCAAATGCTCCTCGCTCTACAACTATTTATGTATCTGTCTCCCACTGCTAGTCTGAGGTTTTTGAGGACAGGACACATACTCAACCACACCACCTAATTAATAGCAGGTCTCAGTAAATGTAAGGTTAGTGAGCAAGTGGCTGAGACACTGAGAAGTGGGTGAGGAAGAAAGAGAAAGTTAGAAACATTGTGAGCTCTAAAAAGTAAGCACAGCACGGTGATAAAGAAGAAAAACTCCAGAACAAACTGCCAAGGTACAAATCCCAGCCCTGCCATCTTCTAGTCCTTAGGAAAGGTACCTAGCTGGTGAATGTCATGAGGAATAACTGAGTTAATACATGTTAAACACTTAGAAAGGTGTCTTTAAGCATTATAAACATGCTGCATGTTGGAAATTAACATTTACACAGCGGATTAGCCCTTTAAGAATTCTGGTTACTCTATACTAATAAAATATTTTAAAGTATTAATAAAATCACGGGTTCAAATTTTTTTAAAGGGTTTTCTTATTGAAAGGAAGCAAACCCACAGATGCCTAGACTTCTGCCTCTGGTAATGCTGACTTGTGCACACGCATGAGTTCACCTATGACAGCAAAGAAGTCACTTAAAATAGCTACAGAATTAACTCAAGTTCCATGAAACATTGCCATTTTTTAAACTTATCAATTATACCTATTTTTCCCACAATACTACAGGACAATAGCACATGATTAGTTTTTCTAATTCTCAGGTTACAACCCCCAAAGTTCAGAGAGCCAATGTAAAGTAAGAACAAGGTGGAATTTTCCTATGACTATGGATGCAAACGTACTGAAAAATGAATGGGAACCTGAGTCCAGAGAAGTCATAATCACAAATTCAGATCATCTCCTTCCTCCCTTTCTAATCCCAGCCCCAGGCCCCTGAGAGCCAGTGGGAAAGCCCAAAGGGCCACCTCTTAGCCTGGGCAGGAGGCCTATTTACTCAGGGGAATCAGAGCTGCAGAATATTTGTTCATGGCCCTTAAAACCAAGGGCTCAGTCTTGGGATAGGGTAGATTGGTGAAAGATAGTCCACTTATAGGATTTTTTTTTAAAAAGATAAACTCATGAGTGCTCTTGCCCTAAGAATAGCTCTAAACAATCGCCCTTTTTCTGAAACCAGGGGCCCAGTCCTGCCTATCCCTTCGGGACACGACACAGGGCCAACTTCTCAGAGGTGGACCCCCCTTACCAGCCTGAGGACAAAGAGAGTAAACCCAAGCTCCTGCACCCCGTCCACAACACACTTCTCCCTGCTGAGGCCAGTGCTTGCAGGGCAGGCTCTTTAGAAAGACGACAGTATTGATTTTTTTCCTGGAATTGTGGTCATTAGAGAACACAGGGCTGGTAGGTTAATGCCCTCTCGATCTTATAATGGTACTTACACAACAGATGTGTTATTGCTACTGTGTGTTCTGGAATATGAATCATAACACGCAGCAATTATTACTGAATTACTTTTAAGTACACCACTGAAATAGAATGCCTCATTAACCAGCCCTGCTCTCTCCATTAGCAAATTAATCATAGAGTAGGGAGGGCCCTCCCTCTAAGAGGAAGGGGGGTAAAACTCCCAACTCACAACCTTTACAGCCTCTTTGCACATAATTGTAGGCCACGGCTTGTGAAACTTGGCTCTCGGACTGCAGGGGAAGCGCCAAAACTCACAATTAACCTTGGCTGCTAACAACCCCAGAGAATCAGTCATCAGAAGGAATCTGCTCCACCCGCTCCCACATATTGTACAGCATGACTTAGAATGGACAAGTATAAAACACCACTTTTTAGGAGAAAAATATCCAAATGACCTTCCGTATTTTAAATCTATGCTAAGGAATATAGAAAGAATATAAAAAGAATAAGGCAGAAGTTTCAAAATGCTTATAATCTCGGGGTAGGGGAAGGGGGAGAAAAGACTAAAAAGTAACTTTGGAAAAATATAAGATAGTATATAATTACCCCAATGCCAAACGGTGTGATCTATCAATACTAAACAGTAAATGGGTTCCAACAAGGGTGAGATCAGTAATGTTTGGGGGATGACAGTTTCAAGAATATTATGACTCAAGAAAGGGATTAAAGCGTCATTTTAGAATATTACCTTGAGACTATTAGCTTAATAATCTACTGGATCATTAAAAAACAGGAAAGACTGGCCATTAACAGAAACACGTCAGAGACCATATTGAGGACATTATTCTGTGCTTGTATCTGAGGAGAAAAACTCCTAATCCCTTTCACCTTGGAAGGTGATCTGAAACATGCTTAAATTAACTCATACATGACAGATCCTATTATTTTACTTATTTATCAGCTTTTTTCAACCTTTCTCTAAATAAATTATGGAAAATTACAATCAAGAACCGAGCAATAAGTTTATGCAAACAAATTTAAAAATCAGTGTGAAAATCTCCTAAAATAAAACATGAATTTTTTTTTTTTAAAAGTAGACACAGGGCTTCCCTGGTGGCTCAGTGGTTAAGAATCCGCCTGCCAATGCAGGGGACATGGGTTCGAGCCCTGGTCCGGGAAGATCCCACATGCCGCAGAGCAACTAAGCCTGTGCGCCACAGCTACTGAGCCTGCACTCTAGAGCCCACGAGCCGCAACTACTGAGCCCGCATACAGCTACTGAAGCCCGTGCGCCCAGAGCCGCAACAAGAGAAGCCACTGCAATAGGAAGCCCACGCACCACAACGAAGAGTAGCCCCCACTCGCTGCAACTGGAGAAAGCCCGTGCGCGGCAACAAAGACCCAACGCAGCCAAAAATAAATAAATAAAATTTAAAAAAAAAAGAAAGAAAGAAAAAAGTAGACACAAAGCATGAGAAAAGCTGAGTAATGGGTACACAGGACTTCTTTGTATTATTTTCACAACTTTTTACTAGTGTATAATTATCTGAAAATAATCTTTTTAAATCATCAGGAGAACAAAATTAAAATGCAAACATTATAACTACATGAGTTGAATAACCATGATGAAGCTTCAAGTTTGGTGCTAAGTTTCCTCTTGAAGCAAAGGCATAAAGCCTCCAAACATTACGAGAAATATAAGAATCTTTACGGTTCTATGAAGGATGGGAAGGCATGTAATGGGCAGTGGACTCTACAGCAGATTCTAATGGGCAGATCCTAATTGCTATGGTGTGAATAATTATGTCCCCCCAAAATTCATATGCTGAATCCTAACCCCCAACATGATGGTATTAGGAGGTGACTAGGTCATGAGCGCAAAGCCCTAATGACTGGGATTAGTGCCCTTATAAAAGACAACCGAGAAAGCGCCCTACCTCCTTCCACCACGTGAGGATACAGTGAGAAGACAGTCTTCTATAAACCAGAAAGTGGGCCTTCACCTGACACCAAACCTGCCAGTGCCTTGATCTTGGACCTCCCAGCCTCCGGAACTGTGAGAAATAAATGTCTGTTGTTTATAAGCCACCCCATTTGTGATATTTTGTTACAGCAGTCTGATCAGACTAAGACACGTATGCAGCCTTTAGCAAGAGAAGAGAGCATAATCTTCCGGATCAGCTCAGGGGGGCAGCCATGGAATCTAAAGGACCTGAAACTCTGAGGCGTGAACGGATACAAGTCTTTAGGCACACTAAATGCCCCTTTCTCCTAAGGCAGGTTTCTGATAAAAGCTGGTTGTCAGAAAGGCTGAGGGTACACTCTAATCTGTGCCCAGAAATTGATATTCCAAACCTCTGATGAGGACAACTCTATAAACACACAGAAGATCAGACTAGCAGATGGCAGAGCAGGACCTTGCAAATCAAGTTGAGAAATTGAACCAGACCTTTCCAAACAAAGCATCCACACAGACGTGGGGCGCTGAGGAGACTGTGGGCTGAACAATACATCTTCTTGGGCAGCAGCAAAAATTCTCCTCTGACACACAGACATGTATTTGACAGTGCATCCAGGAATCCACACATTGGAGGTTGGCAGAAATGCTTGGAACCTTACAGGTTTTTAAAATGGGAATAAGGACTTTCTTAACCTAACCAATGATAACTTCAAAAATATTCCCAAGGAACATCTAATTCTGAGTAGCATGGCTTGCTGATGAGGTCTTTGATGTCACAAGCTCCAGAGAGCTGAGTGTATTGGCTTGTTACACCCAAGCGTTATTTAACATTTGCCAGTCGAAAGCAGAGAACGACTGTATGGATTTAAAAGGTACATGTATTAAGTTCTGTCTTGACTTCTATTTTCACCTTGAGTTTAGAAGACTGAGAGAGGATATGTGTGCAAAAGAACAATGAGCATTACTTAAGTCTGAAGGAAAAAGCAAGAGAAGAGTAACATAGTATTCTGGCAATGTTCTGTTTTATAAATTACTTGGCAGCATTTGGCTAAATCCATAAAGAAATCTTAAGTACCCTGTTTTGGCCATAGGTCATTTCCTTAAAAGCATAATAACTACACTAAATTTTTGAAGAGTTGATTTAATTAACATTAAATCCAGCAGATATTTACTGACTATTTATTACATATAAGGCATTATACTAAGATCCGATAAGCCCATTTGTACAAGGCCTTACCTTCAAATATCTCACAATCTAATCAGAGAAATGAAAGAGGAGAAGACATGTAATGTATACAAAGAGCCACTGTTTTGGACTGAACTGTGTTTCCCCAAAATGCATATGTTGAAGTTCTAACCCCCAGGACCTTAGAATATGGCTGTATTTGGAGACAAGGCCTTCAGAGAGGTAATTAAAGTTAAATGAGGTCATATGGGGGGGCCCTACCCAATCTGACTGATGTCCTTCTAAGAGGAAGAGATCCCAGGATACAAGGGAGATGCATGCACAGAAAAAAAGACCATGTGAGAACACAAAGGGAGCTCTGAAAGTCAAAGAGAGAGGCCTCAGGAGAAACCAACCCGGCTGACACCTTGATCTTGGACTTCCAGCCTCCAGAACTGTGAGAAAATAAATTTCTGTAGGTTAAGTCACCCAGTCTGTGGTATTTTGTTATGGTCACCATGGAAGACTAATAATAAAGCCACTCTGTAGGGGGACTAATGATACATACCATAAGAGGAAAGTGATATTTTTTTAATTAAAGGAATCAGGAGAGATTTCATGGAAGAAGCTCACGGGATGGATGGGTGGAATTCTGAAACATAAAGGTGTGGGAAGAGTGGGGAAAGAAATCATTCCAGGAAAAAGCCACAATTCCAGGGTAGCAAAGAGTAGGCCATTTGGAAAGCAGCCAGTTGCCCAGTTTGGTGACACTCTGTTTTACTGTGGGCAAGGAAGTGAGACCCCATTAAAGTCATACAGCAAAGGGCTTTGAATGTCGGCATGAGGAATTTATCCTGAATTTCGTAGAGGCAGGGCCGCACATAAAAGAAATAAATTGTCAATTATACAGCCTTCGAGTGCAACACGAATGATCTTTTCTGAAAATGGAGAAGAGTCTTATATAGGGCAATGAAGTTAATAAAGTTCCTCAGTTTTTCTTTTTCAAAACACACACACTGAAGTTCTAAGTATACATTTATTATAAAGAGTCTAAGATTAGCATAATACAAACATTTCTGGGATTACATCCTTAGATAGACAGTGATACTATTTCACTGCAAGCTCATCTGAATTCTGAAGAGCTTGCAAAAATAAATGTCGCTCTCTAAAAAAGGATACTAACCCGAATTCTAAATTCATATTCGTTTCATAATCCGTTAGGTGTCACACACTACACTGGAGTGATACATATCCTTCTAGGAAACTGAATAGAAAATGACTGAACTAAACAAATCCCTCATTAGAAGCACACTATGCTTCTAAGCTTGACAGTACAAGTCAAGGAGACACACTCCTTCAGAACTGAAATTTCCACCTCAATTATTACACCTTCTCAATAAATGAGAAGGTGTAATATTTTAGACCATTAACTACACTATTTATTATGAGAGCATTGAGGATACTGTTAGAACACTCTCCTGGCAACAAGTCATTTATTTATACTCCCTTAATTTGCAGACCCCAGTGAAACTTAATTAAAAGGGTATTTAAAACTTAGGTCATTAGAAGAACATTGGCCAAACACAGTAAGTTTCCAGATATCAAAACAAACTAAAAACCTACTTCAGGAGCTAACCTTTCATCACATCCTTTCTATTTATTGAAGACAAATATCAAAATACCCACATTATTGCATTCCAATGTGAGGAGAAACCCAACAACTGCTAAATTGAATCCATGAAAATGGATGCTGTAATCCTGCTTCTTAGGGATATAATCTAGTAGAATGTAGGGAATTTTAATCTACAGTAAATAAAGTCAGACACCTTATTTCTGCATGCTGCTAGGAACCAGGGATGTAAAGGTGACCGATCACTTCCAGTACTTGGTCTAGTTTTATTTATTGGAGGAGGAGAAAAGGAGAAAAAAACCCTAATCATAACCCCATTTCAAATGACTGATGTGAGAAGAAAGTGCTCTGTCGTTCTTGAAGGATTTCTCTCAGAAAGAGAAGTTTCCTTCATTGAAGAGAACAAAACCACCTCCCTGGCCACTTGACAACATCCCAGTGGTGTGGCCAGGAGGCCAAGGTTCCCCAAGTGAAGCAAACGGGCAGGCAGGGTGCCCACGAGCACTGTAGCACTGGCTCCCAAAAGCCCTCTTCCCGCCTTCCACTGCCATTTCCCCAAGCAAAACAAACACACACCCAAAGGTGAACAACAGGGGAACTCTTTCCCGATTGCCAAACAGACAAGATGAAAGATCTTTGCTCATTTGCAGAGGCTTCTTCCCTCCAGTTAGGATTAAGGAGGAGACAACACTGAGGGCTAAGCCACTGGCCAACTCAATTCCTCCGCAGCCCCAAATGAGACACAGAGAAGGAAAAAAATATATGGTAAGCCTAAAATATAAAAAGCAGGACTGTTCTCTTGAAGAAAATGCTCTATAAAGTCAGGCAATCCAACTCTCATATAAATGCCACCAGCTTTCAGGATAGAGACTCCTGGGCCACCTGCTCTCTCAAGGTAAAACTACTGAACTAAAAATAAGGATGTATTGATTTTTAGGGCTATTGCATCTCAGCAGAAAAGGAAGGTCCTCAGGTGTTAAGAAAGTTTGGAGAGGCTGGTTATTGAACGAAAGCCACATATTTGTGAGCAACCAGGGTGCAATTCTATATATAGCAATATTTTTCTGTTAAGCTGCATTAAAAATCATCTTTGGATGCAATATTGTATCCAAAAGGAAAGTCATTTGTGGATGGCCTCCCAGAAAAGCCAAAGGACTGCCAAACATGAATATGAGCCTCCAGTCTCCTGATACTGGGGTTTTTTTTTCATTAAAATGTAATAAATTAACAGATATCTTTCCAATAAAGGTTTAAAAAAAATTGAAATAATAGGAAATCTTGTCTTAAAACACTGTTAACACTTGCAGAACTCCATTATGATTAGAACAAAATTCCAAGGCAAAGAATATTTCATAAAAATATGTATAGGGACATGCATCTCTCCACTCACATGCCTCACTCAGTGGACTGAGTCTGGGGTGATGCAGGTCTACCACACACCCATCCATCTCAGAGCCTTAGGCTTCAAAGACATGACTAGATTATTATATGTCAAGAAACTAAACTAAATAGAATAGGAAACATTTATGTGTTATTACTCCGGTATCAGGCCCTGGACACTGGGCCTGTCTAGGGAAGGGCCACATGGCAGACAGATCTCCAGGCCACCTTCATCAGCAGAGGAGGCAGGTTAAAGGCTGAATCTGGCAAGCATCATGCACAGTGGGGGTCATCCAGAAATCTCTGAGCCAAGAAGACAGTGGCCCTGTTTTCAGAGGCAACATTGTTCCTGGTCAGGGTGACTTGCTGACTGTGGCCTTTTCAGATCAGACACTCCCCACTCCCATCCTTTAGACACTCTCACAATAGACCCAGGGTCCGTGCTCAGGGAAATCAGACAGGTATTCAGCTGGAGTGTGGGTGCAGTTCACATGCTACAGGAGGAGCCTGTCCCGTGGGCTCCATTCAACTCACCTCCCACAGTGAAACGCAGGTGCAGCTGCCTGCATCTTCCCCGTTCGGAAGGCACCTGGACCTCAGCAAGAAGTCCCACCTATGTCCCATCTATCCCTCTCCTCCAAGCTCCCCTCATCCTTCCGACATCCACCCTCGGGTCTTCACATAGCAGAGTGCAGGATGTGCAGGTGACCCACGCGAGGAAAAGGGTGCAGTCATTTCTGAAAAGCACCCACAACACGTGATGTCACCTGGGCAGAGGAAGAGTTGGCCCTTTCAGCTCTTCACATCTGGGGCACCTGGTCCTGCCTCAATAGCTGGTTCTTGACAGCATTCACGTAGACCAGATGACACTAAGGAGGGGATGCGAGCTCCCTGGGGAAGAATGGAGCCACCTCAAAGGTCCCAGACTGGCTAGGAATGTCTTGAGGTGTGAGCAGTAGACATGGAGACACTCCCTTATGTGGGGAGGGGATAAGGGACTGCCTTAGTTCCAGTTATTTCTGCCTGCTTGTCCTCAGGACATAGGTGGGAGTCCTGGTCTCAATGCTGTTTCCATTAGGCTGAGAAAAACACTGCCATTTTACAAACTGGTGGAAATCATTAGTTCGCATTGACATCAGTTACCATACATAGAACTTCTGCCTATGTGGGGCACTTTTGCTAGTCATTTGTTATTTCTTTAATTCCAACCAGTAATTTCTATTTTACATAGCTAGACATCTCTTGCAATTTTTCATTGAATAGTTTTAATGTTTATGAAGTGTTTATTCAGCAAACCTGTCGCTCCATGATACTTCAGTTACCATCCTTGGCTTTTGCTCTCAGAACTCCAGGGGTAGGACCCTGGAGAGGCCCTGGTTCTACATGCAAGAGTCAGGGCTAAAGGTCCTATTCTGGACAGAGCATGACCTGCCTGTCTAACCTCGGATCACTAGGTATTTTCATTAAGTACAGACTTCTTCATTCATAAAGAAGAGGAATGAGTAGCCTACATAATACTCCATGGTCTACATAATCCTCCAAATACTCTCCAAGGGCCTCCACGTTGCTCCTCTGCCCCAACCTGGAAGAAGAGTTTTCCACATTCATCAAGAAGATTCCTGGGACTCCCCTGGTGGCGCAGTGGGTGAGAATCCACCTGCCAATGCAGGGAACACGGGTTCGAGCCCTGATCCAGGAAGATCCCACATGCCGCGGAGCAACTAAGCCCGTGCGCCACAACTACTGAGCCTGAGCTCTAGAGCCCACAAGTCACAACAACTGAGCCCACGTGCTGCAGCTACAGAAGCCCGCGTGCCTAGAGCCTGTGCTCCACAACAAGAGAAGCCACCGCAATGAGAAGCCCGTGCACCGCAACGAAGAGTAGCCCCCGCTCACTGCAATTAGAGAAAGCCCTTGAGCAGCAATGAAGACCCAACGCAGCCAAAAATAATTAATTAATTAATTTAAAAAAATTCGTGAGCTACTTTCAAAAAAAAAAAAGGAAGATTCCTCCAAGTAAACTGTGAGGAAGTGAATTTTACTGACGATTTCACAGAGAGAAGTGCCAGCGTGTTTACACCCGCATGGTCACAGCAAGCCCTATAGGCAGAGTTCTCAATTCTTTCTTTTCAGCCTCCCGCCACCAGTCTCCTCTCTCTTCACCTTTCCATAAGAGGTCTTTGAATCTCCTTGGCTTTTGTTCCCCCTCGGGGACCTTTGCAGGGACCTCTCAATCTCCCCCACTTTCTTATACAGAAAAACTTAGTTCTATCCCAGTTTCTACCTCTTATCTTGTACCCTTCACCTGGCACTTAACACTGTCTTCAAGGACATGACAGGCTATCACTGTGAGAGAGCTGATTCTATGCTCAGCAAACCTCAGATTTTCCAGTTAGGATCCTTGGAAGGCAGTGGTGGATTACCAGTAGGAAAATAAAAAATTACACTACCACATATTCAATGAAAACAAGCTTGCAAATTAAAAAAAACAACAACAACAACAAAAACAAAGAAACCCCCGCAACAAATTAGGTCAGAGGCTATGGTGAAAGACTCCATTATTAGGGAATTCCTGAGGCAAAGTGGGGCATAGGCCAGTTCTAGCAATTTAAAAACCAGGGAGATCTGCTCCGGAGTTCTCAAATACAATGACCAGTATCTGAGACCAGGAAGAAAAGTCCCAAGTGAGCAGAAGCAATAGAGAACTGGGACCCTGGAGAACCAGCAGGGCTGAGAAGGCAGCTATGCAAAATTCAGGGGTTCAGACAATGAGGTCAATAGCCCAAAGTGGGTTGATTTTTGGCACCATAAAAGATTTTAAAAGGCAACAAAAAGGAAAATTATGACTATTAAGGTAAGAAAAGGAAAAAACCTTTGAAAATTGATTTCTCTATATCTAACTCCATAAAGTCATCCCCAAACAGAAAAGCTTCAATAAGTTTAGCTTCTTTTCAGAAGATTTGATAAAGGATTAAGAAAATTTCATATCAGGATCCAGCCAAAAGCAGAACATAATTTTCCTTTACCCTCCCTCCTCCCCCACCAGCTCCCTTGGTTGACTTCCATTTTTCATTAAAAGGACTACTGCTTTCTAAGTCCATGAGGTCAAAACATCTGTGTGGTTTTGGGCTTTCTGACTGACCATCCCCCATGCAGGGGCCAAATCCTGCAAATTTGACCTACCTCATTGTGTTCCCTGAATTAAGGCATGAATACACAAGCCATCCCGGTCAAGCCCTCGTGACACAGTCACTCCCAATGACTAATATTAGAAAACACTGGTTCACTTAGTAATACAGCACTTGCAAATGCTGATACATCTCATTATACAATATCAAAATATCACAAATCTCATCGGAAAAGTTTTAAAGTATTGGTACGCAATAGGATCACAGAGGCAGATACAAAACTTTTTTAACTCTAATTTTTCTCAAGAGGGCAAATTTTATCATTGGCAATAACTGCTGTCAAATGTCTTGAAGTGACAGGCTCGTGATGTTCATTTCCAAGAAAATGTCTGCCAAATACCCAAGACTGAGGGACTATAATATGTCAGTTTGTCTTCCATGTAAAAAAGATGTTCCTTGGAATAAAGCAGCTAGTTCAGCTTGCAACTCAAACATTTGCAGAAGCACTTTTCCTCAAGACAATCATTGTTGTTTAGCATGCAGCAGAAGGGCTTTAGGAGGGAATTCCCCCGTGGTCCAATGGTTAGGACTCCACGCTTCCAATGCAGGGGGCACAGGTTCACTCCCTGGTCAGGGAACTAAGATCCCGCATGCCACACGCAGCGCAACCAAAAAAAAAAAAAAAGTGCTTTAGAAGTGTTTCCCATTTTGTCACACAGAATATTAAAAAGATGTGACCCTGAGATTTGAGATTTTTACTGGTCCATCAAGGATATTCTTAAGTGAAACTAGTATTTTTTTCTGCAGGTGCATGGAAGTGAAAAATACAAGGACTACAGCTCCACGCCATGGCCTTGATTTGTACTAAGGCACCAAAAGTTTTCCCAGCATTGTTTTTGCACCATCAATACAAATGCCAAACCCAGTGGAAAAGGCAAATAACATCTTAGTAGTATGAAAATAGCTTTGTCTTTGCAGACCCTCCCCAAAAAGGGTCTAGGGGGACCCCTAGGAGCCTGCAGATTTTACTTTGAGAAACTCGGGTCTAGACCCTTAAAATTCATCCCTTACGGGCCTTCCTTTCTCCAGTGATCTATACATCAGATCATTTTTATCTCAAAATGCTGCCAGATTCGCCTATCTAAGCACAAGTACGGATATCTATTCCTCCCTCCCCCATCTAAATCATTTGAGTCCTTCCCACTGACAACAAAATTAACTGCAGATTCCCACACTGACATGAAAGATGCCCAGTGAGGTTGCTTAAGCTGCTTTTCCTGCCTAGCTCCCCCATCTTTTGCATTCATATCCTTCTCTCTAGTCAAACAGAACTTAGGTTCTTCCCAGCTGGGCATTTGCTTCTTTAATTTCCTCTGCCCGGAATGCACCTGTCAATATCCCACTGTTCCTTAAACCTGTGGTCCCCACTCCAGCTGCATATGAGAATCCCATAGGGGTCTATTACTAAGCCCCTCCTTCCAGAGATTTTGATTTTATTTGAATGGGGGCCAGGCCCAGGGATAGGTATTCTTTAGAGCTTCCTAGGTGATACTCAGTTGAGAGCCAGTGATTCCATCTTATGTGCTACTGCCTAAAGGAAAGCCTTTTAGATTCCTCCAGAAGAACAGATGCACTTTTTTTTTTGCATACCTGCAGCTGACTATTCTCACCCCCTCTGTGGCATATTTCATTTCTGCCTTGTAATCTAGCTCTTGTTCCGTTTATCTCATCTCCCAACTAAGCCAAACAATCCTTTGAGACAGCACCTCACCACATTCCTCACTGTGTTCCCTATAGTGACAAGGACAGAGCCCTGCCCAGGACACAGATTAAAGATATGCTGTTGTGGTTTTTTTTTTTTTTTTTTTTGTGGTAAAGTACACATCACAGAAAGTTTACCATTTTAACCATTTTAAAGTATACAATTCAGTAGCACAAAGTACAATCACGATGCTGTTGCAACCGTCACAACTCTCTAGTTCCAGAACATTCTCATTACCGCAAATGGACACCCCATATCCATTAGCAGTCATTCCCCATAACCTACCTCCCCCATCCCCTGGCAACCACTAATTTGTTGTCTCTGTGGATTATA
The DNA here is from genome assembly GCF_949752795.1 of Hyperoodon ampullatus. Taxonomy (NCBI): domain Eukaryota; kingdom Metazoa; phylum Chordata; class Mammalia; order Artiodactyla; family Ziphiidae; genus Hyperoodon; species Hyperoodon ampullatus. The sequence goes on from NC_136922.1 coordinate 71,791,648, forward strand.
CAGAGATATGGTATATATGCCAACATGTGTACATCTATATACAGTTGACCCTTGAACAACATGAGTTTGAACTGCAAGGGTCCACTTCTATGTAGATTTTTTTCAATTGTAAATACAACAGTACTACATGATCCACTGGCAGTTGAATCCAAGGATGAGGAACCTCAGATATGGAGGCACCCAGATACAGAGGGACAACTATAAATTATATGTGGATTCTCAACTATGTGGAAGGTAGGTGCCCTGACCCCCACGATTCAGGGGTCAACTGTATATTTTATATATCTCCATATGATATATGATACATATAAGCCACACACATCGATGACTTCCCTCAGAGTTCTCATATCTTTCCTTCCACAATAACTCCCACGCTGTAGCCCTCTGAGGCTGACCTTCACAAGCAAACTTCAGGTCTTTGTCAAGTGAAAGTGCCATATTTTTTGTAGTATTTATGTATGTCTTAACCATTTAACATGTGTAAAACCATGCCCCATTTTTATTTGGTTCCTGTCTTTTTAAAAAATGTGTCATTGATTACGTTTTTCAATGTTGGGTCCCAATTTTTCCCATAAGTGCTGTGGTTTAGATTGTGCAACTTTGTGCAGCATGGTGATTTGGGGGAAGGCGGAAGTTGCATTATAGCAGAACTGACTGGATGGCTTTTACTTCAAAGTAGAAGCTTGGATCCAAGACCAAGTTTTCATGACCTGCTTCTTCCTTTGACTCAGTCCTGGATATCCAAAGAAAGATGTCACTGCACTTATTAAAAGTGCATTCAACTCACTTTAAAACTTATTTTCACATCACCATAAGTAGGAGCGGCCTCCTCCTCCACAGTCAGAAAAATCCGTGCAAGATTTCTCCTGAACAAGATGCAGTGCTGTTGTGTGAAGAAACTCTTCACGCTTATCAAATCATCCCCGTTTTCCACAAAATCTGTGATCTGCTTGCAGATCTCTTGTTTACAAAGGAATGACAGCAGAATCACAGACACAAAATTTTAAAAATCGTTTCTGAAAATCCCTGGGGCTTACTTATGCCGTACTCCATTTTCTCCTTCTTAAATTTTAGAGAATTTATTGAGTAATTTATTGCCACACTTAACAAGACTTAATTGGACTGCTTCAAATGAAAATCATCCAGAGAGAGGCAAGGTGACAATTAGAGATTTCAGATTAATTTGGGAAGAACATTTCAGCCTCACACTGTACCCAAATATTCCACTAAAATGAAATTCATACTTCACATAAAAGTCGAGTAAAAAATACTCAATGGCTCTACATCATACACAGTAATAACTTCCCCAAAAGCCTTCCTCCTAGACCTCATAGTTGGGTGGCCACTAGGACTTCTCTGCTTACTGAGAATTCCCCTCCTGCCTTCCTGCTCTCTGAAGCCCAAGAGGTTAAGACTATCATCTTTTCTAACTCCTAGAACCCCAGTCCAGGGCCTGTCTTCAACCTAGGAATCAAACAGGCCTATCTGTCAAACACAGGCAGCAGCAAGGAGGGGAGAAAGCTCTGGTAATTGTCAGTCGTCTACTCTACCCCTCCTGCTGCTTCCCAAACTTTACATCTGCTGTGTACATGGAGTTGCAGCCCAACTGCTTCAACGACTACCCAGAAGATTGCACAAAATCTTCATTTCCCCCACCATGTAGATGTGTCTTTCCCCAGAAATCGAAATGTTCAGTGCCCACAGATGGCTCTCGTATGTCTTCATCTTTTCCTAATGACCTTGTGCATCTAAAAAGAGATGGGATGGGGCCAGAGATAGTCACTCCTGTTAGCTGCCTGTTTCCAACAGTTGTTGGCAGTAGAAACATCCTTAGACAACAGACAAGGAGTTATGTCAGTTCATCAAGGCCCCGGAACAGGAGATAGGAATTCCACTCAAGAGAAGAAGTGGAAACCATAGCAGAAAACGCAGAGGAGAATAAAAGGCAGAGGAAGATAAGGCATTGACTGAACTGCAGAAACCCAGAGGCTTTGTTAGAAGCCTATATCCCACTCCCACCAAAGCCTAGAGCCCTTAGCCTCTGTCCCCACTGCTCTGCTGCAGTAGACCACCACCAGCCCAGGCAGTAGGTGGAGGAGTGCAGGAGAAGGTAGAAATGCCTGAGAACAGGACAGCACTGTAGAGAGAGTAGCTCCTGGCCCTCCAAAGTGAAAAAGCAAACACGGTCTCAGGATATCAGAATGGCTTTAAGATCTACGGTGCTGTTGACGCTTGGATGCCTCAGAAATGTTAAGGCTGGCCCAAGAACCTAACACAGATCAGAACACAGCATCTACGGCAACATGTGTGCCAAATGCATTCAACTGCATCCTAAATGAATTTTGGAAACGCAGTCCTTTCATATAAAAGCAGTCAGGGAGGTGATGAAGTGTGGGCTCTGAAGTCAGACAGCATGGGTTCAGTTTCTAGCTCCACCCTCTGTGGCCTTGGCTTCAGGCAGTCAACTTACAAAGGATGGATTAGTGAACTAGCAGCACTCGCATATTGAGCACCTACTGTATACCAGACACCACGCTAGATGTGTTATGTATGTTCTATCCTCATAATCAAACTGCAAGATTAAGTAACTTGTCTGACATCACATATATAGAAAATGGCAAAGCTGGGATTTGAACTTGGTCAACCTGACTCCAAATCTCATGCCTCCTTCCTGTCTCAAATAGCATTTCTACATTATATATGATAGTTTCTGTATCTCTCAGGAAAGAGTCTCTAAGCTCCAAGCGGTCTTCTTCCTTCTGGGGACAGGAGCAGGACTTCATCCTGCGATGAGATTCAATGAGTCCTCCTCTGTGCTCTGCTGAGCACAGGGTCCAAGCACTGATTAAGGAGGTCCACACACACTCTCAGACATTTTGTCAACACTGACAAAATGTTTTGCACAGTGTCCTACAAATCCACGGGGGGCAACACTTCTTCTCCTTTTGTCCACTTCATGCTCTCACAGTCACAAACCTGTTGGCATTAGGTTTGATTCCCTTGAACTTTCAGAAACTTCTCACTTCTATTATTTCACCCTCCTTGTCTAGGAACCCTCACCTACTCTTACATGAGAGAGAACAGAAACACACTGTTTGAAGACCTTTTGTCCACAAACTAGATTGCATTTGCACAGATCAGTAGAGAATACTTCTAGACAGGAAGACTCACAGACCAATATGTAGATATTTTAGTTTGTGGGTCCCTTCTTTATGGTTCCCCTTCATTCCTCTACGTGAGGCATGTGGTTTTTTTAACATCTTTATTGGAGTATAATTGCTTTACAATGGTGTTAGTTGCTGCTGTATAACAAAGTGAATCAGCTATACATATACATACATCCCCATATCCCCTCCCTCTTTTGTCTCCCTCCCACCCTCCGTATCCCACCCCTCTAGGTGGTCACAAAGCACCGAGCTGATCTCCCTGTGCTATGCAACTGCTTCCCACTAGCTATCTGTTTTACATTTGATAGTGTATATATGTCCATGCCACTCTCTCATTTTGTCCCAGCTTACCCTTACCCTTCCCTGTGTCCTCAAGTCCATTCTCTACATCTGCGTCTTTATTCCTGTCCTGCCCCTAGGTTCTTCAGAACCATTATTATTATTATTTTATTTTATTTTATTTATTTATTTTTTTTTTGCGGTACGTGGGCCTCTCACTGTTGTGGCCTCTCCCGTTGCGGAGCACAGGCTCCGGACGTGCAGGCTCAGCGGCCATGGCTCATGGGCCCAGCCGCTCCACAGCATGTGGGATCTTCCCGGACCGGGGCACGAACCCATGTCCCCTGCATCGGCAGGCAGACTCTCAACCACTGTGCCACCAGGGAAGCCCTATTATTATTTTTAGATTCCACATATATATGTGTTAGCATACGGTATTTGTTTTTCTCTTTCTGACTTACTTCACTCTGTATGACAGACTCTAGGTCCGTCCACATCACTACAAATAACTCAGTTTCATTTCTTTTTATGGCTGAGTAATATTCCACTGTATATATGTGCCACATTTTCTTTATCCATTCATCTGTCGATGGACACTTAGGTTGCTTCCATGTCCTGGCTATTGTAAATAGAGCTGCAATGAACACTGTGGTATGTGACTCTTCTTGAATTATGGTTTTCTCAGGGTATAAGGCATGTGGTTTTGACCCCACCCATCCACCAAAACTGCTCTCACCAAAGTCGCTGATGATGTTCTGGTGCAAAATGAAAACTGAACTCTTATTTAACATAGATGAAGTTACCCTGTATTTGAATATAGAGTATAAAAGTTCTCCAGCACTACTATACTTTGATCAATTTCTCCATCTACTTCTATTAGTATTTGATCTACACTTATTCCTAAGTAAAAAAAAAAAAATGCTGCAAGCAATATTAATTAAATTCTGCTTTGTTTGATATTAATATTGTCACATTTGATTCTCACTGGTCACTGCTAATAAAGCTTAACTGGTCTTTTTATTTTTAATTTTGACATGTCATTATATTTGTCTACTTGTGGCAAAAAATACAACATAAAATTTTCCATCTGTACCAATCTTAAGTGTCAGTGCAGTGTGTAAAGTATTTGCATATTGTTGTGAAACAGATCTCCAGGACTTGCTCATCCTGAAAATCTGAAACTCTATACTCATTAGACAGCAACTCCCCATTCCTTCCTTCCTTCCCCCCACCCCCTGGAAACCACCATTCTACTTTCTAGTTCTATGAATTTGATTACTTAAGAGTTGAGTCATTATGTTTTAAGACTGTGTCTTATAAACAGTATTTAGTTGGATTTTTTAAAACCCAATCTAAGTCTGAACCTTCTAGTGTTTAGCCCAAATACATTTATTGAGATGACAGATATGTTTGCATTTATTTTTGATATTGTATTGAATCCTTTTTGTGTGTTTATACACTATGGACTTTATCTTCCACTTCATTATAAAGACTAGGTTTTTGTCTGCTTTTATTTACTTTCGCCTTTTGGAAGTTGAAATCTTATTTTCATTTTACTGGTGGCTATCTTTAAGTTCTCAAATAGACACTAAACCCTCTAATGATGAAGTCAAGAACAAGATCACTTGCCATTGTCTCACAGTCAGGGATAAGAAATTTAGGATCACAAAAGAGTGACCTGAAGGGATGGTCTTTGTAAAAAGTACCATGAACAAACTTTTGACCCAAAATCAAAATAAAGGTCTAGTTAACTAAATTTAGTTTCCATCAATCATTTCTATAATTTAAGCAAATAGCATCTGGAGTTTTACCTATCAAGATAGGAAACCTCTTACCCCTGTGTAGAAGAGGAAATAATTTTCTAAATGACTCTACCCACTGTATCAATTATCTACTCAATAAATAGTCCACCATTTACCCATGGAATATTCATGGTAAATTGTACTTTCTGGATCCAGTATGCCCTTGAACTATCTTCTTACTATGTCCTCCTGTTAGAATTCAAGGCAGTCAAACTAATTTTCATTCTCCCCTAAATCAGCTGTAACAGGGAAGGAAAATCTGCTTTAAAAACTAAAGAATATGGGCTTCCCTGGTGGCACAGTGGTTGAGAGTCCATCTGCCAATGCAGGGGACACGGGTTCGTGCCCCGGTCCGGGCAGATCCTACATGCCGCGGAGCGGCTGGGCCCATGAGCCATGGCCGCTGAGCCTGCGCATCCGGAGTCTGTGCTCTGCAACGGGAGAGGCCACAACAGTGAGAGGCCCACATACCGCAAAAAAAAAAATTTTAATAAATAAATTAATTAATTAAAAAAATAAATAAAAACTAAAGAATATATTCTAAATCCTTATAGAAGGATTCTGTCTAGATAGAAGGAATTTGTTTAGAAGTAATAGAAGGGACATCCACAGTTAGGTGGCACCCCTACTGTTCTGTCCTGGTACTAATTATAATCAGGAGTTTATCATGAGAATAGGGTATCCGTTTTTCTGATCATGGAGAAGACATTTTAGGTGACATCATAAACCAACATTCTCTACAACTTATTTTTATGTGTAACACATTGGATAAGTGAGAAGTTGTAACGTGGACACATTTCGTCACTATCATTTAGATAAGAAATGAATTGGTTAGAGTATTCCACCTGTGACCTCGTGACCACATTAAAGGATACTCCACCAGCCTCTTTTGGCCAAGGACCAAATCCCAGCTCTATTTCTGCTTCCTCCAGTGTAACAGAGGGAAGATCATGGCCTGGAAACAGAAGAACAATAAATGAAGAAAGGTTTAGCCACCCACTGGCCACGTGACTTGGGAAACCTTGTTTTCTCATTTATAAAATGAGGATATAATATTACCACCTACTTCATAAGATCGTTTTAAGGATAAAATAAAATAATGTATTATCGACCACCTAGTATGGTGCCTGGCCCATAGCAAGTATTCATTAAATACTGTTTCTTAAAAAATAAACAACACTTGGTCAATTTTCTTGTTTTTAATATAAAGAACAAACCCACATTCATTAAGGTAATACCTTCATTGACACATTTCATGTATAACTTAGATTCTTTTTTTTTTTTTCCGTCACTTTCCTAACCACAACCTGCTCAATCTTTTAAAAGATAGGCTGTGTTTGCAAATGAACTTATTTACAAAACAAAAACAGACTCACAGACTTAGAGAACGAACTTAGGGTTACGGGGTTGGGGGAAGGGATAGTTAGGGAGTTTGGGATTGACATGTACACGCTGCTATATTTAAAATGGATAACCAACAAGGACCTACTGCGTAGCACAGAAAACTCTGCTCGGTATTATGTAACAATCTAAATGGGAAAAGAATTTGAAAAAGAATAGATACATGTACATGTATAACTGAATCACTTAAAAAAAAAAGATAGGCTGTATTTGAATCTATTAACATGCTTATACATGATAAGAAATGAAGAGACTTAGATGAGACATTCATACCAAAAATGAGTTTGGCTTACCAAGTATCAAAACTTTGTTTCTTAAGGAAGCTTCCTGTGTGAGCACAGCCCTAAAACACTGAGTTAAACCGGGCCTCCCTGTGAAAAGAATAAACCTGAAAGCCCACAGCTCCACCAAGTTTGAAATTATAAACAAGAGTGAATTATACATTTTAAAAGTTCTGTGCCTGATAAAAAGATGGGTGAGCTGACTCCCAGGTAATTGTAATATCTAGTACTTTCTATAATATCTTTATGATTTAAATTACAGTGTGTGGGGAAAATCATATGTTTTAGAGACAATGCCTCCCTGCACCCCCCCAACAGGGTGACCCAAAGCCTTCTCTATCACGTCATTTAGAGCAATTATCTTGCCTCTCAAAAATCCAAACCAGCTATTTAAAAAATACTAAGGTTAGTTGGTTTCTTTCTTTCTGAAATGTGAGCTGATTTTGTATGTGTGGTTGCTTCCACCGACCTGTAGACAAAGCTTAAAAGCACTTCTTAGTGGAGTTGGCTCCTAATGAATGCAGCGAGTGTACCTGGCACTTCAGTTATCACTACACTGTGCAGAGAACTGCATTTGAAAAAGCAACTGATGCTAAGGAAGAGGTACAGGTTAATGATGAGAGTACTAGACTCAGACTGTCTAGGTTCAAATTCCAGCTTCCCAAGATATGTGACCTTTGTCAAATTAATTAACCTCTCTATGCCTCAGTTTCCCTCATCTGAAAAATGGGTATTATAAGAATACTTAGGCATGGATCTGCTGTGAAGCTTAAATGAGACAGGTAATTCCCACTCATCAAGCATGGCATCACACTCAATATGCTACCAATAATGGAAGGCTCATCATCACTATTCTTTTTATTTTTTCTTTTTTTAAAATTTATTTTTGGCTGCGTTGGGTCTTTGTTGCTGTGTGCAGGCTTTCTCTAGTTGCGGCGACCACTTATTGCAGTGGCTTCTCTTGTTACGGAGCACGGGCTCTAGGCATGCGGGCTTCAGTAGTTAATGGTGCGCGGGCTCTAGATTGAAGACTCAGTAGTTGTAGTGCATGGGCTTTGTTGCTCCGCAGCAGGTGGGATCTTCCCAGACCAGGGCTCGAACTCGTGTCCCCTGCATTGGCAGGCGGATTTCTAACCACTGCGCCACCAGGGAAGACCATCATCATCACTATTCTGATCGTAAAGAATTATCAGTGAATTTTTCTCTCTTCTGGAAAACTAGAGCTAATCAAAATATTAGCTATTTCTAATCACCATAAAAGTTAATCAAAAAGGCATAACACTGAAATCCTCAAAGACAGAGAATCTCTGAGTACCTACCATAATCCAGGAAAACAGGCTATTATCCTGCTTAATCCTCCCAAGAGCCCAGTGAATTAGGTATTATCATCTCCAAATTAAAGATGAAGCTAAAACTCAGATAAATAACCACAGCTAAAATGGGGAAGAGCTGTGAGTTAAACACCATCTCTTTCACTCCCAAATCTATATCCGCACATGAAATCAGGCTGCCCCCTTGGTGTCTGATACTAGCATATTAGACTAAATGTTTGCCAATGAAAACACTGAATAATATCAACAAAATAAATCAATATTATATAACCAACAAGTATGTGCACATGTGTCTTTTGTAAAGAAAGTCTAAGCTATGGCTCACTTACTTAAAGCAACATTCAATTAGACAAACAGCACCATAAACACATAATTTAGACAGTCCCTTAATATCTCCTGGCAAGGGGAGATTCCAGTACTATCCTTCTCTAATCCTAGAAGATTCTGAATCCTGTAGCCAGGTGACTTTCTGAGTGTACAAGTTACTACCACCTTGAAAACTGAGCCCTCTCATACATTGCTGGTGAAAATTTAAAATGGTAGAGTCAGTCTGGAAAGCAGTTTGGCAGTTTCTTATACAACTAAACATACACTTAACAATATTACCTAGTAACTGTACTTCTGAGCACTTACCCCAGAGAAATAAAAACATATGTACACACAAGAACTTGTAATATGGGGACTTCGCTGGTGGCGCCGTGGTTAAGAATCCACCTGCTGGGCCTCCCTGGTGGCGCAGTGGTTGAGAGTCCGCCTGCCGATGCAGGGGATACGGGTTCGTGCCCCGGTCTGGGAGGATCCCATATGCCGCGGAGCGGCTGGGCCCGTGAGCCATGGCTGCTGAGCCTGCGCATCCGGAGCCTGTGCTCCGCAACGGGAGAGGCCACAACAGTGAGAGGCCCGCGTACCACAAAAAAAAAAAGAATCCACCTGCAAACGCAGGAGACATAGGTTCCAGTCCTGGTCCGAGAAGATCCCACATGCCATGGAGCAACTAAGCCCATGCGCCACAACTACTGAGCCTGCTCTCTAGAGCCCACGAGCCAAAACTACTGAAGCCCGTGTGCCTAGAGCTTGTGCTCTGCAACAAGAGAAGCCACCGCAATAAGAAGGCCACGCACCACGACGAAGTGTAGCCCCGCTCACCGCGACTAGAGAAAGCCCGCTCACAGCAATGGAGACCCAATGCAACCAAAAAGATCAATCAATCAATCAATCAATCAATAAAAAAAAAGAAGAACTTGTATATGAACACTCATTTCAGCTTTATTCCTTATAGCCCCAAACTAGAAACAACCCAAATGTCCCTCAAGGGATGAATGCTTAAACAAATTCTGGAACAACCATACTATGGATCAGTACTCTGCAATAAATAGGGATGAACTATTGATCTGTACAACAACTTGGATGGATCTCAAGGCATTATGCTTAGTTTTAAAAAAAGAAAGCCAATCTCAAAAGGTTATATACAGTATGATTCCAATTAGATACCATCTTCAAAATGACAGAATTATACAGATGGAAAACAGACAAGTAGTTACCAGAGGCCAGGGCCAGTGGAGAGATGGGTGAATCTATAAAGGCGAAGCTTAAGGGAGGTCCTTTGTAGTGATGAAACGGTACATATCCTGATTATGGTGGTGGTTACACGAATCTACACATGGGATTAAATTGCACAGAACTATACACATATACACTAGCACATATACAAACTGAACAAGGCACATGCCAACGACAATGTTCTGGTTTCAATACTGTATTACAGCTACATAAGATGTCATCATTGGGGGAACTGGGTGAAGGGAACATGGGCCTCTTCATGTAGGAGTAACCTTCTATGAGTCTATAATTATAATTATTTCAAGAGTAAAAGTAAAAAAAAAAAAAAAAAAATCCCAAGCAGCTTTTTAGCTCATCCTTATGTGGATACCTCTAAACAGCCTGAGCAGCATTCCTCTTTTTATGAGGTTGCAATTTCCCCAAAACTCCTCAAACTAGCAGCAGCCTGGAGACTAGAACCCATGCCACCTAACTCACCATCCAGTTCTCCATCACACCTTTTATAATGGAAGACAGTGAAAACACAAATGTATTAACATAGCCATGGTCTCTGGCTTTCAGTAACGCCATTCCCTAGGTGTCAAGTCCTTGCGAATCCGTACCAGTAATGCCATTCCCTTGGGGTCAAGTCCTTGGGAATCCGTACCCAAATGAACAAGCCCTTGAATACGTCTAGACTTGGAAGCAATTGACTCTGCCTGAAAAGGTCAGGGGAGGCTTGTTCCAAGAAAAGAAATTTGAGCTGAGTTTGGAGGTGAAGTAGGACGTCACCTGGCAGAACTGGAAGGAATGAGGATTCCAGGAAGCAACAGGCCTGGGACAGCACCCCAGGTTTAGAGTGCTGCAAGGAAGAGGGAAGAGGGTATGACAAAAGCGCAACGTAGCCGTGGGAAAGAAGCAGGCACCAGGTCTTAAACGTCCACAGTGCTGTTACAGGGGGAAAGTTTTAAAGTTCAAGGTCACACACCGACCACATTCCACTGATGACAGGAAGTCTCTTAACACTTCTTCTCTTTATATTTTGTTTACAATACCCGCATGATATTTCTTTTCCTCACATGCATCCCTTCTGCTAGTTAAGATAAACAAGATATCATGGTTCTAACAATTCTCCCCATAATCATGATAATGTGATGCTTTGTCAGTTTGTCTTCTAAGCAAAGCAAGTAGATTCTTCTGGGGAAGTAAAATTAAGCCAAGGAGGAATGATATCAAAATCACTACCCCAAATTATACACAAAAGCTAAAGGAATCTCATGTAACATATTCCAAGCATATTTATTTTTATTCAATCTTGCCCTTTCTCAAAGCTTGTCTGTACTCGCAAAATAAACATAAGCCATGATTTAAGTTAGTAAATTGGAAAAAAAAAGGTACAGGGGGTGAGTAAAAATACAGAGAACATCCTACCAAAAGGAACCAATAATTCTTAATTTAAATTTAACAGCTTTGTTCACTGTGGCAGTAAAATATTAATGGCATTGCAAAGTTGAATTCACATGGGTAGTAATTCACAATTTCTGGAAGAGTATTTATTTTATGTCAAGTCACTACACCAGTAAAAGTTACCAAAAATAAATCCATTTGACTTCCAGTATTTTAGACAATAAATAGAGCCATTTCTCCCAATGTCAAGTTAGCTTTGAAATATACAGGCTTATAATAGTGAAAACCTCCATGATATCAAAGAAATGGCATGCCATATGTCATAAATATGTCTCAAAACTAACAAATGTGATTCTGCTTCTTGTAGTTTTTGAGGTGTCTTCTGCTCTTTGAATTAGCCTAAAACTCCGAGTATGAAATACATGCTGTGTGCTGAATGAGATCAGCTCTACGTTCAGCACTTTAGATCGTTTTCAAATGTGCTTTGGCCCGTGATTGATCAATCACTCTGCAATGACTAGAGAGCATCAGGTACATGCAGTCATGTGATCCCCTGCCTACCTGGGGAGGGCAGAAGGAAGCAAGCAATTCCAACAGGATCCAGGGATGCCAACTTAAGGGTCAAACATCAGAGTGGGTCATTCACCTACGTGAGGTACTAAATGGCCCCCAGCTTTATAAGAAAGGAAGGAACCAACTACCTTCGCATCTAATCAACCACAGGCTTCATTAGGAATAAGTCTTACCCGTCTTCATATTCTCAGTCCCTAATACGATGCCGCTCAATACGTGTGTGTGGACTAAATGAGTGACTGATAGAATGAATGCATGCATGGTGCAATGCAAAAAAACAGTTAAAAGGTGGTACATACATTATGAATTCACTTATTTTTGTTATAAACATTTATCAGGTGCTTGTAATGGGCCAAGTACCATCCTAGCTAATGAGGAAGAGACAATAGGAAAGAGCAGATAGGCGACAGCAGAGAAAGATAGGACCCAGGAGAGGAGAAAGGGAAAAGGACTAAGTATGGTTCGAACAAATGTCATGATTTCAAACTGATATACTGCTACAGGGGCAAAAGGAGATGCTTTTAAATTCTGTCCCTGGAAAGAGGCTGATGTCCTGTGGGGAGGAGAACATGCAGGGTCTAGGGGCAGACGATTAACTCACACACAAAGGGCCTTCATCATCACCGTGGGTCTGAAAGCTTTAAAAATCTCATTTCAGAAGTATTTATTAATACTGCATGAGGGCTAAGATAAAAGGGATGTGGGGAGCGGGGGCTGGCAGCTCCTCAGACCACTAGGATAACAGTGGCCTGTCGTGGTGTCTGGTTTAGGAGTCTCATTTTGATAGGATCCCTTAACCCCATGTAAATTGCCCCCCTACTTCCGAACCAGAGGTCATTTTCTCTGTGGTCAGTTTGTCTTAACTACAGGGATTCTTAAAGGGGTCTCAGCCACACAATTTCAAAGGCACGGTTTTGCTTGCAATTCGGTTCAACACAGTCAAAAAACAGATTGCCATCCCAAAAGGACTTTGAGCTATCATGAACAAAAGAATGGAACTTAACCAGGAAAAACCTGTGGGGGAAAACAGGACATTTGGTCATCCCAGACTGGTGGCAGCTCGCACAAAGGATGCAATGTTAAAAATAGAATCAACAAACATTCACATGGAGATGGTATCTAGAAACAGCACAAAGATTCATGGCATCCCTCCCCTGAAAGGACCTTGAAGGAGGAAGCTACAGACCACAGGCACGCATGCACACAGCAAGACACTTGGAGAAATGCTTTAAAGAAAGAAAAAAAAAAAGGCCTTTGGTTTTGCTATTTCACCTACATTCAATATGCTTGGTTACAAAGTAGGAGGGAGCATGGGACAGACAGAGGAAGATCACTGAAGGATGAGCAGAATACTCTCTGACCTTAGGGACATTTATTCCTGGTTTATACTGCTCCGTGGGCACTTGGTCCCACGGCTTGACAGACCCAGTCTCCTTGCAGGATTCATTAAGCAGAGAGGCCCACACAAACCCACCCTTATTCTTCGTCAGAAGTTCCAAGTTTTACTCCCAAGTTTCAATGGACAATGGATGGAAGTGAAATGGATGAATCCAGACATTTAGTATTCAGGTTCCCTAGAATTTAGAATCCCAAATTCCAGAATCACCACATACCCTTAAATTCCAGAAGAATTATTGACATCTCTAATACTGAAGTACACCTGAGACTTCTATTTCTTCATCCCAACCTAATGCCCAGAATACAGACACAGGTCATATCTCTCTCTCTCAAGTGTCAGAGGATGAGGAAGATGTGGCTACCTGTGGGAGCCACCAAGCCTCCAACATGCAGAAGCATGTCTAGAAAGAAACCAGAGTAGAATCCAGGACTGACGGAGGCAGAATGTATCTTGCCAGTTCATAAATGTTTCTGTCATGAGTCTTCTCAAACTTCCTCAAATACATAAGCCATGCTTTCTTGTTTAATCTTATAATGAGGATTTGGATCTTACATCTCCTTGCCTGAATGAAAAAAGAATATGGTATAAAAAGGCTACTTGGATGTACACTTATAAAGGACAAAGGTTGCTTTTCGGAAAAGCATCATATACAGGCAGGTGTTTATTACTCTGAATCGATGGTTCTCAAACTGTGAGTTGTATCTCATTGATGGTTCCTAAAATGGTTCGTGAAATCAACTTTTTGAATGGAATAAAGTGCAATGGAATGGAATAGGATGGAAAGGAAAATATTAGAATGTATCACATATTGTCAGGTTAACTATTATTTGGTAAAACGTTTACCATAGCGCTGAACAAGATTTGGTTTTTAAAATAAAAAGCCACTACTTTGGATGATGTCAACTTGACATTTTGAAAAATATAAATGCACTATTCATACTATTCACATTACTTTGAATTCTTAACTCCATTATGATGTTTCAGAATCATTTCAGCTGTAATTAGACAAAGCCCCAAACCCTTTACACTTTAGTCTCAAGATAAAGAAAATTAATAAAATGGACTGAGCCTTTACAACAATAACAACATTCCTTGTCCCTGAGGCGTGGAAAGCCTGCATAACAGCAACAAATTGAAGAAAGGGTAAATCCACCATCCAAAACCATCAAGATCCTATATCTCTTAAAGCGATCTGTTCTAGAGACATCAGACTTGAACATGGCGTCCTGACCCCATGAACTGCGAGACTGACCCAATGAACCGTAGAAGGGTTTTTACTAATATTTCAAATGACTTTAAAAAATTAAAATAGATAAAATATCTAAGACCAGGAAAGTAAAGACGTGGATACTAAAATGGTTAAGTATATCAAGGTATGTTTCAAAAATCCTCATGTGTGTTATCTTTTTAGTAAGAAAAATGCCTGACCTATGATTCAATCAGGCATATCTCAGAGTAGCAGTAATGTGTCATGATAAGAAAACATTTACTTCCATAATTTTCTTAATCATTTATCCCTGATTGCTATAAAACTTGTTTCACCCTTAGAACATATATACACAAATAAACTTTAAATAAAAATAAAATCTTTATTGAATAAAGTCCTTTCTGTATAATTCACTATTTCTAAATCCTTAGTCAATCAATTTTGTCTTAACTAGGACATAATTTGCTTTAACTACTACATAATTATTCTGACTGGGGCTCTTTAAATTGATTCTTTTACATTGCTAAATTAAAAGTCAGTGTATTTTTCAAGTAAATATGATTCAAGCTTTTTGATAAAGCTCATTGATTCAGATGGACTGAACTTTAAGTCATTTAAAGATAGCTAAAACCATGGAAGTAAATGGCTTATTATTATCCATTTAAGCTTTTCCTTTCTCTCCTTCTTTATGCTTTTGTCAAAACTAGGGCATTAAAATATCCCTATCTATCTATCTGTCTATCATTTATCTCTTTCTTCCCTGACATACAACCATATATATAGTAGGTATTTGAGAAAAAAATTGCTTTCTGAATGGAAAGATTACATAAGATTACATTAAATTTATTCTAATATCCAATTAGCCTAACTTATTTATTAAATTTTATTCCCTAAAGCAAGTTCTTATTCGCTCTACATCCTATCTCCTTTAATCAACAGAAAGCCATCAATCTAAGCATTGACTATTACATCCGCTCATTTGACAGCCTGCTGTCTTAAGCTGCATGCAGACTATTATGCAAGGAATTAAAGAGCATATAGAACAGAAATTCAACCACCAGAAATGTTTAAAAAGCAAACAAAGAAGCTTTTTCTAACTCTCTTTTCCAAGGGTTATAAAATTCTAATCATTCCTCTCATCAAAAAATTAAACCACTCTAAATTACCCCAAATATATAATGATGAAAAACAATTTTGTTGCTTTCCCAGGAATATCTGAAAGGCCAACTGAAAAGGCCAATTGCTATAGAAAATAATATAAAACATCAACCATCCCTATCAGTTCTCTTCCACATTCATCCTAATCACAGGCCACCTGCCCCAAAATAATCATCTAAATCTGCAGCCAAAAGGAGAAAACCAAGCATTAAGCAACAGTCAAGAACTAATCAGATTTTTCTCTCGTGTCATACACCGCTGCCATAGGTTTAAAGGAGAATTATTTGGGCCAATTTCCAAAGATGTCACTGTAAATTAAACATACTCTCAGAAGTTTTTAGCTCACTGTAGTTTATAACCCAAATCAATAGCTTGCAAAGTTTCAAAGCTCTGAAGAAACTGAGAACAAAATAAATGAAACTTGTTTTATGTCTAATAGAAGTATTTTCATTTTTTTTTTAAATAGAAACTATGAAGGACTAGCAACACACAAAAAGCCATTATCTGCTTGTGGATTTTTCTCTCTGTGGTTTATTTCATGTCTGCAATCCCAGGCTGGCTTGTAAATCACTCAGCCTAAAATCATGCCACAATTCCCACTCCCACAGACAAGTACAATGCACTCAGGGAACACAAAATAATTTCTGTTAGCTTAATCCAGACATTTATGAAAAGATAAGTCTGTCGTGAAATGCCATAACTCATTCACTTATCCACATATCTCTGTGACACCTGCTACGTGTCAAGGTCTCTGCTGGAGGATGATGTGGGGAACAAGATTTGCCTCCGCCCCTCCGAGTTTATAATCAGGTGGTGGACAAAAGACCGGAAACGAGAGTTCAAGGTCAAATGTTGTAAATGCCATCAGGATGAAATAAACAAAGTACTCTAAGAGTCAAGAAGAGGCAGATTATCACCGGTTTATGAGATCAGGCAGGGTTTTCTGGAGGAGATCACATTTAAATTGGGTCCTGAAGGATGAACAGGATTTTGAAAAGCAGAGATGGATGGATAATTTGAAAAATGAGAAGAGACCACTGACATTTCCCAGAGGTCTAGTATGTATGCTGACACTGGGCTATGAGCTTTTATTTATGATATCTCATAATTCCTTTTCAGTGGGGAAGCACAACGGGATTCAGCTGTAGGATCTGGGAAAGAAGCAAAAAGGCAAACAAGATGAGGTGAGTGCAAGTGTAGAATATCCCCAGCGCTGAGCCAAAAAGTCTGAACTTTACCAGAAAGAAAAATGGAACTCAGTACTTCAGTTCCCTCATCTGCATAATGGGGCTAACAGCCATACCTGCCTCACAGGCTTTTTGTATGATCAGTACATGGGATAACACACCTAAAATCCTTTGCACACTGCTTGACACACAATCAACATTCAGTAAAGTGTTAGCCATCATCATCATCTACCTCTAGACTAAATAATCCCCTCCCTACAATCATCCTCCATATGACATGGTTTCTAATAAAATAACTGCACACTTCTGGGTCACTCCAACCTGTCAACATTCTCCTAAGATATGTTTTATCCATAAAGGAACCAATATACCCTCAGTGGTTTGGCTGGAATATTATACAGGACAATTATTGCCCTTACTCTTGACACTGAGCACGGGCTTTATTCTCTTTGGTAGAGCTAATGTAGAAAGAACAAGAGAGAATCTGCAGAAGAAATGCTACAATTTATATATTCAGGTAACACACGTGGAGCTCAAGGATGAATACCAGAATGGCAGAACACCCTACGGGAAGAGGCCATGAGTGGTTGCTGACTCCAAATAGATTGGAAAAGCTCATTACACATCCCGATTGTGAGAGGAGCCGCTCGCAGCATCCCTGGCCACACCCAACTCCACCGAGGATCTCGGTGTTCACCCTTAGATCCTCGGCTGTGTGCTGGGCTTCCCCAGTGGTCTTCCCCAGTGCCTGCCCTGCAAGAAGCTGGCAGCACCACCAGCAGGAGCAACTCCTGCAACCAATTTATACACATTCAAAACCTCGGCTTCCAGCTGGTAGCAGCTCTGAAGTCAGACAAGCAGCGACTCCTGGGCCATTGCAAGAGGATGGTAAGTCCAGGGCCTACATGCCAGACTGGCTTCCAACACCCACCTAGATAATCAGCTAAGTCCAAACAGGACTTCATAAAGGTGCCAGGGTCTCAGGCCAGATGGTATACCTAGACTAGGAAAACAGAACACGTGAAGCTTGCTCAGCCCTGGCTGAAGCAGGCAGGACAACAGTTCAATAAGCAGTTTTCGTTCCATGTGTCATTTCACCTGCCTAACAACCCCGAGAAGGGTTCTGCCGACTCTGACCCTCGCCATGCCTCAGTAACCGTCTTTGTAAAGTGGGGACAATAAAAGCACCTATGTCACTTTCTAAAAACAAAAACAAACAAACAAAAAAAAACGGTTCTCAGGGATTCGGGAAACAAACTGCAAATGGCATGGAGTCTAGCTACCTCTAAACTGACAAAGAAGCTACCTCCTGGGTGTAAAGTAGGAAGCACGAAAATACCCCCCAAGAGGGGTGATTCCTTTGAATAAAACCATTATGAGTCCCCAAAGTGAGGCAGTCTGCCACAAGAAAAAAGAAGTTCTAGTTCCAGTAACCATTCATCACAATAGCAGGCACTCCCATTGTTTCTTTATGCAGCAGTGTCCTCAAAAGTATCATTTCTGAAATATTAAGGACAACATGTGGACAAGACACAGCTTAGGAAAAGGGCAATAGCTAAGTCTAACCTTAGAATATGTGAGAATGCAATTTCATTTTATCTAATCTAAAACAAGAGGGAATGGGGAAAGTATCACATTAACAAATTCAGCAGCAGGCTGATAATTCTGTAGCTTGGTGTGACAAAACAGTAAGTGCTTTACAGGTTAACAGTGATAATTAAAAGTTTTCCTTGGGGGGGTGGCGGGGAATCAAAGCCATACAACTAAGGGAACCAACAAAGATATTCTGAAAGGACAGTAAAGTCCTTGAGGAGGAGAGATGGAGATAGCTGAGTCTGGGGCTTGAAGAGAGCAAGAGAATGGAAGTACTGACGAGGGCAGTTGATGTGCTAGACCACAGGTCGCCCCTAAATAAAGAGAGGATGTTAGCTGAAGGAAAAGTAGAGGAATCAAGGGACTGTGAGAGACTCCAACCAATTTACAAGATTTTGCCAAGGCGCAGTGTATAGAGCAAGGAAAACATAGTATCTCCAGAATTTTAGTTACCATCCCATTCAACCCCCTTGTGGTTAAGAAGAGGAAGGAAAGGCCCAAGTGACCTGCCTAAGGCTGCGAGGTTAAGGTACCACTCAAGCCAAGATAGGACACCCAGCTCCCAAGTCCAAATTCTCTACCCTTCCTTCCTACTGACCTAGTCCAAGAATTAAAAATTAATGCCGTTGGGAATTCTCCCAAGAAAAATCAAGGCTAACCTGCATGGTTCTAATGAAGGATACAAGTAGAAGATCAGTTACAATACAAGGCTCTATGCTCTCCCCTCGAACAGGCAGCTCTGAAATGTAGAAACATTGGTGCCTCTACCCGCCATCTGTAGGACAGAGTCCCTCACGCCAAGCAGCCAATGTCCAGACTACACCCAGAGCCCACGAACTTGGCTCCTACATGCTTGCTCCTTGGCGGCTTAGTATGTCCCACACAGAGCATACTTTTTGAGATTAAAACTCTGAGGCTGAGCTGCTGAGGTTTTTGTGTCATTCCTTAAGATTAACTTTGGATCTTCTAGCCAGTCTATTTTTTCCCAGAAATAAAACACAAATATTCAGGATTTTAAGTTGTCGTGAATTAGCACAAGACAGGTAGAAATGGAGTCTTGAGGCTTTATTCAAACTCCCTATTCACCTACTCTCTGCAAATAAAAAGCTAAGCTCAAAATCATCTTACCTGATGCATTACAAAAAATAATAATGCGGGGAGAAACACACATGGAAGATTGTTTCTGCCTTGCCTTTCAGCTTCTCTTTAGCAGCTTTGCAAAAAGCTCTGAGAAACAAAGAAGGCTTTGGGAGAATTCCCTTTGAGCTTTGATGGCAGCCTTCCAATGCACGAAGCCATATGAGGCTAACAGTGGACACAGGTACTCAGAACCTGCATTAATACCTGACCTGAAGCAGGAACAGCACACACCTGTACACCTGGTTTGTAGGAGGCTCTACAACTGGTATAGAAATCTAGTTCTTCCTAAACCCCCTGTTTTCCTTCAAAGTTCCCCATGATTATTTCCAACCCTGAGTGGCATAGGCAGTGCTGCCAAACCCAGGATCTCCTGTCACACCCCACCTGGAGGAAGCATTCTGCATCATCAATCACCAACATGCAGCCTCTTAGATCCCAACCCAGACATAACAGCTTTATTTGCAAAGCTCAGAGGTTCTCAGACTTTTTTACACTCAACTCCTTCAAAAATCCTAAATGCCACCATCATCCTCTACTATAAAGGACAGAAAAAAGTCTATAGGTGCCACATATATATATCATAAGACTGCTCTAAAAAATGTAATCTGTGATGGTTAGTTTCATGTGTCAGCTTGGCTAGGCTATAGTACCCAGTTATCCAATCAAACACTGATCTAATCAAAACTAACTGCTCTGAAGGTATTTTGTGGATATGGTAATATATGTAATGAGCTGACTTTGGTAAGACAATTATTCCTGATAATGTGGATGGGGCCTCATCTGACCATTTGAAAGGCCTTAAAAGAAAACACTGCGGTCCTGAAGAAATTCTGCCTCAAAACTGCAGCATCAATTCTTGTCCAAGGGTTTCCTTATATATAAAGGGATACAACATAAATATAAATATAAATATAAATATGTATGTATGTGTGTGTATATATATATAAATCTCACCAGTTCTATTTCTTTGGAAAGCCCCATTACTGATACATAATCCAGTTCCCTATTTGCATCACTACAGACCTTTTAAAATCAGGATTGTAAACACAAATGCCAATGGGGGCCAAGTAGGTAATGTCACTGGGGAGAGTGGCTGTTAGACATCAGATAGCAATGAACAGGCTGCCTCAGTGCCCAGAAGACATGAGGGAGTTGCTGGGAATTACACTGAACAGTGGACACTTCTACCTACAGGGGACAGCAGTGTTGCCAGGCTGCAATGGAGAACCAGAGCCAGTAGATGTTCCATTTGTTCAAGAGAAACCAGAAATCCATACTTTTTAAAGGTAACCTCCCCCCAGTCAAATTTAAAGCATCCTGTAATCCAGTCCTACGGAGATCAAATAAAACAAGTCTGTAAGCCAGATGGGAGAGAGAAGGAAAACAGGCTCTACGGATTCTACATGCAGTAATTCATTTAGTCTTGAAAACATCGCCATAGGCAGGTACTATTATTATGCCCTTTTTGCAGATCAGGAAACTGCAGCATAGAAGGTATGGTCACATGACTAGTAAGTGGGACAGCCAGGACATCAATTCTGGCAGAATACAGGGCCACAGACAATTTTGCTTACCTTTTGTCTACAGTTCTCATCCTGAAGCGTTTGATGCTCTGATTTTTCATTTCTGGATGTTATAATAGGCTCGTAAAGGCAGCCATGGAAACTTTGCAGGTGGAGAAAATGTGACACAGAAAACTAAAGACATACTGAAGGGCTCACCCATGTAAATGAGCCAGTAATTCAACTGACGCCTCTCTCCTCTGCCTTTCAACTCAGAAGGTGCACCATACTCATAAGTATTTGCCACTTATAGAAGAAACCGGAATCCTGAATTTTGTGTGTATCATTCACATGTCTGTGGCAGGGTTTACACTGTTACTTCACATGCATGTATAGCATCTAATACCACTTTGCATGCTTTTTTTTTTTTTTTTTTTTTTTTTTTGCGGTATGCGGGCCTCTCACTGTTGTGGCCTCTCCTGTTGCGGAGCACAGGCTCCAGACGCGCAGGCTCAGCGGCCATGGCTCACGGGCCCAGCCGCTCTGCGGCATGTGGGATCTTCCCGGACCGGGGCACGAACCCGTGTCCCCTGCATCAGCAGGCGGACTCTCAACCACTGCACCACCAGGGAAGCCCCCACTTTGCATGCTTTTAAGCCTGAAGTAAATGTACTGTAAGGTGTATACACCCTTCTGCAACTTGCTTTTATTTTCTCGTTGTGATGTGTTTGACATTTATTTCTTTCTGTATTGCATAACATTCCATTGCATGAAAATAACACAGGGTATTTATCCATTTGTTTGCTATTAGATATTTAGTTCACATTATGCACAATGCAAGAAAGCACATTCTTACACGTGTCTTCTTGTGGACAAGTATGAGGCTTCCTCTGGGGATGGACAAGTGGAGGTGACAATTATACTACGGTAATGAGTGAGAGATGTAAGGGGATTCTGTATAATTTTGCAATTCTGTAATTCTAAAATTAGTTCAAAATAAATGGTTTTTAAAAAAGAAAAAGAACACATTCTTTGGGGCCACTCAAAGCAATCTCTCCATACGACTACAAAGCTGTGGGCTAAATACCAGACACAGACTAGGCCTGTGAACAGGAAGAGGCTAGCTCCTCAGCACCCAAGCCCAGAAATGTCACAACTCCGCCATGTGAACACAGCTGTTTAGAACGCCTCAAATAGTTGAGCTTACATATGGTCAAGCTTACATATGAGCTTACATACGTTAAGTAAAAAATCAAAGCAATTCTTTGAATATTTATGAACCAAGACAGGAAGAAGTTATTTAGATTGAAAAGACAGCAAAAGTTCATTAGAGTCAAAAAGCCTCTCAAGTTATAGCACTTCTCTGTCCAATATATGTAATGACTTGCCTTTTCCATAGGGTTAAACTGAATCTAAGATTTAACTCTATGCATGTAGGGGCACATCTAAAAGTTAGAGGTCACCTAAAGTATGAGGGGGGAAAAAACCCTCTGAGTTCAAACCTCTTTTTCTTCCTCTTCTTTCCAACCAGGCAGATTCCTTGTGCTATGAGAAAATTGTGTTTATGTAAAGGTCCAGAGAGAGGGACTGAGAAGAGCTAATGGGCCAAATCCAAGCCCAGCCACCTCCCCTAGGAAACCTGCCAGGACTAACCTCATCTGAACCACATCACTCAGCTCCTCCTCTCTCCCTTCGGACTTGCACATTCTCTTTGGCCTCAATCACTTAGCACTTGTAGATGTTTTGATTTGGATCATCTGTAACTCCCTGTTATGTTTTCTCTTCCTAAACAGACTGTAAACTTCTCAAGGCATTATGTCAATCCATCAACAAGGTCAATTGCCAGATTACAGCAGAAAGAAGCCGAACTGGAAACGAGGAGAGGCGTGGTTTCCAGTAAGATCTCTGCAACCACAGCCTAAGTATGTTATCATCTTTGTGGGGACTTAGTTTCTTCAAGATCTTTCTTCAGTTTTTAATACGATTGTTTCCCATTCGATTCTATTTATAAATCATCCATTCATTTCACCTTTTGCTGCTGACAGTTTATTACATGCAAGATACATGAACCCTGGGAGATATAATCCTTGCCAGTAAGAAACATCGGATGATTTTATTTTTTGATACCTCCCACAATATAAGTAGCTCACTATCAACCAAAGACTACTTAGTAAGTGTTGGCTAAAGTAACCAAGTGATAAAGCCAGTGGCTGGGGAAAAAACAATCTCAGCCGACCCTTTATGTGAAGTGTGTTTTCTCTATCTAGCCTCCTCAGTCGTGGCCCACACTCAGGAACAGTTTGACATTTCAGCACCATATGGCTCAGTGAGGATCCAAAGGCCACACTAAAACTTGCCAGGCCGCTTGGCATTTCCTGCACTGGCCAATGCGTATGGTAGCAGGCACCCAGCTCACAGCTGCAGCCTGAGTCAGGTCCAGGAGAACCAGGGGCTCTCCAGGATGCCAGGTCAGCAAGTAGCAAGAGTAGCGGCCACAGAGCTTTGTGGTTCAGTGCCACGATGCCAAAACTAATAATCTAATGCTCATTTACCCAGATTTCTGGCACAGCTGGGAAAATACCCTGGTGGTTTTGGAACCAAGTGTCTTTCCATCAGAGGTATCCCGGAATCGCGCCCTACGCCGAAATGCCATCCCTCTGAAACACTCTGTGGTATGCTCACTCTCCTTGGAATGCTTGCCAACATCAAGGAAGCTATCCGGGACTATCAGGACAGACAAAGCACCAAGGTGTGAAAAGAGGGATCCCACCCCCAAAGACCTCCTTTTCCAAGAGCCTGGGTTTCATCATCAGAGATTTATTTCCTACTGGGTTATCAAACACTTTTGCTTGTTAAAATTTTAAGGAGTGCTATACTTTATAAGCTACAAACTCAGACCTCTTCTTGTGCCTCTGTAAGGGCAGCTCCCTCTGTGAGGAAACAATATTGATCAACGTTGTTAGAAGGAGGAAACACTGTAGGAGCCGAGGCGGGGACTGGGCACCTTGGGAAGCGATAAAGGTAGTAGGTGTCAGAGGGGAGGGAACGAGCAGCAAGAAAGCAGTGCAGAAAGGCAACGCAAGTGTGAATGGAAGACAGCTCGTCTACTCAAGGTCTGTAATGAGGGTATTCCGTAAACAGAAGTGTTCAAGATCAGGCTGTGATCATGAAACCACATCCCTAAGCAATGCTTTGCTCTAACTGGCCACGTCTCATTACTCCAGGCCTTAAAACCTCTCTTCAACAACATACACAGGCACATACACACAGAGTAATAAACTCCCATGCTAGACCTGAGATTGGTTCAGCTCACGTAAAACCGAGCTACACGCAAGCATATGCTGTTCAGGAAAAGGGCCTCAGGCTTTCCAATACTGCCGTGTTATATATTCAGAGATACAACAGAAGTCCTCTCAGTTTATAAAACTGGCTATTCAGAGGATGAGAAATTCCAGATGGACTTACCATTCTTTACTTGATAACAGTTAATCTGTATAAAAACCTAACAGGGTCATTACACTGGATTTTTATACTTCCTTCAGGCTCACCTAATTTCATCCTTTTCTCTAGTAAGCTTTGCATTCCACTAGACATACAGGCACTCCAGGGATGATTTTAGAAACATGATTTGCATGGAAATGCTTATTTTCATCTGACTTTGCCTTTCAAGTCGGAAGCCCAGGTCACAGCATCCAAGTCAAAAAATTAAAACAAAGTGGGGGAAGGGTAGGAGAGCAAGTACGCAAAAATGTATTTATGACAATCTATTATTTGATGTCATCTAGCTTCTCTTAAACTGCATACTTCATTAGAATGTGTTCAAATGTTTATTTCCAAAACAGGAAATGAAATAGACTGGAAGACATAATAGTCTAACAGGATAAAATGTGCCTCCTACAGTGAGTGGCCCACGTAACAAATCCGAAGATCCGACATCTAAAATCACAGTATGGCAGCATTTATCACACTTACAACATCCATCAGTTTTTGCAGCAGGAATCCAAGGTGACTTTACAGAGGGACTCAGCTTTGGGAAGCAGTTGGATGTTAAATGCTTTGCCAGAAAGATTTTGTAAAATCAGCCTTTTCTAAGGCTCGCATGGGGAGGAGTTTTGAAATCTCCATCACAAAGCTACAGAAGTCCCCAGAGCTTGGTCATCCTGCAAGGGGTTTACCAAGGCTTTCCTTAATAAACTGGCAAAACTTGATCCCCCTCTTTTCTGGTCACCCCAACTTCAGGAATGCCAAACAAAAGGCAGGAATTTCAAGGAGATCTGAACCTAGGCTCGGATCTATTACTAGAATAAACATTGCTCTTACTGGAATAAACATTTTTTTTAATTCCTAGAATAATAAATCCCTAGAATTAATTTTTAAGCACAGCCATTTATAGATATATCAGTACATGCGTGTCACTTTACATTCTGGCCTCACCCAATTGACCTGTAACTTTTCTCTTTTGGCTTCACAAAGACTCAACATTCTTACTGTTACTGGATAGTCTGCCTAGAAATATTTTCTTCTGGAATTATTTTTTACCCATTTCCATGCCCAATACCTTGAAATACCCTCAAAGGTAGACAATATTTCCTACAAGTCAACAGTTTGCCTATTTTGCCCAGTTTGGTATAAAATCTGGTAATACCACATCAGAAGATTCTGGCAACAACGTGAGCTAAAATAAGGGAGTTATCTGTTAGGTAAGAGAGCCTTCACAGAAAGCCTTGAGTCACAAAAGCTCCATACTGAAGTAATTATAGACACAGGTGAAGAATCCATCCTTAACTACACAGGAACAGTTCCCAGGAACAAATGTAGATTTTGATAAGGAGAAGTCTCCATCAGGAGTAGGCTGGAAAGCCTCAATTTAATTACCTCTCCATCTTCTTATTATTCCACCCGACTTCCTATTTCCCCATCTCATTTCACAGCCTCCACCAGCTCTCCCCTCGGACCTCATATTATCCCTTTGTACAAGCACACACTCTCTCTCCCCTCCCCCACACTCCCACGGCTAAATGTTCTCTGCTTTCTGGGTCTTGCTTTCACAGCGTCCAGCTTTCCAATAAACTGTCATGAATCAACACCTTTCACTAGAAGTTTCTGTAGACAGTACTGTCCTAGAGAGGCAGAAAAGCTTAAGTCTCCTCTTATTTAAGACATGTAAACCACAGGCAAAGCCAGACAAAGAATCCTTGTTGCCAGAGTCAAGAATATAGAACAGATTCTAGAGATGGGATTGATGCTGAACTTTTCAAAGTCCATATCTCAGCTCTCCAGAGTGCAGGCAGAGAGACACGGTGCAGAAGAAAACATAAGCATGGCTAAGAATCAGGACCAACAGAGAAGCAAACTACCAGAAAACAGGGTTCTTAACTTTTTTACCCCAGAGCCCTTTGGTAATCTGGTGAAATCTAGGGCCCACTTCTCAGAGTAATGTTTTTACAAGCATAAAAAACACAGGATTAAAAAGGAACACAATTGGGCTTCCCTGGTGGCGCTGTGGTTGGGAGTCCGCCTGCCGATGCAGGGGACACGGGTTCGGGCCCCGGTCTGGGAGGATCCCACGTGCTGCGGAGCGGCTGGGCCCGTGAGCCATGGCCGCTGGGCCTGCGCGTCCGGAGCCTGTGCTCCGCAACGGGAGAGGCCACAAACTCAGTGAGAGGCCCGCGTACCACAAAAAAAAAAAAACCCCCCCCAAAAAAAAAAAAAAACAAAAAATAAAAAGGAACACAATTACATTGAAATACAGTTATAAAATTATTTTAAAAGAACAAATTCTAATATAGTTGTATCTGTGCTTCTTTATTGCCACAGTGAATAACAGGATGTAGTAGCATATTTCATAAGTACTATAATTTCAAAGGCTAAATGCTACTATGATTGTTGCCTACATTCATACTTAAAGTAAATTCTAAGTTTTATTTAGGAATTAGTGAAAATGAAGATTTTTTTTTTCCCATCCAGGTTCAGAGACTCTAGAATTCTATCCATGGGCTCCCTGATTATGAACCCCTGCCACAGTTATTCTTCCCAGATCCTAAAATGATTAAAGTTCTTAAAGGAATGACCTCTAGGTTCATGTCAATACAAATCCATTGCCACATCCAATTCAGTGATTATGGGTCTCACAACTACTGGACCAAAAGGTGTAACATTAACTCCAGTGTTTTGTGAATACAATGAAGCCTCTGGAGCTCTAATGTCTGATGCCCTGGAACTAAGGTGAAGGCTCTGGCCGCTGAGTATGCTGCTCCTCCCTTCAACAGGTAGGTGTATCAACTCCCTTATTCCTAGACATTAATTTTGTACTTTCCAACTGAAGATACATAAGCACATTTGTGTGGACTCATGAATCACTATGTTTCCTATTCAAAGACAAGATCAATTTTTAAAAAAAATTGCAACATTAATTAAACAAGAGCTTTATGGGGGCAGGGGGAACACTACATTAAGTACATCTATGGATTTCAAGATACATACAATTTTCAGACATTAAAGATTGTGGGGGGACTTCCCTGGTGGTCGAGTGGTAAAGAATCCACCTTCAAACGAAGGGGATGCAGGTTCAATCCCTGGTCGGGGAACTAAGATCCCACATGCCACGGGGCAACTAAGCCTGCGCCACAACTAATGAGCCCGCAGGCCTCAACTAGAGAGAGAAAACCCAACCCACACGCCACAACTAGAGAGAAGCCCACACGCCACAACAAAAGATCCCACGTGCCGCAACGAAGATTCCACATGCCACAACTAAGACCCAGTGCAGCCAAAAATAATAAAAAAATAAAAAGATTGTGGGAAGGAGCAGAATGCCTCCGACTTAGAATTGAATAAAAAATATAAGTGATTTTATGTTATTCCGAGTATGCCAAATATTGTGCTTAGGCTGAAGATATTTGAGAAGTGAAATGTACGAAGTTTCAAAATATTAGCCAATAGATTTTATGAATCATGGAATCTATTTAACCAATGCTTAATTGTGTTTTAGTCTTACGCAGAAACATGCCAACCAATCAGCTCAGCAAATACCATTATCATTTTCAGTATTTAATATTTAACAAATACTTACATAGTGCCAGGTATCATTCTAAACACTTTATAAATGTTAACCCAGTTAATTTTCAAGATAAGACTATGCGATAATAGCTAACATCCTCATCTGTATGATGGGGCACGCAAAGGTTGAATGACTAGCTCAGGGTCATGCAGCTACTAAGTTGCAGAACTTGATTCGAACCCAGGCAGTATGGCTGCAGGGTCCACATTCTCAATTATGCTCTATTGCTTTGTCTTGCTCGGTTCCTGGTTATTTGAACAACACTTTTTAATTTCTTTTTCTCACATTTTAAGAAGTGCTATTTGCTAACACTTCTCTTTCTGGCGTGTGGATATAAAGACTCTCCATGGAAATTTTTCATGCAAGTCAACAAGGATTTATGATTCTTTAACATCTGTGGAGTAAAAGATGGTGCAGCTGCAGGACCAGTCCCAGGCTCTGCAAGAGAGTGTCATTGCCGTCCCTTTGTCATTATGAATTCTTGGCTTCCCACTTGAATATATCACTATTTCTATGCTCAAGGACTGAGCCCGTAGGCTGATATAACCCAGGCACTAAGGGGGGGAAATGCAAAACAATCATGTTTTCAGCAGTTGGGCCCTTCAGAGTACAGATTTAGAGCACACATAATAACTTCTCTGTTATCACATGCCAACATGGGTCTGTCTCTCTGTGTATGAAAATATCGGGTCTTAAAGTTTCTATAGAAAAGAAAGAAACATCTTACAAGGAAAATTAAAAGAAAAGGAGAAGAAAACAACATTATAAAAAGTATACAGAGAATCCTTATTTTGCAGAAAATAAGACTACCAAAGAAGAGAGCATTCTATCACCGACGGGGAACAGAAGTTCACGTAAGCTGGGAAAAGAAGATTAATCTCAGATTAGAAGACATCGTTTCTAAGGTTCCTATTCCATGGATTCAGTACATCTGGAAGAAGGATGAAAAATACTACTAGAGAAAATAGGAACAGAATAGAATAGAATCTGGCCAAGCCACCAGATCTGCTTGGCAAGTACGCAGAGGCTTCTGAAATATGCCCTAAGGGCAACCCCCAGAGGTGTCTGGGTCAGGTTCAACGGCATGTGCTTGGCACATCCTCGGGGAGGATGGGAAGAGGCAATAGCTGCTGACGTTCACTGAACATTTACTATGGGCCAGGCAAGGTACCAAGTGCTTTACATGCACTATCTAATCCTCACAAAAGCACTACTGTCCACCATTTTAGAAAAGAAAACATTGACTTAAGAGAAGTTAAGTAATTTTCTGAAAATAACAATACTAGTAAGAGCCTTGGTCTGGATTTGAACCTAATTGGGACTCCAAAGCTTTGAAATACTTCCCTGCCTGAGGAATTTCTCCTCCTAGGACCCTAACACTACCTTTTTAGTCAAGCATCTCCCAAAATGACCACTGCATATTGCAATTGCAGTGGTAAATGCATAAAAACATGCAAATGTTTTATTATAGTTGGCAGAAATATCAGAGTACAAATTAACCAACGATTAGGTAGTTTATGGATAAATGGTTTCAATATTCTCAATTATCTTTACTTCAAGAATGAGTCTTTTTTCACAGACATAGAAAACAAATTTATGGTTACCTGAGGGGACAGTGTGGTGTGTGTGGGGGGGGAGAGGGAGTTAGGGGATAAAATAGGAGATTGGGATTAACATATACACACTAGTATGTATAAAATAGGTAAATAACAAGGACCTACTGTATAGGGAACTATACTCAATGTCTTGTAATAAACTATAATGGAAAAGAATCTGAAAAAGAATATATATACATATATAACTGAATAATTTTCCTGTATACCTGAAGCTAACACAACATTGTAAGTTAACTATACTTCAATTTTTTAAAAAACTGTTTAAAAAAGAATGAGTCTTGGGGCTTTCCTGGTGGCGCAGTGGTTGAGAGTCCGCCTGCCGATGCAGGGGACACAGGTTTGTGCCCCGATCCAGGAAGATCCCACATGCCGCGGAGCGGCTGGGCCCGTGAGCCATGGCCACTGAGCCTGCGCGTCCGGAGCCTGTGCTCTGCAACGGGAGAGGCCACAACAGTGAGAGGCCCACATACTGCAAAAAAACAAAAAAAAAAAGGAGTCTTTCTGAGAAATGCAAATCAAAACAACAATGAGATATCACCTCACACCTGACAGAATGGCTATTATCAAAAAGTGTACAAATAACAAATGTTGGAGAGGATGTGGAGAAAAGGGAACCTTCATGCCACTGTGTAAAACAGTATAGTTTCCTCAGAAAAACTGAAAATAGAAGATGTAGTACAACTATACAATGGAATATTACTTAGCCGTAAAAAAGAATGAAATACTGTCATTTGCAGCAATGTGGATGGACCTAGAGAATGTTATGCTTAGTGAAATAAGTCAGACAAATACTGTATGATATCCCTTCTATGCGGAATCTAAAATATATATATATAAATGAATGTATATGCAAAACAGAAACAGACTCAAAGACTTTTGAAGAAAACAAACTTGTGGTTACCAAAGGAGAGAGGGAAGTGGGGAGGGACAAATTAGGGGTATGGGATTAACAGATACAAACTATAATGTATAAAATAGATAAGCAGCAAGGATATACTGTATATAATTGAGAACTATAGCGATTATCTAGTAATAGCCTATAATGGAGTATAGGAAGAAGGGGAAGGAAGGAAGGAAGGAAGGAAGGAAGGAAGGAGGGAGGGAGGGAGGGAGGGAGGGAGGGAGGGAGGGAGAAAGGAAAGAAGGAAGAATTTTTCCTGTCAACACTGGTTCCAGGGACTTCCCTCGTGGTCCAGTGGGTGGGACTCCCCGCTCCCAATGCAGGGGGCCCGGTTCCATCCCTAGTTGGGGAACTAGATCCCACACGCATGGCGCAACTAAAGAGTCCACATGCTGGAACTAAGAGTCCACATGCTGCAACTAAGACTCGGCACACCAAAATAAATAAATAAATAAAAATAAAAATAAACCTCCACCCTCATCCTTAAAGATAACCTTGTCTAGTCTTTTTTTTTTTTTTTTTTTTTGGCTGCGTTGGGTCTTCCTTGCTGCGTGCGGGCTTTCTCTAGCTGCAGTGAGCAGGGGCTACTCTTTGTTGTGGTGCGTGGGCTTCTCATTGTGATGGCTTCTCTTGTTGCGGAGCACGAGCTCTAGGTACACGGGCTTCAGTAGTTGTGGCACGAAGGCTCAGTAGTTGTGGCTCGTGGGCTCAGTAGTTGTGGCTCACGGGCTCTAGAGCGCAGCCTCAGTAGTTATGGTGCACAGGCTTAGGTGCTCCACAGCATGTGGGATCTTTCCGGACCAGGGATTGAACCTGTGTCCTCTGCATTGGCAGGTGGATTCTTAGCCACTGCGCCACCAGGGAAGTCCCACCTTGTCTAGTCTTGCTTTACCCCCTCACAGAGTCCTGTACTGAACTGTTTGCTTCAAAAACAGAAACAAAGTCCACCATTTCAACAGCAAGTCAATCTTGCTCTCACTTGCAAACCTTCTGATGTGGGACTGCTCAGCGGCCTAGTTTCCACTCACAGACCTTCCCTACTTTCCCAGCATCTGGTCAGCTTACCCTATTGCTCAGCCCTTGAGCCTAGTTTCTGAATGGCTCCAAGTCCTCTGCTCTAGCATGCCTCACAGCCCTAAGCTCCAGGACGACTTAACAAACCCCATCCCTAACCTCCCCAGAACCTTCAAAGTCCCAGTGTGGGACTAACAGTGCCTTCTCGGGGCTCCCATACATTCAGATGACAATTCCTAGCCACTTTCTTCTAAAACATTAACAAGACTAACATCATCTTCACAACTTATTTACAAGGCACCGCTTGGCACCAGCCAGACTGAGAACCTAAGGAAGGAATATCTTCAAGATTAGCCTTCCAGAGTTATTAAGTAGAGGGTAGGAGCACCACTTCTATATCTAAAGCACAGCACAATATAAAGTAAGTGGCATTCAACTACGTGGGGAATAACTTAATTCTGGATACTTTTACTATACCCTGGAGCCAGTTCCTAGGAGAGATGATGCAGTAGCCATCTCTGAAGCAGTTTTACAACAGCAAAGATCTGCACTTACATCTAGGTCAGTTTAGTGGCTGAAGCCTGAGGCTATGGCACCTGAACCTGAGTGGGTAGCCCATACTCAGCAACTACCTTAGTTTCTTGCAGCCTCAGTTTCCTCACGTGTACAATGGCAATAATAATAATACGTACCTTATAGGACTGTAGAGAGTAAATAAAATAATGTATGTTAGGTACTTAACACTCAAAATATAGCAGATATTACTTACTAGCAGTAGTTTAAAAAAAAAAGAAAAAGGAGTAACTCAATACATATACACTGCCCCACAAGGGTCACACAGCCAGGGTAAGAAAGACACCTGCAAGATTCATTTAACTTTTAGTTCAGTGGGAAGGCAGGCACATTCGAGATGCAGATGGACACCCCTGTGTCTGGAGCTCACCACCAACACACACCTCTGAGTCATGGACAGTAGTGGAGCATCTTTTCCCAAATCCCGCTTTCATGCTGAGGTTAAATCCAGCAAATATAAACTTCTGTTATTGTGGGCCTCTAAATGCTTTTCTCACAGAGGGCTCTGCTGTTTTTGCTTTTATCAAATGGATATCTTTTTTCAATAATGAGGAAAGTTCAGCAAACTGCAGGCATGTGGTTGAACATAAAGGTTTCTAAGAACCAACCACCTACACAAATCTGATCATGAAAAAAGGACCCATGTCAGGCTGTAAGCAGTCACACACAAATGCAGAATGTAGAATATATTTAACTACAGCACCAAACTGCTGCTGATTTGTTAGAAAACAAACTCCAACTGATTGAAGCTATTATGCAATAAGTTGATGCCTAGTTGTATTTGAGAGAGAGGGGAAAACTAAAATCCATCCAAAGACGTACAAATGAAAAATGAATGCTATTTTCCCAAATACTCTATTCATATAAAGGCACATGCTCAACTTTAAGTTGAGAAGACCTCAAGAAAAAAAATAACTCTTCCATTTACTATGTAAGTAACAATCTCAGAAAATGAACAATTAGACCATTCCATGACAGAGAATATTAGCATTTAACAAACTCTTCTATAAATATAAGCAATAAACAGTTTCAGCACAGCTGGCTTCTGAAGACTTCAATATTAACAAACAGACTTAATATTCTTGATTTACTACAGATTTTTCCATCAAGTGAGATAGTCACGAGGATGATAATTGGGCCCACGTGCCTCCTAAGGACAAAGCTCGGTGGTGTGATGGGGGCAAGCCACAGAGCCCCACAGGAAGACCGTGTGTACAGCAATTCTTAGCTTGCGGTATTGAAAAGGCTCTGTCTCCTCAATTCAGCTAAAAATAAACAAATGGGGGTATATGCAGTCCCAATGTCCCCATCACAGATTTTAAACCACAAAAACTCATCTGTTACTCAAAACATGCCAAAGATTGACTCTTAAGAATACTTTTGCAGTTTATACCCATCAAGCTGAAGGATATATCTTAAGTAGTAAAAAATGAAACCATCAACATTTATTCAAACTAAGGTCCTGTGAGAGTAAATGTATACAGTCTATGATGTAATAAGAATTTAAACATATTTTCATGTTGAGCCATTTCAAAAACATGTCACAAATAGGATCAGTATTCACACAGGATACTGATGTCAGTTTCAAGAGTAATTTAAGGACTACAGTTTGGAATGGCAGATGGGAAACATCTATATAAAGTGGTCTTTATAGATAAACATTATTTTACAATAAACTGTATTTACCTTTTCATGATGTAGCACAATAAATTTTCAGATTTATGTCTCTGCTACTATGTATTGTCTTGTTGAATTTTTAAGGAATTCTCTTTACAACAAAGGAAAAACAGTGTAAATCAATGAAATGAGACCATTTTAAAATTATATCTAATCAAAAGGCAGAAAAAAAATTAAAAATCACAGCGCTAGTTTTTAGCAAAACTTTGACAAATAAACAGGCAACATTAAATTTAGCTCAACATCCACCAGTTGCTAAATTTTGGTTTGTTTTAGATTGCAGGTTAAAGTTCCTATGAAAGAAGGTAACTCATACACTGAGAAG
The DNA here is from genome assembly GCF_949752795.1 of Hyperoodon ampullatus. Classification (NCBI taxonomy): domain Eukaryota; kingdom Metazoa; phylum Chordata; class Mammalia; order Artiodactyla; family Ziphiidae; genus Hyperoodon; species Hyperoodon ampullatus. The sequence continues at coordinate 71,825,780 of NC_136922.1, forward strand.
TCAGAAATAACTTAAAATGTAAGAGATACGATAGTTATTTGTAAATTACATTATAAAAATGAACAGGCAATTCCCAACTTACCAACATTAAGTTATTAGCTGTGTAAAATTTAGCTCTGAGTCAGTTTTTGAGAGCACCTCCAGATTCTAGCAAATATGTTTCTCCTTCAGCTAAACCATATTATGGGTTAATTTAGCTTGGTGGGCCATTCTGGGAACCCATTATTTATAATATTATTCCAACTGGAAAATTAATTGCCAGTTCCAATATAGAATGCGGGATGTGTGTGAAGGACACATTGTCCTAGCAAAACAAAGAGATCGCCCTCCAATTTCTACCAACTGCAGTTATTGAATCAGCAAGCGATGTGTGCAAGCCATCATACGAGGTACCTTGGAGGACCCAAAGCAATAATATTTCGGCAGAGTCAGCCTTCAGTTTAAAAGCTGGAAATAATAAAAATGAACCACTGAGACAGAGATAACAAACTTCCTGTCAAAATAATGATGTAGCAAATTTTTAATATTGTTCTAGGTTAAAAGAATAAGTAATCTTTAAATGACACCATACCTGAAGAAAACCCAGGTTTGAGAGTTACAGTTATCACTAATAAAGACTCTGCTGCCTTCCCAGCTAAGAGCAACATCTCCATTCTGCTTAGATCTTGTCTGAATGACTCCTTTTTCTTTGCACTTGCTTTCTGAAATACAGATCACTGGGAAATTCTACAATGTTGTTTTACATTTGTCACACATCCTTCTAGGCCTAACTAGTGAAAGTATTAGATAACTCCCCCCTTTCATGAATAAAGATGGCAGCTAATACACAGAGCACTGTCTACTATATATCAAGAAAACTGTTCTCTGCTATAGATGTGCTAAGATGGAGACTGGTATTTATTCCTCCATGAGAGAAAGACTCTCTCATCTCCCAGGAACACTGGCTCAGGGTGAACGAGTTAATAAAGTGAAGACAGCTCATGTAGTCCGTGGCATCAAGACTCCTCCTCCCCAAAGCATTTTTCATCATGTCAATCGTATCACTACTGACCCTCTCTCAAGAACAAGATCTACCACTGCAAGTGCATGCCAGAGACATGAAACAACAGAGTGCCCTGAAGGAGAGTTGGACCTCATGCAAAAACTTGCTGTTCTTTAGATTTTAAAAGGATTCAGAAAATAAAGGATCCATGACATGATGCCATATTGACATTTGCAAAGCACCGGTAATTCCCTAAGCGCTACCACAAACATCACTTCATTTGAGTCTCCAATGACTCTGACAAGCAAGGCAGACATTATTGTTCTAATTTATTGATGAAGAAATGGATAATGAAATTGATAAACCTTAGAGGAGTTAAATGACTTCTTAGAGATCCATAGTAAAGCATTTTTTCTTCTATAGGACACTGTCTCACTTGTCAAAATGATCTCTTTTATTGAACTACTTTTGAAAGCCATAATAATAAAATACATAGACATTAGGTTAAAACTCCTTTTATGTAACCACCCTCCCCAAAAAAGTCCTTTAAAAAGTCTATCCTAGGGCTTCCCTGGTGGCGCAGTGGTTAAGAATCCACCTGCCAATGCAGGGGACACGGGTTCAAACCCTGGTCCGGGAAGATCCCACATGCCACGGAGCAACTAAGCCCGTGCGCCACAACTACTGAGCCTGCGCTCTAGAGCCCATGAGCCACAACTACTGAACCCGCGTGCCACAACTACTGAAGCCCGCGCGCCTAGAGCCCGTGCTTCACAACAAAAGAAGCCACCGCAATGAGAAGCCCACACACCGCAAGGAAGAGTAGCCCCCGCTCGCCACAACTAGAGAAAGCCCGCTCACAGCAACGAAAACCCAACAGAGCCAAAAAAAAAAAAGTCTATTCCCTGTATCAGAAAAATTTCCTGAGGAGAATGCTAAGGATTTTAGTATTCGCCAGAGTACACTCTGAATTTCAGTTCTCACTAATTCTTCCCCATTTTGGTTTATCCTTCCCCAACTGAAGTAAGACCCCATGTTGAGAAAGTATTAAGCAAATGTAAAAGAATAATTTGTACCTGGGAGATACACAGTTTATCATTTATCGGGCAAAGAAACAAATCATTACTCTTCTCATGGTCTGACCTACTCAAAATAAAAATGCTCTTTGGGTAATATTCCACATATACTAGTATTATGGTTATGCTGCAATCCCCAACCAATGGGTTATGCAAGCCCTCTCCTCTCCTCAGTCAGGAGGCTCCAGACTATGGACAATGTAGATTCCAGAGTTCAAAGAGATATGAGAGCGCATGAGTAGCTAAGAGTAAGTAGAACTCAGAGTCCCAAATAGCATTTCTAGGTGTATTAGTAATTCTATCAATGAAGATAGTGGCTGGTAGCCTATAAGGACTTTTCCAGAGGCAGCCTCCAGGCCAGCCTTGTCCAACAGAACTTTCTGTGACAAGGGAAATGCTCCATACCTGCAGTATCCAATGTAGTACTCCCTAGCGACACGTGACTACTGAGAGCTTGAAATATGGTTAGTGCGGCAGAAAACTATTGGGTTGGCCAAAAGGTTCATTCATTTTTTTCCATAAGATGGTTCTAGTAGAGCTTAATTGTCTTTAACTTCATTTGAAACAATTTTGCTAGACTGTATTGTGACAGCTGTCATATCAGCATGCATTTTAAAAAAAGGACATCAAAATGGGTGGATTTTTGTGTAGCCATTTTAATATTGAAGATGGAAGAAAAAAGTAACTTTTTCAGCCTATTACACTTTATTATTTCAATAAAGGTAAAAATACAACTGCAAAAAAAGATTTGTGCAGTGTATTGAGAAGGTGCTGTGACTGATCAAACGTTTCAAAAGTGGTTTGCGAAGTTTCGTGCTGGAGATTTCTCGCTGGACGATGCTTCACGGTCAGGTAGACCAGTTGAAGTTGATAGCGATCAAATCGAGACATTAATTGAGAACAATCAACGTTATACCATGCAGGAGATAGCCGACATACTCAAAATATCCAAATCAAGTGTTGAAAATCACTTGCACCAGCTTGGTTATATGAACCACTTTGATGTTTGGGTTCCATTTAAGTTAAGCGAAAAAAAACCTTCCTGACCATATTTCCAGATATGATTCTCTATTTAAATGTAATGAAAACGTTCCATTTTTAAAACAAATTGTGGCTTGTGATGAAAAGTGGATACTGTACAATAATGTGGAATGCAAGAGATCGTGGGGCAAGCGAAATGAACCACCAACAACCACACCAAAGGCCAGTCTTCATCCAAAGAAGGTGATGTTGTGTATATGGTGGGATTGGAAGGGAGTCCTCTATCATGAGCTCCTTCCAGAAAACCAAACGATTAATTCCAACAAGTACCGCTCCAATTAGACCAACTGAAAGCGGCACTTGACGAAAAACGTCTGGAATAAGTCGATGGAAAACGCATAATCTTCCAGCAGGATAATACAAGACCACATGTTTCTTTGATGACCAGGCAAAACCTGTTACAGCTTGGCTGGGAAGTTCTGATTCAACCGCCATACTCACCAGACACTGCACCTTCGACTTCCATTTATTTCGGTCTTTACAAAATTCTCTTAATGGAAAAAATTTCAATTCCCTCGAAGACTGTAAAAGGCACCTGGAACAGTTCTTTGCTCAAAAAGATAAAAAGTTTTGGGAAGATGGAATTATGAAGTTGCCTGAAAAATGGCACAAAAGAGTGAATACACTGTTCAATAAAGTCCTTGGTGAAAATGAAAAATGTGTCTTTTATTTTTTCTTAAAAACCGAAGGCACTTTTTGGCTAACCCAATACATTTTCAATTTTATGTAAATTTACTTAACTTAAATTTAAATGTAAAGACCCACATATGAACAGCCCCTCTCAAGAGTAATGACATCACTCTACACAGGAAGCACAGCCCAGTTTGTTATCACAGGGCTGAGACCCATGTAACGAAACGTGCTTGGGCTTTGGAGGCTGGCAGACTAGGGTCTCTTACAAGCTGTACCACCTTGAAAGTTTACTTTATTGAGCCTCAGCTTCTCCATCTCTATAGTGGGGATCTCAACACCAATTTCTCAGGATGGTTGGGAGGAAAGGCTTCCCTCCCACTATGTCTACCACACAAAACACTGTAAAACATTAGTCTCTCTCCCCTACCACACCCCCTCCCATCCTCTCAATCCAAAAGAACTGTACACTTGGAACCTACCAGGCAATTTTGAGATATAATGTCATGAACAATCAATAAAAACATCTGAGCTTCTTAGAAGTAAGCTAAGAAAGAAAAAAGAAAATCACATCTGGGCTTACATCTTAACTTGGCAAAAAGTTTTATGGCATCAAAGCATTATAAACTGTACTCGTTTTTCAATATTTGGTTAATTACAACTGTGCTTTAGTAATGAGCCAGAAAGCTAAAGCATGCTCCCCTCTTATCTCACAAAGCATAACATTCTATAATAGAGACTATAAAAACCACATAATGTTGTTTAAACATTACTTTATATGATACAGTCTTAACAAGAAGCAGATTAAAAATTCTCTACATTCCCGTGTAAGGGATGAACTATCCAGCATTGCTCTAGCGCTCAATAAATGTTTTTTTTTTTTTTTTTTTATTAATTCATTTTATTTATTTATTTGGCTGCGTTGGGTCTTTGTTTCTATGCGAGGGCTTTCTCTGGTTGCGGCGAGCAGGGGCCACTCTTCATCGCGGTGCGCGGGCCTCTCACTGTTGCGGCCTCTCCTGTTGCGGAGCACAGGCTCCAGATGCGCAGGCTCAGTAGTTGTGGCTCACAGGCCCAGCTGCTCCGCGGCATGTGGGATCTTCCCAGACCAGGGCTCGAACCCATGTCCCCTGCACTGGCAGGCAGATTCTCAACCACTGCGCCACCAGGGAAGCCCCCAATAAATGTTTGATTGATTGTAAAGTAGACAGAGTTCAAGAGTAATTACTGACATCCTTAATTGTATACCTGGCCTTAGCGATTATTAAAAGACTATTCACACACACATACATTATTTACGATATTCAGTGTAGTTTTATTTACAATGAATAAAGTGGACAACAACTTTAGCACTCCACTACAGTGGAATTATGTAAGTAAGCAAAGAGACCTTCATTCAATGGAATTTCATGTCGTCATTAAGAGTTTATAATGAGAGGTTTACAGTATAATAAAGAAATAAGATTATAAAATTATATACAGCATAATTCTTTAAATTAAAAATATACATAGAGGGCTTCCCTGGTGGCGCAGTGGTTCAGAGTCTGCCTGCCGATGCAGGGGACGCGGGTTCGTGCCTCGGTCCGGGAAGATCCCACATGCCGCGGAGCGGCTGGGCCCGTGAGCCATGGCCGCTGAGCCTGCGCGTCCGGAGCCTGTGCTCCACAACGGGAGAGGCCACAACAGTGAGAGGCCCGCGTACCGCAAAAGAAAAAAAAAAAAAAAAAATATATATATATATATATATATATACATACATACATACATAGAAGAAAGGTGAAAAGATTAATAATAACAGCTATTTTCATTAAGAGATGGAGCAACATATAATTTTTCCCTCACACGTCTATCTTCCTAGATTTCGGTAATGAGTACATATGATTTTGAGAGTGGGTGGTGGGGCACAAATGCTTTTAGAGTTACTCATTTTGGTGGAGCCCCAGTCATCTTTGTTTCCCGTCATTTGAAAGCAGCTCACCATACTGCGGAAAGACAAGGGCTCAAACCACAATACCTCAAATATGTTTTGGTCCCCTGCAGCCTGGCAACCAGGCAATGAGAGCGATTACAGAGCGCTCAGCCCATACCCTCCCTGTGGCCACCACTGGCAACACCACCTTCTCCTCCCTGCCCTGAATGTTGGCACACCAGGTTCTGCACCAGCTCGTGGCTTGCTCCCCAGAGATAGGAACATATTAAGGGTGAAGAAGTACCCTCTTATAGCAACTACACACCTAAGTAACCTGCGTGAAAAGTCTTCATTGGGTCCCAAAGTTTTTTAAAATAGGAAGTCTATGGTCTAATAATGTTTGGAATGACTATTTGGAGGAAAACCACTACAAGAGCTCAGAGAATGGAGCTTCTAACCCAGCTTGGGTTGCTGAGGAATACCTGGCTATAGAACTTCTGTGTGAACATAAGTTCACCAGGCAAGAAAGAAAGGGAGGAATGTGCCAGGTAGAGGAACAGTCAGTGCAAAGGCGAGATGTCACAGGACAGTCAAAGAACTGTGGAGTAGCTTCGGCTGAAGCCAAGGTACAAGGTGAAAAGCTGAAAAGCCTAAGAAGGGAACCTGGAAATGCAGACAACGTCTAGGCCATGAAAACTTGCAATCCATTCTAATGAATTTGGACTTGACCCCATCTGATTGGTGACTGATTTGAAGGAGTTAAATGATTGGCCGCTAAGAGCCATCCCTTTGGCTGCAGTGGGGAGGATGAGTTGGGGGAGTAGAGAGCCTGCTGGGAGGCAGGGTACTTAGGTTGTGACCGCAATAGTTTAAGAAGGAAATGAGTCTTAAGCTAAACAAACAAGTGGGGATAAAGAAGAAAGGGCAGATTTGAGAGATACCTCAATAGTAGAATCCACAGGATGTGATGAACTGATAGATAAGAGAGAAAAGGAGGAGGGAGAATGGAAGGAATGTATGCCCACGGGATTCCTAACCAAGCTCTTCTGTGCCATGAACCGCTTTTGTAGTGGTGAGGCCAAGAATGTTTCTCAAAATGTTTTTAAGTGCATAAAATAAAACACGTAGAATTAAGAGAAACTAATAACACCAAAATACAGTTCTCCCCATGGAAGCCCTAAGAGCCTATGGCTTTCAACACTTAGTCCATCTCAGAATCACTAGGAGCGCTTGTTAAAACAGACTGTTGTTTAAATAAGCTACAAGGGTATGTTACACAACACAGGGAATATAGCCAATATTTTATAACTATAAATGGAATATATCCTTTAAAAATTGTGAATTACTAGGTTGTACACCTGAAACTTATAAAACGTTGTACATCAACTACACCTCAATTAAGAAATAAAACAGATTCCTGGCTCCCACCTCCAAGTTCCCATGATGCTGATGATGCTGGCCTGGGGAACACACTTAGGAACCATTGTACTAGGGCGATGCCCAGGTTTCTGGCTAGAAACCTAAGTGGACTTGGTACTACTGATATGCTTGCTTACCTCTGTATCCCTAGAGCGTATAGCTTGGTACACTGTATGAATTCAATAAATACTTTGTGAACAGATGAAGCAGCAATACAGATACAATAGTGAATTTAGTGCTTAATGTTTGGCTAAGTTATACCTTCACTTGGTTTTTGTTACGCTTCTTCTGTAATCCTCGGAAGTCCTAACGACAGTGGATTACACTGTTTTGATCTAATTTACAAGTCCTTGTTAGATTCAAAAAATGGCCTTCAAGTTGCCAGTTATATTCCTCTATAAATAAGATAAACACTCAAGAGTACGCATTTACATTTCAAAATAATTCTTGGGCAATCCGTGAAAATGCTGAATCCTCTTTATTCATATATAGGGAATCTCTCTATTATTAAGGCTTACAGTATCAAACACTGAAAACTTCAAAGAAACTATCATTTTTAACAAACTCAGAACAGTTCAGAGAATTGCCCAGTAAAAAGTTTTTAGAGAATCTTTTGTAATAAGTGGCTGAAAACTATTTTCAATTAGCATCTCAATAGTTTAGTAATACATGGTTGTTTCTCTATCTCCTGACAGCACTTTAAAAAAGCATTTGTTTCCATAATATTTTAAGTATTCTGGCCCGTTCTCATTTACTATAACCACAGTGTAAAGTTGACACTTAGGTAAGATTTAGTCCAGCTTCATCTAAGTTACTACAAGCCAACTAAAAGACTCCCACTACTGAAGTCCACATGTATTTGTAAGGTGGCCTGCTCTGTGCTGGTTGCTATGGAGATTACAGAAGCCAAAGAGAAAGTGAGGGACAATTCAGCTCTGTGAGCAGCATTACCAGATCCCTTTGGTATTCTACCAATAGGTGTATCTCCACAAACACGTCCTTCTCTGAAATATGTTATCTTCCCTTGGAATGAAGTTCCAGGACCTTTCCGAGTCCACACCACTCTACAAATTACACAACGCCCCCCTCCATCACTTGCCTGGGGCTGTCTTTTTTTCCTTCACATCTGCATTTCTACCCCCCCACCCCCACCCAGCTCCCATCACCCCCATCATCAGTACCTATCAGGAAGGCCTCTGTGGCTGTCCCTTATCTTTCTCCTCCTCCCCAGAAGCTCCCTGCTGCACTCCCACTGCACAGCCTTTATCACATCACTCTCTCCCTCAGACACGTTCCTGGGCCAACCGAGAGCCTTGATCTGGCAACCAAGGTCTGTCATCATTTGATCCTAACCTGAGTTTCCGACCTGGTTCCTTCCTGCTTCTCCAAACTCTTCCCTCCAGCCAAACTGTCCTACTTCCTCTGATCAAAACATGTCTCTTGCTTCCATATTTCTTTTGCTCTGTTTCCTCCCTGACAATGATACCCTGCATCTGGGCAAGTCTTACCCATCTATTGAGATCCAGCACATGAATGACCCCCTTCTCCCCCAAGAGACTTCCTTATCCCAATAAACAATCTCCTCCCCACTTTCCACAAAGTAAATTGTCACATATTTCAGATAACTGTGCACACGTCTCTTCTTGGCGTGGCTATAAGCTTCTACACCACAAGGATTGTGTGTCACACTTAACAACACCCATCCATCTGTTCAGCACAGCGCACTTGCGTTGAGAGTAATTCTCCATAAACACCTAACCCCAGGAACCACATGTCTGGGCCTCAGTACCTCTGCAAACTAGGCTCCTGTGGTACCTCTCTCAAAGGGCTTTGGTGAACTTCAAATGACATAACAAAATATTTCTTTTGAAAACACTCTACAAATTGAATTGGAAGGATAACATAATTGGGGAGGCAAATGTGCATTCACACAATACCAGAGACCCAAACAAGACCGCATGCCCTCAAGCTCTAATGGTATCAGATGGCACAGGAATTCCAAGACAGCAAGGACCACTCCCGGCTCCACAGGATTCCTGGGGAAAGTTTTCTCTGGAGAGAAGAATTTGAGGTAAGCCCTGAGGGAGGTATAGGATCTCTATTAACAAACAGAAGAGGAGCAGCTAGGACAAAGGAAACCTACCAAGCCTGCCCAGCCTCTCTGAAACACCTTAATCCCCTAGTTAGTCATAGAGAAACTGAACAGGGCAGTCAGAGGTTACTTAGAAATCTTTGGAACAGCACTGGGTGGTCTCCTTAGACAAGCACCACCACTTCCCCAGCCAGAGGTCAGCGGCCAGTGCAGGAAAGGAAACAGAATGTTCCTTCAGTGGGGAACAACAATACATTTTTTAAACTTTAGCTTTCTATACACTTATCTTTCTAAATGACTTACTTGTACTTGGCTACGGCCTCTATTAAAGAACCTATCATTGCATTCATCAGCCTGCATTTCACAACTTTTTCCTGAGAGTGCAGGCTTAGCAAATACTTTCACGGGCCAACATGGACTCTGGGTTCTGTAAAGCAGGACCCGAAGCCCACCACCAGGATCACCACCAGGATCCTGCATTTCCTCCGATATAGACATTGAACTAATATTTGCAGGGAGACAGAATTAACAACTAAGGTGAGTCACAGGATTTTAATTACAAAAAAACAGCTTTGAAAGCAGACGTACAGAAAAGGCCCATCAGTGGCAAATTTCCTATTGTTTCCTTTCCTGTTATGTCTACATGCTGATAGCTAGCTAGTCTCCAAAAATCCCCCATACACAAATATTTTTAGAATATTTGTATAACATGCTTATCACTACCTACATAAGTTTAATATAAAAGGAAAGGTTGAGAAAACACTTCTGTGGACTAGTAAGTTTGCTGTACTTGTTTAGAAAACTGAATAGCACATATGCCTGTTGCAGAATCCAAATAAGACAGTTTACTTCACTTTACCACGTAACCTAGTAGCTAATAGCACGAAACAATCTGGCTAGGCACACAGTAACAGGAAGGAAAGCTAAATACATCTTTCATGCCTGGCATGGAAAATCTAATGGAAGACTACATTTCCTATAAATTCTAATTAGAGGAGAAAGGGAAATCAGAGGATTTTGCTTTGATCCTGGGATCTGTCTTTATCATAGTATCAACCTGTGTAACACAAAAGCAGCTTATTAATTCTGCATTCCAATTTCACACAGCAAAGCCTTTTAGGCTAAAACAAAATGCAGTCCATGCTGACTGTCTAGAGAGATTGGGCTAATTTACGTGATGTAAGGGATGCTTTATTTATGGAAGGAAGGTAGGTTAAGCTCTCCAGAGGTAACAACTTCAGCTCTGGAACAGTCGCTCTGGACCACTTAAGCAATATCAATAGTTCACTTACGACATTTACACATCTTGGTTAATGTGGCATAACAAAACTGGAGGATCTTTACGCCAAAGTAATTTTTTCCTCTGTGACTGTAAGAAAAGGATGTCAAAAGCCTTCATCCTGAGCATGCTAACTAAAGAGTACAGTATACCGAAGTCACAGTTGCTACACCCACCCAGACTGGTTTCAACTTTTCTCTTAATATTTGGAGGATGGAAAGAGGGTACATCATTTCCAATGTAGTGGTTAAAAAGCTCATGAAAAAAGGTTCACTTTCCATTATACTATATGTAATAAAGTTTGATATAAAATGATAGTGTAATTTTTTTTTAATGCATCACAATTTTTATTTTGCATGTTCCCAAAGGGAGTAACTCCAAACAGTGTGAAACCTTATTTATCTGGCATCAAGAGAGTAGAGCTCTGGAGGAGTGGTTTCCTGAATAACAAACACTCTGCCATTCATTTGCCTGGAGTGGAAGTGTCTCTCCTGCCAGCACTCCACCCTTCTGTGCCTCCCTTCCTCCACTCTGCCTGGCCAGGCTGGCTGTCACTCATGGCATCTCAGCCACCTGGCCTCAGAAGTAGCATGTGACCCAAACTGGACCAATCAGAGCCAACACTCCCTGGATAGCGTGGTACATCTAGAAGTAGGCATGTGACCCAAACAAGGTCTGTGCCCTTTCACTTAATTTTGTGTACAGACATTGAGAGGAAGAGAGTTTGTTTTCTTCTTTATCCAAAAGTCCCAACCTTGTAGATCTGGAGCAAAAACAACAGAACCCTAAGAAATTCCACTTAACCTCCTGAGTACTGCTTTGCCCCAAGCCAGCCATGCCTTTGAACTAGTAGTTACATGATCAACATTTTCAAGATGGGTTTTTATCGCTTGCAACTAAAAGAATTGTGATTCAATGTCTAGACTTCATCTGATTTAAAGTTTACCTGATGTTACAGAACACTTCCCCAAACAAACTGCATGCTTCTCTACCTTAGTTTAAAAAAAAAAAAAAAAAGCCATAGTCAAGGTAAATTAACCTTTTCTTATTGATCTAGTCACTTACATCATAACATATGATATTCTCGAGCCCTACTCTATTATCCAGGGATAACTGACTCTTCACTACATAGGTCAGTACTGCTTTGTCACAGATTCCTGTGTTTATGACATTATAAGCAACATAACACTGCCTGAGTGTGTGGGAGCCAGATGTGAATTTGTCCTCCCTTGTAGCTGCCTCTATTGCCATATCCCACGACAACAGACCATTTACTGACCAGAAACCATTTACTAAAGGGGAATAAATTAAGACATGCCAAGCTAGTTGCTGTGAATGACTAATCACACCCCACCCTTTGTTTACACAAGGAACAGAGCTTCACTCAAGTTTAATGACAAACAAACAAACAAAAAGATGGGGGGGCAGGAAGTACAGGCTACCCAAAGGCAGCCACTGTAACAGAGCCCAGCCCCCCACCTTCTGCCCCCCACCCCCCAGTCTGCTTCTGTCTGCACAACACGTACCACCCTCACCACTGCCCGGGCTGGTGGCAGCCCTTGTTGCCTCTAATGGCCACCCTTCTCTGGGCGGTGAATCACCTTTCTCACAGCTAACTGGCTTCATTTCTCAGCTTCCCAAGGGTAACTTCCTGGAAGAGGAATGTGGTTTAGCTCTTCTTTTTGAGCTAGACCAACATCCTGCCAACATCACCCACAATCAGCTTATGGACAGCTATCTCTGGCTTGTGTGTCCACCTGGACATGATCAGTGGTAGCCAAAGAGAGGTTCCTTTTATTTACTCATTCATTATTTATTTAATAATTTATTTAACAAACATTTACACAGAACTTAGTAGAGGCAAGGCAAATACTTTTCTAAGTGCTCTTCAAATATTCATTAATTTAATACTCATAATATACCAATGAGGTAGGTACAATTATTTTCCCATTATACAGATGAGAAAACTGAGGCATACGGAAGTAAATAATTGCCCCAAGGTTCACAGTCAATAAGTGGATATGAGATGAGACTGTCTTGGGGGAAGAATTTATACTGTTAATCACTAAGCCACAGAAAATTCCACGATCAGTTAGGACCGCATGAAGCTGGGCATGCACACATTCTGAAATGACTTTAGTATACATTCATTCACCCATTCATTCATTCACTCATTCAAACTTTTTGAGCATCTATTATGTGCCAGACACATTTTAGTCTCTGAGGAGATAGCAGTGAACAAAACACACAAAGACCTTGCCTTGAAGGAGTTTATATCTGATCATATTAAGATTACCCTGCTCATCTTTATTGGTTATGTAGCACACTTAGTGTGCTTTAAATACATACTTTTATTCTTGTTCTATCGTCTATATATAGCCATATTAATAAGGTATGCATTTGTTAGACTTCCGAAAAACTGAATAAATAACAACAATCAGAGTTGTTAGCTCTAACCTATCTGGATTACTTATTCACTCTGTCAGGAACTATACTAAGTGTGCATTCTTTAATTTATACATATATACTCCAAGCCTACGTGCTCTATCTAAAGTTCAATAGATGGACATCTAATCTACCCAATCTTGCAACTGTCCTGAGAGCCTATCTCATGCTCATTATTTACAATTAATTTTAAAAACCTTTCCATAGCGTGCCCCACAATGTATTAAATGCGTTGCATGTCTTACCTCATTTAACATTCATGCCCATCCTGAGGTGGGTACTATTATTCCTTTATACAGATGAGGAAGCTAAGGCTCAAACACCTAGTAAGCGGCAAAGCCAGAATACAAACCAGGATCTACTTGAGCTCCACTATAGACTATTGGGAAAATATCACCCACTGTGATAGACATGTTATTACAACCTCATGGGACAAAGAACTACCTGCTAAGGCATAAAATAATCTTTATCTTTCTAAGTACTATCATCAGCATAAACTGCCTAATTAATATTAATTGTCATATTAGTTAATATGACTATTAATTAATTAATATTAAGCAGAGTATAAACTTGGGCTTCAGTCTAAGAACACACACAAAAATTGTCCACTACATGGTCTATAAAGTGGATTGTTTTCTTTGGGTGATAAACTCTGGTATGAGATTACTCATAATAATGAGTAATTATTAATGTAATGTAATGGAGAGGATATGGAGAAAAGGGAACCCTCCTACACTGTTGGTGGGAATGTAAATTGGTGCAACCACTATGGAAAACAGTGTGGAGGTTCCTCAAAAAACTAAAAATAGAACTACCATATGACCCAGCAATTCCACTCCTGTGTATATAGATGAAAAAAAACAAAAACACTAATTTGAAAAGATAATGCACCCAATGTTCATAGCAGCATTATTTACAATTGTCAAGATATGGAAGCAACCCAAGTGTCCATCGACGAATGAATGGATAAAGAAGATGTATAGATATATACAATGGAATACTACTTAGCCATAAGAAAGAATGAAATTTTTCCATTTGCAGCAACATGGATGAACTTGGAGGACGTTATGCTAAGTGAAATAAGTCAGACAGAGAAAGACAAATACTGTATGATATCACTTATATGTGGGATCTAAAAAGTACAACAAACTAGTGAATATGTATATATATAACAAAAAGGAAGCAGACTCATAGATATAGAGAACAAACCAGTGGTTACCTGTGAGGAGAGGGAAGTGGGGAGTGGCAATACAGGGGTACAAGATGAAGAAGTACAAACTATTAAGTACAAAATAAGCTACAAGGATATATTGTACAATACAGGAATACAGCCAATACTTTATAATAACTATAAATGGAGTATACCTTTAAAAATTGTGAATGACTATATTGTGCACCTATAACTTATATAATATTGTACAGCAACTATACTTCAATTTTTAAAAATTCTTCTGTTTTCAATAATGGCAGTAGCAATGAAAAACAGATTAAATATTTAAAGTAACTTCTCTTAGGTCACAATAGTTGCTTGGAAGAATAAATTCTGATAATTATAACTGTTTAAATTCTCATTACTTTAATGAAACCTACTGCATATTTATTGAGGCAGGTGTCGAAGAAAAACAGGTGAAATGGTTTATAATTTTCAAGGTTTCCATCAGACACATCTGCAATAGTTCACAACTACAAAAGAATTCCTTAGTGGACAAAATTTTATTCAGTCAAATGGCCTATATAGCTGGACCAATGTCCCGGGGTCTCAATTAAGAGTTGTTATTCTTCAGGGAACAAAGCCAGGAACAACGATCAACCTTTTGGCTCCCCTTTCCAAGTTCTTCCAAGGAATTTTTTGGAAACTGACGTTGATGCCCAAAGAACAACAAACAACCTCCATTTGCAAGTGGAACAGAAAAACAGAAGCAGGTGGTCAAGTAGCTAAACTGGCAACGGTTCTAGCCAGTAGCCGGATGGCCTGACTTCAGTCTTGGCCAAGGTCACCAGTGACTCCCCAGTGCACAGCTGTATGGTGGTCAGTCCTTCCTTTACAAGAAAATGCTTGTGCACCACAGTGAGAAGCCCGCGCACCACAACAAAGAGTAGCCCCCGCTTGCCGCAACTAGAGAAAGTCTGCACGCAGCAACGAAGACCCAACTCAGCCATAAATAAATAAATACACAAATAAATTTTAGAAAAATGCTTGTGAAAGACAAGAAAAGGCATGGCTAAGAAAACACACAGCTGAACATAGAATCTGCTAGTGTCATAATGGCCATTAGAAGATCAGCCCATTGATTTAAAATGCTCATGGCAAAAGAAGGAACAGCGAAGATGCACAGAAATTCTTGGTGGGGATGGGTAATTTATATTCAAGGAATTTATTTTAAGATATCAATCATCAAAACTGTCCCTCTGTCCATCCCTCACTCTTAGTGATCATCCTTTATACAGTTCATAGTTCCTTTTACGTGCCTCTAGAACTTTGTACTGTTGCCTTGATCGCTGGTTCACACATACCCGAGCAAACTTAAGAAATTCCATTACCACACTCTGGGCCTTGATAGTTTCTTCAGAAAAAAAAAAAAAAGAAAAAAAATGAGGTACAATTGACCTTTGAACAACAGGGCTTTGAACTTCACTGGTCCACACATATGCAGATTTTTTTCAAATACTGCAGTACCATAGGATCTGCAGTTGATTGAATGAATCAGCAAATTCCGAACTGCAGATACGGAGGGCCAGTTATAAATTATACTTGGATTTTCGATTGCACAGAGGGTCAGCACCCCTAACTCCTGCATTGCTCAAGGGTCAGCTGTACTAGACTAAATAATCACTACAACTTATTCAAGCCTTTCCATTTCATCATTATAAAATTAAAACATTTTGACTTTCTCCTATGCCAGCAAATTCCTCACCAGCCTCTCCTCACTCTCCATGACTCTACGTAACAACTGTCCTACACTTTAAAACCTATTGACTGGGATGTATAATACAGTCATGATCATGGTTCACTTAAATTAAAATTTGAAAACCATACCACAGTTTTGAATCATTGAATCCATCACACATTACATTCTCAGGCAGAAAAATACTACTCTTCATGAGTATTTGAAGATAATCTCTCAGTTTGGAATAAAACCTATCTGGTACTTCCTAGTAAAAAAAAGACCCAAGTATTAATCAAGTTTTAAATGCAACATCTTAGACCCATCACACCCATTCTGGTGTCTGGATATACTGTTTGGAGCTGTATAAGTCAAAGTGTCCAGAGAAAGAGACTCATCAATTTTGGACAAACTGCCAGCACATATACAAGATGTTCCTCTATAAACACGGTTAAGCGATACAAGGAATTAGGCAAGGTAAGTGCTGCCCATGGCTGATGAAAAGAATAATTTTTAATTCTACTTACAGCTATATTTGTAAATCACTGAAGAAGAAAATCAAGTACATCTGTTTTCCCCCATTTGGGTTAGAAGTCCATGAAAAATTGCAAGTTAACCATGGTGATCTGAAAAAAACCCAGTACCCTGGATGGTCCTTTTTAGGAAGGTACACTCACATACATTTATGTTATCACTATCACTCCAAAGCTATAGTTTTCCAAGTAAAATGTCAGTAACACAGCTTGAAGGATGAAATTTTATAAACCAAAATTAAGATGCCTCTTAGAACAAGCTCATTTAAGTCTTAGAAGGATTAAAATGAGAATTTTACAGCCCAAATATTTGATCTTTTAAAGGAAGCACTTTCTATGGAGGAAGATTATAAACTATTCTGTGGTTTATTCCAAGAAGAAATTTTTGAAAACTATGCCAATAGCTAAGGGATGTGGAATTAGGCAGATAAGTCTAAATTATGCATTTGTGGACCATTTAAGGCCCTTCCCTTATAGCCTTGGATGACACTTCTGGCCTCTATTCCAAAGTACAAATCAAGACTGAGAGAAGCAGAAACTTTTATTTTTCAACTGCATAAATGGTCATAGCTGATAAGAGAGCAGGGAGAGAGATCACCTCTGTGCTTCACCAGCTCCAATTCAGGGAGCTGACCAGCGCCAGCACTGGGTGGGGATCACCTATAATAGGCACCCAGTAGAAGTTATATTAATCTGAACAGGTGAGCGACTCAACTAGCTACCACAGAGTCCATTAGCACTTCTTCCTGAAGCAGTTTCTTAGGCCTCTCAGGTCACTGATTTATACACAACCACTGTAAGTTCAATTATTACAATCTCCATCCTCATAAGCAAAGCAGAAGCAGCAAACTACAAGGAGGGAAGTGGCTACAAAAAGCGGCAAAGAAAATTCCAAGTGATAATCTGATAACAAAATGGGAAAGGAAAAAAGTAAAAGGGCAAGGAAAACATTCAAAAATCATATATATTTAGGGTTATTTATTGTAGGAGCAAACTCTACTGATATCAGTACCTCCAAAGACATCACTATATTGCAGAACAAGAGTTGCTTTCATAAGTAATGATGATCTTGATTAATTACACGAAAGGTCAAGCTACATTCAGAATAGCTAAGAGGGAAGGGATAATTAACATGTTTTACAAAAATTTTCTTAAGACATATTTTTAAATTAGGGTGCTAAAGGGAGAAACTAAGGTATCCAGAAAGCCTGATTAAATGCTTTAATCTAAGAAATGTTAATAATCTAAGAAATGTTAAAGCCCAAAGTTCCCTATGAATAATTATCTAGATATTGAGATATGCAGAAATGTTGTCAGCTACTGCCTCAGAGGATAGAATACTCAGAAGCAGTACCATATGTGCCAAAAGGGGTGTTTTTCCAGCACAATGTTCCAGTCAATTCTACCTTGAAACCACTGCCATGAATTTCAAATGTGATTTATCAATGTGCGAAATCTCTAGAGTCACAGTATCAAAAAAAAAGACTAAGGGCTTCCCTGGTGGCGCAGTGGTTGAGAGTCCGCCTGCCAATGCAGGGGACACAGGTTCGTGCCCCGGTCCGGGAGGATCCCACATGGTGCGGAGCGGCTAGGCCCGCGAGCCATGGCCACTGAGCCTCCGCGTCCGGAGCCTGTGCTCCGCAATGGGAGAGGCCACAACAGTGAGAGGCCCGCATACCGCAAAAAAAAAAAAAAAAAAAGACTAAACTGACATGAACGTGGATTGGACCCCCTTTCACTAAATACCCACACCCCGACACCTTACTCTCCAGGTTATGGGAAATAGTTTCAATTCTAAATGTTAGAAAAACTTTAATAAACAGTCCTGATCCTCCTTCACAGCAGATATTTTAGGATCACGCTTCAATGGCATAAGCTTCTGCACTTTCATATCACATTGGCAAGGCTGAATGGCTCACTTCTGATATTAATTTTCTCCTTTAATGGAAAAATAACTAATCTATTCCCCATAAAGAAATAACTAATGAATACCATTATGACTCGCTTGAGAGAACAGACTAGCTATTGAAAAGAAAAACTATGTAAATGATAGCAATGAGAAAGTAGTCTGACCATGTCATATTTTATTTCACTAAATATAATCCATATAAATATGTTTTCTTCTTTTTTTATATTTAATGGGTTTTTTCTTTATCTTTAATATAATGTTTGATCATGGAAAATAACATAATGTTAAAAAGATGTAAATTATAAAACATGATAATGCCATGGAACACAATGAACAGACACAGGATCCAAGAGGTGGAGCTTTACCAAAAACTTGCATCATCCAGGTGCACCTCTCCCTGACCCCTGGCTCCTAAGGTGATTTGTTCACATCCACATAGAAATGTTCCCATATTATTATATTTGGAAAATATACTACCAAATATTTCAAACGATTCTTCTACCTGCCTTATTAGTTTGCTTGGGCTGCCATTAAAAAAAAAAACAAAACCCACAGACTCTACAGCTTAAACAACAGAAATTTATTTTCTCACAGTTCTGAAGGCTGGAAGTCCAAGGTCAAGGCAGTTGGTAAGGTTGGTTTCCTCTGAGGTCTCTCTGCTTGGCTTGCAGATGGCCACATTCTTACTGTGTCTTCACATGGCTGTCCTTCTGTGCATGCACACCACTGGAGTCTCTGCGTGTATCCCAATTTCCTCTCCTTATAAGGACATCAGTCAGATCAGATTAGGGCCCACTCTAAGGCCTCATTTAACTTAATCATCTCTTTCAAGGCTCTGTCTCCAAAGACAGTTATTGATACATTCTGAGGTACTGGGAATGAGGGCTGCAGCATATAAATTTTGGGGAGACACAATTCATCCCATACCACTGCCCAAATGAAATTCAAAGCAAATACTCCAGTAAGTTTCTGGTGCTGTGCATCTCAGGATTCTTCAAAGCAAGTTAAGGAAATGTCCCATCTAGAAGGCTAACATTCATTCGGCCACAAGAAATGCCCACAAAAACAAGAGAAGCACTTCCAGAATAAGAAAAATGTATCTCTTCTTTGTGGGCTCACTTTACCGTGCCAGCCTCTCTCTTTGGGTCCTGTAGTAGGTCCCTGTAAGAAGAGGGTTTTGCCCAAATCTCTGAGATCTATCCTCTCTCTATCTCTGTTAGACAGCAAACCATTGGAAGCACGTGATCTCAAATAAAGGCCATGTAATGCCATTTCCAGTGTTTGAAGAAAACAAGTGGGAGCCGGAGGAAGATGGCGGAAGAGTAAGACGCGGAGATCACCTTCCTCCCCACAGATACATCAGAAATTCATCTACACGTGGAACAACTCCAACAGAACACCTACTGAACGCTGACAGAAGACCTCAGACCCCCCAAAAGGCAAGAAACTCCCCACATACCTGGGTAGGTCAAAAGAAAAAAAGAATAAACAGAGACAATAGGTTATGGACGGGACCTGCACCAGTGGGAGGGAGCCGTGAAGGAGGGAAGGTTTCTACACACTACAAGCCCCTTCGAGGGCGGAGACTGCAGGTGGCGGAGGGGGAAAGCTTCGGAGTAGCGGAGGAGAGCACAGCAACAGGGGTGTGGAGGGCAAAGCAGAGAGATTTTGGCACAGAGGATCGGTGCCCTCAGGCACACACCAGCCCGAGAGACTTGTCTGCTCGGCCGCCAGAGCGGGCGGGGCTGGGAGCTGAGGCTCGGGTATCGGCTTTCAGTCGGAGCGCAGGGAGAGGTCTGGGGCTGGCGGCAGGAAGAGACCCTGAAGGGGTTAGTGCTAGCCCGGAGGGAGTCCGGGGAAAGGGTCTGGAGCTACCGGAGAGGCAAGAGACTTTTTTCCCTTTTGTTGCCTGGTGCGCGAGGAGAGGGCATTCCCCTCCCTCCCCTCTGCCTGAGTGAGCCAGAGCCCCCGAATCAGCGGCTCCTTTAAACCCGTCCTGTCTGAGCGAAGAACGGACGCCCTCCGGCGACCTACGCGCAGAGGCGGGGCCAGGTCCAAGGCTGAGACCCGGGAGCTGTGAGAGCAGAGACAGGGAAATCTCTCTGTGCAGCCTCCGAGGCAGCGGATTAAAGCTCCACGGTCCATTTGATGTGCCCTGCGTCTGTGGAGTGCATGAATGGACAGCGAATCATCCCAAATTGAGGAAGTGGACCTTGAGGACAAGATTTAAGACTTTCCCCCCTTTTTTTTCCCTCTTTTTACAACGAATTATCTCAAATTAAGGAGGTGGACTTAGCAAGATTTCAGACTTTTCGCCCTTTTCCTCTTTGTACAACGAATTATCCCAAATCGAGGAGGTGGACTTGGAGAGCAAGATTTTTGATTTTTCCCCCTGCTCTCTTTTTGTGAATGTGTATGTGTAATCTTCTGTGTAAGATTCTCTCTGTATAGCTTTGCTTCCACCATATGTCCCAGGGTTCTTTCGGTCCGTGTTTTTTTTCCAATAATTACTTTTTAATTTTAATAACGCTACTATATTTCATACTTTATTCTATTTTACTTTACCTGCTCTTTCTTTTTTTCCTCCCTTCCCTTCCTCCCTCCCTCCCTCCGCTCCTCCTTTCCTTCTTTCTTTTTCTTTCCTCCATCCCTCCCTCCCTCCCACCCTTCTTCTTTCCACTTTCTTTTTCTTTCCTTCCTCCCTCCCTCCCTCCCTCCTGTCTTTCTTTCTTTCTTTCTTTCCTTCCTCCCTCCCTCCCTCTCTTCTTCCATTCACTCTTCCTTTTGCTTTCATTCCTCCCTCCCTCCCTCCTTTCTTTCCATCCTTCCTCCCTCCCTCCTTTCTTTCTTCCTTCCTTCCTTCCTTCCTTACTTCCCTTCTTCCTTTCTTTCAATCTCTCTTTCTTTCTTCTACTAATTATTTCTTTCTACTTTTTCTCACTGTTATTCTGAGCCGGGTGGATGAAAGGCTCTTGGTGCTGCAGCCAGGAGTTAGTGCTGTGCCTCTGAAGTGGGAGAGCCAACTTCAGGACACGGGTCCACAAGAGACCTCCCAGCTCCACATAATATCAAGCAGCGAAAATCTCCCAGGGATCTCCATCTCAACACCAGCACCCAGCTTCAGTCAACGACCAGCAAGCTACAGTGCTGGTCACCCTATGCCAAGCAACTAGCAAGGCAGGAACACAACCCCACCCATTAGCAGAGAGGATACCTAAAAACATAATAAGGCCACAGGCACCCCAAAACACACCACCAGACGTGGACCTGTCCACCAGAAAGACAAGATCGAGCTTCAACCACCAGAACACAGGCATTAGTCCCCCCCACCAGGAAGCCTACACAACTTACTGAAACAACCTTAGCCACGGGGGACAGACACCAAAAACAACGGGAACTACGAATCTGCAGCCTGCAAAAAGGAGACCCCAAACACAGTAACATAAGCAAAATGAGAAAGCAGAAAAACACACAGCAGGTGAAGGAGCAAGATAAAAACCTACCAGACCTAACAAATGAAGAGGTAATAGGCAGTCTACCTGAAAAAGAATTCAGAATAATGATAGTAAAGCTGATCCAAGATTCTATTTCCCAGATCCAAAATCTTGGAAATAGAATAGACAATATGCAAGAAACAGTTAACAAGGACCTAGAAGAACTAAAGATGAATCAAGCATCGATTAAAAACACAATAAATGAAATGAAAAATACTCTAGATGGGATCAATAGCAGAATAACTGAGGCAGAAGAACGGATAAGTGAGGTGGAAGATAAAATAGTGGAAATAACTGATGCAGAGAAAAATAAAGAAAAAAGAATGAAAAGAACAGAGGACAGTCTCAGAGACCTCTGGGACAACATTAAACGCACCAACATTCGAATTATAGGGGTTCCAGAAGAAGAAGAGAAAAAGAAAGGGACTGAGAAAATATTTGAAGAGATTATAGTTGAAAACTTCCCTAATATGGGAAAGGAAATAGTTAATCAAGTCCAGGAGGCACAGAGAGTCCCATACAGAATAAATCCAAGAAGAAATACGCCAAGACACATATTAATCAAACTGTCAAAAATTAAACACAAAGAAATCATATTAAAAGCAGCAAGGGAAAAACAACAAATAACACACAAGGGAATCCCCATCAGGTTAACAGCTGATCTCTCAGCAGAAACTCTACAAGCCAGAAGGGAGTGGCAGGACATAATTAAAGTGATGAAGGAGAGAAACCTGCAACCAAGATTACTCTACCCAGCAAGGATCTCATTCAGATTTGATGGAGAAATTAAAACGTTTACAGACAAGCAAAAGCTGAGAGAGTTCAGCACCACCAAACCAGCTTTACAACAAATGCTAAAGGAACTTCTCTAGGCAAGAAACACAACAGAAGGACTATACCTACAATAACGAACCCAAAGCAAGTAAGGAAATGGGAATAGGAACATACATATCAATAATTACCTTAAATGTAAATGGACTAAATGCTCCCACCAAAAGACACAGAGTAGCTGAATGGATACAAAAACAAGACCCATATATATGCTGTCTACAAGAGACCCACTTCAGACCTAGAGACACATACAGATTGGAAGTAAGGGGATGGAAAAAGATATTCCATGCAAATGGAAATCAAAAGAAAGCTGGAGTAGCAATTCTTATATCAGACAAAATAGACTTTAAAATAAAGACTATTAGAAGAGACAAAGAAGGACACTACATAACGATAAAGGGATCGATCCAAGAAGAAGATATAACAATTGTAAATATTTATGCACCCAACATAGGAGCACCTCAATACATAAGGCAAATACTAACAGCCATAAAAGGGGAAATCGACAGTAACACAATCATAGTAGGGGACTTTAACACCCCACTTTCACCAATGGACAGATCATCCAAAATGAAAATAAATAAGGAAACACAAGCTTTAAATGATACATTAAACAAGATGGACTTAATTGATATTTATAGGACATTCCACCCAAAAACAACAGAATACACATTTTTCTCAAGTGCTCATGGAACATTCTCCAGGATAGATCATATCTTGGGTCACAAATCAAGCCTTGGTAAATTTAAGAAAATTGAAATTGTATCAAGTATCTTTTCCGACCACAATGCTATGAGACTAGACATCAATTACAGGAAAAGATCTGTAAAAAATACAAACACATGGAGGCTAAACAATACACTACTCAATAATGAAGTGATCACTGAAGAAATCAAAGAGGAAATTAAGAAATACTTAGAAACAAATGACAATGGAGACACGACGACCCAAAACCTATGGGACGCAGCAAAAGCAGTTCTAAGGGGGAAGTTTATAGCAATACAATCCCACCTTAAGAAACAGGAAACATTTCGAGTAAACAACCTGACCCTGCACCTAAAGCAATTAGAGAAAGAAGAACAAAAAACCCCCAAAGTTAGCAGAAGGAAAGAAATCATAAAGATCAGATCAGAAATAAATGAAAAAGAAATGAAGGAAACGATAGCAAAGATCAACCAAACTAAAAGCTGGTTCTTTGAGAAGATAAAGAAAATTGACAAACCATTAGCCAGACTCATCAAGAAAAGAAGGGAGAAGACTCAAATCAGTAGAATTAGAAATGAAAAAGGAGAAGTAACAACTGACACTGCAGAAATACAAAAGATCATGAGAGATTACTATAAGCAACTCTATGCCAATAAAATGGACAACCTGGAAGAAATGGACAAATTCTTAGAAATGCACAACCTACCAAGACTGACTCAGGAAGAAATAGAAAATATGAATAGACCAATCACAAGCACTGAAATTGAAACTGTGATTAAAAATCTTCCATCAAACAAAAGCCCAGGACCAGATGGCTTCACAGGCGAATTCTATCAAACATTTAGAGAAGAGCTAACACCCATCCTTCTCAAACTCTTCCAAACAATATCAGAGGAAGGAACACTCCCAAACTCATTCTACGAGGCCACCATCACCTTGATACCAAAACCAGGCAAGGATGTCACAAAGAAAGAAAACTACAGGCCAATATCACTGATGAACATAGATGCAAAAATCCTCAACAAAATACTAGCAAACAGAATCCAACAGCACATTAAAAGGATCATACACCATGATCAAGTGGGGTTTATTCCAGGAATGCAAGGATTCTTCAATATACGCAAATCAATCAATGTGATACACCATATTAACAAGTTGAAGGAGAAAAACCATATGATCATCTCAATAGATGCAGAGAAAGCTTTCGACAAAATTCAACACCCATTTATGATAAAAACCCTGCAGAAAGTAGGCATAGAGGGAACTTTCCTCAACATAATAAAGGCCACATATGACAAA
Organism: Hyperoodon ampullatus; assembly: GCF_949752795.1. Taxonomy (NCBI): domain Eukaryota; kingdom Metazoa; phylum Chordata; class Mammalia; order Artiodactyla; family Ziphiidae; genus Hyperoodon; species Hyperoodon ampullatus. The sequence continues at coordinate 71,850,309 of NC_136922.1, forward strand.
CCCACAGCCAACATTGTCCTCAATGGTGAAAAACTGAAACCATTTCCACTAAGATCAGGAACAAGACAAGGCTGCCCACTCTCACCACTCTTATTCAACATAGTTTTGGAAGTTTTAGCCACAGCAATCAGAGAAGAAAAGGAAATAAAAGGAATCCAAATTGGAAAAGAAGAAGTAAAGCTGTCACTGTTTGCAGATGACATGATACTATACATAGAGAATCCTAAAGATGCTACCGAAAAACTACTAGAGCTAATCAATGAATTTGGTAAAGTAGCAGGATACAAAATTAATGCACAGAAATCTCTGGCATTCCTGTACACTAATGATGAAAAATCTGAAAATGAAATCAAGAAAACACTCCCATTTACCATTGCAACAAAAAGAATAAAATACCTAGGAATAAACCTACCTAAGGAGACAAAAGACCTGTATGCAGAAAATTATAAGACACTGATGAAAGAAATTAAAGATGATATAAATAGATGGAGAGATATACCATGCTCCTGGATTGGAAGAATCAATATTGTGAAAATGACTCTACTACCCAAAGCAATCTACAGATTCAATGCAATCCCTATCAAACTACCACTGGCATTTTTCACAGAAGTAGAACAAAAAATTTCAAAATTTGTTTGGAAAAACAAAAGACCCCGAATAGCCAAAGCAATCTTGAGAACGAAAAACGGAGCTGGAGGAATCAGGCTGCCTGACTTCAGACTATACTACAAAGCTACAGTAATTAAGACAGTGTGGTACTGGCATAAAAACAGAAAGATAGATCAGTGGATCAGGATAGAAAGCCCAGAGATAAACCCACGCACATATGGCCAACTTATCTTTGATAAAGGAGGCAGGAATGTACAGTGGAGAAAGGACAGCCTCTTCAATAAGTGGTGCTGGGAAAACTGGACAGGGACATGTAAAAGTATGAGATTAGATCATTCCCTAACACCATACACAAAAATAAGCTCAAAATGGATTAAAGACCTAAATGTAAGGCCAGAAACTATCAAACTCTTAGAGGAAAACATAGGTAGAACACTCTATGACATAAATCACAGCAAGATCCTTTTGGACCCACCTCCTAGAGAAATGGAAATAAAAACAAAGATAAACAAATGGGACCTAATGAAACTTCAAAGCTTTTGCACAGCAAAGGAAACCATAAACAAGACCAAAAGACAACCCTCAGAATGGGAGAAAATATTTGCAAATGAAGCAACTGACAAAGGATTAATCTCCAAAATTTATAAACAGCTCATGCAGCTCAATAGCAAAAAAACAAACAACCCAATCCAAAAATGGGCAGAAGACTTAAATAGGCATTTCTCCAAAGAAGATATACAGACTGCCAACAAACACATGAAAGGATGCTCAACATCATTAATCATTAGAGAAATGCAAATCAAAACTACAATGAGATATCATCTCACACCAGTCAGAATGGCCATCATCAAGAAATCTAGAAACAATAAATGCTGGAGAGGGTGTGGAGAAAAGGGAACACTCTTGCACTGCTGGTGGGCATGTGAATTGGTACAGCCACTATGGAGAACAGTATGGAGGTTCCTTAAAAAACTAAAAATAGAACTACCATATGACCCAGCAATCCCACTACTAGGCATATACCCTGAGAAAACCATAATTCAAAAAGAGACATGTACCAAAATGTTCATTGCAGCTCTATTCACAATAGCCCGGAGCTGGAAACAACCTAAGTGTCCATCATCGGATGAATGGATAAAGAAGATGTGGCACATATATACAATGGAATATTACTCAGCCATAAAAAGAAACGAAACTGAGCTATTTGTAATGAGGTGGATAGACCTAGAGTCTGTCATACAGAGTGAAGTAAGTCAGAAAGAGAAAGACAAATACCGTATGCTAACACATATATATGGAATTTAAAAAAAAAAAAAATGTCATGAAGAACCTAGGGGTAAAACGGGAATAAAGACACAGACCTACTTGAGAATGGACTTGAGGATATGGGGAAGGGGAAGGGTAAGCTGTGACAAAGGGAAAGAGAGGCATGGACATATATACACTACCAAACGTAAGGTAGATAGATAGCGGGAAGCAGCCGCAGAGCACAGGGAGATCAGCTCGGTGCTTTGTGACCGCCTGGAGGGGTGGGATGGGGAGGGTGGGAGGGAGGGAGATGCATGAGGGAGGGGATGTGGGAACAGATGTATATGTATGACTGATTCACTTTGTTATAAAGCAGAAACTAATAAAAAAAAAAAAAAAAGAAAACAAGTGACTTTTAGTTCCTCACTGTCAGTGTTAGAAACAGAGGTAAAAATCAGGGCAGACTGCTCCCTCCAAAGCCAGGCTATGCTAATTAACTAAAATTACAGTAATTCACATTTTCAAGTGTTTATCTTCTGCAATAGAGATAAATTCATTAGCCTGCAATCTATCGTTAAGTGGAAGAACCATAATACAAAATGGTAAATATTATACAATACTGTTACTAGAGAGAATACATCAAATATAGAAATAAAAAACACAAAGACAGAAGAATAGACCTTAAAAAACAACAGTAGGTTATTTCTGGTGGTGGATCACAGATAGATTTTGATCTCTCTTCTTTACACTTTTTGATAGTTCCACATTTTCATCCATGAAGTGTTAAATCTTATTTTCGGCTATAATGGATGCACAGGTCAAAATGACAGCCTACTGTCCTAAAGGACCCTCGTGGGTAGACCTTAGCCCAGACGACACAGTCTCTATCCAAACAAAATCTGGGAACTAGAAAGAAGCTTAATCACCTCCTGTGAGCCTTTCATAACAACCAGTCTGATCACATGGACATTTATCATTTCACTGATACAAAGACATCTGGCATGTCAACAGCTCAAAGGCCAACCAATGATTACCCAAAATCCAATGTAATCCCTCTGACATTCTATACATTTGCCTGATTAATTTAGTGTTAGATTTTTACGGGGATTCTGTTCAAAAACCAGGGAGGAAACAAACCGCTAAAAAGCATGATCTCCCTTGTGCATTGTGCAAGAAAGAAACAGCAAAAGGGATGACGCCCCCCATGCCCCAATTTGTAATTACTTTTCCATGTTTCAACACAACTGTTTCAACTCAAGGGAAGGAGGGAAATGTCACTTCTGTAGAATAGCCCTTGTTGTACTAGATTATTTTCCATTGTCTCTTTCTAAAGACTTAGTGGTGAGGCAGCTGTCTTGTAGGCAGCAGGTCCTCTTAACCCGGATCCCTAAGGAATCACTTCCTAAAGAGATTAATAACAGAGCCAAACAGAAGTGGCTCTGAAGCTTACACTGCTCTTTTAAAGGCAGGCAGCACTTAGCTCAAAAGGGTTCCACTGGGATCCAGTCTGGCTTTCCAAATAGTTATTAGTTGGGCAATATTTAGAAATCACCTGCTCCCAAAGGCTACCGAACACTCTGAATACACTACAAAGACCTGCCAGATGCCCAAGTCATAGCTATACTGGCTGAGGGAAGGCTTGGAAACGCCCAAGGGTAGGCGCTGGCCCAGCACAACCCCACAGCAAGACACTTTCCACTGGCAATTCCAAGTGGAAAATGGCCCCCAAGAAAGTTACCTAAGCAGTGTTACATCCAACAATACAGTGACCAAAATTAGTCAAGAGAGCAAGCAGGGTATCGGTACAACCTGACAACAGGGAGACTGGGCCTCCAGGAGCAAACCCAACAGGTGACCCACAGGACACCTCAGAGAGGACAGCTCTGGCCCTCCCAGTGCAGGCTTTCCCCTCCTCTTTGCCTTTCCCCACCTCCCCTCCTCTACACCAGTTCCCTCCTGGTTCTTCACCTCTGTCCTGCTCCGCTCTGGCCTGCCAGGTATGGTTTGGACCACGGCCAGGACCATGCCATCTGCAGACTCCCAGTCTTGACCAGCTGAAGCCCTTCAACCTTTCAGCTGGCCAGGAAAGACGGTGGGATCCCATCAGATATTAGTACACAATCTGAGATGGCCCCTATCATCTAAAAACAGAAACTGTTCACAGATGCAAGCATTATCTGGAAAAGACCACCATGATCCTTGAATCGCACTCTGCCTTCCCTACCTTGATCTGTTCTCCCCCAAAGACCTTAATGACTGAGAAGCTCTTCCAACACACTGCTTAAGGGTCTGCTGTGGACATTCCAACACAGAGAGTTATGTGGGTGCCGCATCACACACAATCACAAACACACTGATTTTTACTTCTGGTAAAAGGACGCCAAAACCTTCTCTGTACCATCACACCAAACAATCACACACACACACACACACACACACACACATCCATTTATATGAAAGAAAGCATGATTTTAGGGAATAAAGGCAGGTCTTAAATAACAGCAATAATAATAATTATTATTATTACTATTTTAATTAGAAGTTTTCACCACCTCCTTAGGAGAGTAAAAGGTGCTTCTCCCAGCACCTTTCTTCACGTGACCCTAAAGGGCTCCAGAGACTTGTAACATCTCCTGATTTTAAGGCTCTGTCACTTCCGTATTATATTCCAGGATGACTGGCACCTGGTTCTCACTAGATGATGCTTTATCTCAACGTTTTCCAAAAAGTTTTCGCTTGTATGTCTGCTAAAAGAACTATGACAACTATGTTTCCCCTTGCACATGTTTAAGTTGACACCTAAGTTTTTTCATCTCAAATTTCAATAGTTGAAAGAATCTAATTTCCAAGGAATCATATAATGACATTTGAAACTTAAAATGTAACATGATTCTCTAAAATGTATCCAACTGAATCAAAACACCAGAGCTATTTGCTATCTACCACTATTCATTTTAAAAAAAGCTGAGAAGCTCTTGTATAACAAACATTTTCATTGTTCCTTATTCCCTTTGAATTTATATGTCCATTCCAGCATTCCCACAGAAATTTATCTTAACGTAAATATTTTTGTTTGAAAATTTTATCAGTCATTCTATCATATCTCTGCAAATTAAGTATGAACAATATATATGCATAATTTACAGAAAATTTTATATATATGTAAATATCTTATGGTCTCAAGAAACTTTAAAAATTTACATATATATATAAATATTGAGTGGTGACAGGATCTTTTTAAATCTACATACATACAAATACAAATGTGAATATCTAAGTTTCCTGTAACCATAAGTCTCATTTTTTAATCTGAATTGATGTACATTAGTTATTAGTTATATACAACTGATAAAACCATAAACATTATAATTTTATAAATGATTATTAAAACAAAAACTAGTTGTTAGAAATGCATCACTTAATGAGATGAATGAGCCACTTTTTCCAATTAAATTATGCATCTGTACATACATACTGCTAAAATGAGACAAAATTCAGCATTAGTTTTATTCCTATCTGGCTCTCCCCCTTTTTTGATCTAAAAGTTGAGAAATCTTCCTCACACAACTAACTACATGGAAATTCAAATTTGTTGTAGTAATTTTCCTCAATAGTTTGAATTCCTTCTGGGACATATGTCAAAAACAATCTCAGGGTGATCTGTCATCAAAATTATTTTTAATGATCAACTGAAAACTCAATTAAGTCCTCTTTCAATTTTTGGAAAATAAAGGATTGGACGCCACCTGAATTGCAAAAGTATTTGTTATCCTGTCATTAGAGTCATTAATTTCCATCAACACCAACAACACTATTTCAATCATCCTTTTGTTTGGAACACAGGAGTTTTTCTACCTCGGGGTCTGAAGGGTCCCCTAGTAAGATTCTCTAATCTTACTGGATGGGATGGGTGGGAGATTGGCCTTTCTCTTGTCCAGAGGTAGATCTATCAGGGAAAGGAGTACGGTGGGAAAGGAGACTACAGGTAATAAAGAAAGAATACATATGAAAGTTGAGATCTAGAAATAGATTCCCTGAAATCCGCTCATACCCTTCACCACGACCTCGTACTCATCAATAGCCTATGGGTCTGTGAACCCCTGTCTAAAGATCTCCCCTTGACGCTGCAATGTTCTATTTGACCATGACTTCGAAAACAACACGGGGCTGGGAGCTTTGTTCTTCCCTCCTACAGTAATGCAATTCTGTCTGCATCACCTCTCATTTTACCTTCCCATTATTAACAATACAAAACTTTTAAAGACTTTCAGTTTATTAGGGGAAAAAAAGCTCATATAAACAATGCCCTTATTGGGCTTTTTCAGAATCAAAATAGAAAACTCTGTATTTTGTACAGACTAGCCAATTACTGTATTTGCTTTTTTAACATCTTTATTGTCCAAATTATTTTTTTAATTTATTTTTTTAACATCTTTATTGGAGTATAATTGCTTTACAATAGTGTGTTACTTTCTGCTTTATAACAAAATGAATCAGTTATACATATACATATGTTCCCATATCTCTTCCCTCTTGCATCTCCCTGTGTCCCACCCTCCCTATCCCACCCTTCTAGGTGGTCACAAAGCACCGAGCTGATCTCCCTGTGCTATGCGGCTGCTTCCCACTAGCTATCTATTTTACGTTTGGTAGTGTATATATTTCTATGCCACTCTCTCACTTTGTCACAGCTTACCCTTCCCCCTCCCCATATCCTCAAGTCCATATTCTAGTAGGTCTGTGTCTTTATTCCCGTCTTACCCCTAGGTTCTTCATGAGATTTTTTCTTTCTTAGATTCCATATATATGTGTAAGCATACAGTATTTGTTTTTCTCTTTATGACTTACTTCACTCTGTATGACAGACTCTAGCTCCTTCCACCTCACTACAAATAACTCAATTTCATTTCTTTTTAAGGCTGAGTAATATTCCACTGTATATATGTGCCACATCTTCTTTATCCATTCATCCGATGATGGACACTTAGGTTGCTTCCATCTCCTGGCTATTGTAAATAGAGATGCAATGAACATTTTGGTACATGACTCTTTTTGAATTATGGTTTTCTCAGAGTATATGCCCAGTAGTGGGATTGCTGGGTCGTATGGTAGTTGTATTTGTAGTTTTTTAAGGAACCTCCATACTGTTCTCCATAGTGGCTGTATCAATTCACATTCCCACCAGCAGTGCAAGAGTGTTCCCTTTTCTCCACACCCTCTCCAGCATTTATTGTTTGTAGATTTTTTGATGATGGCCATTCTGACTGGTGTGAGATGATGTCTCATTGTAGTTTTGATTTGCATTTCTCTAATGATTAATAATGTTGAGCATTCTTTCATGTGTTTGTTGGCAATCTGTATATCTTCTTTGGAGAAATGTCTATTTAGGTCTTCTGCCCATTTTTGGATTGGGTTGTTTGTTTTTTTGTTATTGAACTGCATGAGCTGCTTGTAAATTACGGAGATTAATCCTTTGTCAGTGGCTTCATTTGCAAATATTTTCCCACATTCTGCGGGTTGTCTTTTGGTCTTGTTTATGGTTTCCTTTGCTGTGCAAAAGCTTTGGATTGGAAGAATCAACATTGTGAACATGACTCTACCACCCAAAGCAATCTACAGATTCAATGCAATCCCTATCAAACTACCACTGGCATTTTTCACAGAACTAGAACAAAAAATTTCACAATTTGTATGGAAACACAAAAGACCCCGAATAGCCAAAGCAATCTTGAGAACCACAAACAGAGCTGAAGGAATCAGGCTCCCTGACTTCAGACTATACTACAAAGCCACAGTAATCAAGACAGTATGATACTGGCACAAAAAGAGAAATATAGATCAATAGAACAGGATAGAAAGCCCAGAGATAAACCCATGCACATATGGTCACCTTACCTTTGATAAAGGAGGCAAGAATATACAGTGGAGAAAAGACAGCCTCTTCAATAAGTGGTGCTGGGAAAACTGGACAGCTACATGTAATAGTATGAGGTTAGAACACTCCCTAACACCATACACAAAAAATAAGCTCAAAATGGATTAAAGACCTAAATGTAAGGCCAGACACTATCAAACTCTTAGAGGAAAACATAGGCAGAACACTCTATGACATAAATCACAGCAAGATCCTTTTTGATCCAACTCCTAGAGAAATGGAAATAAAAACAAAAATAAACAAATGGGACTTAACATCTTTATTGGACTATAATTGCTTTACAATGGTGTGTTAGTTTCTGCTGTATAACAATCAGCTATATGTATACATATATCTCCATATCCCCTCCCTCTTGCGTCTCCCTCCCTCCCTACCCCACCTCTCTAGGTGGTCACAAAGCACCCAGCTGATCTCCCCTGCAATGCAGCTGCTTCCCACTATCTATTTTCCACTTGGTGGCATATATATGTCAATGCTACTCTCTAACTTCGTCCCAGCTTACCCTTCCCCCTCCCCGTGTCCTCAAGTCCATTCTCTACGCCTGCATCTTTATTCCTGTCCTGTTCCTACGTTCATGAGAACTATTTCTTTTTTTTTTTTTAGATTACATATATATGTGTTAGCATACAGTATTTACTTTCCTCTTTCTGACTTACTTAATTCTGTATGACAGACTCTAGGTCCATCCAACTCACTACAAATAACTCAATTTCATTTCTTTTTATGGCTGAGTAATATTCCATTGTATTTAAGTGCCACATCTTCTTTATCCATTCATCTGTCCATGGACACTTAGGTTCCTTCCACATCCTGGCTATTGTAAATAGAGATGCAATGAACATTTTGGTACATGACTCTTTTTGAATTATGGCTTTCTCAGGGTATATGCCCAGTAGTGGGCATTCTGGGTCATATGGTAGCTCTATTTTTAGTTTCTTAAGGAACCTAAATACTGTTTTCCATAGTGGCCGTATCAATTTACATTCCCATCAACAGTGCAAGAGGGTTCCCTTTTCTCCATACCCTCTCCAGCATTTATTGTTTGTAGATTTTTTGATGATGGCCATTCTGACTGGTGTGAAGTGATACCTCATTGTAGTTTTGATTTACATTCCTCTAATGATTAGTGATGTTGACCATCCTTTCATGTGTTTGTTGGCAATCCGTATATCTTCTTTGGAAAAATGTCTATTTAGATTTTCTGTCCATTTTTGGATTGCGTTGTTGGTTTTTTTGATATAGAGCTGCATGAGCTGCTTGTATATTTTGGAGATTAATCCTTTGTCAGTTGCTTCATTTGCAAATATTTTCTCCCATTCTGAGGGTTGTCTTTTCGCCTTGTTTATGGTTTCCTTTGCTGTGCAAAAGCTTTTAAGTTTCATTACGTCCCATTTGTTTATTTTTGTTTTTATTTCCACTTTTCTAGGAGGTGGGTCAAAAAGGATTTTATTGTGATTTATGTCATAGAGTGTTCTGCCTATGTTTTCCTCTAAGAGTTTTATAGTGTCTGGCCTTACATTTAGGACTTTAATCCACTTGGAGTCTATTTTTGTGTACAGTGTTAGGAATTGTTCTAATTTCATTCTTTTACATGTAGCTGTCCACTTTCCCCAGCACTACTTATTGAAGAGGCTGTCTTTTTGCCATTGTATATTCTTGCCTCCTTTATCACAGATAAGGTGACCATATGTGTGTGGGTTTGTCTCTGGTCTTTCTATCCTGTTCCATTGATCTATCTTTCTGTTTTTGAGCCACTACCATACAGTCTTGATTAATGTAGCTTTGTAGTATAGTCTGAAGTCAGGGAGCCTGATTCCTCCAGCTCCATTTTTCGTTCTCAAGATTGCTTTGGCTATTCGGGGTCTTTTGTGTTTCCATACAAATTGTGAAATTTTTTGTTCTAGTTCTGTGAAAAATGCCAGTGGTAGTTTGATAGGGATTGCATTGAATCCGTAGATTGCTTTGGGTAGTAGAGTCATTTTCACAATGTTGATTCTTCCAATCCAAGAACATGGTATATCTCTCCATCTGTTTGTATCATCTTTAATTTCTTTCATCAGTGTCTTATAGTTTTCTGGATACAGGTCTTTTGTCTCCTTAGGTAGGTTTATTCCTAGGTATTTTATTCTTTTTGCTGCAATGGTAAATGGGAGCGTTTCCTTAATTTCTTTCAGATGTTCCATCATTAGTGTATAGGAATGCAAGAGATTTCTGTGCATTAATTTTATATTCTGCTACTTTACCACATTCATTGATTAGCTCTAGTAGTTTTCTGGTAGCATCTTTAGGATTCTCTATGTATAGTATCATGCCATCTGCAAATAGTGAGAGCTTTATTTCTTCTTTTCCGATTTGGATTCCTTTTATTTCTTTTCCTTCTCTGATTGCTGTGGCTAAAACTTCCAAAACTATGTTGAATAACAGTGGTGAGAGTAGGCATCCTTGTCCTGTTCCTGATTTTAGAGGAAATGGTTTCAGTTTTTCACCATTGAAAATGATGTTGGCTGTGGGAATATCACATATGGCCTTAATTATATTGAGGTAAGTTCCCTCTATGCCTACTTTCTGGAGGGTTTTTATCATAAATTTGAATTTTGTCGAAAACTTTTTCTGCATCTATTGAGATGATCATGTGGTTTTTTTCCTTCAGTTTGTTAATATGGTGTATCACATTGATTGATTTGCGTATACTGAAGAATGCTTGCAGTCCTGGAATAAACCCCACTTGATCATGGTGTATGATCCTTTTAATGTGCTGCTGGATTCTGTTTGCTACTATTTTGTTGAGCATTTTTGTATCTATGTTCGTCAGTGATATCGGTCTGTAGTTTTCTTTTTTTGTGACATCTTCCTCTGGTTTTGGTATCATGGTGATGGTGGTGTTGTACAATGAGTCAGGGAGTGTTCCTTCCTCTGCTATATTTTGCAAGAGTTTGAGGATAGGTGTTAACTCGTCTCTAAATGTTTGATAGAATTTGCCTGTGAAGCCATCTGCTCCTGGGCTTTTGTTTGTTGGAAGATTTTTTTTTTTTTTTGACAGTTTTTTGCTTTATTTATTTATTTATTTATGGCTGTGTTGGGTCTTCGTTTCTGTGCGAGGGCTTTCTCTAGTTGTGGCAAGCGGGGGCCACTCTTCATCGCGGTGCACGGGCCTCTCACTGTCGCAGCCTGTCTTGTTGCGGAGCACAGGCTCCAGACGCGCAGGCTCAGTAGGCGTGGCTCACGGGCCCAGTTGCTCCGCGGCATGTGGGATCTTCCCGGACCAGGGCTCAAACCCGTGTCCCCGGCATTGGCAGGCGGACTCTCAACCACTGCGCCACCAGGGAAGCCCTGTTGGAAGATTTTTAATAACAGTTTCAATTTCAGTGCTTATGACTGGTCTGTTTATATTTTCTGTTTCTTCCTGGTTCAGTCTCAGAAGGTTGTGCTTTTCTAAGAATTTGTCCATTTCTTTCAGGCTGTCCATTTTATTGGCATATAGTTGCTTGTCGTAACCTCACATGATCCTTTGTATTTCTGCAGTGTCAGTTGTTACTTCTCTTTTTTCATTTCTAACTCTGTTGATTTGAGTGTTCTCCATCAATTTTGTTTATCTTCTCAAAGAACCAGCTTTTAGTTTTATTGATCTTTGCTATTGTTTCCTTCATTTCTTTTTCATTTATTTCTGATCTGATCTTTATGATTTCTTTCCTTCTGCTAACTTTGGGGGTTTTTTGTTCTTCTTTCTCTAATTGCTTTAGGTGTAAGGTTAGGTTGTTTATATGAGATTTTCTTGTTTCTTAACGTAGGATTGTATTGCTATAAACTTCCCTCTTAGAATTGCTTTTGCTGCATCCCATAGGTTTTGGGTCGTCGTGTCTCCATTGTCATTTGTTTCTAGGTATTTTTTGATTTCCTCTTTGATTTCTTCAGTGATCTCTTGGTTATTTAGTAGCGTATTGTTTAGCCTCCATGTGTTTGTACTTTTTACAGTTCTTTTTCCTGTAATTGATGTCTAGTCTGACAGTACTTTGGTCGGAAAAATACTTGATATTTTCTTAAATTTACCAAGGCTTGATTTGTGACCCAAGATATGATCTATCCTGGAGAATGTTCCATGAGCACTTGAGAAGAAAGTGTATTCTGTTATTTTTGGATGGAATGCCCTATAAATATCGATTAAGTCCCTCTGGTCCTATGTGTTATTTAAAGCTTGTGTTTCCTTATTCATTTTCATTTTGGATGATCCGTCCATTGGTGAAAGTGGGGTGTTAAAGTACCCTACTATGATCGTGTTACGGTCGATTTCCCCTTTTATGGCTGTTAGCATTTGCCTTATGTATTGAGGTGCTCCTGTGTTGGGTGTACAAATATTTACAATTGTTATATCTTCTTCCTTGATTGATCCCTTGATCATTATGTCTTCTCTGTCTCTTGTAATAGTCTTTATTTTAAAGTCTATTTTGTCTGATATGAGTATTGCTACTCCACCTTTCTTTTGATTTCCATTTGCATGGAATATCTTCTACTGTCCCCTCACTTTCAGTCTGTATGTTTCCCTAGGTCTGAAGTGGGTCTCTTGTAGACAGCATATATATACGGGTCTTGTTTTTGTATCCTTTCAGCCAGTCTGTGTCTTTTGGTTGGAGCATTTAATCCATTTACATTTAAGGTAATTATCGATATGTATGTTCCTATTACCGTTTTCTTAATTGTTTTGGGTTTGTTTTCGTAGGTGTTTTCCTTCTCTTGTGTTTCCTGGCTACAGACGTTCCTTTAGCATTTGTTGTAAAGCTGGTTTGGTGGTGCTGAATTCTCTTAACTTTTACTTGTCTGTAAAGGTTTTAATTTCTGTGTCGAATCTGAATGAGATCCTTGCTGGGTAGAGTAATCGTGATTGTAGGTTTTTCCCTTTCATCACTTTAAATATGTCCTGCCACTCCCTTCTGGCTTGCAGAGTTTCTGCTGAAAGGTCAGCTGTTAACGTTATGGGGACTCCCTTATATGTTATTCATTGATTTTCCCTTGCTGCTTTTAATATCTGTTCTTTGCATTTAATTTTTGATAGTTTGATTAATATGTGTCTTGGCATGTTTCTCCTTCGATTTATCCTGTATGGGACTCTCTGCCCTTCCTGGACTTGACTGACTATTTCCTTTCCCACGTTAGGTAAGTTTTCTACTATAATCTCTTCAAATATTTTCTCAGACCCTTTCTTTTTCTCTTCTTCTTCTGGAACACCCTATAATTTGAATGTTGGTGCATTTAATGTTGTCGCTGAGGTCTCTGAGACCGTCCTCAATTCTTTTCATTCTTTTTTCTTTATTCTGCTCTGCGGTGGTTATTTACACTATTTTATCTTCCAGATCACTTATCCGTTCTTCTGCCTCAGTTATTCTGCTATTGATTCCTTCTAGAGAATTTTTTATTTTTATTTATTGTGTTGTTCATCATTGTTTGTTTGCTCTTGAGTTCTTCTAGGTCCTTGTTAAACATTACTTGTATTTTCTCCATTCTGTTTCCAAGATTTTGGATCATCTTTACTATCATTATTCTGAATTCTTTTTCAGGTCGACTGCCTATTTCCTCTTCATTTGTTTGGTCTGGTGGGTTTTTATCTTGCTCCTTCATCTGTTGCATATTACTCTGTCTTCTCATTTTGCTTAGCTTACTGTGTTTGGTGTCTCCTTTTCGCAGGCTGTCGGTTTGTAGTTCCCGTTGTTTTTGTTGTCTGCCCTCAGTCGGTAAAGTTGGTTCAGTGGCTTGTGTAGGCTTCCTGGTCAAGAGCACTGATGCCTGTGTTGTGGTGGGTAGGGCTGTATCTTGTCTTTCTAGTGGGCAGGGCTGTATCTGGTGATGTGTTTTGGGGTGTCTGTGAACTTAGTATGATTTTAGGCAGCCTCTCTGCTAATGGGTGGGGTTGTGTTCCTGTCTTGCTAGTTGTTTGGCATGGGGCATCCAGCACTGGAGCTTGCTGGCCATTGGGTGGAGCTGGTCGTAGCATTGAGACAGAGATCTCTGGGAGAGCTCTTGCAGATTGATATCACATGGGGCCCAGAGGTCTCTGGTGGTCCAATGTCCTGAACTCAGCTCTCCCACCTCAGAGGCTCAGTCCTGACACAAGGCCGGAGCACCAAGACTCTGTCAGTCTATGGAAGAAAGAGCATTTCCACTCAAATGAAGCTTTTAAAATGAATATTCAGTATTTACTGTATGATATATTCTCCATTGCAAGTGTGCATTCAGGTCAAGGGAGATATAAGCTCTCCAACCAAGAACTCAAGTGCACGACCAAGAATGCTGTTGGCTCAAAATGTGGTGTTACCCTCTACTGTATTTTAATTACAGCACTTTTTGCCCCCTGGAGTCTTCTAACCACCAAGTCCTGCTCGGTAACAATGTTGGAACTGTCTCATTATAGTAAGCTGTCTCCTGAGTACCTACTTCTTTAACCAAGTTCATTTGCTCTGAGAGTACTGTACTCAATGCTGAGACTGCACTTAAGACAAAAGCAAGTTTAGTGATTGTTGTTGGTTGTTTGTTTAACAAAATTGCTGCACAGATACTGATCATCTAGGTGTAAGCAGCCTGCTATACCATTTTGCATCAAGACCTTGGGTACGGTCATCCTTTTGGGAACTAGGTTGCCCTAGATTATAGAGACAGTGAGGTGGGGTGAGGGTAGGAGGGAAGAGAGTTCTCCTGCCAACCAACTTCCAATTCCAGTCTTTACTGTCAGACAATTAAGCTCCTGGGCACATAATCACAGTCAGACCAAGTAGTTACGCAGAAACAGTGGGAATATGTGTTGTCCCTAAGAAATGGCGCCTGTCTTGCAGTTAAACACACCAGGCCACAATCAGGACAGGCTGAGGGATTTGTTACGAGTTTATGCTCAGGAATCAGACAACTCCGGGTGCAAAGTTTGGTATCATCCCTTACTTTACTTGTGACTTTACCTTGGTCAAGCAACCTTTCCAAACCTTAGACAGCTCTCCTGAAATATAGGGATGATACTAATAGCACCTACTTCACAAGGTTACTGTGAGAAGTAGAGACGGTAATAATCCATTTAACAGCACTTAACCCATTGGCTGACAAAGAGAATTACTCATGTAGCAGTAGCTATTGTTGTTAAACAAAATATTCTTACATATTTGCAAACCAATTTTTCTTAAAATTAATTCATAAATGATATGTCAAATACAATAGGGGAATATTGATTTTTTTTTCACAGAAATTTGAAATAAGCCCTTGCACAAGGTTAAAAAAAAATGAGTCACCCTTTTGGGGAAATCCAGATCTTTATCAACATGACATTAGGTTTGCTTAAAAGAAAGGATACCTGCTTTACAGAAATTCTGTTCTTCTTCATGCTATAGGGACACCATGGGCAGCCTCTTGGCTGCCACCAGCCGTCATCTGCTTAGCATAAGCTGCATGTGTGTGTTTGTGTGTGTGTGTGTGTGCATGCTTGCACATTCAGGCATGCACACACATATCCTAAGACGTTCATCCCCTGGGACTTTCACAGTGATAGTAAAACAGCTGTGGAACCATGGTCAATCCAATAAACAAATTGTTTTAAGGAGAATCCCAAAATGCTTACTGATGCCAGAAGCATTCTCTCATTCCCTAAGACCTTTCTGAAGACTGCTTCTGGTCTCATCTTCCTTCATCACATTTATAGATGAAATGCAACACAGTATTATAGTCATGGATGTACGAAAAGTTGCAGTGTTTCTGCTTCAAGATGTAAGGAGGAGCCTGGTCATATCAGTCGCCTATGTACTTAGAAAGCAAAGCTTATGGTATGCCTTTCTGCCTATTTAATTGTGAATGGTCCTAAGTCATTCTATAACGTAAATGAATAAAGAGCTTTCCCAGAAGAGAGTCAAGGAGGGGAGAAGACAAGACGTTAGCAAGGGAGTGAGGGAGATGTGAGAGAGAAAATCAGCAGCTACAGTACCTCTGCCTCCCAGCCATACCTATTCAAAAGACGCACTTAGTAAAACTTTTCGACTTCTCTGCTTCCAGCCTCTACAGTTTAGCCAGGAACAGAAACACCTACCAGAAGGAAACTGCAGAGAAACACTGGCGAAAGAGCTGAACTGAGAATATACCATCTCCTCCTATCAACCTGCAAGTACCAGATACACACATCATACACTGAGTCCCAGCCTTACAAAGGAGCTGCCTGAACTACAATGACGAGGACATCATTTTGTTGCTGCTAGCAGCTGGTCATGTGGAAATGATTCGCCTGCCTGCTTTGAAAAAAAGTGATCCAGGAAATAAAAATAAATTTTCTATCCATCATGCATCACACTTCCCTTCAATCGTCCCTTTCATTCTCAGTTCAGAACCACAGAAGAGCTCGCACACGGAATATACGTGCAAAGAGCAGCAGGCTGCTTAACTAGAGGCTTTTGTAAAATCTCAATACACTTACCGATCCACAAGAAATCAGGACAATATTCATTATAAAGGTTACCTGAAAGATGCAGCAACTTCAGACATAAAATGAACCTATGATGGTAAAAAGAATAAATTTTTTTAATTATGTTTGCCTATAGCCAACTCCTCAAAAGTTATAAGTACCCAAAAAGTTAGAACACTTATCTAGGAATAGAAATAGACACAGAGGTGACCACAGGAGAAAAGTTTCTATGTGAACTCTCTAGAAACCCTCCCTTACAGATATTGAGTAATACAGTGTTAATGTATCATTATTCATTAGAGAGTCTCAGCAAAACGCCCAACACAAAAGAGTTTTCTTTTAAACCTAGACACACACATACAAAAACCTGAATTAAAGATGCTTGGCACTCAAAGAAACCCTTCAGGAAAACAACTGCTTCAAAAGGAAGTTTTTCTAGAATCACTACCTGATTTTTAACTGACACATAAGGGCACCTCAAAACCCTTTCTTCCACAACTTACAAAAACCTAGCTTAATTAGAAATATGGAAATAAAACTAGCAGTTCTGTCAAGATTTAGGAGATTAGGATAGCTTTATTGAAAAGCCTCAAAATCAGGAATGTGCCAATGAAACAGGTACCTGAAATGTGTGATGAATATTAAACTTACACTCGTATCACTTTAGCATAAGCATAAACACTTTTCAGTTTAGACTCTTCCTATTATATGTACTTCTGGCATGTCATTAGGAAACTGACAAGTTGTCAGTTCAGTTTTAAAGGTGGAGGGAAGGGGCACAGCATCAGTTCCTTGTTCTGTAGCAAGTCCAAAAGTCTAAATTTAATAGAACGTGACTAGCAAACAAAATTCCAAAGTAAAAACTAAAACTTGAGAACTTCAAAGTCAACCTGAATGGGCTTCCTTGGTGGCACAGTGGTTAAGAATCCGCCTGCCAATGTAGGGGACACGGGTTCGAGCCCTGGTCTGGGAGGATCCCACATGTCACAGAGCAAATAAGCCCATGCACCACAATTACTGAGCCTGTGCTCTAGGGCCCTTGAGCCACAACTACTGAAGCCCATGCACCTAGAGCCCGTGCTCCGCAACAAGAGAAGCCACTGCAATGAGAAGCCCGCACACCGCAAAGAAGAGTAGCCCCCGCTCGCCACAACTAGAGAAAGCCCACGCACAGCAACGAAGACCCAATGCAGCCAAAAATAAATAAATTAATTTTTAAAAAAAATTCAACCTGAGCAGTTGTCAGTACCACATACCTGGAGTTCATTAGGCAGAAAACTGACCAGACAAGAGAAACGGCATCCACTGAGCCCAAGGTTGGGCAGCAGCAGAACACAGCAAGGAAGGACCCAGCTTACCCCAACCCAGAACTCCCTGGTGGCTGCAAAACCTCTTCCCTCCCAAATCACCTAACAAGCACTCAAAGGACCGAAGACCTCAGAGGCACAGCACACCCTGATACACAAAATTACCCTCTTCGTTCAGCAAACAACCTTGTACCCCACAGAACACAATCTGGGATCTGCCAGGCAGATCAGATGGAAATTCTGCTCTTCCAGGCTTGAAAGTTACTGTGAGTTGATCCTCTGGAGCCCAGGAGTTCCGAAATGAATCTGTGGTCATGTAGTTAAAGGCACTGGCGTTTCCTTAGAAAACGCTCAGAGAAGAAAGGCGCTGGTGATAAAAGCACAAGCTGGAGAGTCACTTACGAAGCTTTCTCAAGTCCACGATGACAGCATGAGCTTCATGTCAGTTTGTGTGAGGCACTGTCCCAATGACAGCATCCTTCTTTTGAGTAGCTGGGGGGCCCACAGTGCCACCCTGGACTTTGTGGTTACACACTGCTTCTCTGCCTTCAAGGGAGGGGTTGGCAAAGTGGGCTGGTTGTATAGGTATAGACTCCCTCCCTAATCAATAATAACTGCCTGGCCCTAGTTTAGGAAGCATTCCTTGGCTGTGATGCAACAAAGGCAGTTTTCCTAAAGTAGGTGAAAATGACACATGATAGCTGCACTTTAAAGGAAAAAGAATGGAAGATAATTCTTAGTAACACAGAGCGTTTCTGCGTAACTTACACATAACTCTTCTTGAGCAAGTGAATCCTAGCATGACTGGATAAGCTAAAAGCTCACCAATGTCAAATGTTACTGATTTTGCTCATTTGGGATATTGACATCATTTTTATAGACTAATAAAATACTAGCGATAATATCCAATGTTGGCACAGGAAGGGGAAACAAGTACATCAGTCAGAATATAAATGGTAGAGACTTGGGGGAATATAATTTGTCAAGACCTATAAAAAGTTTAAATGTGCATCCCTTTTGACCAAGCAATTGTACTTCCAAGAATATTTTCTACAGAGATATGCACACATGTGTAATTACATGATTGCATATAGTTGCATATTAATATAAATGCAGACATCTTTGAGGCAATATTGTTTAGAAGAACATGATATTGGAAACCACAAAAAAGAGGTGTTTAAATAAATTATGATACTTCCTAGTGTGGAATAGTATGCAACTATTTAAAAGAATAATTATTCACAATAACCAAGATGTGGAAACAACTTAAACATACATTAAGAGATGAATGGATAAAGAAAATGTAGTATATACATACTTCTTTTTTTCCTCCTTAAAAAAAGAAGGAGGCAGGCTCTGGTAGGGCACACACCAAGGAGTGCTTCCCAGGGCTTCTGCTGCCAGTGTCCTTGTCCTCACAGTGACATGCAGCCAGCCCCAACCTCTGCGGGAGACCCTCCAACACTAGCAGTTACATCAAGGAGGAACCAAGATGGTGGAGTAGAAGAACTTGCTCTCACTCCCTCTTGCGAGAACACCAGAATCACACCTAGCTGCTGGACAATCATCGACAGGAAGACACTGGAACTCACCAGAGAAGATATCCCACATCCGAAGACAAAGGAGAAGCCACAGTGAGACGGTAGGAGGGGCACAATCACAGTAAAATCAAATCCCATAACTGGTGGGTGGGTGACTCACAGACTGGCAAACACTTATACCACAGAAGTCCACCCACTGGAGTGAAGGTTCTGAGCCCCACGTCAGGCTTCCCAACCTGGGGGTCTGGCAACGGGAGGAGGAATTCCTAGAGAATCAGACTTGGAAGCCTATTGGGAATTGACTGCAGGACTTTGACAGGACTGTGGGAAACAGAGACTCCACTCTTGGAGGGCTCACACAAAGTAGTGTGCCAGGGGGGGACCCAGGGGAAGGAGCAGTGACCCCAGGGGAGACCGAACCAGACCCACCTGCTGGTGTTGGGGGGGGCTCCTGCAGAGGTGGTGGGGGGGGAGCTGTGGCTCACCGTGGGGATGGGGACACTGGCAGCAGAGGTTCTGGGAAGTACTCCTTGGCATGGGCCCTCCCAGAGTCTGTTATTAGCCCCACCAAAGAGCCCAGGTAGGCTCCAGTGTTGGGTTTCGTCAGGCCAAACAACCAACAGGGAGGGAACCCAGCCCCACCCATCAACAGTCAAGTGGATTAAAGTTTTCCTGAGCTCTGCCCACCAGAGCAACAGTCAGCTCTACCCACCACCAGTCCCTCCCATCAAGCCTCTTAGAAGCCTCATCCACCAGAGGGCAGACAGCAGAAGCAAGAACTACAATCCTGCAGCCTGTGGAACAAAAACCACATTCACAGAAAGATAGACAAGATGAAAAGGCAGAGGGCTATGTACCAGATGAAGGAACAAGATAAAACCCCAGAAAAACAACTAAATGAAGTGGAGATAGGTAATCTTCCAGAAAAAGAATTCAGAATAATGATAGTGAAGATGATCCAGGACCTCGGAAAAAGAATGGAGGCAAAGATCGAGAAGAAGCAAGAAATGTTTAACGACGTCCTAGAAGAATTAAAGAACAAACAAACAGAGATGAACAATACAATAACTGTAATGAAAACTACACTAGAAGGAATCAATAGCAGAATAACCGAGGCAGAAGAAAGGATAACTGACCTGGAAGACAGAATGGTGGAATTCACTGCTGTGGAACAGACTAAAGAAAAGAGAATGAAAAGAAATGAAGACAGCCTAAGAGACCTCTGGGACAACATTAAACACAACAACATTTGCATTATACGGGTCCCAGAAGGAGAAGAGAGAGAGAAAGGACCAGAGAAAATATTTGAAGAGATTATAGTCAAAAACTTCCCTAACATGGGAAAGGAAATAGCCACCCAAGTCCAGGAAGCGCAGCAAGTCCCATACAGGATAAACCCAAGGAGACACACGCCAAGACACATAGTAATCAAACTGGCAAAAATTAAAGACAAAGAAAAGTTTATTTATCTCTTGTAAAAATAAAATACAGTGTGTGTATGTGAAAAAAAAAGAAGGAAATCCTGCCATTTGTAACAATATGGATGGACCTAGAAGACATTGTGGTAAATGAAATAAGCCAGACACAGAAAGAAAAATAGTGCATGACTTCATTTATATGTGGGATCTAAAATATTCAAACACATAGAGTACAGAATAGAATGGTGGTTTCCCGGGACCAAAAAAAAAAAGGTAACAGGAAGCAGGATTACATGGCTGAAATGGACGGGAACCTCAATTGTCCCTATATCACTAACCTTTTGCACCTTTTGAATTTTATACCATATGTTGTCAAGTATATTTAAGAGTATGCATTCTGGATCCATGCCACCTGGCCTCAAATACCAATTTTATACTGTTGTCCTGCATGATCTTAGACAAATTACCTGATCTTTGTGCCTCAGTTTCTTGAGCTGAAAAATAGTACTAACAGTATATATCCTGTAAGGTTGTTCTAATACATGTAAAGGTCTTAAAACAGTGCAGGCACACAGTAAGCCTCAAATTTAAGTATTATATTATGGTTATTATTATCAGTATAAATAATTTTTCAAATAAATAAATTTTAAAATAAGTTTTTAAAAGAGCTAGATTTATAATGCACTTACATGGACACATATTTTTTTTAAAGTTGCAGAACATAAAAAATGTGATCACATTTCTAAAAATATACACACCAACAGAACAGAAAAGGATCTAAGGCTCCACCCCAAAGCAATACAATGATAATTTCTAAAAAAGAGATTGGGGGAAAGAGGTAAAGGGAGATTTCAGCGTCATAATTTACATTCTTCTATACTGTTAAACTTTTAATCACAAGCATGTATAAACTGCATGTGTGTGAGAGAGACAAAATTTCGAGCTCACAGAGCGCCAACGCCTCATTTCACTAAGGAAACTAAAGATCATATAAAGTAAACAGTAGCACCCTTTTCATCCACTGAAGAAATAGAGGAAGCAGGTCAAACCAAGGGGGATCAAAATGTCAGCTTTTGACATTCAACACCAGATGGAAGGACAAAATTGGGTGTGTAGACCTTTGGCTCACTACCAAGGCAGGGCATGCAAGACCTAGAACAGTTGACACGGAACACACGAGAACACAAAGGTGCCCTCTGGGGTTGCGCAACAGGGTGGCCACTGGACTACACGATGTCCTCGTTCAAATGAGCAAAAGGAACTGCTTGGGTCCCAGCACAGCTGGCTAGGCCCAGCGGAGCTCTGGTTGGCTTCCAAACGCCACTTTCCCCCTTTGTGCAGTACACAAACCACACCACTGTACACAGGACCCATCTAACACTCCCCGATATTGAATTTAGGTCATGAACATGCAGGTCTCCCGCACCATCACTAACCTCACAAATCAGAAGGCAGACTCTCTGCAGAGGACAGCTCCCAGTGGAAAGGAAAGGCTGAGCCAGGCCAACCTGGTCTGCAGTCTCAAACTAGCCAGACAACTGCCAATCAAACCAGGCAGGGAGGGAAGGAGAGAAGAGGCAGAGAAAGGGCAGACTGTTTCATTAATGGAGTTCTCCACTTGGGAACAGGAGGAAAATTAAGTGTTTGCTCTTAACAAAGATACCAGCTACATAAGGTATTATCTAGAATGTTATAAAGCAGAATAGCAATAAAACATGGGAACTAGAAAGAGCAAAAGCAATTTCAAACATAAGAATAGTAACGCAAAAAGCATTCCAGACCCTACTGACGACCTACAAGCTGTGGACTTTGGCTTTTGTGTCTTAAAAAACAGTAGGCATACTCACTGCCTTGTTACCTCATGAGATTCTGTCTATCAGGGCTTTGCAAAGTGTACATCATAGGCATTTGAGATGGGAGGGTTCTTCCTTCTGAAGGCATGTAAATAGCATTCCTGGCCCTGTCCAATGAAGGCCACCAGGACTTCCCAATTATTCATCAAAAACAACACATTTCCAAATACCCCTGCGAGTAGGGGTAGAGGGTGAGTGATTCAAGTTGAGAGGCACTGATCTAAACTGGAATAAGATAATGTGTCAGCTACAGGTAGCAGTATTAAGATGATGACAGTTTATATGAGAGTCACCTATGTGCAGCTCCCCAGCCATTCCACACACACCTTTAGCCTACTTGCTTTTACTTATACTATTCCTGTATCCAGGAAAGTCCTCTCCGATTTCTTCCACCTAGTTACCTCCTACAATTCCACTCGACTCTATTCAGATACCACCTTCTCCAGGACACTTTCCTGCCCAGACAGAAGGGTCCCTTCCTCTGGGCATGCCTGTCTCTCCCAGGACCACAATCAGTGATGCCTTCTCTGCCTTCTCCATGCAGGTTTGAGGTCCTTGGAATTCACCATTCATCTCTGTACCCACAGCACACTGCATATGCCTAATGCATGCACCTAACACATATTTAATGAAGGAGTGAATGTTTAAGCTTCTTGAGGTCCAAAACGCCTTCCAGACCGATGTTAACCCAGCACAGTGCCTGGCAAAAGAGGAACTCATAAATCAGTGACTATCACAGGGATGTAGCTGCGTGGGTGTCTATCACTTGTTAATACATCTGGGTAGGATCAGGTTATTCCAAACCTTCCTTCCCTCCCTCTCCCCCTCCCTTCCCCCTGCATGGTCAGTGGGCACTTCCCGTGGGTACTGTTCTGGGCAGTTTCTTCACATTGCACTGTACTCTCCACCTCAGCTTCATACAGGAACAGTACATAGGAAACACTAGCATTTGGACTAACTCCAACTGATTCAAGGTTTAATAAAGCACGTGCTCCAACTTGTCTTTCATTTCTCTTCTTTTTTCCTTTTTGAGCAAAAGGTACAAGCTACTGTATTTGTTTTGCCTCGTCCCAGGCAGCGTGGCACTCACCCTCCTTACCAACACCCAGTTGATCCCTGGAAATCAGCTGGTGACTCCTTCCTAACAGTGAATCTCTGTTCCTACGGTCACATGTCTTGGATACTGGCTCCCAGAAGTGTGAGCCAGGTCTTTCCCAAGGGGCTTTAGAAGTCTCTCTGCTCTTTCACAAACACCTGTGTGACCCCCATACCTCCCCCATGGGGCTTGGAGAAGGTCTTGAGAGAAGGAGATATGGATGGTATCATGACCAATTATTCTGACTAGTGTGGACTTCCATCTTGAACTCAAGGTCATCCATAATAATTCCTTATGCTTGTAAAGTCCTTTATAATTTACATGGCTTCACAAGAATGATCTCACCTGATCATGATAATTACACTGTGAATAAGCAAGGCAGGTATTACTATCCCCGTTTACAGAGCAAGGAACTAAAGCTTTCCTTCAGTCTTCCTTAAAAGGACCCTTCCCACACTTTACCAAAAAAAAAAAAAAAAAAATGGGACTTCCCTGGTGGTCCAGTGGTAAGGAATCCACCTAGCAACGCAGGTGACGCCGGTTGATCCCTGGTCAGGATACAAAGATCCCATATGCTGTGGGGAAACTAAGCCCTTGCATCACAACTAGAGAGCCCGCGTGCTACCAACTACAGAGCCCACACACTCTGGAGCCCACATGCCACAACTAGAGAGAAAACCTGCACACCACAACTAGAGAGAAGCCCGTGCACCACAACAAAGAGCCCATGTGCTGCAACGAAAGGTCCCGCATGCCACAACGAAGATCCCGCGTGCTGCAGCTAAGACCCAACCCAGCCAAAAATAAAAAATAAAAAGTGATAAAAACCTGACATGGGCTATAAAAATTATAAAGAATCCATAGGACACCAGTAATACTGAACTACAGAGCAGCCAGTGCACACAGAACTGGCAGCGTGGTGCTGAGGTTGGTCTGGGGAACGCAGCAGCGAAGTATGGGCTACACACGGGTGTTCACATCTAAATATGGTGACTACCCATCAGGATCTTATTGGATCCACTACCTAGACACACAAATGCACAAAGCAAGTTCTGAAGACATGGAAAATGTGTATACAGAGAAACAAACTGAGATAGTTCTTCAAATGAACAGCAGAGCTGGGCTGTCTTGACCAGTGACATTTGATTTACACTCCAGTAGTCACTTCATTTGCTGTGCCTTCACCATCTCATCCTTAAAAAGGAACAACTCCCTCCTAGCCATGTTCTAGGAGGCTGAAAGGATCTAAAAGGACAAGTGAGAAAGCACCACAAATGGTTAAAAGTCCCACATCAATGGAATGGGTATTATTATTCTACACACAGGAAAGTTATGATTTCAGCAGTCAAGTCATTTTCTATCTATCAGGCCCAGTGAATTCACAAGAGAGTGGGAACGTGGGTCACACCCTCAGAGGGCTATCTGGGGCAAAAGTCACTTGAAATGAAAGAGACACTCAGTCTGACCACAATCCTTGCTTGATGGTTTATGGCTAGTTTTCCCTGGTACTGCCCAGATCCCCCCGACCCCACCCAAAGCCCCAGCAGGTCTCTACTGTCATGCATTCTATTTTCCTAACCTGCCTTTCCCACATTATGACAACATAGTCCTAAACTGCCTTTCCTAAGAGGCACCTAATCTTTTATACAGCACCTGACAAATGACGACTACCACAAGGTGGGAGGGTACCTGCCACTGCTGGCTGCAGCTGAGGGAAAGTGTCACTTTGATGGAGGGGCCATCTCAGCTGCACACTTAGGGATGCTCCGACCCCAGGCTCCTGCAAGCACTCCCTGATTGGTTGAGTCTCAGCCCACACTTCTGATGAGCCCTGTAGCAGTGATGGGCTGGGCTGGGCTGGGCTGGGCTGGGCTGGAGAACCTCTCTGGGACATCATGGGGGTTCTCAAAGGGAGCAAATGGTCAAGGGCCGAACCCAATGCAAAGGTTTCAAAGTCACAGGCTGTCCAACCACTAGCCTTGGCTCTGTGGCAGGAGTCACCTTACATCTCTTTATCCCAGTGGACCTGCCTGT
Source organism: Hyperoodon ampullatus (assembly GCF_949752795.1). Classification (NCBI taxonomy): domain Eukaryota; kingdom Metazoa; phylum Chordata; class Mammalia; order Artiodactyla; family Ziphiidae; genus Hyperoodon; species Hyperoodon ampullatus. Next base: position 71,875,769 of record NC_136922.1, read on the forward strand.
TTCCAACAAAAAAAAAATTAAGTGCTGCAGTAATAACTATGCCTTATGTTGACAGCTTAACTTGAGGGTAATTTACATGCTCCAGTCCTACACTACCACCAGCAAAACCAAAACAAATCAGCAACAAAGACCTGACCAGGGAGACACTGTGACATAGTGGTGAAGCATGACAGCAAATCACAGTTCCACACCTCATTAGCCTTGAGATCTTGGGCAGGTGCTGTAACATTTCTGTGCCTCAGTTTCTCATTTGTAAAATTACAGGCAATAATAAGAACAGCACCCACATCATGCAGTTGTCATGAGCATGAAATGAAATAACATGTACACAACCTTAGCATGATGCCTGACACATACTAAGAGCTCAGTAAATACTCTTATTATAAAAGCAAGGTACTGCCTGTAATCATCTATATCATCACGAAATATGTTTGCATCAACATTTTGACACCAAATTAACATTAGCACTAAGGTAAAAATATAAATGCAAGAAACTTCCCATTGTGCTTAATGAGACATTCAAAAAAAAAAACCAGCAGTATCGTGACAAATACGTCATAATAGTTTTCCTTCTTTGAGAGATTAAAAACTCCAAAAAGGTCAGTATACTCTTTAAAGTGCAGCAAGAGCTCTGTGTGAAGGGAGACAGAACTTCAGGGACATATAAAAGAAGTTGCTTACATTAGAGAAACAAAAATCTTCCAGCAAAAATGTCACTACTATTAAAAAAAAAAAGAAGTGGTAAGGGGACAAAGAGGTGGTATCTAATCACACATTTTTATACACATGTTTATATTTGTTTCTCTTTTTTAAAAAAGCTAATACAAGTTAATATTGATGCCCAGAGAAAAATATATATTTTTTTAAAAGCTAACCACAAGATAGACTAGCACTTGTCAGTTACCTTTTTCTTTTAAATCCTGCTTAAAATGTGCAATGAGCAATTGCCCAAGTAAATTTTAAGTATGCCAAAACACTAAGAAATTACAAAACTCAACACCAAAATAATTCATGTGTTACAACCAAAATTACTTCTATAGCTAGAAAATTATTATCCTCATAAGAAAATCCTGGCAAATTGCTTAAAACGTTTCCCTTCTGAGTGGATCCAGGAGGAATAAAATGAAAATTCAGAGTTCAGTCATTTTGATGTCCCCATGCCTAAGAAGACTTTACCTCCGTCAATTAGCTACCTGCAATGATTTTAAATGTCTATGCAATAGCCACATTTCCTTGGTTTGTGAGATCTTCCTTCCCTTCCCCCATTTTCATTTTCACAGATGTTTCTGTGGAATACAAAACGAAGGAAAGCTTTCTTCTTCTGTTTCTGTGCCCTCTGCTTTTTTAAGTCTTTGTCTGATCTACTCCACAGAGCTACAGCCAGAAAGAAAATGGGAAGAGAAAGTGGAGAAAGGAGGGTTTGGTTTTGCCCTTAGAAGCCACCATTTCTCAGGTGGAAAATAAGATTGTCATGCCATGATGACATTTTGCCTTGTGTCACAATGATTAATAGTCCTAATTTTTTCCAATTAGGGAAGTAATCACAACCAGTTGATAGAATCTGACCAATCTTGTACAGTGTGGTCTGTGAGTGCTATGATTTCAATGTGGAATAAGATCTAAGATGATTCTTTTCCTTTTGACAGCTAAGTGTAATATTGTATTTCCATCCTTGAGTTCTTTTTTTCACATCTGAAAAAGAAAAGAAGCTTTTCAGAAATAAATTATTTCCAAATCTGACCCTTTTCAAAAATTGGCTTTCTTTGAATTGGTACAATGTGACTCAAAAAGGGAGTATGGGGCTTAGTTTATTCATTTGAATATGTTAATAGCCTTGGCAATCCCTTAATAGGGATAGAAAGACTTAGGGGAATAGAGTGGTTTTATATGATATTTATAAACACTTACCAAAATTCACAGAACCAAATTCTATAGGGAATTGCCCAAGAGCATCAACAAACACACAAGGCTGCAAATGCAGTAAACTATCTGGCAGAAGAGAACACTACAAAGGGTAAATATCTCACACACTTCACCTTCATTTACCTAAACACAAACCAAAACATTTCAGATACAGAATAAGACAGTTCCACTGATATCTAGTCAGAGGAGTGCCCAAGGAAATCTCTAACTTACAGTGAATTTTAGAATTTCAAGGAAACTTGGAAATCACCTCATCCAACTCTCATTTTACAGAGGCCCTAAGAAGGCCCTAAGAGATAAATGCTTTCATACAGTTCAGACAGTTATTATGAAGGAACCAAAATTAGAACCCTAGGCTCTTACTTTCATAAGATAAACTTATGTTAATCCTTTCAAATAGGTAATTTATAGCATGATGGTATCAAATGGTTTTTTCAGACATGAATAGCTTTATTACATCAATATAAATGGTGCAAAATGTGCCACATGGCATATGTGCTCTGGAAAATACAATAATTCCATTACAACTCATAACCCCAAACCAGAAGATTTCTCTCCACCACCACTCAAAGCAGAAAGATATCAGCTGATCAGGAGAATTCTGACAGGAATTTCAAAGCTCACTGTAACAGAAATTTACCTGTGATCCTCCAGTCTCATTTCAAGGCATTCTGCCATATCAATGGTTTTCAAATTTTGGTTTTTGCAGTAAAGTTTTCCTGTTTTTTGTCTTTTAATGAACTCTTAGATAGAACCTCAACATCTAACATGAATAAAATCAGCATTTTATCCTAATCGATTTATATTTTCAAATTTTTATCTGCTCAGCATCAAATCAGTCAGTGAGGACACTGATCAGGGTTCCTGTGAGCCCATATCATACCACTGTGCAAATCAGAAAGAGGACATCTCTCCTTCCTAGCAGAGACTTTCCCAAATCCAGCCACCTTGTGCAGAGCACATCCTGCAATACCATACGTGGGGTATGACAGATGGCTTCTAATAAAAAGTTCTAATGAATAAGGCTGTTCCCATGAAAACAAATATTTTAAGTGGGAAGCTATAAATGACAACTGTAGTCTCTCTCTTCAGCAGGCCACATATCTATATATTTTGTTTTGGTCGCACAGTAGATTGAAAAATGCTGTTTCTCGCCAGTGGCTAATTGTGTATTTGGTAGCAGTTTTGTTTCTGTCTTTTGATAGTAGCTTGCCTTGCAATCTCAGGATACTCTTATTCTCAAAAAGCAGGGGTAGGAAACTTTTGTTGCAAAGTTGAATCACTAAAAAGTTGGAAATGCACCCCAAACTTGCAGGAAGTTTGCTAAAAATGTCTAAGATACATTGTTCGCCAGAAAATTTTCTACAATTGACCAGTACATGGTGACCAGAGCATGTGAAAAACAGATGTGCCTGAACATCTGGTGTTTTAAGTGGAGTCCAAGAGCCATATGTTATTGTGAAGACTTCACTTATAAACACTCTTAAAAATTTAGACCTGCCCATGCTGACTCAAATAAAATTTATTTTATTTTTATATTATAAATTACAATTTCTTACGTAGTAAATATTACCCTAAGAACAGAAAGTACAAAAGAAAAAAAAAATCCAGTCCTGTCTTCATGGAGTTTAGTGGTTAGCAGTAGGTTTCTTCATGAAATAGCACTCACAACTTTCTGGTTTTTATTCTCCATCTGGATTTTTGGATGCCAACTTCATATAGTCACAGAACAAACAGAACCATGCCATATGCTACGGGATTTCTGTAGGTAATTTCATATACTTTTGACAAGTTCTGTCGCTCTAACAAATATTTGTCTTCTTCTAGATCAGCCCAGTAGGATGTGGCGGGTAGGCCCTGGCTAGTCCGGTTGACTTCATGTCCTCAAAGCCTGGTTTATACAGTCTGGACAACCTGGTAGATAAACTTAACAAAAAACTACAACACACTGAGCTTAGAGCTTTCTCCCTCATCCAAGGAACCCACTGGCTATGGTCTTAATGATCGGTTTCCCCCCTACATTTATATGTTGAAATCCTAATGCCCAATGCGATGGTATTAGGAGGTGAGGTCTTTGGGAGGTGCTTAGGTCATGAGGGCACTGCCCTCATGAATGGGATCAATGCTCTTATAAAAGAGACCCCAGAGAGTTCCCTAATCCTTTCCACCATGTCAGGATACAGCAAGAAGTCTGCAACCTGGAAGAGGGCCTTCACCAGAAGCCGGCCAGGCTGGATCCCCAGCCTCCAGAACTGTGAAAAATAAATTTCTGTTTATAAGCTACCCAGTCTGTGGTATGTTGTTATAGCAGCCTGAATGGACTAGAATACCATTGATTTATTGATTCATTGATTTACTGAGGCTATTAAAAGCTAGCTCTGTATTACCCCCGCAGGAAATCAAAGCTGGACAGCACAGCATCTAGGGCTTCACAAGCCTGTAGCAGAGGTAGACAGTTTCAAATGGTAGTAACAAGAGCCCTGAGAGAGGCAGCTGCGGGCGCAGATGCGGAATAAAGAACAGTTTTCATTTCTGCCAGGAGGAGTCAGATATGGAAACTCTTAGAGAAGAGACATCATGGTTAGGTTTTCCAGGTAAAGATAGCAAAGGAGGATGGACCGGCCAGGCAGAGTTCCGGCAAGTGCAGAGACCGAGAGTTCAGAAGCAGCATGGCACCTCTGAAAGGCTCTACCTGGTTCCCTAGGATAGAGCACAGGGTGCAGGAGGAAGAACTGTCTGATACGGGACTGGATTGCAGTCAGGGGCCAATTTAGGAAGGGACTGGTGTGCTTTGAAATGACTTTGGACTCTATCCTGACTGCAAAGGAAACATTACAGGTATTTTTGTGTTTTCAGATGAAGCACATCAACAAAGTTGCTCTATAAAAACGATCACTTGTGGTTACAATGCAAGGCATGTGCTAGAGAAAGAAGAGACTCTAGGTAGAAGACAAATGAGGAGGCTACCACAGTAATCATACAAGAAGTACCAACCCAGTCCACCCAGGTTGCCATGGCATTGGATCCTTGGCCCTTCAGGACGAGGCTTCCCTGAGCATGGATGGGGCCCAGGTCCATGCAGAGCAAGGACTTCCAACATCAGAACCACCAGCCTCAGAGATTAGGGTTTCCATGGCTGCTCCAATCAATGCTGGTCGGCCCTCCCTTCTAGCTATTTCTTCTAGTCCCCCCATCACTGAGAACTTGCATTTTTCTCCAGGGTTCCTCCTTGGTCCTGGTCACACTTGGCCAAGGTCCATCCTCATTCACAGATGCACATTTTTACTCCCTTCCTGTCATGCAGCCCTGTTTGGTCCTTGGCTCTCATCCCCCCATTCCCCCCACCCCTTCTGGTACCCATCCATCTCCTGACCCACCTCATGACCCCTCCAGCACCACTGTGCTCCATATCCCTCACCCACATGCAGGCAGCACATGAGGGGCCTGACCATGACCACCAGAGACTAAGGCTGAAGTAAAAAGACAATGAAGGGGCTTCCCTGGTGGCGCAGTGGTTGAGAGTCCGCCTGCTGATGCAGGGGACACGGGTTCGTGCCCCGGTCCAGGAAGATCGCACATGCCGCGGAGCAGCTAGGCCTGTGAGCCATGGCCACTGAGCCTGCGCGTCCAGAGCCTGTGCTCCGCAACGGGAGAGGCCACAACAGTGAGAGGCCCACGTACCGCAAAAAAAATAAATAAATAAATAAATAAAAATAAAAATAAATTAAAAATAAAAGACAATGAAGGTACTTCTTTCATATAATACTGGAATTAATACAAGCATCTTATTCAAAAAGTAAAGTATAGTGAGCCATTTTTTCACCACTGTCCACAGGCCCCAAAGCTGGGCCTCCAGATTCTGGCCATAGGCCTGTGTGTGCAGAAGAATGTGGTACTATGACAGGGCCACAGGCTTCAGACCTAGATAATGTGTCCAAATCTCACCTTGAACGAATCACTCACTCTCTCTAGGTTTGCTAAGGCTTCAGTGCGTATATCTGGGGTCAATCACACAGGCCTAGCCCCTGGTAAACATTCATCTTAAGGCTGTTTTTTCCTCTGCCTAGCCACTCTTAGTTAATATTGAATCCATCTTTCTTCCTCTGCCCAGTCTTAGAAGGAAATCACAAAAAAAGACAATCCATTGTCCAAGATACTTAACACTGGTCAGGTGACAGGAATGAATCCAGGGTTGGTGGGGGGCGGCGGGCGGGTGGGGGGAATGGGGGCGGAAATTACCCAGTAGGAAGAAGAAGAAGGTTTCCCAGCTATTTAAAGTACAACTCCACTCAGGTGTTATCCTGGACAATCTCAGCAGCTGGTGACTCACTCTATGGGGAGTATCTTAAAAATGAAACCTCTATTCTTCTGGACAAGTTCTGAGTTTTCCAGGATATGAGATACTCCTTCCTCAGGGCTATTTCCTCAGGCTCACAAGTGAATAGCATCACCATCCCAAGTCCTTATCTTCCTTTTAAAGCTTGAGGGAAAATATGTCTTAACCTTCACACTGATTTCTCTATGATACGTTTATATACTGCCTTACTAAGTGAAATTTTAAAAAAAAAAGGATAACACCTACTTTGAAAAAAATGTTGTGTAAATTAAATAGAAAACTATGAAATACTTCTACCTTCTTCACCTGTCCAGGGACTCAGTTCTACACCTCTTCGTGTGCCCCCAAAAAGCTAGCATGATGCCTTACAGACAGCAGGCATACCCAATAAATAATCACCCAACATAAGTTTTTCCAATGTGTCATTAGATATGCCTTTATACTTACCACTTAGGAAAAAAAATATGCAAGTAAACTCTTAGAGGGATGTACTACCTACCAGGATACGCATACTTAAGGACAGAAAATGGACAAAAAATTCCCCCAACATTGCTTTATTCTCCTCAGGGACTTGGCATTTACTCCCCAGGCAGGCCTTTCAAAAACGAAGTACACCTAAAGTGATGTCTCCAACCAAATTTCCATATAATAAAACTTCAACTACCTATTCTAAATGTTAACCCACATGGTCAAAACTATTACCCCGAGTTTCTCATAAATAATTGTAGCAGGGAGAAATGACTCATTTCAAGACCCTACTTCTATTGGTTGCTTTGAAGGCACCCAAATTGATTTGAGCAACTTCGCACAAATGCCATTATTCAAATAAACATATTCCTGGAGTTATCAGCAGATGACCAACATCAAACACTGACTCAATTAAGTCTGTGCTTCCGAGGGTGGACCAAGAGAGTTAGTTAGATCTCAAACCATAGACAGGGGCTACAGTGATTACATCTATTAAACAGAGGCTCAAGATTCTGCTTCTATTTTCTTCGTTCCTCTTCCTACAGTGCCTAAAACTGCTCTAGTCCATTGTATTAGTCAGCTCAGGCTGCCATAATAAAATACCATAGCCTGGGTGGCTTAACAGCAGAAATTTATTTTCTCACAGTTTTTGAGGCTGGAAGTTCCAGATCAAGGTCCAGTAGGGTCAGTTTCTGGTGAGGGCTCTTTCCCTGGCTTATAGACAGCTGCCTTCTCACTCTGTCCTCACATGCCCTTTCTTAGGTACGTGCATGCTTGAGTTCCTCAAGAGAGATAGTAAGCTCTCTAGGGTCTCTTCCTATAAGGACAGTAATCTAATTGGAACAGGGCTCCATCCTTATGACCTCATTCAACTTAATTACCTCCTTACTTCAAATACAGCCAGTCTGGGGGTCAAGAGCTTCAACATAAGAATTCTGGAAGGACACAAACATTCCATCCGTGACACCCATAAATAAGCAGTTATTCCTCATAACTGCTAAATAAAACCTCTTCAAGTTCTTGACTCTCTACATTGATCAATTTCTCCTGCATAAATTATCCCAGGACACACAGTCTCACTGGACAGAGTTTACAGACAATGGAAAGTGAGCAGTGACACCAACATTCATCTTCTAAACAAACACTTCTTGGAGAGAATAGTATTTTTATCTTAGCTGATTTGTTTGAAGCTCTTTCTCAAAGAGGGATTAGGGCTCTTTTCCAAATATTTGTACCCCACGGCCATCTGAAAACACAGCTTTGTGACTACTGGGAAATAAAGCCGCAACATCACAAGTAATCAAGCAGGTGTAGCAAGGAAAGCCACTTTGAAACTTTGGAACACAGTACTTCCTGGGAATAAATGACAAACGACATTCAGGCCTTCCTGACTCAACTTCCACCAGTCTAACCTCTAATCCTGAGAGGAAAACTCTACATAGGAAATAAAGCTTGGTTTATAAAAGAGTTTATGTAATTATTTCTGATTACAAAAGCAATTCATGTTATTTTTGGAAATTATTAAAAAGTAGAAAGTATAAAAAAATAATGCCACCTCTCAACTGTAACAACTGGTTGTAACAACACTGCAACATGTAATTTTGTATCCCAATTCTTCACTTCTCATAAGTATTTTCTCATTTTAAAACTCATTACCATAATTTTACATAATTTATACATATTTCCTCTTCCAACTTGGGGCCAAGAACATAAATGGTTGGTTTTCTGAATCAACTTACATAAACTATGGATTGGACTATTAAATGAAATGTAGGATGCAATTAATACAAATATAATTTTCCTGAAAAAAACTTTTACCTGTGTGTGGAGTTTTATAGGAATCCTCCTATCTTGTCATTAGTGTTTATCATCCAGATTTCTGGAGAAAAATCTCAGATATTTCTCCTCTCTTGGGTCTTTACAGAACTGCCTATGCATGTTTGGATTTTCCTATTTCTTCGAGAGCCTGGCTAAACCCTAAGCCTGTTAACAAGGCAGCCCTACAGACTCTTCAACCAACTCTGGACACCCTCGGAGAAAGGTCAACAGGTTCTTTCCTCTCCCCAGGATAGTGAGTACTGTTTTCTCCGGAACCTGGGTTAGGGCTATTTTTAGTTGCCTCACAAACATGCATGCCCATGTTCTCAAACATGTTCACCTCCAGTCTCCAAGGCAGACAGGATTCTTTCATTTTGGAGGAAAAAAAAAAAAAAAAAAGAACCAAACCTCTACATTTCTGCTTAAAGATTTCAAGGAGATCTTTATGTTTAGATTAATGCCCAATTAACACTCTCATAAAATCGAACAATAAATTGTTTGGTTAAGAAAATGGTTCACTAGAACTTCCCTGGCAGTACAGCGGTTAAGACTCCGAGCTTCTAATGCAAGGGGCGTGGGTTCTATCCCTGGTCGGAGAACTAAGATTTCACATGCCGTGCAGAGCAGCCAAAAAAACCAAAACAGTTCACAGCTTGGGGGAGTAATGGTTATCAAATTCACCCAGGAAGACGTGCGACTTTCATAACCAGAAGGGTTCTCACCAGCCTCCATCCACCAACCTTCTCTTTCTGGCACACACACAGGGGACACGAATGGGGGTGGAAAAGAAATACACATGTGTAACTGGCAGCTTCCCAAAGCCTCCCATGCAAATGTCATGCTTTCCCTGTTCCTCCCCAGCTAAGAAGCAGCCATGTTTAGTTCATTACAGAGTGATAGATGCCTGTTTCTGGATTTAGCGGCTTTCCTTCTTCCATAGGGATACAAATGTGATCACTGACTGATGCAACCTGGGTCTTGAACCTCTCTGCAGTACCAAGGATGGGGCTAAAAATAAAGGTGTGGGTTTGGTCCCACTTACAAGTCTTCCTTCCTGGTTGAAGTGCACAGCTCCAAGCCAAGTTCCCAGTGATAAGTCATCAGGTGCCATGGACCATGGTTTTTGGCAATTCAAACAAGATTATCTCTTATCCTACCATGTCTTTCTCTGTCACCAATAGATTGCAAGCAAAACTATAAAATCCAGCATGCTTTGTTACTGCCGTACTTCAAAGGTGCCTACAAAATCACATTTTTTATGAAGACCGCAGTACACCTGTCAAAGACAAGATGGTATTCTCCGTAGACTCCTTTCCACTCAATCAACCACCCACCTTCCTGTCCCAGTTGTTTCTCCAACTGGTCATCTCTCAAGAAAATACAAAGATGAGATGGAACGAGAAGGACCATAGAGGCCTCAGGCGGTAAAGGACACACACCAAGTTGAATGTATTGACCTGGCCTCGAAGGTGGTGACAGTGGGGAGGGGCAACGGGTCTTCCTGCCAAGGTCACTGAGGTCACTGAAGCTGCTCTGCTTAATGAGGGAAAGCAGACGGAAGCCACCAATTAGTTTTCATTAATGCAGTTCCACCTGCCTTGGAGAAATTCCTCCCGAATTTTGGCAATAGGTTTTCTGTCAGACTTCATTTCTAATATTATCAATGTCTGCCTCTTTGGGTACGTTTATCGATCTTTCCGTGGGAAGTAATGCAGGCTATATTAGGGGAAGGGAGCCTAATGTTATCTTAAGCTGGAATCCCTTACTTAAAATCACATAGTTTTCAGGAGTACAGTGGTATAACTTTAAGAATTCTAAATTTGACCTTGGGGTTCCTAAGAGTTATTACATATTTACTACACACCTACACACACACACACACACACACACACACACACAGTCTGTATGCACAAATATATTGCTTTGGATATCTGAGCATTTTCCCATTTGTGGATGTGTATATACACCTATATGCTGTTTGAGGGATGTATAAATCTTGCTTATTGAAATATTATTTGTGGTTTCTGTTTTTCAACATTATGTTGGGGAAATCTCACACACATGCACAATCTGGCATGAGACATTTGCTTGGGAGAGAACTGTCACAGAAATAGAAATAACTTATGCCTTAACCAGGCAATGCACTAATGGGAAGCAAGAAAAGACCGTAAAATCTAGTTTCCTACCAACTCCACATGGACAGCTAATATTTCTTATTTTATAGTTCCCATACCCATATTAATAAAGTGCTTCAAGATGACTGAGCTTTGAAAATTTAGGACCTGTCACTTTAAGACTTAGACAAGCTGACTACATAATCAAAGTCAATACAATTAATAAAGTGGATCACTTCAGTCATCACACACAAACCAAATGACTCTCTGATCATGGTCTTTAGTCTAGAACTTCTCTCCTTTGCTCCAGAGTGATATCCTATTCCTGTCTATGCAGATATCGCCACCTGAATGTTTGATGAGTATGGACAACTCTAGGCCATCACAAACTCTTAATCTTACACCATAAACCTTCCCCACCTACAAAAGTGTCTCTGTCGTTGAACAGCACCTATGTTTACCCAGTTGTTCAAGCTGGAAACCAGGAAGACACTAAATTTCTTCCTTTCCCTAACTCCTCCCAACCAATTACTGTTGTTTCCATCTCCTAAACATCTTAGATTATCCACATTTCACCATGCAGCATGGCTCACCGGGTTCAGGTACTTATCTCTCACCTCATCTACCGCAATAATCTCTCTTAGACCATTTTTATGCCACCCCTGTCATCCAAAAGCAACAATATGTGTGAATATTGCTCATATCTCCAACCAAAAGGAATTCCTAAAAAAAGAATTTGCTGGTAATCTTTATAGTCTAACAATTCTCATCTGTGCATTAATTACATCTTCTCTGTATGCTACACATTAACTACATCTTCTCTATAATGCTACACATTTTATGTAGTTTCAATCACTGTCTGTATTTCCTTTGATTTATTTTGTCACCTGACACTACATACCTGGAATGTATTTCAGAAATAGCATTATTTATGGAATTATTCCATTTCTTGACTATAAATACCCTGCTGTGCTGATAATAAGAAGTGATTAAAGTATTCCTGTATTGGAATTGTTGTTGTTTCACAGACAACATGGCAAGGAATAACTCTGTGCATAAAGTGTTGTGCCCCTATTGATTTTTTTTTCATGTAAACTTTGGGGGGTGGGATTACTGACTCAAACACCTCCTAATGACTGTCATGTTAGGCAATACAGAATAGTGGCTAAGGGAGCAGGCTCAGTCTAAAACTTTTTGCATTCCAATCCTAGTTCCACCATTTCTGTGTGACCTCAGACAAGTTACCTAACCTCTCTATGACTCAGTTTCCTGTAAAATGTGAGTGATAACTGAAACTTTCCTCATGGAGCTGTCACGAGGATTAGACAGAGGACACATGACAAGCTCTCAGAACTATGCTTGGCAAATAGAGAGTGCTCCACAAAGGCTATTAAATACATACATTCATTTCCAAAAGGATCACATTAATATTCAATACAACCAGCAGGGTAATGCATATCAGTTTTACTGCAACTTTGTCACCAAAAGGCATTAGCACTATTCTTGGTGATCCTTATTTACTTAGTAGATATCCAGTGTATCTTAGCACACATTTTTTTTAAATGCCAGAAAGTAAAACAGTTGTTCCTTAAGTACATTTAAATTGCTTAAATAAAAATAGGCTTGAGGAACTTTACTTCTTTATTTTTTAATATTATACATACTCTGACCAAATAAGCTTACCAGTTTAGATTTTTAAGAAAACAATTACATGAGCTGCCTTGTTTCTTCTACTAGTGGTCAACAATATGTAAAAGGGTAGAAAAGAATGGTGCTGGTAACCCTGCAATTGGCAAGCTCATTAGATCTATTATATTTATTCTTCTGCTATAGTGGCCAGAGATCACTGTCAAAGGAAATTATATAGAAAAATCCAAAATTGGTCTTTATGCAGTTGATCCCAGCCCTTGTCAAAAAGGTCCTAGTAGAAAGACACATGTAACGTTAAAGAGACAATTTACACAATGTATCTGATGGCTCTGTATACTTGTTCCATTGTAAATGAGAAATATTATATAAAAAGACAGATTTTGACTTATATTGAAAGAAAAAAGTATGATTAAAGTTTAAGTTAAAATAAACACAAATACATATTTGTCAAAAAGCAACAACAACACCATGAATGAACTTAACTAGAAACCCAACAAGGTCTAAGTTCCAGTCCTTCCTGTTTCACAAATGTGGTATCTAGAGCAGTGCTTTTCAAACTATGGGTCAGGACCCATTAATGAGTCATTACGTTAATGACAACCTATTTTTTTAAAGTTTATAAATATATTTATTTTATTTTATTTTTTTTTTTTTTATTTTTTATTTTTTTTGCAGTACACGGGCCTCTCACTGTTGTGGCCTCTCCCGTTGCGGAGCACAGGCTCTGGACGCGCAGGCTCAGCGGCCATGGCTCACGGGCCCAGCCGCTCCGTGGCATGTGGGATCTTCCCGGACCGGGGCACGAACCCGTGTCCCCCACATCGGCAGGCGGACTCTCAACCACTGCGCCACCAGGGAAGCCCTATTTATTTTATTGAGGTATAACTGACATACATTATATTAGCTTCAGGTATATAACATAATGATTTGATATTTGTATATATATTTTTAAATGAAAAAGAATAGAACATCACAGAAAGTATGAGCAAATATTGTTTCACTTATATGTGTGTGGGGTGGTGTTGGTGGTGTCAGGAAATAAAATGTATTTCCTATTATGGATGACAGTTAAAGAAGATTAAAAGCCACTGATCTAGAGTACAGGCATATCTTATTTTACTGTGCTTCCCAGTCACTGTTTTTTTTTTTTTATACAAATTGAAGGCTTGTAGCCACCCTGCAATGATGGTTTGCATTTTTGTTTTTTTTACCAATAAGGTATTTTTAAATTAAGGTGTGTACATTGTTTTTTAAACATAACGCTATTGCATTCTCAATAGACTACAGTATAGTGTAAACAGAACTTTTATATGCGCTAGGAAACCAAAAAATTTTTGTGACTTGCTTTATGTGATAAATTTGCTTTATTGTAATGGTCTGGAACCGAACGCGCAATATCTCCAAGGTATGCCTGTAAGTCACTTAACTTCTGTGAAGTTGTTTCCTCATGTCTTAAATGGAAGTTATCATTCTACTTCAGAGAGCAGACCTAAGTAAAATAATTTCACAACATTTTTTTACCTATAAAACATTGTATTAATATGGTAAGGTTATAGCATCTTGGTTGGGTTTCCTTAGAGTTTAATGTTTCTCTGTTTTATATGCTAACAGCATAAAGTCACTATGCTAGAAATTTGGACATACTGTAACAAAGATAATTCTGAAAATGTAGTCTCCTAAGAAATGGAACTAGAGACAGGAAAGCCTTAAGTTTCTTGAAATTGTTATTAACTCCTTTGTAGTGTTTACCATACAGCCTCTGGGGGAAAAAAAGGACTAAAGAAGAAAGGCAGCATCTCTGTGTTACTGTGGGGCCTCATGAAAGAATCATCACTTAGGAGAATGACCAAAAGGGGGAAACGTTTATAGGCTATTCCCACAGGATGCCAGATCAAGAACGTCAGCTGCCATCCCACTGTCTGCACAGCCCTTCAATGCTACTTTACTTGGAGATATAAATCACTCCTCTTTGCTTCTCACTGAAAGTTTAGAATCCTGTGCCAGGCTCTAAATGCCACAAACAATTCCAGGCAGCACATCTTTATCTAGCTACACATGTTATCTGCACAAATCACAGTACCACAAATAGGAAACATTTTAAGGCTGCTAGCTAACAAACTGAAAACAGCTAAGAGGAAAGGTACACTCCCTCATAACTCTCCCACACAGGCTACCATTAAAGCATGCTTCTGAAGGAAAAGACATTCTAAAGATCCTGTGTAAATAAGAGGTGGTACCTCCCCCCCTAAAAATAGAAGGGGCTTTAAAAAGGAACAGAATTCCTACTTGGATGAGTTCAAAAAGCACTTCAGGATAAATGGAGGACAGGAATGTTTGTGAGTACTCAGTGATACTGGTACTATTATAATTCATTTTTTAAATGACATCCATGACCTTCAGATCAGCTTGTTCTGAGTTTTGTTTCTTGTAAGCCGCATGGATTTTTGCAGTGATCAATCCAGCCCATATTCCCCCTCTAAGCTTAACTGGATTCACACATGTAAAACATCTGACTGGATGTAGAGGAGCAGTTTGCAGCTCAGTAAGGCTACTGGCTCACCTGGGAATGCTGCATGAATGCCTGCTGAGCAAATGCATGTAGAAACAGATCTGCAATGGTCCTAACTCTCTCTGTGACTAATTCCCACCACTTTAAGGGAGGGAACAGAGGGTATGACAGATGAGGACAGGCAGAAGGCAGACAGTGGGCCTGAGGAAAGTTGTGAAGAGGTGATCAAGAATGCTTTAGTCATTGCCCACGGAGTTCCTGCTGGACAATCAAACAGACTGAAAAATCAAGCAACCATCACCTTGGTTCTGGCAGCTTGCCAGGTAGTTTGCTTACCTGTGATCTTAGTTGAAAACCATGTGGGATGTGTCACAGCAAAAGTGTCTTTCTCATTACAATCTTGACACAATAGAAATGTCTTTCTTACCAAAGGACACACTTGTTTGGAAGAGCTCTACAGAATTAGCACTGGGAAGGACCTTGGATATCATTTGACCATGATGTTGAGACCCTGAAAAGTTAAGCGACTTACCTAAGGTCACACAGCTGGCAGCATTGTCTAGACTAAGACCAAAAGCTAAACAGAATCTTCGAAGATAAAATATGCCTATCATTGTGCCTACTAACATGTTTTTAAAAAAACAAGGCTCCCTATCACTCAGGACTCTAGCTTTATCACTATACCTGTCTAATTCCTTAGAACACTTAGGTATATGACTATGTACACATTGTTTTAAGACTATTCATCAGTTAAATGGAGGAGATAGTGCCCACACATCAGGTTTGAAAAGGAATTTCTATCTCTAGTACACCTTACTACAGGTATGAAATTTAAGTCATTTTATCCATGTTTACAATATGTTGCTTGAAACTGAAACACTAATATATAAAGACACATAATTATCTCATACATAATTGATGGTAGATAAGAAGTATATTAGAAATATACAATTTACATGGAAACTTCAGGCACTCAAAGTGACAAAGACCGGGCTTCCCTGGTGGCGCAGTGGTTGAGAGTCCGCCTGCCAATGCAGGGGACACGGGTTCGGGCCTCGGTCCAGGAAGATCCCACATGCCGCGGAGCGGCTAGGCCCGTGAGCCATGGCCGCTGAGCCTGCGCATCCGAAGCCTGTGCTCCGCAACGGGAGAGGCCACAACAGTGAGAGGCCCGCATACCGCAAAAAAAAAAAACCAAAAAAAGTCACAAAGACCAATTTATTTCAAAGAATGAGGAAAGTGAATTACTACTGCACCTGATATCAACCAAACATTGTGCCCATAAAATATCTTTTCCTTAGTATTTATAAAAAACTAGACAAGAAAAGCACATACACTAACCAAGTTTATAAAAATAAATAAATCAGTAACAACTTGCAGCATAGGCAGCTACAAATAGTGCTCTCCGTGGTGAGAAAGTACACACATAAGAATCCTAGCAAAATTTTCACCACACACACACACACACACACACACACCCAACAGATGGATTCTAAAAAACAGCTAAGCATTTCATAAGCCAAATGCTCAAAAATTAATAATAAAAGATGGTTAACATTCCATGTTATGTGTGATATTGTATAAATGAGCACAACAGACACCCCCCCTGCTTTCACTGCTCATGTCACTCAACCTTTTTCCAAATGTGTGCTCATCCTTCCGCCTCCCATACTCTGCAACCAAATCACAGCCACCCAAAGGCGAGGTGTCTGCTGCAGCCCAAAACACTTGAGTGATAACATCCAGTTTGCCATTCCAGGAAATCCCAGAGTATGTTTTAATCTTCTGCCCACAGCTTGCAAAGAAAGGTGAGAGAAGAACTAATCAATACCAGCACCCCAGCTGTGACCTGGCACATAAAGAAATCAAGAAAGTAAATCCCATCCATAATCTGTATAATTTAACACTTGGAAGAAAGCAACATCTGGGATCAACTCCAAGCGGGACAGTGTTGCTGGAATGTGTCTGTGTTTCCTGCACTGAGTGATAACCCGGTGACAAGGGAACACTCCAGGTCCTCACCAGTTCAGCAAAGGCAATGTCTTTTCCTAGCCAGGGGTAATCTACTCCAAAAAAGGGGTGAGTGAAGAGAAGGAAACATCTACTCCTTGCCAGTAGAGTGCCTGGCAAAGGCTCCCCTCACACTTCAAAGAGAGGGAAAGGTGGAACCCTTCCCCAAAGGTGGGTCCTGGACAAACTATTGTCTTGCTAGCCAGTCAAAATCCAGAAAGAAAGCTAATGTAATATACAGGAATGACTTTGTTTAAACCTTTCAGGGGACTCCAAAGTCCTATCCCCAGGCAAAGTTAGAAAAAAAAAAAAATTCCCTGTAACTATGACTCCCTGGAAAGGCTTTCCAGATTTTTTAAATTACAGGAAAATGAATTTAGAGCATAAGCAGATACCTACACATCATCTAAACCGCTAGATCTACACCCAATTAAAAAAAAAAGTACACCAATCAGCAGGACGGGGCATTATAGGAAATAGAGATTGTTAGTAAAATCCATAATGCTTTCTCTCTGTTAAACCTTCTGAGAGGTTATAATTGCATTTGGCTGCTGCAGGCTTGTCAGAGAGCCTGGCTTAATAGTCTCAACCTGAAAGGAGTAACTGCCAAGGGGCGACTCAGCTGAAACCAAACAACAAAAACGGGAACTGTAATCGGCCTGAAATGAAAGGAGGGAAAGGAAGGGAGACTCCTGTATTCATCAGTCAACATTAATGTCCTTTGTTGTTCACCTTTGCACAGAAGAGCGGGCGCTACCCTGCTCCTTTTCCTCCGAACACCAGTGTCTGGGTAGTCCTTTCCTAAGAGCTGTCTCCTTGTCTCGAAGACCCAAGCTTTCCGATTCCCTCTCCCCATTAACACTCCACAGCTGTCCTCCACCACCCCACCCCCCAACCGGGCTCACCCCGGGCAGAGAGGGTGGTCAGAAGTAAAAACATTGCTGAAATACCCGTTCCCCTCCAAAGACCAAAGAGCAGAGCTCCGCAGATGTTGAAATTTACCAATTTCCCCCCGCCCCTCAACACACACTCGGTAACCCGGGATGGAAGGGAGGAGGGAGGCTCGGGCCGGACTCTGTCAGAGCGGCTCTTTTGAGGACGGTGCCACATTCCGCTCTCCGGGAATGTTGAAGGGAGGCAGAGAGAAGGTTTTGCGCCTCCCTTCTGTTTTGGGGATGTTCTCTCTACGCGACTGTTGTTGCCTCCCTTTCCACCCTGGGAAATCGTCACAGCCCTTGCCGTCTTTGGGGAAAAAGGAGAAGGGGGGAGAGGAACGCCGTTCGCCCTCCTCTTCCAACTTGACATACACACGCCCCGTCGCCACTCCGAACTCCGCAGGCAGAGCCCGCAGCAGGCGGACTGGCGGCGCGCTCCCCTCAGCCGTCCGAGCGCTCCCTCCGGGAGCCAGTGCCTGGAGCGTCCATCCGGCGTTAAAGCGCGAGACCCCGGCGCGCACCCCTCTGCCCGGAGCTGGCTGGGCAAAGCCCCGAACCCGCAGCGCGATGCTAGAATTAGGCATTTCCAGCCGGGTGGAGAGAGAGGGGCGCGGGGGCAAGGACGCGAAATACGCACACGCTCTGGCCAGAGCGGAATAAAAGTTCGCCCAGCTGAGACTCACCCACGCCGTATTTCTCGTGCTCCGTAGGTATCCACATGGCTAGAGAGGGGTCCGGGGTCTTCGGGCTTTGGAATCCCCGCGCCCCTTCTCCGACTCACAACAATGCACAGCTCCCGAGTAGCGGTTGCAGCGCTGGAGCCCGGCGGCTCCGCGCGGGCTGCAGGCGCTGGGCAAGGTCTGCGCTGGAGGCTCCCGAGCCCGGCGTTGACACCGCGCGGCCGAGGCTGCGCCACCCGCCGCTCTCCCGGCGGCAGATATTCACAGTCCTCCGACGCGCTCCCGGGGACCCGGAGGCGCAGTCATTGTTCTGATTCACTGAACTAAGCGAACACGCCGGGGCACTCTCGGGCGCACCCCCTCCCGCCAGCGCCTCTTCCAGCCCTCCCTGCCTAGCGCCCCCGCAGCATCCTGGGAATTGTAGTTCTGGGCCACTCCATCCCGGAAGGAGGCGGGGAATTAGCGGCTGGGGGCGGGGATACGTTCCGCTCGCCACGTCCTATTGGCCCAGATAGTGACGGCGCGGCGTGGGAGTGGAGGAGACGCCGCGTCGATGGGGAGTTCATTTCCAATCGCGTTTCCATTGGTTCCGCGCCTGTCCGCAACCCCCCCTTTTTTTCCTCAGCCGCGTAATGGCTGCTCCCAAGACACAGGGGGCTGCTACCCAAGGAGAGGAGGACGGTGATGGCAACCGTGGCGGAACTGGGGGTGTCAGTTATGAGGGTGAGTACGGTGCCTCTGAGGTGTCTTCCTTTCTCTCCGACCTGGAGTGCCGCTGACTGATGGGCGGACCCTAGCTCTAAGGCCACCTGAGCACGAGGGAACCTCGGGCAGGGCCCAGCGGGATGGGGTGGGGTCGGAGGCGGCTAGTTGTTGGGGGCTGTCTGGGAGGGAAGAGAAAATGGGATGCCATAGCCTCCGCAGCCAGGGAAGTTCCCTGGGCGTCTGCCCCACGTTTGGAGCTCCCACCTATGCGCTCGCCGCCGAGTGGGCGTGAGTCATGTCACGTTCGTGCGTGGGTTATTGTAACTCTGGGATTAGTCACTCTCTTTCCTCGCCAGTACCCTACTCCTGCCTCGGTTTGCTTGGTTTGGCCTCGGGAGATAGGTTTTATTTGGGTTCGGGTGGATTTCCAGTTGCAGACTGGTTGGTCGCTGCTATGCACTCTACAGATTTTCTCAACTGCTGGCTGGAGTAGCCTCTGAAGGGAAAGTGTGTGTGGCTCTCACAGTTTACCCCCTCGCTCGTTGACTGCCCCGGGCGTTCTCCAGGATTGAACGTGGAGCCTGGGAGATCTTCCCACACTGGGTCCTTAGAACGAGAGGAAGGGAAGTGGTAATTTGCAGTCATGGTTCCAGAGAAAATCATCACAGCTACTTCGGCTTCACTTGACTTTTAAGTTGCAATGTAGAGAGCAAAAATCACACTTTGAAAGCTGCAGGGGGATTTTCTTTAGAATTCCTAGTCCCATTCTTTTACCTTTAGTCTGTCTATCCCCATCCCACTCTCTTCTTTTTTGATTTGATCATGTAACACAGCTAGTTGTCTTTTTCTAATGGACATGGTTTGGGGCTTAAATTTGGTTCTCCGTACTTGTTGGGGTTTTAAAAAATTTCTTGCTTTGTTTTTGCTTTCATGGTTAAATTGACATTTTGTCTTAGCACAGAGATTTCTTCCCACTTCTTATCAGTGGAACCCCTAGCTTTGAAATTATTTCAGTACCTCTACCAAAGAAATCTTTGGCTAAGCTCCATACTTAAATATTGTGTTATATTCACACCCTAAACAGTTCATTTTGGGGTTGGCCATATAGTCAACTCTTATCTTGTAGTAACATGCTAAAGGTTTTCCATATTCTCAAAGTACCAGAGGGCCACCAGTTTAACATTTGAAGGTGAAATCTTTGGTGAATTTATCTCACAGATTTAACTCATAAAAAAGAAAATTGGGTATGCCTTTCAAAAACATTATATAACTTTTAAATATCATTAGTTACTTTAAAATTATAAAACTTTTCATCATGAACAGTTCAAACCATTCAGAGATGTGTAAGGTAAAAAAATGAAAGTTCCTGCACCACACACAGTCCCACTCCCAAAGTAACAACTCTTGGGGGTTTGGTGTTTGCTTTTTCTAATAAATTTTATATATGACACACATCTGTATGGTTTTGATTTTTTTTAATCAAAAGGGATCATTCTATGTAAGCTTAAAGATCTGCCACCGTCTTTCTCCCAATGTTCTACTATAGACAGCCTTCCCTATCAGTATATTTGTTAATTCTATTTAAGGACTGTGCCCATAGTGTTCCGTAATATGGACGTCCCATACTTTAACCATTCCTCTGTTAATGAACATATAGTGTAGCTTTAGTTTTTCAGTGATGTAGTGAACAGCTTTATATACATATCCTTGTCCACGGGGTGTGTATTTCTTGAGGAATTTGGTCAAAGATGACACACGTTTAAAATTGTGATGTCACATTTTCCTCTTAACGGGTGTGTGTAGACATTCCTACCAGTAATAATATGAGTGTCCTTTTCTCCATATCGTTACCAAGCTGGGATGACCAGTATTAATTCAGGATCAGTGTTTAGATGACCATTAGATTGAATTGAGTAACTGATAGAAAGCATAATTTTAGGTTGCAGTTTGTTTTCAACAGAAGTATTGAGAAGTGAATTTGCTGTATCTGTAACAAAAAAATTCCTCACCCTGGTTCAGAACTGCCCATCAGTGATTAGTGAGAATCAGTATTCTCAGTAATTTGTAGCAATCAATGGGAGAGCTTAATGGCTGATTTTTATGTCATTCTTACAAGGTAAAGTTGTCATTAAAAATTCCCTTAATACATATATACACTAATAAGTATAAAATGGATAACTAATAGGAACCTGCTGTATTAAAAAATTAATTAAATTTAAAAAATTAAAAAAAAATCCCTTAATAACCTGTGTATCATTCTGTGACTTTATCCACATTCTTTTCAAAGCCTGCAAAGTGCGATACAAATTATGGGTGGAAATAATGATGTTAAAAGTATGCATATTCATATTTTTTGTTAAGCAGCCACTACAGCTGTCAAGTATGTCTTTCCCTGTAAAATCATTAATTTCTTGAAAACTGCCTCTTTTAAGAGGTTTCCCTCTAATTCTAATTAAAATGTCAATCTGTGTGTTTAATACTCTGGGACAGAAGGGACTAGGGAGTCTTTTTATAGAAATCTGTGCAATTCTACAAGATTTCTGCTAGAATGAGTCACTGGGCAGTATGCAGGCAGGTACGCCTTCCCTGAGGTCTGTGTGCCAGACTTCCTGAGGCTCCATCTCTCAGGGAAGCCCTTGCTTTCCAAACATTTGAACGGTAACTAGGATTTCACATTGTCCCCTAAAATTAAGAACAGGTAATAGACTCAACATTTCTCACATTTGGGGATGTTACTGGGGAAATTTTTCTGACGGCAGTGATTTCGTCTGACAGTGTTAACCTGTGCTTCCATATTGTAGTATTCTGACAGAGTCAACTTTTTTCCCTACAAATGCATGTCCAGTAGATGATGATCATGGTAGTGCCTCTTTGGATTTATAAAGCTTTTCGTCTGGAGACCTTATTAATTCATTTGTGGTGTCTCTAGAAGAAATGGGGATAGCGGGTGGCGTCAACTCCTCATTCTTGTATTTCCTATTTTGATAAATGGCATCAAGCCTTTTATAGAAACCGAGGAAGCACCCTTGATTCCTATCTTGCCCTCAGGTCCTGAATCTGATCAGCTACCACGCCTTATTTTCCTGTGCCTGAAAGAATCTTTTGAATCTGTTCTTTGTCTCCATCTCTTCAAGTAGCCACTATTCTGTTTCTAACCCTCACCGTTGCTGCTGAATTACCTGTGTCCCCACGCTCCAAACTGTACTCTTGGGGACCAAAACCGTGTCGTTTGTTTTTGTCTGCTTGACCCTGTTCTTGGCACCTCGTCAGTGTTTAATAAATGTTTGACCAGAACTGAATTCTAGCCTGGATGATTGCAAAACCTTCCTATTGATCTCACTGACTTTTTTTTTTTTTTCCTGGTGCATTGGGTCTTCTTTGCTGCACGTGGGCTTTTCTCTAGTTGCGGCGACAGGGAGCCACTCTTCGTTGCGGTGCGTGGGCCTCTCATTGCGGTGGCTTCTCACTGCGGAGCAGGGTCTCTAGGCACGCAGGCCTCAGTAATTGAGGTTCACGGGCTCTAGAGCGCAGGCTCAGCAGCCGTGGCGCAGGGGCTTAGTTGCTCTGCCGCATGTGGGATCCTCCCAGACCAGGGCTCCAACCTGTGGCAGGCGGACTCTTAACTTCTGCGCCACCAGGGAAGCCCTGATCTCACTGACTCTTGATTTTCCCTTTCTTAATCCACCTTCCAAAATTCAAATGTATTCATGGATCTTCACTTCAAATCTTCAGTGTAACTCTAACGTGTTGCACTTAGGTTCCAATCTACTTATCCAGCTTCATCTTCAGTCACCCTGCTTCCCCTCCCAAATCTCCATTATCACACTTACACCATATCACATTGTAGTTATTTGTTGGCAGTTTTGTCTACACCAGTAGACTGAACTTCTTGAGGGCGAGAGTTGTCTTATTTTAGTTTTGTACATCCAGTGCCTATCAGAACTGTGTGTAGTAAACACTCTATAACAATTTAATGGTTAGAATCTTTGAAATTTATCCAAAGTACTTAGAATGACTGCTATTTTAAACAGAGGAATTGAAGTAGAATAAAAAACTGAGTAGATGTTGTGTGCTTGTGAAAGTTATGCATACCAATGTGTACTTGTGAAAGTTATGCATACCAACTGGAAAATTCAGAATGTCATCATGAAGTATCAACTTTGTCAGAGATAATCATAGTTAGCATTTAAGCATAGTTTTTCAGTCTTTTTCTAAGTGAAGTGTTAGTGTTTAGATAATGATTAAATAGTTAAGAGAATACTTCAGATCTGTCCTTTATAACTTTGAACCCATAACTGAGTAAACTGCTACAGAGATCTTGAAATCTGTCTTCCATCATCTGTGTGGCTCTTATCCAGTTTTCCACAGGTTGCCATCTTACTTCCAGCATTAAGGCTTAAGTCCAGCCTTGTGTATTTGGCATGACAGTGGAAAGAGGACTAGACCCTATGTTGGAAAAACTGTATTTAAATTTCAATTCTGATATTTAGTAGCTGTATAATGTAGATTTATTACATATCTGCTACATTTATGAAAATATAGCTATAATATCTACCTTGCAGAGTTACTGTGATTATTGCATTGAATTATACATTTAGGAAAGCCCAAACATATTTCCTTTTATAAAGTTGGAACTCAGTAAATAGCAGTTGCATTCAATATAAAGATATGCTTAATTGAACTGTAAAACTGCCTGCTCTGATTAACTTAGAAGCAATCTAAATTGCGGTGTAACCAAGGGGAAGCTTAGGAATGTGGTGGTGATAACTGCTTAGGCTGCCCTTGCATTCCTAGGGGTTGTCAGGGTGTCTGTTGGTGCTCTGTACTGGTATTGCAACTATGTGCTCTGAAGGCCTTTTATATTATCTTCTCTACCCTTTCTCAGCCCTGCCAAGCACGGCCCCCTCATACCCAGCTCCCAGCTCTTTACACATACACCCACATTCAGAGTCAGCAAGAAGCTTAGATAATCTTACATACTCAGATGGCCTTGCAAGGTACAGGCCAGAGGGTGTCAAGGAAGAAAAATAATTATAGATACTAGGTTTGGTGTAAGGTTCTGAAGGGACCTACTTCAGAACCTCCTTTTGTTTTCCTTTAAAACATACATGGGACCCAGCTTGCAGGATATTGAGAAGATATTATAAAAGAGGTATTATAACAATGATGATACTGATGGTAGCTAACATTTGTAGAGCAGTAACTGTGCCAAGTACTGTTTCAAATACTTTTAGAGATCATTTTGTCTCACAACATCCCTGAGATAGATACTCATATTATCCCCTTTTTATTTAATACAAATGAGAATACTGGCGCAAAGAGCAACTTGCACAAGGCCACACAGTAACTGAAAGAGAACTTTTAACCCAATTACGACTATAAAGATGTCTCATAGTAAATAAATTCCATTGGATGAGGTCTGAAACATACTTTCCTTAAACATAACTTTGTTCTAAAGTTGATGTTACTATAGAAAGACAATATGGTATGAGAAAAGAGGTCAGGACAACTTAGGATCAAATCCTGGTTACTCACCAGCCACAGGCAAGTTAAGCAACCTCTGAACCTTAGTTTCTCATCTGTGAAATGGGTAATAATCACATCTGTCTTGCTGGAATGTTGAATTGAGTAGTGAGATTATAATTATAGTACCTAGTCTTCAATAAATGGTGACTTTTACTTAAGTCATAGGTTTAGGGACATCTTTGGCATGTGTGCCAGAGGTGATACAGGTGATGGTTTTGAGTGCTACAATCTTAACGTGTCTTTTCCATTTTAAGACCAGGTTTCTGTTACGGGATTTGGTAGGTACTTATAGTATCAGACACTGAGTCTACATACACTTCTAATTGTATTGACATAGATCTTGCGTTCATGCAGAAGAATAGCACTGTCCTCCACAGCACATTCTCATACACGTCCCATCTTGAAAAACTGAAGATGATATTGACCAGATTGATGTAATAAAAATCATACTTTCTTCTAAATGTAAATCCATGAGTATATAGAAATAAGAAGTACACCTGGGCTTCCCTGGTGGCGTGGTGGTTGAGGGTCCGCCTGCCGGTGCGGGGGACACGGGTTTGTGCCCCGGTCCGGGAGGATCCCACATGCCGCGAAGCGGCTGGGCCCGTGAGCCATGGCCACTGGGCCTGCGCGTCCGGAGCCTGTGCTCCGCTACGGGAGAGGCCACAGCAGTGAGAGGCCCGCATACAGCAAAAAAAAAAAAAAAAGAAGAAGTACACCTAAACTGCCCTTCCAGTGATTGAATTTTTAAATACTTCTATTACTTGTTCATGGAAAACTTTACCGTAGAGTTAGGATTCCGTTCTGCTGTGATTTATTTAATAAACTTATGAGACTGAATGGATTGGCATTTCACTGACAGCTCCTTGTAGAACTGCCATCTCCTGCTGAAATAAGTGTGTTCTACTAACTTCATTGACCCAAAGGTGAGCAGGACAGTGAGTGGTGATGGATTTGACTGATCAGTCTTCTGCCTTTCTTTACATCTCAACCAATGGTCTTTGTGACCAGTGTCGTTATTTGTAAGATAGCCAACTGGGACTGGGTGCTGTCTTTAGCTCTAGGCATCAAGTCGTTTCTGGAATTAAACAGGACTTAAACCTTTGCTCGATTGTGGGGGTGGAGGGAGGTTGGGAGGGGTGTTCAACAATAAGTGGTAGAATATTTTAAGTGACATAAGCTTATGTGGGATACTTTGGGGCTTTCTTTATGTGTAATATATTTAAATTCATCAATACATTGAGTAAAAATGTATGAAAGGAAAACCTGGATTAAGAGTCAGAAATCTGGGTTCTTAGCCTGATGCTTTGTGGCAGTGTAAATTTCGGGAAAATCCTTTAACCCCACTGAGCCTCGGTCTCACAAAAATGCTGCAGGTAAGTACCTTGCTGATATTACTGGGAGGTTGAGTGAGACACTGTATATGAAAGCACTCTGTAAATTTTGATACACTATGAAAATGTAGGGCTGAATGATGCTGATGAAGGTCTGTCACAAGAGGCAGTGGTGAGTCTTTGGAATTGGACAAACTGGATTCCAAAGTAGCTGTCGGTTAAAACCTGTGTAACCTTGAGTGAGTCAGGTGACCTCACTATTATTATCATCACAACTGCTGCTACTACTACAATAATCTGGAGATATGACTTTAAAATGATTGCATACTAATTAACATTAGAGTTTGAATCAAGACATATCCCTGATTTTATAATACACCCTTTGAGGACAGGGACTGTCACATACAGCTTTGGATCACCTCATCTTCTGGGACAGTGCCATGCTGTGTTGGCATTTGGTGTTGGTTGAGTGGTGACTGTGGATGGGCTCCCTGTTGGGTGCTGTATGGGGCACAAATGAAGAAGAACCCCTGGCCTTATCCTTGGGGACTTTTCAGTGTAATTGGTGAGGCTCCATATTCATATTTTACCAGAGCTAATCGGAGAGTCCTTTCTGTTTCCATATTACACTCTGGGAAGAACTGGATACATTTGAATCTGCAATTTGTATTCATTGACTGAGGAGCTGAGCAGTGTAAAGCTTTTAAATGTGGTTATTTTTAAAAGAAAGGAAATGCATGCTCATCTCCTGGTTTCCCTAACACTGTCCTTATTTTGTGTTTTTTCTAAACTGAAAGATGATTACAGAGTAATTACAAGTAATTACAGAGGCCCTGCCTTTAACAATTTTTTTTTTTAGTGTTTTTATTCAAAAACTTAAGATTTGTTTCTTAAGAGAAAGACTTCGGAATTGTAATTGTGGTTATTGATTTAACACAATCTTTCTGTTATGTAACAGGCTGCTATTCACCAGTAATAGCCAATTAGAAAGGAAAATATCTTGTACCACAAATCGTAATTACCATTTTAAAGCAGTTAATAGCAGGAACTGTTGCTGAACTGTAACGTAACATCAATCAGGCTGTCTTTGCTAAAGCACCATACAACTAATTTCCACAAATGGAGGAGGGGAGAGGAAGTTCAGTGAAAAAGAGTCTGAAAGCTTATTGGACTTGCTTACAAACTAGTTGATGGATGGCTTTTGAAAGCTTTATAAATATGCACCCACATGAAGGAAAATAATGCTGATAATCTACAGGGACTTTGAATTATTTTTCCAACATCAATGATCATAGACTATATTGTTTAGTGGAAAGCCCACTGGACAAGGAGTTAAAAGACCTGGGTTTTAATCCCACTTCTGCTTCTGACTGGCTGTGTGATTTTAGAGAAGTTATTTGCACTTGTATTTAAGATTTCCTGGTTTGTAAATGAGAGAATTCTCTATATTAGCATCCTTTCAACTGATCTTCCAACCATCAGTAAAAGAAAGAGAAGGTAGGCTTACAGCTAGGGAGCCCAATTATACATATCCTAGAGTCTGTGTAGAAAGAAAGAATATATATCTGGATTTTTCCCTTAAGAATTAGTTACACATTAGTTGCACATGTGAATGTCACTAATCAGGTGTATCAAGTTAGAAAATTGGTGGAGAACCACTGGCAGTAGATAACTTCTAGGGTCTCTTAATCCAAAAGATTATGGATAGATCATTATGATGCATCCCATCTTCCCCATCTCCTCTCCTTTCCATGTTTTAATAAACAATGCAAATCTGAAAGAGCTTTGATAGAACTGAGAATTAGTTCATTCAGAAAATTTTATTAAGCATCTTCTCTGTGCAAGCTTCTATATTTTAGATGCTGTAGAATACAAAGATGAAAATAAGATTGGTCTTGCCATGCAGGATCTTATGGCCTAATAAGAAGATAATAAGTGCATAAATAACTGTATTACAAAGTAGAAAGTGTTAAGGACCATCAGAGTGATCAAGATGGAGTTGAGCAAGAGAGATTGTGTGCAACAGGTGGTACTAGGTCTTGAAGTTGAATAGGATTTGGACATGCAGAAATAAGGAAAAGCGTTATAGACCTAGGCAAAGGGAGGGAACAACAGAAAAACTAAGGGCATCTACAGCAGGTAACAAGTCAAATTCATTTTGCCTGGATAAAGTGTTAGGTAAATGGAAGCAATAAAAAGAAGTTTGGACAGTTTGAAGCTAGATCATATAGCCTCAGACGTTAGACCCTGACTCTGCAGACTTGAGGAAAGGGAATGACAAGATCAATGTTTAATCAGATAACAATGTCCTGAAGAGGGAAAGTTGAGTCAGGAGGCAGGGGTATTTGCCAAAGAAAAAGATAATGAAGACTCATACTAGACTTTAATAATATGCCCTTGTTAATGAAGTCAGGTGATTAATCAGTCTTGTAAGGAAATTCCTGAGATTAGAGAAATATGCCAGGACAGAACAGGTTGTATATAAAGATTCTTTCCTTGATAGGTTGGGGTCTGCTTGGGCTCTGTACATAAGGAAGGCCCAGGGAGTACAGGCAGAGAACACCATATAGATGACAAAACAGGCATCAGAGTACAGACAGGTGGAGAGATCTGGGAGCAGGTAGTATTAAAGAAAACCAGAGCTGGACAGTAGTTAAAGTGGTAAAGAACAGAGTTTAGTCATCAACAATTGCAATAGAAGGGAGGAGATCTCTGTATAGAATTGGGCTCAATTCCAGATTCAAGGAAAGGTGGAGATTTTTAGACAAGGAGCAGGTTGGGAAGGTTGGGTGATGGAAAATTACTAATAGGAAACATCAGGGGGATTCTGGTGTAAGGGAGCAAAGGGTTCATGTGCCTGTGGTGCAGAAAGCCGAACTCTGACAGTGGGAGTTTGCAACGAAGTCAGGATTTATTGCAGGGCACCAAGCAAGGGAGTGGGAGACAAGCCTCAATCCACTCCAATTTGGTCTTTGAGTTAGGATTTTTTTTTTTTAAAGGGAAAGAACAAAGAAGCTGGGGGTAATCATCATCTTGTGACATTGCTTTTTTTTTTTTTTTCGGTACGCGGGCCTCTCACTGTTGTGGCCTCTCCCGTTGCGGAGCACAGGCTCCGGACGCGCAGGCTCAGCAGCCACGGCTCACGGGCCCAGCCGCTCCGCGGCATGTGGGATCTTCCCAGACCGGGGCACGAACCCGTGTCCCCTGCATCGGCAGGCGGACTCTCAACCACTGCGCCACCAGGGAAGCCCTCTGTGACATTTCTTAATCGTCATTTTGGGAGTTAGGATGTCTCTGGCTTACAGTTCTCTGGCCATGTGGTCCATGGCTTGGGGGTCTATTAGCTCATGCCCTGGAGAAATAACCTGAGTTTGTACATTAATGATGATATCAACGACATTAGTTTTAGTCATCTGATTCTGGTTGATTAGTGTTCAGTTAGCACAGGATTGAGGTCAGAGGGGGACAAGAAAGGGAATAAAGTTTCAGATAGAGAGGTTAATCATAAACTCAGCAGGGCAACTCCATTTTAGGGGGACACGGTTTCACTGTATAAATAGGCTCAACAAAGTTCTTGCTGCAGGCCGGCCCGAGTAATATCACCTGGAGGATAGTAGAGGCAGAAGAGCCCCATCAGAGATGGAGGGTGGGGGATTCTCTCCAAACTGATTTAGCAGGATTCTTGCTAAAACCTGGCTATGCAGGTCTAGCATGGCCTGATCCAGAAAAGGGTTCAGAGGATCGTGACTAAAGTTTGGTCAAGGAGAGCACCTTTGTCATTAGCAGGAACACAACCACAGTAAACTGGACTTTAGAGACAGGATTCAAGTCAGTTCAGAAGCCTTAGAGAAACAAGTTTAGAGGAACATGGATTCTGGGTGAGGCATGGATTCTGGTTTATGGTATCAGGGCAGCAGGTTGAAGACTCATTTACTAGAAAAGGTATACAAGTTGAGGCTTGGTTCCAAGAAGTTAGTCACATGCCCAGTGACTAGCATCCCAGTCCCAGATGGAGGTGAAGCCAAGAAGACTGGGTTGGTATAGAGCCACTGGCTTGAGGTGGTCCCCTGCTGGAGCAGAGCCAAACTGCTGGTGAGCTTAGAGATCCCTGCGGATGCTGATTGGCAGTGTTAGCAGGGGCCTAGCTGCAGGCAACTCATTACAGTTGCCCATATGGCCACTGAACTCCTAACCCTGTGCTCATTAATCCCGAATAATCAGCCAGTTGTAATATAATTCTCAAGTATAGGGTGATAATACCCTTTCTTTTTCATGACCCCTAGACTACATGGGTATTTGATACCACAGAGAAAGATTCCTGTTCTTGATCTTTTTCCTTTTGAAACATCTTAGAGTTATTGACAAAACAGATTAAAGTATGTTAACTATTTCCCCCATTTATAAGGTATGTTTAAGTATCAGCTGTTATAGTTGTTTCCATAAATAGAGCACAATCCTGTTTTCCTTTCATTACATGAGTCCCAGAGTATATCCAGCCATATAGATTTACATGTTCTTAGAGTCTAAATGAATTTAAAATGAATAAAACGTTTAAGTAATGGACTGAAAACAAATTCATTTATTTGATATCATACTTTCGAGATACATTCATAGAAAATTGTGTTCTTGTTTTTGTTCATCTATGTGATGGAAGTAGGTAGGGCTAATGTAAATTTAATATCTATTGATGTTTTTAGGGACAATATTTCAGGACTCCATAGAATTCTACAACAGAAAAAGTATTAATACCGTTTTACACAAAGAAATTTTCATGTGCAAATACTGAGGTAAATAAAGCTACGTAGCATTCTTACTTCAGGACTTTTTAGTATGCAAATTTTTGTGACCATCCAAGAGTTAAATATTACATTGCAGTTTCCCAAATATTTAACTACACTACCTTTTTCTCAAATAACACCTATTAACATTTAATGGGATGCTAGTGTTCTGTGGAATTTGATTTGGCAAATGCTAATCAGGGTCATCTTCCCTTAAACAGATCATATTTATTAAGAACTTCGACACACCCAACAGTTCCATCTGTAAACATCTTCAAGAAGAGATCATTCACCCTGTATCTATAATAATAACCATTGTCATTCATTTTATAGCTTTCCTGTTTTACTTCCAGCCCTTAGTGGGGAAAGAATAAATGTAGAGCATTAAGTCCAAGGTAAACACAACAAACATAGCTATTTGTTTTGTCTCAGAGAGATGTGACTTCCTCTAAGTAGCATTTTTCCCACTTTCAAAAGCTAGAATTTTTTTGATAATGTTCAAGATAGCATTGAAATAAATATTTGTATAAATAAAACCTACCACTTTAGCACAGTATGAGGACTCTTCAAATTGTTGTCTTTTGTTTATTTCAGTGTCCCTTCCTTAGTACATTAGAATTAAGATTTGAATATTGAATGATAAAAAAAGGAAATTGTTCCCAAGTAACCGATTTCTGATCTACTGTTCCAGAGCGCTCAAGCCTGTGCTTCTTTTTAAGCCAGGTAACCATAGCTATTTAATGCATTATTTAAGGTTATAAAATTTTAATTCACAT
Source organism: Hyperoodon ampullatus (assembly GCF_949752795.1). Classification (NCBI taxonomy): domain Eukaryota; kingdom Metazoa; phylum Chordata; class Mammalia; order Artiodactyla; family Ziphiidae; genus Hyperoodon; species Hyperoodon ampullatus. The sequence continues at coordinate 71,907,331 of NC_136922.1, forward strand.
TCTTCTATCAGCTTTCTTTGACTTCAAGAATGTAGGTTAGTTGCAATTTTTTTCTAATTGCCTGTGTTTGGCATCATTGTCAGAAATGTCAGTTTCTGAATTACTGTTTATTAATGAAATGATGAATCCAGGCATCTCTTTGATGTAAAATCCACAACTAGTGTGATATAGAGGAATTTTTTAGTGAAGGTTTTTTTTTAAACAGCTTAGAAATGATTCATGGGACCATTGTTATTCACGTCTAGTTAGCAGTATTCAGAGCCAACTGGCAAGTCTCCATTTCTTCAGGATTCTCACTGTTACATTAAATGTGGTTTCAAAGTAGACTGATTTAGGCAAGCAGCGTGTAAGTGAAATAACTGGATTGCTCTCTTCATCTTCTCACATCTTCTAAAAATTACATTTGCTGATATCCTTTGTGACAATACATTAATGAATCAGATTCTGAATTCATCTTACTTATAGATAGTTATCAAAAATTATTATGTTATTAATATTAGCTGACCATTGGACCCTGCTGTGAAGTATACACATACTTGTGGAAACTCATACACATTTTCATATACTTATGGGCAACATTTTTAATGTTATATACTTCATAAGTTATACTTCATAAATATTATAATCTTCATAAATATATAACCTCCTCCCTTTCTCTTTCTGGGTTAGTTATACTCGTATTTCAAATCTTAGCTTAAATGTCACTTTTTATGTGAAGCTATTCTTGAAACATAGTGTGAATTAGCTACACACTTCTTTGTAGCTTAATCATATTATACTATATAATTATCTAGGAGAATCTCATTACCTGCTTTGTAGAGAGAGAAATTTTAATTCTAATAGTTCCATTGATATATACTATGATACTTTTCAAGGGCTGCCTGTAACAAATTACACAAACCAGGTGGCTTAAAGCAGCAGAAGTTTGTTCTCTCACAGTTCTTAAGGCCAGAAGACGGAAATCAAGGAGTCAGCAGGGCCACTCTCCCTCTTCTCTAGAGTAGAATCCCTTTCCTTGCCTCTTCCAGCTTCTGGTGGCACCAGGCATTCCTTGACTTGTGGCAGCATAACTCTACCTCCGTCTTCAACTTGTCTGAGAGGTTAGGTAGGCTTCACGAGGAGGTGAGACCTAAGCACTGGTCTTTGCCAGGTGGGGTAGGTCTTCTTGATAGAGGACGCTGCATGAGGAAGGGCTTGGAGAACCTCTAGACCTGCATACTATCAAAGTCTGAAATGATGTGGTAGAGTAGGAGACAAGGCTAAAAAGGGCACACAGGCTGTATTAAAAAGGAGCCTGTGGGCCATGCAGAAGAACTTGGGTTATGGCCTACATAACAGGGAGTGTTTTAGGCGGGTGAGAAACATGAATCAGATTTGCTGGATAGGAACAGCCTTGTGGCAGTTATAATGTGAAGATGAATACAGACTTCAGAGGCTCTTGTGAGAAAAGCACATTCTTTATGTAGTCCAAACTGGGTGCCAAGCTAAATAAGTCTCTCTAAAATGTGTAAACCATGATGTAACCTTCCAGCTCAGAAACCAGCTATAATTTCTCTGTGCCTATAGGAAAAATCCCAAAATGAAAGGAAAGCTTTATTCAGGACTCCTCATTGCCTGACCCCACTAATTTAATCTGCTGCTTCTCAACCACAGAGATGGCTGTGAGCTTTCTTTTACTGCCTTGTTTGTGACCACACCTCAGGTGTGAGTCCCACACTAGAAGAATAATCTAAGGGGCACAGATGGAAGAGTAAAGCCTGTTCGTTGCGTGCTCACTTGACTTTGTCATGTGGAAATCTGCACTTTTAAATTTTATTTTCTAGATGAAAGTGAATTTTTAAAGTTTTTAATGTTTTTCTTTATTATTTCCAAGAAATTTTTGTTCTCTAAGAAAAGTTGGTATATTTCCATAATTAAAAATGGCTATATACCCCTGCAATTCTGTATTTTTGTTTTGATCCATGGCAAGTTTTACCAGATACTCCTAATTAAGCTCCAGATTTTATACAAACTTCTAAGAATTTTCAAACAAGATCTTACATCATTTGGGAGAGAGGGTGATTGTGTATCTTTAAAATTGTGTGCATGCACATGTGTATATGTAAAAAAAAGAAGTTGATTTGTTGTAAACATTTGAAAATGTTGATGTGTTAATTGGAGTGAAGTTTAGTCTGATTAACCAGAAAGGGGAAATGCTGCTTTATTGCTGTAATTTTTCTCTTATTGAAAACTTTTTACATATCTACTGCAAATCCTTAATTCTGATTTAGCACAACTGATAAATCCAAGGTCATCCTTTCAGAGGCATTTAATCCTCCACTGTAGTACTTGTTTTTAATGATAAACTGCATTTTTGTGAGTAGCCCAGTTACTTATGAAGACTCTGATGAATGCCATCTGGTCCTAATGATGGATTGCAACTTCTCAGATTGCTTTTTTTGTGTGCTTCCATCTCCATGTTCCCCTATTTTTCCATTTTGATAATTTATTGTCATAACAGGTTACTTCATCGCCAATAAGTGTTCTTTACTGTTTTTCTTTAAATTTTCTTTAACATGAATGATATCTTTCATTTCTGAAAGTAATCAAACATCAGCATGGTACTGTTTTATATCATGTATTAGGATCAAGTCACCCATAGGACTTACTAATTAAAGGAATCTTTCAGTTGATCATTATACAGCTTATCTTATATATTCCTTCCTAATATCAAGTGTATTTGCTGGAAATCAGTAATTTGGGGGAGAGGAGTCTAATCTACTATTTCAGAAACACAGACAAGATAGTAGTTTCCACTTCATTAGGAAAGAAGATTGGTATCAATTTAAAATAGTCTGCTGTTTTCTCCAGTTAGTTCCCTTGGTAAAAACAGAGTAGTATCCAGGGACTGCCACCCCCTTCTGCCGAAAAAAAGGGTTTTATTCCCCCTTAACTACAGTGATTTCAAAGCCTTTGTCCTATAAGTGTCATATATTAAAGACTGGACAGATGATTTTAAAAGTGAATAATGAGATCTGGGGGATTAAGATAGAGATTGGGAGTCAATATAATTGGAATTAAAGTCTCAGGGGAAGACAACATGAATTGCAGGAAAAAGGAACAATGTATCAACGAGACAATAGAAGAAACCTTGTGAAATCAAGATGTGTTCATTTGGAGAATTAGAACGACATAGTCTGGAATAGTTTGTAGATTAGCACTTAAATTCATGTAGGATAATGCTCTGAATTTTCAAGTGTTCCTCTGTAGTACCTGTTTTGAGTTGATTTGCCTTCTTTGAATTAATTTGAAAAGCAGATTACAAATGAAATACTGAGAATTGAGGCCACTTCTCTGAAGTTACTAGAAGTGTAGACGTGTGTATGTGAACAAACAATAGCACAACTACTAGTTGATGATAATGTAAACGCTGCAAGCAATGGGCAAGAGTTGAACCTGCATGCTGTCTGGGATGTCCTCTCCTCAAGATCCCCTTAAGTCCTGAATCTGAGTAATAATTTAATAGCAGTTTTGTCGTTAGAGCAGTTCTGAATCAACTGTTGTATGCAGTGTCCAAAGCAAGAATCTAGTGACACAGTTCTTACCCTGTCAACCTCACTACACTGCACTTTTGTCTGTAGTCACTGGAGTACCTTATAATCTTGAGAGTGATGGCTGGTGGTTCCAAAAGCCTACAGTTACTTGAATAGTCCACTTCCATTATCCCTGCATAGTTTGAGAAATTTTGTCATCGTCTGACCAGTCTAACCCTAACTCATATTCTCTCTGACTAGAGTATCTTTTCCCTGCCCTTCTACTTTACAACCCCTACTCATTCCTCAGGAGTCGGTTTAGATGACACCTTCACCTGTTCTGTGAAATGTTCTTGTTGACTCCTTGTCTGCACCCAAAAGTTAACCCAGCATTTTCTGGGTTTTTTTAAAATATTTATTTATTTTATTCATTTTTTTGGCCATGTCAAGTCTTAGTTGCGGCGCACAGAATCTTCGTTGAGGTATGCGGGATCTTTCATTGCACTGCACAGTCTCTTCATTGCAGTGCTCAGTCTTCTCTCTAGTTGTGGCATGCAGGTTTTCTCTCTCTAGTTGTGGCACATGGGCTTTGGGCGCGTGGGCTCTGTAGTTTGTGGCCCTCAGACTCTCTCGTTGATGCACATGAGCTCAATAGTTGTGGAGCACAGGCTTAGTTGCCCTGCAGCATGTGGGATCTTAGTTCCCTGACCAGGGATCAAACCCACATCCCCTGCATTGGAAGGCAGATTCTTTACCCCTGGACCACCAGGGAAGTCCCACATTTTCTCTTCTTAATGTTTTGTTTCCATCATCAGTTTCTCGTTTCAGCTGCCATTTTGGGATTGTGACCTCAATACACTTTGCTCCCGTATTTTTTTTTTTTTTTTTTTTTTTTGGCTGTGTTGGGTCTTCGTTTCTGTGCGAGGGCTTCCTCTAGTTGTGGCAAGCAGGGGCCACTCTTCATTGTGGTGTTCAGGCCTCTCACTATCGCGGCCTCTCTTGTTGTGGAGCATAGGCTCCAGACACACAGGCTCAGTAGTTGTGGTTCACGGGCCTAGTTGCTCCGCGGCATGCGGGATCTTCCCAGACCAGGGCTCGAACCTGTGTCCCCTGCATTGGCAGGCAGATTCTCAACCACTGCACCACCAGGGTGCTCCTGTATTTTATGTTCAGATGCTCAGTCAGTGATGTCAGCATTACTCCTCAGTTGACACTTGACACTTGGATGGGATTAGACATCCGTCTGCTGTATATCCAGGGCTGAGGCACCCCTGGATTCATCTTCTTTCTCCTGCCTTTCATCTATTCGAAGCTACTGTCCTTGCAGAGCCAATACTACACTGACTGTCCTCCACAATCCTCCCCATATTTTCCAAGTCATATGGAAATTCACAGTCCTCCAAGTCATATTTTCTGGAGCATGATTCCATGCTTGATCTCATTCTATCACTTCAACTACATTTAGAAGATAAGCAAGTTACTGAGCAAAAAGCACAAGTTACACAACTAGTTTTTAGCAAGCAGTGCTATCATTGGAACCCCTATATCTATTTACTCTTAGTGCATTATCATTATACCAAACCACAAATTCTCTCATGCTATCGTTTTTTTTTTTTTTTTTTTTTTTTTTGCAGTACGTGGGCCTCTCACTGTTGTGGCCTCTCCCGTTGCGGAGCACAGGCTCCGGACGCGCAGGCTCAACGTCCATGGCTCACGGGCCCAGCCGCTCCACGGCATGTGGGATCTTCCCAGACCGGGGCACGAACCCGGGTCCCCTGCATCGGCAGGCGGACTTTCAACCACTGCCCCACCAGGGAAGCCCTCATGCTATCGTTTTAAATATCTCTGCTTCGAATGAATTTTTAGGTAATTTTTGTGTATGGTATAAGGAAGTGGCCCAGCTCTATCCTTTTGCATATGGACATCCAGCCGTTCCAGCACCATTTGTTGAAAAGACTATTATTTCCCCAACTGAATTGTCTTGGCATCCTTTTCAAAAATCAATTGATCATAAATTGTGAGGATAAATTTCTGAACTCTCGGTTCTCTTGCATTGATCTATATTTATCTTTTCTTATGCCAGTACCACCCTGTCTTAATTACTGTAGCTTTTTAGAAAGTTTTGAAGTCAATTAAGTGTGAGATCCTCAACTTTGTTCTTCTTTTTTTTTTTTTACTTACCTGCTGATTTTTTAGCATTCAAGAACATCAAAAGAAAGACAAATACCAGCAGTAACCCTTTGTTTTACCATAAAAATAATCTCTTGAAATCTCTTCTTAATTGGCTGTTTTCAGGTACTATTCTTTGATTACACTAGACCCAGGTAGTAATCTGGGGCAGGTGGTATCTGAACCTTTCTGGGCTTTAGTTTTTTCTGGTGGTTAGACATTGAGTCAGATACCCTTCCAGGCCCTTGGTAGCCTTTAAAAAACTCGGGCTCAGTAATTTCTATTTCCTTTCTTCTCTAGTGAACAGGTAAGTAAAGTATAGGCAAGAAAGAGGATTTCCTGGTGGGTCAGTATTAATGGAGTACCCATGTTGTACAATTCACAGTAAGTATTAGAATGAAAAGCTTAAATGGTTGTGAGTGCTATGGTAAATA